>NC_135155.1:17055377-18315566 GCF_050948215.1 Halictus rubicundus | reverse complement strand
GTCAGGTAGCAAGAGAAAAAGAGAATGCGAGGAAGAACCGATCGAACAGGAGCTCGGTGAAACGATCCAGCGAATTAACGAGAACCACCTGACGATCGAAGCCCGCGTGCTCCCATTCGGGCCTTCGGAAGGTGGATCGTAGAGCATGGTTGTTGCGCCCGATCCACGGGTCACGATCGATCGATCTGCAATCGAGACCGAACCCGGTCGAGTCGAATCGAGGCATAAATCCGCAGGCAGCTCGAGATTTGCTCGTGCATGGCCAATAAACACGCCCGGTTAATGATTTATCCCGATCGCAAGGCTGACGCATGCACCAACCTACCTAACATGTCCGCTCTCTAGCACGGGTAGCGACTAGTATTGCGCTCGCAACAGTGTTGTTCGCTTTCTTTTCGCGTAACTGCCCGGACGCACGCCGATCGTGAGTCATACTTGAGCATTCCCGTCGCCAATGCAACGGGAACCAAACACGGGCCCGGCCCGACCCGGCCCGACCAGGCCCGAGCTTTTATCGAGAGCTGTATTTACGGGCGTTGCGGTCGAAACGCGATTCCGTCTATGTAAGTCGGGATTAAGTTGTTCCGGGCTGGAGCCTCGCGATCGCTAATTACGATCGATCACTTGGCTGCACTCGCCAGCTCGTAATTAGCGCCGCAACGGCCGCTTATTAACGCCTCGCGACCCTAGAATCGCACGGTAGGGTATACCCCTCGGAATAATAAAATTGCAACGCTTCCGGAAAATATTATTTCCTCGCGTAAGTTGAGTTTCGTACAGCCACAATGAATTGAATTTGTTGTTGTCTTTTAATAATGGGAGTTGCGTCATTTACTAAGCTGAGCCGCCATGCGCGGGAAAGAAAAATGGAGTGTTATCGGTGGTGTCAACGGATTATGCTTCGAGTCTGGTTCAGCTATGCTTCCGACGAGAAAAGTGGTTGCAGTGGTTTTGTTGGTGGTGCTAATTGATTATGAATTATGAATTAGGGCCAACGTTATATGCAGTCCGATATGATAATGTCTTATCGGCACGGTTGTTGCTCCTGCTCATTCCGTTCTATAGTTTCTTGAAAAACGTAGAGGATTTGATTTCGACACAAGTTAACCACGTGATTAACTGTTCAGAGTTGAAAATCAATTTTGCGACGTGATATTAATCTCCTGTGATTTAAAGGTACATGTACAGTATGCCAGTAGCACTCTAACCTCCTGTTTCCAATAGTTCCAAACTTTCTCGACAGATGCCAGGATGGTGACAAGACACTCCCCGCTCGCAACCAACTTTTCAAACAAGGAAAATTGTTAAATACTAACTGTATAAAAACCTGTGCTTCTCTGATTTTCAATAGTCTTGTACGGTATCTCTACGATCCTTTGCTCTTCGGAGTTAAGTCTTCGGTAGTGTCTTCAACGCTTTTGACATTTTTACCGTTTTGCGTTTCGCTAACTCATTTTCGTTAGGAATCAACGGTCCAATCGTAATTTCTACAGATATCTCGAATAGAAATAATTCTTTATTTTTTTATGAGACTCTCACCAACATATTCGTGGCATTTTTCTGATCGGAGTCAAACCAAATATGATATAATTCCGATGATATTTAACACTAGGTTTACGAAGCACTAAAAGTGACTATTTTGCATTACTTTATAAAAATAACAAGAAGGTGCTACCCACATTTTTAGCAATACTTTTAAAATAATATATACTCAAAGAAATAAATTTGCTAGATAATTTCTCATGTATGCATCCTTAGAATCATAATAATTTTAAATTAAAAGTACTAGAATCCGTCATTTTGACGAGTCCCGTAAACCTAGCGTTAAAGTTACTTCCCATTACAATTACATTAACAGCAAATTAGTGTAAATATGATCCTAATCATGTCGCGTTCGGTATCACTGTAATCAGAAAAATGCTACAACGCGACACCGACGAAAAAATGTTTAGAAAAGTCGAATGACCTTCAACTACATGACATTCGTCTATAAACCCCCGGGAGAAAATAATTACAAACCACTTTCTTCTTGATAAAAACTTCTGGTCCTAATATTTTAATCGCCACCATGTATTTCTTATTGTTGTAGCCGACTCCAATAACCTATTTGACCATGGCTTTAAATAATGCTGAGAGCTGAGGACGACGTCGTCCGCCTGGAGTGTCATTTTCGACCGCGTGTTCTTGAAATTATTCAGACGACCCGGAATCGCGGTTATGCGAGTCTACCTCGGTCTTATCAGCGCAATTCCAACGTTCCCCTCTGTCGGACAGTCACGGAAGATTAAAAATTGAAAACGACAGGGATATCCGGACAAATTCATGGCACGCGAAGAAACGGGTATCGCTCGCGATACGTCGCCCGGCGAATTGACAAATCGGGCCTGGACATACTCGTATCTATCTCTCGTGCTCATTGTACGGCGAGATACACACCGGTAACACGTTCCCGCAACGGAGATTTTCGCTCGCGACCGGTAAACCACGCGATTATATCGCGACGATAGCAAAGTCTCGGCCCGAGCAAAGCTGGATCGCCCATTACACCCGGCATTATGGATCGTTAAGTCGGACGCACGACCTATCGTCCCATAAATCGCTCCGGACTTGTCTCCCGATCCATTAGGCGAGCCTCCCCGACGATCTCACCAAGGATTTTAGGATTTTCGTGACGCCCTGCGCGAAAATCTCTTTGTCGGTTACACATCGTTCGATTCTACTATCGTGCTTCACATGTTCACGTTTTTCTGCCAATGCACACAATGTTCATTATCAGAACATGCGGAGTTCAAGATTAGTTGCAAAGATTACGAGTCTGGCAGAACACAGAATTTTGTGTCAACATTTTCCAAATTTTATTAGTACATGTGAAGTGCAAGATTAACCCTTTGCACTCGAAGCTATTTTAACTCGAAAACGAAACATCTCTTCCGATCTAGAATATTTCCCTCCTTTTTTCTTGCATATAGTACAAACGAAAATGATGCAGTTTTCTCGTACAATACTGAAGTGTTTAGTAATTTATTAAATACAAACAAATTTAATACTGTAAAAGATACTTTGAATAATCAAACGGGAATTTTTAGAGGCGCCTTACGGTCGCCATTCGAGTGGTAAGAGTTAATTACGAGCATTACGAGTCTAGCAGAACAGAATTGTCTAATTTGTGATGAAACAACACGATATTGTGCCAATATCGTTGTGCGAGATGTGAATAATAACTACAAAATATTTTTCTTTCCTAGGTGGAACTCCTGAAAACTGGAATGAAACGAAATGCTATTCCGACGGTTTTGATGTTTTAACATTGAACTCGAAGCGGTATTAAATTTCGTTGACCTTCATACTTCATCGCAATTCTCAATGAAATATTCACTTTTCCGTTTTACTAAAGAATTCCCAGCTTTGCGAAATGTTCGCAGTTCGTGAAAAGTTTATGGAGCGGTCACCGGAATGTCCACTTTTATGTGTTAACTTCGACTTTCCTTTGCGTAAAAATCGAAACCGCAGAAATCGTTCATCGTGTTGCGTTTTCTTTCATTTTTGCTGTTCGGTTTGCTGCGTTTGATCCAAGATTCGCGCGTTGCCTTCCTGTACAGGGTGTAACAAAATTTAGTGTCATGGTTTTGGCAGATGGTTGTACTCGTTCGGATCGGTGGAGATTTGTTAAAAGAAATTGCCGCAAAATTGACTTTGACCTTGCAATTCAAGGTCAAATTTTTTTATGCTTGTATCGCATTCTACTCGCCATGGGGACCAAACTTGTCAAAGGAACCGTAGGTCGCAACTCGACCGTTCTCTTATAAAACAATGTTAAATATTTCAACTGAAATATTAAATGTTAAATATTTTTGTCTTCCGTTCCTCGGGTTTCTCGTTCTTTGCCATAGAATAGAACCGTCAAGATTTATCGTTCTTAATAGTCGTGCTTGATCACCGGCTTCGATATTAGATTTTGTTACAGCCTGTACAGGTGAGAAACACCGTATCGTTCTTATTCGAGGGAGCCCGCGGGCCGGTATCGACCGAATGGAAATACTTTTTCCAATTTCAAAGGGCGAATTTACATTCGGCATTCTCAACTATTCATGAAAGGCAGCGCGTCGCATCAAACAACCGTATGCAAGACCGGGGAGGATCTCTCTTCGCGGAAATGATGCCGAACACATCGTCAAACCGAGTGCTCTCTCGTTCGGAAGAATATTTTCCCGACCGCGGTGGATAACAATTCCGTGCGAGAGCTCGTCGCGATCCGACTATCCTTAATAACCACCCGGAATAATAGCGGCGTTGGGTACCATTCAACGAAAACAATGGCCGACAATCGGAAAAGGCTACTGCCTCGGTGCCTCGATAACTGAATAGCAACCGGTGCCATCCTCGGTTCTTCATCTATCGGTCGTCGAGAACTGAATTTAGCATTATCGAGCGCGTCGATTCATTAGTCGAGCGATATGCCGACAAATATACGTATTTTCGCACCTTCTGCAAGCTTATTACAATTTTTGGCACATTAAGGAATTTTACGCTTCGATCGATTCGGCGAATTCGCTTTTTACCTGTGGCGCGATAATTCTATTATACAAACTAAAATAAGTGTTAGAGTTAATTAGTAGCTTCTCAGGGAATCGCACTCGAAAGAACGTGTGCAGGAAAACTCAAGCTTCACCAGCCCTCAAAGTTCCCGAGAACTCGTTCAGCAAACTGATAAGGACCTATTATGATTGTTACGAGGCGACGGAAAATCCACGATTACGTAAAAAGAACTATCAACAAAGGATCCACGGTTCCTCCGAACCTCTCCAGTGTCCAGCGTCACACCCAAAATTCGAGCGTCACAGCATAAACTCCGTTTACCCTGTTCCGGCGCATAAAGAATCCATCCGAAAAATACTCACAGACACGGACGATCCCAACAATCATAAAAACTCCCTCTGCCTGGACAAATGATCGAAATTTCTCGAAAATTCAAATCCGAACCCGATTCCCTCTTCAACCGAGAAACGTACCCCAGAAACCATTCACAGCCGCGTCATCTTCAGCCGCAGTCCAGAACGTATACCCCGAAACCTCGCCCACGATCCTCTATGATTCATCCTCGTTAATGAGTCCAATCACCGGGCCGAGAAGCTCCGCATAGCGGCGGGTCTACGACGCTTATGATCGTGCGTGCAAAAGTCACAAACTCACAACGTTGTGCGGTTCACCCTGTCGCGAGCGTCCCTAACCTGATCGCGCGTAGACGACTCTGCCCCCGAAGCCAGGGTGTCTACCTCGGCTACGAAACTATAGTAGGACAGCACCGTGTCACCGTGAATCATTCTCACAGGCTACACCCTTCCGGGGCCCGCAGGGGCCTCGGCCCCGAAGCGGTTGTCCCAGATCGGCGACCATCACTATTTCAGCTTCGCCGGGGAGCACGCCCCGACTATCCGGCGCTGCAGCGGCGCTACGTCGTCGACGAGCGTCCCGACGACTCGACACGGGATCGTCGACACGCGGCGAGGGCACGCGAGTAGAGCTATTCTCGCACGTGATCGTCGGTGCGGAGCCAGGTAAGCCGCGCGTGCGGATCGCGTACCTGAGGAACGAGCGTCTTCGGGGACCGCGGACTATGCGGGAGGAACGCGCTCGTCCGCAGCCTGCAGCGGAGACAACGCGATCACGATTTCACGGGATTTTGCACGCGATCGAGCAGGAGACCGCCCGAGAACCGATCCTCTGATCCTTGAAGAGGTTTCTCGCGATGGACAATGTCCCCTGAAAGGACCCTGAAAAGGCCCTGAAAAGGATCCCCCACCAAACGGTTTCCACTTCGCACCTTCCTTCCTTTCGGGATATCCTCTTCCTCCCGGACGTCTTTCCGGATCCTCGATCAGAATCACACTAGATCACGGGGCTGACACCGATGCTGCGACGATTATTATTATTATTATTATTATTATGATCGCGAGGAATTCGATCGTACACTGATCGAAGAGCACCGATCGAGACCAGGGACACTCTGTTCGAGGACGCAAAGACGCAACGACGACGCAAGGACGCGTACCGACGCTCGAACACCACGACTACGCGGCGCTGGACCACCCGGAGTCCACGATTCTCTGATTCCTTCCCTTCGCCGTCCTCTCTTCTCTCGTACTGTGTATACGCCGATCAACCACCCACCCTCCTCGCACCCGCCGCATCCCCTCCCCACCCCTCCCTATCCCCTACACAACCCCCAGATATAGTAGGATGCGGGGAGTTGCTGGGGTGGGATCAATATGAGGTTGAGCGAACGCGGGAAATTCGCGCGCAGGTCCTTCTCCACCCTTCCACCCTGCGCGCCGAGGCTACCCCTAGCTCCCCGCCTGTCCTCTTGCCAACACCCTCTGCCTTTCCCGCTCGGTTGCGGAACGGACGTCTCGCTTCCACCCCCCTGGAAGCAACCTTCTTTCGCCGAGTTTTCCCACCACTTTCGCCGCCTCTTTTTCTAGTCCAGGGACGCCGCGCCGGAACGCTCGCGGTCTCCGTTCGCGAACGCAACTCCACCTTCGACAAAGCTCGTCCGACCTGCCTCTCTCGGCCACGACCGTCGGCCATAAGCGTTTCGACACCGCCGGATCGCCGTATTATTTACAGTGCCGAGGAGCAAAACTGAACACGCATACGACATTTTAAGAAAAATAATATTTCATTCGATATTTTTGCGCATAGAATAGAAACGAAACAAAATACTTGGTATTATCTAGAATCTTTCGGCTTTCCGAAACAAAACTTAACCCTTAGCACTCGAGCGGCGACTCTGAGGCGCCATTAAAAATATCGTTTACAGTATTAAATTTGTTTGTATTTGTTTGTATTTGTTTGTCAAAGTCCTACTGACAAAGAAAAATTTCAGTTCCACCGGGTGTATTGGTCCGACGGCTCTTGTGTACGTAGAATGGAAATATTCCAAGTCAGAAAAAATGTTTGGTTTTCGAGTTAAAATAGCTTCGAGTGCATAGGGTTCACATTTGTGATATTATTATTATTTCGCTTCGTACAATTTTTTTTTTTTTCGTGTAGTCGGTTTTCCACCGTACTAAGATTCTCGGGATTAGGAACTGTAAACACAGATTTTGTAAACAACTTGGTAGTCCATCACGGTCAATGCCACGACCAGGAGTGCGGTAGTTATTAGTTTGTCGTTGTTCACGCGTCAACACGCATCAATATAACATCACGAAGCAATTATCTAAAGATATGAAGAACAATATCATTTTCCAATTAGAATCGGGTTTACCAACGCGAGTAATTGCTAGAAAATTTGTAGTATAGTATATGGAACCAGTATACGTGTAAGGATATTTCAGAAAAAAATTTACTGGAAACAATTGAAAATATGCCGGTACCAGAGTGTGATGTCGCATTCCAACACGACAACGCTCCTGGGCATTGTGCGAGTAGCGTGAAGAATTGGCTGCAAACTCAACCATTTCAAACCATGGAATGGCATAAACCCGATTGAAAATGTCTGGGCATACTTAAAAATGAAGTTACAGAATAAATATAGTGATTTGTGGCAAAGAGTGCAGGAACAGTGGTATTCTATTACACCAGAATATTGCGAAAATGTGGTATTAAGTATGCCTAAACGTATTCAGGCAATTACCAAGGTGAAAGGTTCATGGACGAAATATTAAGTGTACGAAAATCTGAAATGTTTACTAAAAATTAGTTGCGGTGCAAAACCGACTAGACGAAAAAAAAAATTGTATGAAGCGAAATAATAATAATATCACAAATGTTAAGTTTGTTTTGAAAAGCCAAAAGATTGTAGATAATACCAAGTATTTTGTTTCTTTTGTATTCTACGTACAAATATTGAATAAAAAATTATTTTTCTTAAAATGTCGTATGTGCGTTCAGTGTTGCTCCTTACTGTATTCGACAGGATGATTGTAATGTCAATGCTCTTACAGGCGGTGAGTTTGAACGCGATCATCCGAGGGTCTACACGCTGGGAGACCTCACTATCCCCGGGATCGTGGACGTTATTGCTTCTTCAGGGTCCACCCCTCTCTCTTTTTCTCTCTCTCTCTCTCTCTTTGTCTGTCTCTTTGGTCGGTAGCACTTTAAATCGGGGTCGCTGATACGAGCCGTAATTGTTATTCCACGATTGTCACGATAGGGTCGAATCAACCGATTTATCAGCCGATGCTAAAAACGTGACGTTTCCCTAGCGAGGACTCGTTGTGCACGCGGGGGAATTTGAATAGAAAGGTCGAATTATCTGTTGTATCATAATCGGGTTTTGTTCCGAGAATTGTGCACGTTCGACGCTGAATCCGTAACCTTCCAAAAATCCCACGAGATTCGAGTAATTTTTAAAACGTTTTCAGAATACTATAACCTTGCCTGCTACTTTAACCTTTCGACATCCTTCGAATTTCGAATACACAACACGATGAAAATTCATTTCTAATAACGAACGAAGAATAATGTCATCCCCATGTATAACTAACGCGGCAGTCAACGTGAAAGTTTCCAATTGCTGCACATGATCGAATTTCTCTCTCTAAGGTATGAATACAGTGGTTTCTCTATATATGTCGCCGAGGCCTGGACGATAAACGTCGCGGGATTATCCCCACTCCCGCGGGGAATACTCGAAGCTCGAGTGTAACCATAACACGTCTCCTGCACGATACACGACGCTGACAGTACCCGTGTTGTTGACATATATCGAGAATTCACTGAATCAATATGAAATGCAAGCAACTGGATTGTTTCGTTAACAAAATTTCGTATCGAAATATTTCTAAATTACGCATTTCTGTAATCCCCGGGAAAAAGTATTTAATAAAATTTCCGGCAGCGACTTTCTTCGTACAAGGTATGGGATAACTGTCATTTTCGGTCCCGGAAACTTCCCGTCTTTGTAGTTTAGTTTGTCGACGGCAGATGGCGTCGAAGTTGTACAATATGAAAAGTATTATATATACAGGGTGTTAAAACCGTTTCTGAGATATAAACATTTTTTATTTATCGAAGGAAGGAAGACACGTGGAAAATCTTCTGCAAATATCAAACGGCCAGTAGTATCATGAAGTTAGCAAGCAAAAATGTTTATGTCTCAGAAACGGTTGACCTTACGACCTATGTTTATTACAGCTTTTTTACTCGGTACAATGTATCCTATATACCATATAAATATTGAATGGTTCTTTTCTAACACCCTGTATAAAGCATCATGTTTTCCAGTCTCTCCGAGTGGAGAACTCCCAGCGAGTAGGCTCGAGAAGCTTTCGGCGATTCTTTTTTGCCATCACTATGGCCGACCCCCCGCGGGAAATTGCGTTGTCAAAGCGGCTCGCCTAACAGACGGAACAGGGGTGAATTGTGGACGAATGATTTTGGTGATATTGATTTTCTGGATAGGCCAGTCCGTCGAGAGCTTTCTTGGTGGAGATCGGAGCTGATCACGAGTGGACTGATCTGGATCTAGGTGATCTTCGGTCCGGCGAATGCAAGCCGGAAGTTTCTAGACGGAACCCCTGTTTCGGATAATTGAGGTGATCGATTGGAGGAGGCACTCGATTATGCGAAAGCATTCCGTATTGTTGGCTGTAGAGGACTTTGAAACTACATGGCTGGCACACTCGACAAATTTGGAACACGTGACACAAGGAAAAAGCAGCGTTTCGAATATTTCAGGGATGCTCGATCATTTGCCAAACCTGCACAGACTCTGCAAGACTACGAATAAATAAAAAAACTTGTTCAAAATTCACGAACAGTTTAGTGTCAAATATTAAAGCGAACAGTGTATACTTGCGGCAACCAAAGAGTATTATAATAACTTTTTAGTAAGTGATGAAGTCAATTGAAGAAACGAACGGATTGAAAATTTGTTTGTTTAATTTAAATATATTATATACAATTTTATTCCGATATGAAACTCTTTATTTCGAAGTAAGAAAATCGCTATTCTTTTTTCTTCCTCTTCGTCCGAAATACGACGAAAGCCGGTCCGCAGCCGTCGTCTTATATCGGAATAAAACTGAATTAGTGAAGTATGTTGATCGCAAATGACTGCGGCGTAGGCCAAGGCCGAGGGTTAATGAGCCGAAAATGTATTTGTAAATATGCTGCGCATGTAATTTTATATTGACCTTCGCGGTATAAAAATATCGAACATCGTCGAAAATTATTGACGCGAACGTCGAACGAGACAACGTTGTTTCGACAGACTGTTTTTCCCGTACTGATTCGATGCTGGGAAGACACAGGCCGATTCTGAATCCACTGGCGCGTTGAATTTCCACCGAGTAAAATTTTCACGAACCGCGATACGGTGTCGTGAATTTTTTAAGCGACCTTTGTAAAATTCTGCTCCCGAAGGCCATCGAGATATGGGGTTGGAAGTTATTTACCCCCTGGATATCTTTGTACAGGGAGCGTTTTATAAAATACGGGATCGTTTCCAAGGAAAATCGAGCACATAAACAGGATGAAAATAGTTTCTCCAGCACCGGTTACCATCTCTTTTTTTGCTCTCTCAGGATTAATCCTCTGATATTATCGTGCAAACTATAAAATACGAACGTAAACGACGAAAGCGTAACGAGTGCATACAAATATAGAAAAAAGTCCAATGTGTACGAATACACACCTATTTCTACGTGTACACGTTTTATCCCCGGATTCATTTCCATGGAGTATTGCCTGGACCTAGCCAGTAGAAAAGTGTTGGAGAGAGAGAGCATCTGGAATTGATTGAATTTATATGCATGAGTTGTTACTGATTATTATATTGTCAATTCTCTGACATTAATTGCGAGCCGTGAACTTTATGCTGCAACGAACCACCGACCCGGTCTCTCTCTCTCTCTCTCTCTCTCTCTCTCTCTCTCTCTCTTTCCAAGTAACTTTATAAAGGGTAACACGATCGAACGAAGTTAGGTTACATTTACGCCATTACCGCCCCCTCATTTGTGGCTGGCATTTTCGCGAAAATTCTGATTAACCGTAACCAGATTTTCATTTCCGGATAAATATTCGTTTAACCTTATGGCAAAGCGAATTTTAATCGGAAACATTACCCCGGAGAAGCTGTTGACTTTTTAACAATTAACAACAACTGTATATTAAACAACTTTAACAACTAAATAAATGTCATTTTATGGCTCGGTTACACCGCTGATACTCGATATAAAATATTATGTTATTATGAACATGCAAAAATATATGGAGAAAGTCACAAAGAATCAGTTTATCGATGACAATAAAATTACAAATGTGGTGATTCTTTTGAGCCGGCAAAATAGGTTTATATAAATTTTTTTCGGATTAATACTCACTTTTTGGAACTGTTATATGCGCCATTTTCATGGCCACAAATGCGCATGGTAGATTCGATCGCGGTGGCTTTACCGATTTCGTTTTAAGCGACAAATGTCGTAAAACAGGTTGAAAAAATTGACGATTCTTTTTTGCGCGCGGCAGAAGTACATTTTAAAAACGCACTCGCAAAATTCTGCGGTCTGATTCGCAGAAATAACGAAGCTGCAGAGCGTCTAGCGCGATGCGGCAGAGTTCGAAATATTGAAACTTTAAACGCATTTTCCTCGAAACCTCGTTTCCGAAGTCGGGGATATATATTGTTCAATAAATAAAGGAGTGCAATTTATTGTTAGAAAATGCTTTCTGACAATACCTATGCGCGCCACATTAATTCCTACATTTCCAACAGTTTCGCTTGGTGTTATGGCAGAAAAGGCTCCGAAAGCTCCGGCTTGAGTTATCTTAAAGCTACTGTACCCGTCAGAAGAGAAACTGCCGTACAATTTAAGAAGTGTGCAATAAAGGTGACATAGTAATGAATGCAGTGGGAAGAAACGCAGAGACACAGTTTACGAGCTAATAAATAAAATCCCGCGACAGCCTCGGACGCGACGGCGCGCCCAGGTAGATTTTTAATAAACATTCCGCTAATGTTTTCAACGGCGGTGCCGCTTTCGCGCGGCGGTCCTCTCCGAGAAATAAATGAGCCCTTCCGGTCCGTGGACGACGTCGTCGGCGGCGATGAGATTCGAGTGGTGAATTGGAATCCGGCCAGAAGAACCTAAATGAATGACGTCACCTCCCGTGGCAGAGCAACCGCCGCGACCCTCGTAATTATTCTCGCAAACAAGCCCAGGGAGAACGCCGGCATCTCGCGATCCCGCGATCCCGCGAATACACAGCTCTCGCCCGAACCCTTTTATCGATATACTAATAGATAAACAGATTTTCGGATGAGCAGCTGCCGGCCAACTCGTTGTCGCGTCCCCCAGTCCTACAGATGCATCAAACCGATACGGAAACACGTGGCTCGATGCCAATCGCGTTCCACTGGCAATTCTACAGAGGCGATTATAACAAAAGACACTGAACACTCGGAACCGGAAAGTGGCGGCTGCGATTTCCATCAGACGCACATCAAGAATTCACTGTAAATGCCCACCAAGTTTCTGTACCTTTCGATTAATACAGACAATTTTGTAAAACAAAATCCACGGTATATCTATTATTAGGAATTCTACTTTAACCATATTACGCTATTAACCCTTTGCACTCGAGTGGTGACTCTGAAGCACCGCTAGAAATTGTTGTGGCATTGTTTCGAAGAAATTACAGAAAATATTACAAAATTTGTATTTTAATAGATTACTAAACATTTAAATATTATATGTAGAAATCGGATCAGTTTCGTATGAATCAAATGAAAATATTGTCAGACGGAAGACAAATTTCGTTTCAGATTGAAAATAGCGCCGAGTGCAAAGGGTTAAGAGAGCAAGAATATTGAATTGACATTTATTCGTAACTCATAATTAATGCGAAATGGACTACGAATCCCTGAAGAGTTGAATAAATTTTCTCTGTGCTGAAAACAGCGAGTGACCTCTGTGCTAAAGACCTCAGATTTTTACGTAAAATAAAAATTGTCAGATAAAAAGTTAGTTCTTCTCTGAGTAGTTTCAATAAATTGTAAATATTAGGGGGACCCGTAAGTAATCAATTATTTTGATATTTAAAACAAACTTTGTAGCAAATTCAAGTTTTTATTGCCTAACACTGAACCTACCACGGTCAAAATGACCGGTTTTCTGTTTCACAGTTATTGAAATTATAAAATCGTTTTCTTAGGAAATTACTGAGTTCACTTCTTTATCTAAGCACAAATTATAATAAAAATCATAGAAAGTTTAACTAAATTCGATCTTCTCCCTTCCACAAGACGGTTTCACTTTTATATGGTTTTTGCTTGGTAGGTTTAGTGTTAATTTATTACAGGCTGCTTTACCGAAAACTGTAAAGGGTTCGAACAACGTTTGAAAGGGAATATTGTTTTCAAAAGCTGACCAAACGATTTAGATTTGTTTCGGAAATTAGAACAATTTACTACACGACGTGGGAAAACAGTTTTGTGAAATTACATTTTTGTCGGAACACAACGCATTTGGTCGTTAACACTTAGCACTCGAATGGCGACTATAAGGCGCCACTAAAAATTACTGTATCATTATTCAAAATATTTCTTACGTTATTCAATTTGTTTGTATTTAATAAATTACTAAACATTTCAGTATCGACAAGTAAATTCCACTATTTTCGTATGTATAACATAAATAGAAAATATGTAGAAGGGAAATATTCTATGTCGGAGAAATTGTTTGGTTTTGGAGTTAAGATAGCTTCGAGTGCAAAGGGTTACCATTTCTATATGTTGAGTCAATTCGACTCGGAAGGAAATGTACATTTTGTCGCAGATATAAAAAAATGATCGAAAGATTTACAGAACTTTTTGATAGGTTCTATCCGCAACACGCATCGTTCCGTGATCAATATTCAAGCATTAAAGTGGGGAATAAATCATATACTTGAAACAAACTGTGTCGCGACGTCGTCGTCGTCGTTTCCTCGCGTGGGTAAAAATGGGTAACTTTGTTTTCAAGTGTTCCCCGCGTGCACATTGCAAAGAGCGAGAGCGGGCTCGGTTTATGCGCGAGGGTCGCGAGCCGAATCAAGTTTTACGACTCCATTTTATCGATCGACCGGTCGAGTGAAAAGATTCCGAGAGACCGACGCGACGCGACGCGACGCTACGCGACGTGCACCACGCGTCGCTTCGACGAATTTCGCAGGTGCACCAGCAATTCGCACGGAAATTCCCGTTACCCGAAAGCCTCTACGCTTGCTCGTTTTTTTCCCGACCATTCTGCATGCTTGTGCTTGATTCTTGGGGGTGAAATGCCATTTTCTCGTAGATCGACCCCAGCAAAATTTCTCCAATATGCTCGAAGCTGTACAAATACAAAAAAGATGTCGAAAAGGGAACCTGGTGGTTCTTTACGATCTAGGGGTGCGTGCAACCCTGGGGGTGCGAGAGAAAAACGTTTCCAGGGGTGCGAGAGAAGTTTCTAAATCTTCGGTGGAAAATTGACTTTCTAATAAATAAATTATCTTGCGATAGATGTAATTTTCTAAATAAAGTGAAAATTGAAACACATTTTTCAAGGGGGTGCGAGAACTTATTTTTAAATTCAAGGGGGTGTAGGTCACTGAAAAGTTTAAGAACTACTGATCTAGATGGACTTCCCCAAATTTCCACAGATTCTTTGATAACCTCATACTTGACATTCAAACTCTCGTGACTGTTGCACTTCGACTGCGACAATTAAGGCTAATAAGTAGACTGCGGATCTTTATGCAAAATAAAAAATCTTTGCATTGATTACAAGACACAGGAGCGAAATAAAAATTTCTTTTTTCTTTTAATTATTTTATTAAGCTGAAACCGATACGCTGGTGCCCTTAGATCTTTCTAATATGTCTAATGCTTTAAATTGCGCTTACTCATTTTTGTCATAAATGCATAAAATAGTCTACTAATAAGTGATTAATCCCCTGCATTCGACAAAATTTTATGATTTTTTATTTACTCTACCTTCTCTAAGCGTAAACATCGAATGTTTTCTGGGCCGCTGTGCTTTCATGGAAACAATAAAGAAGTTAGTAGTGGCTAGAAAAAATTAATTCGTTCTAATTGCACAGTGTGCTCGGTGACCGTTTTAGCGGTTCAGGAACGCGCGTTAAATATTCATCGGGACGTATGTACAGAGCCGGCGATTCGTTACTCCGTTAGTAATTATGGTCAAGTCCACATAAACGAAGAAGAAAATTAACGAGTGGTGGTTATAAATTCAGAGATAATCCCTCTGTCTGCCTCCGTTAATTAAGAATTCGCAACGGAGGCACCGAACGCCTATCAACGGATACGAGGCCCGCATAGAACCGTGTATGCGGCGCACATAAACGCCCGAACGAACAGAGGGATCAACCGCACGGTGCATTGCGTAATGCAGCTCGCTGCCTAGACCTGCAACAATTTACGGGATCATTTCAGCCAGCGTGAGAGACAGCCGCATTTTCGAGCCATCCCCGAAATGATATCATTCTGACCTCTGCGTTTAATAACCACGGCCGCGCAGTCCGAGATTTCAGAAATCTAAGCTTCGCTCTGTGCAAAAATCGAATGCCTTCCTACACGGAAAAACTTGTTCCCATAAACATACTTTTAAGTATGTTAAAAGTCTCCATTATATTATAGCAAATTTCTTTTCCCATTTCCTTCCGGAGTCATGCATAACTACTGTTGCAGGTGAATCTTTTAAAGTTCTTTTTTAAGAATTGTATGTTATTAAGCATTGCGTCGATGTATTTTATTCTTTAACCCTTAACGCTCCGACTTTTAATTGTGAATATCGACCGGCAACTCCAACTTATTCTCATCATACTTCGACTTGCAAGTTTTTAAGTGTCGGATTTTAAATGCTACAATGACGTGTAAATAATAATATTAAAGTCATTCAAAACAATCTTTATTCACCTCAGAAATAATATAATTGTGATTACAATATTTATATTAATTCGGTTCCACATAAAAATAGATCGATCTCATATTTAGAAATAAAAATGTTCCCTTTTGAGCTGGAGTTTTCAAATTTTCCACAACTCTCTTCAAAATCAAAAACTACTTGAGATTGTTATTATATCCTGCGCCGTGCCTACAGCACGAGGGCCAATGGTGGTCACGTGACTTTTGCAGAGTCAGCAATCGGTATAATAATTTCCGTTCACAGTCTTCAGCCACTGACATAAGGACGAAAAGTTGTGGCGCGTGCATACAATTTTTCGCTTATTTCTGTCGGTAACGTAGTCACCCTACCTTATCGCGAATCTATGAAGTCTTAGCTTTTGTAATCATATCTTCCTGTACTCTTTCAGAGGGCGCAGACGTGTGTCGCGTGTTCAACAAATTTGCAGAATTTGTCACCAATTTCCCGACGGCGATGAGTTTCCAAATTACGCGTACAAAAAGCTCTCGAATTCGTCTGCAAACGGAAATGTTTCGCGCGAGCACAGTGGAGGTAATAAAACATATCGGTTGCGGCGTGGAAGTAGTGAAATTCGATCGGCGATAAATCGGAATCGATAAGTGGAACAAACATTTGCTCGTTAAGGGGTTGAGAGAGCGTCGTCGCGAGCCACCCACGCACCGTTCATTGGGCGAAAATTAACGCGAAGGCATATCATATCGTAACCGAAGACAGAACGTTCCACGAATTTATAACTGGCCGCGAACAATATCCGCGCGCTCACAATGGGGATCTCGATTACAGTCGGATTCGCCTGTGGGTTTCACGGGTGTTTAGCATGCGAGAGAAGCGAAGGGGCGTCGCGTCGCGTCGCGTCGCGTCGCGGCAGCAAATTGTACCACGGAATCTAAATCTCACCGGAGTACCCACATACTCACCTGAGGAACTGCGTACTTGTACCCGCATTCCCGATACAAATGGATCGACTGACACTGTGATTAAGTGGCACGGCATCTCGTGTTCGCGTGCGCAACACCGACAACCACCGTGTCTCGAGGGGGTGTGCGTGTTGCGTACGTGCACGTGCACTATGCGCGTCGATTAAAGATCGATTCACAGCGCGCTCGATCGGTCCCGATACCAGAATTTATTACGCTTTTTCCGACGTTCCTACCAGGCTCAAAACGCAAGTAACTCTACCCTACTACGTTCCGCACGTTCCTCGTGTCTGCACAAAACTTCCGTGGCTGCCGCTGTTTAACGCTAAACCTACCACGGTCAAATTGACCGATTTTTTATGTCACAATTATTGAAATTATAAACACTTTTTCATAGGAAATTGCTGAATTGACTTCTTTATTCGAGCACATATTATAATGAAAATCGTACAAAGTTTAAGTAAATCCAATCTTCTCCCTTCTATAAGACGTTCCATTTTTATATGTTTTGTGCTTGCTAGGTTTAGCGTTTAGGGGGCCGGCACGCATTTGGCCTTGACTGTCACGCTATGTTATCCTGTACCTTTTTTCTAGACATTTTACGTCTTAAATAAGTAAGTAATCAATTAAAAATGCATACCACCGTGTTTGTACATGTCTTTGCTACGTCTGTATGGAGCCTTTTTTCCGATACGAACACTAAATCTCTCGAAATTAAGAGAATCTTTCAGCGGCAGCCATCTGGTGACGTCATACTTGCTTGAGAATTCGAATTTTCTGCCGAATATTACAAATTACTCCACGATGAGGTAGAAATTCGCAATTTGGGCTCCATACAGACGTAGATTAGACTTTTAGGAAACACAATTGACCACTTCTAAACTGCTCATTGCAATATTGAAGCGGCAGTTTGTCTAGATTTTCTAGATTTCAAACCATGCCGGCCCCCTTAAGGGGGGAACCTTGTGTACTTCTTTAAATCGATAGGAAATTTCCTCAGGAATACGATAAAAACAGTTAGAAAGTGATCAGGGATGTTCTTGTACGTTATTTTCCAAATAAAGTGAACGGTTGTATTGGGCGGAGCGTCTTCAATGGCGTATGATTTTTATAATGATGTAAGTACGGTGTTGAAATTTGATACAATGGATATATTAACGTAAAAATTCATTTTAAAACCTGGACAAATAATTCCGTCGTCCACATATGAACAACATGCCAGACAACGTGTTAATGACACACGGAAGGAAAAGGAAAATATTCCTCGAAAAAGTTATTTGCTCGTGAAACGTAAATTAAAGAAATTCGAAAATTGTCGGAATTAGAGAATAATAGGAACAGAATGCGAACGAAGAGGTTCTCTTTCGAAAAAGGGTCGGTTCAGAGAATTTCTGTGCGGATAGAGCGCGTCGTGATTTCTTAGGTATCGATTGGCGTTCTCTTTTTTCCTCGATAAGACCCTCCCTGATTGGATGTGCAGCATCTTACGCAAGGCGAACCCTCCGTGAAATGGGTTTTCTGGGTTGAAGGGCAGACCTACCCCCCGCCCCAGGTAAATAAACTCTGGAAACCGGTCAGTATATTTGCTGCGTCGATCGGTGTTTGCCCGAGGGCGTTTACGATCAGTGAGAAATTCGTGAAGCCCCTGGATCCCGCGAATGCGAGGCAATCGCGGGCAAAATTCTGTACCGAAGACCCACTCGCTCTTGATAAACCGCCATCACCCGTATCACCGTCGCTTTCAGAGGCGAATGGGGAGGACGGAACAACTTTTAGAATCACTTTTGGAACCATCAATTCGGCCAATAATGTCTCCATCGCGTAAACAATATTTCTTTGGCGATCAAATTATTTTAGAATAGATCAAATAATATATGATCTTCGTTTTTCAGAGGTGAGTGCAGCAGAATGGACCAGTTGTAATTTTCATATATTTTTTTTTTTTTACGGTGACAATAAATGTTTGGTGGCATTGCAGAATAATCGACGAGAACAGGAATTCCACGACAAGAATATTTTCCACACGAAAAATCGGTGATTTAATGGATTAACGAACGCGATGGGTTTTAATTGAGATCAATTGGAAATTGTTGGGACGATATAGAAATTACGATAAATGAGAGTGGCGTCAAATTTCGAATCGGATCGTTGGCGGAAGCGAGCTAACAATTTAATTTGGTAAAAACGTCGTCGCGGACGAGAGCAACTAACCGGTGTTTCGCTTTATTGATTCGAGCCTTGGAAATGAAGCGCTCGGTATAATAAACGTGGCTTTACTGGCTGAACGGTTTAATTAAATTACATCCGTGCCGGACGACACGAGAACTTCCGCAAAAGCTGGCCGCGTGCGTTCAATTTCTAAGCGTTTCAAGTCCGCCGGGAGCGATAAAGACAAACGGCGAAGGAATCGGCGAGATAAATAGGTCCGATACACGACACTGTATCCGACGTTCCGCGCGTCGCTATGATAATAATGACGTCACACGGAGAACATCGGACCGCGAAAAATTGATCGACGAAACTTTGTACCGTAATCGCAGAAAACGTGGAAGGGAAAATTGTGGAAAGCCTTCATTCTTTGTTACAATCCCAGCGCTGCTTTCTACTTTATCCGATAACTATACTTGTGGGGCGCAAGAAGGGCCTCAGTGACAATCGCCAATTTCCAAGTTAAATATTTCTTTAAACTATACAGATAATAAACACGATAATAACCATTTACATTGAAAATGAATGGTTAGATTGAGTATCGATGAAGAATACACAATCAATCCGATGTATTTACCACGTTCAGCCAAAACAAACATCCAGCGCATAAACAAAACATTGGATATGTCAATTAATTAACTACATGTTGCGTGAGCCGATGACTAAACGGTCGCTTCATAATATTTCCAAGACGCGATTGATAAATCGATTTCTATGCGATTAAACAACTTTTATTTACAACTTGTACCGATTGAAGTACAAAATGTCTTTGGCTGGAACTTTTGTTTTTTTCCGAGACTGTCAAATTCATTATAATTTGCTTTTTGCAACAACTTTTTCCACACGTCTTGCAAATATTCTCATTGTTGTATTTTATATAAATGATGCAATATGTTCAATGAAAATGGCTACATTTTTATTACGTTTGGGAACAAAAATTAAATTTCGATAAAGAGTGTTTAAGCAACAATTTCTGAATAGTGAATATTAATTGATTGCAAATGTACGTTTTGATTACAAATAGACGAAAAATTCGAAAAATCGTTTGAAACGATTCGATGGCGAAGCAAAATATCCGCAGGTTTTTTCTTTCTTTTCTTTTCTTTTTTTGAGAGAGAGAGCTTTGGATTGTCTTTGATCCGTAAGCCATATCGCAAAATTGTCAGTGGTGTCATCTTATGGAAGAGACGAACAACCGCAAGTAACGCTGGTAATGCAGAAATCTGGGAGCGAATGATACACCGACACTATAGGAATCTACTACACCTGCTGCTGCGTGAACAAAGTTGATAAAGTCGGTGCGCGTTTATTGGCAATGAACCAAGGAATCATTGACACTAGACGGAGTCAATGATCTTTCGAAATAACAATAGTCGATACTGCTAACAATCGCTTATAATACTATAATATCTTTCTACTTTCAATCCACGTCTCTCTGTCTCTTCTACTTCAAACAATACAAAATGCACGAAATTATTGTATAATATAAATATAAAGATATAAAGATATAAAATACAAACATAAATATAAAGCAGGTCATAAATAATTTTTCAAATTATTTCAATATTTTATAATTGTACTCCAATTGCAATGACGAATTACATTGTAATTTAATTGAATGAAGATCTGAATTATAAATTACAATATGACCGAATTATAATGTAATTCAATTACTTTGTAATTACAATTCCTGGAGTAATTCCATAGTAATTCTGCGCAACTCTGCCCCGCACTATTACGAGCAATATATCTCCGGAAGTTGTTATAACGTGATTCGTCGCGGGGATCAGCACGATTCTAATCGCCGGATCGATTCCTAGAAAGATCGTATCGCCGAACGAAAATCGGGGGGTGGCTATAGCCAGACGGAACATTAATAATCCTGCTAATGGGGTTTTCGGGGATAACCATGCCAACTGTACGGCAACAATTTTCGCCGCGACTCTCAAGGACTATGTTCCGACGAAATATAGCAAGGACTAGCGGCCCCCACCACTCCCGAAATTCTTTTGGTCCTTTTCACGTCGCGGTCGCGGCGTTCAGCAAGGACGACACTGCGGTTTAACAAGTGGAACTTCGGCCGGTGTCGTTTATCAGATGATTAACGCTCTGACCGCAATTTCAAGAAAGAAATAAAAGGACATCTCTATACACGAGCTGGCACGCACGATCAAATTTTCTGCGGTTTTCGTTCCGTTCACTGTTTCTTCCGCAACACTCTTGAGTCGTTGCGAAAAAAAGAAACACTGTCAGAAAGGTGGGTTAGTGAATAATTACATGTACGCAGTTTTTATGCATTTAGAAGAACATTTAGAAAAACATTTATACAATATTCTTTCTGTATGAAAATCATCGAAAGAAAAAGAAATATACTCCCTACGAGTCCTGTGGAATACGATGAGATATTAAAGTGTATTAAGTATTGCTGTTTAATTTGATTTTCTAAGGTAATATTTATCACAACTGATTTTGTAAATTTGCACAACACGGTGGACGATGAAAATGTTACAACCACTGTAGAAAACATTTCTAAAGAATGGAATAAGTAACCGGTTCTAAAGTTTATTGTTCTATCCTAAGAGTTAAGCACGATACTAATTGTGAGTTACGTAGGACTTTAAATAAATGAATAGAAAGAAAAGGAAATAATGAAAAAATGAAATTTCAGGAATAACGCAGCTTCCAGTGCGAAATGCTGTTAGCCATAAGTCATTTTTTCAGTGCGAACAGATGGTGCACATCCATACGATTTCAATTTCACCCGAACCGGATCCGGAGCACGTGGCGACGCGGTAAAGTGATCGAGAGAACGCGCTGTGGCCGTGGAACAGGGACCAGTTTCGGTGGCTACGCAATCGGAGAGAAATTAGGCGTCATAGGACGCGAACGCGAATGACAAATTTCCCCGGATGTATCTGTGCGCGATAATACGACCGGTTTGCCACCGGAAGTGTGATCACGTGACTTTTTAATTAATAATTTCCATTCACAGCCTTCAGACACAGACTTAAGGTGGCCGGCATGGTTTGAAATCCATATACGTATGCAAGGGTCAAAATCTAGACAAACTGTCGCTTCAATATTGCAATGAGCAGTTTAGAAGTGGTCATTTGTGTTTCCTAAAAGTCCAATCTACGTCCGTATGGAGCCCAAATTGCGAATTTCTACCTCATCGTGGAGTAATTTGTAATATTCGGCAGAAAATTCGAATTCTGAAGCAAGTATGACGTCGCAAGATGGCTGCCGCTGAGAGATTCTCTTAATTTCGAGAGATTTAGCGTTCGTATCGAAAAAAAGGCTCCATACAGACGTAGCAAAGACATGTACAAACACGGTGGTATGCATTTTTAATTGATTACATACTTATTTAAGACGTAAAATGTCTGGAAAAAAGGCACAGCGTAACATAGCGTGACAGTCAAGGCCAAATGCCTGCCGGCCCCCTTAACTCAGCGACAATTTGGTGAAAATTGAGTGGACACGAGGCAAACGGAGAAAAGAATGTAATAAGAAGAGGGACCACAAAAGGTGAGCCCGCCGGTCAGGGGCCTTTCAGATGGAAAAACGTGGAACGGTCGCGCAGAAGCGTAGAACGGGCACCGATGGCACAAATGGTCCGTATTTCAATAATGATAAATCACCCTGGTTCGATGCAACGACAGACGTGGCCGGTTTCAAGATCTCGCCGCGAGATACCACCGTCAGGGGTCTATCTCGTGCGTTCCATCTTATGCGGTCCTGTCTCCTCCTATGCCCTACAGGACGCTTCAAAGGCAGCCCGTGACTTTCATCCGTGAAGGAATCCTTTTCAGCGTCGCCCTCGAGAACGCGCCTCGACCGATTTCGTGGATTCGACACGTTCTACCTTGATTCTATCTGATACATCTGGACGCCGCTCTTTTTTCTTTTTTTAACCGTACAAACGGTGGACCGACGATATTTACACCTTGACAGGCTCTCTTTCCTACGCGGATGATCGTGCGCAAGCCGAATGTCTCCATTCGCGATCACGTTCCCATTAACAACCACCTCTGCCACCTCTAGGTCGTTGACCTTTTCGAGGCGACACTAGGGAACCATTTTTAACACCTGCAGAAGGAACGTTTGTTCTGGAATCTTTCGAGTGTATATTATAATTAGTACACCGCGGATCTTTGGGCAAAATCAAAATTGTTTGCATCTGTTATAAGATATAGGAGCCACTTAATCATTTTACTCGGTCGAAAGTAATCACGCTATTCAATTCTCTCAATCGTTACACTGTGTCAAATTGTACCTACTTATTTCTGTCATAAATGCATCAAATCCGCACCGTAATAATTAGAAAATGCAAAATGAAAATTGTCTATATGAATTGTGCGAAACAGAAGTTGACTGGAAAAAGCATCCCTTAATTAAATAGTTCTAATCAATTGAAAATAATATATCAATGCTCTTCACTATTCCATGTTTATCCACTTTTGTCGTAATTGCATAAAATTCGCGGTATAACTAGAATACTGAATAACTTGCGACTAAGTAATAATAATAAGTATACTTATTTCTGGGAACAGTGTTTAACACTACTGTTTTCTATTTACGATTATTGAGATTGTGATAATGCATCCATGAGGAGTTATTCGACAAATTTATTTCTTTGGTTACATATTATCTAAAAAATGTTCTAACTTGTTATATTTATAAAGTAGTGTAAAACGGTCACTTTTAGTGGCCCGTAAACCTAGCGTTAACTATCTCTGGTACACAGAATGAATCCGACCTTGTTTTTCGTGAAACACGAAGTCGTCGCGCATAAGTGACGCAGCCCAGCGAACGCGTTAATATTCTATTCATTGTAGCATGCTACCGCACAATGGGTTCGTTAATTTTGAGGTTCTGGTAGTTCGCGGCGAAGTTGGCCCTACGCAGCCAGACGACGACGACGTGCACGAAAGCGACCAGGACCTGATCAATATTTCAAAGACACCCTCACGCTTCGCTGCGAAACAGAACCATAAAGGTGTGCGGTCTTTATTTGTCGTCGGCGGGCGTACGGTTTCCCGCGGGAATCGTCCTAATAATTTCCCGGGGACGGTTCGGCCGGATGTTCGGGACGCCATATCCATTCCTCGGCGATGCTTCCACGGGCACCGTCGTCGTGCACGCTCCCGCAGCGCGCTCGCGCGAACAAATCGCGACGAGATAACTCCTACATGAAGATATTATGTCTTGATATATGCGCGGGTGGCGAGGAATTACTCACGACGCGGTACACGAGCATCCCCGCGTGTTGCGCGGGCACGCCCGATCGAAACGACGCCCCTGCTCGGCCAGCTTCACGTTTTCTCCGCGTAGCAATTTTTCCTGAACCGGGCTGGTTATTGTCTTCGGCTACGAGGGACCGAACACGAGCTCTTAAGCTTCTACGTGCAACATTGTATCAGAGAAAGACATTTTCTCTGCCTTGTTGTCACTATCCGTCTATATGTCACAAGGTTTAGGACCTATAGAGGGATAGTGACATTCACTTTTCAAGCGTGCACTGTGTATTTCAAATGCAGCGTCTGGATAGAAGTACAGATTTCGTCTAAGTGTCAGTCGACAGAGCAAGTGACTTACATCGGGAATTCACTGTATCTGATCAGATTCCCTCTAAAGATTCTCTTCTTGTCCTCTGTACTCCACGCATATCAATCGTTCCATCCGAAAATCCTTCTTTTCTATATGTCTGAATTATGAGCTCGATTCGACTGGACTTTGATACGCAGACTTCGACAGCGTTTCTATAATTATTCCGGAACGTATCAGCACAACTCCAACGCCCTATAATTATCTTTTCTTGGCGTCCTCGTTGCACCCTCAGTGCCCCACTTCAAAGAGCCTATAGTCCTCGTAAAACCAACATCGCGAACTTTCAAAGGCTGCATTGCTACGCGCACGTTCGTTGACAGCTCCGGCCGGGTCTGCCTTTGCCAAATTCCTTTTTTTTTTTTTCGTTGTCGGAATCAACGAAATTGCCAGTGGCGGCCCCGGGGTCCGCGGGAACTTTTCAGGATCGGCGTTCTCGTGGGCTGCCTTTTTGATCGTGCATTAAAACGACGCCCGCCGCTGGCTGCCATTCGGCGAATAGTTTTCACCGCCGCATACCTGCCGCGAACTTCTCTCTGTCCGCGTGCACACGCGCGAGTGCACCGGCGCGCGGATGCACGGATGCACGAGTGCATCCTCGACGTCGCGGCGTCGGTGTCGCTGCGTTTCGCGCGTCATCGTGAGTCGACAGGTCGGTTCGTCAAATGTACGTCCGTCAAACGTATCCCCCCGTCGAAATGAACGGGCTCTCTCCCTTCGCGTCGAATAAAAACATTCGCTCGTACACCCCGTAACGCAAAAAGACAGCAACCTTGCGAATTTTATGCCTGCAGAATTCTTCGGCCGCGAACACTGTAGCTCTTCGTGTTCGACGCTTCGACTGTCGTGTCTGCCAAGTCACAGAATTTTTCAAGGCGATTTTCAAGGTGACATCTTCCACAGAATGTTTTATTTCTTAAATAATGCTCCAGAGATCTGAAAAGATCGGAGGGAACAATGTCCGGGGTGAGTAGCCATTTTGTTACAGGGTTGTAAAAGAAAATGATACCTTTTTCGAATATTTTGAACACAGGCTGGTTCACCGAGAACTGTAAAGGAATACGTGTTTCCTCTTCAACGATCGGTACCGAAGGCAAAATAATTGATTTGCGAATAATTGTTTACTTATGGGTGTACCCCTAATATTTATAGCGAAAGGTCATGGGAAATCGAGCTTGTATCTGTGGAGACGATAAACGTGGGTGAAGGACGCGTGGCTTGTCCCGTGTCTGTGGGAAAACACGGCCGCGGGGAACGGACAATGCAAGAGATAATAATGGAGGCCCGATAAAAATATCGTTCGCGTATTCTTTTATCGGAGAGAAATTAATAATTCACTGCAACCGCTGATACATTGCTACAGTCCAACCTTTGACTGTTGCAAGGTTATTGTATCGCGTCGACGTCGACAGTCGTCATTGGGCGAGGCAATTACGGAGGAAATTAAGGTCACGTTTAGAGAATATTTACGACCATTGTTCTGGTGGTTTACTACAAAAACTTACAAAACAATTTACCACTAAAATGCCCTTCGGAACCGTAGTCTGTTTTCGACAGAAGACCCTAATAAGCTACTATTGTTTCAGACTTGCGACACGGGAGTAGAATAGACAGTTATTATCACTTTAGAATCTTCTTTCTTTTTTTTTTTTTTTGAAACATCTGATTTCTCACACTGATTCCTCCTCTGACGACAGGATTTCTGTCTGTGTAGGCGTCACGGGACAAATCACTCACATTTTTTACGAAAAGGAAGTAAGCTAAGAATACTCAGTAGAAACCATAAGTTATACAGAAAACCAGTGTATTCGCCGAACACCAGTTTCAGGATTGCGTCTACATCACTTCGAACTTCTGCTCGTAACTTCAGGGACACGAGGTTTACGCGAGGTTTCTGCGATTGATTAGAGCGGACGGAAATCGATTTGTTGTGACGCAAACCGGGGACCGCTGTTTAATTTCTTATTACTCTCCGTCAGAACTTTCCATAGTCCGAGGCCGTGGAATCGTTCGGCCACGTGACAGAATTTATGGCGACTCACGGGGAGACATGGTGCGCGCAGTGGGGAGGCTTGTCGTCGTACTCCGCGAAACTTGAAATCGCGACCGAATTTAACGCCACATTCCCAGCCGGGCACATAAAAACGCCTAGCAATTTGCCTTGGCAGACGTTGAATTAGCTATACTGTCCACGCACACGTACGCACAAAGAGACACCGCTGTTCGACGGACTGACGGAGCCGGATGCGTAGGTTACGCGTCCCTGACCTAGGACTTCTTGATATTACAAAGGGGAGGTTGCGGGGAGGGACGAGAGAAGAGAGAGAGAGAGAGAGAGAGAGAGGGAGGGAGAGAAAGAAATAGAAGAGAAGCGAAGGAACGTAGGGCAACGGAACCCGGCAAACGAGCGTGAAAGAAAGGGAGGGAAGCCCTCGAAGTTACGCATCGCCGCTGAAATCGCGGCAACAAAGCGCCAAGGGACAAAAGAGCGATCGCGACAAAGTGTCCTGTCTCGTTAAGCGCGGTGATTTAGATCCTCTCTCTCTCTCTCTCTCTTTCTTCCTCGCGGTGGAAAACCAAGCGGGCTCGCTCTTATTTAAACAGCCCCGCTGGATATATTGCGATGCGTCGACGACGATAAAAATATCGTCGAACGGTGCCAACATTGTTCTCACGAGCTCCCGACAAAGGAACCTGTTCCGGCAATCCGATTAACTTGTTACGCGTTCTGCTCTTGGATCTTAGGATCCTTATCTCCCCCTTGTCTCGTTGCTCCCACTCACTTTTTTCTTCGAATCTGTACGGATTTATTGGATTTGATGGTTACGGGACTTAATATCTTTAATATCTAATTGCGGTTTATTGAATTTGCTCCTCAATTCCGTCAGAATTTTATGGAACTTTCATGGTAGATGTACGACGTTTGCATGTCGTTGGAGAAAAATGCGAAGAAAAAGTTTTTTAAGGATCTGTATAGGGCGCGGTAAGTCTAAATGGGTTAATGGGGTAACTCGTTTGAACGTGACAACGTATCGATCATGTGTCGTTTAATCCGCAATCATGAACATGGAAAAACTGTCACGCTCTTTTGAAGATCCGTTAATGTATCGGTATAATTTGTTCCAATTTAAAGTAACCCTCCACAAGAATATATAGCTAGTACTACTTTTACAGAAGAAAATTATAACCACTCGAAGCTGAAGCCTACCTATAATATGTCTTTTAATTCAACGGGGACCATTTTACTCAAGTAATTGGAGGCGTTCGACAAAATAAATTCAACATACAATAAATAAAAATCGTACCAAGTTCTGTGGAATTTTATATTGTAGCATTCTTTGAACATTTTCAGAAGCCACAAATGCATAAAAATCCACAGCCTAGTGATAACAAACTCAAGGTCACGCGAAGGTCGTAATGTTACAGGTCGTCCGATTCGTCTTGACCTCGGCTATCATATAGCGATAATAAAAATATATCAGTCTATTTAAAAAAAACTTCGATGACCTTGAAATCTCAAAAGATATAACCTTGAACCAATTTTCTTGCCTATCATAATATTTGCGCCTCTGAACCAACTAATGTTTACCTCTGACATTTTTTTCTGAGACATCCTGTACATATTCGAAAGTTGAGATATAGTAGATCACTCTTTTATTCATTCAACTGTGCCGTACGAAGTAGCGGGAGCGAATGTATTAAAACAAAATCGCGAGGAGATTTGCCCTCGCCCTGAACTTAGTTTAAAAATAACACGTTCTATAAATTCCTCTGGTTCTGTGTTCGCCGTTGAATGCATTGCCTTGAATGACGCTTTTAGTATCGCTTTCGAACATCGAAATCATAATTTCTTTGTGTGTTTCAGATTCTCTTGGCTCTCTGTCCTGACCTTGCAGTCTCCCATGGTTAATATTAACACCAACTCGTGCATCTTCGAAATTAAAAAAAAAAAAAATGGAACACAATGGTGTTATTAAACTGGACTCCATCGCTACTGTAAAGATACACCCACGAAGAAGTTCATGAGGAGTTCTAGGAGTTTGTTTTGTCCTACGATTTATTTTACTTGTTCATAATTTCTTGAAAGACGAAAACAATTGATATCTATCGTTTGCATTCTCGAATGACCATGTTCTACGACCCCTCGCCAGTGCATATTTTCACTCGAGCAATTCTCCCATTCTCTTTGCCGTCCCTTCGAGTTTCTTCCTCGCGAAATTGTAAAAAGGGAGCCAAAACGTGTATCTTTTATGAATGATTCTGTTCCGAGCGAGGCCGCGCAACGGTCGTGCAAGGATTCGCGATCAGGAGGTTGCACGCGGAAAGGATTTCACGGTATGATGCCCGCTCGGTGCATCCGCTCGGAGCCACCCTCCTGCATCGATGCAGCCTGTGCATCGTCCAGACGTTTCCGCGTCAATTCGTCGCGTCGAGGGAAAATCGCGCTACCGCGAGCCTACGTGCTGGAAATCCGAATCGGTCCGAGCCTGCTGGATCCGCCTTACCTCCCGAGAGAATGAAAGAGAGACGCGGAGAGAGAGAGAGAGAGAGAGAGAGAGCCTGGGGCAGCGAGGATACGGCAGCGTTTAAAATCGAACGGAAATCCAGTCGAACCGTCTACCGCCATTGCAGCGGTTACTAATAATAGAGTAGATACTGGAAGGATAGAAATACGACTTCCTTCGCCACTCTGTACCCTTCTGCGTCCCAAGAATAACGGGCACCGTTCGATACACCAGCGTAAACAGCGAAATAAGGGGTCAGGGGTGGTAACCTAATTCAAACATTCGACACGATCGAGGAGAGGAAGCATCCCTCTCTCGAGATCGAGTTAACATCACCTCACCGACAATTATTTCATCGACAATTAATTCATCGACACCTAGCTTCGCCGGCAATATTAACTCACCGACATTTTCATATCACCGACAGTCATTTCCCCGACAAATGGTTTCCCTGATACCGAGTTTTGCCGACAATGTTCACATACACACCATCAGTGGTTGAAATGACTATTGGTGAGATAACTGTCGGGGAAATGACTGACGGTGATCGGAAAATGTCGGTGAGTTAACATTGTCGGCGAAGTTAGGTGTCGATGAAGTCGTGTCGGTGAAACGACTGTCGATGAAATAATTGTCGGTGAGGTGACGGTAACTCCTCGAGATCAACCTCGACTATAGTCACGTTCTCGGAAGACTATTCTCCTTGAAAATGTATGCGGCTGTTATTAATAACAACAGTTCACCCCGACACAATTATATCGGCATGTCCCTCGCGGGATAAAGTTCTCTTCAGCATCCTTCGGAAATCGTGACGATAGAGTCACCTAACATTTTTATCCGAATATCTCCGCTCTTTTAACACTAAACTAACACTTTAACGCTAAACTTGTCTCATAAAAATTATGAGATTGAATTTATTTGGATTTTGTACGGTTCGTATTATAACACATGCTCTCCTAAATATATTTATTTAATCGTTTCCCACGAAAGCATCTTTACCATTTCAGTAATCGCAAAATAAAAAATCTGGAACCGGTCATTTTAGTGTCAACGTGACTAATCACAGTGATCTCGAACACTACTTAGAACTCACGATACAGTGAATTCTCGATATATGTCATCAACATTTGCCAATGACATATATCGTGCAGGAGACATAACCGAGCCGTGTTATGTTTACCGAGGCCTCTCGAGCTTCGTGCCCCTCAAGGAGTATACCCCGCGGTAGTGGGGATAACTCCGCGACGTTTATCGTCCAGGCCTCGGCGACATATATAGAGAAATCACTGTGCTAACCGAAAGGGATACTTTGAAAAATATGTTCAAGATCGATCAAAACGAAATTATCTTTCGCCGTACGAACTAAATATCCAAAACGTGCACCACCTAAAAATCCAAACCATCCGAAAAACTACAATAGGCAGTAAGTGTACTTTCGAAAACAGACCGACGTCAGCATGTGTGTGCAGACGATGACACAGCCGAGCATCGATCGGCAACGCAGAACAAACCGACGCTAACAACCTCGTCGATAAAAGTTAGGCCAACGCCGAGAGACAATCAGCCTCGCATTGGACCGTTTCGAAGTGAAACAGCAGAGAAAACATTGTCGATAGTAAACACCCACGTTGCCAATCGAAAGCCCTCGGAGTCTCTTAGCAATCCGGAGTGTTTCTTCTCTTTTTTTCTTTCTTTCTTTCTTTTTTCAAACAATACCGTTGCAACAATATCGACCGTCCGATCGAAGGCAACTTTCACCGGAAGAGGCGACCGGTCCGTGCATTTTCTTCGATCGAAAGATCAACGAGGGTCCGACAATTGGAGTATTCGATTCGCGCGCGTTCAACGTCGATCGAGAAACTCGATACCCCGACGCGTTTCGACGGCCGCCATCCCACACGACACTCTCCGGCCAGAGACTGCGATTGCTCGTTTCTATCGCCTTCAAATCGAGTTAGCGAAAATTACCAGCGCCGGATCGGCTCTGTTATTCGACGCGATTCCGTTCGTGTGCGACACAACGCGTCTATCTTGTCTGCGACGGTAAATTACCCGTATTGTGGATCGAAATCCCTGATTTCTCCGAATTTGTTTCTCGCGAATAGAACTACGGATTTTATGCGTTCGTCACGAATATAAAACGGCAAAAAGTCCAAGTCAGAATACACTATAACGATTAACACTTTGCGCTCGTAGCCATTTTAACTCCCTGGAATATTTCCCTTCTATATTTTGTAAAGTGCCGAAATGTTTACTGAAACAAAGTTAATAATGTCAAAAATATTTTGAATAATGATACAGGAATTTTTAGTGGAGCCTTACAGTCGCCATTCGAGTTAGCTAAGAAATCTTCTACGAAATCAAGAGAATTGAATTAATGAAACGAAACGAAAACTAGAAAGACTTCTACGTCCTTCTTATCATAATCCAATTTACTCGACTATGCCACAATAAAAATTAATTTTATTAGTGCAGACAATTTTTAATTTTAATTTTCGGACGCAAAATATGGACATATTCTGAAGTTATGTACACGATGAACGTTTAAACACGGATACCGATTGTCGCTGGAGATTTCTCAAAATTAAGCACTTTGATCGACAAAGTCTTCTTTGTTTTCGGCAGTTCTTGAATTGAAATTTGCTCTAAATAAGTATAAGTAAATAAAATCTTCCGTGGATGGTAGTATAGACATTTTCGCGGAGGTGATGCAAGTCAAAAACCCCGGGTTAGATCGATACTGCGTCTACTGCAGCAATGCATATATGAATGTAGAACGTTGCCTGTTATGGCTTTCGCCTCTAAAAATTTTCCTGAACCACCCAAGAGCGTCTACTACGATCAACGAATAAACGTAAACTTTAGATATCGTAAATAAACAATTTTGTGACGATCGGAAATTCCGCGAATCTTGTTGAAGCGAGGGAAATTCAAATTTCGCAAAATATGTAAGGCAACAAGGCTGTCAACCGCATACTTTCGCAAAAGAACCATAAACCGCAAAGAAATATCGCAGTATCTCAATTTGTTTCCACCTTGTCGTTTCGGTCCTCGCCGACTTCGTCCCGGGGAAATTCGATTGAGCTACCCGGTGACGCAACAAGCACAACAATATGTCGTACACAGGAGAAATTTATGAAAATTATTCTCCCATCCGAGGAACCTATAAATCAATTCTCCGCTCCGTGTTTTCTAGTTGCACGATAACAGCGTCGCAATTTCCTTCCACATTGTCGTCTTGGCCCCGGAGCGGCGTCTTCTCCCGGCGAAATTCGTTTGAGCTACCCCTCGATGCAACGAGCTCGACAATGGGTTGCATAGAAGAACAGTTACGAACATTAATCTCCCGTCTCGGCAACCCGCAAACCAATTTTCCACTTTACGTTCTCCATTTTACAATATTTCCAATCTACATATACTATTATAAATGTACTATAAATGCAGTTCACGTTCCTGAAATGTTTTCTACTTTACCGACCTGGTCCCCAGAGTTCCACCTTTTACTATTTTAATTCGTCATAAATATTTCACTCTTTGCATCTAGCCACGTACGAATATATCCGCGAGCGACAGTAAATGCATAAAACTCCTCGCGATAATTAGTCCGTAAATTTCCTGAGCTGTCTGACCTTTGACCGTGACTATAAATTTCCTTTTGGTAAATTCAAAAAAATATTTCACACTTTGAATCTTGCCATGTTCGAATACATCCGCGAGCGACAGTAAATGCATAAAACTCCTCGCGATAATTAGTCCGTAAATTTTCTGAGCTGTCTGACCTTTGACCGTGACTATTTTCCTTTTGGTAAATTCAAAAAGATATTAAATTCATTATAAATATTTCACACTTTGAATCTTGCCATGTTCGAATACATCCGCGAGCGACAGTAAATGCATAAAACTCCTCGCGACAATTAGTCCGTAAATTTTCTGAGCTGTCTGACCTTTGACCGTGACTATTTTCCTTTTGGTAAATTCAAAAAGATATTAAATTCATTATAAATATTTCACACTTTGAATCTTGCCATGTTCGAATACATCCGCGAGCGACAGTAAATGCATAAAACTCCTCGCGATAATTAGTCCGTAAATTTCCTGACCTTGGCTGACCTTTGACCGTGCCTATAAATTTCCTTTTGGTAAATTAAAAAAATACAGCGATCTATAGAATGCTACAAAAATTACCGAATCTTGTAGAGTGTTCTTTTCGTCTCACACGTCTTGACATTTCCGTTATTTCAAATACAAAAAAAAAGTTGTCCGTAAACTAATGATCTTTTTGTTCAATCGTTTGAAGATCGTGGCCTCGCAGCTCGTTGACCTCGTCTCTGATAAAAAGCGAATCTTGAAAGCTCGAAAGAAAAATGACCTTGAGTGGTCACCTTGAATCAAAGAAGTTGTCGTGGTGTGATATACCATTAGTTATTAAAAAGGGTGCAAGATGAGAGGATGTACGTTTCTTTCGAATCAGAATGGAATTCGTTAGTGGCCAACAGGTCTGTGTGATTGTCCGCTGGAGAAAAAGGGACGAGTAATGGCAATATCAATCTCCATCGAGTAGGAAACATTTACCAGTTCCATATCGGCGGTACAGAGCGATCCCACAAAGGGGTTTTAATAATTCCAGAAGAGGCCACGAGCTCTCCGGCACGGAACGGATGCGGCCATCGCATCTGGTCGAAAGCATACGGGACGATGATAACATACATGATCCCGTTGGATGGTGTTTCCCATCCGTGGGGACTTACCTCTTCAACGAAAGATCTCTGCTGCATATTGGACCAGCACATTTTGCACGGGCAGACGTCCTTTTCCTTGAAACTGTCTGCCCTGTCTCTGTGCCTGGCGTTGACCTGAGGCGGGGGTGGCGGGGGTGGCGGGACAGGCGGTGGCAAAGGGCTGGTCGCCACCTCGAGGCTATCCGAGCTCGAGTTATGACGCCTGGGCGGCGTGATGTTCGTGACATTCCCCTGGCAGGCATGCTTCGCCTCGGTTGATCTGCCATGATCGTTGCCAGACTTGGAGTGGGACGGCGACAGGTAGACGTTCAACATGCACTTGCTCTGCTGCGGCTGCTGCTGCGGCCGCAGGAAGTCGTCCAGAAGATAGAAGCTCTGCGCCCGGCTGGATCTCGTCGAGGTGCTGGTGCGGATCTCGGCTCCCGTCTGCTCGGCTTTGCAGACGGTCTCGCCACCGTTCCTCCTGCTGCGACACTCGTCCTCGGACTGATGTCTGGTCTGCATGTGTCTCTCCTCCAGGTCCCTGTCCTCCGTGCTATCCTGGTACAGTCTACGGCTGACCTTCGACCGGCCGGTCTGCACGAACTCCCCGTTCTCTCTGTAAATGTCCCTGCTGACCCTGGACACGCGGGCGGAGTAGGAGGTAGGTTGCTGCTGCTGCTGCTGGTGTTGCTGTTGCTGTTGGTAGCGCGTCGACTTGTAACTGGAGCCGCGCAGATCCTCCCGGAAGTGTTCTCCCTCGATCATCGAGACGCTCATGTTGTGGGACAACGAGTGTTGGATGCCGTGCGAACCGCCGGTGCCCGTGGGAGCCCTTAACAGGGCGCCCAAAGACCGCCACTTCCGGTCCTGCTGACCGGTCGAGCTGGACGACACCGACGACCTGGTCCACTTCCTCTCGTTCCCCGCGGACGACAACAGCGCGCTGTTCCCCACGGACCACTTCCGGTCGTTGGTCGGCGAGGTCACCGACGGCACCCACTTCCGCTCGTTCGACGGCGACGCCATCGACGTGCTGGACCATTTTCTCTCGGACATGGTGGTGGTCGAGGTGAGGGCGCGCTCCGAACCGGTCAGCTGATCCTCCCGCTGTCGGGCCTTCCACCAGGACGAGGTCGAGGTGAACAGGATCAACGCGCCCCTCAGAGGGTTCTGGTTCTTCGAGGAGCCACCCTTCGGCGAGTGGTCCCGGTCCTTGATCTTCAGCGAGCAGTCCCGGTAATTCGAGTCGCACTCGCGGTCGCTGAACGCCGAGGCATCGCGGTCCCAGAGGGCGGTCTTCTGCGCGGCTACTTCCTCCTCGTGGTAGAGGGTCGCGTTCGTGCTGCGCAGACGTGGCCTGATCTTCACGAAACCGTAGTCGTTGCTGTCCTGAAGCGACTCCAACGCCTCGACCCGGTGCTGAACCGTGCCGGTCGACTGTTGCAGCAACGACGACTGACCGGACGCGTACTGATGATGACTGTTGCTCAGCTGCAGGCTCGGCTGCTGCAACAACGTCGAGGTCCTCGCCCGGTGTCCCTCGCTGGCCGTGCCGCGTTGCAGACAAGAGAAACTCGCCGAGTGTCGCAAGCTCGAGGGCGGGTTTCCCGGTTGACTCACGCCCAACATCTTCTCCTCCTCTTTTGATACTACTCAGTCTTTGATCTCTCCGGCTTCTTCTTCTTCTTCTTCTTGGGGGGGAGGCAAAGGAGATTGCTACTCGACAACGGACGACTCCGGACGGATTCTCGACCCCACTATCTACTGGTTAATCCGGCAGTGATCTTCGTCGATTCAGATCGCTCGGCAGACAATACGCTCGCTTCGAGGGGTAAACTTCTCGCTCTCTCGACGCTCGTCGGTCTGTTCTGCACATCCTCGATGCGATTCGCGTCAACTGGCAGCCTGTCGGCTACATCCTCGTCGCTCGCGGTGCCATTCGTATCGTACGCTGACGGTTCGTACGAAATCTGGAACAGAAAGTAGGAACAGGATAGGGGCCAGCAACTCAAAAGAAAACGAACGCCGGTAACAAATACGAAGCGACAAAGCACACGGATTCTGTGAACGTGAACGTGAACGTGGACGCTCGTGGCCCGCCGCAGGGGAGATGCGTCTTGGCGAAGGTCAGGCTTGGGGATGATCTTATTGCGGAGGACGGCAATGTCCCGATACATGATGCACATGGAATTTTGTGATATATTTTCATCCCCAATACCGCGGGATGTACCCTTTACCGATGGTCCCAAAGTTTCCACGTACAGTGATTTCTCTACACAGGGTGTGCATTTGAAAACTTTCCCGCGTGGGTGGAGGCATAGAGGAGATTTCAAGGTCACCTTGATTTTTTTAAATGGAAACACCTACTTTCTGTATCATGCATCGATAGACTATCGAATTCTGAGTGAAACTGTACTGACCTCCATACGTCCTAAATCTAATAGTTAACGAGATATTATCGATATAATTTTCTTTCTTCTTTGGATGATATCTCGTTAACTATTAGGTTTAGGACATATGAAGGTCAACGCTTTTGTACTCAGACTTTGATACTCTATCGATCTATGGTGTAAAAATGGGACATTCCATTTAAAAAAAACAAAGTTGACCTTCAAATGACCTTGAAAACGCCAACCAAATAAAAAACTGATACCGCCCCCTCTTTCCCCCTCGAAATCTTTGGACACGTGTTTTACGCTTTTTTAATATCTTTCATACTTTTCGAGATATTCGCCTGGAAAGTTTTCAAATGAATACCCTGTATATGTCGCCAAGGCCTGGATGATAAACGTCACGGAGCTATCCCCACTACCGCGGGGCATACCCAGTGAATGGCCAAGAAGCTCGAGAGGCCTCAGACGCCGAGGAGTGTAAACAAAACACGACTCGACCCGTGTTGGTGACATATATCGAGAATTCACTGTACATCGAGACATTGCTGTATGACATGAACGGTAAGGTGGACTTTATTTTTTGACCATGGAATTCTTTTGTTCTACTGGGCGAAAAGGAAGCTGTTCAAAATTTGATCCAATGGAGGATCCAAAACAAAACTTTACATACATTTTAGCCCAACTAAGGTCTACCCTAACGTGGAAATGTATATTTTCTATTAGACTGCGGATCTCTGGATTTTCCTGATCGCTTCCTCCGAATGTTATAAAGCGCGCGAAATTCAACAAAAATGTCGGTCAACAAAATTTTGCTTTGAAATCCGCAGTCCATTCGTGATACTAAAATGGATGATCCTTTGCTGAAGAAAAGTCTAAAAAAATATTAAGAAGCGGACAGGCTCTCTGACTTGTGATAATGCGCACAGGGTGTTAAAAAGAAAACTGTACACTTATAGTTGTTAAACAACGATGTTATAATTTTATGAGGACAAAACGAACGAAGATAAGACTCACTGACAGTACACGTGGTTACACATTTTTAGGCACCTTGCGTTTCGAGAACAAAAAATTCCTGTTGTTGAAGGAAAATGTGGAGCAATTCGATGCGTAACATTCGCGATCGTCTTGCGACACATAGTTCCCACTCGGGTTTTGAAATCTTTGCAAAATGGGCAATGCGAGATTGAAAATAAATCCATCGCGATTTCTACCGAAAACTGATTAGTCGTTTTTCAATATGTTTCATGCGATATCGGCGTAACTGTGAGAGTCCATGAAGGGGGGATGCAAGAACGATGGCGGAGGTGGAAGCGCGGAAGAGATGATCTATAGATCGCTGAAGGATGAAGGTCGTTCTGTGGCCGATGCCTAAGGCATCGGGATGTCTGCTGATATACTCTTCGAAAATTCGATTTCCCTTTAATGCTCTACAATATCCCTGAGAACAATATTTTGGAAACACTGAAACTGATTTTTGACCGTACAAAGCCAAGAAAAGGATTAACATCCACTGAAAAAGGCCATTACACAAATTTAAGTATAACCTCGAAAAAGTTATTTCGACATAGTTCTCATTTCATAAAGGAAACTCTGGGTATCAGTTCCCCATTGTTAGTGAAATTTCAAACGAGCGAACAAGATACAAAATTATTTTCTTTTTAGCAGAGTACCGAATGCGAATTTCCGAAGAGTCTGAGCAGACATCGCCTAAAATATCTACGTGTAGCATAAATGTCGCGAAACACGCCACGATTCCGCAAAAGTACGTTCGCAGCCGAGCGTTGCCATGCTCTTCAACTTAAGATTAATGCAGCCGCATGAAAAAGAAGCATGGAGAGTACAACAAAACGGAAAGTAAACAATTCAAGTAAAAAGACCAGGGGTAACGGGATCGGCTCAGAATCAGGGTCGACTATCTATAACTTACATGACACATTAATCATTTTCCAGTCAACAAAACGTCGGACCGCATTTAAACGGATATTATTAGATCACGGATGTTTCTGCAAATACGTATGTTCCCACATTAATTTACGGGAAAACGCAATAATAACATTTGACAATCTCTAGAACAGATGATTATTAATATGTCCAAAATAAACGGCCCCCTAAAATGTTCTTGCAATGTTTGGAAGAAAGAATTTCATTTCAATCTCGGATAAGCATGCTATATGTTACGGTATGGTCGCGCTGCGAAAATATTTATTGTCCGATAAATTAAAAAATAAATCGAAACAATTTACGCGAGGACCCGACGCGGATAATTTGAAGTCTGCGGATCCGAGTTTGAAACGGACACAGACAATCCTCAAGTCCAGAGGCTTCTAGACTCCAGATGTTTGTGTATTTATAGCGTCCTGTAACCTGTAAGCGACGAGATAAACATTTTAATGCAGTTTCATATTATATACAGGATGAGCCGTGTAAAGGGGGGCAGCTAAGTATCTCAGCCACTTGCAGATACATAAAACAGCTATTTAAAGCAAAGTAAAAATAAGAGTACGACGAATTAATAAAAATACAAATCTCAAGGATTCCGACGGTTTCACTTTAAACAATTTCTTTTTTAATGCGTCTATAAATACCGAAGCAGTCCCACTTAACGTGCCCCGCTCCGTATACGATATCACAAAACATTAAAATGATCCGTCTCAGTTTTTTCACTTTCCAAAAATATAAAGATACTTTCACGAAAAGTTGTTGAACTCACAGAATCCCTATAAATGCACTCGAGTTTTCATACGTTCCCAGTGTTAAAAATTCGCTGGAGCGGAACGGAACTCTGTGTACGTGGTAAATCTGTGTTCATTTTGCAAATGAAATTGATGATAAAAAAAAGATTGTTTTGTTCCAGCTTGGGTGGAATTTACGTTCGATTTAATAAAAAATATTGATAGCAGTGTTTATAAAAAGAATAAATAGAATTATTTAATCTAAATTTTCGTATGTGTTTTTGTTAAACTTTTCTTACGTTTTTATGTTTCTACGGTTCAACGTTTTTATCATCATGTTACGCAAGTTCTTTTATCATTCATCATCATGTCACCTGTTATTTGATTATTCTTTAATTTTTAATTTTAATTTAATTACCTCGTAATTCGTAAATGATGTGGTTTCATTGCAAAGTATTTTATAATTGTACTCCATTGCAATTACGAATTACATTGTAATGTAATTGAACGAAGATCTGAATTATAAATTACAATACCACTGAATTACACTGAAATTCAATTATTTCGTAATTATTATTCCTCGAGTAATTCAATTGTAATTCTGCAGAACTCTGAATGTATTACTTTTTACAAGTTGATTAATTTTTACCTCGGTTTGAAAAATACCGAAATCAACTGAATTTCTTAAAATTATCGTTTTCGTTAATTCTTCTCGTTTATGAATTTTATTATTATTTGACACATTTTTCGTAAAGTTTATTTAGTATTTAGTATTTATTTAGTATACTCGTCATCGCTTGATTTCAATTCCGCATCCGCGACGGATTTTTGAAATAAAATTCCCCAGTTAACCGGTTAATCTAACGATAATTAGGTAACGATAGATAGGTTAGTATAACGATAATTAGAAAAATTTATTAAAATTCTGTATCAAAAAATAAATTTCATAAGCTGTACGCGGCGTAATTACTTCTGACTGAAACTGTAGGCACTAAAGAGAATAATTAAAAATAATACTCGCATCGATCAGGCTTATTGGAAGAAGGCGTTAGGTTACAGGAGAAGAAAGAAGATTTCCTTTAACACTAGGTTTACAGAGCACTAAAAGTGACAATTTTGCAGTATTTTATAAAAATAACAAGAACGTGCTACCCACATTTTTAGCAATATTTCCAAAGAAATAAATTTGCTAAAATAATTTCCCGTAAACCTAGTGTTAATTTCGTTCCGAGGGGGAAAGGTAGTCTTCGAAAACCGTGAGTTTGCACAAACATTCGCATTCCAGTGACGAACATTCGCGGATCCAGGATTGTGATTGGTATCCGCCCCGAAGGTCCCACCGGTGGTATTTGCAACGACGAATAATCCCGTCTGTTGCAAAACAAAAAAAAAAGACAGGAAAAAGAAAGAGAAAGAAAAGAAAATTGAAGGGAAGCACGCACGAAGCTGCGCGCGCGGCTTCCTCGACCTTCGAGGCTGGTTTCCGGTTAGAAACAGCGAGCGGACGTCGAGAGTTCGGCGAGATCGGTCAGATCGGATGTCTCCCGAGCTGAAAAGACTGTCTGGACTTGCTCGCCGATATTAGTCCGATTCGGTTTGCATAATATTAGTTCGACACGGTTAACACGTGCCAACGGGCAACGTTGGCTGGATGTCTTTGCTGGGCGGGTCGCATAACTTGAAAAACGAGCAACGACTGTACCTGTTTCTCGATCGTGTGCCGAGCAGAAACGACGCGGACGTATTCGGTCATGCATTCGGCCCGGCCAAGTTTTCCCGCGCAGAGATTAATCGTTTCGGGAACTGAAACAGCTGATCGTTATCGGCGGATCGTCGTCCCCGGCGTGCACCATCTGGACCCTTACACGTGATTCGCTAGAGTACCGTATTTTCTGTTTCTCTTTTTAAAAAGCTCTTTCGGGATATCATGCGAAAGTCATTCATCCTGATTACTGATCGTCTCCCTTCGGCGAACGCGACGCCGATTTATCTCTTCGAAGAGATAAGCGTCCGGCTATTCGGAAAATAAATTTGACACGTTCACGCCGGCGCCTAGTATTCGTGCTTCACGTTTTTTCAATTAATGTACGTTAAATTTTCAACTGTATGGCGATTTTTTATAGTTACTAAACAATCGATCAGCGTCTGAAAAGAATATTCAAGTGTGACTCACGTGAACGTGTTAAATAGATCATTTATAAGGCAATTTTTACAGATAAGCCATTTGAATAAATTTCGAAAGAATTTATAATTGCATTTTTGGCATATTTTTCCTCTTTTATCTCATCGAAGCGATAAGGACCCCCCAGGTACTCGGAAAATAAATTGAAATAGATCATTTATAAGACAATCTTTACAGGTAAGCTATTTGAATAAATTTCGAAAGAATTTATAATTGCATTTTTGGCACATTTTTCCTCTTTTATCTCATCGAAGCGATAAGGGCCCCCCAGGTACTCGGAAAATAAATTGAAATAGATCATTTATAAGACAATCTTTACAGGTAAGCTATTTGAATAAATTTCGAAAGAATTTATAATTGCATTTTTGGCACATTTTTCCTCTTTTATCTCATCGAAGCGATAAGGGCCCCCCAGGTACTCGGAAAATAAATTTAAATAGATCATTCATAAGGCAATCTTTACAGATAAGCCATTTGAATAAATTTCGAAAGAATTTATAATTGCATATTTTTTCTCTTTTATCTTATTGAAACGAGGGCCCGGTATTCGGAATAAATTTCAACACGAGAACAGTAAATGAATAAATTGTAATAGATACTCTGAGAACATTTATTGAATTTTTAAGTGGCATAATAATGCGTTCAGTTTCTTTGTTCCAACAATTAATGGAGAGCGCGCAGAATATTCGTGAAATAGATCTAAACAGATAATCTACGAAGGAGCATATCTTAACGGGAGATCTGAAAAGTCTAATGAATTTTCAAAGCAGGTGTAATTGTACCTTTCGCGAAGGTGCGCTGATTTGACTCTTTTCAATAATTAAGCAAAGCGTGTACAGGAAAAAATAAAAGTAGCTAGATAAAGTAAATCTAATGAATTTCAAAAGATGGTAGAACTTTATCTTCCGGTGATGGCGCCAGTAATTTGAATCACTCTCCGAGAAAACGATCCGGAATTCATCGTATCTTGGATCATCTAACTGAATCTAATGGATCCTTAGGGGAAGCTATAAATTAAGGTGTACATTGAAAAGTATATTTTCAGTATCAATTAGACACTCGCCTAAAGGAGAACGTTTTTTCCACAGTAACGAAGGAAAAACTCTAATTTTGAATGAAAAATTGACATTCGAGAAATTAAAAGTGCGTAATTCCAAATATTGAATAAGAATCTCCAGATCCTCCGGAAATCTTCATCACCGAAGCAGCATCCACGAAACTAGAGAACATTATTTAATCCTTGTGTTAGCAACCGCATGTTCGAAGACACAAATTTTCTTCGTCATGTTCTTTCGCTTCTAAAACAAAGATTTATACAAAACCATTTAAATAGCGGGCCTTCAAAATCATTGTTACATCAAGTGCCCTACTTTTATGAATTTTTCATACTCAAGGTCACGTGAAGGTCATAATATTGCAGGTCGTTGGATTCCCCTTTCGAAGGAGCCCTTCACCAGCGACAAAATATTCTGATATAAGGACGAAAACTTGGAGGCACCTAAAATCATTTTTCGTCGGTAATGCAGTCGCTCTACCTTATCGCGAATCTACGAAGACCGGGCCTAATATTTTTAATTTACGATTATTGAGATCGTGAAGATCCACCAACGTGGAATTACTCAACAAATTTATTTCTTTAGGTATACATTATCTAAAAGATGGCTAAAAAACTGGAATAGACACGTTCTTCTTATTATTATAAAGTAATGTAAAATATTCACTTCTGGTGCTCCGTAAACCTAGCGTTAAAGTTGTGTGTGTGGATCGAGCCTACTTCTAACGCTTATATTACCAAATGTGTGCATAATCTAGGGCGACAAGGGATCGAATGGAGGGACTATGATAAAAGTGGCGCAACGTCGTCGAACGAAACGGAATTCGCGGATCGTAACGGGTTACGCGTCTCCCCGAGATTTCTCTGAGTTTATGGCAACGGCACGCGGCTGTCTGCCAGCCGTCTATGTAGGTGCAAAACAGTGAAAGGTTTTTCAAGGCACGAAAGTAAGTGACAACACCTACACGCAGCGGCCGGCCGTTCCGACGCCGATGTAAAAAGGCAAGGCCGTTCGACGCCGATAAAAGTTCACTGCATCGCGTCGCGTCGTTGCGAAACACGCATAACGCGCCCGCCGCTGTTGCAACAATAATCGTACGGCTAATGTGGGATACGAGCCGGGGGGATCTGACTTAGAACTTCATTTTAATTTCTGCTTCGCGATACCAATTAGACGGCGCGGTGATACCGCGCCGCGGCTTATACTTTCTACGAGCCGCGCGCGCTTAGGGGACCGGGTTTCTCCCCGAGAAACTACCACATACACGTTGTCATAGTGCGTTCTTTTGCAGATCTCTCGCGGTTTCGACACACGGAAAAAACGAGCAATGTCCTTGCGCCGGATAACTTCGACAGCCACCGTTTGAGAATCGTTGGTGTCGCATAGTGATCACTAGCGAATCATTTATTTTTTTAACACTATTCCTACCGACGCTTCACGTATACCTATTCCTACCGCGACCGGTCTTTAGCACAACTTATACTTTTTAATATAGAATGAAGATAATGGCCAATTTGACAGTATAAAAATATAGTTTCTTTTATTTGGGAGTATATAATGTATATTTTATTCGTTTTCACCGCATAATATTTCGTTTACTATACCCTGTTGGGCCTGATGTTCCCCTAAAAATATTATGAACAGGCGCTCTTCCAGGATTAGACCCTTCTTTTACTTCTTGCCAAACAGTTCCGTCTACAGCAGTTTCGATTACCCCTTCCTCATTCTCACTATCGGAACTAACTAAAAATCTCCTTCTCTTTCGTCCTCTACGTACGTTCGAAACATTCTGTTCGTCCTCATCGGTGGACGTCGAGTCGTTCTCGAATAGATCATAATTTTCCGCATTGTCATTTTCAATATCAAACATGTCGAACGTCTTGACATTTTGGGAATGAATATTCAAGGGATCAAATGAAAACTAAAGTATAAACATGTAAATCAAGACGGATAAAAAAATGAACAAAAGATAAAATGTGAAACTTACTACGAAGTATTGTTGGTTTGTTCACTTTTTTGGAAATTCTAATCGAAATTTTAAAAACGGTCATTTGACCGGTCGCGCTAGGAATGGTGTTAAAAATTGATCGAAACATCCCTTTCGCCGATCGAAACGCACGATAAACCATAATAACGTAGAACAATCGTAGAAGAATCTTTTTCGCAACTACTTCGGACGGAGCGTACGAAGAGAACCTTTAGGAGCGAGGCAGAATTAATTACTGGCAGCCACATCGGCCGGAGTCGCCCACGAAAATACCTACGTCACGCGTCGTCTATCGAAAAAGAGGATACAGGATCTTCCTCGGCGATCCGATCGGCAAGCAGCGAACCAAAGGCACGACTTTCTACGGTTTAATTCCGACGTCCGCTACGTTCGAGAGATCGCGAACTTGCCTCTCGCAGTTCTAATGCAGTCATTAACCGGCAGCCGTTTAAATGGAAAAACCTTACCCCCTCCCCGGTCTGCATCCTCCGGCCACTAAAATCCTTCGCGATCGCCGAGAGCCACGGAGCAAAACGCAAAGCGGCGTTTAATTAATCGCGCGCCGACTTGACCGAATTTTTTACGTGCAGCGCGCGCGATGCGGATCATCCTAGAAACCGCAGAACCGTATAGCATTCAGTGCATGAAAGCGCAGAAAACGATGCGGGCCCTGTAACGTCTTCGACTTAGCCGCCGATCGAGAGTAGGAATCGATCGAGAGTAATTTCAGATCGGTAACTTTCGAACACCGTAAATTTTGATAAAAACAAATCCCGGGAAATAGATGCACTTTTCATTTTGTTTGATCAGTCGAACAGATTGTTTGCCATCGGTTCGGCTTGCGCAGCATCCGGAGATTTCTTTCGTCTGGATAAAAAGGGTTGCAAGCCGACGGTAAGGGTCGGACAAATCGGCCAGTCATCTAGAAACCAGTTGATACGGCTATGGTGTTATGATGATCTCGCTTGGATTCTCGGTAGGCAGCGCGAGGATGTTTGCTCGTGGCCAGTTTTTGAGCTATATGGATATTGAGAAACCCATTAGCGGGCCTCTGCGCGGTCGAACCACCCAGCTGGGAAAAAAATCGACAGCAGACAGAACGATTGGATTTCCGACGAGCGGACGTCCGCCGCAACATGGCTCATGCATATGCGACGATCCCTCGCCTTATACGCGATTCTCGAAACTGTCTTTCGTCATTGTTTATCCGCCGATGGCGAGAGCCGGTCGAAAGAACTTCCACGAGCATCGTCAATTTGTACAGGGTCTATAAAAATTATATGTCACGACCACCGTAGCGCGATTCTACACCTCCGGATCGGTGGAAATCTGTTAAAAGAATGGACCGCAAAATTCACCTTGACCTTGGAGATCAAGGTCAAAGTGTCGAAACATTTTCTTTTATTGCATCACTCAAATTTTTCGATACTTTGACCTTGAGTTTCGAGGTCAACATGAATTTTGCGGTGCATTTTTTCTCCACCGATCCGGAGGTGTAGAATCACGCTATGATGGTCGTGACGTATAATTTTTATACACCCTGTACCGCCTGTCCGCACGACTGCTGCCAACGAAAATTTTCCTTGCCCTACAATATCGAGTCAGACTTCTCATGAAGATTCTGAACAGAGTCTAATGGATAGGAACGTTATTAATAGACTGCGGATTTTATGCATTGATGACAAAAATGGGTGAGCACGATTCAAAGCAGTGGACACATTAAAAAGATTTAAGGGCACCACCGTATTGGTTTTAGCTTAATAAAATAATTAAAGGAAGAAAGAAATTTTTATTTCGCTCCTGTGTCTTGCAATCAATGCAAACATTTTTTATTTTGCATAAAGATCCGCAGTCTAGTTATTAATTTCCTTTAACACGTCGACTGCCATGTCACCCATATGTGGCTGACGCAATTATTTGTCCAGGTTTTAGAATGAATTTTTATGTTAATATATTCTTTGTACCAAATTTGATTGGGATCAGTAAAATGTAAGAAAGTTGGACGACTACTCGATATCGCACATTTAATTTTTTGCAATTTCTATTTCATTCAATAACTTTGATTATATGGAATTTTTGAGGTTTCTAGTTTCTTCTATTCTGTTATAGCTGATATATATTCTTTGGTGGAAAAGTTTTCTTTTCCATGAAATTCTGAACGATGACGAATTTCTAATCATTGTAATCACAAAATAATGTAGTAGTGCAAGGGGTTAGGTTTGCCGTGCGAGTGAAATCGAAATTCTACTTTTGAATTGTCTAGATTTTTCGATGGAAATATTCGAAGAATTTGGAGAACTAGTGGGAACTAGCTGCATACCTAGGTACCCGAGTATTCAGGTAGAGATTAAAGTAACAATAAACTTCCACATGTGTACGAAGTGTTGTTCCATCTATGTGTACGAAATTAATTTTAGGCCCTACTTCAAACATCCTCATCTCGATAAAATAGCAAAGAGACAGAAAACGAAACCGCGCAATTATTCGAATTGTTTGAAGTCGTCACGTTACGAAACTTAGCTTGCATATTATAAACGTAAAGCATGCAGTAGAGTGTGATGTAATTAGAAACCGAGTTCTCTTCAGGGCCACGGAGACGGAAAATAAATTAAACCGACTAAACTATAATATTCAACCACGGTACGTGACACTGACGAAAAAATGTTTGCAACAAAAGTTAATCGATATTCAGTCGTCTATAAGCCCCCAGAGAAAAAACTTGCAGAACACATTTCTTTCTATGAAAAATTATGGTCACCTGAATTTTTTAATTGCCACTATGAATTTGTTATTACATATCGGTGTAGGTGACGTCAAGAGGAATCCAATAATCTATTTCACCATGGCTTTCAGTGTTGAAATAATGCTGAAATAATTTTGTCCGCCTAGATTCGCATTTTCACTGTGCGGTGTCCGGTTTGATAAAGACCGATTTCGCTGCATCTTGTCCAGCAACTGCAGCCGTGAAAGTAAGAGGAAATGAATCGCGGCCGTCCGTGGTGCAATCCCGGTTGCAGGGGAACCTCCTCGGCCTGGCGCGCGCATTTTCCTCGGCCGTGTTCACGTAACTCGTCGCCTTTCAAAATTAATCAGCCGCCCGGACGCGGAGGAAGAGCTTTCAAATTTCTTTCGCAACGAAATCTTGGGCAAGCAGAGGCGCCCGACCGCGCTTATTCTACATACCGGGCCGGGCAATTAGTCACGGCCGAAGATTCTGGCCAATTACGTGAACCAGGTTGGACGGGATGCGTATCCAGAGCAGCCGTACGCGATTGCGTTTCGTCGGCCCGATATTATTGACGACGCCGTTTCTTCAGCGATTTCAAATTTTCTCGAAACTCGATTGCGCGATCACTTCAACTGCTCAACTTCTTAAACCGCTCAGGGTTAGGAAATAGATTCTTAACACTGGAACTACCGAGCCCTAAACGTGACTTAGATTTATCCCTTTGTAATATCAGCAAGAATTTGCTCAGGTTTCATACGATTTTGATGGTAACATGTACTCCAAAGAAGAGATATATTAACCCTTTGCACTCGAAGCCATGTTAGCTCTGAAACGAAACATTTCTTCCTACCTAGAATATTTCCTTTCTGTACAGGTAGCCCTCCTACAACACGGCTACAATTAAATCAAAGTTGCGTTAAATTATATATTTTTTGTTTTGTATTGTACATACATTTATAGTTTTAATCAAAATTAAGTTGTTTATGTAGAATTTAAAAAAATATTTTTTCATACTATACATACGAAAATGGTGCAATTTACTCGTGGAGTACTGAAACGTTTAGTAATTTATTAAATACATGGCTAGTGTTCCTGATTTCTCAACATTTTTCATTTCTCGAGAAATGAGAGATAAGACTGTATTTCTCGATAATTCTCGAGAATTTTTAATAAAATAAAAAAATATTGGGAAACTTTTACCAAACTTTTATAAGGTGAAACATTACGCTTTTGTTTTGAAATGACTTCTTAAGAAGCATAATGCGTCTAATGTGGAATCAGACAATCTACTTCTTTTTTTTTTTTTTTGTCACAAAATCTGTAGCCGTAGAAAAACTTCTTTCATTTTGTGTGGATGTTGGCTTTATCGTATACAGAACATCCAAAAGTTGCTGAAGATTGGGTGTCCTTTTTCCAGTGGACTCAAAAATTTGGAATTCCTTTGTTACAGTCCGGAATTTATTTTCTTCTGCCGCTAAACTCTTGACATTAAATTCTTGAAGGCTATCTGCAATTTCTAATTCTAACTGTTTTTCCAGTGATAGTTCCTCATTTTGAGAATCTGAAAGTTCTTCACTATTTTCATAAGAATCATTGTCATATTTTCCAAAAAGTCTGCTTAGAATTTGTTTTGCCATTTTATGCATAACTGCCTTGGATGTTAAATAAAAAAATGTATCTTCTGAATCTTTTTGCAGAGATTCTGGATCATGCAGATATTTTATAAGGGATACAACAACCTTGTCTCTTCTTTTGGATATTTCTTCTTGAATAACAACAGGGAACTCGGTACTCAATTCGGTATTCAGTTTTTCGAAAGTTTTCAATAAGAATTTAAGAGAATTTAAGAATTTATATGTTATAAAATAAATGAGATTCATAAGAATTTTCCTAGATTTTAATTTCTCGAGAAATACTGGCATTTTTCTCGAGAAATGAGAAACAATCAATTGTAAAATTTCTCTAGTAGGAACACTAGCTAGTGGCAGCTAATTTTTTTTAGAATTGCAAGATAATACTATGCAGTAGAAGCTCCAACAAGTTTTAGCATTAGACCGTGTGATACTTGCAACTTTTACTCTAAATCGTAAAAATTGATGCCTTCACTTTTACTCTCTCTCTTTGCATACATAGTTATCGGTTAACAATAAACACTTGGCACTAAAAACTATGCAAATTACCTCCACAAACAGCATCCATAATGCACAATTATAATCGAAACGTTTCAACAGAATTTGTAGTATTCAGTATTCGTGCAGTATTCAGTTTTTCTAAAGTTTTCAATAAGAATTTAAGAATTTATATGTTATAAAATAAATGAGATTCGTAAGAATTTTCCTAAATTTAAATTTCTCGAGAAATACTGGCATTTTTCTCAAGAAATAATCAAGTATAAAATTTCTCGAGAAGGAACACTAACCGTGGCTTTGAGTTTTAAAATAATTCTGAAATAATTTCGTCCGCCTAGACTCGCATTTTCGCTCACTGTGCGTCGGTTCGATTTTGCATGGGGGGATCGCCTTCACGCGAATGGTACCGCCGCAGCAATTCCATGCTCGACGGCGAAATAAATTGCATCCCCGGTCTGTTCGGTTAATGAAACACATCAAGTTTGCGGCGGAGGAAGTTCTGGCAACGTTACACCGTCGACCAAGGCCTGGAAGACCGGTCGCGGTGGTGTCGTGTCGCGTGATACGCGTCCCCGCGTATTACGCGGCGCGCTCCGACTATACGAAACTTCCGACGAAACGATAATTGGCCGCCGGTATGCCGAGGTAATTAGGTACAATAAAGATAAGTGGCACGGAGAAACGGTAACAGACGATCGCCGCCGCCGCCGCCGGGGATACGGACCACCGAGACAATAAGAGACGCGCAAGACGGACTTATTCGCGGATGAAGGGGAGCTTAGTGTTGCCAGAATGGCTAAAGAGACGTCATTCGAGAAAGATCTATGGCCCGAGACATCTGTCGTTGTCTTCGGAACAGGGGCTCCTTCGGTCACGCGATGCGAAGAAGGAAACGCGATTGGTCCGTGGTTCCACGAGGGACACAAAATGACTAATAGTTCAAAAGTTGTAACAAAACGTCACTAAACTCTTCGATCCGGACCACTGTGCGCCGTCGGTTCTTGCCGAGGTGAAACATGTGGTACAGTCAGTCCCATAAGTATTCGTGCGCTCTTCAAAATCGCATAACTTTGCCAATATTGGACTGTACTACTTGTTTTTTTTTTTTTTTTTTGAGAAGTTAGAACAATTGGACAAAAATTGCAATTGGTCGAAAGTGCAGAGAATATACTAAAAGTTGTATTGTATTGAGTGTTGCCTCATTTCTTTTAATAATGTCTCATTACTGCATTTTTATGCAACTGATATCTCCAACGCGTCTATGAACAATCATTCTTCCGGATTTTTCGAGATTTTCAACTGTTTTAAACATGTTCGCCTAATCGGAAGAATCTGAAAAATTACGCATTAATAATCATTATAAGACGCGAGCGAATAATATAAACGTGGTCATCTGGCAACTTCGCTGTGAAACCAGCAATTAGCTGGAATTTTTTAAAAATCGATTTTGCAGTGAAAAATTCGGAAAAAATTCACAGTTGTGTGCGCCGTTTGGTGGACTGTTCATGAATTTTTTCGTAATTTTTTGTTGATCAGAACCCATTAGAAACCATGTTCACCTACCCTTAGGGGAACCGATTTGAAACTTGCCACAGTTTTCTTTGGCGGCACTATCGAGTGGTATGATGAAACTATAATTTGGTTTGGGGGCACGTTCGACCACCTTCTTGTATAAAACGAAAGTTGTTCGATACATCGCTGAAGGGTTAACGCTATTGCTGCAGAGAACTGTACGTGATTTTTATTCGAACAACTTCTTTGCGTCTAAATAAGGAATCGATCGTAAAAATCTAATTGCCTAATGGAGGAACGATGTATTTATGGTCCTCGCGGTGCAATAAAATTAATTCGCATGGTAAAATTCCATGATCCATAAAACCGCTCTAGGTATTATGAATTAGATACTGCTATCGAAAAACTCAGCCTCTAATGAATCTATTAAAGGCAAGAAGCAATGAATCGCATTATATTTTTATTCCCCCTCGTAAACCATGAATATCAGATCACTGATCAGAATCTCTTCGGTGAAGAAATTATAAACTGAAGCGAGCCTGAGAGCTCTTTTTGTCGATAAATGTAGGTTTACGCTAGAAAATTATTAGTTTTGCAAGAACCAGTACGTTATATTCATCTAGGATTACCATTTTCGTCTGTAGGCAAATGGTGGAATAAATCTCTGCTTCGAAAGCGGTGAACAGTGGATCCGGGAAGAGGCGAGGAACGATTAAAATTTCTTCGGGACAGGATAGTAAATCATGGCGGGGCCTGTATACGCGGAAAGTAAAACTGCCAATGAACGTCACGCGAATGGCCAGGAAACACGTGAACTGGAAAAGCTCGTTGCGAGCTTCGCAGATCGTGGTATTAATAGGCAACGATCTCCGATAATCCTCGTGAATAAACATATTCATCGACGATCAAAGTATCGACGCGACGCGCGACGTCGCCGCGTTCGAGAGACTCCAGAAACGGGGACAAAGTATTCCCGATTGTATCGCAGATTGCGCGAATGATAGATAATAGCGCCGGCATTGTGCCCGTTCTATTCTACTTCTACACCGCGGATAATGTTCGACTGCGGCTACGTCGAAGCTGTTGAATGCTATTATCCTAGTTCCCATTAATTCGGCCATCTGGAAAAACGCGAGAGAATCAAACAATGGCGTAACGCCGGTGTGGGAAAGGTCCCGGAGCCGGCAGGATGACGACGATGAGCCAGTAACGCGTCCCATTACGCCCGGCCACGGCAAACAACTAATTACCCAGCGTCGGTGAAACTTTTCATTCCGAAATTATGTCTGCCCCCCCCCCCCACCCTCCCTTACTTAATCGCGCGGGTCCATTTCAAATTACCTGCCAACGTTCCCGACTAATCCCTACATGGCCGCCGGCTTATGGCAATCGGGCCGCAGCCTCGGGTTTCCTCGGCATCCACGTTACAAAAGTTCCACTTGCTCCATTTTTATTCGCCACCCTTGTTTTTCAACTTGCCACCCTCCCGCTGTTTTTGTCATTCGCAAAGTTCTGCGGAAATTAAGGGAAAATGTTTCCACCGTCGAGAAAATTAATTTTTATTACGATAATTCAACCGTCCCCGGCATAACAATCCACCGAATAATTAGTGGATCTGTTTCCAGTTGCAGAAGAAATCGGCATCGAAGAAATTCGGTACCCTTGTTTTCCTGTTTTTGAAATTCGCAAAGCTCTGTTCCGCGGAAATTAAGAGAAAATGTTTCCACCCTCGAGAATATTAACAGAATATGAATTTTATCACGATAATTTCACCGTCCCCGACATAATAATCTACCGAACAATAATTAGTCTGTTTCCAATTGCAGAAGAAATCGGCATCGAAGAAATTCGGCACCCTTGTTTTTCTGTTTTTGTCATTCGCAAACCTCTGTTCCGCAGACATTAAGAGAAAATGTTTCCACCCTCGAGAATATTAACAGAATATGAATTTTATCACGATAATTTCACCGTCCCCGGCATAACAATCCACCGAACAATAATTAGTGGATCTGTTTCCAGTTGCAGAAGAAATCGGCATCGAAGAAATTCGGCACCCTTGTTCTTCTGTTTTTGTCATTCGCAAAGCTCCGTTCTGCGGAAATTAAAAGAAAATGTTTCCACCGTCGAGAATATTAACAGAATATGAATTTTGATCAAGATAATTTAACCGTCCCCGGCATAACAATCCACCGAACAATAAATAGTCTGTTTCTAGTTGCACAAGAAATCGTGGAAGAACGTAGAATCGTTGATCTCCAGAACGTAACGAACGGAAGAATGAGGAAATAGGGGAATGGCTGGTAAAATTGAGAAAGAAAACAGAAACAAGGAAAAAGTGCATTCTAAATGAAATTACGACCGAACTAAATTCTGTGAACTAGACCAAAGAAAGATCGACTGAATGGAGCAAAATTAGCTTTGTAAATGTTAGTGGAAGCGTGAATGAAGTTCAAATTTCACGAACACGAAGAGCATATAACAACACGCCGTTATTATTATCCAAAGGCGAAGGAAAAAATGCTTGTCAAACGAATCAGGAAGCTGAGCAAGGAACAGGACCGCCACGGTTGGTTTGATCGTCGAAGAAAAGATCCGATAGTAATTTTCCGGCAGGCGAGCGTGAATAAATCGCGGTAAAAACTGGTTCTTTGGTTAATTGCTGCCCGAGAGAGGAAGTTCGCTCTCCGTCGAATTAGCGCGAGCCACCGATATCCGTTTGCTCCCGTGCGAGTATGTTTGTTCTCGAGTGGAACCAAAAGCGATCGGATCGATCGGCAAAACGAGCGATTTCCTCGTAATTCCGGGACTCGGCCGTGGCCGAAGAGATTAGCACAATTACGCGGCTCTCGATCCCGGGCTAGCTAACCCGAGGTGTGTACTTACACTGTCCAATTTGTCGTACATTCTTAATCAATGAATGCCCGCACGGTCGCTGGACCGTATTTTCCGTCGTGTAATTGCACATCGGGCCGAGTGGACAATTTAATCGTCGACGCGAGCCTACACACGATTCCCATAAGACACCTGACGCCGTAAAATGTGGAACAAGAGCGAATTGACGTTATGGCATCATGCAAATTGTTTTCGCCGTCCGTCATTCCTATTTTGAAAGCCTCGCTTGTCGACGATACGAAACCTCGTTCAATAGTCTTAAACAGTTAACGCTAGAACAGCCAAAATGACTGGTTCCTAATTTTTTCTTTTACGATTACTGAAAATTGTGAAAATGTTTTCATCGGACATTTTTTAATGAACCTCTTCATTCGAGCACATATTACAATAAAAGTTATATGAAGTCTGAATGGGCACAGTCTTGTCACCGTTACAAAGCAATATACGTTGTTATTTCTTTTTTCTTATTATTCCTTCATTCGTCGTTAACAAAAGGCTGAAGCATTTATTGTTCAAAACCACAATAACGAATGGAGGTACAATACAGTTGCGCTGAAGCAGAAAATATAAATTGATGAAAATGATTAAAATAATTTCCACGAAACATGTGTTCGTTACGGGCTATTTTTATGATAACATTAAATCAATTAACAAATACTTCCAGAAATATATGTTTTTATACACTGGATAAACTAACAGCGATTCTAAAACAAACGAATGATCCACTGAAATGATCATAGTATAATAACCAGACTGCGGATTGTATGCACATATTTATTTAACGGAAGAAACAAAAATATTTATCTGGTACCAGTATTTTGCAATTGATGTTGAACACTGTTACTTCGCATAAAGATCCGCATGGTTATTAATAATAACCATCCTTACCAGAAATTACCCAATCATACAGTGTTAAAAATTTCTCCAGGCGAGAAGACAATAACGTTGTTAATAATTACATTCTGCGTACCCCCGTACAAAAATTATTCTGACAGTACGCGATCGTGAAAGTGTATTCACCGTAAAATCAGAGAAAAAAATAAGTTGAGAATAAAACGACGTCTATTTGCTTTCTTTGTTTTTTAATAATACGCCGAGTGAAGGGTGCTCCAATTTTTCTATCAGGTAGTGTCTGTGCCGCGTCTATTCCGCATCGATCGAGCTGCGGATAACGATGTGGCTTTTAAGTCCGACACCCGGTAGGACAGCGTGCAATAACATAATTACGGTGTAATTACGCGGATCGACGTCCGACGGGCGAATATTTTTTTCATTTTCCCGTATCGCTCGTCGCACGCTCGCTAATGGATTTTCACCCCGCGAAAGGTACTTTGACCTCGGGCGCCGTGCCACCCCCGCCGCCCGTTTTCATCCCCCTATCCGCAACGCCCAACGCTGTCGTGGAAGGGTAAACGTCCCCGACAAAAGAAGAAAATAATTGCTGTTCATGGAATCGATACGAGAGAGAGAGAGAGAGAGAGCTTATGCCGGTATGCACGTGTATATCACGTGCGCCGCTGGTATATCATCGAGGATACCCGGCAATACCCGACGATACTCCACAAGTCTGCACGGAACAACATAAAACAGTAGACCGGATCGAAGGTTGGTCGGGGCGACTCGAATCCGAGAGCCACGCGAACTCCACTCGAGAATCGACGCGATTTAACCCGTTCGATTATGTTCACCCGCCGCGATTTCATTGCCGAATTGTGTGCGCGCCGAACCGCTTTCGCCGATGCAAATCAATTTCCTTTTGAAACCCCGTGCGATGGAAAGCACGGGAAATTAACTTTTAACTTTTAATTTGACTGAACGAAAGCGTGAAGCGCGTGGAACTGGTTCTACCCTCAGTATTTACTCAATTGTTATTTGGATACTAGTCGGAATTTTATGGAATGTTTGTTATAAATATAATTAAGTTCGGAAGTCACCGGAAAAATGTTTCGCCGTTTTCCGGCAAAGATTTATCCGGTGAAGGTAAAGGAAAAGAATAGTAACCGATTCTGAGTAAGATGGCAGGTTCCTGACCCACTCTTTTAACACGTTGAATGCCACGTCACCCACATGTGGGTATATTCATTGTACTACACTTGATTAGGATGTGTAACATGCAAGAAAGTTGGGGGATTACTCGGTATCATACATTTAATTTTTTGCAATTTTTATTTCATTGAATAACTGATTTTATGGAATTTTTCTGGGGTTCTAGTTTGGCGACCAAAGTGTTAACAAGAAAATTACTATATTCTAAAAGCGACTGACATGTGTTGCCTTAATAACTGAACTTATCCAATAACTTTTTTCCATGGTAGCGTGGTGGGTTTAATGTTTTAAAAAATGTTGTTTAATTAAATTAAGTCCCTTGGATCCACAGTTTCGGCAGGATCCTTGAAATTTGAGTCTTTCTAAACCAGAATTCTCAGAATTCTACAAATAATACCCAGGATCCTCTAAAACCTATCGAGACCGTAGAATACCCACGGAATCCTAAGCCCCCCCCCCTCGAATCACATAATTCCTGAGATGAAATGAGTATGTGGGAAGAGCTATGTTGTCCCTGGTGAGACGATGCCGTGCGAACCTTGAAGGACCACTATCGCGTCTATTAAATCCGAGATGCGCTGTAACCGCGTTAAACGAATTGGAGCTCATCAGTTTTTAGTCTCCTAAGACCTCGTTCAATTTCCGCTCTAGCTGTAATTGCATATTGAACAATCTATCCGGAATAACATCTTCAGAGCTTTCAGAGCAGAATGAAACCACTGCAACAAGTCAGAAAAAAGAAAACAGAAGGAGACATATTATTAAACAGACCTTTGCACTCGAAGCGATTTTAACTCCAAAACAATACATTTCTTCCGACCTAAAATATTTCTCTTCTGTATATTTTTTTTCCATTTTATACATATGAGAATGGTGCAATTTGCTCGTACAATACCCAAATGCTTAGTAACTTATTAAGTACAAACAAGTTTAACACGTTGAACGCCACGTCAGTCATATGTGGCTGACGGAATTATTTGTGCAGGTTTTAAAATGAATTGTTACGTTGATATATTCATTGTACTAAACTCAATTAGGATCTGTAACATGCAAGAAAGTTCGAGGATTACTCAGTATCGTACATTTAATTTTTTGCAATTTTTATTTCATTAAATAACTTACTTTGATTTCACGGAATTTTTCGGGTTTCTAGTTTGGCGTTCAAAGTGTTGATAATGCAGAAGTATTTTGATTAATGATACAACAATTTTTAGTGACGCCTCACAGTAGCCATTCGAGTGCTAAGAGTTAAATGTGTTTTTCTGTCATAGGAATATAGTGATGAGCACGTCATTTAACCCTCCGTATGTCGGAGTCATTCCCCATCGTGGTGGGGATAAGCTTGAGCGACTGTCAATACGTGCAATTTTAATCCGATATAAGACGACGCTTTTCGTCCCGAAATAAGAAAATTCCTCTTCCTCTTCTTCATCCGAAATAGGACGAAAACCGGTCCCGAGCCATCGCCTTGTATCGAAAGAAAACTAGTGAAATATCGACGTCCGAGGGTTAAATATACCGAATGATTGTAAATTACTGTTGTTGTAACGTGCTGCAGATAAAATATTTTCCTTAAATTGTGTTGTACACGAAGCAGCGTAGAAATTCGCGGATTGAAGGAAAACTAGTCGGAGCATTGAAAAATGTAATTACAGAAACGTTTTCGCGCGCGTTTTCCCGCAACATTTTAATAATCCTCGATTCACGGTCGACGTAATCCGGCTCGTTAGATCGCATCGATTATTAAGCAATTACCTGGGCCCGTCGGCCCGTGGCCCGGTAACGCGTGCTACGAATCCGGTTCACCGCAATCAGCAGCCCAGTTCACCTGATCCGACGCATCGAAAATATTCCGACACGAACGGTCCATAATGTTACGCTTCATGATCGGTAACCATCTGGAGCGTACAATTCCAACACCGCGCGCACGTAACCGATCGTTAACCGAAAACTCCCAGTTATAACATACTCCAATTTTCAGGCCCGAAAATTATTCGGCTCGCTCGCTAAGAGAATTACATCGTCGTGCGAGCGTGGTTCTTCAAGTGCCGGTCACAAGGTATTTTTTAAAATATAAAGGCTGTACCATTTGGAGTTTCGCACGCAATTATTTCGCTTATCCCAGGGGAGAAATCTTATGGCTGTCACAAATCTTCTCTAGGTGGACGTACTTCCGACATTGAAGGTGACCTCTGTTCTGTTTTGTACGCAACTGTATGCTTTAAGCAGGCGTGTGTATCCTGAGACGAATTTGTTCACCTCCAACACATTCGTATTCCAAAGTGATTCAAGGTCATTCAATGCCGTCCAACTTGTAGTTCAGCCACACGGAAACACGTCCGCCGCCTAAAGAAGATTTGCGACCACAAAATGTCGTCCGCCGAAACTCCAACGTCTTCAGCAAGTTGCTCACGGAAGAAACTGTCGCTTGCTAATGTATTCGCGCCGTTAGAGGTTGTCCAGCAATAAAAGGATGAGAGAGTGCGGTACCGAAACGCGGCTTGGCTGGCTCATCAAGATCCGAACGACTCGGACGGCAATTAATTCTTCGTTCACTTATCCGTTTCGCATCTGCCGGGGCAGGCATAAAATTAGCGGTACAGGAAGTGGTTGATCGGGAAGGGAGAAAGGGATCCTGTTCGGCGGCCAATAAAATTAATACAAAGTCCCGCGAGAGGATATAAACCAGCGTGCGTATCTAAACGGGAGACGGGAGGAAAAAAGACTCGCGCCGCACCGCTCCGCACAGCTCCGCGCCGCTTTGCTCCGCTCCGCGCCGGTAACCGGAGACGTCCGAAGGGTTTTGCCTCGTTACGGGAAGCTTCTACGCCTAGAAGAACCGTCGCGTCGTCTTCCTTCTTCGCAATCAAGATCCATCCTCATTTACGTCGTTCGGCGTACCCGATAACGCGGACGGCGCAGCATACCAATGGAAAAATAATAGCTCTCATCCCCGCGTAACTCTACGCTGGTCGCGTGGGTGTAAGAGCAACAAGAGGATGTGTGCACGTACCCGCGAAGACGTCGAAGAGGAAGGTGTAACACGGATCCCAGCAGCCTCGCAGAGCGGAGGGACCGGCTTTCGCAAGGTGTGCCGCTGTCTTACGTTACCGACAACCGTTCAACAGCCGGACATTGTGTTACGCTAAACTCGAGAAGCGTGCCGCGCTGTTCTCGCGCGTTTTTCACTGCGCAACCACTGCAAAACTAAACCGAGTTACACGGTCAGCGGCGTTTGTCAGACGCGAATTCGCTTTATCGGCGACGCACCCGTATTTCCAACTCGGGACACGGTTCACGCTGAACCATCGAGCATACAGAAAACGCGATTTCGGAAATGGAAAATTCTTTTTTGGTTTTAAAGAAACGAGTGTGGGGATGTTTTAGGAACATTCCAGAGGAAGCAAATCCGACGAAACAATTTTTTGTCCGACCACCACGACCCACAGGAGGCCGGCAAAGTTCGAGGAAGAAATTGAGAACGTGAAATTGTCTCCTTTCACATGATTTTTCCAATATTAACCCTTTGCACTCGAAGCCATTTTAACTCCGAAACGAAACATTTTTTCCGACCTAGAATACTTCCCTTCTATATTCATTTTTTCATGTTATACACACGAAAGTGGTGCAATTTACTCGTACAACACTGAAATGTTTTGTAATTTATTAAATACAAACAAATTTAACAATGTAAAAAATATTTTGAATAATGATACAGCAATTTTTAGTGGCGCCTTACGGTCGCCATTCGAGTGCTAAGGGTTAACACTAGGTTTGCGGGACCCGTTAGAATGACGGGTTCTAATACTTTTAATTTACGATTATTGAAATTGTGAAGATCCATCTACGTGGAATTACTCAACAAACTTATTTTCTTGGGTACATATTATTTAAAAAATGGCTGAAAACTTGGATAGACACATTCTTCTTATTTTTATAAAGCAATATAAAATACTCACTTTTAATGCTCCGTAAACCTAGTGTTAAAAGAGAAAACTCGGAAGAAGTATATTTTCAGAAGTGTCTCGAAAGGAGAAAAATGTAAAAGTAGTCAATTGAACATTCAGACCATAATGCGATATCATTCTTTCACATTTATTAACCCTTTGCACTCGAAGCTATTTTAACTCGAAAACGAAACTAGAATATTTCCCTTCTATATGTTCTTTTTCATGTTATACATACGAAAATGGTTCAATTTATTCGTATAATACTGAAGTGTTTAGTAATTTATTGAATACAAACGAATTTAATAAGGTAGAAAATATTTTGAATAATTATACAGCAATTTTCAGCGGCGCCTTGCAGTCGCCATTCGAGTGCTAAGGGTTAATTATAATTGAAGTTATGCGGCTTTACAGAGGTCAACCTCAAAATTTGTCGGTAACTGAAATCATTATTTACAACTTCGTTATTTACCGAATGTAATTACACGTGCGAAATGGCAGAAACATTAATCTATTTTTGAAATCCGTGTCTTATCAAGAAACCATTTTCACTTTTTTCCCCAATAGGTTCAGAAGAATACATATTGTACCTTTAAGCGCCCGGGATAGTCACGTGACTTTTTAACCCCTTAACTTGTACACTCGAGTTAATTCGAGCGCACTAAACAGGTCAAACTGTGCACACACGAGATAATTCGAGCGGCGTTGTATTTTATGCTGCTATAATATTTCACACTCGAATATAATCGAGAATTAAAAATAACAATGTGAAAGCAAAAAAAAATCGTTTTCTTAATATTTATCATTTACATGGGCTTGTAAGCTATAACACTTATTTATTCCTCTTTCGAACGAGCCCTTTACCAGCGACAAAACATTCTCATATAAGGTCCAAAACTTGAGGCACGTGAAACCATTTTTCGTCGGTAATATAGTCACTCTACCTTATCGCGAATGTACAAAGACCGGGGCCTGTGTTATCCGATTTTTAGTAGAAATGTTTTCAATCGCGAGTTACGATTTTCTTTTTAAAAATGGGCGACCTTACCCAATCGGGACACGTGTTCCGCCGTGGAGAAGTGCGAAAGGAAAAGAGTCGTAGCATGCAATCGGGCATTTCCGCAAACCGGCGCGGCGATTCCGTATGCGGCTGCGTTCAGAAATGGAATCGACGGTATCGCGGGCGTAGCATCGGTGCTCCCGGCCGATAATGATGCATCGGTCGCGATATTCCACGGGATGCGGTTTTAAAAGCGGCTGGGCTGAGCAGCGGTTCGCTCGGCGAACACGCAAACGCAGTCCAAATACGCTCGGTGGCTCGACTGAGCGCGCAAGGAGCCAATTATACGTACGATTCTCCGTGGGCCCAGCCTCGGCGCGGGTGAAAAAGAAAGCCGAAGACGAAGCTCGCGGGGAAACGGCGAATGGCGGACACACACGGGGGATTGCTGGCGGGAGAGGTTGTTAGAGAAAAAGGAAAGAGAAAACGAGGAACGGGCGCGTCGCGGAACCGAACGGGACGACGACGACGACGACGACGACGGGGCAAGAAAACGAGACGCGTGCCGCGCCGCGAGCCCCGTTGCCTGAAGAAAGCGTGAACTTTTATATAATTAGGGACTTTATAAATTACGCTCGTTAATTGCCAGCGCATCGTCGGAGCGCATGCATGCCGATCCTTTGTTGCTGATTCGCGTGTTAATTATATTGCTGCCGATTCCGACACACGTAGGCCGCGCGTGAGAGTCGTGACCAACCGAGCCCGTCTCCCCCGAACCGGTGAAAATCGGCAAGAGGAAACCGCAGCTCGATTGCCATCCGACAGACCGTTTCTGCCGTTTTGTACTGCATGCAACACTTTTTCAAATTATAAATATTCCGAAACCGACTTTTGGAATAACCGGTTTGTTCGAATTCTCGTGAAAACGTCGACTTCTTTAATTGAATCGATTAATTGATTTCAGTGTTTAAAACAAGTTTTGTCTAATTCGAATAAACCGGTTTTTCAAAGCTGACAAACCCTGCTGCGATCTCTGCGCATAAAGTTCCACTTGGTTTCTCGTTTTCGCGTGTCTGGCCAGTTTCTTTGTACCATTTTGATCGAACTTTCAAACAAGAGAAAAAATTGTGTATATATATTCTTCGCTGCCATTTTCTTCAGCGGCCTTTGTAGATGATTAATTGGACTTCAATTAGAACTATGCTTCGCCACTATTTGCTTCGGCAACAATCTCCATCGTTACGGTCTCCAACCTGTACTTTCACTCATTGCTATTGTTGAAGTGGAGTTTACCGATTCAATTGCGAAAATTTAGAGTCGTGCGAATACTCTCCGTATTGAAGCAATTCGATCGCTATAGTTTATCCTCGTTACTTGTCAAAAGTGTAGAGTTTGCGTTCTTGCCGAAAAACCTATCAAAAAATCTATTTTTAATACGTCTACCCCCTATTCTCATTAAAAATGTTAATACTTGATTTAAGAAACACCGTGTTCACGCGTAACGATGAAACAAATAACCTCGGAACACAGAATAGTTTTGCAATCAATTGACTGTTTGGCAAACATTGGTTTTTGGCGGCCAAAAAGCTAAATATCAACACGCACGGCAAACGAGAAAAAATGGTCCCCGCTGACGAAAATATTTCGTCAAATAAATTCGTGCGGATCGGTGTTATCCGAGGACGTGTGTTCTATTATTAAACGGCTAAAAACTAATATTAAATAATATTAATGTAAACTAATATTAAACGGCTAAAAGCTGAAAAGAAACATGTAAAATAACTGTAGCGAAAATTACAAGAAACGTTCGGTATTCATAGCCGGGCACGCATCGAGTATAGTCTATTCGAAGCGTTATCCTTTTTCAATATTTGCTTTTACCTCTCCACATTTCCCACATACGCGCGTCCCACGATACGATACTGTATCGAGAGAAAACGCATCACAGGTGTGCGCGGATGAGAGGCGTGGGCAGACCAGAGATACACGCCAAGAATTCTCCCCGTTTTTACCAGTTTCACGCGATGCTACAATGTAATAGTCGACGCGAACGAAAAATTCTCAGGAATCGTGCGGGCAACGTGTACGTGTGTACCACGTTGTCTGCTCGTCGTTAGCTCGGAACGTATGTATGCGTATTCTCCTTACGATGTTCCCATCGAAATTCATATTTCGCATTCCACGTTCGCCGGCTCGCTGCCAAAAACCTTAGCAATCCCAATTGAAAGAAGAATTATAGCATGAAATCGTTTATCCAATTCGTAATTCAATTGCCAACGAAAAATTACCATTGAAAATCCAAGTTTGCTACAACCTCGGAAATTGAGTTAAGCTTCATTCAATATTTCCGGGGCCAAAAATAACAGCTATTCCAACATTTTCTACGATAACATCATTGATGAAAAGTTGATTATTGTTGAACTTTCACGGGACCTCTTGCGAGGCACGTACAGTACTTTGCAGACATTACTTCTCCAGTATGAAATTAATTACCTTGGCATCTAAAATAAATTGTCTATTGCTTCATAGGCGAACAAAAATTGTTATTTCGTGGTGCTGAACCCAATAACGAGGAAATTCATTTTCAACAGAAAAAGGTAGGAGTGAGTCAGGCTTTGAGGATAACATTTCAAAATCAAAAAGCTGGGTTGACCGATTTGGCGAATGAACGCCTCAGAAACATACGTATTCGAAAGTTGGATCGGTGATTTCGACTAGTCATCGAACGGTCGAATGATCGCGGTGTACTCTATGGATGAACGTGATGTCAGCCACTGATTCGTCGAAAAAGGAGCATGTTTGCAGACATTACTTCTCCAGTATGAAATTAATCACCTTGGCATCTAAAATAAATTGTCTATTGCTTCATAGGCGAACAGAAATTGTTATTTCGTGGTGCTGAACCCAATAACGTGGAAATTCATTTTCAACAGAAAAAGGTAGGAGTGAGTCAAGCTTTGATGATAACATTTCAAAATCAAAAAGCTGGGTTGACCGATTTGGCGAATGCACGCCTCAGAAACATACGTATTCGAAAGTTGGATCGGTGATTTCGACTAGTCATCGAACGGTCGAATGATCGCGGTGTACTCTATGGATGAACGTGATGTCAGGCACTAATTCGTCGAAAAAGGAGCATGTTAGAAACGCGACGGTCCTTCGCGGCCATGAGGACGGTGTCCCCGCGAAACAAGAATAGATTGGCCATTGTCTGGGGCGGCTCGGCCGGCCTACGCTCTTTTGCAAAGCGATGGCAAAAGTGATGGCAAAAGCGACACCGGCGACGGCCGGTAGCTTCCATTCAGTGGCCGAGAAACGTTTAAAGCGGGGTCGAAGGTTCCATCGACCTCGGGAGCGCAAATTACTCGGTTCAATCGTCCACACGCTCTCGGCCACTCTCGCGCGCGGATTTTCATCGATCAATTTTAATATGCACTCACGAGTCGTCGTTCCCGTTTACGATGTCTGCTCCCTCGGAAAAAAGAACCACGTGGAGCACACGTCACGGAAATATTCGACGAATCCCGACACGACGTCGTTAAAAATTACGTTTTTGTATTTCTATGCTCCTTTCATCTCTGCTTTCGTCGTGCAGAATTCAAGACTTACGACCTGACTGCGGATTTTTATGCGTAATAAAAATCTTCTTGGTCGATTCACAGTAATATCTACCATCCTTTAGAAATTGTACACAGTTGAAAATAATATGTCAACATCCTTGAGTTTGTGTGATCTCTTCGTCGTTTCAAATTTTACGAAATAATGTGCATAAAATCCACAGTCTGCTTCTGACTAATTAGCGAAAATTTTCCTGAATTTTCCTGACTTTCACAAGAATATGATAATCGAATCTATTTCGATTATTTAATTTTCTGCAAATTTTAACTAATTTTCTAACGTTTTCTACAACGTTTAATGACACTCTTTTTTGCAGTTTCAACATTTGTCCGGAAAAGTGGAAATCTCTAGCAGCCTTGGCATTTGTCAATGATACTGTTAGATAAATTTGTTTAAATAAGTCGAAAGTAGATGTCTAAGTACCCGGGTATTGACATAAGGATCAATCATGCGCCACTATGTTCCTTCACACCGTGATGATTGCGAAGAATGTTTGCAGGCAAGCTGCGTGCAACTCGAACAGTTGTGAAATAGGAAAACGGCAAAATGATAAAGTTCAGAAAATAAAAGATTAAGACAACTAGACAGTGTATTAAATTAATAAATGAACCGGTTCGATAATGTAGCGTCGTTGTTCGCGTACAGAAATTATTCTACAGATTTGCAAATGTGTTTCAATCCTTCGTATGATCAAGCTGCTTCGCAAATACGTTTGGCTTTCATTTCAGTTGAATTTAATCAGAAATATCGTTAAACGCAATCATATCGCGATCATCATAAAACATATTTATAGATCCGTTTTACTTCAACGTTCGCAATCAAACAAGTAATTATAAAATTGTACTATTTGATGTTCCTCGTCTATGATTATACGATATTTTTAGAAGAGCCTAGAAAATTGTTCAAGAAATCACAGTAACCGTGCACACGGGTGTCCGGTTACCAAGGTAACGGTTAATCGGGCTCCGTTAAAACGCGACGGGGAAGCGTAAATATAATAATTCGAAACAGGAAGAAGTGCCATTTTACGCAGTTACAATGAACGTAAAACTGTTCTTTTAGCAGATTTCGGAAATATCTAGAACGATAACAGAGGGGGTCTAATGATAACAGAAAGGTAAAGGGCTAACGTACAGAATCTTTGTCAATCTGTCAGGCTGTTAGAAATGGCGAGTACAAGGTTCACGTGAACAGCAGCGTGGTTTCACGTCCCATTGCTTCGGTGCGTTGATAGCTTCTAATATCCACCTTCGAATCGATTATTGTTCCGCGAGTAATTGTAATGGTTCCTTTTGCCGGGAGAAGTGGCACGAGGACGCCGATGAATGAAAGCGAAACCGTGTAGGCAAGCCGCGGAGAGAAGAGGAGAGGAGAGCAGAGAGAGAGAGAGAGAGAGAGAGAGAGAGAGAGAGAACCGCAGCAGAGTGAAATGTAGGCCGTCACAAAGCTCCCTAACGCTCCGAATCCTTTGATTGCCCGTAAACAAACGCATTCGAATTGCACGTGAACCGTTCCACTGTTTTGCACTCCTGTTCCTAACAGTTTCGCCGGACCGTTTTGTTCTTTGATCTGGTTGCTGCTGCTGAATGACGAGGTCTGACCACTTAATATCCACACGCACCGACACTGAGCGAGCCGGACACAATGTATTCGAAGTGATTCATGTTGGACGTTATTGGACCGGTGCATGCGAAACTGCACTCCCCATAATACCTCCTTTCATCGCGACGGTGTTCCATCAAGAGTTTCTTCGTTTCAAGACAGAAGAAAATAGCTCGCAAGCCTCCGACTTCGGACGAGAGAAATATGTGTGTACGTCTTCGATCGGAAAGAAATTCTGCAGCCGACGATGGCGCATAAAATGGCAGAAGACTGCCCATCGAAATGGCAAGTGGTGCGATTACATCACCGCGGCGGATATAAAATTAAACCGTCGATTAATATTCGGAGAAGGTCGGGAACTTTCCCGGTGATCCGGTAGAAATTTCGAGGAAGCGGCTACGACGCAATCCTGTTTCCATGATCTGTCACAGTGGTTTATTATACCAGTCGTAAATCGAGATCGGTATCTGCTTGACCCGAGGATCCTCAGGTAGCGGTTCGCCTAACCTAATCCGCTCGAAGTCAACTACCACTCGCTCTGGCTCTGGCTTCCTATAAATTGTAATTCATAACGCGACAAAACACGCGAGCGACAAGCAATCGCGGTGTTTCTTCGGGCGTTCGCAATTACCTCGCGTGACGTCATTCGTTGCTTGCACGCGGTGGGACGGGGAAGCTTTTAACTTTAGCCGTCGATGCGCAATAAGACTCTGTCCGCAAAAAAAGACCATCTTCTTAAGAAGATGTTCTTTTCTGTACCGGCGTACAGGTCGATCCATAACGAGCGAGCGAACCTCGTGATTTGTTTCGTTTCGGAGACATAGTTTTATCCGCATGAAGTGTTTACCTGATTCTGTTGTACAGTGATATCTGTATATATGTCGCCAAGGCCTGGGTGATAAGTGTCGCGGAATTATCCCCACTACCGCGGGGTATACCTCGGACGCCGAGGAGTATAAACATAGCACGGCTCAGGTAAGAACCGTGTTGTTGACATATATCGAGAATTCACTGCACTACACTGATTGCTACACTGTGATCAAATGGAACACAAAGTGATAATAAATATCGAAAACGTTTAAGAATATCGTTAGTATTGTCAGCTTATTAAGATTATTTAGAGAAATCAATTCTTATCTCTTGCTATATTTTCGTATTTTGCATACAGGATCGAAGTGTATTGATTACCAACTGTATTTGTTATACTAACTGCCATCGTCCAGAGTTTATTCATCGTGAAATCATCGGTGGTTGTGTATTTTCGGCGCGAGAATGTTTTCGGGAAGTGAGCATCAAACGAATCTATAAAAGTAAGTCCAAATATACTTTGAACGTCTGGTCGAATTCACAAATCTATTATACTTCCCTCGTGTATCAGCGATCTAAATAATAATAGCGCCAGAAGGAAACTAAAGAGACAGTATTCACGCTTAACACTTTACTGAATCCTGGTAATGGTCAGTAATTGTGCCCATAATTATGAAAGTGGTCTAAGTCATATATTTCTTGTTTCGAGATATTTAATGAATTGCTTTTAATATCATTTCCATCAACCTAAAATCACGGTCATTCGGTTTAAGGAATGACCCGATACCAAAAATTTGTGGTCTACCGTTTCAATATTATTATTTGATGACTGAGCAATTTTCATCCATGCCAATGCTACTTTAATGTTACGATTTTGGCCTGAACAAGCATCACTGTAACCTATTACGTGTTTGATGTTTGACTTAGACCACTTTCATAATTAACACTAAATGAATTCCATATAATGCTGAAATTACAACCACTATCTAACGGTTCATTTTTGACGATATCGTAAAAATTACATTGAATAAATTGAGTTTAAAATAATGTGGTGTGAAATAACTGATAAACTCATTTTTTTAAATTTTGACAGACCACTTTCACAATTATGTGCACAATTGTACTTAGAAACCTTCTTTTACGCTACAATCAGAAACGAAATTCTAGGAGGACGTTGCCGGAGATGACTCGTTGGAATTCTGAAGAAATCCGCTAAAACGTCTTCGGCCATGTTCCGCGGGCTTTTAAAAATTGCGAAATAATCACCGGCGAGCGATGTGTTAAGAACTGATAAGGTACGAACGAGAACACCGATCCCCGCGCGGGATACGCATTTGCAGAAAGTTGCATCACCGGTTCAGTATGCTGAATTTGTCCCTGAAACTGAAAGTCTCCGCGTTGTGAAACGCTCTGTATTTCCAGGTTCTAGTACCGAGAGTAGAACTGTTCCTTGATTGCGCCGGATGAAATAGGTAATGGGCCATGATCTCGGTAACCGGCTCTAATTAAAATACTCTATTCGGAGCGTAATTTCTTGCGATAGTTTCGTATAAAAGGTATTCACGGTAGGCACGGCCTGCCCGGTCGGATGAGTACCCTAACAGAGTTCTGGAGTATAGTGGAGCTCCGTAGCGAAACCCGTCGCAACTTGACGGTTTAATCGAATGTAATTCGGAGAAGGCGGAAAGATGAAAGAAACGCAGGGCCAGTCCTGGGTCATTGCCGTCATGCGAGGTTCGTCCTCGCATGCGGGCCATGTCCGTGCACTGGCACCTACACAGCCGCGCGAACGTCTGTGTACACAGCCAGGATCACTATACTTAGAACTCTGTCTATCGCTACGTACCGGGTGATTTAAACGTTACCGCTCTCATTGTCGAACGACTTCTTTTGTTGCTTGTGCGAAATCGTGATTCGACAACTGCTGATCGTTGTTCGTACTACATTCATTCTATACTACATTCGTTCTATACTACATTCATTCTATACTACATTCATTCTATACTACATTCAGCCATACAATTTTTGAAACGAAGATTTTCTGTCGTACCCCCTCTGTCACATAATAATAATAGCAAGTGAATGTTGTTATGTAGCTGTATGTTGTAGCGCAAAATTGCGAAGCCTTCAATCAAAATTAATGTTTCATGACGTCTGTCATTTGTTTTGACACATCTTTCAATTTTTAGGTTAACAATTATTAATTTCATCATTCAGTTTGCGTCCACCGGATGGCAAAATGTTTTTCTTTTTAAGTGCTATTTATTTTAGGAGGAAAATTGGTCGGCTTAGGTGTGTCAAGGAGTGTGACCGCGCACACATGCTGTTGTGTAACACACCGTTCGCATACCTCGGGGAATCAGTGAATGATAAACCTTGGTCTAAGAATTATTTGTATTTTTCATGTGGTTATTTATAGTGGCCGGTTGATAGAACCCTCTAGATAGAACTTATTGCTAGTTCGAGGGAATATAAGCACTCTAAGCTACGATCAGGAAGACTACGACCTTCAACAGAGGATCTAGGTGAGATACGAGTTCAATATAAAATCTTATAAGAAAAAACTACTGAATATTTTAATAAATACCGACCCCATTTCGATAAAATAGTCACGCATTAACGATTCATTTCTAAATGCAGTCGAATCGATGTTCGCATATCAACAGGTTAGTTCAAAGACACCCGTTATAAAATGGATTGCAAGGGTTGCATTCAGAGGTGAATAAAGTGTAGCTTCAATTAGCCAGTTTAGACGAGTCTGACGGGTTCTTTGAAAGTATAATCGAATCTGATGAAAGCGTTAATCGATATGATGAGAATGCAGACGACTTATGCAAATCCACATTTTTACAGACTAGTTTACCAAGCGAAAATTTATTTCCCCTATTAACCGCCGGCGTACGCTTACAAGAAAATCTGACTGCGTCTAGTACAACTTCAACTAATATTACAAGATCACCGTACGAGCTTCACTTAATTGCATAAAATCAGAATTGAAACAATGTATCGATCATTTGATAGCTAAAAAGAATTTTATGCCTAAGTTTGTTCTTTTCGGTACAGCAGTCATTGAAAATTATACTAAAAGCGTCCGGTAAATAATTTTATCGATGGGAGAAGTTTTATTATCAACACTAGGTTTACGGGACCCGTCGAAATGACGGATTCTAATATTTTTAATTTACGATTATTGAGATTCTGAAGATCCATCTACGTGGAATTACTCAACAAACTTATTTCCTTAGGTATATATTATTTAAAAAACACATTCTTCTTACTTTTATAAAGTAATGTAAAATACTCACTTTTAATGCTCCGTAAACCTAGTGTTAAACAGTTATCGAGGAGGATCCAATTTTTTGGACACTTTAATAACCGTTATTTGCAACCAAAAAGTATAAAAATCGACATTTTTTCATCATTTTGTCCTTCGAATTTTTTCTTCGTATTTCGTGTAGATTACCTGACATTTCCACAATATTCGACTTTTGATTAACACGTTAAATGCCAGAAATCCTACAGATTCTTACAAAATCAGTGTAATTTATTTAACGAAACCGAACCTAGAAATTTCAAATGTATTATAGGGGATGCTTAACCCTTCTGAATTCCAAAGATCCTAATCGGTTTATCCGGATACGTCACAATAAAAATGAATTTCTAAACCCAGTCAAAAATCACCGTCATATGCGACTGACGTGGCAGGTAACGCGTTAACCATTTTCATCGTAGAAACTTTTGTTACTTTTGGTCCCCGATCGAAAGTTATCGATTTCCCGGGCAGTGTCCACATCGAAAAGCATCTTACCCCGCGAATCCTCGGTAAATCCCTCGCATTCCGTATTATCCGATCGAAAGGGGAAGAGCTAATCCGATCACGGGTTAAACGTGCAGGATCGGCAGCGTGTTGATCGCGATCGGCCGAACCACCCCGAGCGGCGTGCTGAGATCGTATCGCGAGTTCGAATTAAAATATCATTCGGCGGTAAACGGCTGGGTAATACACGGATTTCGAATTTCCGTGGTGGTGATAGGGAATCTTGGGGGTCGTGGCAAGGTGAGGCAAGGTGAGGCGAGGGCCGCAGGACCTCCGGAGATTACACCGCGTGGCGCAAGGATAACGTTACTGCATAAGGCTCGGCTCGCTCGCCGAAGGCGTGGGCGTTAGGTGGTGCTCGGGCCCCGTACCTGCGCTGGCCTAAGTGCGCCACGGGTATTTGTATGTGAAATAGCGCCTTATGCGCTATCTCGTTCGAAGGTGCGATATATTGCGAGCCCCGGTCTTGTCCGCGTTGTCGCGTAGGAGTTCTTTACCAGTTCCCGCCGCGCCGTGTCGCGTCGCGTCGCGTCGCGTCTCTTCGGGGTGCACTCTCTCTCCTTCAGTGTTTTCTTCCTCTCGTTCTCCTCCCTGTTTCCCTCGCTCCGCGATCTTAGGCACTGGTCTCTTAGGCGCGCCTCTTTCCCGTTTCAATTCTCGGCCTGCTTTCCTTGGTCCCGATCCTCTCCGACCGCTGCTACTTCCCTTCCTCTCACCCTTTTTTCCCTTCGAGTTCTCTATTCGCTGTCGTGCTCGCCGCGATACGATCCCGGTACACTTGCCAACAACCCCCCTTCGACCATTCCGGATCCACATTACACCATAGATTTATGCGTACCACTGTCGCCCCGCTTTGCGCCGCCACAGTGGTCTCAATCGATGAATTAGGAGGAAAAAAGTTAAAAATTAAAGGTAACAGAAAACACGTATCGGTGAATTTGTAATGTACTATATATCCCACAGAGACACAAACTGACCTCTGGTATTAGTTTCATTAACAATGAAAGAAACGACGAACGCAAATATCGCGTCGCAACGCATCATTGTTTTACGTTGCTCGATCGCTTGTCGCGAAATAGTGTATCTGAAAACGTGTGTTCTGGTTACCTGGTGTTGTAAATACTTTTATATTCATAATAATATGAATTCCACAGTTGACGGTAAACATAAAGCTATAAATTTCTTTCAATTTAATGGCTCGTATTATTATTTCTACTTCGGGACATCTTGATATACGTGGTCTTCGTTTCTTTTGTAAGCTATTCCACGTGTTGTGGAGTGCAGAACCCAAATTACTAAATGTTACTAATTGAAACTATTTTTTAAGCAAGAGTAACACTTCTGTACTCGATATAAATTCAATAGTTGAAAATTCGGTAGATGCCATTTTGTGAGAAATAATTTTTTTTGTAGACAGAGTGCGTGCTATCACTCGGCGGGACATATGACCAAGAATCGTCATATGCTCGTAAATTATTTAGAGAATGAGCTAGAAAGTACAGGAGGTCAAAATTTTTCAAATCGAACTGGTGCTCGCGGGCACAGCCACGGGCAAGTAGAATACTGAATTATCATCGGAGGTATGCTAAATTGAAAAATAATCACCTGTCCCAGTAAGTTATAAATTTTTTAATCATAAATTGCATCACCATATATCGAAAACTATTAATCGCATCGATTTCGTTATGGTCTCATTCAATTTAGAATGAGAAATTATATAAATAATGGTATTGTGCTCAACAGAAAAAATGATTTTAGTATTTTTTCCTCCTAATTCGTCGATTGGGACTACTGTGCGTCTGGGACCCTCGATTTTGGAAAATCTCAACTGAATTTGTAGCAGGCTATTCGATAGCTTGTCCAAAGAAAATACTTTGTGCCAATTCCACGTGTTGTGGAGTGCAGAACCCAAGTTACTAAATGTTATTAATTGAAACTATTTTTGGGCGATAGTAACATTCTTATACTTGATATGAATTCCAAATTGTTTGCCTTTGGTTGCCATTTTCTGAGAAATAATTTTTTTTCGTAGACAGAGTGCGTGGTATAACTCGGCGGGACATGGTTATTCACCTGAAGGAATTAGGTGTTATGCAGTCGATTATGACCAAGAATCGTCATATACTCGTAAATTATTTAGGAAATAAGCTAAAAAGTACAGGAGCTGCAAATTTTTCAAGTGGAAGTGTAAAAAAATATGTATATAATTTCGCATCGACTCCATTGTGGTCTCATTCAATGTGTAATGAAAAAATTTATAAATAACGGTATTGTGCTCAACAGAAAAAATGATTTTAGTATTTTTTCCTCCTAAATCGTCGATTGGGGCCACTGTGCGCCGCTTCGAACGCGGCCGGAAGGTATCGAGGAACTCCGTGCGAACCTCAGAAGTTTGACTGTCATGGCTGCCGAATGTTAACCCTCTGCGCTCGAATCATCGACGCCGTTAACGTAGACTGTGCCCCAAATGTCTCTTTTGAATTTTTAAATGGCAAATATTGATCCTGCGCGAGACATACGTTAGTTGTCTAGATTTTTCAGGAGGTATATTGAAATGGTCGTATCACTGAATCGTGTTCTATTAACACTAGATTTGCGGGACCCGTCAGAATGACGGGTTTTGTGTTCTTTAATTTGCAATTATTATGATTGTAAAAATGCATTTATAGGAAATTTATTTAACACATTTATTCCTTGGAACGTACATTATAGTAAAAGCCTGCTAAAAATCAGGCTGAATATATTCTTGGTATTTTTATAAAATAATCCAAAGTAGTCACTTTTAGTGCTCCGTAAATCTAGTGTTAAGGGCAGATATTATTTGTCAGAACGGCCGAGGTGTAGGCTAGTGTAGAGTGATAATAGTTTGGAGTCGGGAAAAAGCCAAAAAATAATTGAACATATTCTCTGATAGATTCATTTCGAAATATAAATCCTACAATATTATTAAAATAGTTTTCATTGACTTGTAAGAATTGATGCGACGAACCGATGAGTTATTGGGCGCTGAAAATAATGTTTCGAAATGATTTAAGTGGAAAATGACAAAACATTTTTACGAAAATTGAGAGTTCGCAGTAATACCTCGGGAACCAGTACCGAATACGAGGGGAAACAATCGAAACGAACGTTTTCGGACGTCGAGCAGCAGCATACTGCGGATCAAGGCCCAAGAAAAATACTTGAAAGATAGCCCTTGATGATACGACCCGGGGGCAACACCTGCTCTCGTGATACGCCACGTCGAACGTGTCTTGTACCTGCTGCTATCCGGTCTCTATGTGTTATATAATACGAAACCGACTCCCATACCAGACCTCGAGCCGGCGCGATGGTCATGGTGGTTATGCTGGTTACCGGGGTTATGAAGTCTCTCGTCTGGGATGGAAGAAGATCGGCGAGTACAGGTAGAGAATCGGTACAGTCTGTCTAGGTAACCACCGAGAATCTGGTCAAGCGTGACCCGAGTGCTCGGTCAAATTACCATCTCCAACTTTCAGAACGATTCACTGCGACGAAAAATCATTGGAAGAGACGCATGAATCACTGGGCCAGCATTCGAGGGAAAATTCCACTACACTATTAGGGGGACCCATAAGCAATCAATTATTTTGAAATCTGGAACAAACTTTGTAGTAATTTCTTAATTTATTATGTAATCTCCATCATTATACAGTTTGCCATCTTTCCTGCAAATTTGCAATTCCCCTCTTATAGAAATCCAGGGTTCGTGAAGCAAAATTTGACTCAAGTGGTCTCAAATTGTGAAGTGGAATCAAATTCAACTGTCCACTTCGAGGCCTGTCAGAGAGATCATAATCACCAGCAGCAAATCTTCTGAACCGACACTTGTTGACCTTCGATACATCTCCATAAACATTGCAAATTTTGTTTGTTGTTACCGTTGCATTAAGTCCTGCATGAAAATGAAAAAGTATGCAATGACGAATATGATCCTCGGAAGGTGTGGACGCCGCCATTTTATTAGCGTGGCCGCTCGCGGGGTATACGCCGCGGCAGTGGGGATAATTCCGCGACCTTTATCATTCGGGTCTTGGCGACATATACAGAGAAATCACTGTACCAAAAATACATTTTTCACTTCTTTTCATTTCTTGCGTGCATTCTCCCTTTTCAGGAACCGTATAATCAGCTCGCAGACATCCTGTACACCGCTCGCACCAATTATACGTTAACAATCAATGCGCGGACCAATGGCGAAGAACATTATGCCCCGAAAGCTTCGAGTAGATTGGAGGAGCTCGTATAAAATCCTCCATCGAACGAAGACATTCGTCACGCCACTAAATTTTTATGTATTGCCCCATCGGGCGCTGGAAACCGTGAATTTGCATAAAACACCGACCGGCTCGAATAATGGCGGCGAGTGTATCTCGATCGGATCGCGTTAAGTGTCCGAATGCTAATAGCCGATAGCTGTAATTAGGATCCTCGAGGGGCCGCGCCCCTTCGACGGTGTGCTATTCAATTTACTTTCGGATTTGATGGTTCATCCCGTTCAATTGCCGACACTTACCGTAATGGCGGCCGGAGAGCGAAGGTTGCGCGCCGGGTTCACGGGATATTAGGCGGACCAGAAAAAGAACGCGTTTTCCATTATTGCTCGTGGTATGCTCGCAAGCATGCTCGCGGGGGAACCCGAGTGGAACGGCCCGAAGGATGCCGAAGACCGTGACACGTGGGCCGCGAACCAAGAGGGGACACGCACGGCGTAACCCCATCCCCCTCCCCCCATAACAGGATACCGATGTTAAACACTTCCGTGATGTATCGCGTGTCTCCTTTGTCTTCCAGCCGTTCCGAGGGAATTTATTCTGTGTTTAAGGTGGAATGGTAATGACGGTAACGACCGATGCTGAAGTGTTTCAGCGGTCCCCTTGATCTTGCCAAGATATCGCTAAACGACCGCTTGCTATTACACTTCGGTGTTAAGCCTACGATACGTCCCCGAATCGAAATTAATTTCGACACGAGGTACCCCGTGGATTTCTTACGGGATAACAATTCATCACGAGTCTGATTAAACATTTAATGCACGGGGTGAGGCATCGACAATTGCCACCTAGAATAACTTCGAAAGTATGACGGTAGTATGTAGAAACAGTAGTACGTAGACAACAGAGGCCGTATGTTGCTAGGCGAAGTCGCTTCAGAGATGTGAAGGTCACCTTTGCTTGTTTAGATACGAATGCTATGTTTTGGTACTTGTTTTCTGATCGCGACTATTGAGACGAATCCAATGTGGAGCGTTGAACTCTTTGAAGGTGAACAAAGGTCATTCAAAGACAAAACAAACTTACATCGTGTTTATAAAGTGTATAAACATTTTGACGTAACAAGGTTCAAACATTCTAGTCGCCATTTTCGCGAAATGTTAGTTATCCAGGCTCAGATTTAGTGGAATATTTCTAGAATTTTACAGGAAAGTTACGGTGTCGTTCGATGCTTGTTTCCAAAAGGAGATTCTATTCCAGCGGAAACCGTGACAAGCAACTATACAAAAATGGAGGAGTATTTTTTTCGACGGGTTTCAACGTCGAGCATTTCCCATCGAGTCGCGAAACGAACTCTTCCCCTCGAACGCTACATAACAATCGTGCTCAGCTCGCGTGAACGAGGCAGTTCGTGAAAATTCATAAATAAGTTTTTAGCGAAGGTTATTAGTCTCAGTAGAAGGGACACGTTGGTTACGAGGCACGATTTTCTCCCTCGAGCGTGCTCGTTTTCCCTCGCGTGTTCTCGAACCGTAGAAAAATCGGCTCGAACCGGCGCGGCGCGGCGCGGCGCGTCGTCTCCAGAACCCCTCTCCTTTTTCCATTACACGATTTCACAACCGGTGAAACGAAAACGACGGGCAAACGAGATCGTTCCGTGATCTCGATGCGGATCTCCGAGAGATCCTTGACGAACAAGGCCGCGTTATGGTGTTCCGAAATTTTTAGACACTTTCGTACAACCCAGCTTCGAAATAATGACAAATACATTCTATACATACTCGAAGAAAAGTCGTAAAGATAAGTGTGATCGTGTTGCATGCACGAAATTGTACGCAGAAGTTTGAAAAGGTCAATTTCACCGGCCCACAGTGTGACGAATGACCTTTTTAGCTGGACAAACTTCGAAATCGCCTATTTTTCTATATTTATCGATTGATATGCTTACAGTTGTACAAAATATGAATAATTATTAATTTTTTACAACATTTAGTTGGTTTTTGTTAATTAATATATTTTAAGCGATCTATAATTAAATATAGAATACAACAAAGTTAGTAATGGACCTATGTAACACAGAATGATTTAACAAGTACTAGATATTATCAAAGAAGACGTCATTTTTAATTATGGACAAAAAGAATATAATTTTGGAAAAATTATAGTGAATGTTACTTTTTCGAGATTCAGACATATTCCAACGGGAAAGAATTATTCTTTGGTTTAGTAGAAGCCTGCGTTGTTTGTACCAATTTGTTTAGATTAATCTAAAAATTTGTATTTCCAGTAACACTCTGTAAACGTACAACAAAAGAATTTTAAGTTTTAATATTCGAGGGTTTTAATGCATGGTTATTTTAGATTATATTAGCACAGTTAGTTTTTGTTTATTTGAAAGTTAATTTTGTCCATCTAAAAAGGCCATTCATCATACTGTGCGGCTGTGTGGTAGGTTTAGCGTTAACCTTGCGAACATCTAAATGTTCAGTGACCAATTACATCCGGAGTTTCGATGTCGACGCGACGGTTCCGGAAGAATGCAAGAACCGTTCGGTTAGTGGAGGCAGCGAGCCAAACGAAGGGATAGAGATTAGATACTAGATTCGCGAGTCAAGAGTCAAGGTGTGCTCGTTAGTTACGGCACACGCAACATGCGTGTCTCCTACTTGGATTCCGCATCAGCGCTCGCCTACCTTCCCCGTCATCGATACCAATGACTGCCGTGGTATCGGTCAACGAAAACTTCAAATTAAAACCACTCGATGCAATCTCGAATCGGAGATTTAACATCCCCTAGCCATTAGGTTAACACGTCGAACGCCACGTCAGCCGTATGTGGCTGACGGAATTATTTGTGCAGGTTTTCAAATGAATTTTTACGTTGATACATTCATTGTGCTAAACTTAATTAGGATCTGTAACATTTCATGTATCGTACAGTTCATTTTTTGCAATTTTTATTTCATTCAATAACTTACTTTGATTTTATGGAATTTTTCGGGTTTCTAGTTTGGTTTCTAGTTCAAGGTGTTAATAAAGTTCTTCCGACCACGTTCAGTCGATTAAACTCACTGAATTTCGTATTGTTTCACCAGTCCAGATGCAACTAATGACACTGATAATAACTGTAGGCATGCACGGCGCCTCGTAATTCGAGAAGAGTAATTCACGAAAATAAACGAATGAGATTTGCATAAAGAATCGAGGAACATTTCGGCGACATTTTCATAGCGAAAATTTCCTTGTCACTTTTGCAACGAGGAATGATCTTCCTCTCGCTTTTTCGTCCAGGATCGAGAACTCCAAAGTTCGCAGGAATCCTGTGGGACACCCTGTGCATTGGGCGCGACCAGTTCGCGTTTCCCTCGGCAGTGACAGTATCCGTGGAGCCGATCGCGGCGACTGCAATTCCCGAGTGCAGTGCAACACGCTTCAGGAATCGTTCCCGAAGACGTAAACGTCAGGGTCCCGCCGGTAGTAAAACGCTTGCAACAGTTGCGTGCAGAAACGGATGCGCCGAACGGCGTGCATTTTCACGTGGATCGTGAACATAATTGGTTCTAACCATACGATGGAATCGAAGTCGGAAGTAGCCGGCGCGAGTGCCCGAGGAAACCGAAAACGAAAAAACGGGGGGCTCGAACAAAAATTCGGTCCGGGATCCCAGGGACGGCGCGATACGTGCGAAACGGAAGCTAAAACGCGAATAATCGGCGCGAAGCATAATCGTACGAAAGCAAAACGACCGAACCGCTAATGTTCCTCGCCGTTTCACAGTCAACCGAGCCTTGCCGCCTCTTTCGAACGATCTCGATTACACCGTTTGTTCAACGTTAGCCGGCTGGCAAAAAAAAAAACGAGATGATCGCGTCGCGTTTTTCTGAGGTGCCTAAGCGTCGACGATACGACGGTTCCCACGGCCACGGGATATTGCGTACATCATCTTTACACTGCGACGAGCTTCCGATGGCAAAACAACCGCGAAAAAACTGTACCCTTATAACAAACTCGTGGACCGTGGTCTTTAGTTGACATTCTTGTTCCAACAGTTGCGTAAACAATGATGTTCAATGATTTTTGCGACATTCTCGGATTCGGAGACCTGTTGTGTCGATCACTGTACCAAATGTGCCGACGACTGTACTCGTATTTGTCTTACGATTGTTATTCACGGAATATATTTTCTAATAAAAGATTTACTACTCGTAAAACTGTTCGATTCTGCTGGAAAATCTCTGTTGGCTTATAATAATAGCAAGTTAAGCTCGTTTAACATTTAAAAAAAAAAAAGATTTTTACTACGATTTTGGCTTAGGCTGCATTGCACAGCTTACCCTAGTCAAGTAATTGTTCTTCTCAAAAAAAGAAAATTCTAAGACGTATGATACAATATTGAAAAGATTGACCTTTTAACGCGTTAACTGCCACGTCAGTCACATATGACTAAATTCATTTTTATTGTGACATATCCGGATAAACCGAACTTTATTGGGATCTTTAGAATTCAAAAGGGTTAAGACAGCATCCCCTATAATACATTTTGAATGTCTAGTTTTAGTTTCATTCGTTAAATTACTCTGATTTTGTAAGAATCTCTGGGGTTGATATTTGTCACTTGAACATCTCAAAAAAACAAAGATAAATAGATTTTTACTACGATTTTGGCTGCATTGTACAGTCTACCCTACTCAACTAATTGTTCTTTTCAAAAAAATCTGAGACGTATGATACAATATTGAAAAAGTTGACCTTTTAAAAGTGTCCAAATATTACTGTGATCAACTCTTTATAACGATAACGAGAATTAAACGAGGTGTCCCGTAATTTTCACCAGCAGTGTAGTACTTATTAGGTGGTCCCATAAGTTGGTGCCGTTTACTCTTGCACCATTTAAATTCTAAAAATAAAATATGCAATCAGCCTTTCATTCCACAACCTCTTCTGACCTTTTCGGCAAAGACATCATACCGTCACTATAAAATTTCTGCGGTTTTTCATTCAAATACTGTTCAATGGTGAATAATATAAACATACCCACGGCACGAACTTATGGGACGACCTACATATGTGCAACTTTGTCAATTTTATCAGCGGAAAACAAAATTCTAAAGACGTTCGAGAGAAATTCGTAACTATTCCGAGATTATTTTATTCTGAGATTATTTTCATTCCGAGGATTCTCGAGAAATATAGTCTTATATCTCATTTCTCGGGAAATGAAAAATGTCGAGAAATCAGGAACACTGGTAACGGTGGTTTCGTAAGGTCTCGTTCGAAATGATACCGGGCATGAAACGTGCAGACGTGACTAACGTTGTTTCATTAACGGCGGTGCCGCCTTTCTTTCTCTCACGCTGCCGTTTGATATAGTAATTCGTGGGAGTTCGGTTCAGTCGGCGAGCCGGGCGTCGTCCTCCGTTGCAGCACACCTCGCGCCGACTACCATCACTGCCGACTATACTGACTACCACTGCTACCCTGCCATCTGCTGTGGCCAGTCATGGGTCAGCGAATCCAAGTTCCTAGTCACGAATCTGAATACCGGTGGGCGTGAGCTTCTTTAAGCAGACTCGCGTTCGCGTGATAGCAGGAAGCTGTACGTCCCAAGAACGTGCTCGAACGTCGAACGGAATCTGCCGGGCGCAACAAGTTTTCCCGCGCGAATTATGCTACCACCAGCCAATTTCCACTCGGCTTTTTTTTTTTATCGACCGATCGCGGATATTCACGCCGATCTCGAAGTTCATTCAGCTCCGCGCGCAAATGTACCTTCCACCACTGTACCTTTCATGTCCGATATTGGATTACATTGTAATTATTACAAGTGTAAATACACTTGGCTAGTTTCGCATGAAACGTGATAGTACAACCTGTTTTTCAATTCAATGATAAATATTAGGTACCGATAATTACAAAGTGAATAGGATAAGCAAAACACAGCAGTTTATTTTGGTTAACAATATATTTATCGAAAATAGGGATTGAAAACAATTTTTACAGTTTTGCACTTTAATTGTGCTCGTCGACATTAAAGCTTCAATTTATATTTTGTCCATTTTCCTTTACTTTTTTGCACTGCTTCTAGCCTACGTGGCATACTATTAAATTTTTAATCATTTCCGGCTGAATGTTGTACCATTCTTGTTCCTTTTCCACAATTCATGAACACCTGAAGGTGGATTGTTATATTTTGCTAGGATTCTTTTCACAATTGACCACAAATTTTCGATTGGGTTTGTATCTGGACTTTTTGCTGGCCACTTTGCTGACCCTCCGTCCGAGGGTTAATCTTTGAGAACGACGTTAATAATCTCTTTAATGCACCTTACATAAATATTGGCGCACGTACGCCCTCGTGAAACCCAACGCCACTCTGGTAAATTCGGTGACGTAATCCTCATTGACAATTACATTTATTGTAGCCTATCCCGAGGGGCATGAAAATATAAAATGGTTCTAACCCAGGGACGATCATCCTTCTGGGAGCAGTTTTAATCTATTTTATATGGAACAAGAGACGGAGGGTGATTCCTGTTGCGAGTGACTCATTTCTATCGATCTCTACGAGTGTCGGGGGCTAGAAAACACAATCCTAATTTCTCTCGCTTAGTTTTTACTTTGCAAATTCTGTGGACCAGACTTTCAACGTCTTCCAAAAACTTTCATAAACTCACCGTTAAAAATGGTTTTACCCTCTTCGTTTCGTTACAACGAAATATTCTAAATAAGTAAATATTAAGAATTTTATTAATAAGAAATGAGTAAATATCGTTCGAACTTAATTCACGGTACTTTAACCCTTAAATGCATGAGTGGGGTCCGCGAAGGACCCCAGTGTTGGATTTTGTGTTAACATTTTTAGCCGCGCCATTTTTAGTTTACAGAAATTTTACAGTTTTACAGAAAGTTTACAGATATAAATTGTTGCTGTAATCAAAGTTAGCAAGGAATTAGGTAAGTGAGGTCCTCAATGGACCCCGTGTATGCATTCATGTTCCTAATATTTAGTTTACCTATGCACTTAAGGGTTAATAAGAAATTGACGACTGGACTGTGGGCTTCATATATTTACAGCAAAATAGTGAAAGCATTTAAAGAATTTAAAGGTTCTGTTACATTATTGTTGACCGTTAAAATGATCGACGCAGAGCCGACATTTTTCTTTGTCACCTGTTCATCGCAATTCAGATAGAAAAATTTTATCGCAATGTCTGACATCCTTTCAAGATGTCTCAACGTCTCAAGATGAACAACGCGTCTCAACGTAGACACACCTTTTCGGAAAATGTGAAACCGTTCAAACTATCCTACAGAAAGCTTGTACAAATCAAACTTGTATAAATCAGCCTCGATGAAAAAGCTTCGCCCAGCAAAAGAATACTTTCACGATCGAGCTGAAACGCCCGAGACGGCCGCCATTGTGCAAAGTACCGAGGGAATCGCCGGGCAAGTTCGCCGCCCCGTCGAATCCGAATACAGCTTCGTTTAAACTGTAACTCGGTCCGGAATATTCAAAACTCTTGTTGCAAACTTCCGCGGCATAGCCCCGCGAACTTCTACAACGAACTTGCCCATGAAACTGCATCGCCGTTCTTAAAACGTCCGAGCACAATGGCCTCGTGAAATAATGCTGTTTGCGCGGAGAAGGAGTTAACGAAAGAAAATCTTTGCATAAACATCCGGGGAGTGGGAACGAGCGGACAACGGCGAGGCTAACCCCCTGGTTATAAATAACGAAATTTCGTCAAGATCCGTTCGCATTCCTCGCGTCGAGTACGCGTCTGAAACGAGGTTTAAATCGCGGCGAGAAGCTTTTTTAATTTTCCGGCCTGTACATCACTGTCGCGTTGCGTTAAGGAGGGAACCAATTTTCTATTTGCTCGTATCGCGTCGTCCTCTGATTAGTCGGACGCGTCCCCCCTCCCCTTTCTATCTTTATCTGAAGGCGCATCCCCGGACGCGAAACGCGGCGCGTCTATTTTTCTTAACATTTTTATTTCGCCTCGGTCGCGACATTTTATTTATCCCCGGGACTGCCCCCTCGTGACGCTCTATTTTTCATCCCTTGTTTCTCTATCGTCCTTTTTCCCCCTTTTGCTATTCTTCTCTCTCTCTCTCTCGCTCGCTCTCTTTCCCTCTTCCTGTCCTCGACGGGCTGAAAATACGAGCTTCGTGGCCGGCCGGTCATTGTGTCGGGGAAACTGTAGTTTTGCGACTACGCGAGCACGCGTCGCGAATACTCAAGCGATCTCCCTCCGTGGCCGAACAGTGGTTGAATTATGAATCGACCCTCTTGCAGCGCCGCGCTGCCACGCGAAAATTACTCACCGCGAGTACTGTCAATTAACGCGTTAAATGCCAAATATCAAGCCCAGAAATTCTTACGAAATCAGAGCAGTTTAATTAATGGAACCACAACTAGAAATTTAAAATGTGTTATAGGGAATGCTGTCTTAACCCTCTTGAATTCGAAAGACTCCAATAAATTTATCTGGATATCTCATGATCAAAATGAATTTCTAAACCCAGTCAAAGATCAATGTCAGTCATACAGTCAATCCCATAAGTATACGTGCGCTCTTGAAAATCGCATAACTTTGTCAATATCGGACTATACTACTTGAACTTTTTTGAGAAGTTAGAACAACAATCGGATCACTACATGAAATGGACAAAGTTTTTTACAAAAATTGCAATTGATCGAAAGTGCAGGGAAAATACTAAAAGTCGTATTTTGCAACTTTTTCAAAGAAATTGACATTTTTCTGATTAGAACGAGACCGAACTTGAAACACCTCGGAACAGGTTTGTTCTCTTAATTGTAGTTACTGTGGAATCTCGATTATCCGAACCGACCATACCTCAATTCTTCGTTATTCCTATTCACATTACAGTTAACCCTTTCGTCCCTAAATATAGACATTGAAATTGTAACAATTACAGTGTAATTACGTGGTGTGGGGCCCGGTGTGCTTTCTCAGCCTTTCAGTAATTGTTTAATCAGTCTGGCACATATGTGTACCGCTCGGGACGAAAAGGTTAAAGGTAACGTTTAGTTTTAGTGCTGGGGTACGTTTGAAACAGAAATGTTTCGAATCGGGGCTCGATCACTCGCAGCATCGTTCAAACGGAAGTTCGAAAATCTTCGAGTTCCAGGTGGATCTCGCGCGTTCACAAAGGGAGGAGGAACGAGCATAACCGGCCATCGTCGTAGATCGCGTATCAAGGGAAAAGCTTAAGGTCTGTTGGGGGCTTAATCGCTGCGCGATAGGATCGCGAGATGTTTATCTCGATCGCACAATTAACCCCACCGGCTAACCGTTGCGCACCTGGGCGACGTAATTGCGGAGTTTCCGAAGACTCGCGCTGGCCCGCGTGCACAGACACGATTACAAATTTGAGCGGGCAAGGTCACGTGATATCCGGCGACCGGGAATCATGGACCAACCGGATAGAGGATCGCGCGGTTATCCGTGCTACGAAGTAAACCACCGGGGTCTGCAACGTACGGAAGATCCGCCGGTGAATGAGATTACATTTGCATGGTCTTAGAGGATCTAGATCCTGCTTCGCTCGCTCACAATGTATACTCTTTAAGCTGGATGAAGGATCAGAGTACCCCGGTGCGCTGCCGGTAAGTGGATCAACGCTGATGACGCTGCATGCGCGCGCCACGGTCGAATGAATCTTGCTGAGCGAGCCACGTGTCGGTCGACTTGCAGAAATAATCATCGAGATCAGTGTGTACACAGTGTCCCGTGTAAAAACTTTCGATATCTTCGGTGGATCGATTCTAGACTCTATTATGCTATTAGGTTGGCAAGAAAGTAATTTCGGTACTTTTAGGTGAAATAAAATCCAATTTTTTTATCAAAGCAATGAACTTCAATCAATAAAATATTTTCCATCTTGTTCCATGATCTTTTGCCATCTTTCTGGTAGCTTCATAATTCCGCGCTCATAAAACTTCTGATCCTTTCCGGTGAAAAACTGATCCAAGTGCGATTTCAGACCATCATCATTAGTGAAAGTTTTACCATTCAAAGAGTTTTGTAAACTTCGGAATAAATGATAATCTGATGGTGCAATGTCAAGGCTGTATGGTGGATGTGACATCACTTCCCAACCAAGCTCCAATAACTTTTCACGTGTTACCAAAGATGTGTGTGGCCCAGCGTTATCATGGTGGAACGCGATTCCTTTGCGATTTGCCAATTCTGGCCGTTTTTCTTTGATTGCTACGTCCAGTTTTGTTAGTTGTCGACATTAAACATCTGAATTAATAGTTTGGTTCCTTGGGAGAAGCTCAAAATACACAATACCTTTGTAATCCCACCAAACTGACAACATGATCTTCTTTTGGTGCAATTCAGCTTTCGGCGTGGTTTGGGCTGATTCATCGCGTTTGGACCATGATCGTTTTCGAGTTGTGTTATTGTAAACAACCCATTCCTCATCACCGGTGATGATTCGCTTCAGAAAAGGGTCGATTTCATTTCGTTTGAGATGCATATCGCATATGTTGATGCGTTGCGTGAAGTGAATTTCTTTCAATTCGCGTGGAACCGAAATATCGAGCTTCTTAACGATTCCGAGACTTTTTAAACGATACTCTATAGTTGTATGCGAGACATTTAACCTGTCTGCAATCTCTCGGACAGTTATACGACGATCCGATTCAATAATGGCTTTCATTTGGTCATCGTTAACTTCAGATGGTCGACCACAACGTTGGTCGTCTTTAAGCGAGAAATTTCTAGAACGGAATTTTTTAAACCAATTCTGGCACGTGCGTTCTGTTAAGCAATCCACACCATAAACTTCACATATATCTTTGCGAGCCTCGGCAGCTTTTTTACCTCTACGGAAATAAAAAAGCAATATGTGCCTATAATGTTCGTTTTTGCACTCCATGTTCAAATTGACACAGAACTAACAATTTTAATCAAAATTACGCGTAATTTGCTTCAAAAGTAACCTAAAAGATGCAGTTATGAAATGTCAGAAAAAAAAAACAAATGCAACGTTAACAGAAGTCAATCAAACAAAACATAAAGCCATCTATTAGTGAAAACCGAAATTACTTTCTTGCCAACCTAATAAATTATTTCCTACCCTGGGCAAGCTAGGAATTAATTGTTCAGTCGTGAATTGCGATTTCTATGAACATTGATTATATTCCTGACACTGAGACGCATGGTCTTGCATAATTTACAGGAACCGTAACTGTTATAACCGAAAAGAAAAAAAGTTATGGAGTAACAAGTATTGATTACAGATAGGGATTACGAGTAATCGAAAATGTTTTCTCTTGTTAGTAAATGTGAAAGAAGATTTGGAAAAACTCGTGTTTGTCAGATTAAACTTTGATTGTAGCGTTCTGCCATTTGAGAGTTGTACTATTTCGTAATTACAAATTTCCTTGATTGATGAAACAAAATTTCTCTCATCGATAACTCCGTTGAGCAGTCGAAACAGTTTTTCTTCATCGATTTTCTTTACCGAGAAGGATCGAATATTTTTTAAAAAGTATACAAATCCGTATATTTTAATCATTTTGTTCATATTTTCTGTAGATTATCTTAAATTTCAATAGTAATCGACCTTTTATCAATGATTTTTATCGTAGAAAATTTTAGGATTCTTATTTTCGGTCCCCGATAATCTATGCAAAAATGAAAGACCGACGAACAACCAATAATCTGTCGTTGAAAATGAAAAACACCGGCCGTTGTAAACATAAAGGAGCAAGCAGAACAAACTTGCTCGGTTTACGACATGTTCTCGCTACCCTACTTTCACACGGGGGAAAAACCGTTTGAAAACCTCTAAAGTATAGCCGGACAATAAAAACGCGGGTTAACGTATTGACTTGTGAAGCGGTGTCCAGTTACCGATGGTTTTATCAAGATAATTGCTGAATCCGCGCGCCCATAAAAATTCCAGAAAACCGAGTACTGGGAAAAAAACCAAGAAGTTCAGATTCATCGTAACGTGGATAACGAATTGTGTCACGAGCGTAGATACACGGCGAACGATCGAGAAATTTCCGGGAAAAAAGGATCTTGACGAAATTCGCGTAGAATTCGATCCCACGGATCGAACGAGCTCCCTCCGGTGTTTGTTCCCTTCTTTTCGGCCGAAAAGAAAGGAAACCGTACGACGATTATTTTTGAAACCGTGAGCAACGGTACGGAGCAAGGAAAAATGAAAGAAAGCTTCATATTTATGTATGAGAGCGCGGCGGTAAAGGGTACGATCTAATATACAGTCAATGAATGATTTATAGAACGGTATCTGCTTTTTATCCGAGAGAGTTCCAAGCTGTCGTGCTGCGGGCACCAGTTGCGCCGAGATTGGTTGCCGGAGGATGCAAGCCGTTCCGTGTAATTGCGACCATAAACATAAAGGCTGTTTAAGAAAATTCATCGCCACAATAAGACACCACACCTCACCGGGCCGTCTGACCGTTGCCTCTGATTTAATCCCGTGAAGTAGACAATACGATCGCTTACCGAAACAAGATTTATAAATAACCGGAGCTTTACGAGCTTGGATAATTTCCTGTAATTTGATTTTCTGATTTAAAACTTCGGATATCGGAGTTACTCCGCAGATCTTTATGCCAAATAAATATGTCCCGGTCGAATTACAAGCTACTGGAACCAAGTAAACGTTCGTCTCTTGAGAATTTTAATACCGTCGATAATAACATATCGTTACTCTTCAAGTCCGTTTACCATATGTTTTATATGTCTCACCTACTTCATAAATGCATAAAATAGTCATTAGTCGCAAGAGAGTCAGGCTTCTAGTAAGCTCCACGCAGAGATTACTCGTCCAAACGAATCTTTTCTTTGTTGTTGATAACTGTTTTGTTTTATTTATTTCCGTTGATATTTGCTATTACTCAGTATATCAAATAATATTTCATGTCTTTGATCTTCAAAGTTTTCTGCCAGTTACTACAGTTTTCTTTCGATATAAGGCGACGGCTCGGGATCGGCATTCGTCGTGTTTCGGATGAAGAAGAAGAAGAGGGGATAGCGATTTTCTTATTTCGAGATAAAAAGCGTCGTCTTGTAACGGAATAAGATTATTCAGTGATTTCTCTATATACGCTAACGAGCAGAACTGAGTCTACACTATTTGAAGCAATATAACTTTTTAAAAATTAGATCAAATGACTTGAATGTTATTGAGAAGTTAGGACTAGTTTATTAGACGAGATGTAAAAATTTTTTGAGAAAAATTTGAATTGGTCGGAATCGCAAAAGAAGTAGTAAAAGTTGGTTTTTTCAGCTTTTTTATCTGAGCCTGTATTGACAATTTACAAAATGTGTTTGATTCGCTTGAATAAATTATATCCATGCTGAAAATTTCACCGACATTGGTTAATTCGTTTACGAGTTATACACAGTTGGCCCGTTCTCCCACTCCTTCATTCTTCTACGGTGGGAAGTGACGTCACTATTTGACATGATTGTATCGCCAGAAGCGCATGTCGTTTGTTTCTATCTTCTATACCTATTCCTATCGAATATTATAACAAAAGAAGGAGCTTTGGGGGGAGGAATGGACACATGAGAGTTGCCAGGTCAAGACTTGTTCCCCCACTCTAATTTCCCCTCCTACTGCTCTATTCACTCATGCTCCGTCACGGCCCGGTACTGGCAGAGAGGGGGTAACTTTTTCCCCTCAATTCGTGCTCCCTCCCCTCATCTGGCGACACTGAAAGCGACACTGAAAGAAAAAGTTGGACAGGCCTGTCCTACTGTCATTTGGCCTTGACTGTCACGCTATGTTACGCTGTGCCTTTTGTTCTAGGCATTTTACGTCTTAAATAAGTAAGTAATCAATTAAAAATGCATACCACCGTGTTTGTACATGTCTTTGATACGTCTGTATGGAGCCTTTTTTTCGATACGAACACTAAATCTCTCGAAATTAAGAGAATCTCTCAGCGGCAGCCATCTTGTGACGTCATACTTGCTTCAGAATTCGAATTTTCTGCCGAATATTACAAATTACTCCACGATGAGTTAGAAATTCGCAATTTGGGCTCCATACAGACGTAGATTGGACTTTTAGGAAACACAATTGACCACTTCTGAACTGCTCATTGCGATATTGAAGCGGCAGTTTGTCTAGATTTTGACCCTTGCATACGTATATGGATTTCAAACCATGCCGGCCCCCTTAAGCACAGTTTACCAAAGCTTCGCACGGAAATTGCTACACTTGACACAATTATCCGATTCGAGCCGAACGAAACCGAAGTTCAAATGCGAGCCCGACATTGAATGACTCGATTAGGTTTCGCGGTGACATAACAGGTCAATAAATCCGAGAGAATTCGAAGTGCGTTTCACAACGATCGACGTCCGTCGTCTGCGTTTTGTTTTGATCCGCGAACTATGCGTTTCACAACGAATATCTATAAATAGCGGATACTGTATCCTGACATCATCGAAACGGGATCATCGTCCGAGTTCTCGTCGCATGAACGATGTCAACGGGGAAGGCTCGCATTGTACGCGTGAAATTGGCGCGATGCAATTATAGTTGCCACGGCGCGGTGTGGCGGCCCGGTGTGTATTTATGGCGGAAAGTTTTGCAATTGCACTTTATATATAAAATGTCCGTATGCCGTGGTCTTATGCAATGTATACGGATGATGTAATCAGGGCTTTATCAGTAGGACGAGTTATCCAAATCGAAATTCAGGTTGGGTAACGTTGCCGGGTGTTTCACAATGGTTTCGCAGAAGACGGGCTCGCCCGGTGAAAATCACGATGACCGGCGATATCGTGCAGCTTAGGCCAATTTCCCTTTTCCGAAGTCCGTGAAAGTACCGGCTCCTGCGCGGTGATGATCGTCATTAGCGGAATTAGTGGAACGCTGTGCACCGCGATCGTTAATTACCGCGAGTAATCGATCAAACTTACACGCGTCGAAAATGGTTCTTCGAGGAACTCTCGACCTCGTTCAACGACGAAGAAATTGTCGACGTCGAGAGAAATTCTCGTCCTCTGTCAAATCTCATCGAGTCGAACTCGTGACAGAAACAAAACTACTAATTAACGATCAGCATCAAGGTGTCACGGCTGGTTTACCCGAATCCGCGTGTTTAGCAGCTTTTTCGCTAATTACGAAGCCGCTGATTGAAGCGTGGAAAGTTTGGTCCCAGCTCAGTTTTGCAATAAAATGTGAAGAAAAATCGTCGGAGTAAAACAGAAATGGCTGCGCCTCTCCGGCTGCAGGAACAGGAAGAAGCGCATAAAGATCTCGCAGGCTGAACTTTGTTCGTCCATTTAAATGAAGAAAAAAAGAAAAAAGGCCAAATGGACTCTGAAACTATCATCATTCTTCCACTGAACCGAGGTGGTGGCCGTGTATTCGAACGAAGCATCCGGAAGCGCGATCATTCGCCGGGCAATTAAAACCCTCATTGCGGAAAAAGAACTAAATTGTCGATTTAACGTTCGAACTTGTAAAACGCGAAATCTGCAACGCTCGGGGAACAGAATGAACGAAGAAGAAGAGTGGATTTCCAGACCAGTGAAAACATCCTCGAGAGGCTAACGAGCCTCGGCTTCCTCGAGTGTATAAATTCTTGTTCGCCATTCGGGAAAGATAGAAATCTATTTATTACGCGCATCCCCTCATTTCGCGAAGTAAATAGTGCGTAATGACGGCGGTTCTATCCTAGTAAAAAAAAATGTTCCGATCGCATGCGAGACTTCCACGGAAATGTGTGTATCCGTCTGGCGGAATGCGAGACCGCGGTTAGATCCCGATGTAAATATGCACCACTTTACCAACGATTATCGTGTTAGGAATTGTGTCAGCCTTAGACGATGCCCGTCTACCCATAGTGAACCATAATGGAGCATATTACAGCAATTCATCTCTAATCTGCCAACAGCGTAGGAGCCACGAAACGCGACGCATTAACATACCTCGGCATTAAGCGATCACACATCCCGGCGCCGTGAATCACGCTCAATTGCAATATTATAATACCCGTCGCTCTAGCATGAATTCGGTCTCGCGTGCTTACCCGTTTCGCGAAAACAAACGATTCTCAACGTGGATCTTGCGAAAACTAGATTTATACCAAGAATAATGGTTATTCTAAAATTTTCTACGGTAAAAATCATTAATCAGAATTTTATTATTATCGAAATTTAAGATAATCTACACAAAATATAAAGAAAAAAATTCGAAGAACAAAATGATTCAAAAATATCAATTTTTATACTTGTCGATTTTCTGATTTCAAACTTGGGATGTCGGAGTTACTCTGCAGATCATTATGCCAAATAACAGTTATTAGTGTCCAAAAAATTGGATCCTCCTGTTATCGATAAAGAGCAACCGAAATAAACTTCTCCCATCGGTAACATTATTTACCGGATGCTTTTAGTATAATTTTCGATGACCGCTATACCGAAAAGAACTAACTTAAAATTTGGCATAAAATTCTTTCCAGCGTAATCTATCAAGTGATCGATACATTATTGCTTTAATTCTGATTTTAATGTTATCGGTAGACTGCGGATGTCCATGCGAAATAAAAATTGTACTCGTTACAAGATACGGGAGCTAATCAACAGATTTTGAGAGAGTCGAGTTAACGATGTTCAGCATCAATCAAGTGTCCCAGCAGGAAAATATAAAAAATCTCGAAAGATGTTTAATCGATCTGGCTTGTGAAAGGCTCAATCATCCGGTGCCGGGTTGCATCATAAAATATTCGAGAAGTTTGAGTACACTTGTATCTTCCTCGAAGTAAAACCGAACTTTTGCTACAGTGCACGAACTTTCTCAATTGCAGTTTCCGCGATTCAGTCCAGAAGAGTTTGCAGTCGAATTACCTACTAGAAACTAATAAATGTAATAACTAGACTGCGGATTTTTCAGCAAAATAAAAATTGTTTGGTCCAATCACTGGTAAGAGAAGCCAGGTAAAAATTCCTTTCCTCTTTTAATAATGTTAACAAGCTGGAGCCGATAAATTAATATTCTTAGATGCTCTTTTTTGTAGTCAATTACTCGAGCAAATTACTGCGTAGGCTCAGTAAATTATACCCAACAATTCTATGAAACGTTACTATAAATACTTTCGTATCAGAAAAATATTATGTGCAGAGTAAAAGAAGGACATTTCTCGATCAGCAAGAAAGCTCTTTCTCCGTTTAATTTTCCACTTTACTATCCAATTATTACGATATAAAGTTGGTAATTTATGGACGGTACGATCGAGTCTACAAATTCTAAAAATGTAATAAAAGGGAAAAGGGCATTTTTCTAGAAACGCGAGAGTTCCGGGATAGTCACGTGACTTTTTAATTAATAATTTCCATTTACAGCCTTCAGACACAGGCTCAAGATCCGTCTTGGTCTCGATGCGACGGGCTTAAGTCTATGACTAAACTTGTCACAATTTTTCCTCTGCATTATCGATATTATGAATTCCGACGTCAGAAACGTGCTTCAAGTTTTTCGGCTTTATTTCGCAGAGAATAAAGACAAAATATAGCTGAATTTGTAGCTGGAGATATTTTCTAGCGCTGTTCTCGATTTCATCCAGAAAACTCATCCAATGGCAGAAAAATGCTCGGATTCCGCGGCATGCGCATCGTCAATTTTTGGCCTACTTCAAACGCTTATATCACCAAATATCTGCATAATCTCGGTAGCTCCTGACCAGCGCGCGCTAGATTGAACCTTCCTCTTTCGAATGAGCCCTTTACCAAGGACAAAATATTCTCAAATAAGGACGAAAACTTGAGGCGCGTAAAACCATTTTTCGTCGGTAATGTAGTCACTCTACCTTATCACGAATCTATGAAGATCGAGCCCTTAAGGGGGTTGACAGGCATTTGGCCTTGACTGTCACGCTATGTTATCCTGTGCCTTTTTTCTAGACATTTTACGTCTTAAATAATTAAGTAATCAATTAAAAATGCATACCACCGTGTTTGTACATGTCTTTGCTACGTCTGTATGGAGCCTTTTTTTCGATACGAACACTAAATCTCTCGAAATTAAGAGAATCTTTCAGCGGCGGCCATCTTGTGACGTCATACTTGCTTCAGAATTCGAATTTTCTGCCGAATATTACAAATTACTCCACGATGAGGAAGAAATTCGCGATTTGGACTCCATACAGACGTAGATTGGACTTTTAGGAAACACAATTGACCACTTCTAAACTGCTCATTGAAATATTGAAGCGGCAGTTTGTCTAGATTTTGACCCTTGCATACGTATATGGATTTCAAAACATGCCGGCCCCCTTAAGTTGTGGATCAAGCCTACTTCTAACGCTTATATTACCAAATATCTGCATAATCTCGGCAGCTGCTGACCAGCGCGCACTAGATTGAACCTTCCTCTTTCGAACGAGCCCTTTACCAGCGACAAAATATTCTTATAGAAGGTCGAAAACTTGAGGCGCGTGAAACCATCTTTTGTCGGTAATGTAGTCACTCTACCTTATCGTGAATCTACGAACCGGAGATGAAATTGGTACAGAGTGAAAGCCGTCACAAGCCAAATCCGTTTTCATACCGAAAGTACCGTCACAGCGAGTTGATGATCTGCATCCTGAATGACTCCGAATCGCACCGAGGCCGGCGAATTCGGCGAAACGTCGCGTCGCGTCGCGTCGCGTCGGCCAGTGTGTCTCGGCCGGCTGGATTTAAATTCAGGGAGAGCGACGAACTCTCGCACTTTGTCAGGATTCAAGGCTGCCCCGTTCGCGGCATTCACGGATTCGTCACACTTCAGTGTCAACGGCCTTCCCCCGCGGTTTTATTTTCGCACAACCGTCATTAAAGCTAGGCAAGCTTTCTTTTCCACTACGATCGATCAGTAGGACGATCTCGACGGTGATCGTTCACGTTACCACCCACGCACCGCATGCCTATTCACCGTGTCTACCGGTCGCTCGCCGATGCTGGTTTCCGGGCTTTCGATAACACCTTTTCGAGTATCGTAAACCCGATTTTACTACGATTCGACGATTTCTCCGGGATGATTTGCTTGTTTTGTGGCGTTCCATTTTAAGAGTCAATGAATATCGTCTGAAAAAGCTGAATGGGCTTTATATTTCGGAAAAAAAAGTGATCACTTCGAAATGCTTGGTGTTACGAGCTCAATAAAAAACGAAATGAAAATATAACCGATGCCGGTTGTAATTCCCGCGGAAATAATTCCAGGGATTAAAGATCGCACCTGCCCTCAGCATTTATCGCTGCGGATACTCAACTGGCGGTTATGGTTGAAGATTTGAGTAAAGGCGAGGTGGTCCCGACTCGCTGTAAATTACTTATATTACCTTCGTAATAAAACTTTATCTAACTCGCCGTATCGTGTGAAAAAATAAATAATTCCTAATAATTCCATTTTCTCTAACATCTCGTTACATTAAAACATATCTACCGACATGTTCGCCTCCAGCTTCATGTTACCAATTTAGCTTGGCGTCAAGCAAAAACTATAAGCAAGACTATAAAATAGTTTATGAATTTATTTTAATTTTTCCGACGAGTTTCCTAAATTCCACAAAATCCTAACCAAGTTTTGCGCCAGGCCTAAATCGGCTAAGATTTCGAGTTCGCCGAGAAAGTTTGGTTTGTCGTCGGAAAATGTCGAAACAACCCGTTTCCTCGGTACGGAACGGTCGATCATCTTTTGTTTCGCCGTGTCTTGGCATTCTACTGTGACAATGGGTCACTTAAATGGCGCCGCGCGCTCAACGAGTCAATCCAATTTTAGAGCGGCCTGTAGACGCGTCGGTAACGTTCGTCCGACGAACGCGCGGCATCCGACGCGAGTGTGTCAATGACTGGTGAAAGGTATCAATGACTTTTCTTTCACTGACCCCCGACAAGGAACTTTCAATCTCTAGCATCCACGCGCGTCGGCCGGCTCGCGTCCTCTTACATAATTCGCGTGTACGCATTATTCAGTCGCCATGTCGACTATCGGGACCAGAATAAAGAAACCAATTTTCCCGTTAGTGCCAATAGATCTCGCAAACATGTCTATTGTTTATTGTACACTGAACAGCTGATCTTAATATGTACTTTCTAGCGGAGCGATTTGTTGGAACTGACGAAAATTCGACTGGAAAAGGCGATAAAAAACATTGGGATACATGCAAGATAAAGGGCATTGCAAGCAAAATTCTCTTCTTTTGGTATAGAATAAAATGTTGAACACAAAAATGGCGATAAAAAAAACTCCAGTTCTAAGAAGACATTCTCTCTTTTCCAGTTTTTACAAAACAGTCCACTAAAAATCCATGTCTGTGGATTAACGTTAATCTAAAATTTTGCATATCGTAAGGCTTAAGAACTCCACTGTCAGTAAAAATTTCAAGTAAGTATGTTACGTAAAATTTCAGGAAATCAAAAGTGCTGTGAAATCCGCCGATGCTTTATGATGTGATGAAGATGCTAGTTCGAATTCAACGTTTAACCCTTTGCACTCCGGTGTCCCCTCTAAGAGGACATTACGAGTCTAGAATCGATGGCTCCGAGTGCAAAGGGTTAATTGAGCTGGACTTTACACAGTGAAAATTTTTATACCGACTTTGCTTTCCATTTCCATCTTCTCGAAGTTGTATCAGAATTAGAAAGTCTCAGCAACATCGATCAAGTTTGTCTCCAACTTTGCCGTAATTAGTCATCAAAAACTGCAAAACCGACCATAAGTATTTGTTCGTTTTCCTCCCTGCGCTTTGCGATTATGGCGAGCAATTTTCTTGTTATGCCGGTTCCAATTTTGAAACGACGCGTTTACACGTCGTGACCCGTTTATCGAAATGAAATTGAACGGAATAAAATGCAAAAGAACACCATACCAGTTCGAACACAGCCCATTGTGATTAATCAGGAGCAATAACGGGTGAACCAGTGATTACAGCCGGTTTTTCTAATTCGTCAAGCACCAGAAAAAAGAAAAGAAAAATGGGATCGTGGATCGACTGCGGCAACGGGTCGCCGTACGCTCGTGTGTATAATTTTCGTTAATCAATAATGATTACGTGACAAAACGTAACGCTTGTCGCGGGTCGGTCTCGAATTACGAGGCCTGACAAACTGGTTCGTGGCGGCTAAATATACGCGAGCGAACGCGACGCGTCTTCTCGCGGACGCCGGTATCGTTTGCGCATACCTAATCGACTTCATTTCGAAATTACGACTTCGCACGGTGATGCATTTCCATCGATCATCCCCCCAGCGATACTTCGCGGCGATCGAACGCGACATTCGATACTTTTCACGCTTTATAGCCTCCATTAATTCCCTTTTAAAATGCTGCGCGCGCGCTTAGACAGGTTAATATATAAATTTGTCACGGTGTAATATCTTTCGAACGTCTTCCTCGACAATTTCATAGTAACACTTTTACATCTAACTCACGCGGACCGCTTTCGAACCACGGCAGAGCTATCAAACGATGAATGGATTATATGTAATATCTTCTTTAACGATATTATACTTGTACAGTGTTATCCTTGCGTGGGCCATTTTTTAACTGCCCAATGTAACGGTGCTCTCGCTAGGATCGGTCACTCGCGCGAAAAACTATAATCGATATTTTATGATTAGCGTTGCTGTGCCGTTTATTGTACGGTAGGTAGTACGCGTGAGTGAGCAATCATGCGACAACCACCGTTTTATGGTGGTCGCGTGGTGAAAAATGGTCCGCGTATTTGTTCTACTAGTCGTGTTTTAGTTGTAACATTTTAACGAGATACATAAAGTTCAGCGCAATTTTTCGAGAGGCAAACAGATTTATTTTCACAATTCTAATAAATTGAAAATAAATTCTCTCAACCTCTGCACCGTTTTAAATTTCCCTCGCTGACATTAATCATGGAACGCAGAAAATGACGGCAGTAAATGATTTACGACAAAAATTAGTACATCGAATGCAAAACAGTAAAAACATATAACGATTTCAAACTCGCGGTACCATTACTTTCAACTGATTCAAACGATTAGAAAACGAAATAAATAAATGAATATCTCGCAATTAACGCAATTTTTATGTCCCATAAAAATCCGTATTGCTATAAAGACTGTAAAACCGCTCTTATTGGTACAATAAAAATATTGTCAGCGTTCCATTCCGATTTTTCAGTGTTAACGCGCTGCCTTGCGGAGCGCACTATGAATATTTTCAGGATCGGCGAGAACGGAACGGATACGCCATTATTTATGGTAATTGGGAAAAAAACTGTTGGAAACGTATGCGGCATCATGGTTGATGGAGAAAAAAATGTTCGAGCGTCGGCTTATTTCCCGGCAACTGTGGTTGCAGGCCGGCCCTTAATCGGGCGAGCAACGATAAATCGTCGCGGCGACGCTCGACGCCGATAGCCCGCAACATTTTATAATTTTGATGCTGCTCGGCCGCTATTAATTTGTTTAATCGGGGGAACCGACGATAAATCCTCGCGGGGACGGCGCGCGACTTCGCCGAGACGTTACGCAGAATCGATCTCGCGACGCGTTTTACACGCTCGCCGCACACAGACGGACCCGTGTTACACGCGTCGCGTGTAACCGCAGCGGACACGCACACACCGACGAAACAACACATCGATCGCGCCTCGAGACTCCGCAGGAGTTGACCTTCGTCCACGGTATAATGTAGCCTTTCCTTCGGCCGCGGACAGTTCATCCTTCGCGGACCCAGACACCGGGCAGCATCGTTACCGGATCGAGGGACTCGAAAGATAAACAGTGGGGGACAATCTATAGTGAGAACCTGAGCGACGTCACGGATAGCTACAGTGTAGTCTGGGTAAATACAGTGAATTCTCGTTGTATGACAGTGGCAACCTTGCGCCGCGTGGGACCTGAAACGTTGCTTTATGCCCCGACCAAATCTAAATCACTTTCTTGAATTAGCGACCGTAATTCGCACGACAAACGAAATGGTCCTTGTCGGCGGTGCGGTGTTGGCGATAAACAAAAACAAAATCAAATTTCATGTTGGTATTTACAGAAGTGTTCCTAGGTATCTATTACAAAGGCGAGTTACGATATGAAAACCAATGAATACAGTGAATTCTCGTTGTACGACAGTGGCAACCTTACAGTTTCAAGTCAGTGGCAACCGACGCGCGCTATCATCTCCGCAAATCTTCGATTGTTCTCGCAATACGAACACGAACCGCTTCCTCCGAGTAAATATGTTTTTCCTTCTTTTCAGCGAATACGCTTCTCCATATCGAAGACGTCCACCTTCCGTTGATATATTACAGAGAATATTATACAGAGAAATTTCGTTTATCCGCGAAGACGGAGGCGATTCGACATGAACGTTTCAACATTAGCGATTTCTCTATATATGTCGCCAAGGCCTGGATGATAAACGTCGCGGAATTATCCCCACTATCGCGGGGTGTACCCCGTCAGGTGCTTCGAAGCTCGAGAAGCCTCGGACGCCGAGGAGTGTAAACATGACGGTGTTGTTGACATATACAGTGAATTCTCGTTGTATGACAGTGCCAACCTTACGATTTGAAGTCAGTGGAAAAACTCGCACCACCGCGGTGACTGGCTGAAGCTCGAGAGCCGTCGCGGTCACAACATTGTCGGCTATATCGGTGTGAGACCGGAAGACCACTACTAACCCAATTACAAAACTTCTTTATTTTTCGTTATTTTCTTATGAAACTTTTACCGGAACATTCGTGGCATTTTTCCGACTAAAATGAAACCAAATATGATATAATTCCGATGATATTTACGTACGTAATGAACGATGGAAGTCTTTCCATGACAATTACATTAACGGAAAATTAGTGTAAACGTGATCCGAATTGTATCACGTTTGGTATCATTTTAATCGGAATAATGCCAAAAATATTTTGGTGAAAGTTTCATAAAAAAACAATTAATAATAAAGCAGTTAAATTTTTCATTTAAAGTCTTCTTGTCACCAGCGCTTAGTGGTCACAGGTTTCTTATGACTCGTAGACGGATATGACTCTTAGGTTTCCAGCGTGCCCTGTGTATTTCAAATGCGACGAGAGAACCTCCGATTTCGTATCCGTGTCAGTAAAAAGACATACAACGAGAATTCACTGTAATAGTAAATAGATTGATTGCTCACGAGCAGTCACCAGATTAACACTTGTCTCCCACTGTACTGGGACCGGTCACGTGACGTGATGCGCGCACCCTATTCGCGCTGCGTCGTGACTAAATGGCGGAGAGGGGGTAACCGTATTCCCCTCGATTGCCCCTATCTGGCAGCACTGGTCGGTCGCTACCCCCTCCACCGCGCTCTGTCGCGTTCATCGCCCCTTGATGTTTGTTGCAATTATACCGGCTGTGTGGAAACAAGCTTGCAAAGTTTATGAAGACCGACAAGAAAATTGCTTTTGACATACATGCGACACACGTCGCGCGACAATTACGATGTCCCTCGCCGCTAGGTCTGTCCAATATGCTTCACCGCGATCGGAACTTTGCCATGTTCGATGTAACGCGTTTTTAATGACACCTAATCGACCGGTGGACGAGAAACCCAATGAACAAGATCGCGCTAGGTTGTGGTAGAAGCAGGATTTATGGGCTTACGGTCGACACTATCGGCTGGAAGGCAATAAAATGATAAAATGAGTTTCTAGCGTGTAGCTACTCCACTTTCCTCTTGGCAAAACTATTCGTTAGAGTAGTTTAGGAAGAGATCACGATGATAAGCCATTTTAAGTCACGGCGGAAAACATTTCGATGAAACTTGCTTTGCGGGAATGGCTTCGTCAAGGATTTATGACAATCAACTTTGGTTTTTTAACACGTTAACACTAAAAGTACCAAGCATTAATTTGGTAAACGTCACCTTGTAAAAATGGCAACACTAAATTTATTGTGAATGTCCGTAATCTACAATACAAACAGATGCTTTGACAAAAATAACTACTCCGTTAATTTCCATAAATGAATTTTTACAGTTTCAATAATTGAGGTATATTCTTCACGGGGTATACCCCGCGGTAGTGGGGATAATTCCGCGACGTTTGTCATCCTAGCCTTGGCGACATATATAGGGAAATCACTGTACAGTGCGAGTACTCTTTCACATTTTTCGAATGTGAAGTATAAAAATATAATCGTAAATCTTCTATCTATACGTGTATGTTCTCCCACATTTTCTATGGTCGACAGAATGCTACGAAGAAAACTGTTCGTTGCGATTGTGCTTTTTATTTTACCTTTAGAAAGTATGAAAGTAAATTTTCATTGCTTACAGGGTGATCTAATGTATTGCTGAGGAACAATTCTACTCTCTCGGATGACACTGGCACCAACGAAGTTGTCATTGTCAAGAGTGCGATGGTTGCAGGATAAATGGTCAAGCGGTGGGTCTCTTTAGTGCTACTGGCTCCAATTCCATCTTCCCGGCGCCGGTGTGTCAACACGGGTGAAGGGCGTCGCAAGTGTGTACAAGAATGGCGGCGGTCAAATTTCGGAAGCAGGTGGTTAAAACGTTTGAACTCGGTAAGGGAATCTGGCTTGCCTGCCTTCGGGCTCGCTCGCTCGGCAAAGAAACAGTCAACACAAAGGCTTCTGGCCAGATTCACCGTGGTTTACTCCCGACAACCCGTTCCCTTTAAGCTCGTCTCACACTGCCAACCATTTCCCGTCCTTTATACAATCTACAAACTATTGTAGCTGGCATTATCCTCGTTCTGTACAATGTATACAAGTTGTGACTGTTGTGATTATTAGACTGCGAATTTCCTACATTTACCGCAAGAACGAGTAGGTGACGAAGAATTTCAAAATATCGATTGAAATCATTACCGGAAGAAAAGAACTTCCTATTCGGCTCCTGTTTTTTGCATTTTGCACAAACAACTTGCATAAAAATACACGGCCAAAAATTTGCCCAACAATTTGCATAAAGATCCACGGTTTATACGGTAGAAATATTGTTATAAGTAGACCGCGGATCTTTATGCAAAATAAAATTTTGATGCGTCAATTGCCAATCTATAGGAGCTAAGTAAAAATTTCTTTCGCTCATTAATCATTTCTATATGATAAAAATGGTACATCGACGTTGTTAAACTCTTTTAATCCTTTCACTGTTTGGACTTACACCTACTCATTTCTGTCAGAAATGCATAAAATCCGCGGTGTACTTATAAGACAATCTAGCGATGTCATGCAAAGTTTGTTTACTATAGTTTGTGCTCGCTCGAAGCATCCATTGCACGTTGCGTCTTATCAAGGTTGCAACCTTTCAGAATATTCATTCCGTTTCGAAATTTTCAGATTGCTTTGCGATAACAATACGTTTCAAGATAACCGTTATTTCTCGCCAAAATATTTGAATATTCGCCGAGGCAAAGCGAATCGAAGAGGCTTGTTAGAGTATGGCGATCCTCCATTGTTGGTAACATTTGCTAATTTCCATCGCGCAGAAGCTCGTCCCGGTTGTGTTAAACAAGCGGAGCTCATTATTCGATCAGGCGATCAAATACTTTCGATCGAATTAATCACGCACGTTGGATGATGCATCGCGATCGAGTGTGCTCGGAAAAAGCTTCGCCTTGGCATAGAAAAAAGAAAGGGAAAAGAACCACGGGGAACAATATTATCGAGCTCGCGTTGTAAACAGACGCGACGGTATTGTCCGCGCCGGCATCGCAACCCACATAGCCGCTTCACCGTAAACAATAAGTGATAATGAAAGGGAAAGAACGGGGGGAGAGAGAGAGGGGGGGGAACAGTCTTTGATAAGCCAAGTTTACGCGGACCGGTATCACTAGCTGGCTAATTTGGATTAAAACCGGGAAAGGAGCAAAATTGGATGAAAATTCGAGAGTAATTTCACAGCCGGCTCTTTCATTCGGCGTTGAAAGCGTGGAAGATGAAAAATTACCTTTTCAATGGACGGAGACGAATGGGAAACGAGTTTTGAGACGTTCAACTCGCGTTCTGTACGCTGACCCAGTTTGCAATATTAAATTTAACATTTTATTACGCGTCTACTTAATTTCGTCGAATCGAAACCCGATTTGCCGTCGTTCTCTAACATTTTTCATTCTGCTTCTCTGCGCTGTTCATATTCAGAATTGTTGGATATGCCATAGATATGTTATGTTGGATCGAAGGCAACACTTTCTAAAGGACTAGACGCTTGGAACATATTTATACCGAATGCGTTTTCGAGTTATTTGAAAAAGAGAAACCATATCAGAGTGATTTATAAACGTTCCGTTAGAATTGAACCGTTTTATTATTTATTAATGATATGCGAACGTATTGCATTTTCATTTCTCGAGACTTGCAGTTAGTTTACGGGTCTAGGATAATTATTTTACTGAAGAAAATCCTGAAACCTAAACATAAATCTATATATATATATATAGAGAGAGAGAGGTTTCATCAATTAAATTACTCTGATTTTGTAAGAATCTCTGGGGTTGATGTTTGTTAACAGTTAACGTGTTAATGCTCGAGATTCTGAAGGGATCTGGAAGAGAGTCGCAGAAAATGCTCGCCGCTGGAAACGTATCCTTCAGTCAAATATAACGCGGTCGGAATAATGGGGAGGGGGAGGGAAACGTGAAAGGGTGCGCGCTACCCCAGGCCTGGTTTTGGCAAGAATTTCCCGCAGCGGATTAGTTAGCGTCGAAAGTTATTTCCGTCGGAGCATAACCGTGTTCCGTTGCGTGAACCGCGAGGAGACTGGTGATCGGTGAACCATCGTGCGCGTTCGTGTGAGCAATTGCTCATTAAAATTTTCTTCTTCGGCGTTAGAAATCCTTCTCTGAGAAATAATTAAAAATAAGTGCTTAAAAGATACCGTGATGAATCATTGTAATTACCCGATTACAAGATCCACCGATCATATCAGAATCGAGCCCAGTAGAAAGTAAAGATCTATGTTTCCAGATCTAACACTATTAGCATTTACAATTCATACCATTCGTTACGGTGAGCGTGTACTGAAGAACTTCACTTCTTAATGATCTACGAAATCCGAGAGGGGAAATGTTCAATCTAAAATGTTTAAAATAAAAGTAATAATAAGGAGTAATAAAAATCGAGGAGTCTTGGAACATTGATTTTGCTATGGTTCTCGAGAGACAATTGAATAGAATTGGGGAAATGTTTAAAATAAAAGTAATAATAAGGAGTAATAAAAATCGAGGAGTCTGGGAACATTGATTTTTCTATGGTTCTCGAGAGACAATTGAATAGAATTGGGGAAATGTTTAAAATAAAAGTAATAATAAGGAGTAATAAAAATCGAGGTGTCTGGGAACATTGATTTTTCTATGGTTCTCGAGAGACAATTGAATAAAATTTGCACGAAGGTACGCTGCACGTTTGTTAGAAATGAAATTTTGAACGGCAAAGTCGGGATTTAATGTCAGCATTCAAGGATTGGGACACGCCGGACGACACGAGATAAGAAGCCCTCAAAAGAGCAACATAAAGAAGCGATCAAATCCCGCGAGATAAACAACCATGTCCACGTTTAAGTCATTCTCTTCACGCGCGAGTTCAGTCTTGAAATTCTACCTCCGTTTTATGAAGCCCCTCGCAAGAATAGTGTCCGACAGCTTTCGAGTCTTTCACCATAAAAGCAGTATAATACGACACGCGCTAATGCTCTCTCAGCAGGGAAGGGAAACGCGGATGTTTTCCCAAACCCTACAACTGCCGAGGCAAAGTCCAAAGATTTTACAGAATTTTTCACAGCGGCAATTTGACTGCAGACGCAACGAGAAGAATGCGTAACACCGTTAAAACCTCAAGTACCTGCCAGTTCATTCAACAAAATTTCTTCCGCTTCATTCTGTTCACAAAATATAACCACGTTCGTGATAGAATCGGATCACTTCCGTCTTTTCTGTTCAAGACATTCTCTTTTCAATCTTCCAAATCACGGTAACCACGAAGAATGATTTAGAGACATTAGATTGGACCTTCCTCTTTCGAATGAGCCCTTTCCCAGCGAAAAATATTCTCATATAAGGACCAAAAGTTGAAACAAGTAAAACTATTTTTCGCCGAAATTTTGTCGGTAACGTAGTCGCTCTACCTTATCGCGAATCTACGAAAACCTGTAAATTGTGGATCAAGCCTACTTCTAACGCTTATATTACCAAATATCTGCAGAATCTCGGCAGCTCCTGACCAGTGCACACTAGATTGAACCTTCCTCTTTCGAACGAGCCCTTGACCAGCGACAAAATAAACTTATATAAGGACGAAAAGTTGAAACAAGTAAAACTATTTTTCGCCGAAATTTTGTCGGTAACGTAGTCGCTCTACCTTATCGCGAATCTACGAAAACCTGTAAATTGTGGATCAAGCCTACTTCTAACGCTTATATCACCAAATATCTGCATAATCTCGGCAGCTCCTGACCAGTGCACACTAGATTGAACCTTCCTCTTTCGAACGAGCCCTTGACCAGCGACAAAATAAACTTATATAAGGACGAAAAGTTGAAACAAGTAAAACTATTTTTCGCCGAAATTTTGTCGGTAACGTAGTCACTCTACCTTATCGTGGATTACGGAGTCTTGACTCCGGCAATCCACCAATTACAAACGGATTCGTCGAATGGCCTTTCTACGGGAGAGGTGGCTCGTCAATATTTGTTGTTTTTGTTCGTCTGGCGAGCGACCCGCGCGCCGGCCAACGGGAACCCGTCGGAAAAACGAAGAGTTTACCATTATTTACACACCGCGGTACCCGGGGATCGTATAAACTCCGCGGGCACGAAGTGAAATTAATGGACTTCGCCATATTTTCCGTAAGTTCGCGCGAAATATTGCCTTCGTTTCGCGGATACACCGAGACACCGCTCGACGAGCACCATTCACATCGCCCCGCGCCGGTATTGCAAAACACCGGCGAAATATTTCCAAAAATATCTTTGTTTGAACATTTTGTACACGCACCCGTTCTTTGATTCATGCGCGCCACTTTATTTGCGCGAGTTCCTTTTTACGCGCGGTAAATAAACTCTCGATTTACGGTGGATTGTTTTATACGCGATTTCATGTACACGGTGTACAAAAGTAATAAAAAGTAAATCCACACCTTTGGATCGGTGGACATCTGTAAAAGAAACTTGCCGCAAAATTGTTTGTAACGAAGAAAATTGTGGTTAAAGTTTTTTTCACATCTGTACCTTCTACTCGTCGAGAAGAGAAAATGTTTGAAATGAACTATATGTCGCAAACAAACCGTTACTGAGATATAAGCTGTTAAAGTTTTTACAAAATTTGATTGTGTGGAGTTACACGTATACAACTACAGTCCACCTGACCGTGTCGATGCGAGAGAACATAATCGTGTGCGCGCGTCGAGACAGACGAAATTTAAAGGGAAAATTTGAAGCTGCAAAATATGAAAGAAGACCGTATATCCAACGCGCAACTAAGTGCAACATTGTATAAGAGGAAGACATTTTCTGAGCCTTCTTGTCACTATCCGTGAGTATGTCATAGGTCTATGACATAGAGACGGATAGTGACACTTACGTTTCCAGCGTGCACTGCGTATTTCAAATGCAACGTTCGACGAGAACCTCAGAATTCGTCTAAGTGTCTCTCGCCAGAACCGCGCAACTGACTTATAACGGGAACTCACTGTACACGCAGCCTTGCCCGCAGCGGCGTGGCTTCGTGGCCGCCGTTCTGCGTATGCGCGGGGCAAGAAAATCGCTGCCCGTACGGGCAGACGGTGATCTAGCAAATGAGAGGGGACATCGGAACTCGACCAGCTGATCTCTAGACGACGTATCGGAATTCTGGCGGTGCCCCGAGGCTCCGGCAGCTTGCGAATATGTGTTTTTCTCGGCGAACGGCCAGACTTTCTTTCTCGCTCGTCGAACGCGCTTAATAGGTCGTTAGCGTTTGATGCTAGTCGTCAAGGTGCAGTAGACCGACCAGTGATTGCCGCTATAAATATCGCGCGAAAGATACTACCAGCACTTTCTTTTTTTGTGCATTACCGTTTAGCACGCTGTCCCGTAATTACAGCTGGAAACTGTTAATGACGATGTAATTGATGCTTCTGCTGATGCCGATGATGATGATGGAGCCTCGGAAACGGTGAGAACTGACGTACCATACCGATTTATCGTTACGAATTCGCGAACGATCCCGTGCTGGACACGTCGTGCAACGTTTTTCTCCGAACTGCTGATATTCTTGACCCCTGTTGATTTTTTCCCGCCGATTATGACCGTTTTTAGACCGATCTCCGCATTACACCGCCGCCCCTTCTACGTCACCGAATGTGTTCAATATCGTTTCCCATTTCCCATATTCCTATTCTCCGGCGATCGTAAAACCTTTAATTGTCTCTTTCGGGCGATTTCGACCCGTTATTTCAGTGTAATTACGAAGACGTAAAAATGAATTTGTTTCTATTCGACGCTGGCCGAATGGTCAGCTGGTAAACTTGTTGTTTACTATTTCCAGAAGAACGCGAGGAGAGGGATAATTGTTTCTTAACACTGTCTCGGTACTTATTCAGAGGAAGCACTAAAAGCACCATCCATTTGCAAAAAGCATGATTTATCTATAAAACTGATGAATTAAAAGATTGATGGTCTGTTAAGCCTCACATAAAATAGAAACCTCAACTTTTACCAATTTTTCTGCAAGCTTAATTCGGAAGGGAGTCAACCTGTTGGAAAACATTTCTTCATGTTCGCGTATTCCCCCATCCGATTATGGAGAAATGAAAATGCTACGTCGGCGGACATTTCACAGCGCCGCGACTTTCCATTCGATTCTCGGTAGTCTAAATCACAGTGATTGTGCACAAACGAACCACCGATTGCCGCAGAAAAACGAGAATGAAAATACGCGCATGCCGCTATCTATGTAACCAATACGGTGAATGAAATCCCCATTTCCAATTGCTATGGCGGAATCGCGTCGCGATGCTTGATTGAAGGCTGCGACCCGTGCTTTCCCTTCTGTCCTTTTTATCTGTAATTACGTTTCGAGACAGCCTATCATTCTTCACCGAACTTCACTCTTTAATCACCTTGCTCAAGTCGTCCACATTCGCCACTGTTTTAGCTTTTGACCTTTATTAACCCTTTGCACTCGAAGCTATTTCAACTACAAAATGAAACATTTTTTCCGGCCTAGAATATTTCCCTTCTATATATTTACTTTCATATTATACATACGAAAATGATACAATCTACTCGTGCAATACTGAAATGTTTAGTAATTTATGAAATACAAATAAATTTAATAATGTAAAAAATATTTTGAATAGTGATACAGCCATTTTCAGTGGCGCCTTACAGTCGCCATTAGAGTGCTAAGGGTTAATCACCTTTTTTCAATTAGAGTTCGGTTACTGATTATTTGTATCGCCGTTTCTAGAAGGAAGCTGTTCGAAAATAAAATCTGAAGTACTGAGATGTGATCAAGTAGATTTATAGTGCAGCTTATCGCGCGGCGGAAATTAATTGAGTACGCCTTTTAGGTCAACTTCATGCATTGTAGCGTTCGCTTACTAAAGGATCCAATCAATTTCAACACTAAACATTCGACACTTCATTCCATTTTTTATTACATGTGCATTTTACAGATCCTAAACAAATTTGGTACGACGAATATATTAAGGGGGCCGGCATGGTTTGAAATCCATATACGTGTGCAAGGGTCAAAATCTAGACAAACTGCCGCTTCAATATTGCAATGAGCAGTGTAGAAGTGGTTTTCAATTGTGTTTCCTAAAAGTCCAATCTACGTCTGTATGAAGCCCAAATCGCGAATTTCTACCTCATCGTGGAGTAATTTGTAATATTCGGCAGAAAATTCGAATTCCGAAGCAAGTATGACATCACAAGATGGCTGCCGCTGAAAGATTCTCTTACTTTCGAGAGATTTAGTGTTCGTATCGAAAAAAAGGCTCCATACAGACGTAGCAAAGACATGTACAAACACGGTGGTATGCATTTTTAATTGATTACTTACTTATTTAAGACGTAAAATGTCTAGAAAAAAGGCACAGGATAACATAGCGTGACAGTCAAGGCCAAATTCCTGCCGGCCCCCTTAACCTAAAAATTAACTTTAAAACCTGGACAAATAATTCTGTCAGCCACATATGGGTGACATGGCAGCCAACGTGTTAAATCCCGCATGAAAATGAAAAAGTATGCAATAACGAATATGATCCTCGGAAGGTACGGACGCCGCCATTTTATTACAGGGTTGTAGAAGAAATTATACTTGTCAGAATATTTTGAACAGAGATTTCAATACTTGTTATTCCATGACTTTTTTTCTTTTTGGTTATAACAGTTGCGGTCCCTGGTTTCTTCATAACTTTCTCGCAAACGCATCGGTTCCGTTTTCGCGCGCAATTCAACCGAGCAGGTTCAGGTCAACGATCGAGGTCGAATCGAAAAGCTGCTCGCGACCGTCGAGTCGCGTCGCGTCGCGTCGCGTCGCGTCGTCGATTGGAAACGGAACGAAGGTGTCCGACCCCGCGCGATCAGCCAAAATTCTTTTGATAAGTGCCGTGGTCGCAGCCCCGTTGGCTACACGCAATCGGTCCGTGCGTCATCCTGAAATCGGTCGTCCGGTCAACGTTGCCAACGATGACCTGTTCGGTTTCGATGGTCGTGGCCGGGCGAACGGCCTCTCGTTGGATAAAGCCGCGACAAGCCCGTCGTCGTCGATTCCGCTGGACAATGCAGCATCCACACGGGGGGGGGGGGGGGGGATTCAATAACTTTCGACGGCCGGCGAAGAAGTTGAAGAACCATCGGGGAACCGGTTCTATGATTTCCAAACGTATAACCATATTCCGAGCGGGCCCTCGGACGAGTCGCGGCGCGCCGGCTCGTAAGTCGCGCGTTAAGCACAATGTAACGCGTGTTTACGTCCCTCGATCCCCGTACTCGCATAATAGCCGCCAATTAAGTCGATTATCGACCGGCGGGCTTAACCTTCGATCGACAGCTGCGGAAGATGTAATGAGAAGCCGCGACCTTTCCTTCGCCGATTCACGCTTTCACCGAGGACTTTCTGCTTTGTGTCTCGCGAACAGGCTTGCCGTCGCGCCGCGCCGCGACGTTCTTCAAAATGGTTTTCATTTCTCCAAGGACTTCGCAGTCCTTGACACTCCGGCTCCGCCGGAATCCTACTCAACAGGGATTTTCCTGTAACAGTGGTTGACCCTTTGCGGTTCTACAGTCGAGCCGGACCCTTCTTCTTGTAACCATTCCCGTTGAATACATTCAAAGAATTTCAGAATATTGATTTATTATCAGCTCGTTACAATTATTAGGAAAAGAGACAAACGTCCACGTAGTTCCTGTATCTTGCGATTAACGCAGACAATGTTTCTTTCGCATCAAAATCGGCAGTTTACTTGTCACTAGTTTTATGCATTCATGGATAAAAGACTTCGGGGACTGGTCCAAACATTTTCCACTCTTCAAGATTAAACGACGGCATACATTTTCGTTTGACTTCAGTGTCTTAAAATCGACTCGGACGATTTTACTTCGCACAAAGTCTCGCCGGTTACTTATCCTTGTCGAAGAAGCCACCGGACGAAGGACCAAAGGATCGCAAAGACCCGATACATTATTTCTTGGATTCCTCCGGTGTCCAATGTTGCGGACAGGCCCCGTAAATCTGGCCGACCGGTAGCCGGTGTGGAACGGTCGGATCAAGGTTGGAATCCGTCTTGCACCGGGCTGAAGATTGAAGCTGCGTCGTGGGCGTACGCGACGTCGCTTTGGCTATAGCTGGCGGGTAGCCGTTGGCGTCGGTGTAGCCGGTGGTGTTGGCTGCCTCTTCAGGGAATCTTTCCTCGATGGACCAGTTCCGGCAGCGGTGCTGCCGTCGCGGCGAACGGTCTTCGGCGAGTGAGAATAGACCGGTGGTAGGAAGAAGACAGTGGGGGAGGGACAGTAGTCGGGGGTAGGAGGAGGAAGACGAAGAAGAACGCGAGCCGAGTAGGCAGAGGATGAAACAGGAGCAAGGTTAGGAGAGGGACGGTCGATGGAAGAAAGAAGACGAAGACGGTCGGAGGAATAAGAGCAAGAGAAGAGGACGCCGTGGATGAAGAAAAGGAGGATCAAGAGGAGGAGAGTTGCTTAGGACACAGGAGCAGAAAGACGCGCACACACGATCGAACGAGGCAACCACGAGGGAAACAGAAGAGATATGTGCGAGACGCGCGAAGAGTAGAAGGGGACGTAGCTAGGGCGATCAGCGAGGTGAAAGACGAAGGTCGCGAGCGCGGATAGTAAGGGCTCGAGGAAGAGAGAAGACGAGAAACGAAGATAGGTGTAAAGAGACAAAGAGAACGAATGAGACTGACAAGAGAGAGAGAGAGAGAACTGCCGAGGAGAAGAGAGATGCTGAAGGAGGCTCTGAAGCAGCCACCCGAGAGGCGTTAGATCCGACTAGACGGAACAGCGCACAGTGATCCCAAATCGTCAAAACGTGCTCAAAACCTCACAACTTATTACAAAATTATTGGTTCTGCTTGAAAATTTGTATTAGGCCGTTTTTGGGGTCGCTGATCACGAATCTGAACTTGAAATTAGAAAATTCGCCGTCCCATATTGACCTGAACGTGGGGAAAGACTAATTCTCCGGATAGCAAACTCTACCCTTTGTATAAAGTAGGTATTCTATTTGCACTTCATGGTTCCCAAAGAAGAAAGAATTGAAGAATTGCTGGTCTTTTTACGTACAATAAGATCCCATAATCAAAAATATAGGTTTCCATTTGAAAAAAACAAAGTTGACCTTCAAATGACCTTGAGAACGCCATCCAAATAAAAAACTGATACTGCCATGGACACGTTTTATTTATATGTTACAAAATAAATGAGATTCATAAGAATTTTCCTAAATTTAAATTTCTCGAGAAATACTGGAATTTTTCTCGAGAAATGAGAAATAATCAATTATAAAATTTCTCGAGAAATTCAACAAGTTTTAGCGATAGACCGTGTGAGACTTGCAACTGTTACTCTAAATCGTAAAAATTGATGCCTTCACTTTGACTCTCTCTTTGCACACATAGTTATCAGTTAACAATAAACATTTGGCACTAGAAACTATGCAACTTACCTCCACAAACAGCATCCATAATGCACAATTAAAATCGGAACGTTTCAACAGAATTTGTACACTTGAAATTCGCAATGTGCTTCACAAGCTTAAAAAGGTATGGTCTAATGAATCGGACTGTGGAACGGGTTGAAAAATGACCGTCTGTAAATCCTGAAACCCACGGTTCTGTGCGGGCACGCGGATCGAGCCGCGCGGAATTCTTATAAAATCGGGCCGCGCACGCGCTGCGCCGAGCTGCGCCTTTCTGGAAAAACATCCGTTCCATCAGCTTCGTTATTTACTACGCCCGTATACGTCTCACTCCCGGGCATGATTCATTCCATAAGAGGCGTTAATCAGCATTTAAATTTAGAGGCCGCGGGACGCCCCGAACCGGAAAAACGATTATCAAGCGGAACGATCGAGACACGTTCCAGCACCAACCCCGTTATCGATCACACACCCCCTCCCCCTGTCCGCACGCGATTCCTAACTGGGATCGTCTCGCCCTACCGATTTTTACATCGTTACCCCCAATTTTCTCTGTTAACATTGATCCCCAATTCTGTGCGTTCGTGCAAACTGCAGAGACGCGAAATTTTGATTTTAGTTCGAGCTTCTGTTGGATTTTGTCGAATATAATTGAACTTTTTCCGTTCCACCCTTGTACCAATTAGTTTGGGACAGATCAATTTAAATCTTGAGCTTTTTTACGAATGTGTAGACTCGCGATTTCATGCACAATGAAAATTTTCTACGTCGATTGTAGGAGATGCGAGTTGAAGGACAATGTGCTTCGTCTTTTGATCATTTTACCGAGTCGAAAATGAATTTCTTCATAGTTTTGTAGTACACGTTTTTGTCGCAAACGCATCAATGCAGCAATATTTTGGATTTGCTATTAACTCAACCCCTTGCCCTACAATATCGAGTCAAGATTCTGAACAGAGTCTAATTAATGTGTATGGTATTAGTTTCCCTTGAACCGAAATAAAATTGTATTTTGTTGTGGTTGGTATACAGTTGACTCCCACTAATCATCTCAGAATATGTATAATTCATACAGATCTACAAATCGTACTTTCTAAATTTTCAATGTAAATTCACATTAACAAGTTGCAAAACACTTAATTGCTGTATCATTATTCAAAATATTTTGTACACTAGTAAATTTGTTTGTATGTAATAAATCACATAAACACTTCAGTATTGTACGAGTAAAATGCACCATTTCCATATGTATAACACAAAACAAATATATACAAGGGAAACATTCTAACTCAGAAGAAATGTTTCGTTTTCGAGTTAAAATACCTTCGAGTGCAAAGGGTTAAATTCCATATTTAGATAATAGTTGATGCAATTCGCTTTCAGAATCGGCGATCGAAGGGTTCAACGTCCGCGAGGAGAGGCTTTGTGTACGGAATTCTGGGAAAAATGTTGCTCACAGAAAAACATCGCTCGGCCGATTACTTTATACACGAAAAGTTGTGCAGCCGAACGAGCACGTGCAAAGGAGGGTAAGTACATTGCCGAGCACACACGTGCTCGCTCCCCTTTATCACTTACGGGGGTCCAATTTTCGTCTGCCGAAAATTACGCTCTCAAAGTTTACCATAATTTCCGGCGCGAGATTGTCGTTCCCGGGCGGAGAGGAGCCAGCCGCCGGTCGTTTACCGCTTCAATCTCTCTCAATGACTGGCCTTGTTAGTAACAATATTAACAATAATTTATCGCGTCTCTCCTCAATCGTTATTTTCTTTACAACCTCTTTTATCCTCGACTCGACGTGATCTAATCTGATCCGCATCAATTTCACTCTCCTGACGTCGTCCCTCTCACCCCATCGATCCATTTCCATAATTCTTTGTCTAGCTTCCCCTATATTTCACCTCCCCCTCTCCCAAACTTTCCTCTTCCGCCATTCTTCTCAATTCGAACTGCATTTTTCTTCGTGACCGCGTCGAATCTTCTACACCCGCTCGTCCCGTCGGTACATTTTTCCGCCTCATTATCGTCGCCTAATCTCTCCTGTCCCCAGTTTCACCGCCGGCATTCCTTCTTCGCTCAACTATGTCAGAACCGTCGCTATTCAGATCGAAAGATAGGACTGTTTAAAATAAAGTTCTTTTATTTAGATGTTTTTGTATTTTTCCATTCGAATAACACCCGGTACACTAACAGGTAATTTTTTGTTCCTAGATGTTAGAGCTCGTCCAATTATTCATATTTCTTTCAAGCTAATGTAATCCTGGAGGTATCCAGCTACGAGAAAATTATTCGCTTTTTGTATTCGTGTGACTATGACTACGTGTCACATCCGCGGTTGATATCGTTTTGTGCAATAAACAAATAAACAAATCTCGGAGCTCGGGGCTACACGAAACTCCGCGTGGCCAATAGTTTCATAGAAATCGCGTTGTCCGAGTCTCTAGAAATAAATTCTTGTCGCATAAAACCAGCATACACTACCGGCCAAAAGTAATTGACCACATGTAAAAATCGCATAATTTTCTTAAAATTGAACCAAATGGGTTGAGATTACCTTCTAAATCGGTTAATATCGTTATGAGTTATAAACATTTAACTGTGATCACATAAGGGTGAAATCACTTGACAATGCCGAATATCTGCGACTTTCATTCTTAAGCTCTCATCTTGAAATGTTTATTGCTCATAGCAACGTTCGCCGATTTAGATGAAATTTTCACCATACACACAATTAACGTAGATCTACAAAACGTATTGATTGAAGTTTCATTACAGGCTTAGATAAAAAAGTTGAAAAAATTTACTTCAACTTTTCTCTTCGCAATTTCGACCAATACCAATTTTTCCAACATTTCGTTTACCCGTTACTTGGTAAACTTCGTCATTTAACGTGTCAAGAAATCTCAACCCATTTGGTTCAATTTTAAGAAAATTATGCGATTTTTATATGTGGTCAATTACTTTTGGCCGGTAGTGTAGTTACACGTTTCACTGGAAATATTCTACGACTCTTTCGCAGCTCTCCAAACTTTTATAGACCCTACAAAACCGTCGATAAATCGTGTAATTGTAAATTCATTTCTGACACAGATCCGAGATAAATCTTCTATCCGGTTCGGCGAAATGATTCCGGATAAACAAGTTACGACTGTGGTCACCGCGAAGAGAAGAGAAATCACGGGCGGCAAGGTACTTGCGGGCCACCCTGTGTATCTTCCGCTCGTTAGTAGGAGAACGAACACCGGCAATCTGTTAATCAGCCTGTCAAACGATTTTATTTAAGCGTCCCGCAGAAAACGAAATTTCGCCGGTCAGGCTGGTCCGCGTGAAACCGAAACCGTGCAACCCGAGGAGGTGCCGTGCAGAAGAGTCCGGGGCCCGATGTGTGTGTATATCTTATCGCGGTCGGGCCCGAACGCATCCCTCTGAATATGCATCGTAGGCAGAGGGCCCGGTCTCCTCTCGCCTTATTTCTCATTTTTGTCACCGGCCGGTAATGGGCTTAATTCGCCACGCAGGTCTCTCTCGGTCTCGCGGGTCGGGTCGGGTCGGGCCGGGCCGGGCCGGTTAGGGTAGGGGCGCGGAGGATCCTCGTCGCGCGAACAGCGAACATCAGACACGGCCGGTTGGCGTGCCGGTCGAGGCTATAATCGTCCTCGCGTGTAATGTACGATCGGTAGGAGGACAAGACCCACTGGGTTTCTTCTCGGTGAGCGAGCTCGCCTCCTCGTCGAGAGGAAACTAGTGTGCGCGGCGATGTCAATGACACTGCAGCCGCGCAGCTGCTGCACACATAAGTCAAGCCCGATGCAACACGTGCGAGCCGCAGGTACATACGTGCGCGCCCGCCTGCTGCCTGTTTGCCTGCCTTTACCTGCCCTGTTCCTCTGTGCCTGCCCGTGTCTGCCTCCTGCGTGCGTGCGTGCGCTCGCACGCCTCGCAAGCTCCAGGTCCAGGAGCACCACCATCCGAACCACCGGGTCCTTCTTCTATGTATACAGGTTCCTCCAATGCTGTTGGAACTCCAATCACCTAGTGTCACTCTTCGACACTGTGTCGTAGGGTAGCCTAATAAAGGACGTCTCCTAACGTCAGACCCCTGATCGCAATGTTTTCTCGATATACAGGGTGGGGCAATAACTATGTCCAGTTTGAAACGATAAGACATGCACGTGATGCAGGGATACGAAGATTGCAACTTTCCATTGACGGAAACGGTCACCAATTCGAGCATCTCCCGTAATGGAATAAAGTTTATTTTACTACCATATTTGACCTTGCATGACCTTCAATGATAACTCGCTGAATTCGTCTCAACACTGGCTATCACATCGTGATAAAAAAAAAACATAGCATTCCATTTAAAAAAATAGAGTTGACCTTGAAATCTCCTCTATGCCTCCACTCACGCAGAAAATGTTTGTCTCGCAATATGTCCCCCTGTATACCGTGTAAGTTTTCTATATAACATTTTTTCATATTATTACAAATAACGGCAATATTCAAACTGGACATATAGCTATTGCCCCACCCTGTATGTCGACAAGACAAAATATCAGAAAATATGAGACCGCGTAAACCGCGTAAACAGATGTAACCTTGTTGGTCACGCGAAAGAAAGTTTTCCTCGCGAATGAATAAGAGCAACCGTACCGTATGTACGTTCAACCCTATTTATTACCGAGACAGGGATCACGAGTTATGAAACGCCCCGTACACCCGTGGTTCCTGTAGGTATTTGTTCGCTCGTATGTTACGCGTTTAAAGGAGCCCGCACGGTGAGCACATATCGAGGAGCCCCGTTCGAGGGAAAGATCCAAACCTGTGTGTACGCCTCCGAGGGCAGAAGTCAAATATTTCCGTGCTGTCCGTGACGAAGGGGCGAAGGCGGACCATCACGCACAACCGCTCAATGGCAACACGGAATGGTACCGTTCTGGACGAACCCCGATCAGGAAACGCAACTATTTGTTTCAGTAATTAAATCGGGGATTTTGTGAGTTTTTCTTTTTTTTTTTTTGAAACTACAAAATTTAACTTTTTCTCTTAATTAAACCTATAATATTGTAGTTTGCGTGTCGCGGCTCTCAACAGAGCATTATGCACCTTAACCCCTAGCACTCGAATGGCGACTAAAAATTGCTGTGTCATTATTCAAAATATTTTTCGCATTATTAAATTTGCTTGTATTTCATAAAATTTTCGTATGTACAACATGAAGACAAAAATATATATAAAAGAAATATTCTGGGTTGGAAAAAATGTTACGTTTTGGAGTTAAAATAGCTTCGAGTGCAAAGGGTTAACTTTTCATGTACAACATGAGAAAAAAAAATATATATATATAAGAGAAATATTCTGGGTTGGAAAAAATGTTTCGTGTTGGAGTTAAGATAGTTTCGAGTGCAAAGGGTTAACTTTTCGATTTTGATTTCGTTAAATCGCTTCGATCTTACAGAATTGATTAAGCTACAGTCTTAAAAAATCAGGCAGTGGATCCATTTTGAATTCGTGATAAACCCGTTAGGTGGATTAGTGCTGAAAGAACCGAGCATTAGAGGGAGACTGGTTTGCCATTAAGATCTACTAAAAGTTATGGAAACTATAAGTGTAGTACGTATGCCCCGAATTTATACAATTTTTGTCGCAATAAGTACGTAAATACATTAACCTCTCCACTCGAATGATGACTCTGAAGCACCACTAGAAATTATTGTGGCATTATTTCAAAGAAATTACAAAAAATATACAATGTATTTGCTACATTGCAAAATTTGTATTGAACAGATGACTGAACAGTTACATATTATATGTGGAAATCGGATCAGTTTCGTATGAATCAAATGAAAATATTCTAAGACGGAAGAAAAATTTAGTATTCGAATGAAAATAGCGCCGAGTGCAAAGGGTTAACTTCTCGAGTGACTACCGACAAAAGTATCTTCCGTTTTTTCGAGCAGGTCAATTTTCAGGAGTTGCCGGAGTTCTGTAAACATCGGATATACCTTACTCGCGTGCTCACGGAACAGCTACGTATGTGTGTGTGTGTGTGTGTGTGCCGTCGTAATTACAGCCTGACAGAAACTTCTGGCGGTGAATTAAGGCGAATAATTGGTATGCCTTGCTAAACCGAGTCAAGCGGACGGCTTTTTTATTTTTTTGAGAAGTTTGGTAACAGTTGGAGGTGCGTCAGTTGCTTCCGGTTAATTGAATGTGTCAAATCAGACCCGGGAAATGCGGATCCTAACAGAGGAAACAAGTTTCTGTTTCATATTCCGAACGAAACGCAACTTTGCTTGCCCGTAAAAAAACCGTATAGGGTATTATGGGGGAACCCATAAGTAATCAATTATTTTGAAATCTAAAACAAACTTTGTAGTGAATTCAGGTTTTTATTTCTTAATTTACTGCATAATCTCCATCATTATCAAGGACAGTTTGCCATATTTCATGCAATGACGAATATGATCCTCGGAAGGTACGAACGCCGCCATTTTATTACAGGGTTGTAAAAAGAGATTATACTTTTTAGAATATTTTACTACTCATTTGCTTCTTTTCTTTCTGTATGTCTCACAATGTAGAATACACGTGTATATGCAGAAACGACATGTTTCTTTAGAAATTCAAACAACAATCGCAGGAAAGATAACGTTCGCAAAATGTTGCGCACCATTGAAGCAGGAATGCAACAATGTGCTCGCGAGCCTGTAAAAATACAGATATGTGTACATACACGTACCCTGTCGTCGCGGTGAATTAGGTTAACTAGAGCTGCGTGCTCGAGAAGGGACCAAAATGGAGACTCGTGTATGAGATATACAGAACCAGTTTCGTGAGAACGTTTTCCGCAGTGGTCGCGGTGATCAAAGCGACCATAATCGAGTGAACTCTGACCCGCAACTGGAATTTAAACTGGAATTAATTAAGTCTACACGAAGGGCGCACCGAACTTGTCCCTTTGAAACAACTCCCGTTATTAACTGCTTCATCTACGAAACAAATTCCTTCATTTAGAAAGACAACTAGTGTTCTTCCCTCTGTAGAACCAACGCCATGTTCCGTTAAACTGTACGAATTCCAGCATAGAATTTCGCATTCTTCTACAAAATTGTTTACTTTCCTGCTGTGATTGGTTTAGAATCTGTTGGGAAATTTCATTCTAAACATTCTGCAAATTGTTTCACTCTTCGCTCTATGATTCAGAGCAAAGAGTTCTCTGTGTAGGTGACCTCGACAGCAATTACGTATACAGTATAAATTCTTGTATCAATTTGACGCAGCATTCAAGGATCTAATTACGACACTAAAAGTGACTGGTCTATCGTTTTGACAATGATTCTGTCCACAAAAATGCAAGCATCCAGTGTCATATAAATCGTGGCGGGTTTTAAATAAATCCCACGTTGTCGTTTTCATAGGGCACTGTTTTTTTTTTGCCAGCTACATTTAGCGCTCGTCAAACTCGTCCCGCGTTAGCTTACGTTGTCACTCTGAAAGAAGGAATTTAGAAAGCTAATTATTCATGTTCCCATCGTATCCGATTTTTGTTTAGCATTGTATCAATTTGACACGAATGAGCGGATTAAGTTGTAAAACCGACGGCAAACCAAGAGTTACGCGGCAGATATAATCGTAACCATAAAAAGAGAAGAAGTAGTTTCAAATATAAAACTCGGCCCCGTGTAACGTACTGAAATATCGGACCATAAAAATCTGCGACGAATCGATTCTTCGAAACTTTTAAACGATTACGCCTTTTCGAGGAGAGCTTTGACGCGCGGCTGTGTATAAAATAACTCGCATAATTTCTTTTCTTTTTTTCTTCTTTTGAGATTACGACTGAAAATTGTTCGCGCAAACACAGCTTTTTTTTTTTATTCTTTGCCGCGATATAAATTTCACACGGCTCGCCGGTGGATACGTGTGTGGTTGAAACGTTGCATAATAGGCGGCCGCGTGCGTACGCGCCGCGTAATGCATTATAAAACGAAGAAAACGGATTCGCCCGTAATACAAGCACGATATTAATTACGGCGTCTCCTTCTTCATCGAGAGATCCAACCTCCCCGCGATTCAAAATCAAGGAACTGTCGATAGGAATGAGGTAGAGCGATGAAATTTTTTTTAAATGAAAGCTGCAACTTTGTAGAATATTGTAAAAATAGAGAGATTATGGTACGAACGTTTTTTAACCTCGAGAAAATTCGTTAAACGCGCACATATTCAAGAAAATCCGATCATGTCCAAATTGCCCACTGTGTGCCGTCTCGGGGATCGTAAGATCGAGCCCCAAACGAAAAAAAAGATAAGAGCCAGTCGAAGAGAGATCCGTCCAGTGAAAAAGGGAGAAAGGCAGGAAATAAAAAAGGGGAGAAACCATAACGAACGCGCATTAATCAGGCTCGCGGTGGTGCACGTGTTGCGGGAGGTTCCCTCGCGTTGCTCGCACGCAACCACGCACGCGTGGGCGTTCGCATCTTTTTCGCGTGGTTGTAATTATTATAAATCCGCTTTCGTCCTCCCCCTCCCCGCGAGAGCGCTAACATAAATCCATAAGAATATCCAACCAACCGCCGCGAAAATCGCATCCGCCGTATTAATGATCGACTAGTTTACGACCGCGGTAAACCTTCGAACCACTGGGACGGAAGTTACCGTTACCATTACCGGAAAATGGCGTCCAGAAAGAAAAATTAACTCGCATCAGTTGTACATTGACCTCTGGAAATATTTTTTCCAAAAACCAAGACCGATCGGACTGTTTAATCAATATTGGACTGAGGACCTTCGCGTATTTACATCATCTCCAAATTTGTAGAGGACACGTATACATACTAGTGAAAATTAGTAGAGATTAGATTTCTCTATATATGTCGCCAAGACATACCTCGCGAGTATGACCTCGAGAGACCTCGGACGCCGAGGAGTGTAAACATGTCTCCTGGACGATACGTGACGCTGGCGAGACCCGTTTTGTTGACATCGAGTTGAAATCGAGAATTCACTGTATTTCTCTTAGAAGAAAACTTCTAGTCAACAAAAGAAGAAGGCTTCTCCTCCATTCTGACTTTTAGAAAATGGAGATAGTTTTAACGATTACACTGCGGATTCTACGCATTCGTAGCATGATCGAGCGTGGTTTCCATTCAAACACAGTTTTCTCGAATTGTAAAGTGATCATTCTAATCACGAATATTGAAGCACTGATAAATGCCGAAACTATGCGTACGTCTACGTGTTCAAAAGTTTTGTGTTTTTATGGTGTAATACGATTTAAATCGGCGAGTCCTCTTGTTGCTCGCTTCACGCGAATAAAAATTGTCAATTGTTGGTTTGTTAGTTATTGTCAGCTATCACTGGATGACCCATATATTAGGCGACCAGCAGGGCCTTGTCCTTTTGTATAGTCACGTGTCCTCGATCCCGTTGCTAGCAGCTTCCGCGTGCGAAAGTGAAACGATCCCGTGATTACCTGCGGTTTCGTAGCCGGTAACACACAACACATCGTGGCGCGTCGTTCGCGTGGTATTCTCTTACCGAGCATCCGGCCCCCGAACTGAATTTTACAAGAATATCGCTAACTTCTAGCGGTCCCTAAACCTTGTATCGATAACCGATTCCGAATAATTGCTTCTAACTTTTGTTTCGGTCATTTAACCGTTTGCACTCGAAGCTACAATCGTTTTCAGTCATTTAACCCTTCGCACTGAACTCTACTGCCTGATTTTTATTTTGCGGCGGTCTTGAAAGACTTAACATTTCTGTAAGATCGTAAGCGATTTAACGAGATAAAAATTGAAAAGTTAGCCCTTCGTACTCGAAGCTATTCTAACTCCAAACGAAACATTTCTTCCGACCTAGAATATCTCCGTTCTATATATTTTCTTTTCATGTTGTACGTGCGAAAATGGTGGAATTTACTCGTACAATACCGAAATGTTTAGTAATTTATTAAATACAAACAAATTCAATAATGTAAAAAATTATTTTGAATGATATAGCAATTTTTAGTGCCGCCTTATAGTCGGCATTCGAGTGCTAAGGGTTAAAAACAATTTCATTTAACACTAGGTTTACGGGACCCGTCAAAATGACGGGTTCTAGTATTTTTAATTTAAAATTATTAAGATTCCAAGGTTGCATACATGAGAAATAATTTAGCAAATTTATTTCTTTGGGTATAGATTATTTAAAAAATATTGCTAAAAATCTAGGTAGCACGTTCTTGGTATTTTTATAAAGTAATGCAAAATAGTCACGTTTTGTGCTCCGTAAACCTAGCGTTAAAAAGCAGGAATGAATCGTAAAAGTATTCAATACATTCCTAACAGAAATGACAAAAAAGAAAAAATCCGACGAGGGTCTACGCGATCATTTTCGAAGAAGTTATAGGAAGAATCAACGGAGTCCGAAGAGCAACAGATAACAATCGAGAGGATCCGTGCACGGGATATGTTTAAGCAACACTGTACACAAAAGTGGTTCGGATAAAGCGGCTTTCCTACACGGAATTAACGAGCAGACGAATTTCACTTTCGCGTCAATCGCAAAATTGAATCAGCTGAACGAGGTTCTGGCTCTCGTTTCCCCTCCGGGCTCGCTTTCCCCGATTGTCGGGACGACCGATTGATCCATCCGCGACGACTACGGCTAATCAGTTTAATTAGAACGCGTACAAATTAGCCGTGCGTACCGAACAGAAACGAGCCGCACGTGCGCGCGCGCCGGTCCGCGATCATTCGCAACGAAAACTCGCAACGATCGCGACTCGTTACCGGGTACGGCAGGAAAGAGTGTATTTTCTCACGTGCGCGCTCGCGAATATACGTCGACGTCTTCGTCATCGGCACTAAAAGCTAACGGTAAGCAACGGAGGAGGCGTCGGACCCTGCTGAGACTAGCCCCGGCTCGGCTCACTGCCGCAAGTGATTTCGAGTGAGTCACGCTTCTGACAACAGCCAGAGCTAACCCTTTACGGGACACCATTCCTCAGACAAAAGATGTCTCCTCTTGACGAACATTATTAACACTGGGTTTACGGAGCACTAAAAACGACTATTTTACGTTTCCTTATAAAAATGAATACATCTATCAAAATCTGTAGCCATTTTTTAAATAATATACACCTATCTATTTGTTAAATAATTCCTCATGGAACCATGTTTGCAATCTCAATATTCGCGAATTAAAAATATTAGAATCCGTCATTTTGACGGGTCCCGTAATCTAGGTCTTCGTAGATTCGCGATAAGGTAGAGTGACTACATTACCGACAAAAAATGGTTTCACGTGTCTCAAGTTTTCGTCCCTATATAAAAATATTTTGCCGCTGGTAAAGGGCTCGTTCGAAAGAGGAAGGTTCAATCTAGTGCGCCCCGGTCAGGAGCTGCCGAGATTATGCATATATTTGGTAACATAAGCGTTAGAGGTAGGCCAAAGATTGACGACGCGCATGCCGTGGAATCCGAGCATTTTTCTGCCATTGGATGAATTTTCTGGATGAAATCGAGAGCAGCGCTAGAAAATATCTCCAGCTACAAATTCAGCTATATTTTGTCTTGATTCTCTGCGAAACAAAGCCGAAAACTTGAAGCACGTTTCAGAATTCATAATGTCGATAATACAGAGGAAAAAATGTGACAAGTTTAGTCACAGACTTAGGACCCGTCGGATCTCGAGTCTGTGTCTGAATGCTGTGATTGGAAATTGTTAATTAAAAAGTCACGTGACTATCCCGGGCCCTTAATATTACGTGCATTCTCGCCACTCGAGTAGCTTCTCCGCCTTCTCTTTCCTCGAGAAATAAGTCCTGCACTTATTTGGCTTCTTCCCGTCCTTTCCGGTTTTCGAGCTGGGAATAAGGATGTTGCGAAAGAACCGAGGAATCGTGGGAAGTAAGCGACACCGATCGAAAAATCATCGAGCGCCTTCGACCGAATACCGTGCTGCAGGACGAAATAATATCGTAAAACGATACCTCGTGCGCGCCGAGGACTCGGGGACGCGCATCGTTAAGGATGTCCGTTGCATTGTTCCGTCGAAAAAAACTGTTTCGCCCCGGGTAACGACACCGGGTTCGCCGTGAACCGTGAACCTCTTTCGCACGTCCGCATAATCCTTGCTCGTTCGCGGGGGAAGGTTAAGGGGGATCATCAGAATGGCTCGTGAAACGCGTTTCACGCCCTCTTGAACGGACGCGGATGGTAACCCAGTCGAATTGCTGCTAACGGTGCAACGATGAATGAAAGGATCACGTTGCGAACTCTGCCGAGTCGATTTACGTCGTTCACCGTTCACGATTTTACTGTTACAAACTCAATTAACCCGTCTCAACGATGAAGTTTTTCTTCGACCGCGACGAAACATCTTTGCTCGTAATGGTACTTTTTTCGAAAGCTTTTACCAACGACCCGTGACATTTTGCTGATCGAAACGACACCGAACGCGACACTATTCGGATCGTGTTCGCCGGAAGATTCGTCTCGTCGGCTGACTGTTTTCATTTATTTATGTCTGAATGGTTTTTAACCCTTCGCGCTCGAAGCTATTTTAACTCGAAAACGAATCTAGAATATTTCCCTTCAATATATTTCTTTTTCATGTTATACATACGAAAATCGTGCAACTTACACGTACAAGAATGAAGTGTTAATACAAACAAACTTAATAATGTAGAAAATATTTTGAATAACGATACAGCAATTTTTAGTGGCGCCTTATAGTCGCTATTCGAGTGCCAAGGGTTAAGGGATACATTTTTACAATGGAACTGAAGATAGAGAATGTTGTCTTGGACACTGATCATTTTCAACCGAAGACTAATTTTGCCAGATCAAAGAATAACCGAGAAAATGCAAATTTGAACGCAAACTTGAAGACGAAAGAGAGGTTCGCGACTCTGCTTAATGGAAATCGATGGATGCTTATATGGGCCCGAAATGTCCTTTAAATGTCCTGACACAAGATCTTTTGTTAAAGCCTATCCACGCGGCGCGGTAGCCGGAGGTGAATTATCGATTGCATTGGCAACGACGCGGCGGCAGTTGCATTTTAAGTCGCTGCGATGCAGTTTACGCGAGCAGACCATATTTTCGCTCGCGTGAATAGCGGCGCGTGGGATTTTTTCCCCGAAGGTCAGGAAAATGGTAACTTGTCGATAAACGGATATTTAGCGTAAACGGCGTCATCCTCGACTTCGACCATTAATTTTATCTTGCTACTCCAATGTCTACCAGATTCAATCCCCACAACAATCATAACTTTCTCAAACTCTTCCTTTCTATTTTTCCTATTCTATTTTTCTATTGTTCCTCACTTTCATTTCGAATAAAATCGAAGCAAAAATGGAAAATTCTTGCACAGCTCGACTCGATGAAAGCAAAAGGCAATTTATATGTTTCCTTAACAAAGAATACAATAAAACAAAACACGAGGGTTTTACATTTTGCTGGGGATAGCAAAAATTCTTTTCGTTGTTGACGAAAGTCGACGTATGGATGATATTAAAAATTCATTTCTAGATAAATGACCCCCTCCACTTTCGAAAAGAGCAAGGCACTCAAAGTTTGAACGAATCGTGAAAGTCGCGATAAAAGGACTCCAGTTTTTCACGGGCAGAGATACGCAAACGTCGGCTTTTTAATTGGTGTGAGCGTCGCCTTAAGTAACACCGCGTTACGCAAACAACTTGCGCTTTCGTATTGGTTTTTTCTTCCCACGACGCGACGGGGCTCGCACACCCACAACGGCGTCTGCGCCGCTGTCTCATGCACCACATACAGCCGCTATTTTTCCGCAAATCAACATTTACGTTGCTAATACCTACGCGAAGTTATTCTCGGAGTAATCCATAGGTCATTGATAGGTATCCTGCTGCTCGCGGGTAAACACGAACTCGAGAGCAAGGAAAACCCGACGAAGACCGTCCTGAGCCTGTCGGGCCAGACGAACGCATCCTCAACCTTGCGCTTGACGAACTATCTGTATGCAAACTAAGAGTCTTTTGCCAGTATTACAAGAAAAATGACAAAATTATAAACTTATTTCTTTTCTTCGCAATTCTGGCAAGTTGATACTCGCTTTACGATTGCTACCGTTGCGTCTACTGACAAAGATTGTCCCTAATATACGACATTCGATCATGATGCTTAGAATGACAAAAAGATTGCAATAGAGGTGTCACGGTAATTTCTATAACTTGAAAGAGAAAAGTGGTTAACTGGATTAACGCTAAAGCTACCGAGCATTAAAATTGGCTAGTATGCATCGACTATGATTTGGCTAGGGTGCATTTCTTATAAAATTAATAAGATTTTGTGCTGTTTCTATCCAAATGTATGCTCGAACAAAGAAATCTGTTGAAAGGCGTCTTTGTAATGTTAATAATGGTCACATAAAAGATCTGAAACCGGTCATTTGGCTGACCGCGGTAGGTTTAGTGAAGGGATTGAAGAGACCCAACAGAAGTCCTTCGACGTCCCAGTATTCTAGATTTTAGCATCCCCTAACTTTCGCAACAGCCCGAAGCTCTTGAAATTCTGGACCTATTGTAACACCTGGAACTTATCAGATTTGACGAGCTCAAGGATGTCCTTATCGGACTCGGTGAATCAAAGAGTGTCTTCGCCGGATTTGGTAAGTTCAAGGGTGTTCTTATCGGATTTCCGGTGTTCAAGGGAGTCCTTGCCGGGTTTTGACGAAGATAGAAGCATTATGTTTCTTGAATCCGGAATCGCATCGAGTTCCTTTAGCTGAATACAGTTTACATTCTGTTACGTCACTGCTCGGCGCTATCCCCATTAATTGAGGTTAGTTCGGACGACTCAGGCCATCGGCAAGGCATGTAGAGGGTGCCCGAAAAATCGTGGTACTTTATTATTTGCTGGATCGATTCTCAAAAGTTAAACTCGTTGCGAAAACGTGGAGGAAAAGTTTCAAATTGTGATTTTAATTGTGAATTTCTTCTTGCGTATCGCGCAAACGACGATGTCACGTGACCGATGGCAAAGAGAGGGTAACCGTGTTCCCCTTAATTACCCCGCTCTGGTTACACTGGTTCGATCGATTTCTCCGACTACAATCTTTTACCAACAAATCCGAAGGCTTCATCATGAAATCAATTTTCGTTAAAGCATAATCGTTGTGAACACAGCATTGCTTCGCACGGTTCGTATCGTGCGGAATTCCGTGTACAATGTGCGTGAAGATTCTGAAACGGCCTGTAGAAGGCGATACAATATCACCGAGTTATTAATAACCGCAGACTGATTCGCAAAGCGGTTCTAAACTAAGCGATATCCGGCGGTGGCCCTATTTCCTCGATGGCGGATCGATCCGTCCGTAAGTGTTTCTCGTTCGATCCCCGGTCGAATCGCGAGACAAAGACGAGTCGAGATTGCAAATGAATCGAGCCCCGGACCGGCCACGAGTCGATTGAGGCGACCGCTCCGTATATCAGGGCCAATTTACCGGCCATTATACGTTTGCCTCGCTAACCGGGTCCCTCCTCCTCGTTGTTTAGTTTATTGCCCGAGTGCGAAAATCTTGCGCGTAATCTCCGGCCGAAATATTTTATCGCGGGGTGGCCGCTCCACCGCCGGTTTTCGGACGATCGCCAATTAAGCAAATCGACGTTCCACCTGTTAACTCTCTCACTGACTCTAATATTATTATTTACACTTGCAAGTCGTGGTACGACGAGAATAAGTTCGAGTTGCCGGTATATTCACAATTAAAAGTCGGAATGAAAAATGTTTGCCGACCGCCGCGCGGATTACTGTAACGACATAACGATATAACGAAACCCGTGAGATGCGCGCTAATTGTAAGTCAAGGATTGATCCGACTCGCCTCGACGGTCATTGGACGAATAAAGTAATCCAGACACATCGGCGAGTAAGGGTTGCGAGAGAACTGAACTTGCTAGGCACAGTAAAAATTGCTAATAATAAATTGCAATGATCGCTGATACAGTAGTCAAAATTATATACAGGACGAAGGGAACAATCTCAAGGTGTATTTTTGCAGGATTCGAATGGTGGCGGTGGAAATTTCAAAGTCAAATTAAGTTTTTTTAATGGAATCATATATTTTCTTCTTTGTCATAACACGATAGCATTTTCCGAGATGAATTCAACGACAAATGACAGACAAAACATTAGAAATTATATTATAAATTTGTAACTTCTTAAGTTGGCAATGGTAGCACGTATCTGGTTGCCGGCCATTAGCTGCACACTGTAATCAAAGATTTCCGTTTTCAGATAAACGAAACACCCTGTAGAATATAATCTCTGAAGTGATAAATTTAAAAAAGTGGATCAATCAACATAAATTCTTCAGGAACACACGCTTTCGAAAGAAACTTAGAAATGGAGAAGCTCAATGAAGTATAACATATATTTTATTCATTGTATACACGTCTATTTCGAGTCTTGATCATTTTTCTCCGTTGTACGAAGAAATCGTTATTGTAAACATTTTCGCTCGTACGTTGGTAATTAAACCAATCTTCGGATTCCGATCTCAATTCGTTTAATAATTGGATATGACATTCTTCTTTCTTCGGTAACCACTGTTTGGATCACTTTCTTTCGAGATCCCCGCTTATCTTTCTTTTCTTCATAATAGTAGCCCCGCTGCAGCTAGGGTTACAGTGTCTGTACATCGGGCATGTTCTTTTAAAAGAACTGACAAGAAAATCTATATACTAAACGTAGCGTGAGTGGGTTCAACTACTTGCCTGCATTATTTATTTAGGACTGCACAAGTAAAAGAGACGGTAAGACGGATGGTGCGTAAAGGTCTTTACGTAAATCTAGCCGTTGAAAACAAAAGGTAACTGTTGGATTTTATTTCATAAATAGAACAAAATGAATCTGTTATTTCTTTAGAAGCAAGGATCGTTTGAATCGGCTTTTGATATACATTGTATCTGCAGTTAATATACATGGTATGTTGTCCCCGGCATGGGACCCTCGATCCTCAGTTGTTCATATTGGACTGTTGCTCCTCTGTTTCATTTCCTTGTTTCATTCGCGACGTTTCTCTCAAACTGTGAAGACGTGTCTGACGACGTGCTTTTAGAGAATTGATTGAAATATAAGAATTATTTCGTATACAGATAAAGAGTGTGATTTCATTATAAACACCCATATCCCAATAGTAACTGTTTATTGCGGCGTCCGGAGGGTTAAGGGCCCGGGATAGTCACGTGACTTTTTCAATAATAATTTCCATTCGCAGACTTAAGATCCGTCTTGGTCTTGATCCGCGCGCTAGATTGAACCTTCCTCTTTCGAACGAGCCCTTGACCAGCGACAAAATATTCTTATATAAGGACGAAAACTTGAGGCGCGTAAAATCACTTTTAGTCGGTAATGTAGTCACTCTACCTTATCGCGAGTCTACGAAGACCGGGCCCTTGGATCAAGGAATTTGATCAGCAACGCCGAAAGCCGGATCGCAACGGATCTCGAAGAGGGGGAAGATCCCGGCGAGGGTTTGGTTGCTGGCAGCAATCTGCCGAAAGGAAAGTTATTGGAAGCGTTAACGATCGTTCGTTTATCCTTGATCGAGGTCCCCGAAGATTGCGAAGCCGCCGCGCCGCCTGGAGAGCCGCACACAGTGTGTACAGAGCCGAGGGAGGTCGGTTTCGAGTCAGACCAGGCTGAGCATTCGAAAGGAATGAGGATAGAAGGAACGGTTCAGCCAGGCCAGATATATTTAACCTCTTCGCTGCGCAGTCCGTCCGCGAGTAGCAACACTTGCTCTCCGCGATTTAAATAAATGTACGCTCCGAATACCAGCCATTGTTTCGGTCCGCGACTCAACCACTAACCAGGCATTTGCAAAACAAACAACAACGGGCCCGTTCCATCCACCGGTTACAACCACGACCGCCACTACGACGCGTTATTATTTCTTCGGTCGGATTGCCGAACGTTTGAAGATTTAATCCGGACCCCCTCCCCCCCCTTCTGTTGTTTCCGCGGTTCGGACGGCCCTATCAGATCGCCAACGAAGAACAATATGCCCCCCTGGCTGAACAACGATAACGCTTTCGCCAGTCGTTAGACCAGAAATTTTGCGCTACTGTTAACACGTGTACAGGCGAAAAGAACGAAAGCAGTACGTGTTCTCACACTATCTCCACCCGATCGGAACTGTTTGGTCGTAAATTTCTATGCGCAACGCATGTCTTTCGAAATTTGGCCATAAAAGTCGCAATTTTCATAGCGATCCGCGACCTAGTCATTATTACGCGTTCGTTAATACGAAGAGAGAGAAAAACAGAAGACACATCGGCGAAGAGAGAAGAGAGAACAGAAGAGAGTTTGGTATTTCCGTACACGAGTATTAGTGGCCTTAACACACAGATAAATGCCTCAATTCATTGGTACGTTTTCTACGTACGAGAACCACATTTGAAAGAATGGTAATTTCATGGTCGTTTAAGATTCTCTTATAATTTTTCTCTGGTCAGTTAACAAATATTCTTGAATAATGGAACGCAAGTTTCGGTTGATATTATTTTAAGAAAAAGCTTCTTTTAGACATAACCATGCAATTAGAAAGCTTATTGCCAGGCATCCGGTAGTTAATGTGCCACCAACGTTGTTGTTTTATTTTCAAGCTGTCGGACGTATCGATAACGAAATTGATATCTATTCGCAACCGGTGTTTCGAAGAATTAATGTATAAACACTTGAAATCACCTGCACATCCGCAGTCTAGATCCGCCGAGTCCCCCCAGTGGCCTAAATAAGTCAAGCTAATCTTCTGCCGGAAGTGCACATGCTACTTTGTGGGGCAGCAAGCTTCACAGCGAACAATTTAATTGCTGAATCAGAAATCAGACAGCTGTTGGTAACCGGTGACTCACTATGACTACATCAACAATAGATTTGACAGTGACGCGGCAACCCGTTGCCCATTCCACGCCGAATCAGGTCCTCTAACGTGGGTCGTTAGCGAAAAGCTATAATCACCAGAAATTGTGCGGCGATATTTAAACAGGCAAAATTCTTCTACAAGTCGAATCGACACACACACAAACAAATCATCTTTATAAATATTGATGACGTTGCGAATTGATCTTCTCTCTCTTCCTCGCGCATTTTTGCATTTTTCAACGTCGAACCACCTACGCGTCTCTTTCATTCTAGTTCTTCAGAAAAGAAATTCGTTCCAGTCTTTTGGTCAGGGACCATAACTGTTCTAACCAAACAGAAAAAAAGTCACGGAGTAACAAGTATTTCGATTAGAAGTAACCGAACATCTCTTTTCGGAGTAATTCATTTCGCTCACTCATAACAGTTATCAACGAGGGAAATTTATTTCGATCGCTAATGACAGTTATCGAGGAGGATCCGATTTTCTGGACACTAATAACTGCTATTTGTAACCAGAAAGTGTAAAAATCGATATTTTTTAGTCATTTTGTTCTTCGAATCTTTTGCTTTATATTTTGTATAGATTATCTTAAATTTTAAAGTAGAAAATTTTAGAATAACTGTTATTGTGGGACCCTGCTTTCGCATAATAAGTCGCGGAATGGTAGTAAATTCAAATGGAACCTGCCGATGAAAGGATTCCTGGTCTTAGAAAGCGCATCACGCAAGGACATTGGTAATATTTTTCATCTAATAATGAAGAACATTGGTAATATTGTTTCAGGGTTTGTTTTGGTCGATCCGATAAATACAGAGGAGAATGATCTCTCTCTCTCTCTCGGACTGGATCTGAAAGAAAACGGAAACGCAAGAACCCCGGGGTCACGGAGGATCAGCAGCGAGAAGCTGAAACGGTATCGAACTGGCGCGATGTACACGGGGGTCTGGATAAAAATAGACGGTGAAACAGCCATGAGGACCCTTTCGTCGGGCCTAAGTGCGTGAGTGGCGTGGAGTGGTTGACCAGTTGGTCGGAAGTGCACACTGCTCGCTCGATGGGAGGATGTCAGCACGGATCGTGACGAAAGGATGAAACTGGTTGTACAAGGGGAGAGGGGCTGAGTGCAGAGAAGGATACAAGATGCTGAGGATCTTGGGACACCGGTCCCAGACGAAGTTGCAAGGATCCGAGAGGTCCCGGTTTTCAGGAGCAGTGAAAGGGCCTCCCGGCCCGAGCAGGCTTTCTCTCTTCATCTAAATAATTGCCTAATAAGTACACTCGCCGCAAGTATTTTATCGCTATCCGTGATTGCTAGTGGGGTCAGCTACCATTTTCTCCCAAACACCTACGAAAAGCGTACCGTTTCTAAAACCGTTTTCAATTTTTCCTATCGAACAACTACTAAATATTAGCACATCTACCTAGTGCAAGCCTGTGAACAGGATTCTCGCATTGGACCACAAAGGGTTAAGGGTTATAAATATCACCGGTGCGATAGGAAAAGCGTTAACCTGCGAGTTAGCACACAGGTATAGAGCAGTTTTCAGTTGCAGTGTAACCGAAGAGAATAGAGCTCGTTACAAGGAAGGAGAGAATGAAGGAGGGGGGACGGGATCAGCCGTGATATAATCGCATAATCATTGCGTCGAGAGAAGTCAAAGGCACGAACTGTGCCGCGCACGATCATTTCGGAGCGGTTTGGCTCGTGATTCCGGGGCTCCTCTTCGCGTCGTGCTCGGAATCCGTGGAAAGAAAGAGAAACACCGAGCAAGCAGCGTCCACAAGTCGTGCTTCAACTTTCACTCTGATCTGTTACGCCTCGACAATATCCCGCCGTTGCCTTCTCTCGCTTAACCCCCCCTCCACCTACCCCCTCAAACACCTATACACACGCACGCACGCACACCTTTGCCGACGATCCTGTTCCGATTCGTGTCGCGAGGGGTACAAGGTAACGAGCTCCGATGGGACCGACTTCTACACCTATTTTTTAACGCTAAAACGAAATAAATGCCATTAATGTTTGTTTTTTCGATGTATACGAAAGAGACGTGCAAGCAGAGCTGTGCTAATTCAATTGCATTGTAATTCAATTACACAATTGAATTACTTCGTCTCTTTCGATTATATAGTAATTCGACTATGTCGTAACTGAATTACACAAACCTTTCAATTAATTGAATTACTAATTATTTTTGAATGTGTAATTGAAATACAATTCAGATACAGCTCTCCGAATTGTAGCCCAGAACTTTGATGAAAAAAGGTATATTTTTATGGTTTTCTTTCATATACACGTTTGCATCCAGAAGCTGGATCACAGAGTTCAACAGGGAACTTTGTTTGTTTTCGATTATTTTTTCAAAAGCCTTTTACCAACGCATCCGTGACATTTTTCGGATTAGAATGAGACCATAACCATAACCGTGTAGACCGTTCAGTCTAAAAGAAGACGACATGATTTATTGTCCAAAACAATGAAGATTCAATTCAACACCATAGCTGGACAACAAGGCCATTCGAAGGTCATAGTGTACCAAGTCGTCTCGACTTCAGCTATACTACACTGCGAAGTTAAAAATATGTACACTTAAAAATCGATGACCTTCGAGAAACCTCGAATACACCAACAACTTCTTCTCTCTTCAACCCTAACGGAGATATATAGACTTTCCACCATTTCAAATTGCAGCGCAACTAAATCGTCACCGGAACCATGTAAGTAAATAACAATAATTACCGGTTAAAACGTTTCCAGTGTTCGTATAATAAAAATCGATCCCCGAACGTGGAAACGCAACGATAAAGATCGATTAAAATCGAAGGCCCGTGTAAACTTCGCAGACGTTCCTCGCAGCGTCTTGCTCTTCCGTTCGCGTGTTAATGAATGCGTTTAAAATGATCCACGCGGTTCATTGCGAGTTTCGACGGGGCGTTTAGTGGATTTCACCGCGAGGAAACAGAAATGCGAACACGAACTTGCGGGCAACGAAAGAAAAAGTTATCGCTCCGAGCCGGCCCGGGGCGGAGTTAAAAATATGGCCAATTAAGGACCCACACAAAGCCGAACGCGAGGGACAACGTACTCGCAAAGCTCGACAAATCCGAGATGAAACGGGCTCGTCGACTTTCCCCGTTTGTTTCTTCGTTCAATGTGAAATATGTCCTGGCAGTTGACTTTTTCGGGAGATTTATCTGATCGTTCTTCCCGCGCCTCGAACGTTCACGTTCCTTTTTTAACCACGAATAAAAGTGAAAATCACTGCGAAACGTTTATTTTTACGCGCGCACGCTACCTCTAACTAACAATCGATCCCGGCTTGTCCCATGAATGTCATTCTCAGACAGTCTCCGGAGAACTTTTCAATGAAATAAATTCCTAAACAATCTCTTAACAGGACATTTCCATATCCTGCTGCTACATATACACTAACGAGCAAAACTGAGTCTACACTACTTGAAGCAACATAACTTTTTAAAAATTAGATCAATATCGGTGAAATTTTCAGCATGGATATAATTTATTCAAGCGAATCAAACACATTTTTTAAATTTTCAATACAGGCTCAGATAAAAAAGCTAAAAAAACCAACTTTTACTATTTCTATTGCGATTCCGACCAATTCAAACTTTTTTCAAAAATTTTTTACACCTCGTCTAATAAACTAATCCTTCTAACTTCTCGATAAAATTCAAGTCATTTGATCTAATTTTGAAAAAGTTATGTTGCTTCAAATAGTGTAGACTCAGTTTTGCTCGTTGGTGTATATTTCGAAATGAATAGTTCAATTTTGCTTTTCTAAAAGTGGAACACTGAAACCTATCGAGCGTTTCGGAGCGGTGTTAAAGATCCTAGACGTCATAAGGTTGAGCAATGGTCGAAGCTTATCGAAAGGGGTCACACAATAGGGCCTACAGTCCGAGTCCTGCGAGTTTAAGGGTCAATCGATAACGAATCTAAATATTGACGCAGCCTCTTATCAGAATCCACGATCCTTAAGTACCGTGGCGATCGTAATTCACCTTGTATCTTGTACACACAGGAAAGGACGAAAAGCCGTAAAAGCTGAGATCACGAGAAATGAGGTCAACGGCACAAACAGTCACCCTTTTTGTAGCTGCACGATGCAGCGAGCCTCGCGAACTATAAGAATAAACAGCCGAGATTAAGACTCAACGAACCATTCCAATCTCTCTACGAACCAGCTTCCGTGAACCTTATTTCATTCGCTATTAGCAATATCTGAACGACCATTGTTACCGGTCTCTAAAAGGTTTCATAGAAACTAAAAGTATGGTTTCGACAGCTTTACATTTTATCTTCTTGCATCCTGATGACCGATAAAATCCGACTAATCGAACGAAAAGATCATTTACTAAAGTACATCCCAAATTTTTACATTCCACGCTCCGAAGATGAATTAAACGCTTAGTTTTTATATTGAAATAACGCCAGTGAAAACGTCAATAAAACCAGTTCGACGCGTACCAGAATTTGTCAAGGCCGCATGGAAAATTAGTATAGCTATCGTAGAATAATCCGTGAGCTTGTCAGGCAGAATGGTTCTGCTTTTGTGTTCCATCTTTCTCGGATGAATTCGACATAAGCCGAACAATAGTGCCGCCTTATTTGCTCGCGTACGGTTGTCTTGGAATTTCCGTGTACAAAGGGATTTTAGCAATATGCTCGATACGACAGAGATTAACGGGACTTGCAAAATGCGTTCGGTATACGTGTTCCAGCGAAGATCGATTGTCGTACTGCGACACTAGTGTTGGAGTTGGCACAACTCAAGGGTCGCAGTTCACGGTTGGCCCTGAGATCAAACTCCGGACCACGGGAGACCTTCCGAGATCCTCTCAACGTTCAAGAGTAAAGTTTGATCGAAATTAGATACGACCGCGTTTGCTACCCTTCTCAGCCATCCGCAATTAGGATAATGCCAGAATAAAAATAGCGAGCGAACCCTCGATTCGTCGTTGCTAAAACCTCCGAACCCCTTTTTTCGATTCAGAATGAAAAGCACCCTCTCGAAGGTATATCTGAAATACAAAATTGTAAAATCTCCAAACGATAAAAATCGAAAATTCAATTTCTTCGAGCATCGCTTCAAGAAAGTCCGTCAGCATAATTGCTTGAACCTACGTGTTTCCTCGATTAATTCACTTCCTCCGTCGAATCGGGAATATGCTGGTTGCATATGCAATACGATTAGAATTTTTTGCACACGTGCGCCTTTTCGTTAGCTGCTCGCCAGGGAAAAACAGCTTTCGCATCGACAGCCGATCCGAAATGAATCTTTGCATAGTTATTCAGCTCTCGGCGGAACTCCCTTCCCACGAAACGGAACCGTGCCACGATAAATTATGTCCGAGCATTACAGAGCCATCGATAAACCGCCCGGGAAACGGTGGCGTTAATATTTCATCGAACTCTTAAACCGGAGTAAGTAAACAGTGATACACACAGTATTTCAGAATCCGCGCAACGTTTCACGGGCAATAAATAAGACGGTAAATCATCCGTTCGTCTGGATTCTGGATCATCGAAGCTGCCGTGCTCTATTTAACCCTTGTCTATTGTTCGAGTAATCGTTGCGTCGATATTCCCCGACTTTCGTTCAATTAAATCAGTTCAATGCATCATTTTATAAATGTACAATGCGCGTACACAGATGTAACATTACCGTCACGATTCAAACGATTTATATCAAGGTATACGCGTAAAATGTTTTCCTTCGAGAGCACGTACGATTTATAGAGTAATTATAATTTTAACCCTTTGCACTCGAAGCTATTTTAACTTCGGAACGAAACATTTCTTCAGATCTAGAATATTTCTCTTCAATATATTTTTGTTTCATGTTATACATACGAAAATGGTGCAATTTACGCGTACAATAATGAAGTGTTCAGTAATTTATTAAGTACAAAAAAATTGAATAATGTGAAAAATATTTTGAATAATGATACAGCAATTCTTAGTGGCGCCTTATAGTCGCCATTCGAGTGCTAAGGGTTAAAATGTATAGAAACGAATATTTTGAATGCTATATAAAATAATATAATTAAAATATCACTAATCTTGATTTCAATTTAACGCTTTCACTGCCAAACTAGAATCCTCAAAAATTCCATAAAATCAGTGTTATTTAATGAAATAAAAATTGAAAAAAATTCAATGTATGATATTGAGTAGTCCTGCAACTGACTTGCATTCTACAGATCCTAATTAAATTTGGTACAATGAATGTATCAACGTAAAAATTCATTTTAAAACTTGGACAAATAATTCCGTCACCCATATATGTGTGACATAGCAGTCAACGTGTAAAATAGGCAATTTTCTGTTTGAAGTAACATTTTACCCAGGATTGTATGTCAACAAAATGAATTTCTTCCCTACCTCGCAACATTTTCTGTTTTTTTACTCTACGTTAGACCTCGACTTTCGAGTCGCTACAACAATCGGGGAGAAACGCGAAAAAAAAAAGACAGAGGGACAAGCTAACCGCGATAAAACTTCCTCGAGCGCACACAATTCAGCGCCGAGCGGCACAACTTGTCGCTCGGCGGATTTATTGAAACGTTTCCTGTCCACTCGATTACACCACGGAATTAGCAAGATGCCGTGGAATATACGAGACCAACGTGGTAAAATATAATGACGGTTAAATGTCCCCGCTAACAGGTATCGCTTCCCGCGAACGACTGCGGGATATTTATCCGCTGCGACTCTGTTTTCTCTCCCGATGAAACGGACGATGCGAAAATTCAGTTTCATAGATTCATTTCCCGTGTTGATAATTTCCCAAGGAATCAATTACCTTCTTCCTTGGAAATTTTTGAATTCGCAATTCATGTTATCGCTCAGTGGCGGATTCAGGAGGGGGGAACAATGCCAAAGGCACAAATCACAACAATAAAAACGAATAAATGAAAATGTTAAGCAATTTAAAAATTTTAATTTATAAATGTTTACACAAACATTTATGTTTGAATGATACTTTATGAAATTACAAGAAATCATTTGAAGTCTGTCAAAGGGAAATGCAGAACGCAAGCACCTAACTCCCCCGCATATCTGAGAAATAGGTTGAACCAAATTAGGGTGGTACTAATGATTTTGTGCTTTATGCTATTGATAAACCTATGGGGAGAAAGCGTAAAAGGGAGCGACGAACGCGAGGAGGGAGTTGGCCCTTTAAGGAGAGCTGAGGTAGCCCTTAGGCGACACAAGAATGAATCCGCCACTGTTGTCCATAGACAGCGGATTTGATGCGTTTATGACAAAAATGGGTAAACGTATTTAACGCTAGGTTTACGGGACCCGTCAAAATGACGGGTTCTAATATTTTTAATTTACAATTATTAATATTCCAAAGATACATCCATGAGGAATTATTCAAAAAATTTATTTCTCTGGGTATATGTTATTTAAAGAAATGGCTAAAAATTTGGGCAGCACATGTTCTTGTTATTTTTATAAAGTAATGTAAAATAGTCAGTTTTAGTGCTCCGTAAACCTATTGTTAAAACAGTAAAAACAGAATAATTTAAACATACTGTTACATTATTCTCAATCTATCTGAACATACTAAGGAAGAAAATAATTTTCTATTTTATTTTCCACGAAGGTCCGCTGTCTACTCACAAAATAGAATTGCAATATCGTCGCGAGTGAACAAAATTTCAGTTTCGTTTTAGTTGCAAGAAAGTACAACTAAAAACTTGAACACCGACAACCGGAAGTTACTGAATCTAAAGCAGAAAATCGGAGCCCGGTAGTGACCAAATGAAAACATAACCGTAAGTATGTAGTACTTTAGAAATCTATTGAAGGCAAATTTATCAGACGAAAAAAACAGGAACCGTCATCGTCGCCATCTTCAGAAAATATTTTTGCTACTTACATTCACAGTGGAATGAAATGTTCATTATTACCATTTGTTCCTTAATTATCCTGCGTCCGGAACGAACGACACAAAGCGGAGGAACGTTAATTCGAAGTACACCAGAAACGGCACGAAATAAGTTTGCAATTACAACGAACAAATTACTCACGAGGTCCCGTGACACCCAAAAGCACTGTCAGATTTCTGGTCACACGTGTGCGTCAACAACAATATACGTATCCACGGAAACGTATGAATTCGACGCACACAGACGCGAGGATTCAACAAAACCGACACCCTTATTATTAAGTACACTTGTAACTCCGCGAAACGCGTTTTCCTTCGGTTCGCACTTCATCTCGCGACGTATGGTTACCACATAAACTTCAACTCGCTTCCGTTCGCGAATTCTCTACAATTATATCGTTGCGCGCGTTCAATTACATCAATTATTTCTTCCGTGCACTTTTACGACGACAGACCTATTTTCTTCTTAAAAAAAAAAATAGATTTCTCTTACAAAACAGTCGAAGAAGAGAACCAGCGTGAAAAGTCTAGATTAAAGATTACCCGAACACCAGATTGGTTCTGGTTTTCCGAGTCGTTCCTTCCGTCGAAGGCGAATTCGCGGGCGGGAAACACGTGAAGGCTCGTTATCGCACGACGTGGTAAAGTGTCATTTTCTTTCCCTCTCTCTCTGTCACTGTATCCTCGTTGCGTCACTTTTACCGCGTTCCCGAAGCTGGTACAATGCACACACGTGTGCGCGAAAACCTTCGCGAACGTTTCTTCCCTTTCTTTCGGGCGGGTTGGTTAACGGGTGTCCGGCTGGATTAGATTTTCTACGCGAACGGTAGCACGCATCCTTCACGTGACGAGACAAAGAGAACTCGAGAAAGGGAAAGAAAAATGCGATGGGTCGACGGTGGTGTTTCGCGATAGAAAACGCCGGTAAAAATAGAGCACGAGACGGAAGTGTTTTGATTCACGGTTTTACTTACCATGCAGAAGAAGTTCAGCCCGGCGTTACGCCCGCGCACGTACACAATCTAAGAAGATGTACAACACCAACGAAACAGACGATCGAAGGAAAGAAATCCGTGATAGGGTTCCGCCGGTGATCCTGTTTCTCGGCAGGAGTGGTGTTCCTTCGGAACGCGCGCAGCCCTCGTCGTCTTTTCCCGTTCCCCTTCGGAACCCGGTGGTCACCTCTCCCAGGTACAGAACGGACAGGACAGCCGGCGAAATAGAAAAACCTCACACGCGTGGTCCTGGACGGCAGTGAGTTACGAAAAAAAAAAAAGTAGGTAACGCAACGCGACGAATCGAAGTCAAGTGCAATACGCACACGAGCAACCGTACGGCGCGCGGGTTCAGCGGCCGACTGAAAGGATGCAGTCGCCTTTGGTCCGCCATGGTCCGCTCACGGACCCCTGTGGCCCCTCGTGGTCCGGCTGAACCCCCCCACCACCACCACGCGACCAACAGAGACAAAGCGGCTGCGCGCGCACCTACACATTTTTTGACCCTCCGCCATTCTCCCTTCCCACCAAGCCACTCTCCCCCTCCCGCCCCCACTCTGCCAACCCTTAGGCTCGATCCACCGTGCGCACGTCCCCTACGTTCCATCGTACGGAACTCGCCACGTTGCCTAGCGATGGAGTCGATCCGGTGCACTGTTGCAATATTTCACCGAACTACCGAAACAAAATTGTCTCGTCGCATGGTTGTATATATGCACGTATATTCGTTTTCTCTGGTTTTCTTCTTTTTCTCGTACTGATTTAAAACATAATATACCACTTAAGGGGGCCGGCATGGTTTGAAATCCATGTACGTATGCAAGGGTCAAAATCTAGACAAACTGCCGCTTCAATATCGCAACGAGCAGTTTAGAAGTGGTCAATTGTGTTTCCTAAAAGTCCAATCTACGTCTGTATCGAGCCCAAATTGCGAATTTCTACCACATCGCGGAGTAATTTGTAATATTCGGCAGAAAATTCGAATTCTGAAGCAAGTATGACGTCACAAGATGGCTGCCGCTGAGAGATTCTCTTAGTTTCGAGAGATTTAGTGTTCGTATCGAAAAAAAGGCTCCATACAGACGTAGCAAAGACATGTACAAACACGGTGGTATGCATTTTTAATTGATTACTTACTTATTTAAGACGTAAAATGTCTAGAAAAAACAAAAAAAGGCACGCCGATCCGTCTTGGTCTTGATCCGACGAGTCCTAAGTCTGTGACTAAACTTGTCACATTTTTTTCTTCTTAATTCCGACGGCAGAAACGTGCTTCAAGTTTTTCGGCTTTATTTCGCAGAGAATCAAGACAAAATATAGCTGAATTTGTAGCTGGAGATATTTTCTAGCGCTGTTCTCGATTTCATCCAGAAAACTCATCCAATGGCAGAAAAATGCTTGGATACCATGGCATGCGCATCGTCAATTTTTGGCTTACTTCTAACGCTTATAGTACCAAATATCTGCATAACCTCGGCAGCTCCTGACTAGCGCGCACTAGATTGAGCCTTCCTGTTTCGAACGAGCCCTTGACCAGCCACAAAATGTTCTTATATAAGGACGAAAACTTGAGGCGCGTAAAACCATTTTTCGTCGGTAATGTAGTCACTCTACCTTATCGCGAATCTACGAAGACCGTGTGCAGGGTGGTCCATTTGTCGCGATATACAAACTACTTCTGATAATTCCAACAAAAGTACACTAACAGTTTGATTAAATTGATTACAAAATCTAGAAAGTTCATGCGCGCTAGAATATTCTTGCAAAAGAGCAACAAAGTTAGATGCAACAATTATTCGGAACGTTCGAACTCCGTTTTCCTAGAGTCGTCGTTTTCTAGTTATACCGCTATTACATGAGCGATACGCAAATAAATTATTTTATTTTATGCTGAATCACCGACACAGACTTTCTGTTATTATTTACGCGAAATAGTAGGTATTCAAGGAACGAAAGGGATTGAAGTGGAATTTGCATGCGAGAAGCATGTCGAAAGCCATTCGACATGTATCTTTTTTATGGCTGGCCGTTTTTCGTGTTTATCGAGTGTACACAATTGCGAGAGAGAAATCGATTTTATGAAATATCTGAAAAGTTTACGGTAATAGAAGGAAACGTTCAGTATAGAAATTACTCGTCTTTTGTATGAAGAATAAATTTGAGTACTCTTTTTCTTGTTTATTAAAAATTTGTTAATATAGACATTTACACGAATAAGGAAGCAAATGTTCAAGTGAATTGCATGCTGTATAATCACGGAATTTTCTGTTAAACGGTTTTAAATTCCGATTCCAAGTATTTACGGAAATATGTACAAACATAGTCGGGAGCAAAGAATGACCACTCACGTACGATCATGGGGATTCCGCGTAATAAGAGTTTGCTTCGTTTATTACAGCATCAAGGGAATATTATGATTTAGATAATGGATTCATGTACAAGAGATAAGTGGAGTTTACCGAGAACATCAGCAATTCCTTAACCGTCTAAGTGAGCAATATTCTCGTTGACCCTTAATATCTTGGAGATGCCGTTAAATGTTTTAATTCCTCCCATCAGCACAATTTCGAAACTATCAAAACAGAAGATGCTAGCGAGAAAGAGTTTCGATAACGTAATAGCCGTCGAAATGATTCAAGACGCAACGTAAAATAGACTTTATCTCGAAGGGCTACTTTTTCTTTGCAAACTTAAAGACGGCCGCTGTAAAAATTTTCCGAAGTTTTATTGCAACAATTAAGGCAATATTCCTTGTTATTAAAGTTTCGCCGTACGCGAACGAAGTCACGTACAGAACTCAGAGTACACGGACGAAGGTTGACGGACAAAAAAACATTGAAAACAATCGTGTCTAGAAACAGTATAAGCGTTTTTCTGGTAAGGAAGGCAGTTGGTGTTATTTTTTGGTGAGATGTCATTGTTTTTGCAGTGGTTCTCGGAAGGCTGATATTGAGCACGAGGGTATTGCTCCCATTGCTAATAAGGCGACGTACACATCAGTTCACATCGCTGCCGAGGAGTCCTTAGTCAACACTCTCGCCCGCGCGCTACCGCTCGGTCCTTCTTCTTCTTTCTTCTTAGAGACTCGTCATAGGCCCTGTTTACACTCCGCGAGAAGGAGAGACTGTTACCGGTCTGGTAGCTTATATCGATGTAGGAAAAAGTACCGGCCGATCCTATTGCACTGGCGGAATCGAGGTAACCGCGCTACAATTCGCCGGACCAATACCAATCGCACCACGAAATTGACGATCTTCTAACACATCCTGATAACGCTCGCACTGCGCACACTACAAGCCACTCCGGCTTACGCAATAACAGGACAACAGCTGCAGTTGCTATCGCAATAAAACAGTGATATATACACTGCACGAAATTTCTATAAAACCACCTACATTTTGGTGTATTTTTAAAAGATATAGAGAAATTTGTTACTTTTCAAATATCTCTAACATTGTATACTGACTACTGAGTAGAGATATATACGCCACTCTCTCGCAAATGTTTACGTCTTTAATTTATTTACATTTTCGTCGAAGGTCGCGGAACGGGAGTGCGAAATTTCTATAAAGCCACTTAGTTCGTGGTTAGATTTTGTGTGGATAACACGTGAGTCTCAGCAAAGAAACTTTAATTGTAATTCAGATGTGCGTATTTATACTAAAATTGATTTTTAAATTCATAAAAATTGTATATATGTATATATTATATTTGTATTTATTTTTATTAGAATGCCACGAGGCAAGTTGTTGACCAGCGAAGAGAAGGCATCCATTGATGCTTATAAAGATAAGGGGTGTTCTAATCGATCAATTGCGAAAAAAATTAATAGATCGCGTACTTTAATAGATAATTATATAAATTTGGGCGAAGAATATGGTAAGAAACACCCTACAGGTGGAAATAAGAAATTGACAAGAAGACAATATTCATTATTGATGAACAACGAGGCGTGTGCGGCAAATTTTAAAAAGTTCAGGGCGATTTAGATGGAAAAAAATGCTCCAGAAACCAGCACTCAAAGAACGACACAACAAGCTCGTCTCGAATTTGCACAATGACATATGTCCTGGACAGAAATCTAAATAAATTCAATCTTACAATTTTTATAAAGCAATGTTATAATAGTCGGTAGGTTTACTGTTATTAACTACACAGTTGACTATACATAGGGTCATTTATTATTCTTCCAGATACTTCTCCTACTCTTGCTGCTAATGAGACAGCTACCAATTTAGACCGATCAGCAAAAATTTAGTAGGCAGATAACAGTTTTGGTGCTCCGGGTCAAAATAGACCCGGGCACCGAAGTCCAAGGGTTTAGCACCAAAACAGTATCATAAGTAAAATGTGCAGAAAAAATTATAATAAATGATATACATTCGATTTTACGTGTACCGGTTTATGTAGGAAATTATACAAAATTATTGTTTATATAATGTAGAATTTTTGTATGTATATTTTCGATTTAGTTGTGTATATGTGTTTACGTGTTATAAAAGTTGTATTACTAATGCAACATTTCCTTAACTTGAAAGGGATGAGCTAATTATTAATTCCCTTAGCGCGCAATCATGACGACCTATTCCCAATACAAAACAGTAATTATTATACCTCGTTTCCTAATAATAATGTACCGGATATCGTGCTTGATTACTAAGAGTTAGGTGCGAGCCTGAAGGGGTCTGCAAACGAGTGCTTTGATACCGTGCTAAACATTGTCGTAGACTACGCGAACAATACCGTTAATTATAAAGTAATTTGCATTAAGTTTCTATACTAAACTTTGTCAATCTCATTCCTGCTATAATTACGTTTAGACTATAGAAGAAAGGGTGATAAAATACACTATGTTCGATGAAAAATTATATATAAAATAATCGTAAAAACATGAAGAAAATGTGCGCGCCCTCAATCGGTAACACAGTACGAATTGTTTTGACATTTACGAAAGAAAGTGGTGTACACTTGAATAGCAGTAAGACAATATAAATAACTATACTTATAAATCAGATAAATAGAAAATATTAATTTGAAGTCTACAAAATATCTGTACATAACTTATTTAAAATGTTTATTCCATTGAATGTAAGTATTTACATGCATACATACATATATTGTGTCGGATGTGCAAAATATTGTTTATTCGTTAATGTAATCGTAATTGTAAATTCAGAAAAACGTACGTTACAAATATAAAGTCGTAGGTGTATATTATAAAACATTTGTATATAAATGTCGCATGGCATTGAGTATTTTAGGTATATCTATATATTTATATTAGTGTCGTCTTTGCCAAATAACCTGTCCGAATTTGAACGTTTTCACACGGAGAAGCAAAAGTGAAATTGTATATTTAAGGAAAATTATTATTTTCACATGTATTTTTAGTAAATGTTTAATGCGTAAAAGTTTTAATTATTTTAAGAAAATCAGAACTATAGTTTAAAGTTATTTAGGAATAAGGTAGAGAGGTTAGTTGTATAATATTTGGTTTGAATGAAGTTTCAGGTACCTACGACGTTTCAATTGATAACAGTAGCTCGACGATCATGTTAAACTACATTATACTATGAGGAATATATTTCTTTTTATTATTCTGGTAAGATACTTTTCTAATAGATTCTCATTATAAATTGCTAAATCAATTTGTTAGTTTTTTTTAAAGACAATCATTTTTGTAGCAAGTACCCTGTGTGTTAACATTTCAAGAAAAATTACTGCATTACATATCTGATGAGGTTACTGGAGGTTCATACAAATATTATAGCCTAACACATGATGGATTCATCAAAATAATACTAACGTCCGAGTAAGTAATACCATTTGATCTTAATAATGCAATTATGTATAAGACACGTTTCATTAAAAAGATTGTTTTAGTGTAATGTATGTGAACAAAATTTATCTATTTCAAATTTTATAGGACTGGGGATGCAGATATATACGCTTCCCAAATAACAACAAAACCAACTTACGAGCATGATCAATATTGTCTTCAATCTGCTACTTGTGGAGATGACATAATTGTTATACCTGAAAGGTAATTATTTAAATTAGTGTAAGACCATTGATGCAACAAAAGATCTTAATAATAATTGGAAATTTTTAGCTTTAGAAGACCAGTTAGTGTAGGAATTTATGGACATCCATCCTCGGAACATAGTAAATATGTTCTCTTAGTGTATGAAACAGAGAATACAGAAACTATATTTTATGATAAAAGTTCAGAGGATGCTCGAGAAGACGATGACAATAAGGTACGTTTTGTGAAGTAAAAATATTTATGAAAGAAATTTCAAAGTTCAATTATCTAAAAGTTTTTGTAATATACACTTAACGTAATCATATGGTGTTTTTTTCAGGACCAAAGTTTATCGATTTCAGCATTCATTGCGTGGCACCTTGTAGATATGCTTTTACAGATTCTGTTTTGATGAATCCATAATTATAGTAAACAATTTAAAAAGTAAACATGTTGGAATACGAGAATCAAATGCTTTTAGAAATACTCCATGAGGATGGTCTCGTTGTTGCGGCAAAGTACCTACTACTTTTTCACTTTTTGGCATTTACCATAAAATATTCTACATATACTTTCCTATTTATTTTAGGGGACTTGGCGTAGAAACTGTGTTTGTGAACATATTACGAGCTTACATAGACCCAGGAAATTTGGTCATAGTTCTAGGAACTATGTCTCACGATGAACAGTACTTTATTGATAGATTGAAGAAACTTGGTATAAAACAATTACCCCGAGTTATAACTGCAGAATGTCATTCTGATGAGAGGTTTAAATTAGTTTTTCATTTCAAGCATAAAAATTTGTTTCTTTATGTCTTCTTTTCATTTCTTTTTTAATTTTTATACTATAGGTCACTAATGTATCTAGAAGGTGGAGCTTTCTTTATATCGGGCCGAATTTTTGTAGTGGACTTATTAAAAAACAGAGTTCCATTAAATTTAATTACTGGAATTCTTGTATATAGAGCGCATAACATTCTACGTTCATATCAAGAGGCATTCTCTCTTCGTTTATATCGACAAAAGAATAAGGTATGTATTAAAATGAAACAGAATAATACATTCCTGTGCAACATAAAATGAAGCACGATTGTTTATTTTATTGAATTTTTGTAGACGGGCTTCATTAAAGCATTCACTACTTCAGCGTTGGCATTCACTGCTGGATATACACAAGTAGAACGCGTAATGAAGGCTTTATTCGTTAAAAAGTTGTATTTATGGCCCCGTTTCCATTCACTTGTACATAGTAGTTTAGGAAAACACAAGGTAAATAAACTATATAATTGATGATCTTTTAATGCAATGTATATTGCGTATTATAAGCTATAACAACTAATGACATTTCACAGCCTGAAGTGATTGAATTACATGCAAAAATCACACCTAAAATGCAGACTATACAAACTTGTTTACTTGATCTAATGAATTATGTAGTCAAAGAATTGAAAAGACTCAATAAATATGTAAGTATTGATTCGTATCATTCTATTATCTACCGTTGTACCATATATGTAATACCATTGCAATTCAATTATAATGTATTTTTACAGTTAGAATTAGATGAATTGAATACTGAAAATGCAATTGTTAAGAAGTTCCACAAACAACTGCAATCACAACTAGATCCTATTTGGCATCAACTTAGTTCAACATCGAAACAATTATTGTCCGATTTAAAAACGTTAAGAGCGCTTCTCGCGTAAGTATTTATGTATAAAATATTATGTAACAAATTAATTTGTTATCAATGAGAGAATATTGTGCGAAACTGTACAGCTCTTTGACATATGAGGATTGCGTTTCATTTTATTCAATGTTGAATCGTTTACGCACTATGGAGTATGCTGTAAAAAACAGTGGCTGGTTAATGCTAGATTCTGTGGACACATTATTCAAAACTGCAAAGAATAGGGTTTACAATGAGAAAACTGGAGGTAAATGTGTACAGATTTATATAACAAACAAAACCTTCGACTGTTTTACATAATGTGATGATAATTCTGTCACTTGTAAATAGAATTGAAACCAGAGCCAAATCCTAAATGGGCTGCCTTGACTGAAATACTATTGGAAATTCAAAATCAAATTAAAACAAGAAAAGATGGCGAAAATGTTGAAAAAATCCTTGTTTTGGTACACGATAGTAATACATGCCGACAATTAAAAAATTACTTAATCATGGGTCCTAATGAGTATTTGCTATACGAGTCAATGAAGAAACTTTCCCAGAAAGAAATACAAAATACAAGGTAATAATTAATGTAGTAATTAATGTAAAATAAAATTTATTGATCATTATACATATTCGTGTTCTGTACATTGTCACAAATAGAGAAAAAAATGCTGAAAAAGTATCAACATCAGAAGAGAACACTAACAGTGATACAGAAGAGAACGAGCAAGATTCTTATATGTTAACATTAAGTCAAAAAGTTTCTAAAGAAAGTCAATCTGATTCAACGGAAGAAAGAGATAATCATGAAACTTTATTTGAACAATGCTCACAAGTAATATTTTACTACATTGTTTTATGGAGATTACAATTAAGTAGTGTATTTTACATTGTTAGATTCTAACGTAACATAATGTTTCAACAGATTGGAGAACTAGATTTAACCAACATGACAGCAGATGCACCCATTGTTTTAATACAGTCCTTGAAAATAAACGATGATCCAATGTCTTTACAACGTGCTTTAGATGAACATATGCCAAGAAATATTGTTATGTATGTGGGTAACATTTCTGCTGTGCGGCAAATTGAAGTATGTATAAGAGAAAATTAAGGGATATTGTGACTTTATAAACAAAATGTAATTACATGTCTAAACAAGTAATGTTTTGTAGGTTTACCAAAATAATAATCCATCAATAGATTTGAAAGTGTATTTTTTAATCTATGGAGGAGCCGTGGAAGAACAGGAATATCTCACATCGTTGCGTCGAGAAAAGGATGCATTTGACAAATTGATCAATGTCAAAAAAGTAATATTATTATTGTATATTAGTATGTTTATTTGTACATTACTATATTCCGTTTTCACTTGATTTTAGACAATGGTCGTACCGGAAGACCAAGATGGTAAAACTGGAGATTGTTTTAACCTTGCAGTGCAAACAGATGCAAACACTGAAGAAAATACGCGCAGAGGTGGAGGATTATCTACTACGTCTGAAGTTACCAGCACTGTGATAGTTGATATAAGGGAATTCAGAAGTGAACTTCCTGCAATACTTTATACAAGAGGCATGAAAGTTGAACCTGTAACATTACTGGTACATCAAGAAACATGCGATTTCTAATTTAAAATAGTTTTTAACTTAAATCCCATGTAATATATATATATGTATCCCTTTATTTCCAATTTATAGGTTGGTGATTATATTTTATCGCCGGAAATATGCGTAGAAAGGAAAAGTATTTCTGATTTAATAGGTTCATTAATTAGCGGCAGATTATACAATCAGGCTGTTTCTATGACAAGACATTATGCCCAACCAATGCTTTTAATTGAGTTTGATCCAAACAAAGCATTCTGTTTCCAGGTAGATTGATTTTTGCATTTTACTAATAAGAACCATTGTTGGTTTATTTTAAAAACTGAATTGTTTAATTATAGGGACACTATTACGCCAGCTCAGATGTACAAAACATGGCCATAACTTCGAAATTGCAACTGTTGACTATGCATTTTCCACGATTAAAACTTATATGGTCGCCAGGACCTCATGCAACAGCTCAATTGTTCGAGGAGTTAAAGGTAATGAAACGAACATCCGATAAAACATACTAAACATATTCAATTGCGTTCATTAATGTTGCATAAAATATTGCAGCAAGGAAGACCCCAACCAGACACAATCACAGCTTCCCAGATTGGAGTTGAAGAAAACAGGCAGATAGATACAGAAAAGTTTAATTCCTACATTCACGATTTTATTGCGAAACTACCGGGAGTGACCACTAAAAATTTGTATTCTATTTTGGAGAAAGGACAATCGCTAGATCATCTTAACAAACTTACAAAAGTATATATTCGAGCGAACAACTTGTACATAATAAGAAACAGATATTTTCGTTTTTCTATGTGTTCCTTATTTTTGCAGGAAGAAATAACGGAAATGATAGGAAATAAAAATGAAGCACAAATGTTATACAATGCGCTTCATGAAAAATGTTCTGCAGTTGAAGAAAAATCAACTTCCGTTGGTAAAAAAACCACGTCTAGTAGAGGGCGGGGAAAAAGACTGTTTTCTAAAATCAAGCAATGATAAATGTATATATAATATACATACTGTTGATAAAGGTATTTGTTATTTAAATCGTGTTTTATATTTGTTTGAAATGTGTAATCAGTGTGCACTGTGTCAGAAGTTATGCGATACCAAAAGAATTTTGCATGTATATCTTTTTAAAGAAAATAAATATTTTTATGTATTGAAAGTATTACTGTACCCTTAAAATGAAATAGATAATGTAATTGAAATAATGTGCACATGTTGATACAAAATATAACTTTATTTCGATTACTTCCTTATATTTTATTATTCTTGTATATCAAAAGATCTTATGAAACATAGTATGGCTTCGTTCAAAATAGCTTGTAGCAATGATATACAATTTTGCGAGATCAGCAGATTAGATTCAATTTTCTTCGTTTCAATTATACTGTAAATTCAAAGTGATCAGAAGGAATGTTATGTTTACAAAAAAAAAAAACACTTTTAGAAGAATTTCTAATAATTCAAAATTAAACAACATACTTAACAATTTTAACGTCGTTACATGTCTGAGATATTTCAGATTTTGCAACAGCTTTTAAAGCTATCTTGTGTGCAACTTCTAATATTTTATGTATAGTTTCACGTGAGTCAATTGAGATATGTTTCAAGCAAAACTAAAAAATTTCAATATTGTTTTATCTTTGTCAGGGATGTATGTATAATTTTTTCCTTTAACTTACCTTATTATTTTCATAACAGAAAAGATAAGCTAAAATTATTTTAGAAATTTGGGAGATAAACATTAATTTTTCTTCTTTAGTTATTTGATCTGGATGAAACTGCAATAATAATTCTTGAAGCATAACTTCAGTCATACTTTCGGTACTATCTTTTGGAATTAAATGAATTTCTTCTTGCACACGCATATCCATACCTATAAGAGGTATACAATCAATTGTTAAGATTGTTGGTCAACATAAATTATTTACGATTTTTATATACCTGGTTCATAATCAGACACAAGACAATAAAGGCCATTTAAATAGCGTTCTGTCATCAAAACTGAAGCTGTATCACGAATATCTATTTTATCCACTATATTATCAAGCCATGATGTAATTGAATATAAGTCAAACCGAGTATCGACATATTTCATGTTCTCTTCTTCTGTACATATTGGTAGTTGATGTTTCTAGAACACAAGCAACACTTATACTTAGTATAATTCAATAATCATATATAAATGATATTAATAACGCGTAATGTTTATTACACTTAACAATGATAGAAAGTACGGTATCTATAATTTTTAAACCGGCATAAATTTAAAAAGTATAGAAATGAAACAAAATATAGTTAATTATAATATAATCTGAAACTCAAAATTGCTAATTTAAATCAGTAATAATAATTGTTACTGACAAGGAAAATTTTCGATTCTGCCTCCATCTTAGGCTCGTCTACAAAAATATATTCTCCACAGTCTGAAATTATTATGTCTTTAGAAGGACGTTCATAGAATGTTGGTATTTTTTCTAATGTCTCCAAAGTTTTAACTCCATCCACAAGTTGTCTTTTCAAGACAAATATATTATGATAAGTACTTTTATAATTTACTGGAAAAATGTATTTCTACTAAGAAGTTACATTTTTCTTTACTTACCCAAAAGCAACATAATAATAGTTCATCCATAGATTAGGTTTTAAGCATACAAAGAATTGAGGCTGATTACAATGTTTCCCATCATTTACCATTGAAAGAATTCCACGACGATCATGTGAAATGCAATAAGACTCATCAGGTATTGTCATAATACGGTTTACAAAAGTTGTATTGGCATCAAGTGATTCAATGCCTGATGTACATAAAAACTTCCATAGAAATAGGTATAATAATTATATTACTTTTAATACGTATGTCATGTTCTCATATTTCAATTTACCTCCACATTGAATCCAACCATTTTTTACTATGCGATGCACATACATATTTATGTAATAAGAATCTCTATAACATTTTGTTACCGCATCATATCCAGTACAAAGGTTTAAGAAAAATTGGCATGTCAGTGGCAACAGATCCGAATATAACTGTATGAACATTAAATTTAGTTAAAATATTTCTTGAAACTAGAAAGACAGAAATAAATGCGAATTCTTACCATAAACATAAAGGAACCGATTGTACGACCGTTTATAGTAAATGTAAAATACACATATTTTCTCTGAAACGGGTTAGCATGATGTTATTGTACACCTTATAGTTAACAAATCTGTATAATATTGTATATATAGCTGCATTTACCTTAGATTTCTCCATGAAGAGTTTACATTGCTCCATGGCAATGTCTTCATAATATTGCGTACCAATAGGTAAACTAAAGACATACGATTCGCTTATATAGCGTATAAATTCTGTATCACTGCCGAGAAATTCATCATTTATAAAAACTACAACAGTTCGCGTCAATGACCATATTTTACCTCCAATTTCCTAAAAAGTATTCATTACTCAACAGTAATAAACATACTTTATTCTATACAACTATTGTAATATTTACCCTTTTCCTTTTTGTAATATATTCGTGCCAATCCACCTGAAACATTTCTACAATTTGCGGAGACGCAAATTTAAAAGGTAAATGTTGATACAATTTTTCGGCGCAAATTCTAGCTTTTTGAAAAGCAACAGTATTTAAAATGCCTACCACTTTCAGTCTAATACGATCGTTTTTAACTAAATTTGAGTAGTAATACGTTTTAATTCCATTTTGCATCATTGTGACTTAATTTATTGTTACTATTATTCTTGAAATAACTTCTTTCGTAAAATTAAAGAGAAAATTTTACTCTCTGGTAAAATCATGTATTTACATAAAGTAAAATTATCTAAAGATAAAACATAGTGATATGAACTATATTCACACTTATGTTTCAGAGATTGTTGCATATGTGTGGAGTTCATAATGTGTTCATTATTAATTGCACTTTCTTTCATTTGTTTATTTGACATTTTTTATCGATTATTTCTAAAATGCTTCATCACATTATAAAATAAGTACTATACTCATATGCCCTAATAATGAACTGTAATAACTTTAATAAATATTTATTAACTGTAAACATATTGTTTTAATTAATAGTTTCGACGTTCACAAGATATTCCTAAGAAATACATCATTCTGTTATGATATTTTGTTATATTGAGAAAGTGTCTTTTAACTCTTCTGACAATACTTCTGTAGTATTTTCTACTTCACTTTCTTCGTCGCTGCTACCGCTTGTATCCAAATTATATAAAAAGGAATCATTTTCGCACATAGGAAAATAAAATCTGAAATTTTATATTAATGACTACTTATAGTACATAAAATTCGTATGTGCAAAATACTAACTTCGGCTGATCCCATATTTTTTGCATAGGTATCTTAAAATGATTTTGTTGCTTCATATGTTCCAAGGGATTGACCACTTCCAACTCACAAAAAACGCAACGTTGCAATTGAAGTTGACTCCTTACATAATTAACCACTTTCACCTATTTTAAAGTAAACGTTTATAGTCCATGCGAAAATATTTTTTTTTTACTTAAAACAATATGTCTTACTTTTTGATAGAATGTTAAATCTTTAGATGCTTCTTGGAAATCAAAATCGTGGTCAGTTTTCATATGAGCAAGAATCATATGAAAGTGTTTATCAATGTGTGTACAGAATAGACATGTTATACCAATGGCTTCGTCGTCCCAATCAGACCATGTTCCTTCATCTTCACTACTTTGATCCTCTATTGTATTATCTTCCTTTCTATTACTCTGAACCTAATAAATAAAAACTTCAATTAAAATAGTTGCAGTCTATAATCACAATACTATAATACATTACCTGTTTATGCCTCCATGATTTTCCAGGCTCTAAATAATTATTTATATAAAATCTATCATATTCTTTATTGTTAGGATTTATACGTTTATGTAATTTTTTGCGCATGTGTTCTTTTAATGCTGTGCGATCTTTAAATATTTTTTCACAATATATGCATACCAAACTGGAAAAAAATATGTAATATATATTAAAATAATAAAAAGTAATTCAAGTTACATATTGATCCTATTACTTTTCAATAGTACTCTCAATCTTATCTATAAACTCATCAATGAATACTAAATTGTCTGGTTTCCCAAAGTATAAATTATGTTCCTGTGCCAAATGTTTTATATATGTGGTACGTAATCCTGAAAATTCTAGTCGACAAAAGATACATCCACGTTTGAAGTTAGTGTCGGTTCTTTCTTTGGTTTGTTCTGACAAAACCCATTCCTTGAAGCAAAAAACATACATTATAGTATTATTGTACTATAACAAAAATATGTGTTCATGTAGGCTTAATATAAATTCCATACCAACTTAGCTCTATGTATTTCATCTCTCAATGTCTTATCTTCTAAGAGGCAGTCAGAGAGTAAGAAATATGTTTCATTTTTGCTTGGCTGTCCATCAGGTGTGCAATCCATTAACATTGTTGTACAATATGTAGTGATTGGCATTTCTTTAAATTTTACAGCCCAATAATGTATATAGCTGTAATAGTAAAAGTAATAAAAATTTGAACCTGAATACATAGGTCAATTTCATAATAAACCGTCAAACCTTCTTAAATTAGCAATGCTCCCAACATCCCCTATTACTAGCCTATGTTCTTTAAACAAATGTGTTAGAAGATCTTTCTCGTTATTCGGAAGAACAAACGTTATATCGCATAAAAGGCATTTTGTAGCATAAGGTTTTTCATCTAGCCCAACAAATGGAAATTTAGGTGAGCTATGATTTTGTTTACAAGCAGTGCTCGAATGTGACGAATTTTCTGCAACATAATATAAACTGTTTACATAACAATATTCCTCATAAATCTATAAAAATATATACCTTTGAGATTCATAATTGTTGTAATGTGAACAGAAACCAAAATTTTGAAATCTTTTGATTTACTCTTCAAGTGGTTTTCATTTCCATAGGTTAAGTATTAAAACTATAATGCGATACAAAGTTACACCCAATGATACGGTGTTTTTCTTCGCTTTTTAAAAAAGTCACTTCAAAAATTCATTGTGGAATATATATCGAAAAGATATAAATAACATCATTATAAATTATCAAGCAGTAGTATTCAGTTCCTTGCAAAACTCACGCATATCACGTGTGTTACCTTTTCATCTGTCAGACTTGATGTTATTTTACTTGATGAAGGGATGTAATAATGAAAAAGATCGATTAATTATTTCGATTCATATAGATGTATTTACAATCTCACTGTATCAGACACATTTTTTATACAATCTTTTCTTATTTAAAATACAATGATAAAATATTTTCTGTAGCTTTTGTGAAATAAAATATAAAAATGATTCTTTAATGATACAAATATATGTAACAAAACATTCCAGCCACAGATTGCATTAAAAAATGAAATAATCATATGGAACTATACGAGATAAGAAAGAGTACATGAACATGGTACCTAAACTTTTATTTTTCTTTCTCATGGTCAGACTTATCTTTAATAATTCCATACAACAACATTAAGTGGCATACGTGTAAAGAAACACTGCTAAAAACGGTGCTTGGATAAGTGTTCCAACATAACTCTATAATACCTAAAATGGTCAATTTTATAACAGTAGTATAGTTGGTACACCATGTAATGTAAGGAAGTGTATGATAATACCATACATAAAATTGATAATGTAGCGACCTGCTGAATGCAATACCAATAAAATTGGCAGTAAACATTGGTAGAATGAATAGTTGACTCATCGTGGACATGTCTACTTTTTCTTTCTTTTTTAATTGAGGCTGCAAACTTATTTCTACATGTTTTAATTTGGCGTACGATTTCATATATTTTATCCATTTTGGTGTACAATAAATGAGAGTCAATATGTGTAATGCTAACAATGATGCATGGAAGTATGGATGAACAAAAATATGTTCTGGCAAGAATCTCCAATTAACAGTCCATTTAAATTCAAAAATTCTCCCAAAATTGAAAGAACCTTTAACATAAGCTAACGGATTGTTGATTATAAAAGGTAGACCTAGTATTAGCTGAATTGAACCACAAATGAGCAATTGTATTATTGTTTTCAATAATCCTAAATTGCACAAGTAAGCGATCAAAAGAGCTGGTGCAAATAGTAAAATATTCATTTTAATCGATACAGCTAAACTGTAAAGAATGCTTCCTAAACACCATCGATCATCTAAAAATGCATTTATACTTCCAAACAAAAGAAACATGGCAATTGGATCATTAAAAAGTCTCAAAGTAAATATAGAATGGACCCGGTAAGATGTGCAACACATAATGATAAGAACATAAGGTGGAACTTTCTTTGTCTTTGCATAAATGCGAAAGACTAGCATAAGTAGGCTTATGTAAAGAGCTGCAAAGATGTACTGTGCTATTTTTATCTTCATTCCATGGTCCGTAATGTAGTACAGCGCGGAAAATGCATAAACAAATCCTGCTGGGTAGACTAATGGTCCAGTATCCCCCTTCAGTTTTGAATAATCCAATGTTCCATTTAAAAAGCCCTCGACTTCTTGCATATATGCTTTCCAATCAATTTCAGTGTATGGTACACGTTCGATAACCAATATGTTCAAAACAATTTCCAGGATTATAAACACTCTTCCAATTATGAGAATTTTCTTTGGGTCTGTAAATAAGGAAACAAGTTTCTCCCGATCTAAATAGTTTTTGTACCAATTTTTGACGTTTTTCTTTGTTGATTTCATCAAATTTTGGTCAGACCGGTGATCTCTGCGTGGCGCCATATTGCTACTATACTACATATGTAGATGTATGAAATATGTAATACCTACATAGGTATGTAAATACGAATACAGTATTATAAAAGAAATGGAAATGTTTGCGGCTTATCTGGTGCCCCTATGAAAAGTACCATTCTCTACCTTTACTTTCAGTTCTCAAACCTTCAGAAATTCTTACGGGAATACATTCTAAAATCAACTCCGAAATTCCTCCTAAAATCGTACGAATTTTATCGAAGTTGGAGGTCGCACTTTTCCAGCCTAAAAGATAATTGAAGATAATGCAGGTGCTAATACAGGCTAAAAAGATGATGCAGAAAAGTGGGGACACTAAAACCCCGAGCGTGAGCACTCTCATTTCCTCTATGATAAGTATATGGTCTAAGCTTCTCGTGGATCTAGTTGCAACATTTATCGTTAGTCAGCGTAGAGGGCGTAAGAAATCGTCGGTATTTCAGATCGTGAGACACGAAACTCCATATGGTGATTGGTCTACTCCTATACCTCATCTGTGCTCTAACCAGAGAGGATATATCCTCTCTGCTCTAACTAAATCCTGCTAAATCTACTCCTATACCTCGTCTGTGCTCTCATTTCCTTTCTGATAAATGGAATACATAGTACGATATGTCTCCACTAGATGGAGAGGCATTATCCACGAAAAGGGGCTACTGCTAGGACAGCAGTGGACAGCAGACAGTTGTTCTCCATAGCTAAGTTCTTTTTGGAAAGAATTGAGTTTTAAGAATCGAAAATGGCAGCACGCGAGGCAACATTAAAGCTATGGAAATGTACGTATTAAATCTGTTTAATGGTCTAATAACAAACTTGGTCTTAGTATCATCCATTTCTTTCAATATTATATCAATCACAATTGAGTTACAACTTGATTATTATATAACATGAATTCTTGCTTTATTCAGTACAATATTTAATGAAATTTTCAAGTAGAAATTGAATTTTTATAATTCTCTGTTAAAATTTATCATGTAGGTTGGACGAATAATTCGCCCACATAATCTGTCAAATATATATTTTTCGACATTCTGAAGGTTATGTAGAAATACTACATTGTAAAATTAGCATGAATTTGTACGATTACACGTACAATTAATTTGGATGAATGATACATCAACTATTATAGTCTTGTGTTTCTTTTAGTGACCCTTGCAAATTCTAAGGAACTTCTTCGAAAAACCATATATTATGGAAAAGTTGAATTGGTACCACCGAAGCCAACTGATATACCAGCCATTAAATCTGGCATCCAAAACCTGATCAGTGCCGCTAAAGCTGGGAAATACCGTGATGTTACAGTCCGTGAAGCTTGGTTAAACACTTTAGTTACCATTGAAGTCATATGTTGGTTTTATATAGGTGAATGTATTGGCAAACGACACTTTATTGGATACAAAGTTTAAACATGTATTGTAATTTATTCGCATAGACGTATTCCCTGTATAAATAATAGCTGTTCTTATATAAATATAAACTCATAAAAAGAATATGATTTTTTAAAATAAACATTAATGTTAGTTTGGTAAACCACTTTCTTATTTTGATTGTATTAATTTTCACATAATTCATATTTGCATTCTTGTTAATATTTTATAATACAAAATGAAATCAGAATGTATGTTGCATTGCATACTGCCATATACATATAGCACCGCAAACATGAACATTTAATGAACGAATTACACCATATTGAGGTATTTCTATGCAAGTATCGAAGAGAGGTATTAAATTAGCAGGTATTCCATCCTTTTCGTTTCTGAAAACAGAATTTATATGTACAATAAGATGAGAAACCTTACAGTCTTTTTTATTTACTTACCCTAAAACAAGAATTGACTTCTTTTTAAATTTCATATTCAATAAGGTTATGCTATTAACTGTTTGCTCCACACCTATCAAGGACCATCCCATGTCTCTTTTTTCTAAGAGGTATTTACTCAAATCATTTGGCTTCACCTAAACCAGTTATAAAATTATGAAAACTTGTATTAGTAATTGCTTAACGAAAAAAGTATGAAAAAAAATAGTTCGGACTGCTAATAACAGAGTAATCTCTACTGGTCACGATTCGTGGTTCACCCTGTATGATATGAAAATGTATAAAACGAAATACCTCTGTAATAGTTATCCAGTTTTCAGCTGACACACTAAGATTTTGGAATTCTTTGTCTCTGATTTGACTTAAATTAGCAATAACTAATTCTTTCACATTGAAAATTTCACACGTGCGTGCAAGTCCTCCTAAATTTGGGGTACGATCAATGAGACATGCTACAACTATGATACCTTCTTCATCAGGTAATATTTTTTTCTTGGAAATAGATTCTCTAATTGTCGAGGAAATGTAGTCATGTGACGAATTTGCAGGTACTGATGAAGGATCAATTTTCTTCTGAATATTACTTAATTCTCCAAGATTTATTCCATAAGATTTTTTAAGAGTTCCTGAATCAGCTCCTGAATTTTCAAAAGTGTTAAAGAAATGAATATCTTCTAATTATACATATGTAATATGAGTATACAGAGTGTTCTCATTGATTATATTATAACACATTCTGTAAATTATAGTTCTTATGATTGTTAAAAACATGCCTGCAGATTTTGTTATGTATATTGATGTTTCAACTTTTGATAATAACTCCTTTAAATTCTCCATTTGAAGAGGATGGTTTTGACTTCCTTTAAAGTTTAGTTGTTCGAACACGACTGGGCTAATCCATTCACTTTGGTCCATATCAGTTAATCGAGGCAACTCAAAATATATTGTCTACAAATGCAAAAAGAAAGTAACTATAGGTCATATTTTTTAGTCTTTCGTAAATTTTAATAACTAGAAATATTAAGTTCAGTAATGTTACCTGCAGACTATAATCATTTAGAGCATGAAAAGTGGAAAGATAAAAATCGTCTTTAATTCTAGTGAAACTTTCCATTGTATTTTCATCTTTTAAACTTTCCATTATCGCTTTGTATAATCCTCTGTACTCATTTGTAAGATTATAGTAGTTCAAGTTTTCTAATGTTTGAAACAGTTGCATAAAAATTACCTGTATAAAGTATACATATTAGTAGCTATAATATTTATTATAATTACATTTATAATGTACCTGGTTATAAAGTCGCATATTATACTGCTGTCCTAAGCAACAACGCGCAATATATGGCATTCCCATGGAAATAAAAGTAAGTTGATCAACTTCAGAAAGTAGCTTTGCAACATGATAAAATATACATGCGATTGAACTAACGCATCCTGGACGTTTTGTAATACCCTATACAAATATTTTAAAAGTGTTTAGATGTGCTACATAAATTTTGAATAAGAAAAACCTGCATTTTTTAGATACCTCTTCAAAAAACGTCCACAGTTTATAATGAAGATTTTTGTACTCCGTAAAAATTTTAATTAACAACCATTCTTGCATTACTCGCACACTGTGTTGATTACTTTCTAAAAGCATTAAATTACAAAGAAGGTCTACCAATATAGTTGTATCTACCTGCAAGGTATTAATTTTGCTATTTGTATTGCACTTATAATTTTTTCAATTTTGTGATGCTGTATTACCTCATTCAGAATAGGCTGCAACACTAATAAAATTTGCATAATTCTATGCTTTATCTTATGTATATAGGAATGATTAAAATATCTTTTATTTTTGTATTCTTCTAGTTTCTGTAAAACAATTGGAAGAAACCCTGTTGCATATTCTACATCCACAGTAATTGTTCTGTGTAACAGTATAACAGAAAGTGCTCTGATACTACCATCATTATTATGATCTCTATCAATAAAATTACAGATTAATACGGAACTTTAAATCAGAATGATATCATAAAATTTCAAACTACTCACATTGCTGATATGTGTTGTGGATAAAAAGTTTCAAAATTTTTAGCAATATACAAATACGTTTGATTTTCTATTAGCTTATCCCTTTGAAGCGCGTGTCCATGAAGAAGACATAATATTAATGGTTGTTGTAAGTTCCTCAAGCTGCATGTATCCAACAACTTCATCTCATTCAATAAAATTGCCTTTAATTTTGGTACTTTGTTACTTTCTTCAAGTAATTCTTCAAGAAACTAAAAATGAGCAAAATAAGTTACTAAGTAACAAATGTTAATTTTCTGTGACAATAGTTTATTAATTAACTTACATGATTCACAAGGTTTACAGCATTTGGAAGTATCAAAAAATTGCTATTTACAATAACTTCGAGAAGAGCTTTTATTGCTAAAAAGTACAGCTTATTCTTCGAACTTAATAAAGTAGATTTCCAGCATATAGTAAAAATAGATTCTAAACTCGACATACTTTCAGAGTAATTCATATTTATTCCTCTCTTATCAACAATTATTTTTAAAGTCAACGCTACTTCTGGAATAATTTCAGTTCCTCCCTTTTCATAAATGTGTGAGACGTTTTCAAGCCAATCAATATTTTCTGGCCATAATTTTGTTTCCACATTTGATAAGAATTGATTTGTCAGTTTTGCTAATAATAAGTAGCATTGTGAAGCTATTTTCCCCTTAGAATTCATGCTATATTCATTGTTATGAAATATAGGAGCACGACACATATTCAATAAAGGTTGTACATAAAAATCTGTAGGCTTTGAATCTAAAATGCTTTGAGTATAATGCAAAATGTGCAATGCATACATGTAGTGCTTATATGTAAACTGTTCTATATTTTTAAGAATTATTATACTGTCATATTTAAATTTCTCAACATAATCTAAAAATTCAGACTTTGGTAGAATTAAATTCCCATGATTAAAAAATGATATGATTGTAATTATATATTTATTCACTTCTACATAATTGATTGATTTAGATGGTATACTCTTACTATTTTTAAGTAGAAACTTTAAAGCATTTCTAGTATGCCCAGACAGTAACTGTATAATTTTTTCATCTTCATTTCTACTTAAATTTAGTAATTCCGACATAACTCTTATGGTATAAAGAATATGCTCAACATTTGCATATGGTCTTATATCACAACTATTAAGTAACGAAAACCACTCATATAGTATCTGTTCTGTTGAACATGATTTTGTGTGTAGTATTAACCCTGCATCGTAGAATATAAAAATTATAGAAGCAATCTTTGCTGGATTTAGTATGTGGTGGTTGGTATGCCTATCTTGATGCGAATAATCTCCACATAACATTTTAATAAAATTCAACGTTTCTATTTCTGTTACTTTAGCTCTCAAACAGGTTGTTATACTGTTCCATGAGAAGGAACCCCTTACAAGAGCTTCATCTGAAGGAAATTCCAATAACATATTTGCTACAATTTTCAAATTGTCTACCCTCTCTAAAGAAAGAGAAATTGTTCTTATGATTTCAATTTGCGATGCAACTCTGAAAATACATGAATGCGCATGTAGATTTTTTTGTATAAAAAATCTCATTACAATCAAATCATTTTCTTTCAAAACATTTAAAGTCCTCTCCGTAACTATTCTTAAAATCATCATCATATAAAATAACGGAATAGGAGCCCATGTTTCTTCATCTATTACTTTAAGAAGTCTAGAAATAAATTCATCTTCTGTGTTTCTTATAAGTACAAATAACGTTGCAATTTCATCTACTATTTCTGGTTCCTTTTGATACAATTGGCATTCATATAAAAATGTATTATTCAATACATTTACAAACAATTTAAAAAATTCAGAATCACGTAGAACTTCATGAAATTGGCAAACATAACTAATTCCTTGCTTTATTGTAGCATTATTCTCATGCTTAAATATTCTCTCAAAAATGACTTGCAGCCATACTGTACTAAAACAGTCATTGCACAAAGTATGTTCTTCGCTACCTTTTATTAAATTTGGCACATGCGTCAAAGCTGGAGCAATTAGATGGTACTGCTTTTCTTCCAAAGCCTCTAGTACTACATAAAACTTTTGTTTAATGTCATGTATTGATATTTCTGTTTTAATGGACTGCGTGCACATAAATGGTAGTGTTGATTTCCTCGACTTTAGTCCACTATTATCTAAAGTACTACTGACATCTGTTAGCCGTTTCATTAAAAATAATCCTTGTTTCCGATATTGTTGTACAGAAGATTTTAAACTTTTTATTATTAGCAACCATAATTCTGTACTATCACATAACTTGTGATATATGAAACTTGTGTCTTTTAACTTTTCTGAAAAGCATGTATCAACTATAATACTCAGTGCACTAAGTTGGTCTTGCACATCATTTACGTTGAATAAAATGAACAATAATATCATGGGAAAAACTTTTTCAGGATCAAATGTATTCATTAATTTTGGGAATATCGAAGCAAAAGATGGCCATTCTGTATTATCTTGCACTAGCCAAACTGTTATATTTGGAATGATATGCAATTCTAATTCTAATTGCAATAATTGTGTTCTTGTGTTAACATTTAACAACTGTCTCAATTGCACTGAATCTAGAAAACATTCCAGTATTTTCATGTAAAACACCCTATTCTCATTTCCCAATAGAAAATTAAAATGTGATTTCTGGAAATCCCTTAAATGTTGTTCAAGACATTGTAAATTGCAAAAGAGCGATGTATATAAAATTACAATATCATATAAAATCAGTAAATCACTGGAATTCTGGAGTTGTTCTTTCAAATTTAAAACATTTTCTATTTGTTTGAAGCACAAGTCGTTCGACACTGTTCTTGTATATTTCTTTTTCGAACCATATAAAAGTTGATATTCATAACATAGTATTGTGCGAACTGTTTCTAATTTCTTTATATCCAAATTATCGTTTGTTATTTGTTTCGAGTAATTTTTAATTAATTTGTGCAATAGTGTAAATGGTTCGACCTTAAATGCGGTATCAAATGATTCCAATATCGACAAATCTGTTGTTGGAAAATGTGTGTATCTTTTGTGTGAGTCCATTTTGTTACGTTACAACGGCCACCGACTCTGATAATTTATATGTACATACAAAAATATTCGTGTTTACATGGAAGGTTAGATCTATACAATCCTTTTTCAAGGAAAAGAAGTTGACCCAGTTGACGTATATATTTAGTCTAAAAGTATGTTTCAGTAAGAAAAATTTTAATCAAGATACATAGTTACGATATCATTTTACTCTATTAAAAACAATAATTGCCCTTTATTTTGCTCATATGTTATTGTATGTATGTAATAATAATAGGAATGTACATAACCAATAAAAGTACACGTGGGTACTCAAAAATATAAATACACGGATGGAAAGTTTCTGAATTGTATCATAAAGAATGTTATAAACACCATAGAAATACAGGATTTCGTTTTGACAGTAAGATTCACACGACTCAAGCTACAGTGAGTCTCAATTACAAAGAGATTTCAACACTCGCCAGTTTCAGAGAACGTTTGTATTTTCTGACAGTAAAGACGAATGAAGGGAAGTAACTTCCTGAAAATCATTAGCTCGGTCAAACAAGTGGTCATAAGCCGGCACATAAGTTTGACAACGATGGCCAAAAGTAAATTCGAATATGTAAAAGAATTTGAACGTGACGACTGTTGTTTGCCAAATTGCTGGATTGTGGTTAGAATTGATGGAAGAAATTTTTCAAAGTTTTGCGATGCTCATCAATTTACCAAACCAAACGATGTAGCCGCCTTGGAATTGATGAATCGGGCTGCTATTACGGTTATGGAAGATTTTAAAGAGATCATTTTAGGTTTCGGTCAAAGTGATGAATATTCCTTCGTTTTTCGAAAAGACACACAGCATTACAAAAGAAGAGGTATAGTACAGATAAAAAAATAGTTCGTAACTCAATGGATTTTGAATAATCAACACAAACAACATGATAGAAAAGAATACAGAAAATTGTGTTTTCAAACGCAATTATTGTTTTCTCGTATTATGTTTTTTTAAGATACTGTTCTTTATGTTTCAGCTTTTAAATTAATGTCAAATGTGAATTCTCTTTTTACATCAGCGTATGTTTATTACTGGCCCCGATTTTTTCGTGGCAAAGAATTATATTATCCACCTTCCTTTGATGCCCGTATCGTGTTGTACCCAACAGATAAAAATTTGAGGGATTATTTAGCTTGGCGACAAGCAGATGTTCATGTGAATAATTTGTATAATACTTGTTTCTGGAATCTTGTGTTGAAAGCTAAGCTCACTCCAAGTCAGGTAAATAAAAAATTTTTGTAGTATATTTATAGGGTACATATATGAATGAAAGAATAATTGGTTCAATTCTGCTTTTCTAACTTTCAGGCGGAAGAGAAATTGAGGGGAACATTGGCATCACATAAAAATGACTTACTTTTTCAAGAATTTGGTATAAATTATAATAATGAACCTCCGCTATTCCGAAAAGGTACTACACTTATAAGAAAATTAGTACCTGATGGAACAGGTCGATTAAAACCAGCAGTGGTTCCATTGGTAGATGACATTATAGCAGACCGATTTTGGAAAGAGAATCCAGAAGTTATTGGATTGAAAAGTTTAGCTACTTACCAACCTCCAAATCTAGTTAATAATACAAACATGAAGCATGTGAACAATATTCCACCACCACCAGGTGTTAATGCGAACTCTATGAACGAAGAGGCAAATCCTGCGAGATGTCGAGAATCTGATGGTGAAAAGATGCAGTGTGAAAGTGAACGAATTTGTAGAAGATAAGCAGTGTTTTATTTTTATATAATAAATTTGGAAAGCATCCTAACGGAAAATACCGGAAGTTTATTTTCGATAATTGGAAAATATTTTCAATTTTCTTACAGTAGCAAAATCACAAAATATTAATTTAAAATTGAATTAATAATTATTATATTTTTATAAGGTGTATAGTATATTGTATGTAAATCTATTTTCATACATGTACTAATACATGTATATATGTTACAAGAAAAAATTGTTTTTCAAAAATAGAATTTGAAGACATACATGACGAATATTTTTCGTTAGGATTTTATATTTTAAAACTCATTGAATTGAAATATTGTATTTTCCAATAGTAAGAAAGTGCATTGAATAATATTCAATTATTTATGAATCTAAAGGCTGCTCTAGAATAAATATATTAAGATTTTTATACAAGATCTTTTTCATAAACAATACATACTTTAATACATTTGATACATTACGAAAATTTATAATCAGTTTTTGTAGTTAGAAGCTATAAATTATTTTGAAACAACCTAGATTATAAAATTTTATAATTTTGCATGAATGTGTTTGCACATTTCATAAATATCATTTCTTTCAACATCTTTAGTATATACAAATTGTTTAGATCTTAAGACATTCAAGTATTATAAGCACATTCAGATATGCATTTTTTGTTACATAGAACATTATACAAACATATAATTTACCATTTCATTTTCCGACTTCGGTATTTAAAATATGAATGATTATCAAAATATACAAACGTAGGGAGTATGTAGTAGTAAAATCGATATTATTAGATGGAGCTGAAATTAAATATAAAAAATGGTTTTATGTTCCAAAAGAAAACAAAAAAAATAATTTATTTTTATAATGATCAAAGTTATAATATTTATTAATAATTTGTATAACTGATTGATATAACGTCATAAATTGTTATGAGATGAAAGTTATACAATTCTAAGAAAAAATGAAAAACTAAGTAGAAAAGGTCAGGACTTATTTAATGAGTAGTCTACTCAATATCATAAAATTCTAGAATTTCACAATAACTCTTTCTTGTTGAATCTTACATTCTGTTTGCCACAATATTTTAATTGTGCTACAGCGAAACCTTGTTAAACAGTGTAGTTGTTTATACGAGTAATTTTATAATTTGACATACACAATAAAATTGTTTACTTTCTTTTTAACATGATTACTAATGAATAAATGAAGCTCATATGTGTAAGACATGATTTAAATTGAGTTTTCCAATCTTATGGAATGTATTCTATATTGTTGTATATTACAGTGGAATTAATAATCATAACATTGGGTAATACAAGACACAACAAATATACTGGTCTACAATAAAATACATTATATACATCTATATGATATAAACTTTTGTTATACATGACAATAACAGTGCTAAGTGATAGTTTTAATACCATTCTTTCAATTTGGCTAGACATATAATTGCCTTTTTTATTTAATTATGAATTAAATATTTATATTTTCCATGTATTTGGCAGTTTCCCCTTTTTGACAATCCTAAATACTGTGCAGAATTTTTGTGATTAATCATGATTGAAAAATAAAAAGGAGAAAGAGTCACCTTTTTTGAATATTATTATATAACAGGACAAATAATTGTTGCAACAAAATGTTTCAATAACATTAAAAGATTGGAATGTAGTTGTCTATTTTAGCTCTATGTTTCTGTGCAACGCATTCTGCTATCCATACAATATTACGACATTCCTGTTCCTTTAACTTAAGGTAACTATAGAACACTCCAAAGTGAAATTGTTGAAGAAAGGCATGAACGTTTAAACGAACCTAAAACAGTAGAAAAGTTAATAATTTGTGACAATAGTTTTGATCAAGCAGTAATAACAAATCTTGACAACATTAAGTTTACCTCGTGTTCAAAGAATTTATCTTCTAATGTCTTATCGCCAGGATTATTGCCTGCACCTTCAAACAATGCGCTATACTCCTGCGAAGGAAAAACAAAGGCATTTTTGCACATTAGAGAATGTATAAATGTATCAATATTATCTTTAGAGAAGAGAGAGGCAGAGAGAGAGGAGAATTATAATATACATACAGCATAATATTCTGCCACTGCTTTAACTTGTTCATAATCATCAGCCCTTGCTAAAGCTGCCAATCCATCAGGATTTAATTTTCCACAGCGTGGATATAATTTAGCTCTATCATCTTTACCTAGCTCGGTTCCAAATGAATTGATAGTTATAATAATTGCTCGTCTATCAGCTTCGAACTACAAATACAGTTTGCACTTAATACATTATCTTTCAAAATCATATTTATATTTTAACTATATCAAATATTATACCGCGAGTATTTCACACATAGTGTCTGCAGTTGTTCCACCAATTTTCTTACAGAACTTATAAAATGCTTCTAAGTAAGCTTTGTATAAAGTATTTCTAATTATTTCAATGTTCATTTCATCTAAATCTTGTTCAGAAATGCAATCCACGAAAAAGGGGGCTGTGGCAACATACATATTATTTATATTAATATATACAGCACATTGTTTTAACATCTTTTAGAAGAAATTCAAGAGAAAATCTTTGGATCATACCCAAAGGTGTATCGACCAAGACTGCACTGTAAAGCTCAGCGGGTGTAGTTGCTACGTGAATAGCTTCCATTTGTTCGAAACTGCCAAGAGGATGACATTTAGGAATCAATTCAGAAATTGGTCGTTGATGTAATGTTCCAGTGATCAATAAAATGATGTTGTCGATCATGTAACTGTAGGTAATGAAATCTAAAAATTGCGACAACGGCTCAACAGAATGGTTACGCATGTGTTGAAATTCTAGGACAAGCTTCTCCCTCAATTTATCATCAATCACACTGACGGACAATGGTGATGGTTCATTAGCCAAAAAGCTGCCATAATCTGTACCCGCCAAATGCAATTTCAAATCTATTTAAATAAACAAACAATAACAAATTAGGTTTAAAATGATTGTAAATGTTAAAACAAAAGTAAAAATTTGTTGTGTAGAATGTACCTTCTAGGGTCTCACACTGTACAAGGTTGAGGTAGTCACTTTGTTGAAGAATTCCACATTTAAATCCTCGACAAAGACCTTCCAAGTATCCTCCGTTGATATTGAACATGCAACCCTTCATTTTGGCGGATCGTTTCCTAAAATTTCACAACTACAACACACAAAACACAGATCCGTCAAAATCGAAGTCGGACTCGCCCTTTTCCGTGACGATCATATGACTATTCGGTGAGAAGTTTACCACAGACGACGCAAAGTGGCATTTAACTATAGATGGCGGTTCATTAACCACGAATAACTATCGAATATTTGAATTTTCTATGTTTTATGCTCAATTTGTTCTTTTTAAATTTATTTTTCGAATTACATTCGAATATGTATATATATTTTTCTAAAATTATTGATTTAACCTGATATAAATTTTCATTAAATACTGTGCAGAATAATTAAGGTTTAGAAAATAAGCTTGTAAAAATATATGCTTGAATGTATTAGAAGAGATAAAGAAATGTAAAGCAGAGCTGTTTACATCTAAATTATATATATTTTTCTGGCTGATGAATGAATTTTGTTAACTATTGTATCGCGTAATGCAAATTATAAAAGGATGCTACAATAATGCATCTAAAAAAGTACAACAAATAATTCTCATGAAATCAACTATTCAAATGTATGCATAAATTAATTTTTAATATAAGTTGGAAAGGACAAAATAATTTATTTCTAAGTAATTCGTTAATCTATAAGGATATATGTATATTACTATCATTGACTTTGTAACGTTTTTTTTTTTAGGAAAAGAATATTTTTTAATAGATGTAAAGTTGTTAAAATACCATAAGTTGTTTGGAACAATATTATGTTATATTTGAAAAAATTTATTTGTTCTTAACAACAGCATTAGAAATTACCTACGTTTTAAAACTGTGTAATAGACATTTTTGTAAACAGTTTAATCATACTAATTGTAAGATTGTTCGTCCTGTGTCAAACATTATTTGTCAGTGTCGAGTGGATGACGCATACCGATAAAATACTGTTGTACTGAGATACGCTTTGAACCTGTAATGTATACTTCGTCTCTAACAATATCTTTAATATTTTACTAATTGTTAATTGATCCTTAATTGCGTAAATCTCACGAAATAAAATGTTTGGTAAGAAAGAGAAACCAAAACGTCCAGCACGTCCTTCTGGTAGCCTTGCGCAGGTATTATCTTAGAAATGCTTCTAACCTTACTTTTTATCAATTTGACTTTTTTAAAATATATATATTATTTATTTAAAAGTATGGAATCTTCGAAGTGCCGGAAACTTTTGACGATTTAGGTAATAAGTTCATGGAGGACGATGATAATGATGATGATTTGGAAGCAGAATTAGCAGCGTTGACAACTAGTGATGATAATCAAAAACCCAGGCGTAAAGGTACATATTATTTGTATGTTTGTCAAATTGTAATATATATTGTTCATACAACTTTCAACAAATTTATTAGCACCCCGAAAACCAATTCCAACTGCAAATCTCGATGCAATGATAGAAGAAAGTTTGAAAGATCCTGACGAAGAAGTGTCAGATGATGACGATCCAGAATTATTGGTATAAATTATATTATATGTATATTCTTCATTTTCATAATAATTGTAGTAGTAGTTACATTTAAAATAATTTTAGAAATTTTATATTGCATTAGAATGAACTTAAGATGATCACAGGCGATGAATCTGGTGAGGAAATATTACCAACAGAAGAAGATAGCCCTCAAAAAGAAAACGTAGAACACTTTGAATTAGGAGCAGATTCTACACCTGTGGAACGTGCAATAAATCTTTTAGAAGAAAGATTAAGGTTATATGAAACAGCTGAAAGGAAAGCAAAACAAGAAAATGAGCCAAGTCGAGCAAGAAGATATAGGAGAGGCATTAAAACGCTTAAAGAATTATTGACTCAGGCTCAGTCAGGGAAACCTATCAACGAAGAGGATATTCCACCACAATTACCACCATCTGCAGTTTCAGAGTCTACAACAAAAGTATCAGAAAGTTCTAAAGAAGATCCAATAGGTAATGCTCAAAAGAATAATAGTAGTTCATATTTCATGATGCTCAATCTGTGTAAGTAATATGTACTATATGCACGCTTTTCAGGAGAGAAAAGTGCTCCGGTTGATGATGACGCAATACCGTCTCCAGAAACTGACAATACAGCAGAATCTGTTCCAGCAAAGCCTATAGACGAAGAAGCTTTGAGCTTATTAAAAAGTAGGCAACAAGAATATAAGATTGCTGCATTAGCATGGAAGAAAACCGGTAACAAGACGGAAGCACTTCAATGTGTAAGTGTAGCGAAACAGTTTGATATAGTCATAGCAGCGGTAAATGCAGGAGACTCAGTCGATTTGTCAGATATGCCTCCATCTCCAAATATGCCAGGATCAAATGATGCTGATACTACACCAGAATTTCCAAAGACTCAAAATAAAATACAAGGGCAGGTACCCTTAGAAACTCCATCTACAGGTAAATAATTCATAATTTAATCATTTACTTTCTCCGTTGATATTATTAAGATAAATAGATTAAACCCTTCGATGAGATGGTATTTAATTACCCCATTATATGGAATTGCTTACACGAAAATAAAAAAACTTTTCGTGACAAGTATTTCACGCTGGGCGAAAATTTACATACTAGAGGAATGAAATCTCATAGAAAAGTTACCATTTAGACTAAAATTTAAATGTTTTTGTTAAATCTAAATTGTTTTTTAGAACGCAGTGTTTATTGTACAGAAAATAAATTACGAAAAGGAACAAAGTACCTTTGTAAAAAGTGTAATGTTCCGTTATGTGTAACTCCATATTAAAATAAAGTTATTTGTTTGTACAATAAAACATTTTTCTTATTTAACCCCTTTGATCGTATGAACGAAATATCTCGTGTCGCAAAATTGAAAAGTGATGGTATGGACGAGATATCTCGTCATGAACGATTTTGCGATGCGATAAATCTCGTCCATATCACCTCACGAACGAAGGGGTTAATTAAAAATCACTATAACATTGTTAATATTTCTGAAATAGCAGAAGTAAAACCAGTTGGTCCAGAGAATTTAGGACTTGCTTTGAAGGAGCGACTTGAGGTATATAAAAGATCAAAAGCAACTGCAGAAACAGAAGGAAACTCTTCTAAAGTTCGAAGATATGGTCGTATATGTAAACAGTTTGAAGATGCTCTTAAGTTACATGCTCGTGGAAAACCTATAGCTCTAGACGAACTGCCTGTTCCACCTGGTTTTCCACCGCTTTTGGCTCCTGCACCGCCTGCTGCATCTGTACCAGACGAGGAAGCACAACCAAGCCCGACAACACAAGTAGCCTCAGATTCTGAACCGTCTGAAAACATACAGAGTCCAAAGAGTCCAACAGTTCCTCCAAGAACACAAGGTGTGTAATAAAATTTCCATGTGTCTTAACACAATCATTCATGATTAAACTGTCTGTTTAATAATGATATACTTTCCTCTATTGATAGGAAAAAAATCAATTCAAAAGATGTCACGTGCAGATAAACAGTCAGCTCTGCTGCAGCAACGTCAGCATGAGCTAAAACAAGCCGCTCTTGATGCAAAAAAGGATGGAGATATAGAGTTGGCACGTAATTATTTAAGACAAGCGAAAGGGATAGATCCATTGATCGAAGCTAGTAGAGCAGGGTTACCAGTTGATATGAATACAATACCATTGTCTCCGTTAGCAAAAATGGAACTCAATGCAAATAGTTCAGGAGGACAACTTGATGAGAGTTTTGAGTTGGTCAGTAGCGAACACTGTTTGGACGAAGCAACGGGTACTGATGAAGAGATTTATGAGAATCTGGAGGCTCAGCTAATGAAACAAATGAAGGTATAATAGGAACGTCGTGTATACTTGAAACTGAATTTATAATAAATATTTTTGTAATTTGTTATAGTGGTGCTTATGCACTAGAGATCACTCCAAAGCTTTAGGAGATGTACCTGGGTATAATAAATGGGAACGATTCGCATTGGATTACAAACGGGATTTGGATATGTTGAGGGTTCGAAAACGTGATGCATTGCCACCACCACAACACCATTACGAAACAAAAACTTATGCTATAGTGCAGTCAGTATTACCTATATTATACGACAGAAACAAAAATAGTATGAATCTTATATTTATAAATTTTTATGTTTCAGGAGTTGTACGGATTTAGGTGACAATGATGTAGAAATCTCAATAATAAGAGGGATCAACTATTCAAAAGAGGACACATACGTCATATACGAATTTCCCTACCCATCCGATAGTCCTCCAACAGATAGAACAACTACTGTTAGAGGAACATGCAATCCAGAATACCAAGCAGTATTTCGTTTAAATGGAATAATAGAACGAAGCTTAAGACAATGTCAACGGGCTTTTAAACGACACGCGCTGAAATGTCAAGTTTGGTCAAAAGGGTAACTACAAACAATGATGGGTATAACCATCTACAGTTTTTTATAACGTTATTAATTTAATATTTTCGTAACATTATGATTTTGCTAATGTTTTCGTGTATTTATTTAGTCACTATTTATGATAAGTTTTAGTTTTTAAAAGCACATTCGTTATGAAATTGGTAAATTTTATTTACGACCATAACAGTAACATTTATTTCTCACAAATCATGTTTCATTGTATAAAGTATGATGCATTGGTGATTGAATGTTTTTTTGTCAATATTAAGGTAGGTATGATTAAAAGTGTAATACTAAAAATAGTAAAATAGATTAGTACGTTGCTTGCAGATGCTCGCTGAATCCTCTCCTGTGTTGCACTCATCCAAGGTATGAAAATCATAGTTCTAAAGATCATTTAAAGCTTTCAGCTTTTAAATATAGATGCCAAAAAAAAAAAATGTGAATGTTTTTGCCCTGTAAGAGTCGTTGGTTAATGGTTTTTTTGTTTATTGTTTTTCTAGCTAATGTATTGTAAAAGTAGTATTTGAATACCAGTGTATATATGAGATAAAAAGGAAGTTCTGTAAAATCTGTTTTATTTATGCATATTGTAGTTTGATTGGTAATTACTTGACATTATCACGTTTTTAAATTGCACGAGCAAGCTGTGACAACGTATACCTACTTTGATTACATTTCAGCTTTGTCCATAATGTATGTGCACTTATTTAATATCGCAACTGATTATGTCTTTTTACAGTGGATTCTTTCGAAGCGATAGTCTGTTAGGTACAGTAACAGTGAAATTGCAACCGCTGGAGAGTAAATGTGTTCTTCATGATTCATTTCCCGTGAGTATTGAATTTTATTTATTCAAGATTATACTTTGAGTTATAGATTACATTAAAGAAATTCTTTACGACCGTAGTTAATGGACGGGAGGAAACCAACAGGAGCAAAGTTAGAACTGAAAATACGATTGAGAAATCCAGTTCTTACTAAACAAATAGAACAAATCACGGACAAATGGTTAATCATTGATCATTGATGTAGCATCATGGAGTCACTTTATATTTATATTTTCCAATCGCCGCATCATCGAGGTCTTGAACGTGTATTTGCTTATTATAAAACAATGGGCAATGTATTATTTGTTTCGTTCATAGCGACACATGTTAATGTGAATATGTATATGTCAAATAATTTATATATTTTATTACGAGTCTTCAATTTAAGACAAACACATGCGACCACATAATGTTCCACATGAAACGAGTACATATGCACAGTCTAACATGTAAATATTATAACATGTTGCATAAGGAATTTGTTACACAACTACGGCATACCAATTATACTGGCTATAAAAAAACTATTATGTTGGGCTTTAATATACACAAAAATATCAAATTATACTCTATATTAGCAACGTGCTTCATGCCTACTTATAAGAGAGATTTGTCATTGATTTGAAGAATAATTTTTTAATCGCTTAATTGTTGAATAAAAGAAGTTTAAAACACAGTCGTAATAATGAATACATATATCCTTTTCTATTCATCACAATAAAAATTCCAAAATTGTGGAATTGTGCATTAATTCCAAGCTACAGAAGCTTTTCTTAATAATTTTATAGGGTTGGAACAGAGCAACAGTGTTCGATCAAATGACGATCGATTATAAATGATGGGTATTTTGAACGATTTTAATTTTAAAAATGCATATTGCCGGAGGTTGAAAAATCTTAAGTGCGACTGCAATTAATTAGTGTGCGCATAAGATACTATCACTTGTATCTATTGAAACGATTTAAACGCGGAGGAGGAACGATCGTGGAGTGAAGCTGAATCCACATTTCCAGAGAACAATACAGCACGTGAACCTCACTAACAAACTATTGTCCGATAATCGTTCGACTCTGTCTCCTTCCAGTTCACCACTACCACTGTTTCATCCCTACCCACGTGTGCCTCACCGCCTGGTCCTTAATGGTTCCGTAATACTTCAGAACAGAGTAGGATGCACTGACATGCACAAGAGTACAGAACTGCCATAAACATAATTATAACAATAGCTGCATTTACCAAAACTGCTTCTTTAATATAATTCGTGCTGCAATAAAGTAAAACAAATATTTTATATGAGTTCACATCCATTTTTGGATTGCACTACATCCGTTTACAACCAAAATTACTATACTCTTACATAACAATTTCAATATTTTATAAGCTCTGTCTGAAGTAGTTACAATGCTAACAAGCATTTCGAAAAAACCCTGTTAGTATACTATTCTCGTGCGCGTATAGTCAGACGGTTGCCTACGTTCAGGAATTCGGAAGCCATTTTAAAATCATTAAATCGCCCAATATCTGCAACCTTCCAGCGGTAACTGGAACAAGAATATTCATATATTGTTGTAATAATAATAAAGTACATTAACGATCTTGAAGTTACTACTGTAAAGTAAAGTACAGGTAAAGAAGACGATGAAATTGCTTTTACATGTCACACCGGTGGATACAGTGCGAACAAGAATATTGTTTAAGAATTGTTGTATTGTTTAATAACTATTATGTTCGATCGGTCGTAAATTATTTCTAGAATTAATGGCGTTCTGTGTACCTACGTACAGTCTGTCTCTTGGACCTTTCGAACTCGTGGACCCTTTGTGGTCGCGTTGGCAATGGTGACTCTATGGTGTTCAAAGGGTCGCTGCCATGATTGGTACATGAAGTATTTGACACCCACCGTGTCAAATGGTGGTCCCCGAAAAACGCTCGACCATGCCTCGCGCCGGCTTTCATCGTTGCAGCACAAAAGCGTTTCCCGCGGTGCACATATCGATCGCGCCATTGGAAAACAATGGGATTTATTTGCCAATTAGACAATTAGGTCGGCTGAAAGGGCGCAGGGAGCGCGAGCAACCGAAACTTCGGCGTAGTAAGTACCGCGAATCTGGATTACACGGTCCAGCGCAGAGTATTTGACGAGCATATACATACCGCGGTTAATGTTGACCTTTTGGCCTCAGCCAGCGGGATTCTGCGTGCAAATTAACGATGTTTGTTCTGAACCCTTTGGCCTGCCTTGATTCATCAGTCCCGTCGCTCTTTCCTCCCTACGCGCGGAAAGGGTGCGCCGACCCTTACCCCGAGCGATTCGCTTTTCCCGATCCTTCAAATTTGGTGAAACAGCGAACATATTATAGTTCACATTTTATTCGACAGTTCTTCTTCGTTTTTCCTTCCGTATAGCGGGGTAATCTAAGAACGAACGACCTCACCAACGTCATAGTGTTTCTCAGTAAAGAGGAAGTCCAAAAGTCCAAGCTGGAACAGACATCTTTAGATTTGTTTTTCGAAAATCTTTCTGCCCTATTGCATCCTACAACGAACAAGGTTTCGGAGCGTATTAGTTCGTTATAGGATACTGTATGATCAAAGTTTTGTTACTATTGTAAACAGTGTAATCTTGCAACGGTATAGCTAGACTGTGGTGCTTTCTGCAGTCATGGTAAACATAGTAGGGTTCAGCGAAAGAAAAAATTTCCAGCTGTTTTCACTACAAACTGCACATTTTCCTCCGCGTATTGAAATATTTCGAAGACACAAGATCTTTGCGCAAAAATTTGCAATCGGCTACCAAACACGGTTGGTGGTCTTTACGTTGATGGCTTACGTACTCACGAGATAACCTTTGACACGTTTATCACCGCGGGTGCACTACAATGTACACAACGCCGCGTTTTATGACTTTGAATCGCGTTACAGAGTAATTACATTGTAATTCATATCTGCGATCGGTTCTAGAGGTCAAAATTATATAGTGCGAGCGTGCCTCGTCGGTCATAGGCGTTTAATAATAAGCGGTTAAAATTTCTCGATTGCTCGACGATTATTTAAACTATTTCGATAACGATCGAATCGGGACCGAATCGTGATTCTCGTGGCATAAAGTTATAGCGAAATTCAGTGTTGGCAAACGATGATTCGATGGAATCACGGAATCTCGCCACACCTCCGTATCCCTTTCGCGGGACACGTGCTTCGCGTCGGCAGCTCTTCTTCTTTTTTCGAAATCGTTTCCCGCAGATAGAGTCCGGTTACGCGGTTTCTGCTTATTCGGCAGATGGCCGGACGTGACGTCACTGGAACCAGGCGAGTGTTGATTGCAGATGCCAGATGCGACCCGACACCGAAAGTTCTTTTGCCTTCTCTTCCTTCTCCTCGCGAATCCACCTCGCGGATCACGCCGCGGTTTCGCGTTACGTGACGACGCGGCGCGGCGGTTCGGTTTTGCTCGACTTTTATGTCAAAGCCTACGACGCATAATATCATGTACTTCCGACACTTCGGCATCTCAGTTTCTAACCAGCTCCTTACGTTATGCGATCGACTCGATCGAGATTGTATCGGGACTTATGTTGTTCGAACCACCCGGAGTCACCCACCACCCACTTCTGAATTTGTAAGGAATTTAAACAGACGGAAAGCATAACATCATTTATTAACGACACGTCTTTCTCCGGTATCCGACCTGACGAGACCGACAAGAAATTGCAAAACGGTTGCCTCGATCCCACTTCTGAATTTGTAAGGAATTTAAACAGACGGAAAGCATAAAATCATTTATTAACGACACGTCTTTCTCCGGTATCCGACCTGACGAGACTGCTCGTCCTTTTATCGTCTCGTTCGTTTTTCGTTTTTCGACGTTCGTTTTATCAACAATATGAACATATGAGTCTTTGCACGAACAATATATACAGTGGCGGATTAAATCTTAGCTTACAAACTTGGCAGTGCAAGGAACATTTTCCTGCTGTTCACTTCCAAATGTGTTAAACGAATTCCGTCTAAAATCCATACGAAAATTAAGTTATATTCTAAATTATATTATAACGAATTTAAGCTGAAAAGCTTACGAGGCATTGAATTTAAGCTAACGTTACCGGAGCTTGTATCTCTTTGACTGCAACCAATTTTTCGCACAACTGACGGCATTTCACAATGTGAAAAACCGAATCCAAGTAAATCTAGTAAATCGGTATTTATACTGGTCGTCAGATGAATTTCTATAATTTATTTTTATTATTCTTGCCTATTATGAATAAGATGTTCTAGATAACGTTCTTAGATAATGGAACGTTTGCTTTACGCAATTTTTGATACATTAACACCTTAAGTGATCCGCGAAAATGAAGAAAGTGGTCGAAAAAGTCGACCGTATTTAGCTGTCTAGTTTAAAAAAAGTAAGAAACGGCTTACGAAATACATGGAGGTCATTTATTACATTTTTTACAACATGTTTAGGTATTAAAAATTCGCCTGCATGCGTCACGCGAGCCTCCAAGAGGGGGTAAACAATGCCCTAAACATTTGAACGAAACACAGAGAACTTCTGGTGCATCCCGTGCATTCGAAGCGACACGATCAAGCGAGAACGACGCATGCAACTGAAACTTCTGCACGCATAATCTTCCGACGTTTCGCGCCTTGATAATCGGCTTATCGGCGAAGTTCGTCGGCGAGCGACGACCGTTATCGTACGGCGACATCCTTCAGGGGAGAAAAATGATCGACGAATTTATACAGTCGGGTCCACGGTTGTCGAAGGCCGACGTTTTGAAGTCACGAAATGGTCGATGCGATGCGATGCACGCTGTTAGGCGCAATCAGTAAGCCCCCGTAGTCAGCGCACGAAGTGACGGTGGCTCGCGTATTGCATCGGTTATTAATAAATCGCTACCAGGAACTGCGACCGGTCTCTCGAAACGCTGCACCCGCTACCGAGTGATTTCTTCGTGCCTCGCCTGCACGGTGTCTTCTTGTAGGGGGATGTTATTACGACCTTTTCGCTGCTCCGATTGCCGTGAGTTGTTTTACAACGGCGCGATATATTCGAGCGGTGACGATAGCACGCATGGAACGCGTGCAGTATGACGCCATTTCGTATTTGTCTGTCAGGTCTATTCTTGCGTCTGTCGTCGGCGGCGACTGGGATAATGCGGACCTGTAACCTTTATATTAGGGGTACCCATAAGTAATCAATTATTTACAAAGAATTTGTTTTGCCTTTAGTCTGTACCGATCGTTGAACAGGAAACGCGTATTCTTTTACAGTTTCCGGTAAAGCAGCCTGTGCTCAAAATATTCTAATAATTTTTTTTACAAACGTGTAATAAATCAAACCGCAATATCAACCCCTACTAGCTTATCACTTAGAAAGGTGTTACTGCGCATTTGGTGGGAAACACCCTGTATATATGTCGCCAAGACTTGGATGATAAACGTCGCGGAAGTATCCCCACTACCGCGGAGTATACGAGGAGGCCTCGGACGCCGAGGAGTGTATAATTTTCTTTTACAACCCTGCAATAAAATGCCGGCGACCTTGCGAGGATCATATTCGTCGTTGCATACTTTTTCATTTTTATGCGGGATTTAATGTAACAACAAAGAAATAAAGAAATAAAACATTTTGTAGAAGATGTTAGGAGGCACCTTGAGTCATATTTTGCTTCAAACCCTGGATTTCTATGAGAGGGAGATTGAAAATTCGCAGGAAAGATGGCAAACTGTATAATGATGGAGGTTATATAATAAATTAAGAAATAAAAACTTGAATTTACTACAATATAATTGATTACTTATGGGCCCCCCTAATAGTAGCGGAGTGTTGTTCTAATCAAACGAACCGATGTTTGTTTATCTCGGAGGAATCACGAAGAGATAAAAGACATAAAACGTGCTAGCAATAGGGGAGATATTGGCTATTAAATTTAATAGCCGGGGACGAGAAACGATGGTTCTTCTGAGCTCTTCTTCGTTCGCTTCCCTTAGCTCCGCTGAAACAATAAAAACTTGCCATTAATAACAGCGTGGTGACAAATATGACGGAACTTCCGACGCGGACCGGAAGTAGCTAAATGCACCAGTGTCTGGTTTCGTCCCCCTCGCGTTCCGTATATGTTGCTTCTCGGTTTAACTTGATCTGCTCGTTTCCTTCGATAAATTCATTTCTTGCGTTCAACGAGCCGAGTTTTAATCATTCGCGTGATACTGTTACTAAAAACATTCTTACTATTACATTGTTTTGCACGTGAAATATCCGATTGTTAACAGGAACGTTAAACAAACCGTACTCCTCGGCAAATAAATTTATTGGTCCAAGTATGCATCGTTGTAACAGCATACAAATCGAGCGTCAGAAGTTCCTGCCGTTTTGTTCGACTTCGAAATAAATCGGGAACCGTGAAAGTGGAATCCGTGGACGGTCAGAGTAGGCGCGCGCTCGCGTCTCCATTTCCGCCCGGACGCGGAACGGAACATTATGTTTTTAATCACGGCGACACAAATACCGCGATTCGATTGTTCCTCGGCCCGATACACAGCGATGATCCGAGAATAATTGAGGCACGAACGGCAAACAGATCTGCGCCCTGACGGAGCAGGGGTGCCCGCTGCCTTTTCCACCCCCGCTCTGCCCCACCTACGGCATCCCATGCTCTATGACCGTGGCACGATCTCTACTTCATTGTCATCTGTCATCGCGCCGCGAACAAATGAGCGTCTCAACAGCCGGCAGACAAATGACTCCAAGGATTATCCTGCTGAACGTTCTTCGTCCCTTTTCACTGACAACTTTTCACCCCCTTTTTCTCTCTCTCCATTTCTCCGATCGACTTCCCTTCTCGCTCACTGCCGTCCATCTCTCTCTCCCTCTCTCCCTCTCTCTCTCTCTCTCTCTCTCTCTCGTCCCTTTCAATTCACTCTCTCTATCCTTTTAATGTTTCTCTGTTCCTATCTCGTCTTTCCCGTTCCCATTACTTTTATCGTTTCTCTTGCTTAAAGTTATCTCAGGGTAATTCCGGGAGGGATGCACCGCATTTTGTTTTCTGTTTATAAAAATTCTATTGAAAATAATTGAAAGTATAGGCAGGCATAGTTTATAATTTTAATATTTTGAACCTGGTGCACTGATATTCTCAAAATTTTCTCATCTGTTTCCTGCTTTAAATTGAATATACTAATTTTGTTTTTATAAATGCATAAAATCCGCAGTCTAGTGACGAGCTTCTAGAAAACGATTCTTACGAGGAAATCGATTCTTGAATTTGTAGAATTCACGGAAGGTGTACGATTGATGTGTCGCCCGTGTTTGTAGTTGTACAGCACCCTGTACACGTTTCAATCCACCCCTCTTCCTGTCTCTTGTCTCTGTTATGAATGAATCAGGGGGATACCGTTCCCCTTCCCGAACACCGCAAGCAACCCGCTCGATCACCGCGGATCAGTTTGTTTCAGGATGCTCGAAATACGCGACGAGTGGATCCCTGGATTCTTTGGAGATTGATATTAGCGTAGAAGAAGGAGGATCTTCTGTGTAGTGGTTTACGAACGATTCGGATATCATTCTTGCCGGTTTTGTTTGCTCTGTCTGTTCGTAGACTGCTTCGTTCCGCGAGCTTGGGTTAATTATCGTGGTAGATAACACCGATCGACATGAATCGTGTCACGAAAAACAGTTCGGTTTTGGTCCAACAGTTCTTGAGAAATTTAATATCGAAGATCAAGTCAAATTGTCAACTTTAACAATTTCGGCTGTTCCAACTGTAAAAATTATCTTCCAACTGTAAAAACTGTTGACTCTCTCAAATGCAGCAGTCTATTTCTTTATAACGTTATAAATGTTTAAAGAACCACCACTAACGCGCGGGCATGTATTCGGAAACAAAATTTGAACAGAAGCACCTTTTTTGGCTTTATGTGAAAATGCAAACGCTTTCGGTGTTCAGTAGTTCTAGTGTTAAATTCATTTAAATTTTTATCCATTGATGACTTATAGTCCGTAGAGATATTAATGTTTATCGTGTATTGTTCTATGTATACATTGTGGTCATTAATATGGTCATAAATTCATTTTAAGTCATTTAAATTTTTATCCATTGACGACTAATAGTCCGTAGAGATATTTAATGTTTATCGTGTATTATTCTACGTACACATTGTGGTTTCAGAAATCTGTAAAAACTCGTGACAGAGCGAGACGCCATAAGTGAAAATATCCACGCATGTCGTTGGACCTGTTTTACGAGGCACGTCTGACCTATGCACGTCGCTTTCACTGTGAGATCAATCGCACCGGAAACTACTGTCTCCGCCCAGAGTTCTTCCATTACGTTCGAGCTCGAAAATTCCGACCGACCTTTTTATTAAGATGATCACAAAGTTATTCTCGCCGGCATAGCGAACAACATTTACCTCTAACAATCGCTAATTTTACAGTACATCCTTCTATGCGTTCAATCTTTGAACGCTGCTTCGTCGTTTGCACTTTCAAGATAAAAATTGATCCAGTAAAGTATTGTACTTCTCTACAAATTCTTCGTACACCCTTTGAAAACGAATAACTCCCTTAAAGTTGAACCAGAAGCTATTGTTGAAAGAAATCTGATGAGATTTTCTATAGTAAAGAAAAAATTGTAGGTTCTTCACGCGAATCTCGTTGCACTTTATTCGCGCTGGGGAACGTACTTCACTCAGTGGAAATGCTAATTTGGCGACCGCTTCTTTTTACCATAATAATATTGCTTTATTCAGTTTTGCAGCCAAGAATTGGACTCGGTTTACAATATCCCATAATTACTACAAAATAAAACTTATCCACGCATTCTCTCTCTCTCTCTCTCTGACTCACTCATCCCTACTCTGACTACTCTACCTATATTCTGTCTATTCCTATTCTTATTTCTTACTCATTTCTTAGTCTGTTACCTTTGGTTTACTCTTCAATTACATTTTCTGCTCTCTCATCTCTCTTCTTCCTCAACTTTTGAAGCCACGCTTCGACATTCGTATCTATCCTCCCACTCACTATGTCCTCCATCCTGCTCCTTCCCTCCATTTCCCTGCATTCTCTTGTTAGATGCTCCAGATTGCCATAACTATTCCCACACAGGTCTCATCCTCTTGCTTCGCCTTCCAGCCAGTATTTATTCCAATTGCATTTCCGCATCTTACTTGGACTAAAAGCTTCTCTTTATTGTTGTACGAGGATAATTAATAGCGGGGTGGTTCTACGTGGGACATGTTATGCGATTGATCGTACACCTCGTTCCTTGCAAAAGCCTCGAATCGCGGCGGAGATTCCACAGTTGATTCGATGAAACGAATGTCTGTCTGCGGCTAATAAACGTTTCGTCCACTCGGGACGGGAGCGAGTTCGTCGGAGTGTTTTTCAATTTTCCGGAAACGATGGCATATGTAACACGGTTCTCCGTGGGAAAAACGTTTCTATCGACTGTAGGTGGGTTCATTGGTAGGTTGGCTTGCTGGCTGACTGGTTGGTATCGATGTGCAGGCTGGCAAGCCGGCTATGCTGGCTCAGCACTCTCCCTCGTTCCTCCTTCGCCCTCCGGTGCCAGCCACCTTTACTCTTGCTCCTCTCGTGGTCTTAGTCTCATGCTGAAGCGCGTTCATAAACTTAACCTCCTTAGGGCCGTGGAGCCGCGGCTGATGACTTTTCATTTGCATCCGGATAGATTAACGCGCCTCGTGACCGTCCATGGCCACCGTGGCCTCGCCGACGGGATTCGAACACGATTTCACACGCGTTCAAGGGAAGAGGGCAGTCGTGTGTCTCGTCTGTGGAACAACCGACCATCGGATAGTAGACGTTCGGTAATCATTCAATTTGTTTAAGGGACGTTAAAGTTAGCGCATCCTTCGTCCCTATTCAGAGTTTTCGTTCCCCGAAGGATTTGTTCGAGATACACACGTGCCGGATGTTTGTTATTGATGCACACGAGTGACTTCGTTCTACATGTGTAACCGGATCGAGGTCAAGGAAGGTTAAAGTTCATAGAATCACAACATTCGGCGATGTACTGCACACATATTGTTCTTTGACGCGCGTGTGTGTGTGTCTTAATTGCGTCATCTGCAGCCATTTTGAATTCAGTGGATGTTCAAGCATCGCTGTAAAATGTGCTCAAGTCGTGCACGATACAATCACGAGATTCGTCCTCGAATCATTTTTCTTAGGAGAGTCGATCATCTCACCTCGGCTACTAATCCGACATTTTTCAGTTTCATTTTATTTGTCGCATGAACAATAGCGCGTTATCGGATCGGTCGAAAGCACTCTCGCCTAACGCTTAATAGTAAATGCGCTGAATAAAATACGAGTATCACCGTCCTTCCAGTGTATTTATTTGGCTTCGATGTTTGTACTGTTACAAATGCAAAAGTCCGCAGTCTAATTGCCGTACAGTAGTAACAAAAATGAGAAAACTCAGTAGAGTTTCGTTCCTTCCTAAAGGAATGTACAGATTTCAGTATGAATATGCAATCTATTTCTGTATATTTATGCTATTTTCAAATTTTGTTGGCAAATTTTAGGAAAGTGGAAACAAATATAATCTAACTTTCAGTAGTACCGACCTTCATAGATCTGCAGTAAATAAAAATCGTACTAAATTCTGTGGAATTTTATACTACAGCATTTTTTGTTCATTTTAAAGTCATTACATAGAAAAACGATACGAGATATATTTCAGGGATCACTTTATTAACCCTTTCCACTCTGAAGCACCACTAGAAATTGTTGTGGCATTATTTCAAAGAAATTACAAAAAATATTACAAAATATTTGTTACATTACAAAATTTGTGCTTAATAGATTACTAAACATTTAAATATTTTATGTAGAAATCGGATCAGTTTCGTATGAATAAAATGAGGTGCAAAGGGTTAATACTGGAACCGTGTTCCGTTTCATTCAATTTTGCAAGGAGGAAGGGGCGGGACAGGAGTGGGCAAATTTATATTCCGTATTAAAATTCTCGGACTCTTCAACAGTAGTACAATCTTGGCAAGGCTGTCTGGCCGGTTTTGTACATCATTTCCGATACTACCCGCACCATCGCAATTTCACCGAGACCAACCGGAAACTCGTGTCCAAAAATATTTCGTACCATCGATTAAACCAGAATAATCGTTTCCGAGGTCGAGTGGTGACCGGACGAGAAAGAAAAAACATACAGAATCGACTAGCATCAACCGATGTAAAAATTATAATCAGAGGAGAAGATACACTGCGACGTTCCGTCGAACTTTTCCCGATAGGCAAGGTTATCGAACCGGTCGTTGGAAAGGGTATATGATCTTACTCGCCTCTCTTTGATTCGACGATCAATGCCTCGTGTCGAGGATTTTATTTACTCTCTCTCTCTCTTTCTCTCTTTCTCTCTCGGTCTTTTTTTACTGCGTGAAGAGGAGCACGGAAACGGATAGATTCCGGCGGGGAGGAAGGATAACGGGACAAAGTTCTGGATATATCGGTGATTCGGAGTCGTTCGATGAACGACTCGAGTCCCCGGGAGATGGATAAATGACCGAGATTGGCAGTGGAGTTAAGATCGAGGAAGCGGTCCGATGGATTCGTTCGCAGTGACCGAGACTCGCCGAGAGGAACAGAGAGAAAGGGGAGAGAGACAGTCAGGGAGGAAACTGGAGCCTCCCCTGTTTGGTTTTCGAATGCAATTGCTTGCTGTAAATCCCGCAAGTTTGTTGCGCGCCGACCGATTATTCTAGATTCCATACGTCACTCTTCTAGATCGCGCGGTGTAGAAGCACGCCGGCAACCGGATATGATGCGGATCTTTATGCATTTATGGCTCCTGAAAATTGTCAGACAATGCTGAAACATAACATTCGACAGAGTTCGGTAGAATTTTTATTTCTTTCAGACCTACGAAGCCCACTGCCACTGAAAATAACGGTTCCCAAGTTTTTCGTCAGAAAAACAATTTATTTCTTCGGGTATATATTATTTTTTAAATATTGCTCAAAATGTGGGTAGCACGCTCTTGTTATTCTTGTAAAGTAATGCAAAATAGCCACTCCGTAAACCTAGTGTTCCGTAAACCTAGTAAATTCTCTAATTGAATTATTATTATTATTTCCGGAATTAATGTTTCACGTTCCCGTTGAAACGTAAACAATTTGTACGTAGCTGTTTTACGAGTTTGTTTGCTGTACGACGTTGACAAAATATTGTTTAAGACGACAAGTTCCACTCGTAAAATGCACAAGCGTACACGATGTTATCTGTACTCGAAACGGTGCTAGCATGACAAAGTTTTTTCGGTCTCGTCTGCTGCGTCCACTAATTTGTTTTCACTTCGTAAGGAAACTTCATTGATCGCGCAGCATGTTGCGTCATTCGATGTTTATCTGCCCGTCTACAATGTCAAGTTCATTAAGAAAAAAAAAAGATGTTGATGATGCACACTTGTTGCATCCTTGATGCACAGTTATTGTTGTCGGTAAATCTTTGGCACGCGTTCCGCCAGGACGTGTACACAAAACCGGCCGTAATGCTTCCTCCAATCTTTAACCAGCTAGGTACATACATATAAAATTCGAATGTATAATTATAGGTCAAATGTCAAGCGATCGTCGGTACCGAGAATCCCTGATTGTGCCTCGTGTCGCGCGGAACGCGATTTTATTAGTTTTATTTTCTCGATCGCAAAACATCATCGACGTTGCAGCTCAGTTTGATAGACCATTCGCGAGGAATATCTGCTCCACTGTTTCGAGCAGTTCCATTTTGTTTTCGAATCTTCATTTTCGAATGAAGTTGAATACAGGAAGCGTGGTGTACGATGGATCTCGCTAAACATTGTTCTAAAAATGTATGTCTTTTTACTTGGGAGAGTCTCTGGAATCTTCAGAAACCATTTGTATAATGAATGTTAAATAAAATTCAGAACATATCGATTTTGATTTCCAACATTTTGACAATGTTACTTAATAGCGGTGTTTATCGACATAATAAATTACCATACGTGGCGTTCAATTAACTAATCCTCCGTGAGAACCGAAATTCATTTTTACTGAAGCAGTGGATCTTTATGCGTTCATGGCTCATGAAAATATCCAAAAAATGCTGGAATATAAAATTCGATAGAATAGAAAAGAAATTCCACTTTCTTAAAAGTTGCCGATTAAAATTGGAAATTGCATAAACATCCGCAGTCTACTGATAACAAAGTCACAAATTCCATTGTTCGTTTTAAGGAATTGTACATAAATATACAGTTAATATCAGCTGTTAACAAATCTGTCGTAGTGGGTTACATGTTCGCACGCCATCTTGATTACGGTTGCTCGTCGGAGCAACATCACGGAACGTATAATTCCACTTAATTAGTATGTCAGGGGGCTACGGAAATCTGAGTGAACGGAACGAAATTTCCGTGGTTGAAACGAAAGAAATTCTCGGCGCGGGAGCAAGGTGATTCGAACGATTTTAATTGGCATAATCGGAACGCGTGATTCACGGGGGCAGTGGAAAATTTTTCGAACTTGTGCCGGAGAGACCGAGGAGGACGTATCGAGTACAGGTCGAACGTTGAGGAGCGAGCGAAAAGAAAGCGGCGGGCAGAGGATGTCGGAAGTGCAGCGTCGACGAATTCCTCCGCTGAACAAAATGGCCAATCCTATCGTCGTCGCCTCACCGTTCTATTTCAGGTTCTCGCGACACTTGCCGGTCTAGACCAACAAAATTTTCTCCGTCCTGTCACCTTGGCTCGCCGGATTAAAGTACGGATAGACCTTAAAGTTCCCTTTGGTTTCCTCCTTGCGCCCCGGAAACGAATGACGTATCCGTTTCCGGTCTTCGATTCAACACTAGGTTTACGGGACCCGTCAAAATGACGGGTTCTAAAACTTTTAATTTACGATTATTGAGATTGTGAAGATCCATCTACAAATCCATCTCCAATTACTCGACAAATTTATTTCCTTAGGTATAAATTATTTAAAAAATGGCTGAAAACTTGGATAGAGACATTCTTCTTATTTTTATTAAGTAAATACTCACTTTTAACGCTCCGTAAACCTAGTGTTAATTGGCACGAATGTCTCGGTCGTTCAAGATTACGTTTCAATGACAAATCGCACGCGCCTCGCGCCGGAAGAAAAATTCGCCGCTTTTTCCCAGTCGCGGGGCATGCGCCAGTAATTGAATCGGGAATTACGAAATGCGTGACGCGTATACGGTTGCGACAACACTCACCGCCTGAACCACCGTTTATTCATAGATTTCAATGGAAATCGTTTTAAAATTATATAATCGGAATCATTCAGCTGTTACCATGCAAGCTTACGCTTTCGCGGATTTGTTTTCGTGGCGGAGATTAAACAATGACGCTCGTTAACGACTTTGTTGCATTTAACTATCGCGCCGGTCACGGAAATTGGCTACACTGAAAATTCTCCGTTAATATTTCGTCTGTTCTCGTTTTAACTCGATTAATTTGTTTTTTTTTAACCCTCTTCTGGGCAGAATTTTGTTCCGTTCGTATCTATCCGCAGACAATTTGCGTTTACTTTGATATTTCAAATCTATGGCGCTGCGAATCGTCATCAATATTGTTATTGATGATCTCGGAGACATTATATAATCAAGACGCCATCTTGTGAAAAAACTGAAATTATTTGGCAAATTGTCGACACATCAGCGTGTGACCTGAAAGTTACACGGACCCATGTAGGGTTAAGTAACAGACAATTACGTGCATCCTTAAATTGAATTTGTTTAATGACAAAAACGGGAAAGAAATATGTACTAGTTAAAACGGCGAGGTAGATTGTTTTTAATTTATCCTTATGTCGCCGTAACAAGTTAATTAACGCGGAATATAGCCGTTCGCGTGGTGCGCAACGAATTTTTTGATTTAATAACGAGAGTGGAGAGCTTATTAAAACTTTTAAAAGGCACATCGTTTGCACGCGCAACAAATTTTGTTACCGAGGGACGCGAACGGGTGGTAACGGGAAATAAAGGGAAAAAAAAAGACTGGAGGGGGGAGACAGACAGCGAAGGAGAGAGAGAGAGAGAGAGAGAGGGGATGCGGGGGTGGCTCTCTCGCGGCGAGAGAACGAAAATTTGATATTCATGAAGCATTTTAAAGTCGTGCCACCCGAGAAATGGGTACAGAATATAGACTGCTAAGCAGGGGTAGATTCGTAGACATTTCCGGAAACCTATTTAGATGCGAGTTCGTGATTCGCGCCATCGCTTGCCTCTCCCGTGCACGCGCTGCCAATGCCCCGTCTTTCCTTAAAAAAGAAAAACCGGAATCCATGCAGTCGATGCAGTTTCGAACACTTATCGCGCGTAATTATTCACCGCAACTACAAAATTTTATCATGTTACAGCACAATTGATTTTTCCGGCACGATTCATGTCAGAAAAATACCGGAAATGCGAAGTGTAGACTCAATTATTATCAGAAGAGATTGCCCTAACAGCCAGATATTATTATTGATCGCGACTACAAAATTTTATCATGTTACAGCACAATTGATTTTTCCGGCACGATTCATGTCAGAAAAATACCGGAAATGCGAAGTGTAGACTCAATTATTATCAGAAGAGATTGCCCTAACAGCCAGATATTATTATTGATCGCGACTACAAAATTTTATCATGTTACAGCACAATTGATTTTTCCGGCACGATTCATGTCAGAAAAATACCGGAAATGCGAAGTGTAGACTCAATTATTATCAGAAGAGATTGCCCTAATAGCGAGACATCATTTTCGCCGTAAGTGCATAAAATCCACAATCTAATTGTGACTGTATATTTTCTATTGCAGAATTCTGAGATGCATATTTTTTATCAATTGCTATTTTAAATCATCCAGAAATTTACTTGTACCTATATCTGGGCATTTTTCAATTGCATAAAATATATTTCGATACAGACGAATTTTATACTCACGGGATTATTAATCGTGGATGACATTGCAAATTCTAACGAGAACAACACATTTTCAGATCCTACAAATCTTAGTGAAATTCGACATATGAATATGATGGGATAAGAATTAACATTAATAGTGAACGAAGAATCGTGTCACCCAGATGTAATTGACGTGGGAGCGTGTTGAGATTATGCTCATTTTTTAAACAAGTTGACTGCCGCGCGAATTTTATGCATTTCACACAAGTTTCGTTAATTTTATTCATTGAATAGGTTAGTGTTATTAATAGACTGTGAATTTTATGCATTTACAAAATGGGTAGGTGCAATTTGAAATCAAGAGACTTTAAGGGTATCGATGCATTATTTTCAACTTTTTGAAGTTATTAAACAGGGAAAGAAATATCTGCTTCCAGACAATTTTTATTTAGCATAAAATTGTGCAGTCTAGTTATTAATAACAACCGTTGTTCACTTGATAACGAGGTTCTCACGCTACGCTGTAGTTACTTAACTTCAGCATTAATCAGTTGATATGCACTCGAAGCTATTTTAGCTCCAAAACGAAACATTTCTTCCGACCTAAAATATTTCTCTTCTCTATATATTTTCTTTCGTGTTATACATACGAATTGCAATTGACTCGTACAATTCTGAAGTGTTCAGTAATTTATTAAATACAAACAAATTTAATAATGTAACAAAAAATATTTTGAAGAATGCTACAGCAATTTTTAGTGGCGCCTTGCAGTCGCCATTCGAGTGTTAATTCTCTGACAATCATTTTTAAGTAATTCCATCGACGACCACCGTGACATTCAGCGTGTTAAACATCCAACGGCCAACCTGTGCATCCGGGAGTATCGATCCACGCTGGATCGAGGGTGTAATATAGGGTCGTTCTCCGATCAAAAAACGAAGAACCCGTAACAATTAACCCTTAGCCCTCGAATGGTGACTCTGAAGCACCACCAGAAATTGTTGTGGCATTATTTCAAAGAAATTACGAAAAAAATAATACAAAATATTTGTTACATTACAATACTTGTATTTCACCCTTTGCACTCGAAGCCATTTTAACTCTAAAACGAAACATTTCTTCCGACCTAGAATATTTTCCTTCTAGAATATTTTGTCCTAGAATATTTTGTCACGCTATACATATGAAAATGGTGCAATTTACTCGTACAGTACTGAAATGTTGACTAATTTGTTAAATACAACAAAATTTAATAATCTAAAAAATATTTTGAATAACGATACAGGAATTTTTAGTGGCGCCTTACAGTCCGCATTCGAGTGCTAAGGGTTAATAGATCACTAAACATTCAAATACTATATGTAGAAATCGGATCAGTTCCGTTCGAATAAATTGAAAATATTGTAAGACGGAGGAAAAATTTCATTTCACATTGAAAACAGTGCCGAGTGCAAAGGGTTAACCAGTCAGCTATTGCGACCTCTTCGAAAAATGTGTACCTAAGTTGCGCCGCAAAAATCAACCGCTGTTTGAATTATATCTGTTTTGACGAGTATACTCAAAATATTGTCATTTCCTCATGACGAGTATACTCGTCAAGCACAGTTAACTGATTGAAAGGTGCCCCATCAGTTGCCTAATTCGCGGGTGATCTCAGCGGTATTTCACGGACGCGCAAGGTGATCCAGGTGTACAGGATTCCGGTATCGCGTCGCGTCGCGGCGGCTCTTCGAGAATCGTGGAGCGCTCACCGCTTCGAGATCGCGGTCGCGCGATAACGGGTCACCCCTATATACCGAGCAGCGTTAAATTGAAATCCCGAAGAAAGAGAGACGCGGAGAAGGATCGTGGGAGGGGCTGGGTTCGAGGGGGTGGTGGTGGGGTTAGGTGTCGTGGAAGGGGAGGGGTGGTGCGCGCGGGCCGCTGAAAAATTATAATAATCACTTTAGAAATTAATGGTGCCTCCGTGGAGGAACGGGATCCGTGCCGGGAGTGACAAGGTGGCGTCGATGGTGGGGCGCGAGAGGAGTGTGCAAATGGCGACCTCTTCGCTCGCGGGCCAATCGTCGCTTCGGCCGGAGGGCCGAGTAACCCCGGCCACGCCCACCGGCAACGTCACCGGGTCCTGCGCGCGGAGACGCTCTCCGGCGCACTCGTCGGAGCAGTCACCACTCGGACGACGTATTCGCCGCTGCTTACCACGCGGTCTTCTTTTTCCCTTTTCCGTCGGCCGTGCCTACGCATAGTGTGCGCGCAAGAAAACCGCGGGCCTGCGGACATCGGCCGCGTCGGTACCATTTTGGTCCATTTTCCTGACGCACGATCCATCCACTCTCTTTACCCACCACCGTGTCCGCAGACCTCTCGGGAGTCGAGGGAGGAAAGGATCCTTTCCAGGATTGCTATTTTGGCGGGAACCTCGGAGGAGAAAGTGCTATGCGGGTGACAGTGCGGGTCCCAGTGGATGGCCGGTAACGCGTCGTAACGGTACAGACCTTCGGAGAGAATATCCCGACAGTGATTTTGGTTGGTTGATGGTGCAATGAATTATGACTTTCCAGTGATTGACCGATACTACTGGGAAAGATTCTAACTACTCCGAACGCGAACTGATCTCGGCTTTGGTCCGGGTAACAGGTATCCGTCGAGTAAGGGAGGTTCGATAATAGGTAGCGAAGAAGATCGTATCAAGGATCGGTGATTCCAGGTGGACATCGATCGTTCTGCTCACGTGGCGTGCCGTAATCGGTGTCACGTTCGCGGGAGGAGAGAGAGAAAGGCAGACGAAGAAGGAGAAAGAGTGAGAGAGAGAGAGAGAGAGAGAGAGAGAACGCGAGCAGAGGCTTCGGGTCGTTAGGCGGAGTCGAGCGGAAAGGTGGTCACGACGCAACAAACGGTGACGAGTTGTCGAGGAGGTGGCGAGGACGACGGCGGTGGAGGCGGCGGTGGAGGCGGCGGTGCCAGCCAGAAGACGCACCCGTATGCGGCCGCAACCGATACGGTAGAGGAGGTGGAGGCGCAGGAGGTGGAGGTAGAGGTCGACGAGGTTAAGATGGAAGCCGAGGACCATCTCGCGAGGGAATACGTACAGGAGTTTGTTCTCGATCATCTCGATCCCGCCGACGTGAAACGGGAGGTTAGTGGTCTCTCTTCTTCTCCACGAACGATTAACCCTCGGACGCATCGCGATCTTTCGCTGTTCATGACGGTCATTCTTCGATCCATTCGAATCTATAGCAATTTTCTTTTCATTTCCTTCGTCGACTCGATATAGGTAAATAGTTAACGATTCAAACTGACCAATTAGTATCTAGATCGGATCCGAGGGTTAATTTACCATTTACTACGGTCTCGTTTTCAAGCTCGTTCTTCTCCCCTTCCGTTCCTTTTACGTTCGAGAAATATATATTTATTGTCTTCCCATAGAATTGAAAAAGTTTCAACGTTTAAAAAGTGCCACGATTCTGTCGTTTGCTTCGCCGACGATTCATTGAAGGTATATTTGCTTTTCGTTTTCGGAGTTTTTGGGTTTCTGCAAGCAGCTGCGGCAGGCCTTTGATTTTTTGGAGAAAAACGGTTCTCAAGATTTTTTGTCGAAAAAATGTGATCGGTCTGTTTAACACTAGATTTACGGGACCCGTCAAAATGACGGATTCTAATATTTTTCATTCGCGAATATTGAGATTGCAAACATGGATCCGTGAGGAATTATTTAAGAAATTGATTTTTCTGGGTATATATTATTTAAAAAATGGCTACAGATTTTAATAGATATTTTCATGTTATTTTTATAAGGAAATAATATTCTAATATTTTTAATTCACGAATATTGAGATTGCAAACATGGATCCATTAGGAATTATTTAAGAAATTGATTTTTCTGGGTAGGTATATATTATTTAGAAAATGGCTACAGATTTTGATAGATATATTCATGTTATTTTTATAAGGAAATAATATTCTAATATTTTTAATTCACAAATATTGAGATTGCAAACATGGATCCGTGAGGAATTATTTAAGAAATTGATTTTTCTGGGTATATATTATTTAAAAAATGGCTACAGATTTTGATAGGTATATTCATGGTATTTTTATAAGGAAATGTAAAATAGTCATTCTTAGTGCTCCGTAAACCTAGTGTTAAACTTGTGGTTTTGAAAGTTAACCCCTTGCACTACTATTTATTTTGTGATTGCAATAGAAATTCTTCATCGTTCAGAATTTTATAGAAAATAAAAAGATAGTTTATTTCTACTTTATGCCAATGTTTTGTCCAAAGGATATATATCGACTACAACAAAATAGAATTTTATTTCGGTTTAACACTAAACCTGCCAAGCACAAAACGTATGAAACGTCTTATAGAAGGGAGAAGACTGGATTTATTTAACACGTTGACTGCCATGCCACTCATATGTTGGTGACGGAATTATTTATCCAGGTTTTAAAATGAATTTTTACGTTGATACATTCGTCGTACCAAATTTGATTAGGATCTGTGAAATGCAAGGAAGTTGGAGGACAACTCAATATCATACATTTAATTTCTTTCAATTTTTGTTTCATTGAAAAACTTACTTTGATTTTATGGAATTTTTGAGGTTCCTAGTTTGGCAGTCAAAGTGTTAAACTTTGTACGATTTTCATTATAATATGTGCTCAAATGAACCAGTCAATTCAGCAATTTCCTATGAAAACGTTTTTACTATTTCAATTATCGTGAAATAGAAAACCGGTCTTTTTGACCGTGGTAGGTTCAGTGTTAAAGGAAATTAATAACATACATATTTATTAGACTCTGTACGGAATTTTTATCGCGAGCCTGACTCGATATTGTAGAGCAAGGGGTTATGATATTTTCTGATTCGATATGATTCGAAGTAAAGTGAAAGCTTGCTTGAAACTCGATGGACATTTCAGTTTGCCACGTATGAATGTGCACATAGTATGGTTGTTCCATATGTGTCCTAATCGCGATTCATTGTGATATCTAGAACGTGAAAATATTGAGGCATTTGTTAGCTAATTCTATATTTTTCTCGGTCGCAAAAGATGTTTTTTGGAAATCATACTGGACCACAATGTGCTAATGCTACGAAACGTTTCGTTACTTTCTAATGCGACACAGGAATAAATTATATGGCTTATTTTCCTACACAGTCTTAAAGAGTTTTGCATATTATATTCGGTAATAATACTTACGAGTAAAAGATACTTATGAGTTGCAACTTACATTTTATCTAACAGTGACGCCTTGCTTAAATTACGTGGAAAGTGAGTGTTGCCATACGGTGATTAATAATGCCTACGTTGTTTATAGCACGTCGTATCGCATATTCACAATACTTGCAATTAAAAGGAAGTTTATAGAAAACAATAGGAATTTTACAAGCACGCTTTGATAAAAATAAAAACTAGTAGGCGTGGACCAAAGAAATGTGCTGATATTAACACTAGATTTTCGGGTTCTAATGTCTAATTTAAAATTATTAAGATTCTGAGAAAATTCAGCACATTTATTTCTTCGGGTATATATTATTTGAAAAATATTGCTAAAAATGTGGGCAGCGCGCTCCTGTTATTTTCATAAAGTAATACAAAATAGTCACTTCTAGTGCTCCGTAAACCTTAAACACGTAAATTCTCTGTTCCTTTCAGTGAATTATTATTATTTCCGGAATTAATGTTTCATGTTACTTCGCGTTGAAACGTAAACCATTTCTAAGTAGCTGTTTCACGAGTTTGTTTTCTGTAGGATGTTGACAAAATATTCTTTAACAACCGACACGAAACTTGCGTCTCAATCAATCAAAAATACAACACTGATTTAGCATGACAAAATTGTTTCGTGTTGCTTATGTCGGACTAATACAACAAGAACGCAAGTCAAAACATCGATACCGGGTGTCTCGCGTCGCGATTCAAACACAAAGTATACTACGTGACGAACACGCTGTGTCCAAAAGTCATTCATACAGGGAAGACGACTTTATTCACGTGCATGATTATCTGCTGTGCACTGATAATTTTTGCCGACGTTGGTATCGCCCGTGTAAATGGAGTCACGTGCACCGTTTGCATTGTGCACGCGTGAAATTATAACGCGGCTTATTTGCGCGGATAATAACGCACGCGCGCGTACTCCGGCAAATAATAAATGCGTAAATAGTGGAGACAACGCTGACGTATCGCCGGAGAACACTTTTAATATTCGCTCGGAATGCGCTTTTTATAACGGCTTTATCGCAATAAACAACGTTGTTGCACGCGCGAGCCGGCGGATTTTACAGATCGTTACACGCGATTACAGCTTTATGAATGAAAATTACCCGGTGAGATCACTAGTTGCATGTTTAGCCAAAGCTCGCGCACGTTTCACGCCTTACGTAATTTGTGAAAATCGCAACCAGATTAGAATAAACAGATAACGAATCGAAATAAAATTCAGATAATTCCTCTGCCAGCAATCGACAGAAAACTCCAATTACGTTTGAAGAAAATCGAAATTTTTTCCTAGCCCGGTACAATTTCCAAATCGTACAAATTCCGTGAAAAACACACTCCGCGTTCATCCGCAGAGGGGTTGATCAACATTATTATCCAAATAAAATAGAAACTGTAAACCGTGCCTGGGAAGTTCTTATTTCAGTAGGAACATTACTGAACCATTCAGACAGAGTTTATAATATTTATTCTACCACCGAGCACTAGACAAGGCATAGAATTAAATTTATCGGGTCAGCCGTCGCCGCCGCTTAACGAGGGAGTATAATATTCCAGCTTGCACAAGCCGATTTTGATGAAACTTGTGCGAGAGCTAGGTCCTGGAAACTATTTCGCGACATTTCAGAAGCTATACCGCGTTTCTGGCCCCGAATATTTGTTTGTTGTCTGATGGCCAATAAAAGATATTTATATTTTTCTAGGCACTTGCCCTCGCACAAGTTTCATCAAAATCAGCTTGTGCAACCTGAATGCGTTCCCTTGTAAGTTTGACTCGCGCAAAGTGCGTAGAAATCGGTCTTGTTGAAAGAAAAGTGTCTTAACCGGTAAATTCGTTGTGTGCGCAGGTACGAATAAGCTCTCCAATGATGGTGAACGGTAGCGTGGTGCAGTTACCTGCACAGGTGCAGGCGCAAGGTCTGGCTCTGGCGCCATTGACGCCGCCGGCTCACGAGCTCGAGCAGCCCCATCCGCTCTACGGGCAGCCGCACATTCAGGTGCAACACGGGGTCCTGGTGAAAGCACCCCCAGGTGCAGCCTCTCACCTGACGACCCTGTCGCATCCTGGGACCCCGCCGGACACGCCTCCGGTGTCCGCCTCGCCGCCGCCGTTGCATTTGCATCGCAGCGACCGGGACCCGCGGGAAAGAGGTCTCCTGCTGCAGTTGCAACAGCCGGGCTCGCTGGTGCAGGACGAGATGCACCCGGGCAACGGCGGCATGAGCTGGCTGACGCAGTCCCTCAGGCAGGAACCGCTCGACCTCAGGCCTCATTGTCCCCAGGATCAAACGCCGGAACATCATCACGAGGCTTGGTCCTCCACGCCTAACCACCCACAGTTCCAGGACCAATTGCACCACCTGCAGCGTCACAGTAGAGCGCACCCCGGTGAGTGCTGCGATCAGGGTTTTCGATTGTTCTCCGATGTGGCCGTCGGCACCACGGCCACGGTTTTATCAATCGTGTAAAGAAATAAGCGGAACACTACCATCGCGCGAAAACATGTGCTGTCGCGTAACAGACGCAGGAAATAATAATGCATACATGGCGTGACCGATCCGGTGGTGCAAGTCGAGAAACAAGTATAATGTCTTTTCGAGGAAAATCAGTTCGAAGTTTGTCCGATCGGTTCGCCTGCTTCAGTACAGTGAATTCTCGATATATGTCAACAACGCGGGTCTTGCCAGCGTCATGTATCGTCCAGGAGACATACCCGAGCCGTGTTATGTTTACCGAGGCTTCACGGGGTCCATCGCGCGACAGTGGGGATTAGTCCGCGACAATTATCATCCAGGTCTCGGCGACACGTACAGGGTGGTCCACGCAATTGTTTCGAGTCGTAACTCCGTTATTATTGCATTTACGAAAAAATGATAAAGGAGAAAGATAAACGGGGTTCGAAGAGCGCTACGTCTGTAGGCCTTTAAATTCTTTTTAGATGCAGCAGTGCATGTGCAATTAACAATTGCATCATTTCTTTAAATAGAAATGCATATTTTGTTGTTTGCACAGGTCGATTCTTCTGTTCATTCTACGTACAAAATTATTAGGGTAGCATGGCAAAAAAATTATTAGACGCAGTTATGCAAACAATAGAAAAACGTTATCAGAAATGTTTAGAATGTAATGGAGAAGCGTTTGGGCATCTTCTTCAGTAAAGACATTTTTTGAAAATATCTCGAGATCTAATAATTTGTTTGCCATGGTACCTTAATCATTTTTTACGCAGAATGAACGGAAGAATCGATCGAAACGATGCAATTGTTAATTGCACATGCACTGCTGCATCTAAACAAAATTTAAAGGCCCACAGATGTAGTGCTCTTTGAACCGTTTATCTTGCAATAATAACGGCAATATATATATATAATATATATATAATAATATATATATATATATAATAGTAATATATATATAAGTATAGTAATATATTGTTATTTTATATAATTATGTCCGTTTTTACTATTTCAGTATATTATTATATTAAAAAGCGACAGTAGCTCTCTCTCTCTCTCTCTGTGTATTTAGTGGACTGCGATTTTGCGAGGTTGAAGGAGATGGTTGTAATGGGATTGTAACCCTGAGGGGAACAATAAATGAATACATATAAGTATAGTAATAGTAATATATAATAGCAATATATATATATATATATATATATATATATATATATATATATATATATATAATATATAATAAATGCAATAATAACGGAGTTATGACTTGAAACAATTGCGTGGACCACCCTGTATAGAGAGAATATATGTTGAATCGCTGTATCTGCAGGAAGTAGAATTGGTCGGTCACGCACAGACGCGTCAGACGATGCCTGTCTAATAGCACGCGTATTCGCTGAATGGTCAAACTATACGAACAATAATCAGCATTTTATTAACGGTTTTTATCGTAGAAAATTGTCGAATAACTGTCATTTCTGGTCCCTGGTGAACAGAATGATCTCGGTACGTTGTAACCGGGGGAATGAAAATTGCTACAAGCGCGGGAATAGAGACTGCAGGAAAGAGAATTCGAGGACGACAAATATTATTGTCGCAGGTGGATACATCACGGTGTCGGGTCACATAGAGTACTACGGGGGCGCGGGTGCAGGCGGCGGGATGCTTCCCGCGGGCGGAAGTGGAATGTCTGGGATGGACGACAGCATGCAGGGGATACCGATGCAACCGGGAAGACCGATGAGCGTTTGTTCAGTGAGTTCTTGCGGTGCCGGGGGACCTAGTCCCGCGCACAGGACGGGCAACGGCCTCTATTCGAATTGCGGCAGTAACAACCCACAGGAAGAACTCATGAACGACGAGCTGCTCATGTCCCTTTCCGTGCGCGAACTAAACAAACGCCTCCATGGTTGCCCGCGGGAAGAGGTGAGTCAGGTCTCTTGTCTTTTTAATGCCACTTCCGTAGAGGTAATTTCCCCTTTCTTTTCTGTTCACCGATTCTCTCGTTAACTGCCCACCGACAAGATTCGACTCGCGCGATACCTGATGCTCTTCAACCTTTCTCTGGATACATTTCACCGATAATCACGTCTGTTCTTTAATCACTACCTGGCCAACACTTTGCACTCGAAGCTATTTTAACTCCGGAACGAAACGTTTCTTCCGACCTAGAATGTTTCTATTTTCTCTCATGTTATAGGAACATGGTGGAATTTACTCGTACAGTACTGAAATGTTCAGTTATTTATTAAATACAAGCAAATTTAGTATTATTGTAAGAGATAGTTTGAATAATGATATAGCAATCTTTAGTGACGCTTTACACAGGTTTGTGCTGAAACTGGTCGGTTAGTTTGAAACTGTTTCGGCATCGAAACTAAATTGGCGAGAGACAGAACGATTGCAAAGAGCACGCGAAGGTTAATTGCAAATAAATTGCAAAAGTTTACGGTATCGAGTTCATATTTGGAGATAATGGTACAGCAATGCAGCACATTTTGTTTTAAAAGGAAGCCGCATCTTTGAAGTAGTAGATAAGGGAGCAAATTGCAAATTCGGAGTTAATTGCAGATAGAAATAGCGAATACTGATCAGACAGTCTGAGCAGCCCGTGTAACGAACGAATACTGAAACCAGACGTTGTCTCGAATGTTTAAAAGACTTTCATCGTTGTGTTCGCGCTCGAGATGTACGTTTCGTTTCCGGTAAATGTGAATAATTTTATTATTTGTAGGAAGACTGTTGCATCAAGAAGCATTCTTCTTACTTCATGGTGTCGTATGAGTCTGATCTTGTCAGGTGCCAGAATCTGCTCTTTTGAATACATTTTCTTTCGGTTTCTCATATTTCTTCGTACATTCCACTGTCTCGTTGTAGATCGTTTCAAGGTAGACAGTAATGATTCTTATCGTTCATTCGTCCACCTTCGAAATATAAATGTACTGTCGCCTCTGTTAATGTTAACGCATTCATCAAAATGAGCGAATGAGCTACAAAGCAATAGTAACGTTTGAAAAGTCTACAAAATCATGAAACTCATTAATATTCTTGTAAATTGTATTAGAACTGTTCCAATCTCTTAGAAATTCTGGAACTACATTCTAAATTCCAATCTCTATTCCACGGTTAAGCAACGATGCAGGCTGACTCGTAAGCTATGACATAATTCAACAATAACGAATCCGCCGCTTCGATCGTGCCGGTACAATCGAAGAATGAACAGTAGGAATCAAGCAGCCGGCAACGTATCGATTCGCTCGTAACAACAGATTGTTGTGTTCTGTGAAGGTGGTGCGTCTGAAGCAGAAGCGACGGACCCTGAAGAACCGCGGCTACGCTCAGAACTGTCGCAGCAAGCGGCTGCAACAACGTCACGACCTCGAGACGACGAACCGGAACCTGCAGAACGAGCTTCAGCGGATAAAGATCGAGCTGACACGGGTGCAACAGGAACGGGATCTCTACAAGCAGCGATGCGAGGTCCTGAGGACCCGCCAGAACCACCATCACAACCATAACCACCACCAGCAACAGCCGTCGCAACAGCAACCGTTGCCGCAGCATCAGGCGCAGAACCAGCAGCAACAACAACCGCAAACGCAGCAGCAGCAGCAACAATCGCAACAGCACCAACCAGCACCCGCTAGCCCCGAGGTCTATCTGTGACATCGACAGCGCCGAGGAGGCGCTTGCTGGTCCTGAAGAGACATCCGTCGTGGGTGCGCGACATTTTCGACCGTGAGTAATCTCCAGGCATTGTTTCTTTCACAGTTTACTCGATCTCGTTCGAACCGAACGGTTAAATATTAGCTAAATAGTAGATTCGCGATAAGGTAGAGTGACTACATTACCGTCAAAAAATGGTTTTACGTTTTTCAAGTTTTCGTCCTTATATAAGAACATTTTGTCGCTGGTAAAGGGCTCATTTGAAAGAGAAAGGTTCAGTCTAGTGCGCGCTGGTCAGGAACTGCCGAGATCATGCAGATATTTGGTGATATAAGCGTTAGAAGTAGGCTTGATCTAACTTAGGGCCCGGTCTTCGTAGATTCGCGATAAGGTAGAGTGACTACATTACCGTCAAAAAATGGTTTTACGTTTTTCAAGTTTTCGTCCTTATATAAGAATATTTTGTCGCTGGTAAAGGGCTCATTTGAAAGAGAAAGGTTCAGTCTAGTGCGCGCTGGTCAGGAACTGCCGAGGTTATGCAGATATTTGGTGATATAAGCGTTAGAAGTAGGCCAAAAATTGACGATGCGCGTGCCGTGGAATCCGAGCATTTTTCTGCCATTGGATGAGTTTTCTGGATGAAATCGAGAGCAGCGCGCGCTAGAAAATATCTCCAGCTACAAATTCAGCTATATTTTGTCTTGATTCTCTGCGAAATAAAGCCGGAAAACTTGAAGCACGTTTCTGGCGTCGGAATTCATAATATCGATAATACAGAGGAAAAAATGTGACAAGTTTAGTCACAGACTTAGGACCCGTCGGATCAAGGCCAAGACGGATCTTGAGTCTGTGTCTGAAGGCTGTGAATGGAAATTATTAATTAAAAAGTCACGTGACTATCCCGGGCCCTTAAGTGACCTTCGGTTTTCTATCAACTAGATATTTTGCTTTCATTGTGAATTGTACAGAACTAAATCGAAAGAATCGGCATTTTATTCAACATCTTTGACGAATTCGAGATGGAGAGATCACACCTCTTCCAAGGAAGTACATTTTTGGGACAAGTAGAAGTAATATACCTTCAACATTTGATGATTGTGTCCGAAACTCGTTGGCATGTACAATACAAAAATAATTTTCTTTCGTTCCCACGGGTTTACAATTTAACGACCACCTTCAATTTATTTATTAATTTTCCGCCAATGGTATCCTTGTTGGATGGTGTAATTTCTACAAAATGTTGGCATTATTTACGGATCCGTGCGATAGTTTCCAGAATACAGCATTTCTATCTCTTTTACCGGCTTTAGTGATCATCGGTGGCCGGCGCTCAGTATGTCAATTACCCATGTAAATTTTCCGGGAGTCTAGTTCTGTTGCGAAAGCGTACGAGAATTTTGATTCGTGCGGACGGACGCGGTCTAATTACAATTAAACGAGGACTAACGGTGTGTGGACATGCATTGAAACGCGTCTTGCTGGTTGTTCGTAACTCGCTTCCCGCGTCTCTGTCAGAAACAATTTAAACTGACCGGCGGGATAGGATTAAACTCATCGTTTAGATTTTCCATCGGATCAACTTGTAATCCCGTGTAAATCCTCGTGGCGCGCTGGATACCCTTTCAGCTTTACATCTCCGTGCTCCACGACTTTCATCCCGATCGTTCCTCCAGGCTTTCGTCAGCCATTGACGAACACTACGCCTGATCTTAAATAATTTTTGTTAGCACCCAGTAGAATTTAATGGAGTTTCAAAATTCTCTTTCCATAATACAACTTACTGTCTCGAGATTTCAATATTGGGGATACCCAAGTTCAGAATTGAAAGTTTAACTATACTTTCGGCTCTTTTATAACTAGACTGCGGACTTTATGCATTCATGGCAAAATTCGATATGTGCAATTTAAAACGGAAGAACGATTAACAGAATTCGGGAATAATGATACATTATTTTTAACTTTCTGGAATGATTAAAAACAAAGGAAGGGTACTTTTATTTGACTCCTGCCTCTTGCAATCGACAGAGAACATTTTTATTTTAAAAATCCGCAGTCTGTTTTCAAACTTCTCTGGGTCATCACAGTTAGGGCATTTTCTTCCATGCTCGGGGCAAGAGATCAAGGGACAGTGTTTGCGCGCGACATAAGTGACAGAAGTTTTCGCATATGTCCGGACATTATAGGGAATTGAGAAACCTCGATTTAGACAACTAGCTCCGGTCTCTCGTACCGTTCGGAGGATTGGTAACGATAAATGTTCTTTTGAAAAATTTGTTCACAGTGTGGCACTGTCGGCCGTGGGTCGGAAAGGGCGTGCGGGCAACTGCGAGTATTCCTTCGAGAAGCAGTTATTCGATCGTGACCTAAGTCCAAAAGCACACCTCCGAGCTCGTCTGCGTGTACATAAGCGCTCGGTTCGGCCATTACCGTTCGCGTAGCTTCGTTCAGCGACGGCGAGGCCCTTGACTGTTAAAACCGGCACTGTAAATGGTGTACGGCGCCGCAGCGCAACTAAGGTATCATTAGATTAAAGGTAATTAGCTCTATTCGCGTAGATATATAAATATATTGCTCGTGGTAGACTGGAAAACGTCTTTGCCAAATACCGAATATCGAAAAACGGAGGAAGCAGGCGGAGAGATCTGAACGAAAATGGAACACCCGTGCTTTGTCGTAGCGCAGAAAGCTAAAAAAGAAAAGAGAAAAAAAAACAGAGGATCAGAGAAGCCTGAGAGAGAGAGAGAGAGAGAGAGAGAGAGAGAGAGAGAGAGAGAGAGAGAGAGGGTGCGGGCGGTTTCACAGGGGTTCGTCCTCTGTTTATCATTTCGTTTCTAGCCAAAGTGTAGTTTTTATTCGTCGTGGCGAATCATCGGCTTGCCTTCGGATGGCCTTCGTTGTTGCCTGTTGTGTTCGTTACTTTCTAAAATATACTGGGGCGGTCCAATTCGTTCGAACGCTCGGTTTTTGTTAACGACAAGCGGATCTAAATGTTTATGTAGGTTTACGAAACAATCTTGAAAGAGATACAGTGAGATACGCGTTAATATAGATATACTTTAGGTTGTACGATTGTGTTTTAGTTCTCGCGGACCGCGGAATTTAACAGTGCTACGGTTTTCAACATCGTGTCTTTACAGTGCTACTTTATTTATTATACCTTGAGAGGATTCTGGACGCAATGTATGAGTAATTAACGCCGAACCTACCACGGTCAAACGACCGGTTTTATATTTTACGATTATCGAAATTATAAACATTCATTTATGGAAAATGGTGGAATCAATTTCCTTGTCCAAGCATTCATTATATTTAGGGTTGCCATTTTTACCAGATACTGTTAGTGCTTGGTAGGTTTAGCGTTAACTTCTTCGAAACGAGGAGGTATTGCTCGGTTAAAGTTCGACGGAAATGAGCGTTCTGACTCTTCTCGCGTTCAAAATCGATTAAGTATTAATTAGAATTCGTAAGTCGAATCGTTCGCGCGTTTACGTTCGATCAGCCGTCTTCTGGATCGCCCTGTATTCGACATTACTTTCTGCTCATTTGAAAGGTGCTTACCGCCGAAGGACTACTTTTTGTACATAAACAAATCTCAGAGTTCTATTTTATAAATCACTGTCTCCGTCTCGATCATTCGTTGTCGGTTCAGCTGTATTCAATTATCATGTAGTTCAGCGACTCCGAACTCGCGGTAGAACAATGTCATTCCATTTTCCACGGAACGTTCTCGGACGCGTAAATCTTTCTGGCTGGCCATTATTGTTTCACTAGTTACCTCTTGTCATTGACAAACAAACGACCCAAGACGTGTTTCTCAACAATGTAGCGACGTCGTTTCGAACAATAAGATTAAGCACGCGCTGGTTGCCTTCGAGTTTGCGCGACTGTTCGGCCGTTCCACTGAAATCCGCCATCTTGCATAGGCTCGCGCGAACACGATTTTCTTTTTTGTCGCACTTTAATCCATTTGATCGTAAATAATTCATGAATCATAAATAAAGTACCATTATAGTTCCGCGAATAAATTGCACAGATAGAAAGTTCAACAGAAATTAATCACTTCTGTCGTGACGTTAGAAATAAATCGGGGATCGTGTTGCATTTTTGTGGAACGTTTTATTTGATTGTTATTTAGTATCGATCGGACCTGTTGAATGGTGGCATACACGCTTTCGCGTCGAATATGAATGTACAACGTTACAAAACGTTCGAATGACAAGCACCGAATTGGGAATAGTGTTTTCAATAACGATTGCCTCATTTTTCTCCCAGCAAAGCTATACCTTATTCTGCTCTAATACTACTTGTAGCCTCTAAAAGCTCGCGCGAGCTTTCTCGAACAACAATAATCGAAGACTCCTCGTAGAAAGCACTGTAAGCGCCTGTGCAATTATTTTGATACGGTCCAAATTTTTGGAAAAGAAGAATTTTTAGAAAATCTTCTATGAAACTGGTCGTGTCATTCACAGAAATTTGTAAGTGCCAATTTCGCATGTATCTAGAAAGATAACTTGCATGGAAAACGAAAAGTAAATTTTTGTCAACATGTGCTTTTACTTTCAAGCATAATGTGTACAAAATTATGTGTTAGTTAGTTTTCTACGTAGAGAAAATCATCTTCTAGTATTACCATGAACTGTTCAGAAAATGAAATTACACTAAAACTTTAAATTTCTTCTGGCACGTAGAATATGTACGAATTAAAAAAAAAAGAAAATCTTCGAATTTTAACGTCTACAGTGTCTTCCAGGAGTCTTCAATTTTTCTGCTCATTTAATCCTCCGTATGCTACTATGCCGGAGTCATTCGTGACCCGTCGCGGCTCGAGCGGCCATTAATATGTGCAATTTTATTTCGAAATAAGAAATTCTTCTTCATCCGAAATACGACGAAAGCCGGTCCCGAGCCGTCGCCCTGTATCGAAAGAAAAGTAGCGGGCTAGAAATGACTCCGGCATAGGCCCAGAACGGACAATGACGATCGAATGATCGCGCAACTCGGAGCCGCCAGTTCGTGTTCGGTCTGCGTGTCGTTTCTCTTTCTTTGTTTCTCTATCGTTTCGGTGAGATCACAACCAATCACGACTCGATTCGCGAGGAATTAATGGGATCGGCGTCCTCCACGCGGGACGTTCGATCGTGTGTGTAAGTCGCGGTGCGAATGTCTCCGTTTCATTCCGAAATGGCGAGGATATCCCCATGGATCTCAGTGCATGCAATATGGCGGACTATTCACCTGGTCGCACGTTTCGACGCTTGTTAACACTGCGAAACAAATATTCTGCTGAGGAACCGAACAGCAATTCCTTTCACCCTTCAACAATTCGAAGAAGTTCGAAACAGTATGCAGATATTAGATTCTTTAAATTTTTACTCCCTCCAATTTTATTAATTCAGTTCTCATTTTCTACTTTCGTTTGCCATCTCCGGATTTCTTCCACGAAGAAGTTCCTTGTTTGTTACGAATGTGTGTACTCGATTTACGTCCAAAATACGGGTCTAACCAGGGACATATATCGGCCATTTTTTGACCTGGTCAAATTCTGATTTTGTTAAAATGTAAAATTGCTGCGAATGTTCACCTTCTCTCGATAACATTCCGAATGTATAGTTCAACCAAGGACCGCAGTAGGGTTAGATTTAAAAAATTCTTCGTTGAAGGTATTATTTCGCACAACCATAGACGCGCAGAATTTGCAGCAGCGTGACGACGGAAAATGAATTGCAATAGCTGGTGCGACGTGTGGCCGAGCGAATAGTCAGCTTGATAATGAAAAACAGTACGTGGTCGGTACATTTTCGTACCGATGCGACACGAACGGTGATATCGTTTTAGTACTTATGGCACAAAATGATCTGTATACGGTAGCTCTATAAATTATCGGTCGAGTTTTAGGTTTTCCTTTCTAATCTTTAGGGGTGTTTTAGACAACGAGTGGGCTGCGTTGTGTTTCTTCTTTGCGTTGAGCAGCGGCGTAAATTTTGTGCGGAATTCTCGATTATTAATCGGTGCGATCGCCTGTATAGTGAATGTTATCGTTAGAGCGCCCGAGAAATCAAAAATCGTTCTCCCGGGCCTGGAAATATCTTTATTTTTTCCTCCCCATCCTTCTAAAGGGGGCGAGTAGTTTATTGCAAAAATTACGCCACTGTCATATCGGATGATATATGGAGCATATGTTATTGTTTTCTCGTGTGCGATCACGTGCTCGACCGTTCGCCGCGGTTCCGAGCTCATTTTCCGCTCGACTTAAGAATGTTTTAATTCCCGTTACATTGTCTCATGTGTACATAAAATAATTATTATACTTCTTATTATAAATAAATGCCGGCACCGGCGGTTTCAGATACACGCACCACCGTCTGTTTCTTTCACCGAAGTCCACGAGCATCCTCTCCTTCAGGATATCCACACCGACAGTTCCCACCACCACTGACGATATCACAAAGTAATCGAATTTGATCACACGCAGTGATCACGCTGGTTTCAGTTTCAGCGGACATTATTTAATTCTACTTTGCTATAATCTAACTCGCAGTCAATATTTTAATAGAGCGTTCAAAAACGAATAGGTCAAACGGTAAACCTGAAAAGTCACTGGAAGAAGAAGTTAAAGAGAACGTTGCATGATCATCGACTTTCTCAGACGTCTAAGAGAGAAAACATATTTTCGTTCAACTTCGGTTTCGTTACAATCGATTCGTAGAATTTTTATTTTCCAGAAACATTCGCGATCTGTTTATGAAAATTGTTTCTCACTCCTGCGATCAATAATATATTCCGAAATATTCTAAGACGATTCGAATGATACCGTCTTTCTTCTGACAGCCTGAATGCGGATTTGAGAAGGTGTTGCAAGATGTTCGAGAGAAAGTTCACGAAAACAATCGATTTTTCGTGCAGAGCGAAATGGGATTGGGAGAGGTAAAAACGGGTGAATAAAGGAGACAGAATCGATTAAACTAAAGGGAAGAATTCAAATGGGGAAAGAAGGCGGTGAAGAAAGACCATGGAGCGGAGTTCTGGTTAGCGGTGCGCCGCATTTCGCGTGATTCTTGGTGTAACCGTGCAATGTGCCCGGTCAGCATTTCATTTGAGAGGCGGACACGAGCATTGGGTATGAAATCCCCTTCATTCTTTTATGCACCAACAAACTCCTCCCTCTCTGTCTCATTCTTTGCCCCTCTCGTTAACCTTACGGTAACGCCGAGCAACAAATATTTGTCGCGCGTGTAGCCAACAGTTTCGAATTTCGATGAAATTCAACACCGGCGGACCGGCTGCCGTCATTCTAGACGAATTTCGAATCGATCCTCCGTTCTTTATTCCATTCCAAAGCTTACATTGCATTGCAGTTTTGTAACGTTCGTAATATTCCGTGTTCAAAATATTCGAAAAAGTATAATTTTCTTTTACAACCCTGTAATAAAATGCCGGCGACCGTACCTTCCGAGGATCCTATCCGTCATTGCATACTTTTTCATTTTCATGCGGGATTTAATGTAACAACAAAGAAAACTTGCGACGTTTACGGAGATGTATCGAAGGTCAACAAGTGTCAACGTTATGGAGATTATATAATAAAGAAAGAAATAAAAACTTGAATTTACTACAAAGTTTGTTGCCATGTGTTGTCTGTTTTTATATATGTATAATATATAATATTTGTTTTATTGGAAAAAAAAGAGGGGTAAAGTAATGATTTATTTAAATTGAATTATTAGAAAATTTTTAATATATAGATTTTATTGAATTTTAATTCACTTTATAAACCTATAATAATAAGTTCAGTTGTGCATTAACGACAATAATAAGAGAAAAACAAAATGAGAAAAAAGCTTTGATTTGAAGAAAAAATGAAAATTTAAAAAAAAAAATTAATAATTTTATTGAATTAGCATGGAAAAATTTTAATTTAGGGGTAAATTTAAGTAAAATACAGGGGTACTAATTTAATTGAATATAATTGTAGATTAATAAGTATAATTAAATTTGTTTGAGAGTAAATTTTAATATAATATTAAATTTTGTAATAAAAATTATTAGGGAAATTTTTATTTCTAGAAAATTTTATATTGAAAATTATTTGACTAAAAATTATATTGAATTAGTGATAAAAATTTAAAAAGGGGTCGGGGGGGGGGGGCTCCATGAGTCATATATTTTGCTTCAAACCTTGGATTTCTATGAGAGGGAGATTGAAAATTCGCAGGAAAGATGGCAAACTGTATAATGATGGAGATTACATAATAAATGAAGAAATAAAAACCTGAATGTACCACAAAGTTTGTTTTAGATTTCGAAATAATTGATTGCTTATGGGTCCCCTTAATATATACGTATATTCGCTGGTTTATCGCGACCGTTTGGCTGGCTTCTCGGCTTAAAAAAGGCGAAACATTGGCACGCGTTTTCATGAACGGAACGCGGGGCCCCCGTCGTTCCCGCTTCCCTCGCATTATTTGCAACGCCGTTTCTGCTGACACCGCCGCTCGACGATGAATCCATCGAGATGGAACGTCGGTAAACAAAACGTTCACCTCTTTCGATGTAACCCGCAGCCCCGGCGCTCCCGTGGATCGCGCCGGTTCGTGCACGATGTGTACACGAAACCGTGGAATCGTGAACCACGAATTATTCCGCCTGCGGATATAACGCCGGCTCCGCCCGACGAGACTGAATCCCATCGAGAAATTGCTTAATAACCTGTAGTTAATTAGGCGCGACGCCGATACCGTACGCGGTCCGATCAGAAATGAGCAGTCGCAATTGTGCGATAGGTTCCGAAATGTCTCTGTTACGGAACAATAAAATGGCGTTTCTTTCGAGAAATTAGGTAGCAGATAATGTCTATGTTAGAATAGAATTTATGTTATATTAGTTTAATTCTACGGATGTTTTTACTGTTTTAATTTTGGTCTGCTTGTCTGAGAAATGAATAAGAAACATTACTGGAAATCATTTTATTGTTTACAGGAATCAGAAGATTTTTCAGTGATATTCTTATCGCTAGTTTATTGAGGAATTGAGGCATGACGCATTTTGACACTAGAACTGTGCGGACGGAAATCGATAGCATCCCCTTTGAAACTAGAAAAGTTGAATTTGAGAAGTCTGCGAAAAGCGTCGCACAGAGTGGTCTTTGGGCCGAAAACCTGGCCAAAAACCAAAATTGTAAATGTTTACATCGAGAGTTGTGGTTACGTCCCAAAATATATAGAGCCCAACTATATAAGTCGTAAAAATAATAGAAAAAAGCAGTCCTTTACAAAAGAAGCACTGGAATTTTTGAAACCAGATGATTTAAATGATTGTGACGAAGAATATGTGGATAAAATGTAATTTTATACGAATTGTATATTTTTATTATATGTTATTCGTGTTTGTATGTTGTTTTTGTAACAAATACAATTTTCTATTGCATTGAAAAAGTTTTTTTTTATTCGTAGCTGCCTATATAAATTGTGGCGGCCTTGACGCTGCACTACGCCTTAGTTTTGCATATAAACACCCATAGATATACTTATTATTACTAGTATGTAGTTAGAAATGACTTCTTTATTCATAAACTAACTGTATCACGTAAGAAAAACAAGAAAATATTTTTGGCCATGTTTTCGGCCCAAATACCACTCTGTACGTCGTCTTTTAGAGAATAATATGTGGTTTTAGTAAAAAATAGTTACAGTAGAGAATTCATTTTGATTCCTGAATATAGTAGAATATTTGGTCTTCCTTTAACCGTGTCGCAGCTTGATATTTTTGTTGAAGATATTAAAACATGACTGTGATAAAGTAAAAATATTTCAGGCAAAGTATAGTTTCAGAATCTGTTATATGAGCGTACGAGGATTGCACGCATTCCTACGCAGTGCGTAAAACGTCGTATCGTTTATGAACGATACGAGGGGCCGATGGGGATTAGAGGCGCGAAAAGTCAGCTACGTTTCCAGTAGCTGTCAAACGGTTAGGTGGATAAAGTTCTAACGAGGATTTAACTAACTTGTCCGCAGGGGTCGCTTGACAATGGGCTCGTCTTTGACCCTCGGCGACCCTCTGAACAGACGCCGCTCGTCACACTGACAGATTGACTGATCGCTACTTCCAGGTTCGTCTCCTACCAACCAGTTCATCCGCGTTGTTAGCATCGAAACACTCGTAATAACCCTATAATACGTTTTGCCTGCGATCATGGCTGTCGGGAGGAGGGGGGGGGGTGGGGCACAATAGAAAATTGACAGGTTCGTTTTCAATCCCTACACAATTATCCAAACACAGCGTTCACAATGTGTCCTGGTATACCGACAATTAGTTCGAATTCATAACTCGCAACTATGGATCTTCGTGCGAAATAAAAATTCGAAAGGAACTGGTACCAAGCAGAAATTTCTTTCCATCTTTCGTAATAATCAATAAGCTAAGAAACAATACATTGATATTATTAAATCCTCCCAATCTCTGTACTCTTCCGACTTGCGTCTACTCCTTTTCGTCACAAATCTAGAAAACAGATAGTTGTCTTCTCTCGATCAGACTGCAATTCTTTACACCGGGGACAATCGTGAAACGTGAAGAGAATTTTTCGCACAAACCCTTTACCGTCCAAACTCATCGTATTGTTGTAACGATTCGTTTCTTCCACCTTCTGCGAAACGAAAACGGGAAAATGGCCGACCGTGGGAGTGTACAGTGTCGCTAGACAACTTAACCCTGTGCACTCCGAACCATTTTGGACGTTGGCTGTCGGCTACTCAGAGCGCTATTTTGTGGCAGAAACGTGCATTTACAGACCCTCGTACTATTTAGTATAGTTTTGGAACCAAGTAATGTAGGGTTATGAATGAGACACTGTATTAGAATGATTGTTTAGAGTGACTGTGGACGCGACATCGTGGCGTAAACGTGTTTGGGTCCTGCGTGAAAGGAAGTCTGTCTGGACAGAGGTGTGAAAGAAGAGTGTTTGGGTTTTCCGAATGGATGTGAAACTGATAGAGAGAGAGAGAGAATGAGAGTGCGAGAGAGGAAGAATGAAAGAGAGCCTTATTATAAAAGGGACGAATGCGAGGGATGTTACTCGGGCGAGAGTTAGTCAGCAGAGAGCGAGTCTGTAGAGCGAAAGTCGCGAGTGAGTGAATTGATTAGATATTGAACATTGTCGTTTGAGAGTCGAGTTGTTTGAGTAAAATAAAGTACTTTAGCGAAATCGGTATGAAATCGTAGGAGTACCCACGAGACGTAGGAGTTTCCCATAAAATATTCCTACAGTAACGTATTATAATGATATTGGACTTGTTGACGATTTGACCGTGTCAATGAAAACAAAATGTCGGCCAAACCGTGTAGATGAAAATATTTGTCGGCTATCCGACCATGTCGATGAAAACATACTGTCCACGAAAGTCGTTAACGTCGGTCAAATCGTGTCGATGAAGACAGCGTCGGTGAAATGAGTTGTCGACGAGCTCGGGGCAACCCTTTTAGAAAATGTTCGACTGACCGTCGGCAGTTCTGAATAGACAGGTAACCTTCGCGGCGTGGTAAGCCGGAACGCAATTTCTCTTTATACGCGACGATGTTCCCGGGCGGAACGTGTCAAGCGTTCCTGCCTGCACATACACATGCATCTGGCATCGGTCTGAAGGGAGATAAGGAGCCGTAGCCTACTGCAGGCTCGTTTCACGGCTCGAGTTTCACGGTTTTATAACTCTTACGGGCGCGTTATAAACCCCTCGAGCACCCAGCCAGTTGGCAAGCGATAGCCAAGGTAGTCAATGGCGAACGAGCCTCATAGGTGCTAAGGGTATCGGGTGGAGCGGATGGACCGAGCCCGGGCTAGGGGATGCGGGGATGGTTACGAAGGACGAGCCGTGTAGAGGGGCCAAAAAGGAGGCTGTGGAACGAGCCAGAGGTGAGACGAGCTTTATTGTCAAGTCACGCGGGCATCGTGGCCTATCTCTATCTGCCACCGTCACCCCTTGCGCGGCGTTCCTCTGTGACACCCCCTTACCGCCTCGTGACGTAGACGCGCCGCCTCTCTTCGATCTATGTTCTTCGAACGCGAGCATCCTGTGTACGTGCACCATCTCGTTCACCTACCTTTTGTATCCAGTATGTCAGTAAATCGCAGATAAACAGTGGCAAGTGTCCGCGGACCTTGTATTGGTGCACTCTGTAGCTCTCCACCCTTCTATTAAAACCAACCCTCGTCGACAATCGATTTTTCACTCGGACTCTTGCCCCCGAGATTTGCAGCCGAGTTGATATTCTTGAGAGTTTTGGATTTTTGGTGTTTCGTTGGAGGTAGATTTGTATTTTAACAAATATGAAAGTTCTGGGCTGCTGATGTCACCGATTCCAGTTGGCAAGTGCTCGCGGGTATTGCGAGCACTCTGCCCCCACCTTTTCATTAGAACCCACCCTCGTTAACCGTTCCATCGATTTTTGAGTCGGACTACTCCTGCCCCGAGATTTTTAACCGAGTCGAAATTCTTTGGAATTTTAGAAATTTGGCATCTTTGGCGTTTTTCTGGAGTTGGATTTGTACTTTAACGAATCTGAAAATTTAGGTCTTGCTTGCTTAGGTATTGCTTGCACTCTTGGATTCTTGCCGCGAGATTTCCAACCGAGCCGAGTCGAAATTTTTTGGAATTTTAAGAATTTGGGATCTTTGGCGTTTTTCTGGAGTTAGATTTGTACTTTAACAAATCTGAAAGTTTAGGTCTTGCTTGCTTAGGTATTGCTTGCACTCTTGGATTCTTGCCGCGAGATTTCCAACCGAGCCGAATTCGAAATTCTTTGGAATTTTAGGAATTTGGAATCTTTGGCGTTCCGCAGGAGTTAGATTTGTACTTTAACAAATCTGAAAGTTTAGGTCTTGCTTGCTTAGGTATTGCTTGCACTCTTGGATTCTTGCCGCGAGATTTCCAACCGAGCCGAGTCGAAATTTTTTGGAATTTTAAGAATTTGGGATCTTTGGCGTTTTTCTGGAGTTAGATTTGTACTTTAACAAATCTGAAAGTTTAGGTCTTGCTTGCTTAGGTATTGCTTGCACTCTTGGATTCTTGCCGCGAGATTTCCAACCGAGCCGAATTCGAAATTCTTTGGAATTTTAGGAATTTGGAATCTTTGGCGTTCCGCAGGAGTTAGATTTGTACTTTAACAAATCTGAAAGTTTAGGTCTTGCTTGCTTAGGTATTCCTTGCACTCTTGGATTCTTGCCGCGAGATTTCCAACCGAGCCGAATTCGAAATGCTTTGGAATTTTAAGAATTTGGGATCTTTGGCGTTTTTCTGGAGTTAGATTTGTACTTTAACAAATCTGAAAGTTTAGGTCTTGCTTGCTTAGGTATTGTTTGCACTCTTGGATTCTTGCCGCGAGATTTCCAACCGAGCCGAATTCGAAATTCTTTGGAATTTTAAGAATTTGGGATCTTTGGCGTTTTTCTGGAGTTAGATTTGTACTTTAACAAATCTGAAAGTTTAGGTCTTGCTTGCTTAGGTATTGCTTGCACTCTTGGATTCTTGCCGCGAGATTTCCAACCGAGCCGAATTCGAAATTCTTTGGAATTTTAGGAATTTGGGATCTTTGGCGTTTTTCTGGAGTTAGATTTGTACTTTAACAAATCTGAAAGTTTAGGTCTTGCTTGCTTAGGTATTGTTTGCACTCTTGGATTCTTGCCGCGAGATTTCCAACCGAGTCGAATTCGAAATTCTTTGGAATTTTAGGAATTTGGGATCTCCGGCGTTTCGCTGGAATTAGATTTGTACTTTAACAAATCTGAAAATTTAGGTCTTCCTTGCTCAGAAATCGAATGGGATATGCAGGGTCGAAATTTTTCGAAATTTATGTTCTGGCGAACCTGAGATCGACTAGTCTCGCGGACTGCAATTTTAACAATAATATTGCGCGATACAGTTATCGCAGTCTGGGAATTTGAGATGGCCAACAGAAAGGTTCTGAAGAATTTGATACAAAGTATATACCCCGTCTTGTTGACATCCATTAATCGCATTTCCTTCGAGGTATTGATATCACGGTTGCTAATTATCGCGGACCACCACAGCATACCGCGTTATCATAGAGGTGGTCTGATGTTTGATCGTAAACATAAGAATGTATAAACTTCAGTACGAGATAGCAACACTGTCGGTTGATTTATTGCACCAGCGGTGTTGTCTACATAATTAATTGAAAAATTTTAACTTTGTTAATAATCCGCGCAGACCTGTCACGGTTTCTCTTGTCGACACCCAGTTAGGCGAAACTGTTTCGAGAAAATTTTGATCAGTGTTTGTAATCGTACTTTGCCGGCAAACGGCGGTCATTTTGGTGCCAACCTTGGAGCAGAATTTGCTCCCTATTCGCTATAAATTTGCCACCAAAACAGATGGCTCGGTGTTTGAGCAAATTTTCGATGGCAAATCCATGCCAAATCCATACCAAACGTTGCTCTAAGAGTAAATGTCGGGCAAAACCGGAGTAAACCTTGCTCGAGGAGGGGAAACAGAATTCTATTTAAACTTCTAAGTCACACAATTTTAAGTTTCATGTATTTTCAATCATTCAATACCGTTTTGCCTCCTACAGCAAGGTTAGGTCCGCTCTCAGTGCGATCGACCTGCCCTCTTTACGTGGGCAAGGTTTGGCACGGATTTGGCATGGAATTGCGCCCGCAAACTTTGCACTCAAATGCCGAGCCTAACACGGAAACAGATGGGACGGAATTTGTCGCCAAGTTATGGCGACTCGACGATATAGTGCAAGGGGTTAAGGAACAAAACAGTATCGCTGCAATGTATTAACCCTTTGCACTCGGCGCTCTTTTAATTCGAAAACTAAATTTTTCTTCCGTCTTAGAATATTTTCATTTTATTCATACGAAACTGATCCGATTTCCACGTATAATGTTTCAATGTTCAGTAATCTTTAAATACAAATTTTGTAATGTAACAAATATTTTGTAATATTTTTTTGCAATTTCTTTGAGATAATGCCACAACAATTTTTAGTGGTGCTTCAGAGTCACCACTCGAGTCCAACTTTCTCTTCCACAATTACTGAAATTGTAAAAATGTTTTCATCGGAAATTTTTTAATGAGCCTCTCCATTGAAGCACATATTACAATAAAAGTTGTATGAAGTCCGAATGGGCACAGTCTTGTCACTGTTACAAAGCAATATGCGTCAGTCGCATTTATTGCTCGGTAGTTCTAGTGTTAAAGAGATCCGATAAGCAGGGGTCTCGTGTTAGGAGAGGTTTCTTACAAGGTCACCCTCCATTGTTGGTATATTCGCAATTCCCAAACTTGAATACGTGATAAACGAGCAATTCAGTGTAACAAGGATTCACCAATTGTCTGTTTCCCGGTGAAATCGTTAGTCCGCGCAAGCGGCTCTGACAGTTCGACGAGCCACTGTTGGGTAACCGTCAGGTAAGATCCGAGAAGACGAAGGAGGACACGAAGGGAGGCCCCGTTGCGTCCCGAAGTCGTCGCCGCGAGCAGGAGGAAGACCGGGGCAAGGTGAATGAAATGAAAAGGACAAATCAATCGGTTCTTCTCATTTCGTCTAGCAGCTTTAAGCCGGTGACGTCACGTTTACTCTCACCGCGTGGCAGAAGGCGGAGAAAGGGAAGATTTGGCGACGCCAGCATCTTTCACTTCTGATGACGGTGTAGGTTCGCTCGCGGTGGTTGATGACGCGGCACATAGGTTATATCCGCGCTCGCATACACCCTGGCCCGTGTGTACATGTGCACGCCGGCGGGGCACGCGTGTGCCACGTGCACACACACACACACACACAAGATCCATATTCACCGAATAAACGAATGAACGAAACCTGCAGCGGGACACGGAACTAAGGAGATCACGAAGACGGTCACCTTGACCCAATCTTACAGACGCTCGCAACACGCTCAATCGTCGTATCGTGCACCGCCGACGCGACTCGCCTTTTCTCGAAACCATCGACACGCTCGTTTGTTTATCACGCGTTTGTTTACCAGCTTTGCCCAGGTTCGTCTTTGTCCCGCTGGCGCAGCCTCAACGTTCCTTCTTCTTCTCTCACCCTGATGTTCTCCACGTACCCTGAGCTCTTTTTTAAGCGTACAGCGATTTCTCTATTCTTCTCTTTTCTCTTTTTCTACGCCTAGCTTCAGCTACGGTTATTGAAGATGAAAGCCCCTGCCTCATACAGTTCATACAGACAGTTTGGTTATTATATGATTTTATATAATAATTGTAATAACGAATTTACATGAACCTTAAATAGGATCTTAATACAATCTCTATTAAAGTAGCATCAACAAAAATTCAAAGAAGCTTCAATTTATTGTACAGTGATTTCTCTATATATGTCGCCAAGGCCCGGAGGATAAACGTCACGGAATTATCCCCACTACCGCGGGGTACACGAGGAGGCCTCGGACGCCGAGGTGTGTAAACATGACGCGGGTATGTCTCCTGAACGATACGCGACGCTGGCATGACCCGTGTTGTTGACATATATCGAGAATTCGCTGTATATACAATTACACGTGTCGTTTGGATCTTTTCTTTAACCGCTTCCCGTATTTTAACGAGTCAGGGTCGTGATAAAGATTTTGGCACAAACGTAAACATCACGAGTAGGACTGGTCGAGTGAAAATCTGCCAAACGTAAACATCACGAGTCTGTCTCGCAGGTATTTATATTTCGGCTAGTATTGCAACTGTTTCCGAGCCTCACTCTGGCCTGTTTGCCTACTTTTTGAACGAGTACTTTCATTATTTTCTACGTAAATGACGTTCCATCGTTTCGTAGCTGTTCTTCCGAGAACGCACTATGACAACGAATGCGGCCGACTTTAACGTTGGAGCATTTATCAGAATGTAGCAGAGCTTTGTGTGTTTCTTTCCAGCGTACGACGTTTCCTTTGGAAAGATACGACGCGGTATTAATGGGGGTAGTGTAATGACCCTGAAGAAGGCCACCCTGACCCAGTCGGACAGTTGGGTCGTCAAACACAATCGATACTCGCTAATCAGATCAAACCACCCTTACTCTTTCCGTTGGATGACCACGTATACACTAAGAAGACCGGCTGGTGAATACTTTCGCATATCTTCTGCGTTTCGATTCTCCGGTGGAACAATGATCCGCGCAAAAATTCAAGACACCTTTCATCGTTCTCGCGCGTCACGATCGAACAACAATGGAGTCAACTTGACAGTAAAATTGCTACACACAACCGAGCCACTTTTTACACGCTGGAAAATGCGTTGGAAACCGTGCAAATGCAAACAAAGCGTGTTAGTCGCGTGAAAAGAGACCCGGGCAAAACAAAGTTGTTATTCCGAAGAAAGTAAACCCATTGTGTTGTGTTTCACAGTTGCAGTGATGTCATTGAAATTGTATAAAAATTTGTGTCGTCATTTTATGGAAGTTGCTCATCTGCTAATTCGTTCAGCAACAAATTCTCTATTATCCACGTTTAATTATATTAACAATAACACTTTTCGAGGACCGTAGGTAGATCGATAGGTTCAGTGTTAATAACATTGACTCAGTTGTGTTCGAAATCTTCGTAACGAGTCTGATTCGATATTACAAGACACAGATTATTGACAGGAATGTAAAATGATCTAACCGAATTCTCCAACGAATCGTGGAGCGTTCTCAACGATAAATGTAATTAGAGTGTAATATTGGAATTCCGGTAGGAGTCATATTTCCAACGTGCACGCTTCCGCCGCCATTACGGATCGGTCAGAAGGAAGCGAACGATGGGCAATCAACGTAATAGGCCACACATCACCTCGGGCCATGCTTGTACATCGCATTGTCTCCGAAGAATAGAACAAACGGCGTATACCGTTTGCTTCTCCCTCGCTGGATATCTTTTTTTTTTCCTTTTATACTTGGTCCTTCGTCCTTGCGTGAAACATACGCCGGACCTTACGGCCGTCTTCCGCCCGTAAAGGGGACGAGGGGCCGGCTAGTTCCTTCCTAGGCGTATACGAAACGGTGATTTAGTGAGATCCGATCTGCGAGTGGAGACCTGAGACCGATCAGCTGGCCCATAAATATTAGGTGTTTTTTTCCACGCACACAAACACACCCGGGCGCGTGGCACGCTCGGCCGCGATCTCTCTTTTTCTACGCGTCGAACCACGCTCGCTTTTGACCCGCGGCGGACACAAGTTTCCCCGCCGTTTTTCTTCTATTCGCCATTCGTCTTCTTTCCAAATTTCTTTCAATTCCGTTGTCCGCTACAGATTCGTTTCCTCGCGACGAAATTCCTCGCACGCACCTCGACAACAATCGCTAATGTACAGGGTGTCAAACAATTATTTGTCACGGCCATCATAGCGTGATTCTACACCTACGATTTGGTGGAAATTGGCATAAAAAAACTCCCCGCAAAATTGACCTTGACCTTGAAAATCAAGGTCAAAAAACAACAATTTTTTTTCGTTTAATCGTGTTATACTGGTCATAAGGATCAACTTTGTGAAAGAAACCATGGGTCGCATCTCAACCGTTCTCTTAAAAAATGATGTTGCATTTCTTATAATTTTTGCAGCTTTTCGAGAAATATAGTCTTGTTTCTCATTTCTCGAGAAATGAAAAATGTTGAGAAATCAGGAACACTAGTTGTAACGTTTGTGTCGTAATTCCTCAATCCATTTAAGGTCACCTGTTCCAAGTTCAGCAACATAAAAAATCTCACAAGTTATATAGGAATAAACGAACCTTTCTCGTTTAACTTGTTGTTGTAACGTTTGCGAAATGGCTGATTTTGGCCAGGACCGTTATAACCAAAAAGAAAGAAAGTCATAGAATAATTAAAATCATATTGGTTACGAATATCTTGAAATTTGTTGGCACATTGTGCATCTACCTTTAAGGGCAGACTTTCCTTTGTCAGAACCGGCCTTGTTTTATTTGCATTGGCGCTTTCATTTCCAACACGAACTGACGTATTCTCAAAGGAAACGAATACCTGTGCCATTTCGTAACATTCTAACTTAAAAAAAATTGCAAGATAAACCTACTAGAATTTTTCATTTAGAATGAAATCTGAAAAGTAGATCCGCATACTTTTCTACGCCTTAAAATAGTCTCACTCTGAACCAACAAATTCTATTAGCTGGTCCCATAAGTTCGTGCCGTTTACTCTTGTACCATTTAACCCTTTGCACTCGAAGCTATTTTAACTCGAAAACCAAACATTTTTTCTGACTTGGAATATTTCTATGTACACAAGAGCCGCCGGACCAATACATCCAGTGGAACTGAAATTTTTCTTTTTCAGTAGGACTTTGAAATTATGATTTTCTTTTTCATTTTATAATACACAAACAAATTTAATACTGTAAACGATATTTTTAATGGCGCCTCAGAGTCGCCGCTCGAGTGCTAAGGGTTAAATTCCTCCTTACCATTTAAATTCCTTCTGACCTTTCCGGCAAAGACGTCACACCGTCACCATAAAATTTCTGCGGTTTTCCATTGAAACACCATTTTCAATGGTGAATAATACAAACATATCCACGGCACGAACTCATGGGTCGACGTAATATTTCATCGAATTGTCCTGATCGGAGGATTCTTGTATAACCGACGTCGCAACTCTGATCTATCGACGATTATTCGACGCCCTTAGCCTCAAATTCCAAAAAGTAAACAGCGACGCACGAATTTCTATAATCCATTTTGCAAAAGTCGTCAGAGTCGGTACACCGCACAATCCCCGAAGGGTTAAGAACAGAGAATGAGTGAGTTCTCACCTTGAGGATCGTGCGAGGGTGAAATCCCATCCGATAATCTCGCCGCTGTTAGGAAGGTGGCATTCGCGGGGGATGAAATTGTTCCCGGGGATCTCCCCGGCGACTTCCGGGGTATATAGAATAAGTCGAGATTAAGTTAAGCGGCGAGCAACGATACGAGAGACAGCGTGGAAGTCCGCTGTTTAAGTCCTCGAAGCTCGGGGAGATCGTCTGCCGCCCCGTCCCCCGCCCCTCCCCACACCCTGCTATTTACCAATTATAGTTATTACAGGACGGTCGGCAAATGAGAGGCGCGCGGGCGGTTGGTAATAGGTGGCCCGTTTCCGAGGCGCTAGCTTAACTACACTTTTATAGCGCTTCCCGACTTTAAACGGATAATTTTTATCCGCTAAAGCCTCCGGGCGCGGATTCCATCCCCCGACAACTGCCGTCACCGTCGGGGCCAGAGGGGGTGACTGTACCGCCCCTCGGTGTCCCGGGCGACCCCTCATAAAATTAAGTCAAACAGCTACGGGGTGCCGGCACTCGTTTTTCCCCGTTCCGGTTAAGAGGAACACGCTCCGGCGATCCTGGCCTCCGTCGCCCGTCGCCCGTCGCCGCCACCCCCGCGACCAGAAAGAAAAGGGGGCGAGACTTGAATTGCTCGGGGTGACGTTAATGACGCCCCGCTAAAAGTCACCCGATGCGCGTCTGCAAGAATAATGAGCGGACCTGCACTCGTTTCGCCTCGCGCGCCGCCCGAAAATCGATTCTTCTTTGAACCACCTTTGACTACAACGCGAAAAAGCTTACTCGCGACCGGGGCAGACTTTGACGTGGAACAATCACAAAGTCAAACGAACGGATCTGTTTACAACCCGTTGATTGTTCACGGTCTTCTCTTTGACGACAACGCTTTGACAATGTTCACCCGTTTGCATCGTTACGCACTGGTTTCCTGGTCACAATTTCTGAGAAATTATTGTTCTCTGACATGATAAAAGAAGGGCATTATTTTTCCCTGCCCCATTTGATAGCTCGTTGTACAAAATATTTCAAATGAAACTAACTCTGTTTTCGGGGATACACTAGTGTATCCGTGACTATCACGCGAATTACGCGTACTATCACGCATCCCGCCCAAAGCGGAAAATTGTTACCGGCGTGTTTGCGCACGGCGGATGCGGCGTTTGCGACAGGCTAATGTTTAACTATTCTCGCAAGGAAAATAAACACGGCGAAAGGAAACGTTTTGCTCCCGATGCAAAAGGTTTGCGCCGTGCTTTCGTCAGGCGATGTATAATTTTTTGTTCGGAAACCTTATATGCTGAACTGTGACATTCTTCGTCGTGATACCGATCACTAGATGTTTCGGTGGGTTTCTTTAAAATCAGCAGACACTATTTCGATCGATAAGAATATTCCCGATAATTGTACCTTTGTGATCAAAGCATTTTTTAGCCATCCATCACAGTTTCTTTATGTTGCGCTCACGTGACTCACTAATGATCACCAGACTGCGGATCTTCGTGCAAAATAAAAGTTTCTCATCTGAATTGCGACGATCTGAAGAACGCTCTTACAACGTCTCGCGATCGGGACAATGCGTAATAGTGTGGCAATTTCGAAATATTCGTCAGCGACAGCGCGCGAAGGTCGTCCTTGATGGTTCGAAGATCAAGTCTCGTGCGGCGCGAAGGAGCTGGAAAACGAAAAAGGTTGACCGGCGGCGTTCAAAAAAGTAATTCGAAAAGAGAGAGAGGATATTCGGCGAGCATCAATTTTCAACCCTTGAGCCCCGGCGAGGTTCGAGCCGCAGATTCGCGGGGATACAATGCGAAAGTTCTTCCCCGTTCGGTCAAATGGAATTACTTTTATCGTCGTGGTAGACGACGATTCGATTCACGGTCGTTCATGCGAGTCACAGGCGCACAGGGTGGATCGGCGCAACGCTACGCGCCGCTGGCCGTCTCCTACGCTAAACCCCGGATTTGATCGTGTTTTCCGGCATTACGCCGTGCAACTCCTTTCCTTTCTTCTTTTACTTCCTTGCGCATCAATCACCAGTCATCAACGTGATCGACCGGTGATATCGTTAACGGTTTTAAGACCCCCCGGTGGCTCGCGCGATCCACCAGATGATCTCGTTAGCTGTCACCCTTGCGATCATACCTCGGCCATACCACTCCACCGATTCTGAAGCAACGTTCTGTGGTATGTCTTATACCTACCCTTGGTTAGCTTTCTAGGACTGTTAAATATCAACAAACACCGACTAGATGTTCCTATTTCACGCATGTGTCTGTGATATATTAAATACACGGGTACACGTGTGTTTTAATTTCACGCACGTTCGTGTATTTACAGTGCGCGGGCATTTTAATACACGGTGATAAAACAGTTCGAAAGGAATCGAATCGGAAAACGAAAGCGTCGAATGAAGAAGAATCTATATCGATTATGGACACCGAGTGCCCGAACAAACTTGCTACCTTTGTAACAATTTATGAGGAGAATGCGTAACATTATACAGTGATTTCTCTATACATGTCGCCGAGGCCTGCACGATAAACGTCGCGGAATTATCCCCACTACCGCGGGATGTACGCCGAGGAGTGTAAACATAACACGGCTCGCGTATGTCTCCCGGACGATACATGACCCGTGTTGTCGACATATATCGAGAATTCACTGTACTTCCTACCGAGTACTTTGGTATCGGATTGTTTCGAGTGCCAGCGATAATATTTAGGAAACTCTTTAAGTTAGGGAAATTATTCAAGTTAGGTTAGGTTAAATATAGAGTAAGTTTCAGATTAAGGTTAAGTTTAAGCAAGTGGGGTATGTAAAGAATTGCATAGTATATGACATATTATATAGTATATGACATAGTATATTCATATAGTATATGAATTGTATAGTATATAGGACCTTGAATAAGTTCTCGCTGTTTCTTCAAAAATGGCAGTAGCAGTACCCCGTTCGTGGAATTTCGAATGGTAACACCCATGCAAGGCAGTAGTGTATCTAACCTTAAATTTCAGCGTATGGTAGTTCACTTTAGTGTAAACAAAGTAATTTTTTCTTAGTTCTGAAAATGTCTACTTTTGTGCCAAATAAAGTGTATTTGCGGGGAATTTTATTGCACTGCTTTATTCAAAAGACATCTGCAGCTGAAGCACATAGAATTCTTGTTGAGACTTATGGGGACAATGCTTTGTCGGATACGACATGCAGAGACTGGTTTCGACGCTTCAAAAATAATGATTTTGAGCTTGAGGATAAAGAACGTTCTGGCGCACCGAAAAAATTTGAAGACGAAAAGTTGGAGGAATTACTCGATCAAGACCGATGTCAGACGCTAGCAGAACTTGGGAAAACATTACAAGTAGATGAGTCAACTGTTTCATAACGTTTAAAAGTTTCAGGAATGATCCAGAAGCAAGGACATTGGGTAAAAGCTTTTATTTTGTAAAAGAAACAGCGAGAACTTATTCAAGGTCCTAATAGGTACCTCAAGGTACTATATAGTATCAGTAGTATATAGTATCAATCTTTCGCATCACTGGTCAGAGTTATAGCTTGAAAAAAAAATGAACCGGGCACAAAGTTATAATAATCGAAGGTAGTTTCCTATATCCGGCAACGCGTCTAACACAGTGCCAGTTTCATTCGGAGGATCGAGGAGCTGCGCCCGGAGCACGGTAGCAATTTCAAAACTCGAATGACCGAATTTCGAGCGACGCGACGCGACGCGGCGCGGCGAGGGGAGCATATTCTCGCGAAGAGGCGCTCGAACACGTTGCTCGGCGATACCGGAGGAGGACGAAGAGGAGGATGAAGAGGAGGGTGGTCGTGAGGAGGGAGGTGGTGACCAGGGGGTAGCAGTTCTCGCGCCGTCGCTCTCCATGAGGTTCCCATGGCACGGGGAATACCTATCCAGTTGTAGGGTCGGCCTAGTGCTCCTCGTTGGAATCGAGGCGCCTGCCACCGGTGGCCCCGCCTACTCGCGATACAACCTTCAACCCTCGCACACCCCCAATGGCCAGTTATTATTATCATTGTACCGAGCCCTCTCCCCCGACCCACCACCTCCTCCCGCACTCCCGCAACTACGCCACTCGAGGATATTCGACCTCTTCAGGGAGTCACGTCGAAGTCGTCTATTACGTGGACCCATAAGTAATCAATTATTTTGAAATCTAGAACAAACTTTGTAGAAAATTCAAGTTTTTATCAACATCAAGGACCGTTTGCCATCTTTCCTGCGAATTTTCAGTCCCCATAGAAATCCAGGGTTCGTCAAGCAAAATATGACTCGAGGTGCCTCCTAACATCTTCTACAGAATGTTTTATTTCTCAAATAATGCTCCAGAGATCTGAAAAGATCGGAGGGAGCAATATCCGGTGAGTACGGGGGTGCGGTCAAACTTCCCATTGCAATTCTTTGATTTTTTTAGATAATTAGCAGTATTACACCTTTTCTGTGGACTGAAGATGCCCTCTTTTTCAATAGTTCTGAATACAGCCGCTGTAATTGCTGACGATACAACTCAGCAGTAACTGTTTCTCCAGGTTTCAACAACTCAAAGTGAATTATGCCACGGCAGTCCCACCAAACGCACGGTAACACCTTTCTAAGCGATAAGCTAGCTTTAGGGGTTGATATTGCGGTTTGATTTGCAGAAACCCATCACTTGAAACGCTTTATGCTATCATAAAGAATCCATTTTTCATCTCCGGTAACGATTCCGCTATGAAATGGATCTCTACGAAATCTGGACAGCAATGAAGTGCAAATTGATCGACGAATATTTTCATTAGTCTCAGATAATTGATGCGGTACCCATATTCATTGCCTATATGCCTTTCCCAGTTCGTGTAGGTGCCTTTGTATAGTTGACCGTGTGGACCCAAGGCTTCTCGATAATTCTTGTATACTTAATTTTGGATCAGCTTCCACTAGAGATTTTAGGCTGTCGTTGTCGAATTCAACTGGTCGACCGAGGCCTGTCAGAGAGACCATAATCACCAGCCGGAAACCTTCTGAACCAACGTTGACACTTGTTGACCTTCAATACGTCTCTGTAAAAATCGCAAATTTTCTTTGTTGTTACATTAAATACCGCATGAAAATGAAAAAGTATGCAATGACGAATACGAACGGAAGGTACGCACGCCGTTATTTTATTACAGGGTTGTAAAAGAAAATTATACTTTTTCGAATATTTTGAACAGAGGCTTTTCCTTTTTATTTCCTTTTTCTAAAAAGATATGTGACTTTGAGATTGCGAAAGAGGATGGTCCTGGTTTGGCATTTTGTGCGCGGATAACAGTGTATTAGCCACGGTCAAGCCATCCGAGGGTTAAATGTCTCGGCAATGATTTACAGGAACGAGAACAGAAAGATACGAATCTCCCATGCATTCATCAACGTGATAGACGCCAAGTGACCGTCGGGATATCCACACTTGCGTGGCGTAAATAACGAGCTGAATAATTAACTATCACTCTCCAGTGGAAAATTATTTTAATATCTTAATTCAATACTCTCGTTGATCGTTCGAAACGTTTCACAATAATCGAATATCAATCTATTACGATCCGCAATTTCTTGTTATCCTCGAATTTGAATCGTGAATCGTTACAATTGCTAATTAGAATTTACTAACACGTCAACGTGCAGGATACAAGTTATTTTAGAACGCATAAAATCTGCTGTTTATTTATCATTGCAGACTTCAGGGAAGTAGAAAATTTACAGAAATTCAAATCTTCCTCTTTTGATTCTATTTTTGAGAACGGTCGTTATCGGAATCGGTGGAATGATTTAATACCAGATTCACTTAGACCGGGCATCGTGAAAAATAATCTCGGACGCGGGCGAAGTCAAAATGGCACAGACTGTGGAACATCTGCACGGTACACGCAGGGACAATATGGACCACAGGCCTCTTTAGCATTTTTATGCGAGCTGCTGCTGACAGTTTATTTTATTATATAGCTAGGCGGCTGCCCATCGTCCATCCTCCACGAGAATTCATAAGTCAAGTCCCAACGGAACTTCGCCGCGAGCTAGCCCATTTCTTCGCGGTACCTTACGACTGCCGATACGGGCGATAAATCGATTAATCAGATTTCTCCCGTGCGGCGATAAAAACCGAACTTTTATCCACGGCTCGTCCCATTATTTTTCCACGGGAAGACCTGCTCTCTGGAAATTAAGAAAATTCTCGAAAATATTAAGTCGCGCGAAAATGGTAAGTACCACGTAGCTTGAAATCGTTTAATTACGATGTACAATTAACCCGTTGCACCCGAAGCTATTTAACACTAGATTTACGGGACCCGTCAAAATGACGGATTCTAATATTTTTAATTCACGAATATCCAGATTGCAAACATGGATCCATGAGGAATTATTTAACAAATTTATTTCTCTAGGTATATATTATTAAAAAAATGGCTACAGATTTTGATTGATATATTCGTGTTATTTTTATAAGGAAATGTAAAATAGTCATTTTTAGTGCTCCGTAAACCTAGTGTTAAACTCGAAAACGAAACATTTCTAGAATATGTCCCTTTTATATATTCTTTTTCATGTTATACACACGAAAATGGTGCAATTTACTTGTGCAATATTAAAGCAATATTAGCAATGTATCAAAAACAAATTTAATAAGCTAAAAAACATTTTGAATAATGATACATCAATTTCCAGCGGCGCCTTACAGTCGCCAGTCGAGTGTCAAGGGTTAAATGCACAACACATAACAACCCCGAAGGTTCGTAGCATCCGATAATTTTCGCCGGCGTACAATGTCTCAAACAATAATACCGATCCTTCTGTCACGGCAGCTATGAGTATGACAAGAGACGCTCGTCGAGAACAAAGGAAAGCAGATTGATCGAGGAGACGTAACACACGCGCGTCGACAGCCGATAACGGTCCCCGGCCGATGGCCGTCGGAATTTACGATTCGGACTTGTCCGAGGTTCTTTCGAGCGGTTCCGCGTAAACTACCCTACAGAGGCTATCCGGTGTCCTGTGGACTTGCACTCGATTAGCATGACAACGCGGTCCGGGAGTAGTTTGTTGCTCGCCTTCGGTGGCGTCGTCGACGGTGCGTGCCCGTCGTCGGGTCGAGGGTCGCCGAGGGCTGTGGAGAGGGTTGCTCGGCTGTCGGGCAGTATTTTTTATCTAGTCACGGTCAACTGGCTGATCGGCTCACCCGCCCATTATTAGCGCAGCACACAAACCTCGCTCCCGGGCTTGGTGCCCGAGCCATTGCTACCGTCTCCGCATGCACACGACACCACACGCCTTCAGAAAAGAGAACGGGAGACAGAGGGACGTGGGCGACCAAGGGGAGGAAAAGAGAGAGAGAGAGAGAGAGAGAGTTGGCCCCCTCTGTCCATCCACGTAAGGTCGGCAGCTTATGGGCCACCTAGCCTCGAAGCAATAGCCGACCGTGTTCCTCGAAGGGTGGACACACCACCCTAACCCAGCCTCTCCCTTCCCTCCCGGAGGTTTTATCTTTTTAGTATTATTGCGCGATCGCCGCACCGACCACCCCCTCGTCGAAGGACACACGGCCACGGGGGAGAGAAGAAAGTGGTAGTTCCGAAAGGGAGGACAGAGAACCGGTCGTCGGTGCCGGCTGCGATCTACGAACTGCCGATTCGAGCGTCGAGCAACGGTCTCATTAGCATAAAGACGACCAGCCGCGATTCCCTTGTCGTTCGCAATCCACGACCGTCGAATCTGGGCCAGTCCGCGCGCACATTATCGGCCGATTTACGGATCACGCATCTACCACGGCGATCACGATGCCCGTCCCATCCGATCCTCCGCCACTGGAAACATTTCGATCGTCGCTGGTTCGACGCGGATTCGATTCGAATGATCACGTCGAATTTTTTCGTCTAAGCGTTCTGGGCCGGGGCCTGAACGGGACTTGTGTACGCTTCTTTATGGTAATAATGGGATTGAGTTCATTCGGATTTCATTATTGCTCATGTTTTATTATTCAGATCACGCAGTGTAACGCTAGGTTTACGGAACACTAGAAATGACTATTTTACATTACTTTATAAAAATAACATGAATGTGTCTATGAAAATTTGTAGCCGAGAAATCAATTTGTTAAGCAATTCCTCGTGGATACATCTTTACAATCTTTATATTCGTGTATTAAAAATATTAGAATCCGTTATTTTCACTAGTCCAGTATATCTAGTGTTAATCGCAAGTCTAGTGGTAGTCTAAGGTTATAATTAAACTGCGGGTTTCGACAAAAACAAGCTGCCGCAATTTGAAATATTCAACATCATTGAAGAAAGAAAGAATCTTCTGTGTTGCTACTGTTTTCCGCGATGTTTATATATATAATTTAATTGTTTAATGTTGCTTCAACACCAAAGGTCATTAGCAACGCGGTACATTTTCTTACAATATATTATACATATTTGTATCCTCGATATACTTGGCAAGACCGGCGATATTCTCCTTAGAACTTAACAGAATGGGTAAGGATCTAGGCAACTTTGCATTTTTCCTTTCATTCTCATATTTTTTGCATTCTATTATTAGGTGGTTTATGTTGATTGGTACTTTACAGATGTTTGTTCAATATTTCGCGAAGGAAGAACGATGCAGTAGACGAAGCATTTCAACAACGAAGGTAAACGAAGAAACAAATTCTGGTGTGAATATCGATTAATTTATAGGAGAATTCGTCGGTAAGCTTGGAGGAATGACAAGTTCAAGAAAAAATGGTGTCTTCGGTCAGATCGAATTTCATTTGATTCGTATAGCAAGGGGTTGAGCCACGTTTCAGAGCGACTTAATGTCACAAAGAAGGTTCCGTAAGAAAGATGGAGTCCAATACTATTTCCAGCGGGTCGTTAGCGAACCAGGTGATTTTGCATTAGAGAAGGAAGTAAAGGATAGGAGGATGCCCCGGGATGAACGGTCCCGCTCCATCGAAAGGAACCGGAGAAAGTGGATGTACGAGGAGCCGTGGTTAGACGAGGTGGAATAATAACGGTTCGGGTTCCTAGTTTGGGATATATCAATGGGATTCAATATCGAAATGATCCGATAGCCGTGTGTAAGCATGCGTGCACGCATCGCTCGGGGTCTCGTGTGCGAGGGTCTCGCCGCGTACATAACTTACATATATGTATGTAGCCGCCATAAAGATAGCGCGTATCAGATACCGTAGTCTACTGAAAGGGAAACGAAGGCAGTCTTTCTCTCTGGCTCTGGCATACATCCAAAGGGCATCCCACTGACCGTTTTGCTTTTTCCTAATTCATCTCTGATATACGTCTCCCGCACGGAAATATATTCTCCTAGCGGCTACAGCAATCGTTAGTAAAAAGATGATTATTAAATTTAAATTTAAGCTAATCTACACAAAATATAAAGACAAAAATTCTTATAGAAAAGATTTTTATACTTTTTGGTTACAAATAACAGTTATTAGTGCCCAAAATATTGGATCGATTGCTCAAAGCAGTTATCCATGAGAGAAGTTCATAACAATTATCAATGAGAGTACCTCATTTCGATCGCTCACAACAGTTATCGATGAGAGAAATTACTCATAACAGTTATCGATGATCGAATTTCTTTTCGCTTGTTCACAATAATTATTGATGAGAAAATTCATTTCAGTTGCTTATTTAATTACCGAGTTGTCTACTCTTTTACATTAAAATGCCCAGAGAAGGGGTTCTAAGTTCTATATAAAATTTTCTATTTTACGAACAATTTTCCACAAGATTGTTTAGCAAACTTTGGAACTGTCGCTGCAAACGCCTGCAATTTCTGGAAAAAAATCAGTATTTTCAATAAACCATGCGTACCTATCCAGGCAGTTTAACATACATTCGAAAGAATTTGTTTTTTGTTCTAGATCTTTTGTTCTTTTTTGTTCTAGATTTGTCAGATCTCGGTGCATCTCGAAACAGAAAAATCGTATTAAACTCTGTAAGCGGTAGCGCCGCCATTTTGGATCGGAAAAATACAACAAATTTTTCCCAAGTACTTTCGGGTGTGTTGTAAACAGTGGTTCAATTCGATTTTGTATTACATTATTATTTTACACTGAAAAAAATCAATAACTGCACCTTGTCCAAATCCACACCGTCCACACAAAATGAAAGAAATTTTTCTACGGCTACAGATTTTGTTAAAAAAAAAAGAAGTAGATTGTCCGATTCTACATTAGACGCATTATGCTTAAGAAGTCAATTCAAAACATAAAGCGTAATGTTTCACTTTATAAAAGTTTGGTAAAAGTTTCCGAATATATAATAATTCCCAAGATACATCTCGAGAATTCTCGAGAAGTATACTCTTATTTCTCATGTCTCGAGGTAAATGAAAAATGTTGAGAACTCATGAACACTAGGTGTGACTTATCGAGCAAACTTGCTGTTGTCGTTGAAGAAATCTTCGGCTGCAGATGACGAACAATTCGAAGGCAAAACTCGAGTCTCTAAATTAACCCTTAGCACTCGAAAGGCGGCTGTAAGGCGCCACTAAAAATTGCTGTATCATTACTCAAAATATGTTTTACATTATTAAATTCGTTTGTATTTAATAAATTACTGAACACTTCAGTATTGTACGATTAAATTGCACCATTTTCGTATGCATAACATGAAAAAAAAAAAATATATGGAAGAGAAATATTCTAGGTCGGAAGAAATGTTTCGTTCTGGAGTTAATATAGCTTCGAGTGCAAAGGGTTAATGGAATTCGCGCAACAGCTTACCCATGCAGAACAAACGTCTCCGAGGCGCGTCCTCTTCATGGATGGGGCATTACGATCGCTTGCTATTCAAGGTACGCTTTAATCTTGTTTCTATGCAGCGAAATAAAGTGGCAGTGCGGCGGCGGTATCAAGGAGGAGGCTGTTTCCCGGGGACAAGAAGGATGTCGCTCCGGGCGTTTTATGGGTGTCGATGATGTCACAGATTCCAGCCATAAAAAGAAATTTAGTGATCCGGCAGCGACCGGTTCACGGCGCGATACATTCTTCAGCTTCGAGCCCCCCGCGCGTAGTCGAGACGCGAACCCTTGCGAGAAATCAGGATCCTCCGGGATCCTTCCTGGGAGAATTATCCTGGTGGGAGCCTTCTTCCGGACGGATTCCGGAATTTACAGCCGAGCGAATAAGGTTAAGTAGGCGCAGATTGAGTCGAGCACCGAAGCCACACATGGCGGCACGAAGGGAGGAGGGAAAAGTGGACCCTACCACCTTCGCCTCGCCACGTACCACAGAATCGAAGCCCTATCGTGTGGTCGCAACTGCGGATAGTATCGGATACTAGCCGGAGGCTACTTACTACTATTATGCCAATAGTGGGGCTAGGTAGGCTAGGGTCATCTTCAATTGGATCATACTTGACACTCGCCGCGGCCCGGCCAGCTGATCGTTACATTCTTGTACGCTTCGAGCAAAGTCAACCCTCCTCTTCGACTACTCTTTACCCTCTTTGCGTACGGCTTTGTACTGCTTTCTATTCCCGCGAACGTATCGACTTGTTCGTTCCTATTGCGTCAATGATTAGTCCCCAAGCCCAGCTTCGGGACTAATTACAATCGGATCGCGTTTCACGTTTGGATATGCTCGATCAGTCGATTGTCACGTTCTTCGAGATACCGGGTAAACCACGAACACTTTTGCGAACTTGAAGACTTCTCTGCTGTTCTTTGAAAAATTCCGATCGAACTTACACGTTTAAACAGGCGGCTGTGCTTGTGGAACTTTCACGGAGAGAAACGTTAGCCTTGAGCACTCCTTTGAAAAATGTTCTCGTGGAACAGATATTTCAGAATGTGTAATATTATATTGTCAGAAGAGAAATGAACAAAATATTAAAAAATAGGTAACATGTTCAGAATAACGTTCAACTGCAATAGCTATATTGTTGTACTCGTCGAACAATATTCGGTATATCGTATAGCAAGACCGCGGGTCTTCATAGAAAATGAAAAATGCATTCATTGCAGATAAAAATTGTCTTTCTTGTACACTTCGCTAGTACACTAATTTCCTTAAATCGTTAATTCAACACGTTCGTCGCCGCGTCACCCATATATGGGTGACGGAATTATTTGTGCAGGTTTTAAAATGAATTTTTACGTTGATATATTCATTGTACCAAACTTGATTAGGATCTGTAACATGCAGAAAAGTTGGAGGATTACTCAGTATCATACATTTAATTTTTTGCAATTTTTATTTCATTAAATAACTTACTTTGATTTCGTGGCATTTTTGGGTTTCTAGTTGGGCGTTCAAAGTGTTAAGGAAATTAAATTTCTTCGCTTAACTTTTAACTTTTATCAACTTCTTCTTTAAACTTGTCCACCGTTTTAAGTTGTACGTGCTCGTCTTCTTTGAATATTGGCGTGCGAAATGTCTGTCCCTGTCACAAAGCAATTTTATTTTCCATTATGAATGAAGAGGGGGATTCGGCGGCACTGGGTTAGAAATGTTTTCCAAGTAGAAGCGAATTTTAGTCATTCGTCATTGATACAGGGGGCGGCTCGGGACAGCGAATTGTTTAAAATAGACAGTAAAGGGGATTTAAATGGTCCCCAGGCGTGTCGCGCGTCCTGCTTTCGAGGTCGGGGGGGCCGTGACTGTAAAGTGAATCGAATTTTCAACCGTGTAAATTCGCTGGTGTATTCGAGGGGTAGACGCGCGACGCGTGACCGCAATCTTGCTCTCCCATAGATGCCGATACGTCACTAAACAGTGAAACAAATCTCTTACTTTCTCGTTTAGTTCTCCCGGTATTCGTCATTGGCACGACTAATTCAGCATGCTCGTAATTACAACAATTTTTGTTCCCTGTCCGCCCCTCGTGGCGATTTGTCACGTACATGTTGTTCCGCCATTTGTAGAACAATTGATCTGAAACTTTGTGACTTTTATTCCTTTAATATGAAATATACATATATTACATATACTAGCATAATACCCGTTGGTATGCCACTATTTCAGACTATAGGCTACGTTTAATGACATATTTAATCTCGTATTAGCAACCGTTTACTCAATAGTTGTACCAATTTGTTGTTCATTGTTATTCTTTGAAATTAAATATAATAATGTCTGTAATTCTGCCGTGCTCTGTGCCAGCAGTCTTTACTGATTTAATTTCAGCACTTGATCCTGAAGGATTTCCGGGATCAAAACATATTCGTCCACCCTTTTGGGATAATGGCTACCTGTGTAGCTTTCTATGTCTTCTGTGTTTCGAGATTTCTTTTTACCGTTTTACAGAAACTGGCAATTACATATGTATATATGTTTAGTACTGTTAATATCAAAACACGGGGGGCAAAAAAATGTGACAACATTTGCTACATTTTCCCATTCGCATCTCTCAAATCTTTCTATGTCTTCTGTGTTTCGAGATTTCTTTTTACCTTTTAACAATTACATACGTACATATATTTAGTACTGTTAATAGCAAAACACGGGGGGGGGGGGGATGTGACAAGATTTGTTACATTTTCCCATTCGCATCTTTCAAATCACCTTGAAAGCACCTTGAACGGAGGATTGATGACCGCCACAAGGCGTTCCCTGCGAAACGGAGCAGTATGTGAAATAATTTTTGGAACAAGTATCTAGGAAATAATTGTGCAAGAAGATGCAAAGGGGATTCGTTCTCGCGGAAGCCGTGAAAGTATGGTTGCCCCTCGAAGAAGAAGATGAAAACAGCACGTGCAGCAGATTCGGGTTCGGGTTTTCGCGCGAGCTGAAATCCGGCTGAAATTGTCGGACAGCCGCGACACGGCGAGCATGTTGCAACACAAAAATTCAATTGCACGCATGACGTTGCACCCGCGGACGTAAATGGATGTGGTGCGGGAGAGACGCACGGCCGCGGGTGCGTAACCAGAGAGGGTGGCTTTTGGCTGGTGGCTGGCTGGATGGCGTGGAAAAGGAAGAATCAGAGAAACACCGTGGCCACCCTTAACGAGGCTAATACGCACGTCATGAACCGACCGGCCCTCCGCTACCCGGTGTCACGTCCGGGTGCGACGCGTTATTAATGTCGCGCTTCGGGGTATGCGATACAACTGTTGAACGTCACGTTGACGGACCGCGTTACGTTCCGCGGCAACGAGACCGTGCCGTCAAACCGTTCGTTGGAATACCGTGTGATTAGTGTTCCTGATTTCTCAACGTTTTTCATTTACCTCGAGAAATCAGAAATAAGAGTATATTTGTCGAGACGTCTCGAGAATTCTTGAGATATATCTTGGGAATTATTATATATTCGGAAACTTTGACCAAACTTTTATAAAGTGAAACATTACGCTTTTGTTTTGAAATTACTTCTTAAGCATAATGCGTCTAATGTAGAATCGGACAATCTACTTCTTTTTTTTTTTTTTGTAACAAAATCTGTAGCCGCAGAAAAATTTCTTTCATTTTGTGTGCATGTTGGCTTTATCGTGTACAGAACATCCAAAAGTTGCTGAAGATTGGGTGTCCTTTTTTCAGTGGACTCAAAAATTTGGAATTCCTTTGTTAGAGTCCGGAATTTATTTTCTACTGCCGCTAAACTCTTGACACTAAATTCCTATATAACTTGTGAGATTTTTTACATTGCTGAACTTGGAACAGGTGACCTTAAATGGATTAAGGAATTAAGACACAAATGTTACAACTAGTGTTCCTGATTTCTCCACATTTTTCATTTCTCGAGAAATGAGAAATAAGACTATATTTCTCGAAAATTCTCGAGAATTTTTAATAAAATAAAAAAATATTGGAAAACTTATACTATTTGGAATATCGTTAATAATATTTATCGGAAGGGCAAAAAACTTTAACTCGGTGTTTATTCCTGTTCAATATGTACATAACTTTAAAAACAAGGAAAAAATAGACGCTAAATATAACCGATAAATTTACTTATTTGAAACCAATCTTTTATAAAGTGAAACATTCCGCTTTTGTTTTGAAATGACTTCTTAAGAAGCATAATGCGTCTAATGTAGAATCGGACAATCTACTTCTTTTTTTTTTTTGTAACAAAATCTGTAGCCGCAGAAAAATTTCTTTCATTTTGTGTGGATGTTGGCTTTATCGTGTACAGAACATCCAAAAGTTGCTGAAGATTGGGTGTCCTTTTTTCAGTGGACTCAAAAATTTGGAATTCCTTTGTTAGAGTCCGAAATTTATTTTCTACTGACGCTAAACTCTTGGCACTAAATTCTTGAAGGCTATCTGCAATTTCTAATGCTAACTGTTTTTCCAGTGATAGTTCCTCATTCTGAGAATCTGAAAGTTTTTCACTATTTTCATAAGAATCATTGTTATATTTTCCAAAAAGTCTGCTTAGAATTTGTTTTGCCATTTTATACATATCTGCCTTAGATGTTAAATAAAAAAATGTATCTTCTGAATCTTTTTGCAGAGATTCTGGATTGGGCAGATATTTTATAAGGGCTACAACAATCTTGTCTCTTGTTTTAGATATTTCTTCTTGAATAACAACAAGAAACTCATTACTCAATTCAGTATTCAGTTTTGCTAAAGTTTTAAGTAAGAATTTAAGAGAATTTAAGAATTTATATGCTATAAAATAAATGAGATTCATAAGAATTTTCCTAGATTGAAATTTCTCGAGAAATACTGAAATTTCTCCCGTCCCAGGACTATGGAAATATCATGCTCCGAGTCCTTTGTTAGGGGAACCTGAAGTATCATTGTTTTGTGTTTCAGAAAAATTCAAAAAATTTCAAAAGTGTTGCAGAAATCAGTCGTAGATCAGAGAACGACGCACACTGTCACCGGCCAAGTTTACCAAACGTATCGAATTGATAAGTGAAAGTACGAATACGATAAAAATCGATCCAAATCTTTAAGTAGTTACGTCACATTGAGTAATTATATCGATGACTCTCTTTGCCCTTGCTATACCACGAAAAAAATATATATACTCATCGAGAACAGTCTTTTCCATCCCTCGCAGCATTCAAAGAAAGAGTTACACATTTCGCCGACATATAATGCTCAGTAAAGCCTGCATAACACGGATTCACACTTCACGCTATTTTTTTGGCTTCCAACTACCCTAATCTTCAATCGCGACCGCGTTCTCTACGTGTGAGGACTTAAGAAGATTTAAATAATTAAATGTTAGTCTGTGTTTTCCTTTCAACCACCTCTTTGTCATGCTTTTCATTAAAATCAGGGGGACTTCGAATAAGCATAATTTTAAATAAGCTTACTCCTTCAAAATAAGCACAATTAACACTACAACTACCGAACCAGTCAAAATGACCGGTGGATGATTTTTTCTTTCACGATTAGTGAAACTATGAAAACGTTTTCACGAGAATTTAATATATCTCTTCTTCGGAGTACATGGTAGCAAATTCAATCTTGCTGTTATTATAAAGGGATAAGTGTAAGTCACGTTTAGGGTAGTTCTAGCGTTAATATCCGCACAACTCCCACAGTAATTGGGCCCTTTACCCTATATTCAATGGAGCTCGAAGTTCGAATAACTGCGACGATGAAACGGCAAATTCTCGATGTCGAGGCGAATAAATTCATTAGTGTATCGCTTCGATAACAGAACGAACCGCGCGGATAAATAAGGAAACGAGTTTCGTGCGGCGAAACGTTTCTGTAACGGAACGATAAGGCGATCGATAATAACCTTCCGGTTAGTATAACGGCTTTGGACGTCGGACGTTCCCAGTGGCTGTCCGAATACTTCGGATATTAACGACACCGTTCACAAATACGTGGCGCAACGCTGATTTACATAGAATATTGTTATCCTAGAGAAGACGGAAGATGTACGCGGAGCCGTGGAACGGCACGTAGAGGTTCGCCAATATCCACGAGGGCATAAATGTTTTACATGCAATAAGGCGTTCGCCCCGGCTGGACGAAACTGCCCGCAGTCCAATTTTATTACTTGACCGCAAAGGGGCTTCGTTCGTGGAAAAGACGCTGGAACAGGGACTCGAGGTGTAAAAAAAGAACCGTGCCCGTATAAAAGCGAGAGACACTTCCGTGATACGACGATCCGTAACGTGTGGCCAGATCGAGAGATACCGTAATGGATGCGTGCTCGCTTCAAACTCGCAGCAACCCTATTCGCTCTTAACACTAGGCTTACGGGACCCGTCGAAATGACGGATTCTAATATTTACAATTTACGATTATTGAGATTGTGAAGATCCATCTTCGTGGAATTACGCAACAAACTTATTCCCTTAGGTATATATTATCTAAAAAATGGCTGAAAACTTGGATGGACACGTTCTTCTTACTTTCATAAAGTAATGTAAAGTACTCACTTTTAATGCTCCGTAAACCTAGTGTCAAAGGGCTATCCTTTCGCCCCGCTACAAGATTTCGAAAGATTCTCTTCCATCATCTGTAAACTACCCTTCACACGGACAGTTAAAAAATAAAACAAATTCCGATCAAATTCCTAAGAAACTTTCAGGAGACGAGTCGGCGAAGAACAGAACTTTCCAAGTTTCTATTTTATGATAGCTACTCGATGAAGATAGCTCCACAAAAGTTTCGCAGGGTTGAAGCGAAGCAACCCTCTGAGAAAATTCCTGAATTCTAAATGCTATTTTTAAGCTACTTTGCGAGTTTGTTCCCACGGGAATGTTAGTGGAACACAACCGTCCGGTTAATTTTTACGATCAAAATTAGCAAATTCTGAACGGTGTCTCGATTTCTGGAAAAAATCGGATACAACTTGTAGAGTGCGTTTAGGGTGAGCGACGGCGTCGTCGTCGTCGGCGGCGGCGGCGGCTACACATGCAAATAAGTGCGCGTACGCGGCAGTACGTCGCGCACACAATTTATGGCGGTCAGTTTATTGAAACGGGCGGCCACCCCCTCGCCCCGCCCGAAAAGAATAGTTCTTTGCCCCTCCGCGGCATATGAGTGCGGACATTTGTACGTACGTATATGCGCACGCACGTGGTGGACGTAACTTCTCGCATTCGGGGGTGGAAGTGGCTCGGATATAGAAGGGGAATTTCGAGTTCTCTCCGGTGTTGTCTCCTAGTAGATCTTTAATATTCTATTTAATATCGAACACCCCAGCTGACTGCGTTGTACCATTTTCTATATCGCCATCGAATCAAGCGCACGCATAACATATCTGCCACTGTGTGATACGTTTTCTAATGGTGCAGAATATTTCCGATCCGTTTATGTATTTGTTAACGCAAGCCCGTTTTGCCATCATATAAATGGACTGAAATGAAACGAAAAAATTTTTAACCCCTTGCACTACTACAGCGACTCCCACTAATATTCGGACGCTTTTAAAAGTCGTATATCTTTGTTCACGTTCGACCATTCGACTTGAATTTTTTTAAGAAGTTAGAACAATTGGTTTGTTACATAATGAGAGCAAAATATTTTACGAAAATTGCAATTGGTCGGAATTGCAGAGAAAATACTAAAAGTTGTACTTTGCAACTTTTTCGTGTGGACTTATATTGAAAATTTAGAAAGCACGATTTGTAGATCTGTATGTGAATTATACATACTCTGAGAATTTCATCAAAATCGGTGAACGTTGCAATGAGCTACAGATGTTTCAAAATGATCAGATTAGGGCGAAATTCCGTGACAAGGCTAAAATTCTGCGACTTTCACCCCGTTTGTAGCTCATTGCAATATTGACCGATTTAGATGAAATACTCAGAATGTGTATAATTGATACATATGTACAAAACGTACTTTTTAAATTTTTGATACAAGCTCGCATAAGAAAGTTGCAAAATACAACTTCTAGTACTTTCTCTGCAATTTCGACAAATCGCAATTTTAATCAAACATTTTTCTCACGTTATGTAGCGATCCAATTGTTCCAACTTCTTAAAAAAAGTCAAGTTGTATAGTCCAATACTGACAAAGTTATGCGATTTTTAAGAGCGTCCGAATATTAGTGGGAGTCGCTGTATTTATTTTGTGATTATAAGGATTAGAAATTCTTCACGGTTCAGAATTTCATAGAAAAAAAGATAGTTTATTTAATATCGACGGAGGTCTCTGTACGCATGTGGTGGGCGACGGACACCACGTCGGATCGCATAAATCAAACGGGAGATATTGGCCGTTTTTGTCGGGGACGGGGTGGTAGATGATTGCGAGACTCGAACCGCGGGCTCTATAATTGTTTTTACGGATTATAAATTTCGCTTTTTACAACCGCCACCTCGCCCTACCGGATTCCATTTCCCTACCTGAGATTTCCTCTCCGATCGGGCCTCCGATCCCGCCATTCGTCTTCCGAAGAAATTCCAAGATCTACGGTTTAGTTATTTTCACTCCTGTTCCGGAAGAAAGTTACCCCGCGAGGGTGAGAATTTCGGCCAGGGGAAATGAATTGGTAACTTTTTTTTTCGAGAGTTATCGATCCCATCGACGGCCGATTATAAATCTCCATTTAGTTCCGCACGAGTACTAAAATTTTTAAATTTTTAATCTTTATTTCGATTGTTCGCGATGTTGTAATATGTGCTTGCAGGCGGTGATAGTTTAGTGTTAAATGCTGCAAGCTATTACCACGGCAAATATACGGATATAACGAATTAATTGTGATTAGAATATTAATTTTACCACGTTTTGAAGGTTTTCGACGATTTTTATAAACCGGTCAATAATTTGTAGACTGGCTGAAAATGGTAATTTCCTCGCAGGATTTAATGGAACGTTTTAATCGGCTATCGTTGCATACCAGACACGCATATTTATATCGAAGAAGGAACATATAATATTTATGGGGCTACTCGTTCGAGAATCACGCGGCCAAGCCCCTCGTTCCCCTTTTGCCGGGACATCAACATGATACAGTGCCGTTTAGACGGGAGTTCAGGGGTTAAGAAGAGATTTTGGGGTCGCGTTAATTAATACTGCTCTACCGGCACCCCCTGTAAGCGCAACACTTGGGCACTAACTATGACTTAAGCCGCCATTAATTCACATCAACGTCTTCCTACCGCCCCGGCTGGATGACTTGCATCCTTGTTGCCGAACCGAGATAAGTGGCTAGGATACTTGAAAGAATCCACCTTGATCGACGTTACATTTTTACTGAATAACTTTTCAAAGAATCTTCGACGCTCTACTAAACTTTATCGATATCTCGCAGGTGAAAGTTTATGCACGATGGCTTTTCGAAAAGCAGATTAGAACGTCATTTTTTCTGCCGAATGGTTGAACAGTTAAAAACATGGTACAAATAAAGAAGAAGCGAGTGATAAAAGATCTGCTTTCCTTTAAAATTCTTTATTACCATAATGACCATAACTGTTATAACCAAAAAGAAAAAATGTCATGGAATAACAAGCATTTCATCGACTAAAATCGTAACAAATAAATATTATGAGCAACCGAAAATTTTGCTCTCGTTGGTAAATGTTATCGTCGAGAGAAATTCATTTCGATCGCTTATAACAGTTATCGAGGAGGATTCAATTTTTTCGACACTAATAACTGTTATTTGTAACCAGAAAGTACAAAAATCGATATTTCTTAATCATTTTGTTCTCCGAATCTTTTTCTTTACATTTTATGCAGATTATCTTAAATTTCAACAACAATCAACTTTTTATTAATGATTTTGATCGTTGAAAATTTGAGAATAACTGTCATTTTTGGTCCCCGAAAATACATAACAAGTGATACAATATTTTCTTTATTTCCGTCCGTAAAAAGATTTTACAATATTTCGTACGAGCTATAACTGGGGGGAGTGAAACTGAAAAATTATTTAGTACTTCCAGTGCAACATATTCCTCTCGTGTTTTATGTAGTAATATGTTTCTCAGAAGGAGAGCGACAAAGAGGGCAGCGCTGGTTTCACGGTAGCCGATGTCTCTGCACGATAACGAACCTACGTTTTCGTCACGCACACGTCTCATGTGACCCATGGACCTAGAACACAATCCCTGTCAACTCTAAGAAACTAATGATCGCACGACGCGTCTGTGATTTTGCGATTCGTATACACGACTCTCTGGTTTCACCGTTCGTATCGGTGCCTTGTAGCCGGTCAATTAGTTGCCACCGTGTAAACAACCGTGCAACTTTATTGTCTGAACGCAGCTACACCATTGCGTGTTCAAATGTTCACATTTACACATGGGGCCCATTGAGGATCCCACTTACCTAATTCCTTGGTAACTTTGATTACAGCAACAATTTATTTCTGTAAACAAATTAAACATAACCTAAATATTGACAGAAGCAAATAGCTGAACTCTCAGTTCACAAATGGCGCGGCTAAAAATGTTCACATAAAATCCAAGACTGGGGTCCTTTCACTCATGCATTTAAGGGTTAAGGGGCGGTTTTTCATCAATTTTTATCAACATTCTCCGGAAGAGTGTATGGTCAGTTGTAGACATGGTCAGCTGCATGGTAATTCAGGTGAAGCGAGCTTGGTTCGCGGTACCGAGCAAGATGGGTAACCGCCCGCGAGGGTTTTCTCAATAATTCCTTATTTACATTACGTGGAGCTCTGTTTTATCAACATTCTCACCGACTTCATTGCAAATTATACCTTAATACAGCGAATTCTCGATATATGTCAACAACACGGGTCTTGCCAGCGTCATGTATCGTCCAGGGACACATACCCGAGCCTTTCATACCTCTCGAGGTTCGTAGGCTCTTAGGCTCCTCACAGGAGGGTATACACCGCGGTAGTGGGGATAAGTCCGCGACATTTATCATCCAAGCCTTGGCGACATATATACAGAAATCCACTGTATTTCGCAGAAACTTTCTACGTAGAATATTGAAAACTTATTCGAGGTCATCATGTTACTAGACTCGGCCTGTATGTAAATTTTTCATAAAGGAAACTCGAGTTTTCAATGGAAAAACGCCGACCCCCTCAAGGTCAAACAATATTCGGTTTCCTCTGCGGTCCCTGAGTTCGGCCCTCGCTCCAATATTTACGATTACACGATCCACCATAATCCGGCCAATAAGTCGTGTGTCCGGGTGCTCGAGTTCTAATAAATTCGCGGGGACGACGACGCGCGACGACTCGAATCAGAGCCTCGAAGAGTATATCTCGGAGCCTGGCGTCGTGGCAGGCGGGGGAGACGAAGGGAAACGATGTTGACACGCTATCCCGTGGTCTCGAATGCTCCGAAAATCCAGTACGTCTGGGTGGATCTTTCCCGTTGGTTAAGCCGATCATTGTCGCGGTAACAAGCCAGCTATTGACAGGTCTCGTTCTCGTGCGACGGTTACATACGTGCGCGGCACGTAGATGTAGGTGTGTAGGTGTGCCCGTTCGACCCCGAGGATGCTATCTCTGTGTGTGTGTGTGTGCTCGACGAAAAGAGCGAGAGGGGGTAGGAAGGAGTGAAGGGGGGTGAGGGGAGATTGCACGCAGGAAAGGGGACACACGAGGATGAGACAAACCACGGTTTGACCACTGTGCGGTGGTGTTACGGTGCTAGTACGGGGGCCACATACTAATGGGGCATTACCTTAACACCCTCTATCCCGGCTCTCGTTCAGTTAGTTACTCCTCGGGGACGCGGAAGAAGGAAAAGGAGGATCCGGCTCCCAGTCTCGTCCACCCAACCCCCTCCTCCTCTTTCTTCTTCTTCTTCCTCTTCCTCTTCCTCTTCCACCCATCCAGTTCCACGGACTTCTCGTTTACTCGTTCCTTTTCGTTTTCGCGACGCGACTCCGGACCACCCTTCTTCTTTCCTCCTCGTTACTCTTGCCCCGGCGCTCCTCTCTGTTTTTTGATCGATCGTTCGTCGACCGGAGTGCCCCGACGTAAATCGTTATCGGGCCACTTCCACGTCTGTTGGATAACTCGGTCTCCCCGAAATCGAATCGTTTACGAAACGCCGATTGGGGCCGGAAGAATTTCTTTAGACGCGACGTTCCGCCCGCAACGATTGAAACTAATTTCCGGCGACGCTCGTGGCTGACGCGTCGACCGACGTTTCTCGCCGAACTATCGCCGATTTCCATGGACATCGCGATTCCGTTCGATCTCTGCCGGAAGTATGCATGATCTTCTCGGTTGTGCCTTCTGTTGAAATACCCGTGGGCCGACGAAACTGTTTTACCGGTTTTTCGGTAGCATTTCATAGTTGTCGAATATTTTGAAAAATACGTTTCAGAAAAATTGCTGAACTAGGAGACGCTCGATTATCGGAGACGTCCAATGTTTAAGACACTGACTGCCGGAACAACTTGTTTAACAATCCAAGAATAGAAAAGTTGATTTACTTGATACGTTGCAATGAAAATTGAGCAAAGAAAAATAGTTTCAAGCATCTACGACATGGCAGTCGGACTGTTAAGGGTGAAATATTGAACGACGCTTCTTCGGAGCATTGATCGAACACTATTACCATACACGATTCCCGAAATCGAAGCATCATCTGTTTTACCGCGAGAGCATTGTCCGCGTTTCAATCATGGGGATCTCTCGTCGAGATCCGAGCCGCGCTCGAAGTCGATTACGACCTTCTCGGTCGAGATCGGTGAGGAAAAAAAAAAAGAAAAATGAAAAGAAGAATCCGTTACACTATCGGTCGCAGGATCGCCGAATAAAATTTCTGTCTGGTCTCGATCGAATATCTTATCACCGCTAATACCTGCGGCACCGTTCTCCTCGCGACGGCTTTGAACAGCCCTCGTGCGATCCTCAACCGGTAATCCACGGCCGGGTCAGTCTTGACACTTTCCATGAACTTGCTCAAGTACGTATGGCAGGTGTAGTGGCTCGGACAAAAGAGCAATACGCTTCGAACGACCCTGATAGCGTATTGTCACTTGTCGGCCGCGCAGCGTGTATTGTCCTCGCCATGGAGGTCCACTTGATCACGATCCACCGGCACTCGAGGCTGGCTCGTGTACCAGATAAGATGTCGATTGAAATTCATGCAGTCCACCCCACCCTACACCCTCCGGCCCTCTCCGGCCCTCTCCGGCCCTACGACCCCGGCGTGGCTCACCTATCGCCAGCAGAAATCGCTGGTCGTATTGTTTCCGACCGAATCGCGGATCGGGCTTCGATGTGTCGACACAACTCGAGCCGAGTCGCCGATCAAAACGATTTGCAATTCCTCGGAACCGCCCCCCGCTCCGGCTACCGCAGTTCCCGAGACAGTGCTTAAAAGTTCAATTCTCCAAATATGAAATCAAACAAATGTGTAGGACTTACATTTAAAAATTCATTTGTCAGAGAATTTGTAACTGTTAACCCTTTGCACTCGAAGCCATTTTAACTCCGAAATGAAACACTTCTTCCTACCTAGAATATTTCCGTTCTGTATACACTGACTCCCACCAATATTCGGACGCTTTTAAAAATCGTATATCTTTGTCAATATTAGCCCTTTGCACTCGAAGCTATTTTAACTCCAAAATGAAACATTTCTTCTGACCTAGAATATTGCCCTTCTATATATTTTTTTCATGTTATACATACGGAAATGATGCAACTTACTGGTATAATACCGAAATGTTTAGTAATTTACTAAATACAAACAAATTTAATAATGTAAAAAATATTTTGAATAATGATATAGCAATTTTTACTGGTGCCTCACAGGCACCATTCGAGTGCTAAGGGTTAGACCATACGACTTGGATTTTTTTTAACAAGTTAGCACAATTCGTTGCTACACAAAGTGAACAAAAAGTTTTACAAAAATTGCAATTGGTCGAAATTGCAGAGAAAATAGTAAAAGTTATATTTTGCAACTTTTTTGTGTGGACTCACATTGAAAACTTAGAAAGTATGATTTGTAGATCCGTATGGATTATACATATTCTGAGAATTTCATCGAAATGAGTCAACGTTGCAACGAGCTACAGATGTTTCAAAATGAGCACACAAAGGCGAAATTCCCTGACAAGGCGAAAATTCTGCGACTTTCGCCCTTAAGCTTTCATCTTTGAACGTTTGTAGCTCATTGCAACGTTGACCGATTTAGATGAAATATTCAGAATACGTATAATTGATACAGATGTACAAAACGTACTTTACAAATTTTTAATATAAGACCGCACAAAAAAGTTGAAAAACATAACTTTCAGTACTTTCTTCATAATTTCGACCAATTGCAATTTTAATCAAACTTTTTTTTCACGTTATGCAGCGATTCAATTGTTCTAACTTCTCAAAAAAAAATTCAATTAGTATACTCCAATATTGACAAAGTTATGCGATTTTTAAGAGCGTCCGAATATTAGTGGGAGTCACTGTATATATTCTCATGCTATACATACGAAATGTTTAGTAATTTATTAAGTACAAAGGAATTAAATAACGTAAAAAATATTTTGAATAATGATACAGCAATTTTCAGTGGCGCCTTACAGTCGCCATTCGAGCGCTAAGGGTTAACCTGTGCAAACTAATCAAACCTGGAACATACATATTTATTCAGAATCGGTGTGAAATATGTCAAATCAGGAACGGACGAGGGTTGAATAAATATCCCAGAAGCGTCCGTCGCGTTTCTCCGATATTCTCGTTAAAAGTTTTCGCATATATCGAGAATGGAATTGCTCGTAGCCGCGGCAAGAGACGCAACTTTCTTTTTTTTTTTATCCAGCTTTGGTTTTCCGAACAGTCAGCTGCCTGGAAGATCGCGGCCCTTATGAATTGCTATATTCCCGAAGCGAGTTGACTGCCACCATATTAAACCGGTCTGAAGACTACACGCGAGTTTTTCAAGGCCTCCTACACGGTCTCGCCCTTTTTCTTCGGGGACCACGTCAACCCTCCTTTTTGCGCAGCTATACGATTTGACCGAGTCCAAAGGGGTGGATGGGGAGGGGGGAGGACAGGAGAGGGGTAAATTCGGGGGATGGGATAGCGATAGGATTTACTGCTCCAGACATATTTCAGCTTCCGATCCGAAGGAGTTTCAGTCAGCGGCGATCCCGCGTTTCATGCGACCGTCTATTTTTCCGCGTTATCGACGACCCTTTTATAGTTTCCGCGTAACGAGAACCGGGTAACGATGCAGTACGTACGGGTCTTAATCGCGCCATCAAGTCGTTCCGGGGAACGTTGCACATTGTTGCCCGTGCAGCCGTTCTCGAACGGTTGCAAGATACACAACTGCCCCGACGGGATTCGGATAACTTTTGCACACACCACGACGTCCGCCGCTCGTTACGGACGTTTACATTGCCCGACAGAAGTTTGCAATTGATCTGACAACGCGGGGCTGACAACTCGCGTCATCTGCGAACGACGAGTTCCACGCGTTTCCTGTTCCGTACACACAGATTTTGCACTCGAAATTCACCATTTTCCAGGTCGTACCCACCTTTTTGCGAACATATTTCGCCCTTTTTGCGGACCGAATTCACCCTCCTGAAAAACAAAGTTTTATTTAACGGTATACTGTGAATATATTATGGTAGTTATTATTTTAGTTACATCTATGACGGATCTTCTATCGCTGCTTGAAATAATTGCATGTACGGGGAGGAGCAGAACTGATTGCACACGATTTGAAGCAGCATAACTTTTTTTCAGATTAGACCAAACGACTTGAGTGTTTCTGAGAAGTTAGAAAGATTAGGTTATTAGACGTACAAATTTTAATTGGTCGGAATCGCGAGAGAAATAGTACACGTTGGTTTTTCAGATTTTTTATCTGAACCTGTATTGAAGATTTCAAGAACGTGTTTGGCTCACTCGAATTAATAATGTCCATGCTGAAAATTTCACCGATATTGGTAATTCGTTTACGAGTTATAAACCATTAAAAGTGCGATTTTAAGTCGAAAAATGTGAAAAATGGTAATTTCCCACTTTTAATTGTTTAGACATGTGCGACAGCCTTGAACCACGTAACCTGGCAACGGGAATTATATCTATAAATCAAAGAGATATGAGCAATGTAATATTATTGCTACATACACTGCCGCTGAAAAGTCTGTGGACACCTTTTCAAGCGGAATAACTTTTTTAAAATTGTTCCAAATGACTTGAATCTTTTTTGGAAATCTGTATTTCAGTCGCAGCGGACGATAAGGTATTTTGGCAAAATAAAAAATTAAATGAAAAGTTATTTTGCATAAATTCAAGGCAACAAAATAATCTAAAGAAAAAAAGACACACTGCCTACAGATAGGGTACCATCTTAACGATTTCGATGATTATTGTAAAATAATGAGAGTGTGAGACATTGTTGCGAAAATATTGTTGCTGTAAAATATTTTTATTCTATATTTAAAGGTTTCTCTCAGTTTTTCGAAGTCCCAAAAACGCAGCAGGCTTACAAAAGATACAATTTTGTTATATACACTTCTTGCAAGACCGAGATGATGTTGGTGTTAGCAGTATACACAAATTTTATCCGTCAGATTAAAATAATATTGTAGATGTATCCATAGCAAAGTGTGCATACCCTGTTCGATCAACAGTAACGACCCCTCGAGTAGCCACTCTATCGGAAGATCATCATGAAAGCAATTAAGTAATGCACCTTGGGGAACCAGGTCCCGGTCGGGTCGAGACAAAAAGGAAAACACTGGAGGATAAACGGCGACCAATGAAAAATCGCCCAGCATCCACTGATTAATCGCTATGCGACTTGTTTAGGCTTTCTCGTGTGTCGTTCGGCTGTGAATAATGGTTTTCCCATCATCCTCAAACTAGCTTCACCTTTTCGCTGAAAGTCATGCTGTTGAAATCGTCTTAAAAATCGAGAGGAATAACCTTGAAGGAGGAAAAACAGTAAAAATGTCAACATTTTTACTTCTTTCATCGATTCTATTTTTACACGTAGAATCACCATCGATCGTTGTACTTTTACACGTTTATGTTTACACCGATGGATACCACCGAAGAAATACTAGGCCAAAATCGGACAACGAGTTCGAAGTGGTTCGCGACGTCGATTAAAAATTCCCATGTAGATCACGAAATTGTCGTTCGCAGTGAATCGGATAATTACCGGGATAGCACGGGTCACGATCTACGTGCCAAGGGGTGGGGAAGAAAAATACGAAAGAGCGGACGGCAGTCGCGATGGAAGAAGACTTAAGTGGACGAAGGAGATCGAATCGGCTGGTAAATTAGACGACGATTGTTCGCCTCGGAAGGACCGTCGAAGGCTACTAATCAGGAGCTTGCACTCGCCCCTCTCGAGCGAAACGAGGCTGGTTCTTCGAGCAACTCTTCGCAGAGAACCGAGAACCGAGAACCGAGAACCCAGAATCCACCACTCCCTTCTGTAGCTGCTCCGCGTTGGCTCGTGAGGACTCGTGAAAGTCAGAACTGGCGCTAACTCGACTCCACTAACGGGCAATCAGATCGCCTCTGTTGGGACAACAAACTCTCTTCCACCCCCGGTGCCCACCCCCTCGAACACGACCGTCGCCCGCTTGTATAGCTTATTTATCGAAGAAGTTACCGGGGGTTAAACAGCAGTAAATCCTCCACCCCCCCCCCCCACCACCACCACCGTCCACGAAGAATGGACATCGCGACTTAATTGCCTCGGCCTGATTCCTCGCCCCGCTGATTGGATAACGATGATTTGTAATGTCCTCGACCCCCGGACCCGCTCTCGAAGCCTGTCATGGCTGCGTCCGAATAAATCATTCGAAACTCGATTTTATCGCTTCGATTAAAATGTTTCTGTCTCGCTCGAACAGCTGGGCGATGCGATGGAAATGTTTATAAATAAGGGAAGTCGCCACTAGAGTACAGAGGTTTTTTAACGGCTTAATCAGTAAAAAAGTAACCGTGGATATATTAACTCTTTACACTCGGCGCTATTTTCGTTCTAAAACTAAATATTTCCTCCGTCTTACAATATTTTATTCATACGAAACTCATCCGATTTCTGCATATAATATTTAAATGTTTAGTAATCTATTAGATACAAATTTTGTAATGTAACGAATATTTTTTGTAAGTTCTTTGAAACAATGCCACAACAATTTCTAGTGGTGCTTCAGAGTCACCACTCGAGTGCTAAGGGTTAATGTTTTCTGTGTCTTTTAGAAAATTATTCGGGACAGAGGTGTTCTAATTGTTATATTCGTGAACAAAATTATAGCGCAAGGGCTTGACTCCTAGTTTTACAGTCTGATTCGTGATCAAAATCTCAGACAGAAACTCCTAAACGTGGATGTTACCAATTAACCCTTAATTGGTTGGCAGGGTGTCTCCGGCACCCCACGACTCTTTCTGAACGGATGATAATGTAATTGTATCTACAATTGTAATTTAAACACTTCGTTTTAAAACAATGCTAAAGTGTTACTATCTAAAGACCGCTATTAAAATACATCGTAAATCACCCTATGAATTAAGGGTTAAATGAAATTCTACTTTTCTAGGGCAATAAATCGGTAATTATATTTTAGGCAAGAAATATAATCAGCGTAACTGCAAAACAAACCATGAGAGTTTTTTCACGGTAAAGGAGTACTCAATTGTTAATCTTTGATTTTTAAAAGACTATCAGAAAGCCATAGCTAGACTGCAAATTTTACGATACAACCGAGTAGATGCCATTTGAAAGGTTAAAAGAATTTAAACAATTTTTATTTCGCTCCCGCTGTCCAGTCACTATGTAAATTATCAATATGTAAAGTATTAAAAGAATTCGGCTGTCAATCGTGAAAAGTTGAAAATTGATTGTCGATTGCGTTCCAAGTGACACTTCTGTCTGCTAACGTAATCATTACGACATTGTCACGGATAGGTTTCCTCGGCAGAGTTCCGGGTGAGGTGTCAAATTAGTATAATATTTTATAGGAGAACGTACGGTCGGACGTGCAGCGAAAAAAGCGGAAGGATCGATCGACTGCATCCAGAAGTAAAGGGGATCAATGAGCCAAGAGGATCTGCTCGCGATTCTTTACGGGTCTAATTGAGCGCGGAGATAACGCGCGCGCGATTCCTGCTGGGTAATAACGTTCCTTCGCCTCCGTTTTCTTTAATGGCCGAACTAATCGCTGCTGGTACCTTAACTATGCCTAAAGAAATCCCCGTTCTCTGATCTATCGTTACAGCACTTTCCGAACTCTTTCTCTCGAATACAGGATAATAATTGCAACCTCGATCTAAAGTGATCATTCCGTATCATTCCGTAGAAAATAATCATACAACGTATTTTCGCAATCAGCACATTCTCTGACAGACTGGGAAGAAAGTCTCGATGAAAATACAAATTTTAACAAGCTCAGTGAAGATTTTATGCATTCTTGGCGCAGACGATTTTCTAATATCATTTCATACATGTACAATACTTCAGACTCTTCTTCAACAACTAAATCAATATTTATAGTTTTACCAAGAACCACAGTTTATTTGTTTACACTGTTCGTATACGAGTGGCACTGTTTCTCGATCAGGTCTAGAAATGCAGATTTTCGTTTTGCGAATACAGTGATTTCTCTATATATGTCGCCGAGGCCTGGACGATAAACGTCGCGGGATAGACCCGGTGATGGGCCACGAAGCTCGAATGGCCTCGGACGCCGAGGAATGTAAACATAAACACGTCTCGAGTATGTCTCCTTGACGATACAGGACGCTGGCAAGACATATATCGAGAATTCTATGATTACTGTGATTATTAGACTGCGGACTTTACAACAAAACTGATTAGGAGTCGAAATCAATCGCAGAAAAATTCTGAACTAAATACAAACATTTCGTAATTGTTACAATCGCCTTACGTTCTCTTTGCAAATCTCAGATCAGATCCTGGCCAGCGGAGAGACTGGTGGCCTCGATTATACGAACAGAGTGAGTCACAGAAGTTTATGTGACATGTCCGAGCGTGGACGCCTAACCGTGGCCAGTTTTTCTTTTTTTTTTCTCTCGCCTGAGAACCACCAGTGGGATAGTATGTAAAAAGGCCATCAGCGATTCGTCGCCGGTAGCGTCCTGACGGTCTCGCAGAGCCCCTGAGAGAGTCGTTATAGTCATCGACGTCCCCCACCGTGTCGCCGGGCATTGGGCAAGAGGGTCGGCTGCAACTATCCTTCGCCGATGCACCGATCCGCATCGATCAGTACCGGCTGAATTCGAATTCCCGAAGACGCACACGCCGGCAGTAACGGTAACTACCCGGCCGCGCGATTTACGATCCTCCAGGACTATAAACAATGGGTAAACGCCAGGTTATTACGTGAAGAAAAGCGCTCGGAGTACGGGGATCTGGGGAGCCAGGTTGAAATTGCCGCATCAGAGAGGTGTGTCCGTCCACCTTCGCAGGGTGGACACGTTCCCGAGGCTGTTACCTCGCGCAGATCAACTACCCCGAAGACTTTCCCTCGAGTCCTCGGACCGTGGTACACTCGCAAGCTAGATCGGACATCGTAAATTTCATCCCTTGTTTAATGACGTCCGCCTAGGTAGCAAGTCAATCGACGCTCGCACTATACTCCAACGCTGTAATTACAACGCGCCGAACGACCTTCTACAGACCTTGATAGACGTCGAATGCGCATACGAATATAAACAGTGAACTCTCGATATATGTCATGGCAGCGTCCTGTGCCATCAAGGAGACATACTCGAGCCGTGTTATGTTTGCACTCCTCGGCTTCCGAGGCTTCTCCGTGGCCCCTCGCGCGGTGTACGGTAGTGGGGATAATACCGCGACGTTTACCATCCAGGTCTTGGCGACATATATCCAGGGTGTCCCACGTAACATTCGACCATTTGATGTGACTTCTTTACGAAATCGTTTGCGTTCATTTAGTCAAGGTTTCTGAATTGAATGTAATTTCGAGTCTTAATAATAAACAGAAGTTATTATCGCCCATTCAAGCAGATTGTCGTTTTTTTCTTCGCCTTCAAGATCATCCCAAGGTCATGGCATACTAGTTCGTTGAATTCGTCTTGACACGGGCTATAATACTGTTAACACAAAAATACAGTGCCATTTAAAAAAAAATGAAGGTGACCTTGACAATACTATAAAAGAAATGTTTTTCGAAATTTTTTTTATTGCAATATATAGCCAATCGAAAACTGATCAACTTTTGTTGAAAATAGTTTTCGTCGGATTATCGCAAGTACTTAAAAAATCGTGAAAACTGTTACGTCGGACACCCTGTACGGAGAAATCACTGTAGTATCTACCAAAGGACATTCCTTCGACAGCTCGGATCGTGGCAAACCGGCAAGCTATAATCGCAACGTTAATTTCATCCCTTGTCCAACGATATCGCGTAGGAAGCAAATGGAGTATACTCGACACTGTAATTATACACAGTACGTTTCATGGTGACTCGGTGATCTATATATCAAGCAATTAAGACTATCGGTGGAGGGTTCGTAAGATTCTACTCCGGCCGGATTTGCAGTACCGGTACGGATTCGCACGGGCCAGCTTGTCGGGACCATAACCGTACCGTGGCGAATCCGATTGCGCGCAATTTCGTGTCTAATTACGTTCTCCTCGGGCGTAATCTTATTCCCTTTCTCGAGGTAACGTTGCGTGGACTGCTAAACATCCCCGCTATCGGGGGGTTGGAATCCGTGCACAGTCGATGCAGTCGTCACTCGGTCAGGATTGCCGGGGACTCAATGACGACTGACGAGGCGATGCCTAGCAGGAGGGTGACAATAGAGAAAGAGGGAACAGGAGGGAGGGGGGGAAGGACGGTTGAATCGAGAGGAAGAAAGGGAATCCCTGCGAAGGAGAACGAAGGGCAGGCGAGACAGAGAAATCGGCCTCCGTGGAGAAGAGACAGGAACTGCGGGGTAGGGGGAGAGTGTGGCTAGTGATTGGATTACAGTCAGGGAGTCCCCGTGGACTCGCCAAATGACCGGGACAAATTGCCCCTCGCCTTCGGGAATACTTATATATCTGGACCGATCGAGGTTCACGTGTCCCCTTAGATCCTGTTGCCTTCCTACCGTGCACACACCCACCTATACATTTGTTCAGCGCCTACAAATGACCTCGACGAGTCCACGTCTTATTTCGCGGCGTTACAACTAGGGATCGGAATCAAGTTCAACATGTACTCGCGAATCCGAGTCAAGTTCGATAACCAAGGTTCATTTCATGGGTTTCGATTACCACTTAACCCTTTGCACTCGAGTGGTGACTCTGAAGCACCACTAGAAATTATTGCGGTATTATTTCAAAGAAATTACGAGAAATTTTACAAAATATTTGTTACATTACAAAATTTGTATTTAACAGATTACTGAACATTTAAATATTATACATATGTGGAAATCGGATCGGTTTCGTATGAATAAAATGAAAATATTCTAAGACGGAAGAAAAATTTAGTTTTAGAATGAAAATAGCGCCGAGTGCAAAGGGTTAAAAGCAATAAATGTTTCAATGATTATACTTGAGAAAGTGTTCCTTGTATAGAAACAGTTATCGAACCTCGGAATGAGTACTTGCAAGTTTCGAAAAGGTACTTATAAGTACTTCGATGCTGGAAGGAATCGAGACTTTCACAAGTAGTACTCGAATCTTGGAAATCAGAACTGCATAGTAAGTTTTAAGTAGTTTCTTTATCCAATTCGTAACTATTCAAGAATAATATTTCATTTACAATACTTGGTTTTATCCTATTTCTTGTTTTATTGGAGAAACTTTCAGAAGGCACAGAAGTGGCCATTATACAAAGATAGTCACGTGCGATTTTTGATAAAATGGGGTACTTCAATGAATTTTCACACCAAAATAAAAACGGTCTTCTTTGCGTTCTAAATATTGTGATTTTAGATCATTTTCCACTTCTAACACAGCAGACGATGAGATAGGTATCGTGTTATACCGAGCGTGCAAGAATACGGAAATTCGTAACGATATTCATAATAATTTCGGAAGTTTCGAAACTGTTCGACCAAGATTCGAGTATACTTGCAAGTATTATTCACGTTTACCACAATACTTGTAAAGGGTTCGAAACTGTCTGGCAAAGGTTCGAGTATACTAGTCGAAAACTTAAAAAGATACAGGATAAAATGAAAATCTAGTTGGATGACCTAAGGGCGGTATAAAGACAAGAATTCCATAGAAAAATATGTGATACACACAAAATCTGAGAATAATTGTAATTTAAGTGTTGAAATGGGAATACTGCGAATGTGTTCACCAGAATTTTAATTGAGATCGAATAGCTCGAATCTCGAAAGAAAAACGCGTATTTCCGAGTTGTACGTCGTACATCTCCTCCATCGTTTCGGCCTCGATAGAACGTCTGAAGGTGGGAATACGACGCATGAATTTTCACCAGAATCGTGCCTAGAGGCAAATGGCATACGTGATCTTGATACAGAGGGGTTGCACGGGAAATTAGCCTTGTTGAAAGGCGGCCCTTTATGCTTTCGCCTTTCCCGGCTTTTTCTTTCTTCTTCCTTTAAACTGACCCAGCTCCGGTCCAATATATCGAACATAGGTTGACGTGCCTTAACACGGAACTTCGCCTACTCCTTGTTAACGTGCTGAAACCTGTGTCCTTTATCCCGCGGAGAATGGAGTTTCTATCGACAGTGGTATAACAACGTACTTTTTTTTTCCTTCGGGTTATTCGCGTATGGGTGACATGGCAGTCAACGTGTTAAAGGAACTACACTCATTTACTGCAAAACGCAAATGGAATTTATGCATTCAAAACAAAAATATGTAAGTGCCATTTAAAACAGAAGAAAAACTAATATAATTGAAGAATATCAATGCACTATTCTCAACTTTATAAAATTATTAAAGGTGGAATGAAATTGCTTTTTGGCTCCTACCTCTTGCAATTGATGAAGAGGATTTTTATTGCGCATAAAGATCCGCGGTCTACAAGCACGAACAATATCAGTCGCTCGATCGTTGATGATTGCTAAATGAATAATTTTAGTCACGCTGTCGGATGGGCGGAAAATGCAAAAATATAAAATTGTTGTAGGGTATTTTTCTCTTCGCCAGAATCCACGTAATCGTTTACATCGAAATAATCCCGATTTCTCGTCCTTACCGAAATATTCGCTTCCCCGTGGAAAGAGGAGGGTCCGATGTCTTTAATCTCTTTTCAACGGAACAAAATGTTCCGTTCAATACCCTCATCTGTTAGGTAGTTCCGGTACGTATACCGCGCGCAGATCCGGCCGAGCGGTGCCGCAATTACCGTGCTGTGATTTAGAGCCCACCCGTTATAGACCGGAGAGCTTTGATTTACGGCGCCGCGCGTGAAATTAATTTGAATTCGGTAATGTACGAATAATTCGTGGCGACCGTCGAAAAGTCTTCGGGGGGGCTGTACCTTCGGAAGTTCTATTTCTGTTTGATGCACTCTCCCGATGAACGTGACTTCACTTCTACGTTTTCGCGTAATTTATTTTGAACGTCGACGTCACGGAAATTCTACTTGCACGAATAGAGAATTTCTCATTCAAGCGCTAGAGAATTTAAAGACTGCAGTGGTTCTCTACAAATGTCTATAAACATTTCTTCTCATAAATATGCTGGGGAATATTTTTCAAATATATACACTGACTCGCGATAGTATTCGAACGCCCTTTAAAGCGGTATGAGCTTTTTTTAAATTGGACCAAATGACCAGACAAATCAAATCATTGATATCAAACGCGACTATTGCCATAAATCTTTTTCAATAAATTGTACCGTGTATGGTGCAGTGGGCATCTAAATATTAGGAGGACCCATAAGTAATCGATTATTTTGAAATCTAAAACAAACTTTGTAGAAAATTCAAGTTTTTATCATTATCAAGGACAGTTTGCCATCTTTCCTGCAAATTTTCAGTCCCCCTTTTATAGAAATCCCGGGTTCGTCAAGCAAAATACGACTCAAGGTGCCTCCTAACATCTTCTACAGAATGTTTTATTTCTTAAATAATGCTCTTAAATAATAATCCAGAGATCTGCTCCATTTTGTGCAGGTGCCTTTGTATAGTTGACCATACGTGGGCCCAAGGATTCTCGATAATTCTTGCATACTTAATTTTGGATCAGCTTCCACTAGAGATTTTACTTCCACTTCGAGGCCTGTCAGAGAGATCATAATCACCAGCGGCAAACCTTCTGAACCAACGTTGACACTTGTTGACCTTCGATACATCTCCGTAAACATCGCAAATTTTCTTTGTTGTTACATTGAATCCCACACGAAAATGAAAAAGTAAGCGACGACGAATACGATCCTCGGAAGGTACGGACGCCGCCATTTTATTACAGGGTTGTAAAACGAAATTGTACGTTCTAGAATGTTTTGAGCACAGGCTGCTTTACCGAAAACTGTAAAAGAATACGTGTTTCCTCTTCAAGGATCGATACGGAACTAAAGGCAAAACAAATTCTTTGCAAATAATTGATTACTAAAAATTCCGAAGACGTGCCGCAGAAATTCTTAATTCCTCGATAGGATCCGAGCGATTGAGTCCGAGCCGAGCGGGGGATCCAGTAATTTCAAAGGGGGCTGGTTGGTTTCAAAGCGAGATGGAGACCTCGGTCATTCGTGGGGCGGGCAGGGGAGGGGAGGGGTTGCACGCGACCTATACATCGAGTTTTCAATCGCGCGATACCGAAATTAATTCGGCCGTCGAGGTTCATGGAGGTAAGACGCAAACTGGCCACGCTCGAACGGCCACGAATGCCGGTAAGATTGAGCGGATCCGATGGTAGAGAGAAGCTTCTTAGATCTCCGCGGTGCTTCTGGTCTATATAAACCAGCTTGCACGGGGTGGGAGGGGCTGGAGGTCTGCGGCCGGTCAAGTTGGTAACGAGATTCGTTCGATGTCCGCGGAACGGTTAAGCCTGGATCATGTTCAAACGTTTAGCCTTCTTTCTGCGACCCGTCTCCCGACGTAAACGCTTTCGACGATTCTATTTCGCCTTCTCTCCTTCTCTCTCTCTCTCCCTCTGCGTGTGCTCGTCACCGGCTCGCACGATTCGATACAGGCTGGCGTTTATCCCCTTTCTTTCGGATCGAGATAAAGCTCTCTGGGATAGATCGCGCATGCACCGGGAAAGAAGCTCGGTGTACCGGCAAAACGCTTCCGCCGGGCCACGTCGGGCCACGTCGGGCCACAGAGCGGCCCGAGCCTATGATTTATTCCGGCGCGAAGCACCCACCAGAAATATCAGATACCCCTAATGAATTTCTGGGGTGGTGTGCATGCGTGTGCCCGGCTCTAAGGGGGTGGGAGATGGCCCGCCGAAAGAAATATGGGGTGAACCGACGACACGGAGTACAACGGGCACGGCCTGGCCGAAATATCTCCTCGTTGAGTGCCTTTGGTTATCCATGTTGATGACCGAGCCGGCCAATGGAACCCGGAAGAATACAAAGTAACGAGATCAGTATCGAACCGAGCCGACAATTCACAAGTTCGCTCGAAGCGCAAGGAAAACCGTTGCTTTAACCCTCGTATAATCCGCCAGATAAACTTTACCCTCTTTCTGTTTTCGACATTTCGGACGTTCTGGGTTACAATCGATGAACCGATTCCGATTTTCGAAAGAAAATGCTGATATTTAACAACCGATAACTGATAACGAATTGATAAGTGATTTATTGACAAGCAATAGAAGAATCAGTTGATCGATGACGCGAACCTGTAATATTTAGTTTATTTAAAAATGTGAAAAGCGAGATTATTGCACGATAAAACAGAAAATTGGCGAGAGGGAAGAATGGAAGAATTCGAAACGCGGCGCGGTTAGAATTCAACCGGTTAGGAGATGAATGGCACGTGGCCCGCATGAGATTGAGAACGAGGAATATTCAGCACGGAATTCGCGAGAAATTAGGCGTGAAATACGCCGTGCGCTTCGAATATTTCTGCCACCGACAGGATTTCGACTTTCCTGTCAGACACGGGCTTAGACAATCCATCGATCTGCCTGTGTATTCGCCGTGAACTCGGAATTCGTCGCGGCTCTTTTCTGCAGTGTAACTGCTTCACCCTCGCTTGTAACCTTGGCTGGCTACAGAACTGCCTGTGGAGATCTTCTTGATTTCATTCCCTTCATATTTCTATCCCAATAGATGACTGAACAATTTCGAGATATTGAAACTTTTGGATAATTAACTTACAGCATACAAATATCTATTAATTTTGTCGTATTTCCACCGTTCTTTCATTTGAGAAAAAAAAACATTACTTTGAAATCAGGTGGTCCATAGTAGGTGTGGCCAGTCATGCATAAAAAGTAGTTAAATATTTTCAAATTGTATCGAGACGGGGTCGTGGCGTTTTTCATGGGCGTCTCTTTAAAGATTTTCGTTTGAACGAACCGTATGTAACAAGCTGTCAAACAATTCGCAGACAGTATGCAAACGAACTGGCCACTGAAACGCGGTTTAAAGAGCCTGGTGCAAAGATAAAGGCAAACGTCAATCCCAATAAGCTCGGACCATGCCAGCGCACACGGTACAACGTCGTGTTCGGTGCTTTCGGTTGTTACGTCCGACGCAACACGCCGCCATTTGTATTCCTTCGGCGAAACCAATCTCCATAACGGAAACGTGTTGCTGCTGGACTTCTCGGGCAGCGTCGACGATTTCTTCGTGTCTACGTTCACACGCCTTTCTACTTTTCACGCCACGAATCCGTACGTCGACCTAGATCTCGGCCCCCGTTGCCATCCGTATCTTCGGAGGCTACGAATTTTTCGAAAATTTTCCCGACAGCCGATTGTGACGACTAGACACTCCGGATTTTACGTACGAGAAAAATAATTGGGTGCAATTTAAAACTGTGGAAAAGATTAAAACACTTTAATAGTATGAACATATTATTTTCACTGCATTAATATTATTGGCGAGGAATATAGATTTAGATTTAATCATTGTATAAATAATGTTACGCGATCCCGTTATAAATTGTTCCAAAGATAGTAAGTTTGTACCTAAAAGGACACGTTCACCAATCATTCACTGAATATTAGGTTGGCAAGAAAGTAATTTCGGTTTTCACTAATCCTTTATGTTTTGTTTGATTGACTTCTGTTAACGTTGCATTTGTTTGCTTTCTGACATTTCATAACTGCATCTTTTAGGTTACTTTTGAAGCAAATTACACGCAATTTTGATTAAAACTGTTAGTTCTGTGTCAATTTGAACATGGAGTGCAAAAACGAACATTATATTATATACTTTTTTATTTCCGTAGAGGTAAAAAAGCTGCCGAGGCTCACAAAGACATATGTGAAGTTTATGGTGTGGATTGCTTAACAGAACGCACGTGCCAGAATTGGTTTAAAAAATTCCGTTCTCGAAATTTCTCGCTCAAAGGCGACCAACGTTCTGGTCGACCATCTGAAGTTGACGATGACCTAATGAAAGCCATTATTGAATCGGATCGTCATATAACTGTCCGAGAGATTGCAGACCGGTTAAATGTCTCGCATACAACTATAGAATATCGTTTAAAAAGTCTCGGAATCGTTAAGAAGCTCGATATTTGGGTTCCACGCGAATTGAAAGAAATTCACTGAACGCGACGCATCAACATATGCGATATGCATCTCAAACGAAATGAAATCGACCGTTTTCTGAAGCGAATCATCACTGGTGATGAGAAATGGGTTGTTTGCAATAACACAACTCGAAAACGATCATGGTCCAAGCGTGATGAATCAGCCCAAACCACGCCGAAAGCTGAATCGCACCAAAAGAAGATCATGTTGTCAGTTTGGTGGGATTACAAAGGTATTGTGTACTTTGAGCTTCTCCCAAGGAACCAACCCATTAATTCAGATGTTTATTGTCGACAACTAACAAAACTGGACATAGCAATCAAAGAAAAACGGCCAGAATTGGTAAATCGCAAAGGAATCGTGTTCCACCATGATAACGCTAGGCCACGCACATCTTTGGTAACACGTGAAAAGTTACTGGAGCTTGGTTGGGAAGTGATGTCACATCCACCATATAGCCCTGACATTGCACCATCAGATTATCATTTATTCCGAAGTTTACAAAACTCTTTGAATGGTAAAACTTTCACTAATGATGATGGTCTGAAATCGCACTTGGATCAGTTTTCCACCGAAAAGGATCAGAAGTTTTATGAGCGCGGAATTATGAAGCTACCAGAAAGATGGCAAAAGATCATAGAACAAGATGGAAAATATTTTATTGATTAAAGTTCATTGCTTTGATAAAAAGAATTGGATTTTATTTCACCTAAAAATACCGAAATTACTTTCTTGCCAACCTAATATTTTCTCCTCTTGTTGCGCCAGTGTTATTCAAAGATGTTCCTCTTGTGAAATTTTGTAAAGAAGACGTACGAATCGAGGAACAACATTGAAGCACAAAAAGGTTTGACCAGAGCGGAAGTCAGTGTCGGATGACCGCAGCAGCTGAAAAAGATTTAAATAATCATATATATCGAACGCGGCAATAAATCGCCGCATGTCCATCCGGCCCCCCAGCATCGCCACCCTAACTACTGGCATCTATAGCAATGGGGTGGACCGGTGATATATGTCTTCCCTATAACAGCCAGAATCAAAACACCGTCCTCCCCTGCTACGGCGATGTTTGTCCTTCGGCCAGCGACTTCTGCGGCAGACAGTTGGTATCGGTGAAATCGCTGTATTAATTAACAGTAAATTGCGGGTTACAGGAGAAGACGGAATTCTGATTAACCCAAGATTCTCATTCATTTATCGGTGCACAGGTTCGTAACGTATAGCACAATTTCCCGCGACCAATATTTCTCATTACGAACACTGCTCGGAAATGTATCGAAACATGCGCGTATGAAGCGAGTAACGATGATTTGTGTTATAGAATGGTAAAAGACGTACACGATTTGCATTTGTGCGAGAAACGTGCATGTTTATGAAGGTCCTGTATTTTTGGGGCACTATTTATCTGAAATAAAGTGTGATAGAAAAGAATTTGGAAAACAATTTAATGATCGACACAAACGTCTAACGATTGACAATAATTATGAAACGTGTGGAAGAATCTAGTAATTTATCTACTAGAATCCTTATTAACAGGATTCTCATATATGGATTCTATTATACATATGAAGAAGTAGGTTGAAAATATTCTTCAAACACAGCACAAATTCCACAGGAAACTATTATTATTATTACATTCCATATAAATTCCACAGGAAATTATTCAATTATATCATAATATGTTGGAATTTCTCTCATAAATGCAGAACAAAATCAATCTATTATTTCTTTAGAAGGTAGGATCGATTGAACCGGCTATTGACCTGTATATGCATACATTGTATCTACAGTTAATATACATTGTATGTTGTCCCTGGCATGGGACCCTCAATCTTCAATTGTTCATATTGGACTGTTGCTCCTCCGTTTCGATCTCTTGTGTTTCATTCGTAACGTTTCTTTCGCTGGATAAAGACGTGTCTCACAACGTGCTTCTAGAGTTACTATTAAAATCTAAATTCGATTTCATATTTTATAATAGAGGGTATCTAATTAAATACCCATATTCCAATATAATACTAGAGATGTATCTCCTCGATTTGCGATAGAAATGATCACAGCTAAAAGAGATTCCACGAGAAACGAAAAATTCCACTCTGGCGATGCAGTGCTTTCGACCAATTTCAAAATGCAGCAAAAGTTCCCACGGCCTCGGTTGGCAGCAACGGCGCAGCTCCAGGTTGCACGGAGGGTGGGTGCAGAGTGCATGATGCTTGAGGAACGCGTTTAAACGGGCCTGTAAAACCTTAACGCGTCGACCGTCGCCATTACGAACCCGTAGCCGCTCGACGTGCTGTATCTGGCCAGGAACAAAGTCCTGGCGTAGACGAGATTACGGAACGTTGGTGGACGTTGGTCACTTGACCAGTATTACAGATGTAATATCGTAAACAATGTCCCTCTCAGCCGCCCCGGAGGCCACGTTTATATCTGCACAAGTCACGAGACACCTCCAGCCCCCTCTTTAACCGACTCACCCCCTTCCCCATCCCCTTCTAACCGGGGGCCTGGCGAAACCAGGGAACCACCTTGCAACCCCCTTCTCTATCTCGGCGTGCACCCTCGGCGCGAACCCTTTGCAAGCGGTACCGGTGTTTACTGTTGAATATTCATTCTTTGCCCTGATACAGGCCGCGAACACGAAGTGTCCACACATTAACCAGTCCCCGGGCTGACCATCCGCTTACCCATCCGTGACCCTTTCGCTGGTTTTATTGTGAAAGACGCGCGCCGGCCCCGTGTAATCTACTCCCGCGGCGCACTTCTGATCGGGGTGTAAAGAGGGATTAAAATCAGCTGGACACTTGGTGCGTCGCGTCGCGAATACTGTACTCCGTAAAAATGTACTTGTTGCCCGGCTCTTTTAAGTTCCCACCACTCACAGGACTCCTCTGCGTTTCGAGTCTATTCAAACCCTTATCGGGTCCCGGACGCTTCCTACGTAATTCGCAGTTTTATTTCCTGTTGCTCCTGGTTTTATCATCTTACGCGCGTGGTGTCGCATGCGCGAGTCAAACCGAATAATAGAACGTCGAAGGTGACACTCTCGAGGTCGAACCGAGTTCACCCTTCTGCAAATTTAATTCGCTCTTTCGCAGATTCGTCAGATTCCATGAACCGTACGAATCGATGAAAGCTAACAACACCTGTACTCGATTTTTATCCGTTTCACCAATTTATCGGGAAACATGTGGATTCATATTCAGTTACGATCGATTCATATTCAGAACGAACACTCTTGTCGGCTTAGTAAATCTCCAACGAATTATCAATTCGTTAACGTTACAACCAACCACTAAATGCAAATGGTACACGTTTGCCTTCTAATAACAACAAAACCATTCTCGTATCAGTTTTGTTTAACACGTTCACCGCCATGTCACCCATACGTGGGTGACGGAATTATTTGTCCGGGTTTCAAAACGAATTTTTACGTTAATGCATTCATCGTACCTGATTAGGATCTGTAAAATGCAAGAAAGCTGGAGGACTGTTCAGTATCATACATTTAATTTTTTCCAATCTTTATTTCACGAAATAACTTGCTTCGATTTTATGGGATTTTTGAGGTTTCCAGTTTGGCAGTCAAAGTGTCAACCCTTTGCACTCGAGTGTTGACTCTGAAGCACCGCCAGAAATTGTTGTGGCATTACTTCAAAGAAATTACAAAAAATATTACAAAATTTGTATTTATATTTCTTGCCTAAAATATAATTACCGATTTATTGTCCTAGAAAAGTAGAATTTCATTTAACCCTTAATTCATAGGGTGATTTACGATGTATTTTAATAGCGGTCTTTAGATAGTAACACTTTAGCATTGTTTTAAAACGAAGTGTTTCAATTACAATTGTAGATACAATTACATTATCATCCGTTCAGAAAGAGTCGTGGGGTGCCGGAGACACTCTGCCAACCAATTAAGGGTTAATCGGTAACATCCACGTTTAGGAGTTTCTGTCTGAGATTTTGATCACGAATCAGACTGTAAAACTAGGAGTCAAGCCCTTGCGCTATAATTTTGTTCACGAATATAACAATTAGAACACCTCTGTCCCGAATAATTTTCTAAAAGACACAGAAAACATTAACCCTTAGCACTCGAGTGGTGACTCTGAAGCACCACTAGAAATTGTTGTGGCATTGTTTCAAAGAACTTACAAAAAATATTACAAAATATTCGTTACATTACAAAATTTGTATCTAATAGATTACTAAACATTTAAATATTATATCTGGAAATCGGATCAGTTTCGTACGAATGAAATGAAAATATTCCAAGACGGAAGAAAAATTTAGTTTTAGAATGTAAATAGCGCCGAGTGCAAAGGGTTAAATATGTGCTTCGATAGAGAAGTCGATCAAAAAAAAATGTTCTCAAGGAACATTGTTTACAATTTCAATATTTCTGAAAGCAAAAATTCGAATCAAGTCATTTCGATTCATCCCGTGCTTCCAGTGTGAGGGAACAACGATCGACGGCGGAAAATTCTTGGAAGTAATCGCTGAGAGTAACCTTGACAATGTGTGCGTCAAGGTCCGGGTCATCTGTCTCCCGAAAAGCGAATAATTGCGAGAAGTGTTTCAGCTCTGGATCCTTCCGATTTCCTGTAACGAATTCCTAAAGATGATCTAGATTTGTTCGACAGGATATCTCCGAGGGAATAAAAGGGTGAATGGGTGAAAAAAGTCCGAAAGAAAGCAGCAGGACCGTGTCCCCAGCCGGATCTCCGCGTCAACGGGGAACGTGTACCGGCGTGGAATTATCATATCGGATGATCTAGATACAGGGACACGTCGATGGACTGACGAGAGTTCTCTGATCGAAGTGCCTCCGTTACCATCGGAATGGACAATAACGAGGGGAAAAGCAGGGATCCCTTCGAGCGTTTATCCAGGACCCCTTCTTCGAGGATTCTTCTTCTTCCTCCCTCCCCTCCTCCCCTCCACCATCCCGGTCCCGTGTCCGCCGTAAATACGAGACTCGCAACTGTACTATCGCGGGGAACAATAAAAATAGACCTCTGCCCGTATAGAGCTCGCCCGTTTACTATCAGGCCGCAAGTTACGATTAAAAGACCGCGCCGAGCGGACCCGCCCAGGCCGTGTCCCGAGTTCTCAGAATCCGGGAAGACCCCGTCGCACAGGATTCGACAGGGGCGCACCGGAAAGGGGCCAACAGCCGCAGATCCTTGCCGCAGGACTAACCGTGCGAGCCCCCGGCCCCGGTGACTCCGAAACTCTCCTCGCAGGTTTATGCTTATCGTAAACATCGCCGCAGACAAATCGTCCTTGATCTCCGCGATGCGAATCCGACCGAGAGAAACGATAGACGCGACCATTCGTAAATAGCGCCGCAGAGAAACGTACCGCGATCATCGTTCTGCCGGCGAAAAAATCTGCGAGCACCGGCAGTCCTTGCGGTGCACTCGGACGCGATGAAGGCGAGCGTCGATACGAAATTTTGGGAAAAATTTCGATCGGTCCGAATTGCAAAGAAAATACCGAAAGTTGTTGTTCACGACGTTTTCATGCGAGCCTGTATTGAACATTTCAGAAATACATTTTGTAGATCTATGTCGGTTATACATATTCTGACAATTTCAGAAATACATTTTGTAGATCTGTGTCGGTTATACATATTCTGACAATTTCAGAAATACATTTTGTAGATCTGTGTCGGTTATACATATTCTTTGGAAAATTTCATAAAAATGATCAATAAAAAATTGTTTCACATTGTAATTTTGCCCGTGAAGAGCGCAGCGATACTGCATCGTTATTTATTGAAGGTTATTGACGAGTAAAGATATCAGTATAAAATTTTTATTTAAATGAAAAATGAAATAGCAGAGAGTGCTAAACAGAGCTGTGCTAACTCAATTACAATGTAATTCAATTGCTCTGTGATTATGATTCCCGGAATGATTCAATTGCGATTCCGCATAACCCTGTGAAACGGACGGGGTAATAATGATTTCTGCAAAAAAAAAAAAAAAGAAAAATTGGCTCGGTGATCGAGGCGAAGGGGAAAAAGCTCACGGGTGGCACTTGAGGCCAGGTACCCGGGAAACAGTGAAGGCTCGTAACCGAACGACGGAACTATCTCAATTCAGGGTTCTCCTCCATGCGACATCCGCGCCGACGAGACCCCTTCGATTACGTATACCTCGACGATAAAACCTCCTTTGCGTGGATTAGTCCGCTCAATCAGGAAATATACTTGGGGCCCCCATAAAGTTCTCCCGGCGTGCAAACCCCTATGTGCGTCGTATGTACCACCCTCTATGTGCTTCCCTTCTTTTACGCATCCTCGTGCGCGCGGAACGCTCATAGCGACAGATAAGACCTCCTATCTTAATTGACGCACCGAATCAAAAATATTCAGAAGAGTTTTTATGCCGCTTTAACTTTCATTAGCGTTATCGACGCTCTCAGACCTCCGCACGACTTTCACGCGTCGACTCTCGGCCCGTTAAGCGACGAATCTTCTGCGATCGTTACCGACTTGAAAACTTCATACCACGATATATGTATTAACCGAGCTACAGCATTCTTAACAATTCATTTCTGCACGAGACATTGTCCTTTCACTATTGCTGAAGTACCTAGACTGATAATGACACATCCAAATCAATTTTCACCGTGGCCATTTCTAAATTATACAAACCTCGTCGAGCTACAGTATTCCCAACAATTAATTTCTATGAGATACATTCCGCATAGCTCAGTGACAATTAATTGAAAATAAACGTGTGATTCCTGAATAAGAACTTTTACAGTTGCTGAAGTACTCAGACTAATAATGACACATCGAAATCAATTTTCACCGTGGCCATTTCTAAATTGTACAAACCTCGTCAAGCTACAATATTCCTAACAATTAATTTCTATGAGATACATTCCGCATAGGTCAGTGACAATTCATTGAAAATAAACGTGTGATTCCTGAATAAGAACTTTTACAGTTGCTGAAGTACTCAGACTAATAATGACACATCGAAATCAATTTTCACCGTGGCCATTTCTAAATTATACAAACCTCGTCGAGCTACAGTATTCCCAACAATTAATTTCTATGAGATACATTCCGCATAGCTCAGTGACAATTAATTGAACATAAACGGGTGATTCCTGAATAAAAACTTTCACAATTGCTGAAGTACCCAGACTAATAATGACACATCGAAATCAATTTTCACCGTGGCCATTTCTAAATTATACAAACCTCGTCGAGCTACAGTATTCCTAACAATTAATTTCTATGAGATACATTCCGCATAGCTCAGTGACAATTAATTGAAAATAAAATTATCACTCCTGAATAAGAACTTTCACAATTTCTGAAGTACCTACACGAACAATGACACATCCAAATCAATTTTTACCGTGGCCATTTCTAAATTATAGAAACCTCGTCGAGCTACAGTATTCCCAACAATTAATTTCTATGAGATACATTCCGCATAGCTCAGTGACAATTAATTGAACATAAACGGGTGATTCCTGAATAAAAACTTTCACAATTGCTGAAGTACCCAGACTAATAATGACACATCGAAATCAATTTTCACCGTGGCCATTTCTAAATTATACAAACCTCGTCGAGCTGCAGTATTCTTAACAATTAATTTCTATGAGATACATTCCGCATAGTGACATGATACTTTGATGGAAATAAACGCGTGATTCCAGCACGAAAACTTTCACGATTGTACAAGTATAATTAATTGTGATGTCACGTAGATATTTTTGTAATGGTTTGTGTTTTCTGATGACGGATATAGTTTTTGTGGGAAGAATGCGACGGACACATGTCGATGATGCTGTAGAGGAAAATATTTTTCGTCTGTTTGAGGACGAGTCATTGTGCCGAAATTGCAACGGCGGAGGGTAACATTATACGATTGGAAAAGGCGGATGGATCCACGCACCGGGGTGGAGAATTTTCGGAGCATACACGGGAACAGATTCGGTTTCGGGTGTGTTTTAAAGTCCATGGGGCTCAATGTTCCGCGAAATACGTCGCTCCCCCTCCAATCGGCCCTATAATACAGATGCCGTATAGATGGCTACAAATCCCCCAAAACTCTTCATATCTATAACCTCTTTTCATTCTCGACAACGAGGGCTCACACGCGACAGGGTAGTTTTAAACAATTCACCCTTCAACCACCCCCCCCCTCCCCCACCTCCCACGTGGTTAACTTTATTGCTATTTCCGGGCATACGTCCTGGGGATACTTCGATTTCACTGACGCGCGACGAAAGTTTGCCAAGGGTGCCATTAAACGTCACAATTGTCATTTTCCGCGAAGCTATACCGACCTGGAAAATTAGTTCTACGCGCTAATTGAACCGGTGGATTTACAACTCTATTATTCTTCTGTCTTGAAAATCGAGTCATGTCTGCCAATAAAATTTTTAACACTAGAAGTACGAAAAAAGAAATACTTTTTTCTTTCACAATTCGTTAAGTTATAGATATATTTTCTTAAATTATTTAGTGCACTGCTTCATACGTGTTATCATAAAGATGAAATCTAAATAAATCTTGTTGTTTTAGGGGTCGGTAGTTCCATTGTTAACACTAAATAAATTGAATCTTGTTGTTTTAGGGGTCGGTAGTTCCATTTTTAACACTAAATAAATCGAATCTTGTTGTTTTAGGGGTCGGTAGTTCCATTGTTAACACTAAATAAATTGAATCTTGTTGTTTTAGGGGTCGGTAGTTCCATTGTTAACACTAGTCACCAAAATTGTATTTTAACGTCTTCAAAGAAAATATTAACAGATCGAACTACAATTTTCCTGCAAAAAGCGACGTAACTGTCAAGAATGAGTATAAAATATTGATCAGAAACTGTACAGTACAATCTTATCGAGACGAAGTAATTTTTGGGATAGAAGAGTTCAGGTGTAAAATTCTTTTTTGTTTAAAGTCACATTGGAATATGATTTTTACCGCGAAGAAGATCACGCTAACTATGTAAACTGGTTCTGTTAAATCGGGATAATTGTTGCTGCGCGAACGAGACACGAATTATTCGGATTTCGACGAGGAGACGATAAACTTTCGACCGAGGCGGATGGCAACAGCAAGAGGTAACGGGGTTGCACTTTCAACTTACGCCGGCTGAAGTCAATTCGATAGCAGTTAACGAATTGTTGGGGGTGAATAGAAGGGGTTTGCGGTTAACGCGAGGGGTCGAAGAGGGGGAACGCATAATACATTGTTACCCCATCCACCGGATTCGCCCGTTCCACGCGCAGTAATTTTCTCTACGCGGAACCGACGTCGGGGGGATGAACTATCTCATAATTAAAATTACCGTACTACACGTACGCACCTCGGAATCACGACACCCTAAACCCGTCGCTCGTGTACACGCGATTCGAATCCCCATGGAATTTATTTTCCCTTTGTTACGGTTCATCTGTCTGCTACTTGTTTGCGATTCAATCGGCTCCGATCAAATTAACACTGATATCATTAGATCGAATTATGCGAATTCCCATTTTCTAATAATATCATGAAAGATTCCTTATGGCGGAAATTCGCCTCGAATTCCCTCGAAAATACCCTCGAATGCAAAATTCACTTATTTTTTTACTGTCGAGATTTTAAAATCAATTGTAAAGTACGATTGGATGTAGCCGTTTGATTCAACAAATTCTGTTTTATCTTACATTGTAAAACAAGCTTATCCAACGCGTGGCCTGGGCAGGCTGATCCAAGGACTTTTTCTGCCGAGGAAAATTATGCACGCACTTCTTTTTTGCTTATCTACTATCGTCGGTCCTTGCGTGTTTTACGTGTAGCCCGAAAAAAGCCAAAATATATTAAACCGTACAAGGATTTTTTTGTGAAACCATTTCTGAGAAATTAATGATCTGCTTGAAAAAAGTTCAACTAAGACAACATAAGGACTAAATGCAGGAGTTAATTTCACCATGAGGATGAAAAATACGACCGCGTAGATTCTTTGGTGAAATTCAAATTTTTACAGGGATCTAAAGGTTTTCGTTTATCTCAAGCGGCGCGATACTTTTGAAATTGCTCTCTCGGTTAAGTTCTCCCGTTTCCAAGCCGTCAAAGCGTTTAAACGGCGAGAAACGGTCGGAGGGTGGTGGCAAATACCAGCTTTCTTCCCTCCGTCCTTCGGCCCGTCGATTTAAAACATTTGCCCTCCGCGAAACGAAAGTTCTCCGTGTCGTTCAGCTAGGGGCGCCGCGAAATCGCCCTAATATTGGATTATATCAATATACGGGGCGAACATATATCATATCGCGGAGTCTGTAACGCGCCGGTTACTAAATCAACGATTTCTTTACGGAGATAAAGAAACCGTTGCCGTCGCGACTCACAAATCCCGCCTCAAATCACATATTTCCGTCCTAAATAACACTTCGTTAACATTAACCCCTTAACTGTTAATTATTTACTATTTTAATTGCTTCAAATCACATTCGCAGTCAACCAGCATAACTTCAATTCGTGACAGGGACCAAAAATAACTGGTATTCTAAAATTTTCTGCGACAAAAACCATTAATAAAAAGTTGATTATTACTGAAATTTAAGATAACCTAAAATGATTAAAAAATATCGATTTTTACACTTTTTGGGTACAGATAACAGTTATCAGTATCCAAAAAGTTGGATCCTCCTCGACAACTGTCGTCATAACAGTTATCCATGAGAGAAGTTCATTTGATAACATTTGCCAACAAGAGAAAAAATGTTCGGTTACTTATATATATATATATATATATATATATATATATATATATATATATTGCAAATCCTTATATCACCTCCTTCTTAAATCGCCGCTTTTCCATTTTCCTTTTAACCTAACTTAACACTAACTCAAACGTAAACTTAACCTAAACACAAATCTATTATACAGGGTCATCCGTTTGTAAACGGCCAAAAAAGTTGACTTAATAAAAAAGATGCCCCTATTTATTTTAAACCAAACAAAGGACGCAAAGAACGCAAAAAATTACGGGTTTTTGCAATTATCTAAAAATCAAGACCGAATCAAAAAAAGTGTTAGGGGTGAAAGTTGTTTCATTTGTGGTCCTCTATACCTGGTTGACGTTTGGCCGTTTAAAAACGGATGACCCTGTATATATATAGAGAGAGAGTATATTTACAACAGTCCTTAATGTTCGGTTACTTATAGTCCTTATTTGTAACCAACACGATTTCAGTCGATGAAATACTTATTCCACGACTTTTTTCTTTTTGGTTATAACAGTTACGCTGCCTGATTTACGAAGCGCCCCCAATAAGAATAGTTTCGTAAAGACTCGAAAAACTGGTAAAACCGTTTTGATTGTAACGAATAACGCATGATTAACGGAGACCTGAATTTTTCTCCAGCTTTTTACAATTCTGGAGCACCGTGGGACGCGGCTGTGCGTTTTCTGAGAGCGAGACAATGTCGCGAGGCTCGTCCTTTTTTCTTTCCCCTGTCCCTTTTCTTTTCTTTTTTTATATTCGAGGCACTTCGCGCGAAATGAAGGCGTCGCTGCAACTCGTTTGCCGCCCAGGGACACTCGATTCGCCCAGGGTGAAGGATATTGGAAGTGAAATGCCCCGGCCCACGAGTGTACTACTCGAAGCCAGGAGTAGAAGGAGTCCGCGAGTAGTCGGCCGAGTGACTCGATTCTTTCGGATATTAAACTCTGAAGATGCCGCACTTCGCCGCGGCATCTGACTCAGCGAGTGTCATTAATAACTTTGGAGGAGATAGATAAAGTGCTAAACACCGGTGAGCCGTGTGCTCGAGCACACGTCATTACCCTGACTACCGCGGCTTTCCGATTAAGGGTGCCTAATGCACCGACCTTGTCGAGGTCGGTCCGCTTTTCAAACTACCCTTTTTTTTCGAGAGTCCCCGACCGTGTGCGAGGTTTTCGAAAAATAGGGACGCGCCAGGCTCGGAAGGACTTCGGCGACTCGAAAAATCTTCGTTTCAAGGACGAGAACATCCCTTGCAACTTGCAACATTACTACTTGCTAGACTGTGGATTTCACATCGAAGGGAACCTATGTCGACGTGTACCTAAATTGCGTCGCAAAAATTGTCCAGTTACCTGCTTTGACGAGTATACTCGTTATAAAATATTGTGAGAATATAGTCAAAAAAAGCTAACTGGTTGAAAGAAGAAACGAATTTCTATTTGGCTCCTGTTCCATGAGATTAATACGGAAAGTTTTCATTTTGGATCAAACTGTTTAATGGACTAACAGTGTTTGGACTGTTTTCATTTTGGATCACTGTTTGGTGATCAAGTGTTTATCACTTTGTTAATATAACCAGGAACGGAACAAACTTTTTGCCCCACTTCGCGTATGATCTCTATAAATCAATCTGTTTTTAGAATCATTCGTTCTTCATGCAACGAAGCTGAACAAATTATCGATCCTCAGGAAGAAGTTGCAGTATTGCATGCAGTGTAGTCGAACTTTGCGTCAATATTCCTGTGAATGTAAGTATATCTGATTAGTCGAATATATGTGTTCTAGTCGATTTGATATTTTCCTGGTACTATTGTATCAAACTATACCATTTAACATATCATAACCTACACAATTTTTATATATCATAACTTAGACTATTTGTCAACAGCAGCAAATGTATGTGTGCGAGAAAAACAATAAGTATCACTGTAGTTCATATATTTTCTATTTAACTGCATATAAAAATACCAGGTTTCGAAAAATTCCGAACAGAAACAGTTCTCGAAAAGTTTTTAATTTTAAACGCGAGAAGAAACTCGTTAGACACGCTACTAAATAATCGTTTTGGACAAAATGGTGGATACTATCGGGTGGATTTGTTCACTATACCATTTAACATATCACAACCTACACAATTTTTATATATCATAACTTAGACTATTTGTCGACAGCAGCAATTGTATGTGTGCGAGAAAAACATGGTTAATAGCAAGGAACGTAGCGTTAACAATAAGTATCCGATTATTGTTCATTGTCGTTCATATATTTTCTATTTGACTGCATATAAAAATACCAGGTTTCGAAAAATTCCGAACAGAGACCGTTCTCGAAAAGTTTTTCATTTTAAACGCGAGAAGAAACTCGTAAGACACGCTACTAAATAATCGTTTTGTGGTAGATACTGTCGGGTCGATTTGTTAATATTTTTACAAAATTTTTCTCTTCTTCTACAGAACCCTTCAACCTTTTTTTTCTCGCCCACCGCGTATACAACTGAAACGCGACTTCTTTAATTATTTATCCCCGTCTATCGTCAATACTAACAACCGGGTGGGTGTGTAATTTATGTTTTCTGCGATCACGGGATAATCGGTGGAAGGTCGAATGAATTCTTTATAGGATGTCGACTGGTTCGCGCGACATATTCTTAAATAACATCGAACTCGCGCACGGTGCACGCTTCGCTCGGCAGTCGTGTTCCGATCGTTTTGTCGCGATGGTAAACAATTTTATTCTCGTTTCACGTTTGCGCAAGTGTATCCTGTAACTTGTACACCGACATTCGAACTCGATTATTCGATCTAAATTCTTTACAATTTCTCATCTCCGATCAAAAAAAGAAAAGGAACGATAATTAAAAACGATTTACTGGCGCGTGAAAACACTGCTACGCACAAACCCGTAAGGGGTGAATCCGTTTTGAAAACGTTTTGCGTGTCGGACAGTAATTACGATGCATTTCCGAAAGATGGAGAGAAGGAAAAGGGGAGTGTACCGAGAAAATTTGCGAAAATTTGTGCGAAACTGTTGGAATGTTGTAAAGCAACATGCCATGGAATTTTGTCGCAACACTGGACTGCACGGTTACAAATACATTGGCGAGTCTCATCGTTTCATGAGAGACAGGTAAGCGGTTCCAGGACTTTTTCTATCTCACATAATACAGAGTGAAGCATCGCACTTGATCACCTCGAATAACTTCTAAATTCTGCGTTGCACAAAAACAAAATGTTTAGAAACAAAAACATACTCTTCCATTTAAAGAATCAAAGTTGACCTTTGAATCTCCTGAACGCCTCCACTGATAAAGAAATCATGCACACCACATCGTACTAACAATAACATCTGTAGAAACAATTTTGTTTGTACAACGCATAATTTAGAAGCTATCCAAGGCGATCGAGCTAAGTGCCTCACCCTGTATAAAACACAAAATAAAAAATTAAGTCTTCAGTTAACAATACCAATACTTCCTTAATGTGTCATTCAGTTGAAAACTATTTACACGCGACAGCTCTTCGATTGAAATTTTGTTGATTGAAGAATAAACTGTAGTAGGTATTATCAATTAGTGTTCCATAAAAAATTGCGTTATAAACGATCACGGTATATTGGCAGAACGTGGGCCAATATTAATTTTCCGTTTGATAATGAACGAGTTTTTCGCGCGCGTGTTGCGCAGCAATATTTCGACCGAGCCCCTGTTTATACGAGGACTAAATTGAATCGTTCTTACACGCATCATAAGTAGAGTCATTAAAAGCGTTTCACGGATTATCGTTCCCGTTTCAATTAAATCGCGGCCGATAGAATCGGCCGGGCGCTCATTTCGTATTCATTTCTGCAGGATCGTTTGGGCGATCACGGTGTTCGCGTCCCTGTGCATCGCAATCGTGATAATAAAGTTTAGCTACGCTTATTACAACGAGCATCGCGTTTACTCGGTCGTCAAGTCGACCCACCAAGGGATTTGGAATTATCCCTTCCCGGCGGTGACCGTCTGCGATATCAATCGCGTGTCCCTCGAATTGACACGAAAACTGGTCGACAAATTGTAAGTTGCACTGGAATCACTTGTCACGTCGTTCCTAACATAATAATACGTACGTATGTTACAGTAGATAGCTCTATCATTCAATAAAATTTACTTCAACTTGAATTCTTTACATGTCCATTATTTTACTTCCATAACTCAAATTTAGAACAGTCCTGCGAGTCGAAGTTTTGATCTTTACAAGTTGGACTCTTTAAATTGCATATGATAACGTTTGTTTTATAATTCGGAAATAATTTAGGTTGAGCCATTTTCTTTTTTAATTTGTTGCGCGGTCGTAGCCATTTTTCTTCGTCTCGTCTTTCGTCGACGTTAGTTTTAATATACTTTAAAGGACAGATGGAATGAAGACCGACATCTTCTTCCGTCTTACCGTGTCAGCATTACCATGTAGAAAGATAAGGACCATATAATTTTTCCCTTTATTTTTGTAGCATTTTAGTTCCGCACTCTTCCAATAACAATAAATCCTTACCGTTATCATAGAGACCTGCCGCCGTCCGTATCGAAGGAATTTATTGTGCACGAGATGAACTTGTTGAACGAGTTATTGTACCCCGGACAGAACGCGCAAAATATTCGGAACAATCTCTCCCGTTTGCAATACATTTTCGAATCGAACGATTTGACGATTCCTACTGTCGTTAACGCTGTACGTATCTAATCACAGAATTTCGTGCGGCAACATGCCGATTTTCTCGATTACGTATCATAACTTCACATTAATTACACAACTCGATCACTCCGCTAACTATTAACTAAACATTTTCGAATTCACACCGTCCGATATTTACGTCACGAGCAGACGAGTACTTGACAATTTTTATTTTCCATCAGAATTTTCATTCTCATAGAGATACCGAGTTGGGAATTAGCGCATTTCTGGGTCTAAGAAGACCCAGATGGCCCTTTCGGCCATCTTTCGAGTGTCAATAGAATGTCGCGGAGAAGAACAGAAACTGCGAAGAGCGATTTGAAAAATAATTCCTGATTACAGGTCACGAAGAATTGTCAAAGTTTACTGAAAGCATGTCGACTAAAAACTTTCGACGTCGACTGTGACACCATCTTCGAGCCAAGCCTCTCGCGCGACGGATTGTGCTGCAGCTTTAATTATATCACCCGTGAAAAATACATCTCGAACACAGTGTACGTGTCAAATATAATTTTTCAGATATAACCCCTTCGCATTACGAACTTTTTGTTTCAATTTTATTGTCCCCCCATTTTAAATGTTCCATTTAAAATGTACTGTGAAAGACAGTGACCCTTGATTGGTACTACTTTTACTTTAATTTATTAAGTTACTTTAATGTAATTTCTTACGAGTAGAACTTGAGATTTTGGCAATGAAGTTTGTTATGAATTTTTTTAATGAATTCTTCATTTATCTTTCAGATTTCGAATACAGTGTACGTGTTAAATACAATTTTTCAGATATTAACCCTCCGCATTACGAATTTTTTGTTTCAATTTTATCGGTCCCCCATTTTAAATGTTTCATTTAAAATGTACTGTGAAAGACAGTGTCCCTTGATTGGTACTAGTTTTACTTTAATTTATTAATTTACTTTAATGTAATTTCTTACGAGTAGAACTTGAGATTTTGGCAATGAAGTTTGTAATGAATTTTTTTAATGAATTCTTCATTTATCTTTCAGATTTCCGCTGAAAATAACTTCTTGTGGGTATCAAAGTGGGCTAACATTCCTAGTCGAGCTGAATCCTGATGATTACCACGCCAGTTTCATGGGATCCGTGGGAATCAAGGTGACATAGTCCCAGCCGTCTCGGTTATCAGTTTGCTTGCGCTTGTTTTCTTCGGCTGATAAAAAATGAATAAGGATTACTATTGCGAACCGTTTGTTGCAGGTCATGTTACACGATCCGTACGATTATCCGGATTTTGACACGGCTACTCAATTAGTAACCAGCCAGAAATACTCGTTTATGACGGTCATTCCAGAAGAGACGTACTCGACAGAAAACGTTCAAGAATTGCCAGTGTCCGACAGACGTTGCGTGTTCGCGAACGAATGGCAATACGTGAAACCAAAGTACGACGAACGGAAGTTTGCTTTCAGCAGATACTCTTACCGGAACTGTTTAACGGAGTGTCGGGCTAACGTAATTAAAACGAAGTGTGGATGCATACCGTATTATTACCCACAGAACGGTCAGCTATTTCATTGTTATTTATTTATCAGTATCAGATTGCAGATCTTTATGAAAATATAAACGCCTGTGCTGATTCATGGGAAATCGAATCAATTAATTTAAAAAAAATTTTAATTCATCTTCTGCAGTTTTTATCAGATTGAAAATAGAATTGAGAAGTATGTTACATTACAATATCTGCAGTCTTAAATGTCTTAATATCTTACAATTCAAAAACACATGTATCTGTTTATATGAATTAACAATAGATACTTGTTTATGCGGTTTAGCAGTAGACAATTGAAACCTACTTTTTTTTTAAGTTTGTAATGAAACATATATTTCAGAAACCAGAGTGTGCAATTTGAAGGATACTGACTGCTTAGAAGCTTATAAATGTAAGTGCAAAAACACAGTTTTGTAACAGGAACTAGGCATAGTTAAAATTGAAAAAATTTCAGTTTGGTACGAGTCTGCTTGGCCAGGAATAGACTTCTCGCCTAAAGTTGTACCTATTGTAGATATGAACAACATGCCCTGCGGATGCAAAACAGACTGCAACTTTTATCTTTATTCTGTAGAAAAGTCGGAAGGAACTCTTGACAACCGTATTTCTCACACTGGTCTCAACTACTCGAACTATGACGGGTAATTTATCATTATTCTACAGTAGCGTCGTATATCCATATCAGAAGACATAAATAAGAACATTTTATTCTTTACAATTTAAAGAATGCTGTACTGTTTAAAGAAAGAAGATTCGATCCAATAATACTTAATTGTAATGGTTACTTAAAGGACACGTCATTTTTCATAGTGTAATGATATAAAAAGATAGTTTGTCACAAGTAAAATATAACTTGAATCAAATTGAAAGTAATTTTTTATACTTATTTAATATGCTTGCCACGGTATGTGTTTATTTCTGCATGATTATCAAGTGTAACATGATGGGTAAAATGTAAGTAGTATAGAACGCATATGGTCAGGCGGAATGGATATAGCGGGTTGCATACTTTCAGGCTAAAAGACTAAAAACTAAACCGTACACACGTTTATTTAAACAAATGAATAGCTTCTTTTAACAAAAATTCACTATTTACTCCAATGATTTTTACTGCTCAGATAAAGAACATTAATATATATGTTACTTATAGCTTACAAACAAAACGTTAAATATTATATAATACTTAGCATTGAATTTATCTTTCAGGGAAAACAATGCCTGGGATAATCAAAGTATAATACATATATTCTTTGGTGACCTAGTGTCTATTCAGTACAGACGAGATGTACGCTACAGCTGGCGTCACATATTTGGTAAGATATGTTAATAAGATAAGAAAATAAAAATCAAAAACATCAACAGATAATAATTTATTCAGCAACTTTCGGTGGTCTCTTGGGATTATTTGCTGGCTTCAGTCTAATGTCTATTTTTGAATGTACTTACTTCTTCGTTATTCGAGTTGTAACAGACACATGTTCGAAACAAAAACACACGACACGTGTAAATTATTAATAAAAAAGAATCGATGAAATATAAAAATCATGTGCATTTTATTGCATAATTTGTATAATCAATAGATTTGTAAATAACATGTAATTCTTTTAGAATATATACTATTTTCTAATATAACTAGTTCTCTTTTCCATCGTATGAAAATGCTTTATAAAATACATACAAAATATTTCGAAGTACGTCAGAAATCGTTGTGTAATCAACAACATTTGGCTACCTTCGTTTTTTGTACTCTGGAAGGTGAAAAATTGTAGGTAACCTACACATACGTAATTCAGGTAATTGTGCAACGAAATTTGTTCCGTTTAACTTTCCTCTCTTGTCCATAACCCGTTGAATTATTTTACTGATAGCTTCCATAAACGTAATTTTAGATCCTTCAGTTTGAAATACATTACACAACTCTTGTATAAACCATGAACCTAAAATGATAAGATAAAATTATAATAAATGTAGCAAACTCAAGATTAGATTTAAAGAGTTGTCATCAACGTTAATCGCACAAATCATTACCTTCTTCCTTATGACGTACAGACACAAAACCCTGTATTGTAGACATAAATATGCAGAAGTTCCTGTATGCTAAAATATTCGAAATGTTGCAATTGGTAGGGCCATCCGTAGTTAAAGCTTCATTTGCTTGTCCTGCAATAAAATATCATAAATATACTTCAACATTTATAATGTATTACGTAAAATCTATTTTACCTGTTACCGTTCCTTGACAAGCTTGTATAATAACAATTTTAATAACATCCTTCAATTTCTCACAGCAAATCTTTTGTTCAATTTCTTCGAGACTAACTTCTTGTTCATCTGAACTAATAATGCCTCCTAATGTTAAAACATGAATTAATTACGTATTTCATTCATGACTATTTATAAATTATTTATTCATTTCAATATCATAATTTAAACATCAGCATGATGAAACGATTTAATATTCTTACCCTTATATCCGTGGCTTAAAATGCACAGAAATAAACAGTCATAATTAGGTTCAAACGTTTTTGGAATATTTTCCAATGTTTGAAGTATTTCATGTTTCTTCAAGTTGTTGAGTATATCAACAGCGAATCCAAAACCATTAAATGTTTCTGATAACTTTGCGCAATCAGCTGATGTTCCAAACCGAGTCTCATACTGAAAATTATATAAAATGCTCTGATATATTCTGTATAAGGAACACATATATGTGTTGTATATATACTTACTAAATAATAATAAATTCAAACAATTCTCAATACCTTTTTACCTAAGAAGGACATTTGACTTATTATTATGCAACGTCCTTTTTCCAATCTTTTCACAGACTCTTCTGTTCTATTAAAGAGCGAAATGTTTCGGGTTGTAGTAAACTTCAACTGAGATGAACTTGAGGAGCTTATATTTTGATTATCTAACACATTTTGATTATTTTCGTATGCTTCCAAAGCTTCATAAATAACTATTAGATCATTAAATCTTTTTATATGGCGTAGTAATTTTTTTAGATTGACTTTACCATCTACAGTAGCAAAAAGATACAAACAGTAATATAACAAAGACACATTGTGTGCATCAAATTATCAAAACAAAATATGTAAAGAAATATACCTAAATTAATTGAAATATATTTTTCTTGTATCCAATACAAAATGTGCAACTCCAAGCAATCCGTGTCCTTCAAAGATTCTATGTATTCGCTGAAATCACTTTTTACATATTGCAAAAAGGATACACTTTTCTCTTGTGTTAATTCTTCGCATAATAGATATAAACACTTCGCAACTGGATTTATATATTTCGAATATCGTTTGATTTGTGGTAAATACAATGATTCTAAATCTTTGTACAATATTCCCAATTCTCTTATGACCTGTCGATTTTGTATGATGCATAATGCTTCCAATAACTTATTCCTCCAATTGTCTTCATGATTGTCAATAAAAATGTGAAGTATATAAGTTTCTTGTTCTTTATGCTTTTGAAATAAGCGATAAATTTCTTGGAACGTGCATGAATCACTTGTCATTAAAAATAAAATAGATATTTTCTCCTGTATGTCGAGGTTATCCTCAATCTTTTCTAAATCATTTTTACTTAATTTATCCTCTATTATTAAATGATTTTTACGTGGTGCTGCATCAATATGCAAACTCATTGTTAAGTCATTCCTTTGCGAACATACGAATTACAGTCAATTGTTTAAAAAATACAAACACAAACGTAGATTCATTATACAATTTGCCACCTCGTACATAATCTCCATACCACTATAGCCGCCCACTGTATGGTCCGTGTTTTTTGTTAATAACTCGTTAATAAACCGACGGAGAACATTTTTGCAAAGGAAAAAGCTACTTGAAATGATCTCAGGAATTATCAGGAAGTATCTTCCTTTTCAAGGAAGTACATTTTTGGGATATCTTGTATAGTAACTGCCTAGGAAATTCAGCAGGTGGCGCAGTTGTCACTAGAACTACCAACCAATAACCACGGATGACAATGCCTCGTCGATCGGCAAGAGCTATGTTACGCTGTGCCTTTTTTCTAGACATTTTACGTCTTAAATAAGTAAGTAATCAATTAAAAATGCATACCACCGTGTTTGTACATGTCTTTGCTACGTCTGTATAGAGCCTTTTTTCGATACGAACACTAAATCTCTCGAAATTAAGAGAATCTCTCAGCGGCAGCCATCTTGTGACGTCATACTTGCTTCAGAATTCGAATTTTCTGCCGAATATTATCGATGCATATGCAAGTTCATTCGGAGGAACAAATTCGTCAGAATGCCAGAAATACTGTCTCCTAAATTTTTCACGTGCAACGTGCATTATTTCAAAATTTAATACAAATAAAGATTATGCATATGTTTGCCAGTTATACCTACGGTAATTATAAAAAAGCCAAGTATATTAAAAATTACGTTAATTAAGAGATCATGAAACTCGAGATAACGAAGTAGAAAAGCATGACATACTTATAGGTAATTTATTAACTGTCATAAATTTGCAATACCAATTCCGTGTTGCTTGCTGCGAGTGTCTAGGTAGAATGGCAGTATACTCGTGTTCACAAACCGGTACTGCCGAATGCGACATTGCATCTTTACAACAATGCTTCGAAAGATTATATAGTTCACCGTCACTAGCGTTTTCGTCATCGACGCAACAGTCGGTGCAGAACTGCCATAGGTCACCTTTACCATATTCTTTAGTCTCTCTGCAGGCTCAGAGCAGATGGTCGGAAACAGAAGCTGCAGGAATTGTCGTCCATACCATGGGATTGTCGAAATATCACGGACTGACCAAGGCAGGACGCCAGGTCAAGATTAAGAGTTCCTCATCCAGATAGAAGTAGATCCACTATACCAGATAGGATATGGAAAGGTAACCCAAAGGTCTCCGCCACAGCCAGGACGACACGCGCCGACCAACAAGAAAACATGTAACTAAACTGGGCGCCAAATCCAAGGTTCAAAATTATGCAAATATGACGGAAGGAGAAACGGAAGCAAAGACCAATAACAATCAAGTATCTGAACGTACGTTGCCAGCAATTCCGCGAAGGATCCCATTAACTCTGCTTTGAGAGATCATGAAACTCGAGATAACGAAGTAGAGAAGCATGACATACTTATAGATAATTTATTAACTTTCATAAATTTGCAATACCAATTCTGTGTTGCTTGCTGCGAGTGTCTAGGTGGAATTACATTATACGCGTGTTCACAAACCGGTACTGCCGAATGCGACATTGCATCTTTACAACAATGCAGTTTTGTCTGTTGAGGCTTTCGGGTGTAAGGCGTGTCCTGAAGGAAGAGATTTCCCAACGTTTCGCCAGCATTATAGCTAGCTTCATCAGGGGATCTGGAGACAGACTGATACTAAAGTGTGTCGCTTCGCGTTCCACTTATACAGTGGGTTCACTCACTGTTACTATTCGGTGAGCATCAATCAAAGTTGACTTTTTTAATTGGGCAGCCGAACAATTAAAAAACTGGGAAGAGTGTGTGCCATATTGGACTCCGGCTGTACCATGTGTCTCTGTTGATGTTATTGGAATGTTTCTTGATTTCCAATGATTCCCGGTATTTTCTGGGGAAGTAGCCTTCTGTTCTGGCTAGAACTTTGGTCTCATTGAAAAGGATGGTATGTCCCGTTGTTAAGGGGGCCGGCAAGCATTTGGCCTTGACTTTCACGCTATGTTACGCTGTGCCTTTTTTCTAGACATTTTACTTCTTAAATAAGTAAGTAATCAATGAAAAATGCATACCACCGTGTTTGTACATGTCTGTATAGAGCCTTTTTTTTCGATACGAACACTAAATCTCTCGAAATTAAGAGAAATGCCTGCCGGCCTCCTTAATTGGTTTTCGGCTACGGCTGATTGAATGTAGCCCAATCTGACGCACCGCTCATGTTCTTTGATACGAATGCTCACACTCCTCCCAGTTTCGCCGATGTAAACCTTGCCGCATGAGCATGGTATTTTGTATACCCCTGGCGTAGATAGCTGTGGCTGCGGATCTTTGGGAGAGGTTAGTACTTGTCCTATTTTAGTTTGTGTGGTGAAAACGGTCTTGATGCTGTGTTTTCTGAGTATTCTGCTGATTCGGTCGGTGGTGGCTTGTATATATGGTAGGAAGTTGGTTATGGTTCGGTTGTCATTGATGTTTCGTGTAGTCTGTTTGTCGTTTTGTTTCAGGAGTCGGTCTATTGTGCGGTTAATTTTGTATTCAGGGAAGCCGTTTTGGATTAGTGCGGTCCTGAGGTAATCAAGTTCTTGGGGAAGGTGTTGTGACTCACTGATGTTGATGGCTCTGTTAATAAGGGAATTTACAACTGAATTCTTCTGAGCTGGGTGGTGGTGGGAGGATGGATGCAGGTATCGGTTGGTACGTGTGGGTTTCCTATATACTCGATGTCCAAGGGACCCATCGATTTTTCTGGTGACCAGTACATCAAGGAAGGGTAGGGATTTGTCTTCATTTTTTCTATTTCCATAGCGAATTGGATGTTGGGATGTAATGAGTTGATATAGTGTAGGAAGTCGTCGAATGTATCCCTTCCATGACTTCACACCACGAAGTCCCACCGCTGTCACCAATGTTGCGGAGGCTTCGGCCCCGCCTCGCCGGCGAACACATCCCTCAACCAAACAACAACACCGAACACTACCAACAACTATATAACTATTTATTGGCTGTCAACGGACAATGTTAAAAGATGCGATACAGGTGCGTGCTCTCGCTTCGTCGACTCGAGAGGTTCTGTCGTCTGTCTTCTTCTTAACAACAACCCCGTTGGCCGGATACCACAATATCGATACGACGGCCAACTTCTCTCGATCGCCGCAATCGACAGCTTCCATCGTAACAGTATTATCTACATATGTGAACCATTGTGTTGGTTTCAGAGGTGCATTCTTATGAATTCGATTCTCTAGATCTTCCATGTAGATGTCAGCGATGATAGGGGAGATGGGTGATTTTTTTAGTTGTTCGGCCGCCCAATTAAAAAAGTCAACCTTTGATTGGTGCTCACCGAACCGTAACAGTGAATGAACCCACTATATAAGTGGAACGCGAAGCGACACACTTTAGTATCAGTGTCTCCAGACCCCCTGATGAAGTTAGCTGCAATACTGGCGAAACGTTGGGAAATCTCTTCCTTCAGGACACGGCTTACACCCGAAAGCCTCAACAGACAAAACTCTGTTTACAACAATGCTTCGAAAGATTATATAGTTCACCGCCATTAGTGTCTTCGTCATCGACGCAACAGTCGGTGCAGAACTGTCATAGGTCATCTTTATCATACCCTTTATTCTCTCTACAGGCTCAGAGCAGATGGTCGGAAACAGAAGCTGCAGGAATGTCATTCATGGCACTGGGTTTTTCAGTGGTCACGGAATGGCCAAGGCAGGACGCCAGGTCAAGATTAAGAGTTCCTCATCCAGATAGAAGTAGATCCACTATACCAGATAGGATATAGAAAGGTAACCCAAAGGTCTCCGCCACAGCCAGGACGACACGCGCCGACCAACAAGGAAACATGTAACTAAACTGGGCGCCAAATCCAAGGTTAAAAATTATGCAAATATGACGGAAGGAGGAACGGAAGCAAAGACCAATGACAATCAAGTATCTGAACGTACGTTGCCATTAATTCCGCGAAGAATCACACTAACTCTGCTTTGAGAGATCATGAAACTCGAGATAACGAAGCCGAAAAGCATGACATACTTATAGATAATTTATTAACTTTCATAAATTTGCAATACCAATTCTGCGTTGCTTGCTGCCAGTGTCTAGGTGGAATGGCAGTATACTCGTGTTCACAAACCGGTACTGCCGAATGCGACATTGCATCTTTACAACAATGCTTCGAAAGATTATATAGTTCACCGCCATTAGTGTCTTCGTCATCGACGCAACAGTCGCACAGTGGGCGAAAAGCCCGAAAAAGCGGCCAAAACCTAAAAAGATGAACTTCCTCCTAGGAGTTTGTAACTCTAGGGTTGGGTACAGTGACGATATGACCACTTAATGCCAGCAAGGAAAAAGGTAAAAAGTTTATGGTACGGTTCAGTAGTCAGTTCAAAGTTAGCCTTCGTTTGATGAGCATTTGTCGCGCGCATTAGTAAGAAATTGAACGCCCCCTTCTAAAGTGCATAACTTTCAAAATAGTGCATCAATTTCAATTCTACAAAATGGATGCTGTTCCTGGAAGTAAGTAGAATGTTTATATGTTTTTGTTTCTCCAAAATTGTTAGTCATCACGTAACACGATGGCAATATTCTTTGGAGAACGTAGAAGGTAAAACTTGATGCGCGCATTGTAGAAACGTAGACATAAGTTAAAAGTTCCACCTAGTACCACCAAAATTCCTTTGCTGACGTGTTGCTAATACATTTATCTTCGAAATTTTACAAAAACCAGCTGCCGAAAGCTGCCCGATTGCTTGAACGAGGGTAAATATTGTTTCTTTTCTATGGATTTTGAAAATGTGATTATACTACTTTCAGTATGCTTTCTTTATAGTCATTGTGAATTGAATAGATATCTGCAGTCTTATTTTCCCAGTATCCTCAGTTGTTGAAAAAGTCCATTTATAAAAGAATTACAAATTGTCACAATTGTAGATGTTTTGCGCTTTTACAGCAGCCGCTACTCGGCTGTTTTCGGATGGATCTCTGTAGGCTCTCTTAAGTAAAAAGACAAATTGCTACCTTAAACTTGAGCGCGTCAGAAACGTGGTTCGCAGGTAGTCGCGCGGCAGGAACGTGGTTCGCAGGTAGTCGCGCGGCAGGAACGTGGTTCGCAGGTAGTCGCGCGGGAGGTAATGCGACAATAATATTTTGGGGTACTCCGAGTTATAAAAACTTCCTAAAAACAGTTGAGGCCTGATCCTTCATACCTTTAAATATTTTCGGCGGTAGGTCAAGCATTCAGGAACCGCGCAATATATTTTGCCGGTTTAACATGATTCTAAAAAAAAACTTCCATGCCAAAAGCAACCAACCAATCGCCACCGCAGTGGAAGAAAACAGCCTCAAGTTAATCAAGTTAATTTTCAAGTTATTGCAATCGATTCACTTAATTTCAGGATCTTGCGACCGAGAAGTTCGATTCACGAGAAAGGAAATATTTATGATGATGAAAAAATATCTAAATAGCAACTTCAGCATCATAATAGAAAATCTGGAAAAGCAGCTGTTCGAGAAGTGTGGATATTCCATAAATATTGATGCAGAAATGAAGTCAGCCTTGAAAATATTGTTCAGCAAGATGAAATTAAAATGGCAAAGCACGAATAGAACGCAAGAACATTTTTTCCATAAATTTGAAGACTGGTTGAACGTTTCAATTGCTTTTCGCATACCTGTGGCCACTCCACGAATTATTGAAAAGAATACAGGCGGTCGTCCTTGTAAACCGTTTACGTCAACTAGCGTAAGGACGAAACGAAGAAGGACGGAGAACCTTCGTGAAAATTTCACGCTGGACACATTGGCCTACGCCACACAAATGAGTCTTCGTGCTGCAGGTAATTTAAATGCTGCGAAATTTGTTCAAGATATAACTTCTGCGAGCCCGACCAAAGCTGCAAAGTATCGAAGAGCAATAGAAACACATTGCGAAACAACGTTGTCCGGTGATGCTGCTCTTTCTATTTTGATCGAGAATAAATTATCAAAAAGCCAGTATGTAGGAATAAGAGAATCAAATCAAGAAAATAATTGCTGTTTGTATCCGCCATATGGAACAGTATTTCAAGCGAAACAACAATGTTACCCAACCAAAATGGATATTATCATTACCGAATGTAGAGCGGAAGTAAAATTACAGTCTTTATTAGACCACACTATTAAACGTATTTTGAAATACCAAAATAGTGTTATAAAAAGTTTGAGTGCAGAAGAAGTAAGCCATATGAGTTTAATTTGTAAGTGGGGCTGTGACGGAAGTTCTGGACAAAGTGTCTACAAGCAAAAATTCACCGATGAAAGTAAATTCGATGGTGACATCTTCCTAACGACACTCGCGCCACTGCAGCTGTTAACAAGTAACCAGCCACCTAAAGCAGAAATTGTAGTGTGGAAAAATCCACGACCTTCATCACCACGATTTTGCAGACCAATAAAGATTGAGTTCCTGCACGAAAATACAGATGCAACAGTACGTGAAATGGAATATATTGAGGAGCAAATAAAGGCACTTGTTCCCTTCACTACAGTTGTAGATGGAAAAGAAATTTCTATTTCATACAAATTGGCAATGACGATGGTAGATGGTAAAATTTGTAATGCTGTAACATCCACAACATCTACACAGCGTTGTTATTTATGTGGAGCGACATCGAAAGAATTTAATAAAATTGACATGATGATAAAAAAAGAAGTCAATGAAGAGTATTTGCATTTTGGACTCTCTACGTTACATGCATGGATTCGCTTCTTCGAATGCTGCTTACATGTATCATATAGGCTGGACATAAAAAAATGGCAGATGCGCACCAAGAAAGATAAAGAAATAATGGAAAACCGTAAAGCCATTATACAGAAAGGTTTTCGTTCACAACTGGGGCTAGTCGTGGATTGCCCAAAGCCTGGATACGGAAGTTCCAATGACGGCAATACGGCTCGGCGATTTTTTCATAACCCGGAAGTATCTGCGACCATAACAGGACTTGACGAAAAATTAATAAAGCGATTTCACGTTATTTTGCAAGTCGTCTCAAGTGGTCACAAAATAGATATATCAAAATTTAAAGAATATACAATAGAAACTGCTAGGACATTTGTCGAATTATATCCTTGGTATTATATGCCGACTTCGATGCACAAACTTTTAATTCACGGACCACAAATAATTACGTCCTCTTTGCTGCCAATCGGTCAAATGTCAGAGGAAGCACAAGAGGCCTCACATAAACACGTCAAAAGGATTCGAGAAGATTTCTCGCGGAAATCTTCACGCACCAAGACCATGGAGGATGTATTCTTGAGACTTATGGTGACGTCAGATCCATATATTTCAAGTATAAGGAAACTGCCGAAAAAGAAAATGAAGAGTTTGTCTCCGGAAGCACTAAAAATGTTGCTTTCGCCATTTGTACCTTATAACGAAAGGCAAACGGTTGCACAAGAAGAAAATGGTTCCGAAGAAGGATCTGATATCGAAGACGATTCGGATGAATAAATATTATGTACATAATTTACAATTATACTAATTGTTGATATACAAAGTGCAATTTTGTTTGTCATTTATACATTTTTACCTATCAACCACTCAAAACACATTTAATGCGGACTGTTGTTTAAATTTTAATCGGCCATTTTGTTTTTTGGAATTTCAACTTCATATTCGTAATCAGCGACCCCAAAGACCCCAAATAGATCATTTTCCAAGCAGACCCGCCCATTTTTTAATGTACATGTCCGCCATATTGGATCCGCCATTTTGTTTTTTGGAATTTCAACTTCATATTCGTAATCAGCGACCCCAAAGACCCCAAATAGATCATTTTCCAAGCAGACCCGCCCATTTTTAATGTACATGTCCGCCATATTGGATCCGCCATTTTGTTTTTTGGAATTTCAATTTCATATTCGTAATCAGCGACCCCGAAAACCCCCGAGTACGAATTTTTGAGTGCATTAAAGTACGTTTAGAGGTTTTGGCCGCTTTTTCGGGCTTTTCGCCCACTGTGAGTCGGTGCAGAACTGCCATAGGTCACCTTTACCATATTCTTTAGTCTCTCTGCAGGCTCAGAGCAGATGGTCGGAAACAGAAGCTGCAGGAATGTCATTCATGGCACGGGGTTTTGCCATGAAGAAAGTTCAAGTTTGAGAAGGGAGTGTTCTAAAGATTTCCATATAAAGAAGTCATACGGTACCTTCCATTAATAAAAGGGGGGGGGGGTGTTACTTTGTTTCTTTTTATCCATTATTGGAACTCATAATTCTCAAGAATTAGATATTTTAGCGTTGTGTTTTCTTCGCAATGGCAATCGATGTATCATAAACCTACAAACTTTTATATCCTACGATTGCGAACTATTTATAATTGCTGCAACGCTTAAGAAACTGCAAAGTACCAACGGAGAAACGGAAGGGAACCATTTTTACTATATTCCCCACGCAGTTTAAAAATAATGATGTAACACTTTAAAGATATATTTAAAATGTCGTTGCAACAATTATACAATTATACTGTTAAGAAAGAACAACAAAAAAGAAAAAGCCTTTAACGAAGAAAAAATCATGCGGAGCAGGATTCGATCACGGGCCAAAATATTCGCACCCGGAGAGCATACCGCCTGCGCCAACCAAAACTTTTCAGATTTATTATCATACGTTTAAATATAACGCAAATAAAATATTTTATATTACATTTTTAAGTTTGTACGTAATTTTTCCAACGATAAAAATGTTTAACCCTTTGCACTCGAAGCTATTTTAACTCCAAAACATACGAAAATGGTGAAATTTACTTGTGCAATACTGAAATGTTTAGTAATTCATTAAATGCAAACGAATTTAATAATGTAAAAAATATTTTCAATAATGATACAGCAATTTTTAGTGATGTCTTACAGTCGCCATTCGAGTGCTAAGGGTTAATATTACATAACACACTTACAAAAGGGTATAAAAAGAATGAGCAAAATGTTAAACAATATTTTTAAAAAATATTATGGCTGAACGTTGAAGCGTCAAATTTAAGAATAATTTCCACAGGTAATTGAGAAGCCTTCAGATTGAATTTTGAAAGTTGAACATTACCAATATTATAATATTCAGTTGAAATTCTGTGTCTTATTTAAAAAAATACCGTTCAATATCTAAAAGTCCGTTTAGAGGTCAAATTCAGAATTCAAACTTCAAGACACATGAAACAGTTATAAGACTATCGAAACACCGAAAGGTCACTTCCCGAAAAAAGAAATACAACAATAATAAGTCAGTAATCGAATATTGCTAAAACCATTGTTCTAAACTTTTTCAGAATCTTTCATAAACGGCATCATCGTTCGAAAAAATCAGAATTAATCCTTTCTATGCCTCTTTATACCTTTTCGTAGATGTATTATGTAATATTAAACATTTTTGAAAAACGATGTACAAACTTAAAAATGCAATATAAAATATTTTATTATTTACGTATGTGAAAAAAGAAAAAACAGAAAAGAAAACGTCGCAGCAATGGTTCCAGCGAGGGAAAAATCCCGCAGTCAATATTCGACTACCGGAACGTAATTGCTCGAATAGTACATGATTAAACAGTCATAGGAAGATTGAAAAGAAAAGCAACTCACCCGGGACGGGATTACTATACATGGTTACAATCAGTAGTCCGTTGATCAACGTCCCTTTATCCATATATGAAAAATCTTTCTGATCGCTGCTACTGAAATCGATGTGTATCTGAAAAGAAAGAGAAGCCACCACACCTGCACACGTTTGGAAATTACTAAAACCCGGTACTTCCCGATTATACGTCGCGTCGATGAGTGCCGGGGTTTCGCGATATCGCGGAATGCCTGATTACCGGATTCCGAAACTGTTCCCACTACGCGGTGTCCAATGACCAATAGGGTTGAGCCCCAAACTTCGAGAGTAATCGTAATTCGTCAACACGTTTCGCTATCTTCCTTTCTCTTTCTTTTACCTTTCCGCGGATGCCTCTCGCAGTCGCTCCTCCGTTGCTAGGCCATGATTCCGCGATACACACAGGTAATATTTGAGGATACGTGCGGCGTGACTTTGCTCGGCGATTGTGTATAAGAGTCAAACGTAGGTGACCGAGGGAAGTTACGTCCTTGGCAATGCACAACACATTTAGCGAGGCTAATCGTTAACGTTCGTATTTGGAACGACGTTGATTCCAAGGAAGATATCCGTTATATACAGTGACTCCCACTAATATTCGGACGCTTCTAAAAATCGTTATCTTTGTTAACATTTGACCATACGACTTGGATTTTCTTTAGAATTTGGCACAAATGGTTTGCTACACAAAGTGCAAAACAATTATTACAAAAATTGTAATTGGTCGAAATTGCAGAGAAAATACTAAATGTACAAAACGTACTTTTCAAACTTTTAATATAAGCCCGCATAAAAGAGTTGCAAAATACAACTGTTAGTACTTTCTCTGCAATTTCAACCTATTGTAATATCAATCAAACATTCTTTTCACGGTACGTAGCGAACCAATTGTTCTAACGTCTCCAAAAATTTTAAGCAGTTTGGTACAATTTTAAAGAATTTATTTGTTTTTAAAGAGTGTACGAATACTTTCTACACCGACTGTATTCGCATTGAAAATTCAAATGTATAATAACAACAATTCCTTATGTAGCTATCAGTTTGTGGAGACGATTGAATTCAGACCGAGACCCTCAAACCCTTGACGATTTGACCGTGTCGATGAAAACATAGAGTCGACGAAAATTAATGTTAGTTAAATTGTGTCGATCAAAACAGTGTTGGCGAAATGAGTTGTTAACGATCCCAGGGAAATTCGAAAATTTCACCGGTCCCTGGTATCACGTACATAAGTACATATCTCGGTTCTAAATCTTTGTTTAAAAAGATTTTGAAATTTTCTATTGGGTTTTAAAAGTTACAGAAAATGTCGAGATCTATAACAATATTTAAATTTTTAAAGAATCGGAAGAAAGAACAGAGTTTTGGACATTTATAGTGAACTTACAATTATCTTATTCTATTTGTCAAAATTTCATTTTCTATTTAAAATAGTTTGCTATTGAAACTCATTAATAGTTTTGAATAGTACTTGAAATATTTTAAATGATATTGAAGTATTGGAATATTATCATTTGGAATGTTTCGACGTTAAGAATCTGTCGTCGGTAAAGTGGTTCTGTTCCATGCAAAAAGTAGACATGGTTCTGTTCCATGCTAAAAAGTAGACATGGTTCTGTTCCATGCTAAAAAGTAGACATGGTTCTGTTCCATGCTAAAAATCAGAATAGGGGGCAGCACTGTATTGAGAACGCCGAAACCCCGGACGTGAACACTCACGATCTGAAATACCGACATCATTAAAGCATGTCAAAGTAAGTTTTATGCATGATTATTGGGAGTATACAAGATACTCGATTCTCACTAATATTCCCGATTCATGAGTTATGTTCTGTGTGGTGTGATCTAGCTCACCAGTAGTTGGTTATTCTATTTTGGTAGAGTCGGTATTAAATAATACGTAAATTTTCGTAAACGTCTGCTGCAAATCTGCTGCCTGCGTCTGTTAGCAGACTCTAATGTTCTTCTGCCATGTCAGATTTGGCTATCCGGTTTGTTACAGTTATTTTCTTGTGGCTTACGGATTATACCGTCCGAAAGCTTTCTTAAATAATTTGAACTAAAACATACATATTTATTTAAACAACCACTATGAACGGCTATTAGTATAGAATATAAGAACATTCAATAAATAATCTGTAGCTATGGGAAAATTATTTATTTTCTTTCTTTGTCTATTATTATCGTTTGATACATGTGTGGACATCAAAGTACTATACATTACGCAATCTAACGTGACAAGGAGTGATTAATAAAGATTGACGTAAACGTACCAGAAATAATTTGTATCGAGAAAGTTAAACTCGAAAACAAATAGAATCGAGTCAACCTGATCGTTGTCAGTTTGATCTTCAGAACGGAATATAAGAAATAACTTCGTCTCACGGTATGATCAATAGAACCTATAATAATCTGTGCATGGCAGAGCTTGGGCAGGTTTTCAGGCACGGCACTGGTGGCTCCTGGTACCGATAGATCATCGCTTCTTTCTTAAACCTATTTCTAAAAGTATTCTATCAACTTCGTCCCTAACTCGCTCTAAAGTAACAAATGTGTCGCGATTTCTTTGCCGAGGCCACGTTAATCGACATTTACTCAGCCCCTTGCGGACAAGGATTTTTCCAATACATTGATTAAACTACAGTAAAATTGTTGTTGTAAGTTTTGTATCATAAGATATTATATGTAGCTGTACTTCAATTTATCCACGTGCAAAAACTGTAGTTCTGGTCTCGTCATAGTTGCTCCAATAGCTTCTTCTCTTCATAAAAATTCAAAAAGTTTTCGAAGTTTTAAGATAAATTCACGTGAAATAACGTACGAAAGATTTATTTCTATAAACGGATATTTTTTTTGCTTAATTATCTGCTCGATGAACGCAATAAAACACTCGGAACCCCAAGCTGCTGAACGCTTTTTTAAACGCTCGCTACGCATACAAGTATACTTGGGCGCGGCACTGTAGACACGTTTTTCAACCCCTAAGTATACTCAACCTTCCCCGCAGAAGGGCTAATAATTCGTAGACTGCGATATCAGTCGCGTAATCGGTGAGCTATAATTAGGCCCCTCACCAAATGAACTTTACACCTCCTATAAACAAAACAACTGATATTAAAAACAATTGTCAACCGTGACTGTTGTAGCTGAAATCTGATCGCAAGATTTCAAATTGCGAATGCCAACTGCGCAAATCATTTCAGCTCATATTTGCGTTTCACATTATCGTTTCAATCGGAACTTCAATCTTTTTCTATTAACTGTTGCAATTTCAATTGTTGTATTTGTCAATTAACATGCTTTTTAGAGCGATCCAAGTTTTCAAGATAGACTTTATATGTGAATAGCATTGGAACAGGGTTTTCCACCACGGTGTTGCTAATAAAATTGTAACTCTGTTCCTAAGGGAACTATCACACCCTTCTGGCTTTCGTTCATTCACAGTGCAGCGTCAACTGACTATAGCCTCCCTACATTCATCCCCTGGGAAGCGACTATTCTTCTCCAGTATTATATTAAACTCGTAATTACAGAAACTCATTCGTTAATATATGAACATGACGTAACAATACTCTTGCGAAACTGTTTTTTCCAAGTTCCTCAAGAAGTCGTTAAATTTCCATAGCAGGATGGTAAAACAACGTGAGTACACAGAATCAGAAGTACCCAGCAAAAACGTCGCCTAACGCACTTCTTTACGACATTTTTTAATCAACTATAATGTAGCATCCACCTGCTGAATCGCCATTTCGATTATTTTTTTGCACGTTCCCGTGCAGTCAGCGCACGAGCGAAATCGCGAACGAAATCGAAAAGAACCATTTCATACTTTAGTTTCAGCCGGACGAGCTAAAATAACCTGTTTCCGATCTTTCATCTCACGATTGTAAAACTTCTAATGCTGCTGCATCCTCGAGGCCATCTTCGCTCACGCAGGTTTCATATTTTATTATCCTGCTCACTCTTAAGCGGGATTCGAAGCGATTTTTAAACGGGCAACCATTTGATCGATTTAAACTGGACTCTTTTACCGGATTGACAAATAAATCTTTAAACGATTCGCAGCGTCCATTGAATAATCATTAATTTATAAACTGTAAGAGTCTTACGGTTGCATCTCGATTACCAACATAATCACTTGTTTAAATGAATCATTTCAGGTCTTCTACGGACGACTTCGTGTTCGAGAAAATCCAACAAAACTGTTACCGATAGAGGAGTACGGCACCGTTAAAAATACCGCCGGGCTTGAACCTAATTAAGCATTTACTCGCGCGCGTTCTGCCACGATAAAAATCGCGACTCGACGAACCTGCCAGCATGATTTTTCCACGAGATTAGAAACGAATTAACGTCGCGCGCTTCCAGCGTTAAACGTGTCGAGCTTGTACGTCCACGCGGCGCGGAATAATCGAGTTGTAAGCGGAAAGGAGAGGAAAGGAGCCGGCGACGTGCCAAAAAGTTGGTCCAGCGAGGCGGAGGACACCGAGGATGATATTCCTGGCTGGCTGAGAGCGGCCAGAGTATTGATTAAGGGGGTTTCGTCGGGAGGGATCCTCGCAGCCGAGGGGATTTCCTCTCTGAATGCACGGGGATGAACGGGGAGGGGGTTGCCAGCGGGGGTGTTTCGCGAACGCGGTCGTTCGGGGGTTGCACGCAGGGTGGTGCGTGCGTTGCGCATGCTCGCCTACGGTCCAGAATTCGCACGCATTCACGTATCTTCGCGTATTTACGGTGCACGCCGGGCCGGTCTCTGCACGTGGCGTTCTCGACAAAAGTAAAGGGGAGTGAAGTCGTGAAAAATCGAGCCGTCGAGAGAACGAATGCTGGCTCCTCGACAGGAATATCGCGACGCTCGGTCCTCCTGCGGGAACACCTTCGTTTGCCCGTTTCCTTCGTTCGCGAGACTCACGGTGGGTGCAACGGAGTACTTTCGAATCCTGCTTAAATTGCCTTCCAGAGAAGGGAACAACATCTCGGCCATTTCATCTCAAAAATAAATCCACCCACGTCCGCTAAGGTCTCGTTCGTCTTCGGTCTGTGGACGAAACTACTGCTTGGAGGGTCTCCAAAATTTCGGTGATCAGTCCGAGGGATCAACTTAGGGCTGAAACCTCTCTTTCGGATGCGCCGCGCGCGATCTCTCCCTGATTGGTAAGACGCAGTGTACTTTTCAAACCTCCAAGGAGTAGCGTGGCTAGCCGATACGTAATCAGGCAATTGGACCGGGCCAGGAAAGTACTTGGACCTTTCAAGAGACCAGTCTCTGAACCAATGTTTCCTCGTCTCCGGTCTGGTTCGTGACCAGCTCGCGGATAAGATTCAGCAGGATTTCTAAAATCTCAAGGGCCGGTCACGGTAGTCGAATCATGATCGCGTTTAGCCGTCGGAGACGTGGACCTTGAAACCGACTCGAAACGTTTCTGGGCCAGTTTTCAGCGTCGAATTTCTATATAGAAGGCGTTTGCGGCGATCGAGGGAGGGGGAGAGAAAAACTCGAGCTTCGTGTCCGTTTCGCGAACTGTGGGTCCCTCGTCCCGCGTGGCGCTCGGCACACGCATCTACGCGCAGGGAACACGCAATAGCGAGCGACTGGTGGAACAAGCGCAGCGGGGCGCGCTCGTCCGTCTCGACAACACCTCCTTCTCGCTCTCCTTTTTTCCGGTATCCTGCGGTCTCTCCCTCTCTTTCTCCCTCTCCCTCTCCCTCTCCCTCTCTCTCTCTCTCTCTTTCTCTCTCCCACCCTCTCTTTCTCTCGGGCACCGGCAACACAGGGAACCGGCACCGGCACCGGGCACCGGCACCGAAGGGCTGCAGTTGCGATCGGATGATCGACGAGTGCGCGTCTGCTTGTGCGCGTCACCCGGCATGTACAGTGTCGTCTCGTTTGCGTTCTCGTTCTCGTTTTCGTTCGCGTGAACCGTGAGTCGAAACCGAATCGTCGGGCGCCCGTGACTCTCGTACAGGGACCGGAAACGAGAGATGTTTACGGTGATTCGCCAGGTAAGCCGGAAAACTCTATACTCCGTTCGCGACACCGGCGATAGACGTTGACGCGCGCGGAGATGCGGCGTCGGTTTACGATCATCTCGCGGCGACGAGACGCAGAGGGGTGCCGATCAGGGAAGGTTAACTTGTTCTATTGCTTGTTATTGGCTGCGTTCTTACGGTCCCTCGGCGCTACGACCCGTCATCGTGGAAAGTCCAATGCCCCGCGAGGCGATTCTTCAGGGTCCTTGAGTTTTGGGGAACGATAGCTCCCGAATTCTGGAGTTACATTGATTTTTTAGTCGCTTGGAAGAGCGTGGGAGAGTTAAATGCCCGAAATCATTGGGCAATGGGGATCGTCGGACTGGTTCTTGCCTCGACCATGCGGGCACATGTTACCACAGGTTTTTCAGATTTTGAGTCGTTCGGATTTTTATGAGTCCTGGGGAAGCATTGCGGGATTATTCGTAGGGAAAGTTAATGGAAGTTGAGTTCTTGAGATTTGGGGGACGAATTCTGAAGCAATATTGATTTCCCGTCATTTTTACAGGAGTGTGGGACAGTACTCGTGAAATCAAACGGTGATTCTTATTGTGTCTGGAAATAGATATTGGAATAGTTACGGACCGAATGATGCAGCTGCTGATTTTTCATATTTGGGGGATGATGTTTAATCATAGAGTAATGCGAATCTACCATAAATTTGTTGTTTGAGATTTTCTCGAGATCTTGTACAATTACGAGTTTCGAAGAAGCGAGGGAGATTGTGTGTCGTTATTGTTCATAGAGATTATTGGTGTAAATTTTTTGGAGACAACGATGCAAGTACCAAGGGTGTAAGATTTAGGGGACGGTTGTGACGCTTTGCGACGCCTTGCGACGCTTACCGTGGATTTTGTTGCAATCGATTAAGAATCTCGGAGAGTATCAACGAAGCGTATTTGACAGTGTATGAATGTGTACGGGCACCGTATGCTCCGAGTTTCTGAAAGTCATCCGTTATCGTTTCATCAAATTCTGAGATGGATACGGTGCAAGACGCGGCGAGACGAAAGAAGGGACCGCGAGGCCACGAGGTTCTCTCCGACTCAATCGATATCTACGTCTGAGTCGTCAGTAATTAATCGACGAGTGCCGCGATGATTGCCGGTACTTGACGTCGCGAAAGAAGCAGCGATAAGTAACAGCCACCCTGTCGACCATCACCCTTCGTTTGCGACATAAAATTTTTAGCGTAAATTGAACACGATTGAAATAAATTAGCAGAGCTGGTTGCAACGGGTGCTCGGTTCGCGTTAACTATGAAATTATCGGACAGCCCGTTTGCAAATTGTTATCGAAATCGCGACACTACGATTTAATTAATAATTTCCAACAAATCCCGCGACACCAGCAATCGTAAAACAGGGGATACGCTTTACGTTCAGCTTCTTCAAGGTTTTAAACTTTTATTTAGACAGTGTTTCGGAGAAGCGTAAGAATGTTTACTTTTACGTGGAAACGCAATCTGATGAACTTGCGACTCTTTGACAGCGGTCGTACGCGCACAGAAGCTGTAATCTACCGTCCCCGCGTGCTTATCCATTATTTGAGCCTCTGGTGCTTTATTAACACTCATTGTTGGCCAGTGTTTACCTCTTCGATAGGGGGATACGCATTGATTGGTACTGCTTGTCGCCGCTTCGTCACTCGTCGGCACTCCTCGATACGATAGTTTCGAGCCGCACGAGGTTTAAATGCACTTCGCATCGCAAATGACAGTCTAAAAAAAGAAATCTGAAAACGTCGTTAGTAGACTATGGATCTTTACGCAAAACAAAAATGTTCCAAATCGATTGTCACAAAGAGAGGTTGGAGAAAAATGTCTAATAAATTGACGGGAATGTATTCTGAAAATCAGGGACCAGAAATAACAGTTATTCTAAAATCTTCTACGTTACAAATCATTAACAGAAAGTTGATTATTACTGAAAGTATAAAGAAAAAAATTCAAAGAACAAAATGATAAGTGATCGAAATGAATTTCCCTGAACGATAACATTCACCAACAAGAGAACAAATTTTCGGTTACTTATAATCCTTGTGAAATACTTGTTATTCCATAACTTTTTTCTTTTTGGTAATAACATTTATGGTCCCTGCTCAAAATCAGACGTCTTTACAGTTTAGTATTTCACCTAGCCATTTTTATAATGAACGCATCAAATCCCTTATGGACAGTTTATAGACAGCAATTTCTTCAAGAAAATTATCATTCTATGTTGAAGATATAGCTCCTTCGGAACGGACATACTTCCTCCGCAAAGCTTTAAGCTATGTCCACACCGAATCGAGCAACTTTATTCTCCCTCCTCCTGTTGCTTTTATTTAGTAAAAAGAAGAAGAAGGTAAGAAAAAGCGACAAAAAGCTAGTCGTTGCCTCGGTGCGGACAGAGCTTCAGGTTTTCTAATATAAACGTTTCTATTTTCTCGCTCGCTCATTAAGACGCAGCGTTGAACGCGTTAGGCGTAGCGGAAAGTTAAAGTTCGAATTTATTCCGCGTTTTCTCGTTCGCGGAATGGTTCCGGGGGATAAGAAAAATGCTTTCTCGTCGCGAAATAATGACCGCGAAACACGAGACCCCGGCCCGGAGAGAATGAAAAACAATTTCACGGCGCAGATGTCGAGACGGTTTTGCAATTTACGCGCACCGTTGTTCGACGACGGTTCTGATCGTCGAATCGGCGGCGCATACGCGATCATGTTTCTTTTCGGCCACGGCCTCAAAGGAGAGGACGACACGAGCTGTTTTACCGGGGCGAGGCTGGCTTAAATGGCGTTTCTTGGTGTGCGCGGTACGAACATAAAGTCGTTAAAGAATTTCTAAGGCGTCGGACAACGGCCTGCCACCACGAGTCTCATTACGCGTGTATAGGCGAGCATATATCTGCCTCGTTGCTTGGTGTACGTACGTACGTGTAACAAGTACACGAATCTTCGCCATCTTCTGTAATTGAGGTTGCCTTTAATGCGGTCGACGTGCAATTCTTGTCGCTGATAAATTACTGGGACAAATGTTTGACGAGCGGTCTGCCGCGAAAATTAAATTCTAGATTACATAGATCCGTGCGAACCCGACTCGGCGACCTGATTTTCCTTCTTTTTCAATCTCGCAAATGATATTTTCAAGTTTTAGCGCATGCCAGCGCCAAAGCTGCCCAGCAGTAAAAGTGAAACCGGTTTGCGTTACCTTGTGAAATGATAAGATTACATCTGTTCAGATTTTGTACGTTTTTCGTTTTATCGTAATGCGTGCTTTATCCCGTCGAAAGCATCCTCGCAACTTCGTTAACACTAGGTTTACGGAGCACTGAAAGTGGCTATTTTACATTACGTTATAAAATAAACAAGAATGTGCGGCCCAAATTTTTAGCCTTTTTTTTTAATAACATACCCAAAGAAATAAATTTGTTGAATAATTTCTCGTGGATGTAACTTTAGAGTCTTAACAATTGTAAATTAAAAATATTAGAACCCGTCCTGTAAACCTAGTATTAATTGTAAAATAATATGTTCAAACGGTACATGTGACTCGATAATTCGACTTAATCATTAATAATTTGTAATTCTATTTCCTGCTGTTCGACTGGCATTCATAATGTCCAAAACTATCAACGGCTTCTTTCGTATTTGATATATTCGTGATGTTAATTTCGCAGGGATCTACATTGCAAGTTTAGATTAAATAGAGAGATCGCTTTGGGGGATCAGAATTTCGCGACACGGATGATTCACGGCAATTATATTTTCATTAACAACTGCGTCGACGAAATACAATGCATCTATGCTCCCGACGAATGAACATTTTGAAACAGTTCTCCTGGGAACAATGCAATTGCTCAATCGCAGGCTTCGATCAATCGATTGCTCAAGGTATTCTCTTGAATTCATTACTTTGCCTCGTCAGTCTTCTTTCGAGTTATGACAGCCACTCTGTTGACGCTAAATCTACCACGGTCAAATGACCGATTTTCTATTTCACAGTTATTGAATTTGTTCAAATTTTGTCACCTTATTTTATTGTAACTCGTTTTCAGTGCAATGCTATTTTTGTCGGTAACGTGGTCACTCTACCTTATCGCGAATCTACGAAGTCTTGGGCCCGGTCTTCGTAGATTCGCGATAAGGTAGAGTGACTACATTACCGTCAAAAAATGGCTGAATCTGAAGGCTGTGAATGGAAATTATTAATTAAAAAGTCTATTCCGAGCACTTAATGAAATGTTTGTACCGAGCACCAGAAGCTGTCGTTTTCCAGCGTTGAAAGCGCAGTCGAGCGATCACGGTTGAACTTTTAACAGGAGAACGCAGATTCACAATAAAAATGTCGCCGGCCACGATCGAAGGAGTCACGACTTTGTACGAACTTGCCTGCATGCAAATATGTAGCAACAAAACGAGCTCGCGGCGCTAGTCGATGAAACGCTGAACCAATGGACATTCTCTTAATGGCTGTTTGACGAACTGCGAGGATACTGAACGACAATCAGATTGCAGGCTTATCTTTAGTGTACCGTCGTTTCCTTAATGTTCCAGCCACGGTAATTAGGGGATCGCTTACTTTACTCGAACGACTCAATCAGCCTGGGAGTGTCCCGGTACATAACCAGCTCTACAATGAAAATCAACGACACACTTCCCGCTAACAACAATTTTACGGATTTTCAGGTTTTGTTCTACTGCTGTGGAATTTTCTGATGTTAGAGCAAGCTCTTCAATTTTTCTTGCGGAAACGACGATTTTTTCTTGCGAAAAAGATTTTCTTATATTCTTCTGTATTGTGCATCGAACAATTTTTTTTCTGGCCATGCAGAAATCTCATTCTAAGAACATACGAAACATTCACAAAGTTCTGATAGGTTTTCAAGAAAAATGTAAAAAATAGACAGTATGGTCGGAGAAGGTGTTAGGGTAAGGGACCCAATTACCGTGCCTACATTAATCATACTTATTTTTAAAGCATAATGAATATTGAAAAAAGAGATGTGAAATTTTTGCATTAAAATCGGTTAATATGTATGTTATATATCTCTTCAAAAATATTTGTTATGCATTAAATATAAGTTTAATTGATATAGGCACAGTGATTGGTACCCGCACAGTAATTGGGTGCCGTATTTCAGGTACAAACTCTGGGAACGCAAAGTGTTGAACGAAATTTATCCGAGATTAGTCGAAGAGTTTTGCGAGTTACTATTAATTAACGGTATTAATTAGCCGAGAGAAGATACGCTCGCTACATAAACGCTCGTATTTATTCCACTCTTCGTTTTCTACGCGCAGAGCGCATGGAAATAAGGAGGTTATTCATCGTGCGAAGTAAGCCTGCTAAAAGACTCGGGTTTCTTCAAAATTCCGCATGGAAATCAATTGAGAAAACCGATAACGAAGAAGGCCGCGTGGTTATTATACTAGCTATCGCTTCGTTACGATATCCCGCAGTCGTGTAATTTCTGTCGGACGTTTTTACGAAAGTTATATTCCATTTCCTGCAAGCGTACACCCACTTGCGCAACCGCGCGAACATTCTCAATGTGATTCTCTTAAAATTCGCTAAACTCGCGGACACTTTAGACTCTAGGAAACTCTACACCAATCCTGTTTCTTTGGGACGACACGCATCAATACCTTCTTCCCCTTGTCTGTGCCCCAGACCACACAACAGGAGATTTCACCGCACGGTGTCCCGCAGGATAATGTCCGAAAGGAAACGCGCGTTTTATTCGATACTAAAACGGAGGCGCCATCTTCGCGTCTGACTGCCATGCAACGTCGCGCATCTATGGGTGACACGATTCTTTGTGCATATTTAAAAATTATGTCGCTTCTAACACTGTTGCTCGAACTACTTAATGAAAAGAAGAAATTACTTTCGTCGTATTTCGGATGAAGAAGAAGAAGAAAAAGCGTCATCTTAGGTCGGAATAAAATTGTACACAATGACATATTAAATATTTCATTAATATTTTATAAATAGTGGAAAGTACATAGAAATCGCACAGACGCGTGTCAATTTTTTCTAAGACAAATTCTATATGTCTGTTCGCAGTGTAAAACAGTACGGATTTCAAGAAAACTTTCGTGGTTAGATCTGAGGATTGAGTTTCCCGATTAGTGATACACATACATAGAAACGGTGGAAAGTAGTCTTTAATTTTCCCTTGAAGAGACGAAATTATTTTTCGAACAACCGAACAGCTCTGTGACAGGAGTGTCTCGTAGGACAGTGTTCGAAAGGAAGCGCGGGTTTTGCTGAACTCCGAGACGCTAATCTCGTGTCACTGGATTTAGGTTCGAGGCGTAGCAGGTAGCGTCTCCTTTCACCGGAAACGCCGATAGCGGCGGGGTCCCTATTTTTACCGAATCGAGGAGGAAAAGAAGGAAAAGAGGGAAGCGAGAGAAGAGTTATCGATTCGTCGGACTTTCGCGGCGTTGCTCTTTCGTTGCCGGTTGGTTCTGCGAGCAGCTTGGCTCGCGGCGCAAGGAATTCCTCGTGCGATTAGTGGAACGCCGTGGACTGTGGAGCAACAAGCCCGCGCATACCCACACGCGCTCGCGATGGTCACGCTCCAAAACTGTTACTTATTACTTCAATCTTATTACCGCTAACGGAGCATTACCGCGCTTTAGAGCCATTTCTCGGCGCGGCGGGACCGCGCGCGCAAAACCCCGAGGCAGTACCAGCAAGCCCGGCGAAAATTACACAAGCACGATTTTGACTTTCTATTCGCGAGCCATGCAAACCAACCCGACGGCAAAACCTATCGTTTTCCATTTCCCTGGCGTGCTTTGCTTCCGTGTTTACGACGCGACGGTAATGGAATTAATCGTAACCGGCCCGGACTCGTTCCGTCGATATTATTGTTTGCCGAGTGATTCATTCACTCGGATCGTCCAATTAGCTGATCTCGGTTGCAGACTTGTCTATAACGATACCCCGATCGTTTACAATATGAAATTTTCAAGGATCTATAAACTGGAGTCAGTGAACTTTGACTTTGGAAAAATTATAGAACCAATTAAAACTAGATTCATAGAAAATTATAGGAATCCCTGAAATAAGAGTATATCTCTATAATAATATAGTAATAATACAGTATAGTATAATTATAGTAATCCCTAAAATAGTTAGTAATGATATAGTATTCCTATTGATCTCGTACAGAAATTTTGAACGATGCGTTAATAGGTTTTTAATAGTTTTATAGTTGTCGTTTACTCGACTTTCGACTTGGTCATATCTTTAACATTTGGTAGCTGTTTGAGCCGAGGGAGGGTCCCTTACAATCTTTTCAGGGTTAATTGACCCTTTCACAATTTATCTCGACAGTTTCGCAAACCTTTTACCGATACGGTGTATTCAACTTCGACGAAACACCCCATAGAGATTGATAGAAGCAATTACGAAAAGTTTTAATCAGGAGAATGTCGAGCGGTTGTTATAAACAGTAATTCCCTCCCTCGTGGGTTCTTCGGGCTGTTCCCCGGGGGTCATTAGGAGGCAGCTTCAAAGGGTGACAGGGTTGACTGGTTTTATTTACGTTCGCGGTGGCTTCGCGTCAGGAAGGAAACATTTTTTCTTTCTCTTTTCATTTTGCCGGTCCCCTCTGTCCCGTTGGTCTGGCGTGCGCAAGTCGATTCTATTAGGGGCACCCATAAGTAATTAATTATTTTGAAATCTAGAACAAACTTTGTAGTAAATTCAAGTTTTCATTTCTTAATTTATTCTATAATCTCTTTGGCTGCAGGAAACTGTAAAAGAATACGTGTTTCCTCTTCAACGATCGGTACAGAATTAAAGGCAAAACAAATTGTTTGCAAATAATTGATTACTTATTGGTACCCCTAGTATTACCAAATATCTGTATAATCTCGACAGCTTCTGACCAGCGCTCGCTAAATTGAACGTTGCTCTTTCAAATGAGCCTTTTCCCAGCGAAAAATATTCTCATATAAGTACGAAATAATTACGAATTAGCACGACTAATTTTGTCGGTAACGTAGTCACTCTACCTTATCGTGAATTACGGATTCTTCGCTCTTAATTTTGTTTCGATTTCTGAGCATTAATGAAATCGCTCAGAAAGAATACGTGTTTCCTCTTCAACGGTCGGTACAGAACTAAAGGCAAAACAAATTCTTTGCAAACAAATTGCAATACGATAATTTACAATAATTTCACACACCAAGTATGTCACGTGATAGTAGTGTGTTCCTACTTGAAGAAGACTGTATTTGCAACTCCGTGTATTGGCACAGTGAATGCGATCAGGAGCAGTGGTCTGCAAACAGTCATTTTATTATACGGTTGTAAAAAAAAACTATACTTTTTCGAATATTTTGAAGACAGGCTGCTTTACCGAAAACTGTAAAAGAATACGTGTTTCCTCTTCAACGATCGGTACAGAATTAAAGGCAAAACAAATTCTTTGGAAATAATTGATTACTTATGGGTACCCCTAATATTATTATTATAATATTATTATTATTATTGTAATATTATTATTATTATTGTGTACCTCTATCTGGCGTGGTTAGCCGGGACGATGGAGCCTCGATGCAACCTGGTTGCCATTCTACGCCGCCATCCGCGATGGCTGGTCAAACCACGCAGAAACGTATAGTCTCCGTGGAACGGTAATTGGACAGGCACGCTCTGTTTATGCGATTTAATTAGCCGGGTGATGCCGCGCCATTTGTACCCCGCCGGAATTCCTTCGATCTCGCTCCTCACTGACTGGCATTGAAATAAAAAGTGCGCGCAATACGTGTGCTGGATCCGGCGAAGAGATTCCTGCACCCGCGGTTATGCGACGCTTTCTACGCTCCTGAAATCGAACTGAATCATGCCGTTTCGCGAACGGAAATTCAGAACGGAGGACGTTTAGACAAATGTCGCTTAGATCGTTCATCGATGCTGTTCCGTGATCTCTCGGCGCTGGCGTCGAACGTAGAAGAGGATAGCGAGCAAACAAAACATCGATCAGTGCAGTGCAGCTTGATGGGAGAAATTTAGGTGAACAGAGTTACCCTCTCTCTATGCCATTACCGAATTATTCACGTGACATTGTGACACGTGCACGACGCAGACGAAACGAATGGAATCTTAGAATGGAAGATGTCTTGATTTGACCACACTGCTGACAATAATAATCTACGTAGTGGCAAAGATTCTTTTTTTTTTACGGAACTTTTACCAAAATATTCTTGACACTTTTCTGATGAAAATGGTAGAGGGGGGGGGGTGGTAATTTGGCCTTCCAGTTTTATATTTCTATAAAATTTCAATAAGCTAATAAGGTTACATGTGATATAACGTGGAAGTAAATGAAAAATAATTTCATTGAATTTGATAAGTATTGTGAGAATAAGTCGTTTTTGCAGAGCTCTTGCTAAAGCGGGGGTGATGGTGGGGGTGGGGGTGAAGAGCTAAAAGGAATAAAAAAAAAAAGATGAAAAGGCACGCTTGGTAGACGGAAGTCGGAGATCGTGGACGTTGAATGCACTTTCGAGGTTTCAGTAAATTGCATCAGACTCGGATTAATTCAGTGCTCGCACACAACACAACTGGCTATTTGTTCGACTCGAGTGTTCCTAAAATACTTTCAAAATGCGCGGTCTCACCCGAGAGAAAATGTGCCTGTTTTCTTTGGTTCTATTTTTCAATGTAGATGCACTGATAAGATACTAAAAGCACCTACCACTAAAAGACCTTATACAACATTGAGCCTTGCAACTCCATGCTACCATTGTTGCGCGTGTCTTCCGTAACACCTTTTGTCTGTAACATAACAGATTTCCGCCGACTGTTACGAAACTGTGTCTCTAATTAAAGAAATTGGGTTAATCATTTTTCCAGTTCATAATTGTTCCGCGATTGTTGCGCGAAGCAGCTCCAACTGTTCATGGGGCATACTAAACGCCAATGCGTCTGGGCTCGACTCGAAACAGCTCGTGCAACGTTATACAGGGTGTCTCACCTAACTCGAGCATCTAAACTATGTCGCATGCTTTTTATGATAGAGAAAAATTGCAGAGGAAAACATTCCGAGGGGCAAATATTATGACAGGCAAACAAATTTGTTCAAGGTTATATTTTTCGAGATTTCAAGGTCATCCAAGGTTTTTTTCCTTCCCCTTTCCCAGTGAAGAATATTCGCCTATTTTTGTCGGTAACGTGGTCGCTCTTAAGTGTGTGTTCTCGATAAATAAAATCCCGGAATCAATGATTGTAAAAGTTCGGACACGGCGATCCTTATTAGGGTCATCGAATTCAGCGCGACACCAGCGCAGCGCAGCGGCTCCGTGCACGCCCGTTGTTTACGCGCGAGTTTTGCCAGTCGCGTAATTCTTGGACGCGTGGGCGGCGGATTACGCGGCGAGATAGTGTCGTCGAGCTGATCCGTAAAAGGCACCGACAAAGTCGCGTGGCGACCCGGGGGAGACCGTGATGAAAGCGATACGATAGATCCGCCGGAAGCACGGTATTTTATATTGCTTGGTACCTTGTTCCTCTTAATTGAGAAATTTACGACCAGAGAACCACCTACTGCAACCATATTTCAATTTCATTCCTGTACGAAGTAGTCCGTGAATGTATCTCGGTGAGTGATCAAACTGATACGAACAGATGGAAAAATTGCATCCTTTATGTCAGGGCTGTTCAACAAGCCTATTAGCGCGCAAGCTACGGACAAGTGAAAAAGACAAAAAAATTGGTCAAAGACAAATTAAAATTGCATCGAAATGTAGATAGTTATGCAATTATGGTTCCGAACGGTAGCCTGATAAAAAGTTTTTTGAACTGCAAAGAATTTAAAACGGTTAGATATATTGTTTCATTACAAAAAAAGGTACCATCGTAAACGTATTTTTAATTGCAAGGTGTGCGTAACAATTTCATATCACGTGGAATCTCTCTCTTAATTTATCTGGGCGAACGATTTCAGCGAGCGGAAATCTCGGCACGGATGAAATCGCGTAGGATTTAATCCTGACTTTATTAAGATAATCACGCTTCAGGGGATGCGGAATATTCGAGCGTTCTTGCAGGAGAAATTTTCGACGCGCACGGGCACAGATCTTCCTGTCCAGTACACGGCTTATCTGGCTGGTCGTGGACACACGCTGTTTTCCTTGACAGATAGAAAGCCGGGCTTCTCGGTGACTTACTCGGCCGCTCTAATTAAGGGTTTTCCCTCCGCGTCGAGGGTAGTGAAAAGACGCTTTTGAAATTAGCGCGGTGAATGTTGAATGCGCCGAGCGAACTGGACCGCGTCAACGAAACGTTTCCTCGGCGAACTTCTCGGCGACGCGGAAACTTTCGAATGAGAGCATTCCTCGCTCCGATGCCGCATTTATGGCCGACAATCCTGCGAATTCTATATTCTACACGGAAACCCGTCGATTTAACCCTTTGTGCTATTTTCCTTCTAAAACTAGATTTCTCTTCTTCATTTAATTCGTACGAAACTGATCCGATTTCTACATATAATATTGAAATGTTTAGTAATCTATTGAATACAAATTTTGTACTGCAACAAATATTTTGTAATATTTTCTGTAATTTCTTTGAAATAATGCCACAATAATTTCTAGTGGTGCTTCAGAGTCACCACTCGAGTGCAGAGGGTTAGATCTCGTTCGTAAATTTTCACTAGACTGTGGGACTTTATGCAAATTCGCAATTTTGTAGACGACCTTGATCACGACAATCGCGTCGCGTCGCGTCGACGCGTCTCTAAACCCCAAAAAGAATCCATACGGAACTGATCCGATTACCATAATATTCAAATGTTTAGTAATCTGTTCAATACAAATTTTGTACTGCAACAAATATTTTGTAATATTTTCTGTAATTTCTTTGAAATAATGCCACAATAATTTCTAGTGGTGCTTGAGAATCACCACTCGAGTGCAGAGGGTTAGATCTCGTTCGTAACTTTTCACTAGACTGTGGGACTTTATGCAAATTCGCAATTTTGTAGACGACCTTGATCACGACAATCACGTCGCGTCGCGTCGACGCGTCTCTAAACCCCAAAAAGAATCCATACGGAACTGATCCGATTACCATAATATTCAAATGTTTAGTAATCTGTTCAATACAAATTTTGTACTGCAACAAATATTTTGTAATATTTTCTGTAATTTCTTTGAAATAATGCCACAATAATTTCTAGTGGTGCTTGAGAATCACCACTCGAGTGCAGAGGGTTAGATCTCGTTCGTAACTTTTCACTAGACTGTGGGACTTTATGCAAATTCGCAATTTTGTAGACGACCTTGATCACGACAATCACGTCGCGTCGCGTCGACGCGTCTCTAAACCCCAAAAAGAATCCATACGGAACTGATCCGATTACCATAATATTCAAATGTTTAGTAATCTGTTCAATACAAATTTTGTACTGCAACAAATATTTTGTAATATTTTCTGTAATTTCTTTGAAATAATGCCACAATAATTTCTAGTGGTGCTTGAGAATCACCACTCGAGTGCAGAGGGTTAGATCTCGTTCGTAACTTTTCACTAGACTGTGGGACTTTATGCAAATTCGCAATTTTGTAGACGACCTTGATCACGACAATCACGTCGCGTCGCGTCGACGCGTCTCTAAACCCCAAAAAGAATCCATACGGAACTGATCCGATTACCATAATATTCAAACGTTTAGTAATCTATTCAATACAAATTTCGTACTGCAACAAATATTTTGTAATATTTTCTGTAATTTCTTTGAAATAATGCCACAATAATTTCTAGTGGTGCTTGAGAATCACCACTCGAGTGCAGAGGGTTAGATCTCGTTCGTAACTTTTCACTAGACTGTGGAAATTCGCATTTTTGTAGACGACCTTGATCACGACAATCGCGTCGCGTCGCGTTGACGCGTCTCTAAACCCCAAGAAGAAGAAGAAGAAGAAGAAGAAGAAGAAGAAGAAATATCAAGACCTGCGTCTGTGTTTCGCGACTAGGTCGAAAGATCCCACCCTGTATGCAGGCGACAAACGTGGACGTTGTGTCGCGGAGGTCCGTTCGACGACCACGGGAGGACGATTGTCGTCTAGCGGTGTGTCAGTGTGCTACACGTGCTAGGATGCAACGCTCGGATGCAATGGGTTTGTCGCCCACGCACGCAAGAGCCTCGTACTACAAACCGGACGCGAGCCGGCGTGGCGGTATGGCGGATGTCTACGTGACGAGTCGCACAACAGTCGTTGGTGCCGTTTCGCGACCATTGCAAACTTTCTGGGAACCGTCGACGAACCCTCACGAGCTATCGCCCGATCCTATTCGCCGATTATCCGACCGACCAGTGCGATTGTTAGGCGGTCGTTGCTCCACGGTCCTGGACTTTGACGCGGTATTCCTGATTGAATAACGAGATGCCCCGACGCTTATCTCGCCCGCGAGCTCGTTTCGTTCCGAAACGACAACTGTTTGCAGACCACTGCTCCTGATCGCGTTCACTGTGCCGATACACGGAGTTCCAAATACAGTCTTCTTCAAGTAGGAACACACTACCATCACGTGACATACTTGGCGTGTGAAATTATTGTAAATTATCGTATTGCAATTATTTGCAAAGAATTTGTTTTGCCTTCAGTTCTGTACCGATCGTTGCAGAGGAAACACGTATTCTTTCTGAGCGATTTCATTAATGCTCAGAAATCGAAACAAAATTAAGAGCCAAGACTCCGTGATTCACGATAAGGTAGAGTGACTACGTTACCGACAAAATCACTCGTGCTAATTCGTAATTATTTCGTACTTATATGAGAATATTTTTCGCTGGGAAAAGGCTCATTCGAAAGAGCAAGGCTCAATTGAGCGAGCGCCGGTCAGAAGCTGCTAAAATTAGGGGTACCCATAAGCAATCAATTATTTGCAAACAATTTGTTTTGCCTTTAGTTCTGTACCGATCATTGAACAGGAAACACGTATTCTTTTACAGTTTTCGGTAAAGCAGCCTGTCTTCAAAATGTTCGAAAAAGTATAATTTTTTTACGACCTGTAATAAAATGGCGGCGCTCGTACCGTCCGAGGATCATATTCGTCATCGCATACCTTTTCATTTTCATGCGTGATTTAATGCAACGGTAACAACAAAGAAAATTTGCGATGTTTACGATGTTTGCGATGTTTAGGTTGAAATCATTACATCCTAATGAGGGAGTGCCGACGATTTTCCGCTTTCCCATGCGCTGTGGGAACAAATAGGGTGCATCCCAATTAGAGCAATCTTCTTTCCTGATTCACCTTTTACATTCGTGTTCTAATACGAGCAGACACGAGTCTGCGCGTCTCTGATCTCTGCCACTAGAATTTGTCGGATTTTGAAAAATTTGGAAATTGCTTTCGGACACTAGTATTAACCCGCAAAAATAAAACAACCGTTCAATCGAAAACGTTAACAATAAAAACGTAATCTCGGGTTAACAGAGTAATCGTCCAGTGAACATTTTACAGTTTTTGAAATTATTTCCCTTCTTTTTTTTATGGGATTGTTTGTGTCTTGATTCTTTTCGTAAAAATCATATTTGCTATGGTTGAATAGGTTAAACACGGTTCGATTAAAATCGGTGTAAAGTTATTTGCCGCGTGGGTGCATCCTTTGCAAAATTGTTGTTCGACGTTGCACGATCGCCTCGGGCCGCTTTTTGCCCACCGGTAAGGCATGTTTATTTCATGAAACTCGGAAGTTACGTATCATTTCGAGCACCGACGGTGTTATTATTACCACGCGTTGAAATCACCAGAACGGACTTTCTAACGATTACGACGACGGACGGACGGCGTGAACCAATTGAATCATTCGTTCCTAAATTGTGGATATTTATGCAAATTCCCGGTTTCATAGACGTACCTCGAGAAAGCGGTGCTCAGAGAAATGTTATTTGTCGCAGTTACGGCTCCGATTGATCAAAATAAACGTAACCTTCGAGCTTCACTGCTGTGTTGGCGCAGAGTTGGCCAATATTTGCCGAAATGAATATTTCAAATACTATCTAATATTGTAGAGTAAAATATTTTTATTTCGACAATGTATACCACGAAATGAAATATTCGTAAATGTATTGAACACATACTATGATACTATTCTAAGCAAGAATATTTAAAATAAAACATATAAAATATGTCGAGATGAAATTCACATATTTTTAACCCTTAGCACTCGAATGGCGACTACGATGCGGCACTGAAAATTGCTGTATCATTATTCAAAGCATTTTTTACATTATTACATTTGCTTTTATTTAATAAATTACTAAACACTTCGGTATTGTACGAGTAAACTGCACCATTCTCGTATATACAACATGAAAAAAGATATATAGAAGGGAAATATTCTAGGTCGAAAGAAATGTTTCGTTTTGGAGTTAAAATAGCTTCGAGTGCAAAGGGTTAATATTCTTCAAATAAAGTGAACTTATTGCGTCAAATAAAATGTTTTATTTTCGAAGTTGTACGCACACTTCAAAATAAATAGGCGTATCTACTATTTACTATTTAAAGTACTATTTTGCCGAGTTCTGCGCAAGGCCTCGTAATTAAGAGACGGCCGTGTCGAAGCAAACAAAGTCTGACGCGAACTCGTTATCTTGCTTGTTCGTGGTACAGACGGTGTTACCTTGAGCCCGACACGTTGCTCTTCGCTCGATTTGTCATGATAACGCGAAATCGGCATTAATTGGCGGGCCGTCGTTGGATAATCGATCACCGCGGTCGGCTGATTTATGAAGAGCTTCGTCGAGGTGATATCCCTCGCCCACGCGGAGGCCTTTAGCCATGAGAAAACGCCGCTGCGATCATACAGTTCTATTTTGCTGGCGGAGTAGGTGAAATATCGGGTTTCGACGCGCGCGCGCGATACTCTCGCGGTCGAGATCGCTATTATTCGATCGTCCGAGAAAAATTGGCCGCATTTCTTCGCCTCTTGCTCCTCGCGTCGCGTGTCGTCGCCGATGCAAAGGACGCAGAAAACGCGTGTCGTCGTCACCTGGACACACGCGTTTCCCAGACGTGTCACCTGTTTACCGCGGATTGCGTTACGTGGGCCAGAACCAGTGACGACACGTTAATGGATCGATGTCGAAGGACACCCGTAGGTTTGCTCGCCGAAGTCACTCGAGACGATTACTGGGATTTCATTTCATCGATCTGCAGCGCATTCTTGCCTCAGAGGCGGATTTGCGTCACCGGAGGCGGCCGACGCGTCCTCCGATCGACGACCAAGGATTTATGAAAATCACACGGGGACGGTTTCCCCGGGTTTTTTAATACCTCGACCATTCGGTCATCGACGTCCCACGCGACGCGTATTCCGCAAAACCGTCAGGCTTGCCCGCGAGATCGACGAATACTAATAACGAGTTTGAGCGCCGTTTAAATACAGAGGCGTTCGTCGCGGGCTTATGAAAATGTATGCCTTCTCCGGAGAACCGCCCTTGACTACCTTCAGGCTGGTTTTAACAAACCGGGAAGGCTGAATTTCATGCACCGAGCAACCGCGAAAGCTTCGATGGGTTTTCTGTGCCAGTTATGTATCGACTTTCTACGCGTTCCAACGACTTGTTTCTGTTCGCACGGAGTTTTCGTTCGTACGAAATTTCCTCCGTTTACTTCAACTGTTTTGTTTAACGCATCGTGGCGCGCTTAATACAAGACATTTTTTAGAAAATACTACGTTAATATTCGATTTCAGCTGGTACTATGAAATAAGGGCCGAGACTCCGTAGATTCGCGATAAGGTAGAGTGACCACGTTACCGACAAATACAGTCGAAAAATGATTTCACGGGAGAAAAGTTTTCGTCTTTTTATGAGAATATTTTCTCAATTTCCGAGAGTATTTTCTGGCCAAACATTTTTATGCCAGTGGATGAGTTTTCCGGATGAAATAAATAGTTTCATTTTACACGAGGTTCCCCACTTGAGTGAAAGAATAACTCGTTGAATTGAAACGGGAAAATGAAAAGTTCCAACGAGGAATTAATTCGTCGATTAACGGGTGAACCAAAACTTTTACACTCGCCCGAAGGTTGAAACTAAACCAGTTAAACCAGACCAATTATCAAATGTGATTACTGAAGGCAAGAATAGTGCACTGTACAATGAACCGCACGAAATGATTGGACGGTAGCATAATCTAGTCGTTGATCGAAAACACCGAGGCTGCGGTCCCGTCTCTCTCTCTCTCTCTTTCAAGGCTATTATCAAACATTGAAGGACCTCCTCCAAACAGACAGCCGTAACACGAAACCCATTCATTCCGAAAACGCACTTGAAACGCGTACCGTTTCCTTGCTGCCAGTCATCCGCCGTACTAAAAGCACGCTCTCCGGAGGTCTTCAACCGCTCGGTCCCGCTCATGTCTCGTTTATGGCTGCGAAAGGGACGGCCGCGATGTTACGTCTTCCGGCATCATCGTATCGCTTGATCCCGCGAATAATCTTTCTCTTCCGAGAGGCGACCCGCTCGGTTACCGCAGATCGCTCGTTTGCGAGAGCCTACTTGAAGGAGGAAAAATAATAAAAGTAAATGGTACTTCTGCCGGACGGTAACGGCGACTTTTATAGTAATTTCCCTTCCTGCGAACATCCACCGTATGTTGTTCGCCGAGTTTAACACTAGAACCACCGAACCAGTGAAAATGGTGGATGATTTCTTCTTTCACGATTACTGAAACTGTGAAAACGGTTTCACGAGAAATGTTTTAATGTGTCTCTTCTTTGGGGTACATGGTGCCATAAAAATCGTATGAAAAGCAAATTCAATCTTGCTGTTACTATGAAGGGATAAGTCTAAGTCGCGTTTAGGGTCCGCATCGAATTTATCCGATCGGTCGGTGAGATAAAGAACGAATGGATTTTTCTGTTAGGCGAGCGATAACGTAACACGATCGTTCTTTCTGTTCCGTAGGCTCACGTAATCGCCAGACGCGCTGCACCGCACAGCGTCGCCTGCCGCTCTTCAGTAGTCTGAAAGCCGAGGAATCCGCTGGTGCATCTAAATAGGGAGAAGACTGGTGGCCGAAAAGGGACCGAACGCCCGGGCCAAGACGAACAGGGCCATCGGGACACTCTCGAGAGCCCTTTCTGCCTCGAGGATGTCGTACGCCAACCGATTCCCGCCTTCCCAGCATACCCGGTATCGCAGCAGCTGGGGCCCATCCTCGGTGACAGTGTTCAATCGCGCGGACGTACCGAGACCCTCGCCGGAAGAGGAAGAGTTCGCCGAGTTCTATCACGAGCGTCTCCACTCGGCGCAGAGCAGACAGTTGCTGCCGCTGCAGGAGGACCTCGCCGATTGGATCAATAAAACGTTGAGTGAGTACTCACGCAGGACATATATCGCAGATAGGTGTTCCCGATTTCTCAACATTTTTCATTCACCTCGAGAAATGAGAAACAAGAGTATATTTCGCGAGAATTCTCGAGATATACAGGGTGAGTCACCAAACGTTTGCACCACAAATATCTTTGTCACTCTTTTAGAGATATCAAGGTGACCTTCACTTTTTCAAATGGTACCACCCTTTTTTTAAACACCTACAACGATAGTCCCTTTCATTAGGAATTCAGTGACAATAATTATTCCAAGGTCATTCAAGGTCACAGACACAGAAAACGTGTAAGATTTAGAATATGAAAGCAGATATACAGTTGTAGAGTGTATTGAACGGTAGACCTAGCGAGCCTTAAAAGTAACCGATACATGTTGTCTTATAAAAATGACGAGATTGAATTTATTTGGATTTCGTGCGGTTCGCATTATAATACATGCTCTACTAAATATAATTAACACTGCCACATCAGGATCGCCAGATTAACACTTGTCTCCCCACTCTACCTTCCCCTTCTACGATGCTATACCCCTACCCTACCCGTCGGTCACGTGACGCGCTCCGGTATTGGCAGAGAGAGGGTAACATTTTCCCCTAAATTCGAGTCAATTCCCCTGATCTGGCGACTCTGTGCCGAACGATGCTCAACAATCCTGTTCAACGATTTTTCATCTACGATTACTGAGACCGTAAATATGCGTTCGTGGGAAATTATTCAATAAAATTTGTTCAAAGATGCATATTAGCATACATGTATAAATGTATATTATTAGCATAGATGTATAGATGTATATTACAGTCATTCAGAGATGTATATTAGCATAGATGTATAGATGTATATTACAGTTATTCGGAGATGCATATTAGCATAGCTGTGTAGATGTATATTATTAGCATAGATGTATAGATGTATATTACAGTCATTCGGAGATGTATATTAGCATAGATGTATAGATGTATATTACAGTTATTCGGAGATGCATATTAGCATAGCTGTGTAGATGTATATTATTAGCATAGATGTATAGATGTATATTACAGTCATTCGGAGATGTATATTAAGCATAGATGTGTAGATGTATATTATTAGCATAGATGTATAGATGTATAGTACAGTCATTCGGAGATGTATATTAGCATAGATGTGTAGATGTATATTATTAGCATAGATGTATAGATGTATATTACAGCCATTCGGAGATGTATATTAGCATAGATGTATAGATGTATATTACAGTCATTCGGAGATGTATATTAGCATAGATGTGTAGATGTATATTATTAGCATAGATGTACAGATGTATATTACAGTCATTCGGAAACATGCGTGCTTGTTATTTGTACAGAGTGATACAAAATGGTCGCGTTCTCGGTAGATCCGGTGTCAGATGTAACGGAATACGACGTTCCCTATCGATCACGGAATTTGTGGGACATTCGGTGACCAAAATATTCCAAGTGGATCGATTTCTCGCGATTCGCGGATGAAGCGGGAGTTCGCATGCAAATCCTCGATGTCGTAAAAACGCGACGACACGAAAAACGAACGGTGAAATCAGAAACGACGACGATTCGGAGCGAGAAGTAGGTGAAACGATCAAACAACGAGCGATTCGTATTCGTTGAACCCACCCCTGGTACCTCGAGCGGAACCAGAAGAAACTTTTCAGGTTCTTCGAATCTGTTCGTCGGCGACGCTCCTGGGAACGTGTGCCGGTTCTTCGCGAGTAAGTCTAATCGGGAAAACTTTCTCCGGCTTCGAAATTCGCAAAGTTATCGGCCTGCGCATCGGGAATATCGGGTATCGATATTCGCGCTACAGTTTGCCTCGTGAAATTAAGGAGAGAAAAAAACACCTGGCGAGAAAAATTAGCGTTATCGATCGTTTCGAGCTTTTATTCGGTTAGTCCGTACCGCCTTGAGAAAACGTACAGAACGAAAGCGTCTGGCTGTGCTCGGTAAGCTGAAATCAAGGCTTAGAGGATGATGGATTCATCGAGGTTTTTTCATTAGAGATTCTAGATTATGTTAATTGGAGGATAAATCTCTGGTGTACAGTTAGCTTGATACTGGATCGCGGATTTTCTTCTTGCTCCTGTAAAACACGTTTTCGATGTATCGCTGGAATCGGAAGGGAAAGTTATTGTGACATTTATGCGAGATAATGGATCGGTTTAATAACGTCCTGTAAAAGCGTGTTTATTCTCTAAATATCAGATGGAATAAGTGCAATGTGTCATTCTCTAAAGCTAAGAAAGTTTATTGGAACTTTAATGAGAACGTCGGAATGTGACGGGACACGTTCAGGATTCTAGTACCTATAAACTAATAAATAAAGATATACATCTGCATAAATATTTACAGTTTTTCATTTAACGGTTTACGGAGCACTAAACGTGGCCAGTTTCGATTATTTTATAAAAATATCCAGAATACATTCGGCCAGACTTTTAGCGGTTTCAAAATAAATTTTTAATCAAGTCAAATAAATTTCCTGTAAATGCATTTTTACATACACAATAATTGTAAATTAAAGAATGTAGAACCCGTCATTTTGACGGGTCCGATAAATCTAGTGTTGATCGAAGATTCTTAAAATTTACGACTGCAGAAAAATAGTCTAACGTTTCGATGAGTTACTTTCTTTGTACACATATTTTTATAACAAAGTCGAAAATTGTTAAACCCGGTGCTCCAAATTCTGTTACGTCGCGCTAAATGGTCTGTAACTTCGTTATTTTAGCGAATCAGACTGTAAACTTTCGAGTGCACATTCTCGAAATGTGTAGCTACTTACGATTCATGCAAAAAAAGTCTCGCATTAACGTGATCAACGAAAGTCCGTGGAATACCTCACGATTCGCGAATCCGTTCTGAACACTAGAACTACCGGACCACTCAAAACGACTGGTCCCTAATTTTTTCTTTTACAATTACCGAAATTGTAAAAATGTTTTCATCGGAAATTTCTTAATGAACCTCTCCATTGAAGCACATATTACAATAAAAGTTGTATGAAGTCAGAATGGGTCTTGTCACTGTTGCTAAGCAATATACGTCAGTCGCATTTATTGCTCGGTAGTTCCAGTGTTAAAAAACAAGGCCTGAAAGAGCAAAATAGATCTCGCACGAACGAAATCCGGATGATCGAGTCGCGTAACACGCGCTCGGAATTGCCAAGTGGAATCGGTCCGTCGCGATTGAAATTTCGTCCACGAGGCAGAGCGACGGATTTTTTCGCATGTACTCGCGTGACGGTGCGCCGAAAACGCGACGCAACGAAAGGCCAAATGTTACGAATATCCTTTCCCACGTGGTCGTGCCAGATGCGAGCCTTTTGTGCTGCGCAAGAGCCGCGTACACAGTGCGTGCGCACGCCACATCCGATGCGTGTTCCGATCTTCGTAAGCTGGCCTTTGTCGAGACTGATCTTGAAAAAAGTAATTTTCAGCTTATTTTATTTTTCAATAATTGTGCGAATCGAAGATCCGGTTCATCGAGGACTAGATGCGTTGTACGCGATGCTCGTGGGCACAAGTGACTCAGTGGAGCTGAAACTTTGTAGAATATGGGAAAAATAGGGAGATTATGGTACGAACGCTTTTTAACCTTGAGAAAATTCGTTAAACTTGCACAATTTCAAGAAAATCGTGGTTTCCCCAATACCACGCGCGGAAAAATTTTTTTTTCAACATGCTGTACATCATTGCCCATAGATTTTTTCACGCTGGTTTCAAATCTGGTCTCAAAATTTGTCTACGACCTCAGGATTTTCAAAGGAAATCAATTTTTCGTTGAAATGATTGGATGGTAATAATCTCCATATTTTTCCCGTATTCTACAAAGTTTCAGCTTTAATTTAAAAAAAATTTCATCGCTCTACCTGATTTCTATCGGAGGTTCTTCGATTTTGAATCCGATTTCGTCCAAATTGCCCACTGTGGGGCGTGGCTTCGTGCCCGCCGTTCCGCGTACGCCCTGCCCGCACGGGCAGACGCTGAACAGCTCTGCTCCGGATGACCGTTGCATCACCGCGCGATTTTCGTTCGAGCACCGCGAAAAATCGAAGCCCAACCGTGTCCGCATGAATATTCAAAGGTTCGCGCTTTCCACGCCACGGAAGAAATATTTGGGGATTGCGTAAAACCGCAAGAGAAATTCGCGGGGCACCGAAGTCGAAGCCTCCGCGATCAACCGGTCAGATACGAGTGTTGCGTTAGCGTTATGGCGATGGGCAGGCCGAACTTCCGCGACTTCCCTTCATCAATCAGAAGAGTCATTGATTATCGGCTAATGGCTATCGGAAATTTCCACCGGAAAGCCGAATCATTGCGAGGCTCGCTCATCGCTCAAAAGTTCTATGGAACAGCATCCTCGACGCGTATTGGACGAATCGATCGAAACGGAACACCTAATTGCCCGCGCCCATGTTGTAAACGCGAAAGAAAACACCGGGCAAAAAGCCCAGCGCAGGCTTGACGATCCTAATTAAAATAGGATCGCTCGAACCAGAAAAAATTCCTTTTCGTTTCAACATGCTTGTCACACCTTGCCGCGCAAGATCAAAAGATGAAAGTCGCGATAATCATTAGAGAAAGATTACATTGTTTTGCGAGCACGCGCTGCAATGCTCTCCAAAATGGGTGACTATGTATTTCCGAAATTCAATGGTTTTTTTAAACACTAAACCTACCACCGCTGGTTAAAATGGCCGGTTTTTCCAGATTTTTTATTTTACAATTACTGAAATTATGAAGATGCTTTCGTGGGAAATGATTAACACTAGGTTTACGGGACCCGTCAAAATGACGGGTTCTAATATTTTTAATTTACGATTATTGAGATTGTGAAGATCCATCCACATGGAATTACGCAACAAACTTATTTCCTTAGGTATATATTATTTAAAAAATGGCTGAAAACTTGGATATACACATTCCCCTTATTTTTATAAAGTAATGTAAAGTACTCACTTTTAATGGTCCGTAAACCTAGTGTTAAGTAAATATTATATAATGCGACCACAGCCTTAGAAGTTTAATCCTCATCCACCTTTCATTTTTCCAACCTGGTTTGTTCCTTAGCATTCCCAGTCTCCTTCTTCGAAGGTGAGAAACTGAGGTGTGATCTGATCAATTAAAAACTTATTCGTTTCGTTCACAACTAAACGATGCACTTTCAAGTATTCGGTTTTAGAAAAGTGTATCTTTCATCGAGCAAGTCGAAAGTTTGATTTCTCGGTACAACGAGGATATTTTTCTTTTTTTGCGAGCCGACTCTCCGTGGAAGAACGATGTTTATTTCAATCTCGCGCACAAGTGTGACCGCCTTTCTGAACTAGTACTTGCCTAATACGGTGCCAATACGGTGCCAATACGAGCCGGTGCGTTCAACCGAACCGCCCCGATATATCGAACGTCGAAGTCGCCGTCTCGGAGGTTCTCTAAAGTAAATTACACCGTTTCCTACTGAAGACTATAGTATTGCAGTCTCTGGTACAGCAACGACGAGGTTGACCGCGTCGATTTCAAAATATAGTAGCCTACCGAATCTTGCACGCGTTCAATGTACTCCGAAAACGATGAGTATTCTGAGAACAATGAATACTTCAACATCCAATATCGACACCGAGCGACCAGATTTTGGGAGAATTTCTAAAATATAGGGCAAGTTAAAAACAGATGGCCGACCTTTTACTTAAAAACAAAATATCGGTAGGCTTTGGACTCTTTCAATTTTTAGAACTAGAGCTAGAGGTTCTTTCAACTTTTAACCCTTTGTTTAAAATTTTTCTTCCGTCTTAGAATATTTTCATTTTATTCGTACGAAACTGATCCGATTTCCACATACAATATTTAAATGTTTAGAAATCTGTTGAATACAAATTTTGTAAAGTAACGAATACATCGTAATGTTTTTTGTAATTTCTTTGAAATAATGCCACAACAATTTCTAGTGGTGCTTCAGAGTCACCACTCGAGTGCAAAGGGTTAACTTTTCGAAAAACTAAACTACAAACACGGGTGGTTACAAACGTGAAAAACGTTCAACAACCTAATATTCAAAAAAATCCTCGTCCGCCGAGGGTTGAAATTGCAGTGTTCGTTTCATTTTCGAATTAGGTGAACGCCGCGGCACTGTTCGGTCTGTTACTACAAAATGGTGAAGGTTTTTGTCAGAACATCTCCGGGAATCGCTGTACGAAGTTCTGAAATCGGTGTAAGCCCGACGAGTGATTCATCGCTGACCGTTATCGAGGCGATAAAGACAAAGTTGTCGGAGACGCGAACGACGGGATCAAAATCGATTTGTTCGCTCCGCGTCGATTTAATCTTCAGAGGCCGGCGTGCCGACGAGGTTGTTATCGATGCCGAGGGCAGGTTGTCTCGCTGCGAGATGTCTTGTAACGTTGCCATATATTTTGGTGAACGGAGCGCGCGCGGTTTCGCGCGACCTCGAAGGATCCAGCCGCGAGATCTGGACCACCGTGAAAGATTGCGACACGAGGCGGTCTCCGGTAAAAAACGACAAATACGCGAATCAGCCGGCACCGTGTCGTCTCGCGAGATGGGACGCTTGCGATTCGGTTGGAATCGCGTCAGAGTTCGTGAACGCTCATTCATCGGCGCGCCATCATTAAACTTCGACAAAATAACGTATCGAGCGAACCTTTGAAATCCCCTCATCGTCAATAAGAACAACAAGATTCGATAATATCTGCGTGGTCATTGGGTCCTGACGGGCTAATGCTCCTAATCGCCTCATGCCTCGTCTACCAGTCCTTGCGACAAGTACGCGTGCATAAAGTCCGCGACCTAATCGTCGCGTCAACGTCCTCCCAGCGCACAAACGAGGGGAAGAAATACTCGTATAATTTCGCGGAGAGGGAAACGCGAATGCTCCTAAACATCCGGAGCTTGGAGGCCGGAGTAAAACGCGGACGTCTAAGTAAACCGGTAATGAATCGAACCGGCATTATACACCGGGGTTGATCAGACGCGTCTAATTATATCGCGCCGCAATATCACGGTGACACGCCGCTCTCCGTGTAGCTTCAAAGCCCGAACGACGGAGATAGGTCGGCAGCCTTTATGGTGGAATCTCGCGCGTGCGCGTCTGTGTGTGTATATCGTCAGCCGTGTAGCAAATATGTATTCTTGTTCGCGGGTCTACGCTTCAAGTGTGCACCCACACTCGGCCGTGTTAACCGAGCACACAACGCTTGAAATGCGCCGCGAGCCGGTCACCACTCCTGTCGGCATTCGATCGAGAATCGAGGGGCGGGGAGGGGGATTCTCGTTTAAAGCAGAAAACTCGACCGATGTTTTAACATTTTTGTTTCTAGACAGCTATTAGCTATAGAAGTTTATTATTTTACAGTCGCAAAGTCGCATCCAGAAACTAGAATTTCGTATCCATCTTTTTATCACTATTCGGTGGCATACAATTGTTTAGCTCGCCTAGGTCTGCAAAAGATTTTAAATTTTCATGGCAGGCACAAAAGTTAAAACTTGTGACTTTCAGAATTTTCTTCAAAACAAATTTTGTACACGTTACCTGGTAAAGTAGTGATTCTAATATCTCAAAACATAAATTCAAGTCGTTTGGTTCAGTTTGAAAAAAAGTTATTAGTTATTGCGTCCACTTAATTCCCCAGATTTTTCAACCCAGTCGAATGGCGACTGTAGGGTGTCTACCATTAAATTTGTTTGTATTCCATAAATTGCTAAACATTTCAGTATTGTACTGAGTAAATTGCACCATGTTCGTATGTACAACATGGAGAAAAGTATATAGAAGGGGAATATTCTTGGTCGGAAGAAATGTTTCGTTTCGGAGCTAAAATAGGTTCGAGTGCAGAGGGTTAAACTTATTGATTTCAGTAGCATTAGCTTCGTTTTTCCACGACACTGTCAATTTTCCCGAAGCTCCGTTTCTTACGAGCAATTCACCGTTCATTTCGGCAATATTCGACGGTATGTAGCACAAACCTGGAATAATCGGTGCGTCTCGTATCGGCTATACTCGCGACATACAAATTGAGCGTTCAACGTAGGAGGAATCCTTGATTCCCGAAGGCAGAAATTAATCGGCGCGATCGAGTCGGAATGCGGGACACGTTTTGAATGTATCGCGTGTAACCTCTTTCTGCGATCGACATCGGCCGTAGATCTTAATACTGCGATCTACAAGCGCTGTTTGCCGGTCTCGTCGAAGATAATGAACGTCGGGCTCGCCGCGGACTTGTTATCTCGCGAGAATCATACAAACAAACCAGCGAAACCAGAAGTTGAATCGCTGCAACATCATCCGGAAAATCCGGGACGCGTCGGCCGAGAGAAATTTCCATCGATTTGCATACTCAGCCGGAACGTCGATAATTGAACGGAGAGCCGTAGACGTGCTCGAAGTAATTCAATTCAAACAGAGCAATATCAACGCGCCAGTTACTTTTCCCTATATCTTCCCTTCTCAAATCTTTCGGAAATACATGGATCTGCTTTTAAACAATTCAATCTTGACTACTGTTTTTAATTCGAAGTATAATACATCGGTTAATCTAACATCACCAGTTTTGATGATTCTGGCTTCTCTGGGCCAGAAGAGGCCCGGACTCCGCCGTCGGAGAGCTAAATCGAAATAAAATTCTACTTTGTTACTGTCAATAAGTGTATGGATATTAGTATGGGCACACGATAAATATAAACTTCCTTCTTCTCGTACCCTAAACGTAGACGAAAAACGTTTTTTTAACGTGTCCCGACGTCAAAGCGCCCGGTCTTCGTAGATTCGCGATAAGGTAGAGTGACTACATTACCGACGAAAAATGGTTTCACGTGCCTGAAGTTTTCGTCCTTATATAAGAATATTTTGTCGCTGGTAAAGGGCTCGTTCGAAAGAGGAAGGTTCAATCTAGCGCGCGCTGGTCAGGAGCTGCCGAGATTATGCAGATATTTGGTGATATAAGCGTTAGAAGTAGGCTCGATCCAACTTAGGGGCCCGGTCTTCGTAGATTCGCGATAAGGTAGAGTGCCTACATTGCCGACAAAAAGTGGTTTCACGTGACTCAAGTTTTCACGTCACTTCAAACGATTAATTAAAAAGTCACGTGACTATCCCGGGCCCTTAACACTAGGTTTACGGAGCACTAAAAGTAACTATTTCACGTTACTTTATAAAAATAAGAAGAATGTGTCTATTCAAGTTTTTTAGCCATATTTCAGATAATATATACCTAAAGAAATAAAAATATCCGTCACTTTGACGGGTCCCGTAAACCTAGTGTTAACAGGAAATTGTGATCTTCACAAATCACGCTGGTAACAAATGTGTGAATTTCGATGAACGACCGAAGGACACGTTGGAACGATCGAGCCAAGGTCTTCTGGGTGATCGTTCAAACGGGGAATCCTCCCACGCTGGTCTCTGGAGCGTCAGGCAGAGATTCGAGGGAATCGCCGAAATTCCATGGAAATTGTCGGAATGATGCGCGAACGGTCGGGACCTTTCGACCCACACCCCGAGTCTCCCGCAGTCGCAACGGGTCTGACTCAACCGGAAGTCGGTCGGGCACCCCTCTTCCTTCGTGCCACTTCTTCTCCCTGCGTCGCGGTGTACCTGAAGCCGCATTACGCATAATGGGCGTACGCCTTCCCAATACGCTTGCGCGTGTTCGAGCACCGAGCGAGTATCGCCGGGATTCGCGAGCGGATCGCTTGTTTGGCACGGGCCATGGACGAGCAGCGAGCCGTGAACCGACCAGACGGTTCAGCGATTTATCGCCGACCCCTTCGATGAACCCGAATCTCGTGGAAAGCCGGTTTAATGCCGGTCTTTGAGCGCGCCGAAACGAGACGGAAATTGATACCGGGAGCGGAAATTGAAAGGCCGAGAATTTTTTTTTTTTTCATCAGCCTCTCTGGCAGCGAGCAGTTACGAGGGGATAATTAGTCGCCGAGAGATGAGCACGCGTATTTTATGCTAATTTCTGTGGGGGAGTCGGACGAAACCGACCGCTTAATGCATCTTTTCTGCTGGCCGGATTGCAAAAAAGACAGGACATCGGTGGAAATCTTAATTGGCGTTTGCCACTCGAATTGGAAGGCGAGGGATCTTCTTTGAAAAAATTCCTCGGCACGCGGAAAACGAGATTTCACTCTGAAGTGTACGAGCAGCCGGTTTCGAACCTGTACGTGTGGGTAATATCGGGCAGATATCTCTCTCGACTAGACTGGTATGTGTATGTTTACCACTTGGTTGCCTGCCATTCGCAAGGGCGTTTCATGTGGACAAATAACTGAACCTTAGATCCTGTGTAGGGTTCCGCAAAAACCATAAATAGAAGTCGCAAGATTTATAGTACCACATATTATACCCTATACTTCTCCATTTACGAGCAATAACTTTCAAATTGCATAGTGCAGAATTTTCTTTTCTTTGCGATCCTACAAAATTAAGATGATTGGGATAATGACACTGAAACTGCAAGCTGGTCTTACAAGTTTCATTTAAACGATTGTATTACGACAGGAATGAATCGTAAATCCTGAATGCACGGCTTGGAATCACTTAGACTCAGAAAAATTAACGTTTGCTTCCAATTATATTCTTTCCTATAGTCGGTCGTATTGTAGAAAGAGGATAGAAATTTGCAATTCAGTCGTCGGTAACCTGTTTGATAGCATCGTTCGAGGGCGAGATTCGACAATTTGTGAAAATGTCAGGAAAATTTTGTAGTACAATCGATTTCCAGCGAAAGACATTTAAGTATACTTTTGTTGTTGAGCACCGTGCAATTTCGACGAGGAACGACGGCAGGTGAAAACTGTGCCCGGAGAGGACGTAAATCAGCCGGAAAGATAAACATCGTACGTAGAGTAATGCAACATTAAGAGAGTCCCTCCAGTAACTCAGGCGAGTGTCCTTCGTCGGAGGATACCCCGTGTGTGGCCGGGTAGACGATGAAATTAAAATTATCGAGCCGAGTCATGTTTTATGGTAACTGGCAATCGCGGTGATATATCGCGCTCGAATTAATGCACCGATCGAACAATGCCAAGGACGACGGATCGGAGATGCTGAAAAAGGATCGAATCGCACTAAAGAGGTCAAGCGAGTATTAAAATCGAAGGGTAGCGTATCAAGGATATGAAAGAAATGCAGGTCACGGTGCACGATAGTTATCGATGCACGGGAGCCTATCTTATTAAGGGAGAGAGCTAGAGAGAGAGAGAGAAAGAGAGCGAGAAAGGAGAAGAAACATCGATGCCTTAATCAGAGTTGTGCAGAATTACAATCGAATTACTCCAGGAATTATAGTTACAAAGTGATTGAATTCATTCGAAAGGTTTGAATTGTGTAATTCGGTTACAACGTAGTTGAATTACTATATAGTTGAAACGCAATGTAATTCAATTGTGCAATTGAATTACAACGTAACCGAATTAGCACAACTCTGGCCTTAATCAATAAAACCAACGCGAAGCTCTGTCGTTTCAAAGACCGGCTGCTCCTCAAAGAGATCACGAATTTCTTTGAATTCTTCTAACGTGATTCGAACGTTTATGAGTTCATCTAATAACCGTTAATTGTACGTTATTTCTATAGGAGTGTGTAGTCTATTGAACTCGCTCTGTTCCTTAGGATTCTTCGTAGGGATCCCGCAGGAGGATTCATTAAGGGGGGAACCTTGTGTGAATGGCCCGTTTTCCAAGGATTTCTTTTTTAAATGTAATGCGTACATTGATTTCAAATTTAAGGCATCATTTAGTAACGTTATAATTGGAACAAAAATATTTTTGTAAATCTTGATCTTTAATATCAATGGAATAATGGCGGCTTGAAAATGGCATCCTGGAAACGGGCCGTGCAACGTACACAAAAGTGATCTCAAACAAAAAGATCAAAATGGAATCGTTAGTTTATACAAATACGCACAACGTGACATTCTTCTTTTATTAAAATTCGTAAAATTGCAAAAATGTCGAAGTTCTGAAAAGAAACGGATTTTCTGTTAAATTGAAAAACCTCAGCTCGTCACGTGGCCAATTATTTATAGAATATATACACCAAGTTTCTTTCATTAACTCTAAGTCTTTTCTACAGGTTGATTTGTGTTTGCTATTTTTCTTAAGAATCTTCACGAGGACTTTCGCAGGAAGAATTCGCCGCGCTCGCAACAAATAAGACGAATTATACAACTTTTATGTTTTATCAGAACCAATGAAAAATGTGTGAAATAGACACGAGAAACGGACGAGGATTAATTGCCGGCTATATATCATCTCCGAAAGACAATACGTTCAATTTGCCCCTAGAATCTTTCATAGCGCTTTCACGGGACGAAAACTCGTACCGTGTCCGACGTTATTGAAACGTTCACAAATCCGTCCGAGTTATAAATCTGCCGCGTAGGACAATGTTCCCCGGCGAATTCGCTCCGATATCAGCATCTAATTACCGCTGTACGTTGCGGGGCCTTTCTTCGGCCGGCATTATTGCCCCGTCGCGCGGGCACCGTCAAACATAAATTAGACGCGTGTGCTCGCGAGTATGTATCGCGCACAGTTCCGGGTGACCGAGTTGTAGTTCGTCGCTCGGTTCGCACTCGAATACGCTCACGCCCGTGATCTTTCGTAAGATCGAAACGGGGTAGGCATCCTACTCGAGAGAGCAGCTGTTATCACGAGCTTTGCCATTGTGTCCCAGCCATAAGCGAACAATATTCGCGATCCAGATTCAGCCGGCGCGGCGCGGCGCGGCGCGGCGTCCTGTGCTACAAGTAAACGTGAACGTGAACGTGGCTCCGGCTGCACCTACACGTGTGCTCGGTGTGTGGAACGTGTGATGGACTTTACTCCATAAGCCCGGCCGTTAAAACCTTTTTTCCCCGGTTCTGCCCCGGGTGCAACCCTATTGTTACCGGGTCGAGTCACGAGCCTGTGCGCCGGTTCTCATTACCATCCGTATCTGCGAGGCTTTATCGCTCCGTCGGCCCAACCTAGTTCCTATTTCCCATCGTATCCCACCTATATCTATTATACGTGGCATGGATCGTGTCGCGGGTTTTCCTTAGATTCCCCGCCGTCGATCTATCGCGCGCGTTCTATCCGGGGGATCGTGGGAGAATCGACGCGACGACCGTCCGCGCAAAAGGAACGGCACACACCCCGCGACAGAACTATGCGACGTATAAGGATAATCATTTTTGTCTTTCCTCGTTCCAAATCGCAAGAATGTACATAGCTGCGAAACGTCCGGATGTGTCACTATCGTGTTGTCGCAACAAAAAATACATGGTACCATTTAAAGAAATGAATTCGACTTTGAAATATCCCCCACCACCATTCGAGTCCTGGACAAAATTACACCGTAAAATTGTTCCCTTCGTACCTGATAATTTTTGTAAACAAATTCTTTTCGTAACTTCACTGCGTCACGAGATATTTCCGTTTTCAGATAATCGAAACACCCTGTATGTATCAAGAAGAAAGACTCCGATCGATAACGTACGGACGGTTGTCGTCAGAGACATATTGTAATTTGTTTAATGTCAGTTATGTTGGTACAATTGGACAAGAGTATGTTTATATTTCTTATCGAAGTTCTTTGAACCGTAGCTTCAAGGAATTTGGAGCCCGGTCTTCGTAGATTCGCGATAAGGTAGAGCGACTACATTACCGACAAAAAGTGGTTTCACGTGCCTCAAGTTTTCGCCCTTATATAAGAATATTTTGCCGCTGGTAAAGGGCTCGTTCGAAAGAGGAAGGTTCAATCCAGCGCGCGCTGGTCAGGAGCTGCCGAGATTATGCATATATTTGGTAACATAAGCGTTAGAAGTCCATATACGTATGCAAGGGTCAAAATCTAGACAAACTGCCGCTTCAATATTGCAATGAGCAGTTTAGAAGCGGTCAATTGTGTTTCCTAAAAGTCCACTCTACGTCTGTATAGAGCCCAAATTGCGAATTTCTACCTCATCGTGGAGTAATTTGTAATATTCGGCAGAAAACTCGAATTCTGAAGCAAGTATGACGTCACAATATGGCTGCCGCTGAGAGATTCTCTTAATTTCGAGAGATTTAGTGTTCGTATAAAAAAAAAGGCTCCATACAGACGTAGCAAAGACATGTACAAACAGGGTGGTATGCATTTTTAATTGATTACTTACTTATTTAAGACGTAAAATGTCTAGAAGAAAAGGCACAGGATAACATAGCGTGACAGTCAAGGCCAAATGCCTGCCGGCCCCCTTAAGATGACTGTATGATGCGTATAATGACATTAGAAATAAAGGAAGACGAAAATTCTCGCTGGAATAGATCTTCGTTGCTCGGTTTTACACGGCCGCACGTCGACGAACGAAATTGAAATGATTTCGAAGAGTCACGCACGAGTTGGCCTATCGTGAGAGTGTCCTGGCTAGATCATTTCGCGCTTGACCGAGCACCCCGTTCCTCGAGTTTCTAGCCGGCCCGATTTTTCGACGGATTCACATCCAGCCGGAGAGGAAGCGACAGAATTTAATGCGGGCTCGGCTGGGGATGACGTTCCAGAAGTAGTACACTCGATCAAGCGGAATCGTAGATGATCCTCTTAATCGTGGAACGACCAAGTGGCTCGTCGAACCTGTTGAACGTCGAGAAAACTTAGTTTCTCTTGGTCCAAAAAAATTTGATAAAATTGTTTACTGTCGCTTGTGCCTCCGAACGACCGATTTTGGTTCGATAGAGATATTACTGAAAATATATTTCTGGTGATCGAGCAAAAGACTAGAAGTCTTAAACTTAGTGACGTATGAAAATTCCAGAAAATTCTGACTGAATTGGTTCGAGGAAAGGTAGAAATCTTGAAGGGATACGTGGCAATAAATAATTCTATACAATTTTTTTAAGCAAGGGAACTACAGTGACTTCTCGATATTTGTCAACAACACGGGTCTTGTATCGTACAGGAGACACACCTGAGCCAGTGTCGCAAGAAGATGCTCATTTGTATCTGTTTCCTCTCCTCCTTTTCCCCTTCCATTATCCCATTTCACCACCATGAGCACACTCCCGTGGTAGTGGGGATAATTCCGCGACGTTTGTCATCCAGGCCTTGGCGACATATACGGAGAGATCACCGTAGTGTTTTGTCGACGATTATCGTCTGATGGATTCGAGATGCCCACACTGAGTCTTTCACGTAACGGTCCAGGGCTCAGTCGTTTCTTCGATCATGATGCATCGATCGGTGCACCTCTTTAACCCCTCTAATCGGATCGCATCGCTTTGATGAATGGATTTGAGTCGCATAATGATTCACCGTGCCGCGGACTGTATGTACGTGCCGATCGAGATCGAAGTCGATCCGAATGGGGCTTCCATAGGTAGCGGTTTCGCTGATAAATCCGAAGCGATCCAGGCCGCTCGATCGTTTCTCACGTTCCCTGACGCAACCGTGTCATCTCACGGACCTCCGTACAATTCGATGGACCTCGATAGTAATTCGCTTGGCCCGAGGTTAATTTGCCACGTGAAACTGGCTATCGTAATTTACCGGCGAACTTTACGATCTCAGAAGCTCAAAGAATTATGTGATTTCACGGAGAAGTGGAACAATTAATGCTGCAAGTAAAATCAAGTTGTAGCACAATCACAAATAGATTTGCAACATACATGAATTACTCCGCTTGCACGGAGTTTCGCAAAATTTTCTAAATTTCCCTAATTGTTTTGCGATTCTCCGAAAACAATCCTGGTCCCTGCCCTTCGGTCGGTTGGCATTGTTACGCCTACCGAAGGGCCATGAAAGGGCGTAATTAAATTTCCCCCGACGCACACTTCGCTCGCGAAGAACTTGCTCGCAGAATATTTCTGTAACAAAGCGGGACCCACCCTAGCTCGAGAAGAATTTGACTGCGGCGAGGAGTGCAAAGGAGGGTTGGCTCCATTGTTCCCAACAAAGGCGCCACTTCGTCGATACCTTTGACTGGTTTCAAGTGACCGTTTACGCAGTACGCCGAGTCGCTCGTCGACCACGGAGATCATAAGAATCAAAAAACCAACCGTAGGCTCGAAAATGAGGTTTCTCGATTAATTCGAAAACTCTGTTGTTCGCGTTTCAGACTCGGAGTACGTAACTGGGGACAACTTCTTCGACGCGCTTGACAATGGGGTGGTTGTGTGTCGATTGGCGAGAGTCATCCAGGAGAAAGCGAGGGTGGCGATCGATGCAGGAAGGGCCAAAGGGGTGAGTAATTATTATCTCGACGGATAAACTGTCTGCCGTTATGGGTGATAAGTGCACTACACCTGATCCTTGTGAAAGTATATTTTTTTACGGTATTCTACAAACATAAGAATTGCATAAAAATGTACCTCCTGTGTTCACAGAATATCGAGAATTTCAAAGCGTCACAAAGTCTTATTAAATTTCCATTGTCTACTGCTCAAGTAACATGAATAATGCACAGCAACGTGACCCACAGTAGAATGTCTATGGCACCAAAATTTCAAAGACGAATTGACCTAACTCTGACCTTGTATGCGCTTAACCATTCGTCAGACTACACAAACTTTTTGTTGTTTCAACAGTTACAAGATGCAAGGTGACCTTCAGATAACCTTGAAAAATTTGTTACCCGCGTCATCATAATCTGCAAGGAAAATGTTGATTTTATTTTATATCATCCACGATTTCGTAGCGATTAGGTAACAACGGCAGATTATTTGAAGACACTCTGTACACCTTGCGGTACTGTGGTTCGACTAATTTTATCAGCTGCTATGATCACTGTTTCCGGCTTGTAATGGTCTTGTCACCAATGAGAAATGTGTTATGAACGTCTTTTAGCCGATACCTGTGATAAGAGGCCGTTGCTGGGAGAACGCAGCTAGACGGAGCTTCTTCTCGCGCGACAACATGGAGAATTTCATTCAATTCTGCCGGCGTCTGGGCGTCCACGAGAACCTCTTGTTCGAGAGCGACGATCTCGGTAAATCTTGCCAATTCATACCAATTTCCGCGTATCGATCCTCCTCTGTCTCCATCGGTTGACCGCCATGGCTGCCAATCAGAGGAAGAGATGGTAATGTGTGCGATTCTTGCATTCAAAGAAGAGAATTTGTTGCATTTGTATCCTGTTGATGTCCAAATGTTACCAAAAACAATGATTTGACTCACTTCTATAAGAGGTCCAAAAATGACATTTCCATAATCTTTGCATATTCAATGAAATTATTTTTCTTTCACTTGCGCCTTTTATCACAAGTAACCACACGAGTTTGTCTACATTTTAAACGGAAATTCAAATGAATGCAAGTTATGAATTTCTCAATGAATCACCTGACTCGAGCATCCAAAACATCTCGCTTATTTTTTATGATGGAAGAAAATTTCAGAGGAAAGCATTAGTTGGTTCAGAGAGGCAAACTTTATGGCGTATGGTGTGGAATCGTTAGTGACAACAAACTGAAGGTCACGTGAAGGTCATGATATTACAGGTCGTTGGATTCGTCTTGACCTCGGCTGTCATATAGCCAAGTTAATAAAAACATATCATTCCATTCAAGAAAAACTTCGATGACCTCGAAATCTCAAGAAATATAACCTTGAACAATATTTGCCCCTCGACTAATATTTTCCTCTGAAATTTTGTTTCATCACAATGAACAAGCGAGATATTTTAGATGCTCGAGTCAGGTGAGACACCCTGTACGAAACTGAGGGTACATATTACCACCGCTTCCTCTACGTTCCCGCGACCGTTGCGGGCCGAGTATGCGAATCCAAACCGTATCCGAGGCGAGAGTAATCGCCTCGAATTAACCGTGTCTCTACCGCGAGAAGTGGAAAAAAAAGGAGCGAGAGGGCTCTTCGGTGGGGGCTGACCGGTTTCGAATGCCATCGAAAACAATACGATGCGTGCGACGCGCTGCTGGAAAAAGAACGACGTGGAAACCGAGTCGAGCCACGTGTTTTCGACGGGATTCTATGGAGGCAGGATCTCTGGAACCGCGAGGTTGAAACGTTTCGGTCCTACATCTGTTCGTCCGCCGCGCGGCGTTCAATTATTCGAAAAGAAAATATTGGTTTATGCTTAGCACAACATCGTTAACCTTCTCACCTCTGACGCCGACTTCGCTTCGCCACAGAACGGTACTAGCATCGTCTATAATTCTGGATTAACGTTAGAGCTATCGCGCGAGCTAGAGCATTTCGAATTTATTGTTTCGCACGACCGAGTAATTCAATTTGCGCATATATTACTGTACAACAGAAGTTTTATTGCACACGATTGGATTGCAGATCTTATTGCATTTATAACAAGAATGACCCATTTAAAGATAGCGCGAAGACTTGAGAAATTCTGTGTCTTCTGATTGAGAAAGAAAATGTTTATTTTGCGTGAAAATCGAGGGGAAACACAAAGAACATTGTTGGTTCTCGATTCACCTGTGGCTCGAAGCTGATGATGTTTTTATTGCTCCGATGCGCAACATTAGCGTCCTATATTGCGCGCAACCGTTGCTCGACCGACGTGCGCCATAGCGAGAAGGTTAAAGACGACGATATTTGAATTTCGATCGGCCGTGAGACATTTTTCGAATACTTTACGATTCCGTTCTACTGTAGGATGCGCAAAAATCGTGGTAGTATGAGAAGACCGTAACCAGCTGGTTCCCATAAAGGAGCCGCAGAGCTGTGCGTTACCGTCTAATACGTATAATACGGTGTAATGCACAATTATTTAATAGCACGATACCTATAATTGGCAGTTCTCCACGGACAACCACGGAACGTCGTGCTGTGCCTATTGGAGGTGGCTCGATTGGCTTCGATCTATTCCGTGGAGCCACCGGGGCTCGTGCAGCTCGAGAGGGAAATTGCCGCGGAACAAGAGAGGGATCTTCACTGTTTGTCCGATAGCGGTATATCTCACAGCAGCCTGGTCTCTTGGCAATTCCAATCGCCGTCCCCGACCGCGACGCCTCGGCCACCAGCCGAGAAGATAAAACACAGCAGGTAGAACCAACGATACTGCTATCGCTCCTTGAACGGTTCGCTTTTCTCGTCACCGACGTCCACCAGTCAAAACGATCGACGGTTGATCGCTATTCCGTCCGTCGTCTATCGAATCACTCTCTAATCAGAGCTCCATCCAGTCTTCCGTCACCTTCTCTTAATTATCTCAATAGGTTTCTATTGGAGGCTTTAAATAATTATTGGAGGCTACCGGTTGCAAGTTGTGTACCGAAACATCGGGAGCTGACCTGTCATTTTGTGCAAGACACCTTTCCTTCTAAACCGAGAGAGCAAACCTCCCACTTGTTAGTTCACGAGGAACCCAACGGATCAAGCATTTGATCCATTTCAAGCATTGAAATTGAATTTTGCCTAACTTTTGAAGAGATGTGGATTGCATGCAAGAGGGTCTTCTTGAAACTGAAGATCGGCACTTTAAGCCAGCAGGACCGGGAAGGAAGTATAATTGAAACTAAAGTTCGGATCGATTGAATAAAACATTCGCTTAATATGATCAATTACATTTTTATGGTTCGTCCGCGGTGCAGCGCGAGTCTATCCGAATAGCGACCTACGACCCGATGAAACACGATTCGAGAAGATAGCCGGTCGTCAGATTCGACGAGTCTCTCTCGGTTTGCTGAAAAAGGATTCGCCTAATGGGCAAATCTGCGAGGCGTTACATTCTAAGAAATACAGCATACACACTTACCTCAACCGTAACGCAATGCCGTAGGAGTGGCGGTGTTTCATGGCGTGTAAAGCTTACGGTATTTACGGCAAACCCGTGGCAGATACGACGCGCCGCGCCGGCGCGGCACGGCGTAATTATGATAAGCAACAGAAAGCGCGCGAGCCAGTCTCTGTTAACTACCGTTGTCGCAAAAACCGTTCCGAGATGCTTTTTAACGAAGAATCACAGCGAATTACTGTATCGTGTTACTGGCGCGTGCGCCGGAACCTTTAATCATTACAGTGAAATCAAAAGCCTTCCGAGTATTTTCATCTCGCCGAGCTGTGGGTGCTAATTCTACAGAAGAGTTACGATCGAAACAAACAATCACAAGAAAATTCTGTTCGAACTTGTTTCTTTATGCTCTTAGGAACTTCCAGAACTACCGAACCAGTCAGAATGACTGACTCCTAATTTTTTCTTTCACAATTACTGAAATTATAAAGATGTTTTCATCAGAATTTTTTGAATGAACTTTTCCATTGAAGCACACGTTAGAGTAAAAATGGTAATAGGTTTGAACAGATGTAGTCTTGCCATTATTACAAAGTAATATTTCAGTTGTATTTATTGCTCGGTAGTTCTAGTGTTAACACGAGTTCCCATCGAACGGATTAGAATCTGTGTAGAACGTTTATGTGAGGACGGTTGCGGTCACGATTCTTTCGAATTAAGTTCGTCTCGTGTTGTGTTCCGTAGCTCAGCATCGGAGGTGACCTCGCCAGCGACAAGATGGCTGGACACAACGACGGGCACCACCCACGAGCCCGAAATGCGACGGTCCGTCAGCGATAATGGGCCACAGGGTAGCGACGGTGTGCCCAGCGACACCACGGAAGACGATTGGTCGCGTGGAAGCGCGGAAGACCCGGACGAGGTTCCATCACCGTCGAGCTCACCTTTGCCCTCGCCAGCTGAGCCGCCGGAACACACCGGGCCCATAACGGAACTCGATCGCAAGGTAAAACAGCTTCTAGCAGAATATGTCTATCAAACTGCCCGTTAAGTGGCGTCGCTCCTCGCAGTCATTCATTATATCGCGTGCGAAGCGTTTCTCTTTCAGGAATTTAGAAATACTAACGATTCGTTCGAACACTCGACGCTTGACCCCTCGCTTTGTAATTCCGGCCTCGACACGGCCAGCGCAGAGCATTCTATTGATTTAGTCCGTTCCGTAATTGGATCGCAGGATAGTCATAATAGCTGGCCAGTTATTCCAAAGGACGACCAATACAATAATTTTCCCAATGCGCACAGAAACTCTAATATTATCCTGACAAGTTGAAGTCACTCGCAACAGTCGTTCCCAGGGAGCGGAACAATTTATAATGTTTGCAAACAAGTGTACACCGTGGTGAAAGAGAAATACATATTCATAAGATTCTTCTTCCACCAGTGTTCAAAGCGAGCCGGATCTGATATTATAAAACAAGCGGTCGATTTCTTAATTGCACATTTTTAAATGGAACTTTTTCCGGTGTAAACGGTGATTTACAAGATTCTCACCGTAAGTCCGCTCGCATGCGGGAGAGATTACTGAAACGGTATAGAAACAAGACTCCAGGCTCGCATCGCGTTCACCTATGAATGGCGTGAGCAAGGGAGAAAGGAAGAACGGAACAATGGAAGTAAACGGCTCCCTTTAAGCCTTTTCACGTATGCGTTTGCACGCTCGTAGATTCTCGCGTGTCGAATTCCTGCGTACGCAAAACCGGTCGTTACGCATCTTCGACGGCCGATCGTTCTTCGTCCATCAGACTGTCCCGCTGTCAACGTAAAAATACATCGTGTTCTGCTCTTTGTTTTAGGTGAGGAGAGCCACAGAGGCTGTGCAGAGACTCTGCCAATGTCCCTCCGAGAAGTGCTCGAAGCTGAAGGTGCGCAAAGTTGGCGAAGGTCGATACCATATCGCGGGACGAAACGTCTTCATCAGGGTCGGTAACAATTGTCATCGATACAATCTATTTGTCAAACTTGCGAGGATGTAACACCGGGGACCAAAAGTAACAGTTAATCGAAAATTATCTACGATAAAAATCATGAGTCATCGTAAGTTTTTGGTGACAAATAACAGTTATGAAAAACATTGGATACTCCTCTGTTATCGATGAAGCAAAACGGTTTCGATTGCTCAAAGCAGAGAGATAACAAAATACTTGTTATTCCATGACTTTTTTTCTTTATTAATATATTTTCTTTATAATATTAATATTTCCACTGATTGCAAGACCCAGGAGCGAAATAAAAATTTCTTTCTGCTTTTAATTATTTTATTAAGCTAAAACCAATGCGTTGGTGCTCTTAAATCTTTTTAATACGTCCACTGCTTACCCATTTTTGTCATAAATGCATAAAATCCGCAGTCTAGTTATAACAGTTATGGTCCCTGTGTGGCACACAACCAGCCATAAGCGTTCGATCACTTTCGGATTTATCAACTTACTTTCCACCATAGTTGTAATATGAATTTTCACGATTTCTCATTTCTAACTATCTATATAACTTTGTCACGTTTGTGGTTATTAATAACTTACTCCTTTGTCAGGAACCTTCTTCCGGTCTTCCTCGAGTTTCATATTCGAGAAAAATCTAATGCATTACCTACCGGCGATCGTTCGCCACCTTTTAACCTTTAAAGGGTCGCGGTGCTTGCTATAGTGGTCAGGGACAAACTTGTGAATTTTGCGTAAAGGTTAAAGATTTATAATTCGCGATCAACAATGCACTCTGGTGCATCGGGATGCTGCAGCGAATCCTCTTAAGGGGGCCGGCATGGTTTGAAATCCATATACGTATGCAAGGGTCAAAATCTAGACAAACTGCCGCTTCAATATCGCAATGAGCAGTTTAGAAGTGGTCGATTGTGTTTCCTAAAAGTCCAATCTACGTCTGTATGGAACCCAAATTGCGAATTTCTACCTGATCGTGGAGTAATTTACAATATCCGGAAGCATACATATCGTACGTACGTAAGCCTGTACTATCGATCTGCATTATCGACCGTATTCTATCGCAACGCACAGTGTTTGCCGCGGAGAGACCGTGGCGCTAGTAAGCGGAACCGCAAAATTGTGCCTAGACATTTACGTCTTAAATAAGTAAGTAATCAATTAAAAATGCATACCACCGTGTTTGTACATGTCCTTGCTACGTCTGTATGGAGCCTTTTTTTCGACACGAACACTAAATCTTGTGACGTCATACTTGCTTCAGAATTCGAATTTTCCGCCGAATATTACAAATTACTCCACGATCAGGTAGAAATTCGCAATTTGGGCTCCATACAGACGTAGATTGGACTTTTAGCAAACACAATCGACCAGTTCTAAACTGCTCATTGCGATATTGAAGCGGCAGTTTGTCTAGATTTTGACCCTTGCATTAGTATATGGATTTCAAACCATGCCGGCCCCCTTAAAGTGGAATTCAGCGTGGCCGAGTAGGAGCTGCTAATGACCCAGGCTACGTATGTTCGCAGTTGCTGAAGGGTAGACACATGATGGTCAGAGTGGGCGGCGGTTGGGACACCTTGGAGCATTTCTTGGCGAGGCATGACCCCTGTCAGGTGAGGACCCTCAACCGCGAGAGCACGCCGCCTTCACCCCTCGGCAACAAGCACACCAACTTTCTTCCAATTCGCGCCAAGTATCGCAGCCCCCCGGCGGAATTCGTCTCGGCCCGCTAGCCTAAAAGCACAGTGCCTGTTACAAAGTCCACGCTACTTCACACGTTCATGCTGCTGTTAGTCTGTTACGTGCAAGTAGAGTACACACGACTGGTCGACAGGGTGGCGTTACGAGGCGCGGCGCGGTTTCGTTTTGTTTGTGTGCGCGAAAGGTGACTGAACCGTGGCGAGTTTTTAGGGGAACCACGCTGATAGAGGATACTGACGCTGGGGTTGGAACGGCCACGATCGATATTACCGAATCAGATTCCGCGTGGCCAGCCTGTTTCCTTCTTTCCAACCGCTGTCGGGTGCGTTGACGATGTTGAGGGATTCGAGGGCTCTTTATCCGCCTATCAGCGACAGTTCCAATAACGCGTGTTACGTTCTCGCGTCACGCTATGCTATCTCACGATTACACACGTCTTCTATTCTATTCGCGGATTAAACACACGTTTGTACCAAGTGCACCTATCTCTTAGATGCATAAGTTATACAGGGGGACGGCACTATTTTTTCTTACATGTCATGTAACTACGGCTAGGGAGCACTAATTATTCTATAACGTACGTCCTTGCAAGCGTGTTAATATGCCATCTTCTTGCGCGAAGACACTCGAGAGCCGAAATACTGAATTTTCCGCGCTCGAGTGTGTGTTACCCCTCTTACTCTACTCTATCGATTAATCTCGACGAATGTACGTGCATTTACATTTAATCGTTTCCATTGTATACTATCGAGGCATGCGTTGCGTTTGTACAGGATGCACAGGGGTGGGGCAGATAAGTGGAACCACTTGGCTACCACGGAAAATTGCTTCCAGCGAATATCGTCTAAAGAGTGTAATGAACCGATGAAATTGTTTCTCCTGGTTTGCGCATTTCGCAAGTTACGTCTAATCTGGCCGTCTTCGGTATTTTAAACGCAGAGTTAGAAAACTGAAGGTGAACACCAGATCTTGAAGGGTTCTCTACAAACGCGACCTGCGTATTTATTTGTACTTCTATCGTTAATTATTTCGCGTGATGAAGGTACAAGACTATTTCCCTTTTTTGTACGATATTCACACGCTTCGTCGCTTAAACGTTTAACCCTTTTGATGCTTTGAGCGTTTAGGGACGCAATCGACGCGACTTGTTCGGCGATCGTGGATCCATACTAGGTGCGATTCGCTATACCTACAGAGTTCGTTTCGTTAAACGCTCAAATCTCTATATAGCACCGAAAGGGTTAAGTGTCATGCATTCCACGAATGACAGGCATATTGACGCTTGATTTGGAAATTGTCTAACAGAAATAGACAAGAGGGCAATGCACCTGGTTAGAGGTAGCTCTACGACCGCAATGACCAAAGTTCGCAAAACGGTATGTTGAAACGACGCCAGTGGCAGCTGATCGGAATGTCGTTCACTGTGAAGATAACGATCCATCGTCCAACTACTACCATCTTGTAAAAATTGTTGGATCGAACTCCATTGGCTGCTAAAGGCCACATTTTGACAAGGTAGAAAACGGTTCTGTGATGCAAGAACGTTACCTTCAACGATTTTCTCACAGACTCTGTTCAAGGTTACACATTTGATATCTTAAGAACGACTTGCGCTAGAAAGTTAATTTTCTACGATGCAAAGCAGTTGTAAATGTTAGGGTATTTTTGTGTAATTTCCCTGAACGATGCATTCACGCTAATAGAACGCAACGCGAAGATGGTAAAAGCTTGCGGGCCTTCAGCAATCAATTGACTTGCCTCCAACCTGAAGATACTTCGAACTTAATTCACGCGTATATGATTAGAAGTGCAATTAAGGACTCGGGCAACGCCAGCCTAGGTCAAGAGCTTGTCCCATTAACGCTACAGGAAATTGTACTTTTCCACGAACGATTCCGTCTCGTAAAACTACGATATAAGGTTCACACGAGTCTCTCGAGATTGCGTAACGCAATTTGTTTTCCCCTGAGACGTTAAAATATCCTCGCGTAACTCGTACTTGGTCATTGCTGCAGCCTGCGAAGGCGTATATCGTAGTGCACTTAAATATCTCTAGGCACATAGATCGTAAATTATAAGAAATGGCAGGGTCGGTCCACAGTCTACACTTCTCCGTTGTAAATACACGTTTGTTTATCGTTTTGCGGACGAATGAAATCAACGACTGCCAAAATTATTGTTACAGAACGTTACGGAACGGACACGAAAGAGAAAAACGGTTTTGTTTTTGTATCATTGTAAACTCTCGTAATTATACTTTCTGTTCGCAGGATAATATCGAGGCGGTACCAATTTTTCTTACATGTTGCAACGGCGTCATATCCGCCGACCCTGAAATTAATTATCACAGTTTGGCACGTTAATCGACCAGTACTCAAATCGGCTAACTCTCGCAAAATGCTTCACGATGACTGCCATAATACATACATATATATTTATATAGACATATACATATATATACATATATATATATATATATATGTTTTGTACTTTTATAATAAACACGTAGGCTAAGGGATTCACGAAGAACGTTATCGTCGAAATTACATTACGCGATGTGTTTGTTGGGTTCACAGAAATGCAAGGGCACAGGAATGTGCAAAGGAATACCAAAGCAAAGAAATGCGCGACGAGTATTGTCGGCACGTTGAGGCTATTGTCGTTCGAGGATTTTTTTGTTAGACTCTTTCCTATTCCCTTCAATTGACCATATTGTATCGTAGGATTCTTTGTTTCGTGCGTTACTGTTGGACGCGTGACACGTAATCCATTCTGTGTTTGTCATTTCGTTTCGCATTTTTCGGGCGCAGAGACTGTATTTATTTTATAAAATGGTGAACAACAACTTGTGAACCGCGACGCAACGAGACTTTGTTCAGTGCGCTTCATGTAAAATCATTTCTACTACGCACGGATGAAGCGATTCCGCCATATTATATTATTATAAACGCGTTATTTGGTAAGTCTGTCTATATGATTAAGATTAAGTTGTTTTGTACCTGCTTGCTTCCACGCAGAGTATTGAAAATGTTCTTTTGATTCCATCTTTTCGCGTGAAACGAATAGTTTTTTTTCCGTTTGGAAATCAATCTTTCTCATTAGACCGCCGTCGTGTGACGTATTCCAGGGGTTATTATGCAATTCTGACGGAACAATGATTCATTTGCATAATTTTCGGATGCTCGACGCACGACGGCCATTGTCAAATATGTTTTTCCATGATTTGTGATACATATAATCGTATCACATATATACTATTTTCAATTCTTGCTGCACGTTAGCAATCAAAACATGCTTTTTGTAAAGTCTACGTCATAATCGTTTCATATATTCCACGTAACGTGTACGATTAATAACGTTAGGTTTATGTAAGTACGATGCAATTGTGTTAATTGTTATATTTTGTTGAACAATAAAATATTTAATTACGGACTCGCTCGATCACAAGGTGACGGAAACTCGAAGACGAAGCTGTTGAAACGAGTCGATTTAATAAGTAACAAATATATTTTTATTTGTTTCTTTGTGGTGCATATGTTATTATAAAAGTAACTTAAATTTGGTAAACATCACTGTTGTCGTAATTATCAGTCTGGCGTACGTAAAACCTATTAGTTTAAGTAATATAAGAAAAAATTACAGCGCCTTGGAAACTTTGGATAATTTAATATGTCATTTCAGTAGTCAAGTATCAAATAATTAAGATAATAATACTCGTTACGTTATGGAGATAGAAGATGCGCGTTACAATATCTGTTTTATTTCTTCTTGCTTTTCCCTAGTGTTAGCGTATGATGCTGAGGTTGCTGAGCGAACTGCATCTTTCGTCTATTTAATTCGAGAATGTCGTCCTCGAGTTTCTTCCTGCTTTCCTCCACCTTTTTCTTTTCCTCTGTGTGATCCTTTTTTAGTTTGTCGAATTTAACGTGTAGCTAGACGGTGCACATTAAAACAAAATTATCGCTCTGCAGACAATATACTGAAATATTAAAGGTGAATAAAAAAGAAAAAAAGGTGAATTTATACCTCTTTCTCTGCTTCCTTCAATTCAGCCTCCGTTTCTTTCACTCTCACTACGAACATTTGTCTCATTTCATCCTCCTTCTGCTGAAGCTCCTGCAAGTGGAGAGTTCTCTTCGCTTCGCATGTCTGTTGGAAACTAACTGGTTTGTTCTCGCTGTCCACGTCACTGAAGCCCATCTAGAAATTCAAATGAAAAATTCAAGGGTTTTGCTTAAATATATATATAACAAAGTTGCTACTTCACACGATTACCTGTTCCAGTTGTCTTTTACGATAAAGCTCATAATGACGACAATGCGTTTTCTCTCTCATATCTTCCATGTTCGTCCGTATTAACATCTCACGCAATTTGACGAAATCGCAATGGGATTCATTTTCCACTATAATAAGAAAGGATCAGTTTAGTTAAATACTTTAAAAGATAATGATTCCATTAATGACAGTATGATACTCTACCTTGCACTGTACCCCACGGGTATTGCCTGGAACGCATCATTTTATTTCCGACTCGTACAAAATCGGTACTACCAACTACTGCGAAGGGTACATGAGCATTCATACTAGTATTCACTTCTGTTACGCTTTCATCGTCAGTGGGGAACTGATAAATATGGACTCCATTGTTTTGCAATTCGGATATGATTTTGCTCTTAAACTTTTGCAATTCGGTCTTGGAGATTGTGTCTGCTTTAGCAATGATTGGAATGATATTTACTTTTGTGTCAAGCTTCTTCATACATACAAGGTCAATGGATTTTAATCTGCAATGAAATGCGGAACGTACAGTTAAATAACAAAAATATGATACTTACATCGAGTAAAATATATTTTTATGTGTATACATACCCATGGCCAGTAGGACAAATAAAGTATAGACAAACGTGAATGCGACTATCGTGGTAAGTTGCCAGGCAACGTTTAATTTTCAGTTCTTCTTGCAAATAGGCCTCGAACTGAGCATCTATGTAATCAACAACCGCCTTAAAGCTATCTTCCTTATTAATTTGATCACCATATCCAACAGTGTCAACGATAGTTAACTTCAGTCTAACATTGCTCTCCTGTAACTCGTACGTGTGCGCCTTGAGCTTCACAGACGGAAGATTGTGGGGGCTCGGAGTAGACTCGAAACTGGTATTAAAGAGCGAATCCATAAGTGTAGATTTCCCCAGACCAGTCTCACCTATTATAATAATGCCGGTTAGTATAAGTTTTTACAAAAATGTGTAATACCTTGATTCAAGTCAGATATGCTTCGTACCAATGCAGAGAATATTAAAAACAAATCCATTTTGCACAGACTTATTAACCAACTGGTCCGGAAGACTGTCGAATCCAACATGGCCAGACAACTTCAAATTACGTATGTTAGATTCCAACTGAAAGCACGAATTAGCCATAAGTGTTAAGCGACATAAGCTGACCGGAAATTAGCAGTACTATCTTTAAATGGAGCGAGAACGCTTCATCAAGTGTACTGTTGTTGTGACAGACGACAACCAACGCCCTACGGACTCTAAACATTACGTATGTATATGTCGACAGCAGTTCAAGCTTACATTTGTATACAAAGAGTGACACTCGAACAACAGTTTCGAGTAGCTGTGGTGATCAGAAGGAACGTAAATAAACCTAAAATTGCAAAAAAATGACACCTACCTTGACACGCTCAACTTCTACCGACGCCATTTTTGCTACTAGCGACGCCTGCGTACACTCATACTGCGGTTCTCAGAAGGAAATAAAGTCTGCTTACACACGTATAACGTAATCCAGTAATTATGTTATTCGTATCAATTACAGACGAATTGAAAACGAATTACTATAGTATATTAATGTTTAATTGTTTTGTCATACTTTGTGATGATTGCACAAATAAATACAGTTGAATTTATATACTTCGTATGGAAATAAATGGAGCAGTGCAAAGTTCATTCATGTTCAATCATTCGATGAAATTATTGTAATGAATCAATAGTATACTACATTACTATCGATTGTGTCCATGTACGAGCAGCGAGCTGTACTATGTATATGTATACATATACGTACATGCGTATATGAAAGTCTTCTCGAACCGCTCTGCAAATTTGATCATCATATGAATATTTAAATGTTCATCTATAAATTACTATATTATTCATGTTCGTTTTTCGAATATAATTAATTATCATTAACAAACATTGTCGTGTTACTGAAATATTTATTTCCGTACTTTAAGCTTCTAATTATCGCTAAAAGACTGTAGGAATATATATAATATGTAGTTGTACACATGGGTTAATATATAAAACAAATGTGTGTATAAATATGTTTATGTCCAGGAATCAATGAAAATTGTATTTTCAAAGTCTATAAACGTGTTCTTTCGTATTGCCCATGTTTACTATAATAATGTTTTATTAGAGACAATTGTAACTTGAACGCTAATGTGGAAAAATAGAAAATTGTAATATGAATCAGGACAAGGAAATAAAAGTCGTAGCGTACGACGATTCTGGCAAGCGCTTTCTCTACCATAGCATTCATTTCGCTATTCTCGATTCTCGAGGGTTGTAGATAAGTCACATTCATTCACATGCAAACATTTCCTATGCTTTCCAATGCTAATATACATATTTCAGTAAATAGTTTCTCAGCTAACCGTTGTCCATGAGAAGAGGACGCTCTAAACAGTTCCTTTTCAGGTCGGTACTGCAGACAACTATGGGTTACGGAAGTCCATCCTGTAAGACATAAGATATTATGTCTATTTTTGTACCTCCTCTGTGGCTATAATTCTATTTATTGGAAACAATCGAATCGATTTTCGTATTTCATTTCGCGAAATTTTCCAAAACATTATAGTCTACTTATATAAAGTATACTTATAAAGTATACTGATTTATTCAAATCAGTCACGACGACAATTCAATTATATTTCTGTTCTATTCAATTTCTGTACAAAAATTTAATTTTATACATGCTAGTGCAATTTATTAGTCAAATATACTTACACTGTCCAGCACTAAAACTCATTGTCAGGGTAATGAACGAAAAAACGATGATCGCAAAATCAGCCTTGGCAAGGTCTTCTTTTCAGAGATCCGAAATAAGCTATTTTGTTCTAGTGTTAAATGACTAATATTTTGTTGGTTATAGCCAAAATATAGTCCTTCACAATAGTCATTCATAACCAAACCTTGTTGATCAAACGTATCAACCGTTATACCATAGTTTTTGAATTTTCTCTTATAACCATTCCGATGTACGAAGTTCCTTTCGTTGATCGCGTCGATTCGATTCATAAATCGCGCCCACCCCCCGCCACGGTTGCGCGCGCAGCCGGCGGTCAGGTACTTAGGGGCTCAGTTGGTGTTGGGACTGCGAGCGCGTCGCTAGGGTGTTTCACGCTGACGTGCTGGCAGACCGCTCATAACAGTGTCTACTTTCTAACATGGCAGATCAATTTGTGTTGTATTATCATGTGACGGGGAAAAGCTCTCGCGCATAAGACGATCTTCGTGTAAACTATCGTAGATTCTCCTCGCGGGGTGAACGTGTTGCCAGCGTACGAGTACCGTCGCGATGGCGGACATGAAGAGTCCACCGTTCAGTGACATTAAACGGCCCGAGGAGGTGGTGGCGATGGCGATGAACGACAGCCTGAAATTCGCCGTGCTGATCGGGCTGATCGAAGTCGGACAGGTGTCGAATCGGGAGGTTGTCAACACCGTGCTTCACCTGGTGAGCAACCCTAAACATTTCTGTACACGATCGCAGAGCCGGTCCTGCGTTTCACGGGCATTCCCGCCGATTTCGGTGCATCGGCCTAAATCTGTCAATTTGAACTGTCAAACATCCGTCGGTCCACGCGTTCTCGACACCGCCGACGATTACCGGTTTATTTATCGGTTATCGAACGGGATACTGTACGAGACGGATCTCGAACGTTCACCATTGTTTCCCGCACGATTCTAGTCAACTTTAACCGCTAAACTCGTCCCGACCACATCGCGACACGTTTTACGGATACGCGGCCTCGTCCTTGCACGGGTTCCCCTCCCCTCCCCTCCCTTCCCTTCCACTTCCCCTTACGCCACGAACGATTTTCAACACACGTCGACCAGCTCTAACGCGTTTATAGCTAATAACGTGTATACTCCGTTTTTATCACTGGTCGCCTGCTTTGCCATTAATACTTCGTCAGTATGCACGGATTCGCTCCGAAAAAGAATTCCCCCGTTTGTTCGGAGTTTTGCACGATGCGGTGTGTCAATACCGATCGGTTTCAGTGAAAGTAATGTTGCTCTTCGAGGCAGCCTCGTTTCTTGTTTTATTAATTGCCGACTCAGAATTGGAAAGCTCGCGAACCAGTGGATATTTCTAATTGAATGACTGAAGCTACGTTTTGTAGAACGCGTGTTCGTAAAACACTGATATTAACACTAGGTTTACGGAGCACTAAAAATGAGTATTTCACATTACTTTATGAAAATAACATGAATGTATCTATCAAAGTTTGTAGCCACTTTTTTTAATAATATGTACCCGAAGAAATCAATTTGTTAAATGGATGCATTCTTACAATCTGAATATTCGCAATTTAAAAATATTAGAATCCGTCATTTTGACGGCTCCCGTGAATCTAGTGTTAATATTTGATAGATCGGATTCGGGGTAATGGGAATTTATTTAATTTCATGGATTCGTAGGGTGTTTTACTGAGACTGTAGCGATAGAAAATTATGGATCTAGGAACAGCGTTTATAGCAACAGTAAAAAATATTCTACAGTAGCCGGTTTTTTTTTTTGGAAATGAGACCGACGGTATAATGTTGATCGTGATAGCTGTCCACCGTACTACAGACACTCTAAGTTCATAACATGTGGTGAGCACAAGTGGGGTGGACAATTATTATGACTGTCGCTATGCACGTCGAGTATCTTTGAAAAAGCGGGCTATAGCACATTCTTTACACAGTCACACGTTCGTTTTGTTTTTATCATTGAAACATCACCGGTGTGAACTCTACACTGGTATAGATCTATATTGCACTATAATTAAACTGCGAATATTTAAATGAATATTTTTGCTGCATGCAGATATATTTAATTTATATTGGCTTAGTCGAATGTTCATTTCGGTGGCCTTCAGATATGGAAAAATCTCCAGTTTAACTGAAATAGTAGGTCGATGTTATATTTTTATTTGTGCGGGTGTATATTATATATTTGTCAATTATATGTATGTACTGTTATTACATTATCAATACAAAACACAAATAAAACACTAGTACAGTGAAGTAAAGCTCTGTCGTAAATTTCCAACTAACAATTATAGTGTATATTGACGTATTCTACCTGAGAGTGATAACACATTTTACTATATTACTTAGTGTTACGATATAAATGTTATTCGCAAGTTCAAATGCATACTTTATTCGTCATTTAGTTGTCATTCTCTGAGCTATATGCTTGAAAATACTTGCACTGTTTTTCTTAAAAACGAAAAAAGATACGACGCCTGAATGTTAGAAAAACACCGACACAGTGTTCGCATTAACGTGGAATCAAAGTGCATATTGGGGAAAGGAATGTCTCGCTACTATTGCACTGCATCCCATCGTCACTAACAATAATAACTCGAATTCTCCGCAGAATTGCTCCATGTGCCGAATCCCGATTCTCATTTCGCGTATTACACGTCTGATTGTGGGTAATATTCGACGGCAATCGTGTTACGTTACAAACGGCGATAGTAAATGTTACACAGCCGCGTATGTAATTACACAGCGAAATTAACGTCCAACGTTTGCTCAATGATTTCATCATTATCCGCATACATCGCGCGGAAAGAAATCCTCGCAGTCTTGTTTGCAGATTGTTTTTTCTTCTTTTGGAGCATCGTCGTGTTTTATTAATTAATCGGTCTCTCCCGAGGACTCGTCCGAGAATGGCGCAGCAGCCACGTTGTTGTATAATCGTATGAAAAATATGCAAATGTCCGGGGCCGAGAGTTTACGGTCATGCTTTTATAATATAGCATTCAATCATGCGGTTAGCACGGTGTGTTCGGCGCCGGAGAAACGGTATTCACGCGACGACGTATCTCGTTTCCGATATTGTTCCTATTTCTCCGGGGATTATTATCAACACGGGATAGGTAGCCGCCGGACGCCACGTAGGAAAACACGCTTATCAACGTTCTTACGTAAACGGTTCCCGCGTGGGAAGGTCGTTAAGAGGCCGTGCACACCTAACGAGCCAAAAAAGTCTGTCTTCTTTCCACAATTTCGCTCGACGAGAGCGTATCTTCGCCAATACTTAACCGTCGATCGATCGAAAGAGCACACTCGAATATGCAATTGCTGTCTTCGGCGATCGCCGCTCCGTTCCTTGTTCTTCGAGATGTCCCGAACGAGTATCGAAACACCCGGAGACACTCCATCATTCGAGGGCTCGGCATAGTCACGTGACTTTTTGATTAATAATTTCCACTCACTGCCTTCAGACTCAGACTTAAGATCCGACGGGTCTTAAGTCCCTGACTAAACTTGTCACAATTTTTGTATTATCGATATTATGAATTCCGACGGCAGAAACGTGCTTCAAGTTTTCCGGCTTTATTTCGCAGAGAATCAAGACAAAATATAGCTCAATTTGTAGCTGGAGATATTTTCTATCGCTGTTCTCGATTTCATCCAGAAAACTCATCCAATGGCAGAAAAATGCTCGGATTCCACGGCATGCGCATCGTCAATTTTTGGCCTACCTCTAACGCTTATGTTACCGAATATCTGCATAATCTCGGCAGCTCCTGACCAGCGCGCGCTAGATTGAACCTTCGTCTTTCGAACGAGCCCTTTACCAGCGACAAAATATTCTTATATAGGGACGAAAACTTGAGGCACGTGAAACCATTTTTTGACGGTAATGTAGTCACTCTACCTTATCGCCAATCTAGGAAGACCGGGCCCTTATTCATGTTTCTTCACCTTCGATGACTCGAATAAGTGTCCACCGGTGCAACGATAATTGCAGAAGACACGCGCATAGATGAATCGCATATTTAACACTAGATTTACGGGACCCGTCAAAATGACGGATTCTAGTATTTTTGAATTGCGAATATTGAGATTGTAGAAATGCATCCATGAGCAGTTATTTAACAAATTGATTTCTTTGGATACATTCATGTTATTTTTATAAAGTAATGTAAAATAGTCATTTTTAATGCTCCGTAGTGTTAATTCTCGTCACAACGGTGATGCGTACAGTATGTTCCACAAACAGAATTCTTTTTCCTATAAATTTGATTCAATGTAAAAATTGAAAATTTTTAGACACGCTCAATACGTGTTCAGCATACTTTATAATTCTCCCTTCTGAAAAATATACATAATAAAATGTATATAGTATATAAATATATATAATATAAGGAATCAAATGTTCCAGGAAAATGGAAGGTTTTCATGAAATTGATATTTGAATGCCGATGTGACGCCACGGACGTAAAACAATGAAAAATTGTTCGAGGCACGGAGAAAGTTCGAAAATTCGAAAAGTTTGAAGCGGGCATCCGAGTACGCGAATATAAAGATAGGGATTGAAGTACCTTCGAGGTGTAAGGGTCGGCGTGGCAGTGCGATGGTTATACTCGACTCTGAGAATGAAGTATCGAACCAAGTGCGCTTGTTCATACATAAGCGGTCTTTTCTTTTTTACAGAGGATCGTTGGCGTCAGAGTCACACAGGGAGCCTCAGCAGTCGCTGTAGTCTCGTGTCGGTTGCATTATGCATCGACATTTGCTTCAACTGGTTGGGACTCGACATTAACATAACTTCGTCATTTTGAGGAATCTTAATGCTGCGTATTGCACAACGAACTCAAAGAGACACCTCGATGACCTTCTCCCCCTTCTATGCGTATACTGTGATACACTTCCCCTGAAGAAATGTACGAACAAAGTTCTGAACATGATAGTCGGGGCAACAATTTGCCCGTTCATTAAACGCAGACGGCATTGTGCGTTTATTAAAGTAATTGAATGGAATGGCTGCGGAAGTGTCAAGAAAACGTCAACCCCTTGCGCTATGATTTATTTTATGGTTATAGCGAATCTCTTTGTCGTTCGTTATGTACAGGGTGGCCCCAAAAATGTTGTATTTCCTCGAAAAGGATGATTCGTGTACCTACGTGTACCTACTCGAACTTTCAGAAAAAACTTCGAAAGCCATAAAGTCTTCGAGCAAATATCGATGCTTTCCGCCCAGAAACTGGCTACGTGCTACACTTACATAACCCCGACGTAACGATTCTCGAAATGTGGTTACCGGGGGGGGGGGGGGGGGGAATTGCGAAAGTTCCTTGGCCGTACGGGAAGGGTCGAAAAAATTTCGCGAGAAACGTACGTGTCCGAGGTCCGAGCAATATCATTTCGAGGCGTTTCCCGCCGCGTGATCTATTTATACGCGGCTGTTAGAGCGCCCATCGATCACGTCCTTTTGAAATGCTTTTTCCGCGGGTAACGACCGACGAATCTCGTTAAGATTTCACTGAAATTGGCCTGAAAGCTCGGACGAGCCGGCGAACGAACGGACGTGGGCAAACGCGGCTTGTTCCCGAACTCCGGAAGACAAATACGTAGCACGTGGCAACGATTAATGTCGGCCGTCACGGTTGCACCGGGTTACCAACGCTCGTTCCCGCTTTTTCGATCCGATCCGATCCGGTCCGGTTCGGTCCGGTCCATGAATCGCCGATACCGATTGCCGATGTTTTCTATTGATCTTTCGGCCCCTTCGAACCGCGTCCCCGGATCACAGACACACGGACGCCACAGTGGTCGATAAGCACGAAAACTGGGACAAAAATAACAAAAAACAAAATTGTTTTAGGACTTTATTCATTAACACTAGATTTACGGAGCACTAAAAGTGGCCAGTTTGGATTATTTTATAAAAATACCAAGAATATATGATTTTTAGCAGGCTTTTACTATAATATTTGTTCCAAGGAATAAACGTGTTAAATAAATTTCCTATAAATGCATTTTTACAGTCCCAATAATTGTAAATTGAAGAACATAAAACCCGCCATTTTGACGGGTCCCGCGAATCTAGTGTTAAGATCTAATACGCGTGCCTGATAAGCTTTTCTCCTCGATTGCATTTTATTCGTAACTAAGAAAGTTCAAATGGTTAGAAATTATTTATATCTTAACAATCTCGTTTCTCTTCTGCCGAGCTGGATGTGCTCGAAATTGTTTAAGAAACAGAAAATATGGCTTTCTCTGAGTAGTAAAAGAATTATTTGTTCTCGATATATGTCAAGAACACGGGTTTTGCCAGCGTCGTCTCTCGTCCAGGAGACATACCCTAGCTGTGTTATGTTTGCATTCCTTGGCCTCTCGAGCTTCGCGGTACCCCCACTTGCTGTAGTGGGGATAATCTCGCGACGTTTATCGCCCAGGCGTTGGCGACATATACAGAGAAATCTCTGTACATACATCTGCGAAGATTGACAGGTGTGTTCGATTCTATTATAAGGCGAATGAGTTAAATTTTCGAGTTGTACTAATTTTTGCCCCACTTTTAAAAATTTATCACTGTAGCTTTGCTTCATAGCGTTAATTCGGCTCTCTTTGACCTTGAATTAGCGTCGTTTGCGGAGGCGCGGGAGGACCACAAAGGAATAGAAATTTCGGCAAACACGCCTAATTTTCTGCCGCGTCTGCCGGGGCAATCGGAAGCCTGCGAGGAGAAATATTAGGTGACTGCGAGAGTTCCCGAGGGTTTGAGTAATCGAACGTAATAATCGCAGGCGGCAGATGTTGTACGGCCCTGTACCAATGTGCTCGAGAAGGATCCTGGTCTCCGAGGAACGTTTGTTTCGAGCAGCAATTAAGCGATACGGTCTCGGACAGTTTCTGCGCGGAGCTTGTTTGCCGAAAAATTATGCGATGCTACGTCTGAATTTGTTTTCTGTGTTTCAAGGATTGTATCGCTCTAGAAAAATCATCTGTCGAGGAAGAAAGCCGTTTTAGAATTTCAATACTGTCTCAAGAGAGTCACGGTACGTCGTCGATGGTCTACCTTAAAAAGGAAACAAGCTATAATTATTTATGGTTCACTGAGTGGCAGCAGGGACACTCTTTTTTCCAGGCTGGTGGAAAACGCTTTGTTCACGAAGATAATACATTGATATTGAGCCACAGAGTATTAGTTGAGTTTTATTTTTGCCGGTTTCTGAAAAGACACTATTACAGACAATCCTCCTATAATGCGCATAGTATCGCGGAAAATAATCTGCTCGTTGAAACAGGTCGTATCATGAACGAATAGTTAAAAACAGGGATCATAATTGTTTGAATAACAAGTATTTTATCGACTAAAATCATATTGGTTACAAATAAGGATTGTATGTAAAACGTTTTCTCTTGTTGGTAAATGTTATCGTCGAGAGAAATTCATTTCGATCACTTATAACAGTTACCAATGAGAGAAATTTATTTCGATCGCTAATAACAGTTACCATTGAGAGAAGTTCATTTCGATACAGTTCATTTCGTTACTCGTAACCAAAAAGTATAAAAATGGATATTTTATAATTATTTTGTTCTTCGAATTTTTCTCTTTATATTTTGTGTAGACTATCTCAAATTTGAACAATGATCAACTTGTTATTAATGACTTTTATCACAGAAAATTTTCGAATAACTTATTGTTGGTTCCTTGCTAAAATCTTGACGTTAGCAATTGTTGTGAATTAACATCTTTTTAACGTTCACCTTGCACACACACAGTAATGATAGACTTGCAAGGTTCTCCGTGTCTAACCCATGATTTTCTTCGTTTTACGTTGTCATCGAACCTATTTTCGTCGCACGTTATGATTTTGTGCAAGAAACTTTTCCTTCCAAACCGAGAATGCAAAACCTGCAGCTACATCAATCTTCCCTTTTTTCTTTGCTTTTTCCATTTACGAGCGATCCAACGACCAAGCGTTTGAACGTTACCGAACTTTTTTAAGATGATCTTTTCGAACCTGAAGATCGGCACTTCGAAATGCCACCAGGAGCGGGAAGAAAGTATAATTCAAACCAAAGTTGCGATCGATTGAATAGACAGGCACCGTACTTATTGTATACGCACACCAAATAATATTTCTTTCCGTTCGAACGCAAGAAATTTCGCGGTTTTGCTATAGCCTTTATGGTCTCCGATAGAAATAACGCCGAACGCCGGCTGGGCCGCGCTCTAGATGTACAGAGTGTCAAAAAATTATATGTCACGGCCACCATAGCGTGATTCTACACCTACGATTTGGTGGAAATTGACATAAAAAAACTCCCCGCAAAATTGACCTCAACCTTGAAAATCAAGGTAAAAAAAAATAAAAATTTTTTTTTAATCGTATTCTACTGGTCATAAGGATCAACTTTGTGAAAGAAACCATGGGTCGCATCTCAACCGTTCACTTAAAAAATGATGTTGCATTTCTTATAATTTTTGCAGCTTCTTTCTTTCATTCTGTAGTTAGGGAAATAGGAGTATCATGATTATGATAATTTCATACCCAACGAGATAGTTTACCGATGGCACCCGCTGTATGATAGTACGCTATTTACTTATATATTGGCGCTGGATGTAAAAAATTTACAAATAAAGAAGCTGCAACAAAATTATAAGAAGTGCAACATCATTTCTTAAGAGAACGGTTGAGATGCGACCCATGGTTTCTTTCACAAACTTGATTTTCAAGGTCAAGGTCAATTTTGTGGGGAGTTTTTTTATGTCAATTTCCACCGAATCGTAGGTGTAGAATCACGCTATGGTGGCCGTGACATATAATTTTTCGACACCCTGTACATAGCTGCGTTCGGTGGGCAAATTTGCATAAGTAACTGATAAAGTGGAAGCGGTTTCGAGTTTTTCCGTCTGGAGGATTATCCGTTTACATCCGACGCGCGGGGAGCAGTCACGTGGGGCCCTCGCGAAACGTGGCGCAAGGAAATTGGCTAATTAGTTGAGTAACTGAGCGGCAGCGTTCCCTCTTTCTTCTTTTTTTTTTTTACCCTTTGCCCTCGCTTTTGCTTTTTCTCTCTCCATCCCGTATTCTGTCTCTCGCGACGTATCCGGATTATCGAGCCGTGCAGGTGCCTCACGTTTTCGAGCCGCGACGAAACGAAAACGTGCGCCGCTCGTTCGTTAGATCGTTGATACGCGGATAAACTCCGCTAGATTAGATTCGACTGGCCGATGGGCCCACGTAACACGGAGATAATCATTTCGTTCCTTCCATGCTGCTTCCACATTTTTTCCCCACGGCCGAACTACGACGAAATTACCGAACCTCATTTTTCGAAGGCATTAGAAAAATTCTGCAAACCTACGAGGTCGTGTTTAGCGTCTTTTACTATACTCTCTATAAGTTCCAGTGAACTATGTGTCACGTATTTAATATGCGTTATTCTATCAATTCGGATTCGAGAACGACCACGTCCGCAATTTCACCTGTAGAAGTGTTTTAACAAGTACTTTATATTGTTACAGATTTTCCCATTAACCCTTTACCGTACTTTGACAAGTCTGGCTCGTCATGAGAATTTCGGACCGAACGTAAACATTAACATTGCGAGTCAGGTTCGCAGCCGTAATATCGCGTCAAACATAAATATCACGAGTATGACTCGTATTCAAAAGTTCGAATAAAATATGAATTGGCGCTTGGGCCCGAATTCTTCCGAGCTAAAAGGTACGGCAAGGGGTTAACGATAAATATTGCCGATAAGCTTAGGTAAAGGCTGCAGGATCTCTCCATTTAATTTGTATGCCAAGGGGTTAATGTCTCTTTGATATTCGACTGAAACAAGTTCGACGTGTTATTTTTGCGACAAAGGATTTCAGGCGGTTCGAATCTCGACTAGGTCTCTCACGGTGTTTGAAATGATAAAACGATTCCCTTTCGACAACTTTGTTTCTTTTCATTTCGTTTCGTACAATTTGATGTATTTTGAAAAGATTTGTCACGCCCGGTGCTGGAAATTCGCCTGCTGCCGCGATTCCAAAATTCTACGTGACTGCATTCTGGTCCGAGGGCCGTGGATATTTAATCTACTCGTTAGCAACTCCTGATCTACGTTGAAGTTTCAACAATTTTCAGGTCCTGTGGCAAGCTGGTCCTTGCCTTTGCAACAAGGAGCTGCAACTTTCGTCGCTGTTTGCACAATGCACTCAGGTCGCGGCGTTGTTGGTTCAGTCCACGACACCGGAGTCCGTTTCGATTACCGCAATCAATTGTTAGCGGGCGTGTATCTGTTTCCTCGTTCGTCTGAATTTCGAATCGTGTCTCCGTCGGTTAGGCGCGTTCCGTTTCTTCGTTGCGATCTCGCTTCCACATATTGTCAGCGTCCGCTGTCATTCGCTAGCAGCCGATTCAATCGGACTTTGTTGCGCCCGCGATCAATTAATCACACGCGGAATACGCGCCGGCCATGTTAAACGGCGGCACAACGGGCTTTTTAGCGAACTGATAATTAATGTAAACGAGGAATGCGAGCCTTTAACGCGTACACGCGAGAACATACATTTCGCACCTGATGCCCGTCCGAGCCCGTTTACCCGATGCGAGCGAATAGTGAATAGGAATAGTGAATAATGGGACCTTGATGTTCACGACCTGGCGTGAAATTGATTGGGCTAATCGTAGGGCTTGGGTGCAGCTTTTAATCACTGATACCGAATTGATAATTAGCAGCAGGAAAAGGAGCAAGCACGACTGTGATTTTTACTGTCCGATATCTGGGGACAGCAAACTCGTCGAAGAAAAATTTGTTTATTTAATACACTCTGTGCGAAATATACTCATCAAAGGGTATAACACAACTGACCATGGAAATTATTAGATATAATAGTTTACAATTTGTTAGGCGGATAAAATTGTTTCAGCGTTATTTTGAGACTTAAAGCCATAGTAAAATAGGTTATTGGATTCGTATTGACGTCAGCTACAACAATATGTAATAAAAGATACATGGTGGCAATTAAAAAATGAAGGTGACTATGGTTTTTTATTGGAAAAAAATGTTTTGGAATTTTTTTCTCTCGGGGTTTGTAGGCGACTGTCGATTAAATTTTATTCGAAACATTTTTTTTGGTTTAGCCACTAGAAAACTCGAAAATCCTTTAGGAGACAAGGTTCGGAATTCAAAAATAGCGAGACGAATATTATAGTATTATCTAATTTAAATTTCAATGTCTCGAAAGTTGTAAAAAAAAAGTATGAAGTGCATGCTTGTGCAAGAAGATTTTTTTTTATAGTTTTAATGCTCCTGAAAAACACTTTCATCTCCATGTTATTAGAACCTGGTATAATGTGGTATAGTGTACTGAAACTCTGTGTATATTTTAATCCAATTCACATCCTAGCTGTCACTGCCTAATTTATTTAGCATTGTCTTGCGATTGTCGAGTCTCGTTGTCCATGCGGACCGATTCTATTTTTAAATTAAATAGACAAGATATGTTTCCTTGAAGAATCTTCGAGCTTTTATTTAGTGGTCGATCAGGTATTGTTAGGCCATCTTGGCGATTTTATCCTTCGATGAACTTCAACCGAGATCTTCGAAGATCTCCGATTTCTGATTGCTCGATAGTTCAAGTAATTTCGTATGCAAGGAGGACGTTGTCGAAGTGGTCTTCGCTTATTCTAATTTCTATTATTTTACAACCACCGAGTTTCGCTAACGTTCATTTTCAACTTTTTAAATGATTCAGACTCGGAAAGTAGATTCTCCGCTTCCTAGAAGAACGTGGGAGTTCCGTATGATCGTGCAGTTTCAAGTCCTAGGAGGTGGCATTGAAGCTTCAAGTTAGGTGGTAGATGACCTTGTATCATGCTATCGCAACCTTGAGAGAACGGTTAGATAAGAATCGCGCGAAAGAGCAAGGAAGGCGAGATACATTTTGATAAGAGAACTGTGACGGGCAAATTTACCGTTGGCCTCAAAGCCGTAACTATTTTTGTTTTCATCCTGCTCGATTCGTACCTGATACTCTGTTTTATGCGCATTCAGATTTTGTATCTGGAATGTTTAAATTCAGAACGACACGCTTCAATTCGCTTTACACATACACGCTTGCCACGTTTGATACAATTATGGGGGATTTTCTGACGCTAACCGATGCGCCTGATAAGCGAGAAGAGGAGACATCCGGGAGAAAGTATCGCGGAACACGAAGAGCTAACTCATCTCGACTGGTTCACAAGTTCACGTGCCGAGATAAGATCTTCGCGGATTGTTGCTGTCGAGATCTTTTGTTACACGTTGCGATGAGATCGTCCCGCGGAAAATTTGATGTCCACGAGTACCCTGTTGCGGGGGATGAAAATTTTCCAAGAGAACAGAAAAAGGTATGCAATTCTGGCAGGATGTAGATGTTTACGATTCGGCCCTCAGTGGTTATCAGTGGTGCCTTGTTACACCGGCGCACAGTGGTCCCAAATTGCCAAAACGTGGTGAAAACCTCACAACTTATTAGAAAATTATTGGTTCTGCTTGAAAATCGGTATTAGGCCGTTTTTGGGGTCGCTGATCACGAATCTGAACTTGAAATTATAAAATTCGCTGTCTCATATTGACCTGAACGAGGGGAAAGACTAATTCTCCGGATAGCAAACTCTACCCTTTGTATTGTATAAAGTAGGTATCCTATTCGCACTTCAGGGTTCCCAAAGAGGAAAGAATTGAAGAATTGCTGGTCTTTTTACGTACAATAAGATCCCATAATCAAAAATATAGGTTTCCTTTTGAAAAAACAAAGTTGACCTTCGAATGACCTTGAAAACGCCATCTAAATAAAAAACTGATACTGCCTTGGACACGTGTTTTACACTTTTTTCATATCTTTCATACTTTTCGAGATATTCGGCTGAAAAGTTTTCAAATCAACAGCCATAAAAACAGCATGAAAACAGCGTTCGTGTTTGAAAAATATAAAAAAATTTCGGATATACGATTCTTTATAAAAACACTGACATTCTATTCAAAATCTGTTTAAATTTTACAGAAAGACTCAGTGCATGTCTCTCACAGTTTGACAAGAAATGCAAGGAAAGCACATGAAATACCTACTCTGCGTTGCAAAAAACAGTGCTACGACCACAGAGGCACCTAGGAGCGGCTAATTTTTGTTATAATTGCAAGATAATACTATGTAGCAGAAGCTCCAACAAGTTTTTGCGCTAGACCGTGCGAGACTTGCAACATTTACTCTAAATCGTAAAAATTGATGCCTTCACTTTTACTCTCTCCTTGCATACATAGTTCTCAGCTAACAATAAACATTTGGCACTAAAAACTATGCAACCTACCTCCACAAACAGCATCCGTGATGCACAATTAAAATCGAAACGTTTCAACAGAATTTGTACACTGTGCACTTGAAATTCGCAATGCGCTTCGCAAGCTTAAAAAGGTATGGTCTAATGAACTCGAAGTTCGGACTATGACTGTTGGTCAGGTATAAAATAACGACCTTTTTGTTCTTTACCCCCACTTAGAAACACTCTTAGAGTAACCAAGCCCATACTTAAAACTTACCTAACTGAAAGTTCATATTTTAGGTTTTGGCCACGTTTCAGGTTTTAGATTTTGGTCAGCGTGTCGCACAAGTGGCTGTTCCGCACACGAGACACCCTGTATACGTGTATCCTCTCTTCGTACCGATCGATCGCTGCTAATTGATCGGACAAAAGCGCGATTTTGTAATTTCCATATAAATGGGAATGCAGATTCGGCGTGTTGCAAGATCGACCGGCGGAATTCATGGCCTATTGTCATCGTTCGTTTCTGGTTCGCGTTCCGTGGGAGACGGTTGCCCGTATTCATCGATCGCCGGCCGAACGGTGGCGTGCATCGATTGCCGGCTATGTCGTTCCTCGTTTGACCATTGCTGGCTCCAATACGTTTGCCTATCCGATGGAAAAGAAAGAAACATAACGGAAAATAATAGTATTCCACCCCGGTCGTCAGCATTTTTTATCTGGCCCGACAGATTTCCAAATGAAAGCGTCTTCCGTCACCTTCGTCGCCATTTCCGTTCATAACCACGTCACGTGGCTCGTGCAGCCTGCTTTCCACATCACCGCATAGATTCTCTTAAATTTCAATATTAATCAACTTTGTATCAATGATTTTTATCGTTGAAAATGTTAGAATAACCATTACTTTTGGTCCCTGGAAACATTTTTGTTAGCGACACCTTGTCGGACGTGCTCGAAAAATACAACAAAAAAGAAAAAAATTGACGAATGTTCACATATGACTGACAGCGATTTTTGACTAGGTTTAGAAATTCATATTTATTGTGACGTATTCCGGATGAACCGAATTTTATTAGGATCTCTAGAATTCAGAAGGGTTAACACTAGGTTTAGGGAGCGTTAAAAGTGAGTATTTTACATTACTTTATAAAAGTAAGAAGAATGTGTTTTTTCAATAATATATACCTGAGGAAATAAGTTTGTTGAGTAATTCCACGTAGATGGATCTTCAGAATCTCAATAATCGTAAATTAAAAATATTAGAACCCGCCATTTTGACGGGTCCCGTAAACCTAGTGTTAAGACAGCATCCCCTATAATACATTTTAAATGTCTAGTTTCGGTTTCGTTAATCAAATTACACTGATTTTGTGAGAATCTCTGGGATTGATTTTTGGCACTTAACGTGTTAATATTCTGCGAACAGACTGCGAGTGTGTCTTTTTGCGCCAGATCGGGATTGTCAGAAACGCGGGGGGTTGGAAGGGATCAGGTGAATGTTCTGGAAGCGTTATTGAATTGTTAAGTCCGAAATTGCTAGATTTCGAAGACGAACGAACCTAGGTATTTACTTCGGGGGTAGCAGCGTCGTACAACGCGAGTGTATTTCGCGCGTAACGATCGGGATTTGGGAAGCAATTCGAGAAGGCGCCTGAGAAAATCCTTATTGGCAGTTTCGCCCCTCCGTAGAGCACACCCGCGCCTCGCATCGGAGGAAACATCAGACAGCGAGTTTTAGAGTAGAATGCCCGGCGAAGATAGAAAGAACCTTCTAAATATTTACGCGGAATCGACCGGACTCTAAACTCGGTGAAACTTCTGTCTTGAACTTTCCGACCTCTCAGACCTACAGAGCCCGTAAACACTGTGGACTTTATAACTTTCCAATTTGTCGGAATAATTCAGCTAAGCGAGGAGGTATAGCTCTGCAGCAGTCAGCTGTCGCCCGTGCGGGCAGAGAATTTGCCCGTACGGGCCCTTTCGATGGTGCAGCCTACGACAATATTTTTTACATTGTCCTCAGCTTGCGCCCTTATCCGTAAACACTAATTAAACCGGGCGTACATTTTACCTTGTCTGGATCGCGAAGAATGTTCAAAATGAAGAAGAGATTATTTTCAAAATTCCAAGACGATGAGGTTGCTGCGTCACTCCATTATAAATGCTTCTCTCTTTAATCGTTTAAGTTATGTTTCCTGATTTTTAGGCTGCAGAGTCTACTTGCATCGAGTCTAATTTCCCAGTGATAAATGAGACGATGACGAACGAATTGTTCTGCAGTTTTTAATTCGTACTAAAAGTGGAAATATTAGAACTAAATATCACTGGATTGATTACTTGACAAGTAATTCACGAAACTTTGGAATTTGCTGTAATATTGTAAATTGTATCTATACGCGGCCGAAACGAAGTTCATTCGAAGTTCCAGATGCCAGAACAGCATAATTTGTGACGGTGTTCTGGATTCGTGTCAGAAATAGTAAGTTCGTCCGCGGTCAGAAACTTCATTGACATTCTTTCGTGGCGCTCCCTCGGACTTGGACTTTTTGCCAGCCGACCCGTGTTTCCCTCTATGTTTCTTGCGAGTAGAGTGAAGTTCCTCGATTTGTTTCGTTTTATTTCGGTTAGGCGAGTTCCCGGGTCACCTTTTTCGCGGATGTTGACAAGTGCGCCCCAAGGACAGGGTTGTAAAGCTGGCAAGACTGCCACCCTTTTAAGATCGTCGGGTCCATAAACCAACGCGACCAAACATTTCGACGCGGAAAGAGCAGTCTCTTGAAAAATAGAGTAACTCGATCTGATAAATGGACGCTTCGAGATTTGCATATCGTACGTCTAATACGGGACAGTTGCCGTTTCAGAAATCTCGGGTCCTTTTCCCAAAAGATCCTGGGCTCTGTGAGCTCCGTTGCAGTTCAATTCGTTAACATTTTTAAAGAACGAAAGTGTTTTGGAACGCTTTTAATTCTGTTTAAAACGTTGACCCTAGAACTAGGAAAAATAAAACTAGAACCTCCCTCCGTCACCCTTGAAACCCCTTGAACTTAAAAGCAAAACCCTGTTAATACAAAATTTTGTATAGTTTACCTGTAGTTTAGAATAACACGCTGTATTTCTAATGCAACAATAATAAAGATTTAAAACGATTGATCCACTATTCACCTAACCATTTTTAATCTCGTAAACTATCTAAAACTTGATTGCTCTGAATGGGTACACCCCCTTAAATGCAGTATTATTTTCATTAGTCGACCTTATTTTGGCTAACAGTAACATAGGGTGAAAAAAATGTATGACATATCACAATCGGCGTACGTTGTTATTATTATATTTATTGCAATATGAGAATTTTTCACCGTATACTGATTGCTCTGAGTGGGTACACCCCCTTAAATGCAGTATTATTTATTTTCATTAGTCGACCTTATTTTGGCCAACAGTAACATAGGGTGAAGAAAATGTTGTATGACATATCACAATCGGCGTACGTTGTTATTTTTATATTTATTGCAATATGAGAATTTTTCACCGTATACCGATTGCTCTGAATGGGTACACCCCCTTAAATGCAGTATTATTTATTTTCATTAGTCAACCTTATTTTGGCCAACAGTAACATAGGGTGAAGAAAATGTTATATGACATATCACAATCGGCGTACGTTGTTATTATTATATTTATTGCAATATGAGAATTTTTCACCGTATACTGATTGCTCTGAATGGGTACACCCCCTTAAATGCAGTATTATTTATTTTCATTAGTCAACCTTATTTTGGCTAATAGTAATGATATGTTGTATGACATATCACAATCGGTGTACGTTGTTATTTTTATATTTATTGCAATATGAGAATTTTTCACCGCATACCGATGTACAATGTGCAACAGTAAACTAATGCGAGGGGGTAATGCTCACGTACGTGTTTGACATAGGCATGCCAGACCTGCAGATTTGTACACGCCTATGTCACGCACCCGTTCCGACCGACAGGTCTCTTGTCAGTGGTCCATTAACCCCATCTCGCTTCCGCAGGGGATGATTTATTCTTGACATTCTGTTTGCGAAAGTAAGATTTATGCTCGTCCGTAACGAATATATTCTCGCGAAGTACACTGTTGTTTCTAATCTAATCGAAATGCTGATAAATCCCTTCTGACTGAAGGTTTCGAAAGCTTCGTAGTCTCATTATCATCGAAATAATTTCCTGAATATCCTAATAGCTCCTAGACTTCAATTAGAACAAAGGAAGTTCAATTAGAACTTCAAATAGAACAAAGCAAGTTAAATTAGAACTTCAAATAGACCAAAGGAAGTATCAATAAAGAGATTGATACCAGACATTTCTCTGTTTTAAATACGGACCAGAAATAACAGATATTCTAAAAACTTTCTACGATAAAAATCACGAATAAAAAATTGATTATAGTGGTAAAAGTTGGTTGTAACAGTGATGGTCCCTGGTTTTAAAGTGAATACTTTTCATCCGAACGGTTAACAAGAAAATGATCGTACATCCTCGAAGCTGATCGAAGAACGTCAAAGAACGAAACAGAGGGTACCGAGCTCGATTGATTCCAGCAGGAACTATACGTCATTGACGGTTGGTTGATCGTAACGTTCAGTTACACTAGGATTTGTCATCGATTCGAACGTCCAAGCGATATCGCCGACCGCGGCTCGTCACCGTAATCAGTCAGCGCAATTTCCGCAGACTGGAACGGCGTGCTCGTTGACAGTGACTTCGCCGGTCGACCAATTTTATGCTCGCAGTCTGTTGTCACGGCGCAAGTGGTCACTAATTAATTCGACGATAGGATTCCTATTATTTGCTTTTCCGCGGCGAAATTCGCGGAACGTCCGTCGAACGAGGCTGTTTCGAACGGGCCGAGGGATCCTGTCAGCGATCATAATTACTGAAAAGCTGTCGCGAGCCAGGCCTGGGAAATAACGATCCTCCTTTCGTAATTGTCGTGCCTCCTCTGGAAAAGCTCGCTGTAATCCGTCTTGTCGTGGATCGAACAAATTACTTCGCCGATCAGACGTTTCTAGGCGAAATGAATTATATCGGTCGCATCTGTGGATTCGTTAAATCGCGCGATTGGAAAAATCAGCCGGAAGAGAGAGAGAGAGAGGGAGAGAGAGAGTTAAAACCGTGTTTCGACACGGCATTTTCCGCGCGACGGGGATTTCCATATGTGAAATATTTTACGAAACGTTGCACCACAATTAAAACTACGGAGTTTACAACGGCTTCCGACTTTTCGAGTTTAACCAAATTAGCGGGTTAATTCGTGCCCGCGAGCGTCCACTCGATGTCCACTGCTCATTACTGTTGGATAAAAATTAAGTGGCCGCAGCCCTCGACGGGTGAAGGGTTATCCTCGTTCGTAGCACCGAATAGAACGCCTCTACATCATCGGCATAGTGGATATTCGAATTCATTGCTCTCGGATCTAGAAACCTTCTCGAGGAGGCGAAACGTATTAGCATACTACCAGAAATACAACGCGTCCCAGAGAACGTCTGTTTTCCAGAGAATTGAGCTTGAAAAGTAGCTGCATACGTGTGTTCAACGAAAAGTAATTACCATAATGGACTCGCCCGGCCCTTGAAACTAAGTATCAAATGGATATGCGATGTTGATTCATTTTTGACGACGAACGATGAGTTCATTCTGCTTGGAGTTTATTGATAATACAACACAGCCTGTAACTGTGCATATACAGGGTGTTGAAAAGAAACCATTCAATATTTATATGGTATGTAGCAGGGGTCGGTAACGTTTTTTGGCCGCGGGTCAAAATCAACCGAAATGTGAGTGTTAAAGAGAGGTTTGGGTCAGACATATTTTTGTATTAAAACAGTCGTTTAGTAAATAATAAGATATATTTTGTTAAGAAAATAATTACAAACATATGTTTCATGTTTATGTTCTATAATTTATTTTTATATATTATACTTTTTTTTATCGCGAGGTAATAGTAGGGGTGAAGACCTCTTCAATGACATATTGTACAATGACCTTGGTGTGACCTTGGGTAGGGGAAATCCAGAAAGCATTATAGGTATTAATTAGTGCTTAATTGACCACACTAATTGGTTTGATTGAACTGGTCTATTTCAATAAATGTTCGAAACGATGACCATTGTTTGCAATACATTGTTGTATACGGAAAACAAATGATTCTCTGGCTCTTCTAATAGTTTCATTGCTGATATTGGAACATGTAGTTCTAATACGCGTCTTTATATCTTCGGCTGTTGTTGGAACATGTTCATAAACAATACTCTTAAGTGGATTTTCAGTTGGATTTTCATACCCAGGGTCATACGAAGGTCATTGTATGATATGTCATTGAAGAGGTCTTTAACCCTACTGTTACATCGCGCAAAAAAATATATAGTTCCATTTAAAAAAAAATTGATGACCTTGATATCTAGAAAAAAATGACCTTGAAGAAAGTTTTTTCCGAATCATTATATTGCCCCTTCGGTTAGGTTAATATTGTTAGTATTGTCCTGTAACGTTTTTTTCTGTTACTAACACTAAGCGAGATATTCAAGGTGGTCAAGTTAGCTGTGACACCCTGTATAGAGAGGGCGGAGGGGTGGGGAGGTATTTGATCATGAAGTTTCTGGCGATCCGAGGCTCGTTTCGAGGCGGAAGCCGAAACGGGTCGGTGGAAAAATATTTGCGCAGTGTAACACGTGTTGCTAGTCGGCGCAGGTGGAGTCCCGGCGAAGGAGCACGGGAAACCAGTGGGAAAAAAGCCGGGACAAATAGTAGCGTGGACGAGGAACGGTCATCAATTTCTGTTAACGTTTACGTTTTATCCGGCCGGTTCTATTATTCTTTGTGTTGGTTCGCGCCCGCTTTTCCGAGCGACGCGACCCGACGCGACCCGAAGCGACGCGACGCGACGCAGCGATAGAGTTTCCGAATTCGATTTCGGCCATCGTTCTCGCGGATTCGACGAGCGTGACGCGGTCGTTATCCCCCCCCCTCCCCCGCCCACTTTTCGAATCCCTCCCACCTTCCCCTCATCCGTTCGTTCGCGAACCGCGAGCGAAATAAACGATGATTAATTGCATCGGGTGTTGTAATAACTCCCGGTCTACACCTTAATTCCACCAACTAATTACTCCTCATTGTAATGAATGCGTGAGCTCTCATTGTTTGCGACCTTGCTTCGCAGCGATTCGAGCTAAGCGGCCACGCTCCGCGCCGCTCCGCACCGCTCCGCGCAGCTCGCACGGCACGTTGTTGCATTGCCGTGTGTGTACGCGGGAGTAATTAATACCGCGGGTCAAATGTAAGGCGGAGCGAACGAGGGGAGACCCTCAAAGGCTCCATTCGGCTCGATCGCTGTCGGGCCGATATTGAATTATCCCTGGGCAACGCCGCGCTCCCAACAATTCGCGATGCCACTTTCGGTACACGCTCCTTACCGCCGGCACCCAATCGGAAAGATTGTTACGGGACACCATGGCGAAACCGCTTACACGGAGTGCTCCGTCTACTAAGTTCGTTACCATGGACGCTTCCTTTGTCTTCGACGGATTCATCCCTTGCGGTAGACGAAGGGGCGGTAACGTGCTCCCCCCCCAGTTTTATGTTTCTGAAATCTGACTCGTAACGGAAATTCGTTTGAATTTTCGCTTAACTCTTTTGGGCACGGTGGGATTAAAAGTGTCCCACCTTTTTGATGTACTTGACGGCACGGTGGGACATTTCTAGTCCCACCTCGAAATCTTGCAATAGCTGCATGTGCACAGGTTTATATTTCGTCTTGTTTACGTAAAGACCAATAACAACAAATTTAATTAACTATTGCTATTTTGTTATGTTTTTACATGATGTTATACCCTTATTAATACAAATATACCAATTTTGTTTCATTTAAAACCCGATGAAATTCCTGTGCAACATGGGTCTATTTTTTCTCTGAAATCCTGTGCCGCAAAGAGTTAAAATGTGGGTAAACTAATAAGGTGGTGAAAGACAGAAGAAGAAGTGTTTCTTAACCTGTTGACCGAGCGGGACGTATAAATACGTCAAACGTAAAGAATATCGGGTACGGGTAGGACACATGAATACGTCCGTTTCTATTTGTTTGTAATTTTGTATTTTCCTTTGTGCTTTATATGTGAATAAACGAAGAAATATATATTTCGTAGTCTTTTCATTTATTTTAAGCATAAGTAAATAATAATAATATGAAATTACATCCTCCGGGCGTGACGTATTTACACGTCCTAGCGAAAGAGTTCGCGCCCGTTATATGCTGCGTAATTAAAAAGGGAATTCCCCGGTTAACAGGTTAAAGAGTTCAAACAATTATTCGGATGGAGAAGTAAATAAATCGTACTGGAAGAAATTTTACTTTCTTTTACTTTTATTTTTGTTTCTTGGTTTGCGTTACGTCTTTTTCAGCGTTCCTTCTATTTTTGTTTCTTGGTTTGTGTTACGTCTTTTTCAGCGTTACTTTTATTTTTGTTTCTTGGTTTGTGTTACGTCTTTTTCAGCGTTACTTTTGTTTTTGTTTCTTCGTTTGTGTTACGCCTTTTTCAGCGTTACTTTCATTTTTGTTTTTTGGTTTGTGTTACGTCTTTTTCAGCGTTACTTTTACTTTTGTTTCTTGGTGTGTGTTACGCCTTTTTCAGTGTTTAGAACTGAAAGATTACCCGGTTAATAGGTTGGTCGCGCCGCCAGCGATAGCTCGCGCCATAGTATGCACGCCTGCGTATCGTCGTCGGTGAACAGTTCACAGTTTTGATAACACACGTTCAACCTGTTCGGCGCGACCTTCGAGATAAAAATTCTGTAGAAATAGAACGCTATACATACATGAAACGCTCGCGGCTAGTGCAGGTGGACGGGAACAATAGCCAACTCTGACAAAATACTATGCGTCGAGAGGATGAAGTTTGGTTCGTGCGTTCGGTACGGTTGATGCGTAGAATTATAATATAATTCGATTGCAGATAAAATGAAAGTGAGGAGAAATTGAATGACTTGAAGATTCGTCGGAATAAAAAGAAAGTAAAAATATTAATAATATCTAAATGCTAGTGCAAACGAAGAGGCTAAGTAGAGAAAATAGACTTGACTTCTGGATATAAAATAAGAGAATATGGTTTTTATTTATTTGTTAGTGGTGTCAAAATTTTACCAAACAAAAACAATGATTTTGTACGATTTCAGTTAGGGGGCCATATTACTTTTTAAGGGGTGGAAATTTACTTCCGCCTTTTATCATAGGTAACCTTATGAATTGACCTATATTTTAAGCAAAAATTCAAATTAGTTTAAGTTATTGTATGTATTATAAAAATCACGAATTTTCATAATACATATTCGATTTACTGAAACTATTTTTCTTTTACTTCCGGCTTTTATCACATGTAACCTTATTAGTTGATCTACAGTTTAACAATAGATTGCTGGAGTGAGTCAATTTGACGTATTTACGATTTTATTGCTATATACAGGGTGTTTGCATAAAATGTGGTTGTGTTTATAAGCAATGTAGGGACTCCTTGTTATTAATTAAAGTCATACCATATCCCAAACGGTACTGTTTACAGATGCAAGCAGCAATTGAAATTGCGGGCTAGACCGAGCGAACAAAGCATACTCTGTCCAAGGAAACGCGTGCCTAACGAATGTTCAAACTCAGTTTTCTCGAAAATGAAGCCCCGTATGAAAAAACCATATTCCTTACTTTCGACTAGATTTTATGAGCGGAATCATCCCCTTGCCGGTGTTGCCACGAGTTCCCAAACACCCTGTATATAGGACTTCCCGAATTCTCAAACTTGATTTTTTCTAAAATGAAGCCCCGTATGAAAAAACCATATTCCTTATTTTCGACTAGACTTTATGAGCGGGATCATCCCCTTGCGGGTGTTACCACGATTTCCCAAACACCCTGTACATAGAAAGACTTAAATAATTTTTTTAAAAACATACGTCGGTTTTTTCTCAAACTTGATTTTTTTAAAAATGAAGCCCCGGATCAAAGAACCATATTCCTTATTTTCGACTAGATTTTATGAGCGGAATCATCCCCTAGCGGGTGTTACCACGATTTCCCAAGCACCCTGTACATAGAAAGACTTAAATAATTTTTTTAAAAACATGCGTCGGTTTTCAATAGAATTATGAAGGTCCGATTACCCTCATTATCAAACAATACTACCAATTTGAAACAATACTGACCACATCTTTTTCATCCGGCAATCTAGCGTTAAGCAAAGATTTAAACGAATCTCGATTACGAGTCAGGTTTTAGGAGGAAATATAAAACTTCCTCTATTGGCGGAGTTTAGATTTAATCAAGAGTTGGTGAAATGGCAATAACGCGAACACGAGCGACGAGTTGACTCGTCTTCCACGGATTAACAAGTTAATCACGTTCGCAAGAAGTTTCAGCGTCGAGTGTCCCGGCGAACAGGGACCGCTCGTCTCTGTTTTCAATTAGAAAATTGCCATTCGCTTGGTCGCGCGCTGGCATCGCGTTGGCTCGCGGGAGACAAGCGAAATGCGGCACGCGCACGGTTTGAAACGGTTGATGCGACGACGACGACGATGACATAACTGCGTCTTAACTCGGTAAATTCGCCGCGGTTACACGGTAACAGGTCGGATGGCGTGCGAGCGCGCAGATTACATACGTACGCCGGCTGATGCCATTATCAAATCATACGCTGTACTATTTCGAGGCCAGCCGGCTTATCAAGATAACATCCACGCCGGCCGCCCGGCATTTTGAACGGCGATGTACAGTCCTAGACAAAATAATAGCGCGCACGCGCTGTCCATGGTTCCTCGAATACAGTGATTTCTCTGTACAGGGTGCGGCCCAATAATATGTACAAGCTGGCCCGAGGCGACTCCTTATGAAAAAATAAGGAAAAGATATGGAATAAAGTTTTTTCATCGGAAGCTTCGTTTTCGAGAAAATCGATTTTGAAAATGCAGCGAATACGTGCTATTAGATAGGAATCGTCTGACGCGTCTGACCATGGCCAACCAATTCTACTTCCTGCGTATACTGAAGCACGGGAACCCAACGGATCTTTGAACTCGATTTTCTGGAAATTGAGGCAAAAAATGAAAAAATGTTATTCCTTTTTCTCGATTTATTTTTACATGTAGTATCACCCCCTGCCCGCTTGTGCATGTTATTCGCCCGCACCCTATATATGTCGCCGAGGCCTCGATGATAAACGTCGCGGAATTATCCCCACTACCGCCGGGTATACTCCGTGAGGGGCCTCGGACGCCGAGGAGTGTAAACATTACACGGAACGTCTCCTGGACGATACGTGACGCTGGCAAGACCCGTGTTGTTGACATATATCGACTACGACATATATCGAGTAGGCTAGTTACTCTAGCTTATTGCTATTCGTTGCGAAAGCTACGCGAACCTCTTCCGTGAAAATGAAATGGTGAATCAAGGCAAGATAAGATTACTCTTTCCAATAAAACATGTATTTGCTCAAACAGGTACTGTAAATTGCAATTAGCTCGAGGCCACATTATGTATTGTTAATATTATAGTATACATTGCTGGAAATTTTCGTAACAATAGATTGAAAATTCTCCAGCGTCCGCAACTACATGGAAAGAGAATAAGGCACTTTATTGGAAAGCATCGCGTTCGTCTTCAATCAGTTGGAACCATCAAGGTGGAAAATAAAATTCGATTCCGCTGCAGGATACTTCGATAAAAAAGTGAATTCGTACGAGGATAATGTGATTGTAATGAAAAGTGATTTTATTGCTCAATAAATGATCGCAGTCGATAACTCGTATTCCCGCTTTAGGCTTTTCAATGTGACTGTCCATCGGGTAATTTCTGAGAAGCAGATATTGGAACGTTGAATCTGTTCGCAAACTCTTTCTTTCGAACTCTTCCCGGAGGGAAAAAATTGCGGCGATAAGCGAAATCGCTTATCGATACGGCATGCTTAATCGCGGTAATCTCGCCGGGCAAATAGAAGGGTGTCACTTGATTCGGTGCATACCTGTTCGGATCGTGGTCTCAATTAGGTGGCGTATCTTGCCCGCGCGATCTTCCTGTGCCCGTTACATTATTCGGTGTCTGATCAAGCCGATTAGATCTATTCCTCCGAAGTTCATAAGAACTCGAAAGTGCTCCATAAAATTGTTCTAGATTCCTTCTTAACACTTTGACACGCTAGAAACCTCAAAAATTCCATAAAATCAAACTGAGTTATTTAATGAAATAAAAATTGAAAAAAATTAAATGTATGATATTGAGCAGTCCTTCAACTTTTTTGTACAATGAATATATCAACGTAAAAATTCGTTTTAAAACCCGTATATGGGTGACATGGCAGTCAACGTGTTAAATAGACAAACAACATTGTCTTCCCCAAGGTGCAACACAGTCTTTCCTCGATGTATGTCGCAAATACCTGGCTCATAAAAGTCGCAGAACTATCCCCACTCGGGATATAAAGGAGTGTGAACATACCTAACACGGGTCGGGTAGACCGTTCAGCTTGGATAAAAGAATAGTATCTCCTGGACGATATATGTCGCTGGCAAGAGCTGCGTTGTTGATACACTGTAATACAAAATTACTTCTTCTTGCGAGTGTGGCGAAACGACTTGCACACGGCCGTTGCATTTCTCGACGCCTGATTGCACTGATTAGATCTTCGCGCGAAGTTCGCAGGAACGCCGAAATTCCCCACAGAATCGTTGCAGGCAGCTTCTTTAAAAATGGAAAAGGAAGGAAAATTTCAAGACGAACAAGATTACGTTTCCTGCACCATTCCGACGAACTAGGAAAATATTGGACGCTGCAGCCGCGGAGGTGCAATTTAGTAATAGAAACTTTTTCCTTCCGAATTACCGCGGAACTTGGGGAGTTCTGCATGGTCGAAGAGGGCGAAGTATCGAACTCGCCCGGTGGCCGATGGGAAAATGCTCGCGGAATTAAACCAGAGGATTACAGGTATACCCAGAAAATTTGAAATTCAATGTTAAAAATAGTCTCGACTCTGGTTGGTCGGGACGAGCGTTGGACGAGCCACGCGGAATAATGAACTCCCTTTCGACGGATTCGAACGGCTCCCCGTTAATTGACGTTGAAAGTTTCGACGGGGAACTTCATGGTCAAATGGATTTCCTTTCCTTTTGTGTTCCGGCGCCACCCCCCCCCCCTCCCGGAGAGGAAAAGGATAATATTAGCGAGCCACCGGAGTAATTGAAACGCGACCGACCGGATTGTATACGACGGCGACGGATAGCCGCGGATAAGGGGGCTCAGACCCCCGCAGAAACTCCATTTTTAACGCGTTCGCCGACCGTCCGTCGAGTAATAGGGCTGTAACGATCGAAATTTTTGGCAACGGTCCACGAACCGCTTGCCGTCGGAATTTTTACCGGCCGACTTCGGGGACAAATTTTTCCGACCGCGTTTTATGGCCGCCACCGCGGGCCCCTCTGCTCGAAAATATTTCCCAGGGAATTATTAGGCTCGCTCGTACGATCCTGCGTTCTGTTTTTGTCCTTTTTTTCTTTTTATTAAGCATTTGAAACCCTTCTGGGTTTATTTCGCTTTACAGGAACAATATAAGTGGGTACGATAATATAGAGTACAATAACAATGTCCGTTAACACTAAATATGCAGATTGCAATTTTTGTAAGAAGAATGAATGCTAAGACAAGCTTGAATATTTGGCTTCGCTACGAGTGTGTCTACATTAACACTTTGACTGCCAAACTAGAAACCTAAAAAATTCCATAAAATCAAAGTAAGTTATTTAATGGAATAAAAATTGAAGAAATTAAATATATGATACTGAGTAGTCATCCAAGTTTGTGGTGTTTTACAGATCCTAATCAAATTTGGTACAATGAATATATTAAACGTTAGCACTGGAGTGGTGACTCTGAAGCACCACTAGAAATTGTTGTGGAATTATTTCAAAGAAATTACAAAAAATATTACAAAATATTTGTTACATCACAAAATTTGTATTTAATAGATTGCTAAACATTTAAATGTTACATGTGGAAATCGGATCAGTTTCGTATGAATAAAATGAAAATATTCTAAGACGGTAGAAAAAATGAGTTTTAGAATGAAAATAGCGCCGAGTGCAAAGGGTTAACGTAAAAATTCATTTTAAAACCTGGACAAATAATTCCGTCACCCTTATATGGGTGACATGGCAGTGAACGTGTTAAGAGATAGTTGGAGGCCCATGCTAAGTAGGGCATTTGTTAGGTTGCGTCTTTGTGGATTATACAATTCGCATTGCCATATTACATGATCAAGGGTTCCGCAGTCCCGATTGCATTTGCACTGGCTATCATTGATATAGCTACCCGCGCTAGTGCAGCAGTCAGGTTATAGTGATCGGAACGCATTCTGTTAACTGTAACAATAAAGCTTCTCCCTAGTTTTAAATGGGCGAACAGAGCTTTCATTAAAAAATGTGCGGTCCTTTTCTGTACGAATTTTATTTTGTGCGATTTTCTTTTATGCGGTATATGAATGCCAACGGTGTTCGCATTATAACACCCTTGTAATGTTCCACATGTTTAAAATGAGAAATTAAATTTTTTTAAAAATGTTTCCATGTGTAATTTAATTATTTATTTCGTTTGGAAAGCTCTTTCTCGCTATTTCGTAAATCTTTGACACATTTTCTAAGTGAGACTTTTTTCTATGCGGTCCCTCTGCACCGCATAAAAACAATTTGATAGCTATTTTGTGAAGTTTCTGAAAGCAATATTTATACATAATTTGTAACACCGTGTACAGTGATTTACGAAAGATACAGTTCAGACTTTTCCCACGAATTTTCGAAGCGATTGAAGTTATTGAATTTTTTCTACATTTTCATTTGTAGCTCTCGAAATGATCTCTAACATGGTGCATTGAATTGAATTCATTATTTGTGCTCTACTCTTATTATTCGCTCAGGGTGAGTTATGGTGTACGGGAAAATTCGTGATCACTTATGTCACTGCTGGCAGCAGAGCTTCGAAGCGAGGAGGCAGTTATGTTAACACGTTCACGGACAGTAAAAATTTCAATGAGCTGCAAAAATAGACAGGCAATTTTTCTTGAAACTAGTTGTACTATCCGAAATCTGATTAGACATAAACAATAATAATAAGTTAACTGTCATTAGCAATGACAGTTGGTCATTACTTTGAAATGTATATTAATGACAAAAACTTAAGATTGTATAAAATTGAATGGATAAAAATTGGCTTTAAAATTTAAATGCTATAGCATTCACGTCCGCGACGTGTTAAAGGTCAAAGATGTTCTCCGAAGACGTGCATCGTAGAAATGTCGTGAAAGAACGTGAACGTTTTCCGCAAATATTCTCTGATCGAATATGAAGAATGGAATACAATCAATTAACTAAAATTACTATATTAATATTATATTAAATGGTACTTTCATAAAAAATTTTCCGGTCGCTGGAAGAAAATCGCAGGATCCCGGCGTTCGAGTCTTCCCTAAGGAAATATTTGCTCGGCCGGTAGCCGCATTAAAATTCGTACGAATTACGCGCGTCTCGTAGCGCGCTCCAGACACACGGTAATTCGTATTATGAAACAGGCGTGTCGAGTATGTGGAGAAATTTCTGATCGCGCGACTTTTCTTCCGAGCGAAATTCAAATCGAGGATTCGCCCGGTGTTTTCGTTTAATTTTATCTTAACCGTGGTCCGCGGCGTAATCTGGATAATCTGGATAAGACACTGTGTCCGTTCTGCTCGAGTTATCACGCGAATCGCTGCGTTTATCGCTGGTTCTAATCTACCAGAATATTACTTATTAAACGGGAAATCGCGGGGCGCGTTTGATTCGATTAAAAATTTAATCCTGACAGCGATTTACATACTGATGAAACTTCTTCCACTTCTTCTTCATCGGGTCGCCGAAGCTGCTCGTTCGAGTCATTCTTGCTATCCGTGGAGGGATTTTTTATTTGTCGAAATATGTCTGTTGATTTACAGAAATTAAAAATTGAAAATGTAATAATCTTATCATTATAGTAATTATATTTTATACCGGTGCAAATACGCACGAACTCGAACCTTCTCCTTTGCGACTCGCCGATGTGAATTTCTGTCTGCATTCCGTTTGACATTCCCTGTACACAAGTCTGCGGTTCGAAAAGCTCGTTTCATTTTTATAATTTCTGTACCAGATACTTCTATAAAATTCATAGCATAAACATTCGTTCTCTTTCGCGGGGAGAGAATCCTTTGGTACGTATTGTGTACATAACCTGAAATCACATTCAAAGATATACAGTTGCACGGAGCGTAATGGGATAAAATGCGATTTAAAAAGTAAGGAAACAGAAGGAACGCGAGAGAAATTCAAAGTACTAAGTTTCATCGAAAGTGCCATAAACTGGGCGTGAGAGTGCCGGTAAATCGTTGCTAAAATAACTCGACAGTGTTTTAAACGGTCCACGAGGGCGGGAAGCCTGCAGCCAATCGAGGCATGTCAAAAAGTATTTCCGCAGAATCGAACAGTGCCTTCGATCTGAAATTCCAACGGAAAATTCTTTCGAAAATTCGACGGGTTTCACCGGCTCTCGTAATTTCAGTTTTCCCGACTTTCCCCGCGCAGCTTTCGAAAAGGCGCATTCAGAATCTTTTGAAAACTGGTCGGCGCGGATTTGGTCTCGTTGATTCCCGGCCTCGTTTTCGGCCCGTCTCCGGGTCTCGTTTGCTCCTGGAACGTCATCTCCTCTCTCGTTCATCTGTTTCTAATCACGGAGATTTTTCTGTCTGTCCGTGAGACGCTCCGTGCTCGAAAAGCTCGTTAGCCATAGGGAGCTACGGGCCAAGTGCGAGGGAGACAGAGAGACGGAGAGGGAGAGAGGGAGAGAGAGAGAAGAGAGAGAGAGAGAGAAAGAGTCAGTATCAACGAGAGCTGCAGTGGCTCGGTCAATAACAAGCGCCTCCACCTGCAGTGGACTTTTGCTGATGCAGGTTCTCTCGCCCGCTTCCCTCCATTTTCCTTGCGCATCTTGTGCTAAATTCGCGTATCCCTTTTGTATAATGGAATTTCGTGTGACGCCGCGCCGAGTCGATACTCACTCTCTCTCTCTCTCTCTCTCTCTCTCGCTCTCTCTCTCTCCCTTTCTCTGAGCCGCTCTTCAGATGCCGATTACGGATCCTTTTACCGGCGATAGTCGAACCACGGTAGTTGGGACGCGCGACTCGCCTTGCACGCCGAGACAATGCGACGAGATCCGCTCGAACCTTTTACGAACCGCTCGAACGCCGGCCATTCGGAGATTCTGTGTCGCGGCGAAGACAGATACGGAGACAGAGAGACGATTCCGTCTCTGTTTCTCCGTATCTCGGTCGAAACGTTCGAATTAAGTGCGTCGAGACGAGAGCAAATCGCGGCGAGATGGACACCATCGACGACCAGCCCGTTTGCGAGTGCGAGCTCGAGGGCAAGCAATGCGTACTGAGACAGTACAGTGAGTATATTGTATAGTTGCGCGGCAGAAAGAAGCTTCGCTGTTCCCCCCCACCACGTCCGACCGGAGGGCGGAACCGTTCCCCCACTTTTTCGCGCTCCGCCAATCGGGACAACTCTCTCCTCGAGTGCGCGTCCCCTCTGGAAGTCTGGGATGATTGATTGAGAATATTTTTTAATAGAAATATTTTGTTTTGTTAAACTTCTTTTTTTTCTGCGAGGTCTACTTTAACCCTTTACACTCGATGCTGTTTTAACTGTAAAACGAAAGATTTCTTCCAACCTAGAATATTTCCCTTCTATGTATACAGTGACTCCCACTAATATTCGGACGCTTTTAAAAATCGTATAACTTTGTTGTTATTGGATCGTACGACTTGGATTTTTTAAAAGAAGTTAGCACAATTGGTTTGCTACGTGTAGTGAAACAAAATTTTTAGAAAAATTGCAATTGGTCGAAATTCCAGAGAAAATAACTAAAAGTTGTATTTTGCAACCTTTTTTATGTGGACTTATATTGACAATTTAGAAGGTACGATTTGCAGATTTGTATGAATTATACATATTCTGAGAATTTCATCAAAATCGGTGAACGTTGCAATGAGCTACAGATGTTTCAAAATGAACACATAAGGGCGAAATTCCCTGACAAGACCAAAATTCTGCGATGCAGATGTACAAAACGTACCTTTTAAATTTTTTATATAAGCCCGCATTAAAAAGTTGCAAAATACAACTTTCAGTACTTTCTCTGCAATTTCAACCATTTGCAATTTTAATAAAACATTTTTCCACGTTACGTAGCGAACCAATTGTTCTATCTTCTCGAAAAAAATCAGGTAGTATAGTCCAATATTGACAAGGTTATGCGATTTTTAAGAGCGTCCGAATATTAGTGGGAGTCACTGTATAGTTTTCATGTTATACATACGAAAATGGTACAATTTACTCGTACAATACTGAGATGTTTAGTGATTTATTAAATACAAAGAAATTTGATATTGTAAAAAATATTTTGGATAATGATACAGCAATTTTTAGTGGCGCCTTACAGTCGCCATTCGAGCGATCTTCACTCTTGAAATTTTCAGTCCAAGGTGGTTTCAAGGTCTCGCGAACGAAAATATGGTTGTTTCAAAACGCGATTAATGGAAATATCGAAAGTTATAGCTACGTTTTGCTTAAAGTACAATCACTTCTTTCCGAGGCATATTTTTCTATGTTTGCAAATGTCAAAGTGAGGAAACTGGTACACCCTGTAGAGTCTACACAGAGTACAGGTAGCTACAGAGTTATTTGTGAGACAGAGTTAGCTTATTATCTTCTTGTAGTCGTTAAACCTGCAATTAAAATAACATCCCCAATAGAAACTCCAACGAAAGAGATGTCGTTTAATATTTCAACTTGAACGTTCCATTAATCTACAATAAAATGCGAAATTGAATTTCTTGCGCCCGCGCGGAGGAATGTTGTAACAGAATTAATAAGAAATTAATTTAACGAGTTCCGGAAGCGGTTCCGAAATACTTAATTTAATTAAACGAGAGGGAATTCGAACAGAGGTGGTTGGTTTCGTGAACAACGTTGGCAGTCCCCTTTTCACCCGTCTCGGTCATCCTCTTGAGCAAACTTTTTAATATCATTTTGATAGAGGTTCCCCGGGAACAAAACGGGCAAAATTTCCGTCCCTAATTTACCGCCTGCGTGAGTAGTTCTGTCGTAATTAGCACGCGTACTTTGCCCTCCGATAGCGGACTTCATTCCTTAATCAAATCTCCCGAGATCATCCTATTCCTGTTTCAACGACGTATTCGCGTTAGCAATAGAAAATCCATTAATCCATTAATCGGGTCCTTTAATTATTTGAAGAACTGTCGTTTGTGTTTGTGCTTATCATTGCGGAGTCTGCACTGGTGCCCAGAGATTAATGGGACGTTGCACGGTTTTATTTCGCAATGTACTCGCGTCGCAGCTTCTAATTATCCGAACCGTTCCCCGTACCCGTAGAACTTTGTTAATTGTTCCCGTGTACATGACGAAATTGCACTATAAATAAAAACGGGAAGCGATCCGTCGCTCGATGTTAAGTAATGTCGTTCGATCATTGCTGTTAGCGGCCGAGGCGAATCTCGTTACCGGATAACGAACCTTTTAAACATTGCGCTCGGAGAATGTTCAGCCCTTAAGGGCGTTATCGATTTACTCTTCGCGCTCGATCTCTTTGAATATCTATTCAATTTTCCGACGAGGCCGAACCTTCTGTTTCCTTTGTATCGAAGACAATAGAAACAACGTTCCAATAAACATACACAGCCTCGGACTTCGCTTTCTGATATTGTAACGATACTACAAAATTTCCAAGTATCCCCTTTCGTCAAAATTAAAATTATTCCTCCATAATTGTTCGTTTCTCTTTGAAAACTTTCCCCCGTTTATGGGGATTCCTTTGTACACTACCGTTTCGTTTTATTTACCGATCATCCATTCTTATCGCAATACATTGAAACACATTACACAAAAGGGTGCATCGAGTTCTAAAAAGAACCACGCTTCGCGAACGAACCGTTCTCTCACAAAAGCTTCGCGAACTTTCCGCCAATTGAATTACGCACAGCAGCTTCTGGGCGTGGCTCGAGCCCCCCTCCACCTGTACAGTCACGCGAGCGTGGGGAACCTCGCGGTACGATTGGCCTAAACTTTGATTCGCTTTCGTGTCAAAACGGTCTGTCCGTTTTTCACGATTCTTTTTGCGTTATCGTTCTGCGATCAATTCGAAAAGATGTATTTGTTGCGCATTCTCTTCCGTTTTTTTTTATTAACTCCCTCAAACTCTACAATTTGTCCCAGACGGCATTCGGTAGATTGTTTTAACAAGATAAGTGAATTTAGCCCGTTGATATTTTCCCAGTAGAAAATATCTTTTTAGAGAACACTATTTTAAGCCGTGTGTATTCTCCTCGGTTAGACATACTTTCGCGTTTTGGGAAATTCAACTCAATATTTTTACGGTTGTACGCGGAGCTCTTAATGCCACGATATTATGCGAGCTGCTTTAGGGGAAAATGTAACACAGATTGCGAAGTGAAATCGTAAGCAGAGCCCGGAAGGTGGTTTAGTCGCTAGGACATAATTCACCGCGGACATTTTATGCTGCCAGCTATCATTGGATTACCGGGAACATTCATGTTTCGTTTTATCCGCCGGTAGATATGGCCCGCTTTAAAAATCATTTTGTCGTTTTAATTGACCCGACGATTTTTCCGCCGACTTGTCTGTTTGTCGATTTCTATTATTTCCGACTGGTCACGCGATAACGGCTGATAAGATTTAAGAAAATTCAACATAGCGTTTCCCCGAACTATCTCGAGCGCTGTAGGGGAAACGATAACAATAGTTTGTATCTTTCAGAGTCCCGTTGGACTCTTTAGAAGCCGTCCTCCGGGAAACTTTTCCGATGCCGATAAAGTTTCCTGTAATCTTCCGATGCAACGACCAACGGAATCGTCTTCCCCTCGATCCGCCGATTTGCACAATTAGTTTTCCATTGTAGCTCACTACGCCGGAGCTTCGATAATTAAAAAGACCATTAAGCGACGGTTCTGCCCCCGAAACGCGCAAGCTGTTCTTTATAATTTTGTTGGCCTATGGGATCGACAAACCGTAAGCCGGATAATTCGGAATTAATTATTGATCGCGGCCGCGAACAATGTCTGAGGCGTAACTCGCCGGCATTGTATCATCGAGGCACGGTTTTCCTACAGTGGAAAAACTTCGACGCGTAATTTATCGCGCGCGGATGACAGGCTGCAACTTTCCCGCGCCTATTATGTAAAAAACAACAGGATTATGGTGATTTATGGTGGGAGTGAAAGCTATATTTCATACATACCTAACGACAATCTCGCTTCGAGACGAGCCGGGGTCGGAGCGATCGATTTTTCTCGAGGAAAATGCGTTTGGTGATCAATTTCACGATGCCCGACGAAAGTATTTGATGTGAATCGATTTTACAATTTTTTTTTATCCAGACTTATTCGAATAATTTCTCAGAGTTATTTTTCAATTATCTACCGAAGCACCGTGCTGAAAGGTGTTTAATCAGCACCCTTTGAATCACGATGAAAAACGAAGCTGTGTCCCGTTGCTCGAGACGACAGTAACGATGACGGTTCCTGCTTCAGAGTTAAATTTATTTTCACTTCGTCGAAAGAAGAGACCATGAACACAGATTGAACGAGAGAGTGTCAACATGTTCACGGAATCTGATTAATAGTCATGATTCTTGCAAGCTAAGCAGAGAAAAGAAGGTCTTGACTGTTATGTAAGAAATGTTTCAAATAATCACTTAGTTATGGACCGTTAATTCTCAAGAGGCTATGAAACAAAAGTTCAATATACGCCAGGCGGTATATTAACACTATTCCTACCGGGACCGGTCAAATGACCGTTTTTAAAATTTCGATTAGAATTTCTGATATACAACGTAATCGAATCGCCTTTAAACTTCACGACTTTTCCTAAAATATGCGTATAATACATTTGTCAATATTCACTTCTTTTTTTATTGTTTATTTTCTGAGAAAAATTTGTAGTCTGTCTTACCTACCGCGACCGGTCATTTGACCGGTAGAACGATTTATATCTTTTTGTAATAGTATTCTTTCAAAGACTCAATTCCAAAACTATAAAGTCGTTACAAACGAAAGGTAAGGCAGTTGTGGTACGATTTTAGCCGAAAAGTGCCATCCAGGGACTGCTTTACGGCACTTCAAAGTGTTTAGAGTTCTCGCTCGCCTATCGGCAGTTCTCGCGGTGTTTATTCGCCTGATTGGTATCCGAAGCGGTCCAGAACCTCGGATTTTCTTACACCGTCTTATCTACTATGACTGTAACATAAATCAAATCATAGCCGGAGGAGATGCCTAGACGTCTTCTCACGAATTCAAATCAGTAAAGTCTTGTGAGCTGAACAGAGAGCATCAAAACGTGAAAGTTACAAGGAGCGTATTCGGCAGTCTTTTACTATTTTGTATTTTTATTCTATTATTATTCTACTTTTATTCTATATTGTATTACGTGCTATAAGTGTCATTTTCAAAAAAGTGAACAAACCAACAATACTTCGTAGTAAGTTTCACATTTTATCTTTTGTTCATTTTTTTTATCCATCTTGATTTACATTTTTATATTTTAATTTTTATTTTATCCCTTGAATATTCATTCCCAAGATGTCAAGACGTTCGAAATTTTTGATATTGAAAATGACAATACGGAAAACTATGATCTATTCGAGAACGACTCGAACACCGACGAGGACGAAGAGAATGTTTCGAACGTACGTAGAGGACGAAAGAGAAGGAGATTTTTAATTACTTCCGATAGTGAGAATGAGGAAGAGGTAATCGAAACTGCTGTAGACGGAACTGTTTGGCAAGAAGTAAAAGAAGGGTCTAATCCTGGAAGAGCACCAATTCATAATATTTTTAGGGGAACATCAGGCCCAACAGGGTATAGTAAACGAAATATTATGCGGTGAAAACGAATAAAATATACATTATATACTCCTAAATAAAAGAAACTATATTTTTATACTGTCAAATTGGCTATTGTCTTCATTCTATATTAAAAAATATAAGTTGTGCTAAAGACCGGTCATTTGACCGGTCGCGGTAGGAACAGGTATACGTGAAGTGTCGGTAGGAATAGTGTTAAAAAAGCGGTAGGTAATTTCGAAGACGTGAACGCGCTGTTGACACACCGATGACACCGGCGCGAGTGTCGCAGCAACACCTAAGGCCAGAAACTCCATCCAACAGGTGCCCAACACCCTATTCTCTCACCGTCAATCCGGCAGATGGTATCGACACACAGCGTGGCATCAATAAATCAGTCCGCGAACCCCATTAAGTCCTGTTCTCAATCCAACATACAAATCATCCATCGGCATTATTAAATTCCCGTGAAGGAATGATACATACACGATCCCCGGGACAGTTCGGGAACCGATTCTCCTGGTTAGGCGTTTCCATTCACCGCGTCCGCTCGATCGCCTTTTTCACAGTTTCGCGGCGAGCCATTTATTTAACGGGGGGACCGATAAATTTTTCAGGGAAACGGGGGATTCGATCGAGCCCCAGAGAGCCTCCGGGAAACTCGACACGCGACGAATCGACTCGTTCATCATCCTCCCGAACGTATTACAATCCATAAGTTATGTAATGGACCGGGCTGCCTGTTGACGCGCCGGATAATGTTTCGCGAACGGTAAAGCATAACCGCGGGAACGCAGATCCACGCGCGTCGGAGTATCGAGCAGAAAATTATTGACACGGCCTGTCGATAACATCGTGTTCGATAAGGCCTGCCGTGTCAGACAGTGTTCGGCTCACTGGAGAGAAATCAAAAATCCCAACTGGAACGTCTGAAAAGTGTTGTGGCAAAAACGTGGCTTATTTCGGCCCCTGTGCCCGATACTCAGCCATTCTGAAAATAATAGAAATCCACATTGCATACTTTTTCATTTTCATGCGGGACTTAATGTAACAGCAAAGAAAATTTGCGACGTTTACGGAGATGTATCGAAGGTCAACGAGTGTCAACGTTGGTTCAGAAGGTTTCCGGCTGGTGATTATGATCTCTCCGACAGGCCTCGAAGTGGACGGACGACCTGTTGAATTTGATGACGACACCCTAAAATCTCTAGTGGAAGCTGATCCAAAATTAAGTATGCAAGAATTATCGAGAAGCCTCGGGTCCGCATGGTCAACTATACGAAGTCATTGAATATGTGTACCGCATCAATGATCTGAGACCAACGAGAATATTCGTCGATCAATTTCCACTTCATTGTTATCCAGATTTCGTAGAGATCCATCTCTGTGAGAGGGAGATTGAAAATTTGCTGGAAAGGTGGCAAACTGTATAATGACGGAGATTATATAACAAATAAAGAAATACAAACTTGAATTTACTACAAGTTTTACTTCAAGTTTGTTTTAGACTTCAAAATAATGAAGAGTGCCAATAATTACAGTTTACCCTACGCCCGAATAATTCGTTCAGCGATCATATTCACGATCTTGAATATTTCCTGCAAGGGGTTCGCTAAAGTTCTCGGAGAGCCGCAAATCAATTTGGGAAGCGCGGCCCGAAAATGTCGGCTAGAGTCGGATAAGCCCGACCGCGTATTCGCTGCGATTATGACGTCTCAGTCCTTAGCCTCTTAACAAGTTCCCAGTCCCATCCACCGAAATTTGACGACAGGTTGAAGGGATAGGCTCGAGGAACCGAGCATCGCTTCTTTATTGCGCAGTCGCGGCTGTGAACCGGTTGTTGGAGAGCTTAAACGCTGGCAATTTGCTAGCTTATGGTTGAGAAGTTTGAAGGGCGAGCGAATTCTCGTTGATTCGCTGTTTTTAACCTCCCGGTATATCGATTGGCTCAAATTGACTTGGATATTCAATGTTCCGTGACACTTTAACCAATCGTTTCATTTGCAGAATATTTGTCGACTTTCATTGTATAATTCCCCCCCCCCCCCCCCCCCACGTAAAACTGTGTCCGCCGATAACAATGACTGATGGATTTGTTAACTTGAAATCGCGTTGCAGTTGAAAACGGTTATATTATATTGATTCGCAAGCTTGTTAAGTACGAACAACGAAAAGTTGAATACCGCTGCCGGGGCAGTATTGATCCGAGCAGAATTATTGATCAGTGCTTTCAGCAAATGGTACTTCTAGATTGCCTATGTTTGTATACTGATAGTATTTGCAGTTTTGAACGGTACAAAATTTAAACATTAATCACACCTCTGCCTTTACCGCCTCGCACGGTTGCATTGCGATTGCAGGTAGATGCGTCTTCGTTACATTCGTGCTGCACAGTCCGAACCGAGTAAAAGTCTCACGTATCCGGTGAAAGAACTTCATACTTATCTTGATTACTATCATATAGCATCTCTGAACTCTTCTAACCCTGTAAACGTTCGTCAAGGTAGACGCGTATTTTGCAACGGTCCGTATTCTCCGAAGAAAGCTGAAACTGTTCGTGCGAGACAAGCTGAACGCGTTGGAAATTCGAGGCTTCAAAGAACAGAGCCAATTTCAAAATAGAAAAATATTTTCGAAACGTTACAGTTCAAATATTCCGACCGAGCATAGCGCCGACTGTATACCGGAAAGTCATTCGAAAATGGCCGCGTCAGGGTGGTTTCAATCGCGACGCGTGGCAGAACCCGTCGAGGCGGAATGATCGGTCAGTCATTCGGTTTAAAAGGAAACAGAAGATTAATTGTCGCACGTGGTTGATCGATGGCAGCATATATCGAATTAGCCGAGATCGTTTTTCATTCGACGGAAAAACCGTGGCTGCTCGCATCGACGTCGGATAGAGAGTTCGATCGCGTGCGATTATAATTAGAGGGCGACGACGCCGACCCGGAACCTCGCAATGGCGGCGAGTTTGAACGGCCTAATTTTCGGCGAGGGAAAAAAAAAAGAAATATGCCCAGGGTCGTTCACTGGACACGAGGCAGGGTAAACACGTTCCAGGGCGTCGTCGTTGTGCCTTTTCCCTCGGAGGCATCGATCGATCGCAAACCTGCCACCCCGTACCCCCACCCCACCCCCCGTGTGTGTCCGTTGTGGTCGCGTTGTCTCCTGCTCGACACTGGGTTAATGACTCGGACAGTGAATGACAAGACGATCGAGTCATTGTCATGCGGCGAGCCAAGGGGACACCGGCCCGAGCCTTTTCAGAACCGGAAACTTCAATTTCACGGTGGGGGAACACGAATTGCGCTATCGCGGAGAAAATTGACGCGAGAAATCGCACGATCGCGAGTGAGTAGCTTATTTTCCGCGGACCGGAGCATGATCGACGAAGGGGCGTTGTAGAGTCGGCCGGATCGAAGAATTTTAGTGTCTCGACGGTAGTGTCTCGATAGACAGTCAAACCTATTTTTCGTAAAAGAAACCGCGCAAAAAAAGAAATATATTAAAGAAAACTTTTTTTATGCGTTAGAGAGCGACCGCATAAAGAAGTCAGAGTCAACGATTGAAAGTGCGATTTTAAGTCGAAAATCGTGAGAAACGGCAATTTTTCCACTTTTAAGCGTTTATAACTCGTAAACGAATTAACCAATATCGGTGAAATTTTCAGCATGGATATAATTTATTCGAGCAAACCAAACACATTTTTTAAATTTTCAATACAGGCACAGGTAAAGAAGCTAAAAAAAACAACTTTTACTATTTCTTTCGCGATTCCGACCAATTCAAACTTTTTTCAAACATTTTTTACACCTCGTCTAATAAACTGATCCTTCTAACTTCTCAATAAAATTCAAGTCATTTGATCTGATTTTTAAAAAGTTATGTTGCTTCAAATAGTGTAGACTCAGTTTTGCTCGTCAGTGTGTGTCAAAGATTTACGAAACAGCGAGAAAGTGCTTTCCAAACGAAATAAATAATTAAATTACACATGGAAACATTTCGCATCCGGACCACTCTTTCGATGACTCGTCAATTTGGAAGGTTCGAACTTGTTTTCGAATTTGACTCTGGTGAAGTTACTATGTTCATCTTAGAAGATTTATTGAAAAATATCGAAAATGTTGGTATGAAAATGTAATCCTGATGTTCCTGTTAGCGCCGGAGAGATTAACTTTGAAGCGGGCATATTTCAATATGAATTTGAAAAGTGCAACTCGATCGATGTTCATTATTCGTTTTATCGAATCGCTTAATGGAAATGGAATTGAATTTTATAGTAGTTTATTTCAATCTCCAAATATCTGGTCATGAAATAAATATATTCGGTTATATTGAATATATTTTTTAAAGAGGAAGAGGAAGTTCTTCATTAAACAAACCTAACTATTATTGACAAGTCTGCAAGTCAGCTTGTATTTTATGTTCAAACCGTGTCAGTTACCAACGGCAGCAACAATATTTTCGTGAAATTGCCGCGAGATGGAATTATATTTTCATTAAATTCGATGAATTGTTTATAACGGTAAAAAAATCATTGTACTCGCTATGCATGCATAAGTACGTGTTGTAATTGGACAGGAGATCTCACGTATTAATGAGAAACGAGGACACATAAAATATGAAACGTTCATTCAAACTGAAGAACATTGTTATTTCGTTTTCAATTGGCGTTCCCTGCGAACAGATGCAAATTGTGTTTAATTTCCGTTCTTGTCCTGTTGGGATAATATTGACGATGTTATAAAAACAATGACCAGCAAGAGACAAATGTAGTTCAGAATTTACAACCTAAAATCTGCTTTCATTTTAAGAGATAATTTAGCACTACTTAATGATTCTTGTAAATATGACGGAAAATTTCAGATAAACATAGATTCGCAAACACTTTCTTTCTGCGTGTGGTATACACATTTCTTGTTTACGGGGCACGCCCCGTTTCACACATATTTCGGCTCGAGCAAAATGTCAACTAAAACGGTCACGCATATTATTAACGTGTAAACATTGGGACCCCATTTGCCCCCTATATTAGGCTCGGACTAGTGTGGCACGGAATAGAGTTTTCGTCGGTAACGTGGTCACTCTACCTTATCCTGCATTACGGAGTCTTTCGATGACAGATCGAAATTAGGTATATCGACAAAAGGGTTAATCGGGAGTGTCCTCGAGGACGGTCTTCGGCGTTATTACGAAGCAGGTCGTCGAGAGCGAACGGTGAAGCATGTGCATAGTCGCTTAATCCTCGCATGGTACGTTTCGACGACAGTCGATCGACGTGAAGCGAAGCGGCTAAGTATAATGGGGGAGGCTGTTATCTGGAAAGGGGCGTGCGCGAAATTGCGAGAGGAATATCGGGAAACGAGCCGGCTTGCTTTTTCGGAAAGTCCAGCAGTCACCGGAGCTAGACGTTCCAACATACGCGAGATGCGGCTTCCGGGAAAAAACGCTCCGGTTGCGCATAATGCGAGCGCCGGCACTAAGGATTCCATTTGCCGGAGCCGGACCGGCGCGATTCCGCTTTTCACGTAACACGGGAACGCAAAAACATTCTTTCTGCGGGCCTAGTCGGTCGCATTCAAATGAACGCGCGCGCGCCGAGCTCTTTGATCGTGCCTAACTCCGGCGTTTCTCGGGCCATATTTAATTCTATGCATTCATCCCGAAGAAGTACCCCCTCCCTTCACACCGAAGCTCACCGTGGCCCTCTTTTCTCGTCATATTTCCTCGAGAGCACACCACCGGTCGGGGCCTTTTATATTTTTAGTCGGTTAGACTCTCGTTATTTCACCGGGGAGGTGAACGTAGGCTCAGGGACGCGCCTACGCGCCCGAAAATTCCAATTTCGCTCCCGGAAGACGAGCCAGGATTTGTGATTGATGGCGGCCCACGGAGAAGTTCATTAATTTCTCTCGCACGCCCCGCGCGGAAACTTCGGATCGGGGCGCGAATTAATTTATATTACCTGCGATGGAAGTTTTACTCGATGCGCCTCGTACGGTCGTACCGACTCAATGGAACGGTGCTAATTGGTCTTGATTACCGCAGCTCGGAGATGCCTGCTCGCGCAAACCTTGCCATGCTTTGTTATTACGATACTCGCTACCATTGTGCACAAGTGTTTGTGCGTTTTTAATACCGTCTTGAATGTTTTATGGCTACAGCTTTATTTATACTGGCCTCGTTGTCTTTACCGAGTTTCTACTAGTTTCCTCTGTTGCAAAGTGCACTGATTTTCCAAGCAATTAAAAAGTGGTATTTTAAACATTGAAGTGATTGGAAGTTGATTCCATTTAGAACACATTTTCTGCAAGTCGTGACCGACACCGAAGTGTTAACAATATACATATACAGTGCACTTGTACTTAGATACAAATCATATTTTAAATTTAAAAAACTTCCTGGAGAGCTTGCAAAAATGTCTAAACTACGTTTTTGTAAAGTGTGTACCTTCGTTTATAAAGTGGACGTAACGTTTCGGTTAATTTTAAGAATTCAAGGATATTTATGCTTACTTGCAATTAAAATCGAGGGGAATACAGTGTACCCCTTCTCTGACGATTCCTGTACCTGTATAAACTTTCCAAGAGAATGCAGATAGTTTACAACTTACAATACTATTCGTACTTAACGCTAAACCTACCACGGTCAAAATGACCGATTTTACATTTTACAATGATTGAAACTACAAAAATTCATTTATGGAAAATAGTGGAATAAATCTCCTTGTCCAAGCGTTTATTATTTTGAAAATTACGGACAATCCCGATAGGGTTGCCATTTTTATAAGGCAATATTTACTAGATACTGTCAATGCTTGGTAGGTCTACTTCATTTTCATCTCCATCTTGTGGCTCCTCGTGAAAATTTCAGAAGATGCTAAAAATTGATATCGCTGATGAAAAGATTTACAGAGAAGGTGGTGTTGTTATTACGATCGCGTTCGCAATTTCCTAGATTTTCGGTTTCATGGATTTGTTTCGATTCAGCTTTCAGGTCCGATCCGTTCACGTGCACCTGAACGTTTTATGTCCGGCTCGTTACACCGGCAGAAATCATTTTCACCCCCCAACCAACCCCCTTCGCAAAGCTAATGCACCGACCTGACCGTACGACATTTCTTGCCCCGTTATTTCACGGTGATCCTCTTACACACCGGGTCCGGTGGCACGATTATTATTTATATCGGTGTATTTGTACGTGTTCCGCGTGGCAAACGATTCAATATAATGCCGCCGATGGCAGGGAGCGGCCGGCAGCGCGAGTGCTATTGATTTCGGGTGAAACTGGTCAATCTGGGGGGATATTTCTTTGGCGCAAAACGAGCTTTTTCCCTCGCTATGGCGCGGCCCCGTTCGGCTTGGCTCGTTTCGGACGTATCATTCCCGGCGCAATTGAAACACGGCCGCGCATATGGCCACCTTCATAATTACGCGAATTCGATGCAGCGTGGCGAGAAAACCGGGAGCATTTTTCTCCGACCGATCGGAGGGAGATCGTATTGATCCCACGAGCTCTTTCATCGCTACTGTAATTTTATCATTTTGTCCCGGCCGGTTTCACGATCTCACGCTTGCCACAACAGCTGAATCATTCCAACCAATCTGCATGATCAATAAAGTATTTCGAACCGTTTTTTTTTTCTCGAATAATCCAATATCCGATTATCCGCAGACAGAGTTCACCAAGAATGTTCGTTAAAAATATTGCTAATTGTCAAACACAAAAAAAAAGCGAACCTAAACCCATCAAAAGAAAGCTACACCGAATCAAAAACAGAAGTGTCGCAATGGTGTGAAATATTTTGCACTATATTTCGTGCATGATCCAACACAAAAAATTGGATTGTTCCTACCGTTTGAGGATCGACTGGATTAATGAAAAATGAAATAAATAAATTGAATGCGGTAGTTCGCGTCGAACAAAAAAAAAAAAAAGAAGATGAAATCATTCTTCGTTTTGAGTATTTTAATTTTACCGATAGAGTAAAGCGCGCACGCAATTAAAAACGTATGAATGCGCGTCGATAGGTATTGCCATTCGTTAAACTGATTTCCTGTTATTGCTCGTCCGATTTACACCGTGCCGCGGCACAGTGTAAATGGTTCGCGTTGATTGGATGCATCTCCGGACATGCTGCTACGATGTTGTACATTTTTACCGTGACATACTGAGGCGATCGATCTCGAGCATGATCGGACAGGGAGCGGGAGGGGGTCGACCGACGTTTTTATTACCGGACACTTCGTATTTTTATTCGCTGCTACTTTTACTGAGAACTCGGGTCAGCGAATTGAAGCCGTCTACGTGGTCTACGAATCGCAGCTGGCTATTATTAATTCCGATAACTGACGCTTTAGAAACGATATAATCAATAACAGTCCCTCGACTTTTTCCAAAATTTATTCTCATCCAGCGTCTTCTTTAGGTAACCGGTTCCTTTCACCTCGATTTTCAAGTTTAACTCGTGTTTAAATCTCGAATTTAAGGTCTTCGTAGATTCGCGGTAAGGTAGAGTGACTACATTACCGACAAAACATGGTTTCACGTGCCTCAAGTTTTCGTCCTTATATCAGAATATTTTCTCGTTGGTAAAGGGCTCGTTCGAAAGAGGAAGGTTCAATCTAGCGCGCACTGGTCGGGAGCTGCCGAGATTATGCGGATATTTGGTAACATAAGCGTTAGAAGTAGGCCAAAAATTTTGACGATGCGCGTGCCGCGGAATCCTAGCATTTTTCTGCCATTGGATGAGTTTTCTGGATGAAATCGGGAGCAGTGCTCGCTAGAAAATATCTCCAGCTAGAAATTGAGCTATATTTTGTCTCGATTCTCTGCGAAACAAAGCCGAAAACTTGAGGCACGTTTCAGAATTCATAATATCGATAATACAGAGCAAAAACTGTGACAAGTTTAGTCAGAGACTTGAGACCCGTCGGATCAAGACCAAGACGGATCTTAAGTTTGTGAGTGGAAATTATTAATTAAAAAGTTCCTATCCCGGGCCCGGACCCTCGAGGGTTAAAAGCAGCCGAATGAATCGAACGGATTTTACGGAACGCGTAAATGCAATATTTTAAAAACATTTTGCCCGGCGAGGGGTGCTTTCTTTCCGTGGGAAAAATCGAGAATTTATCGCGCCGGTGTGTTCGCAACCGGGGCGCGGAACAAATGAGAAACTGCGGGTGGGGGGAACGGGGTTGACGGTTCCGCGAATTATTTTCGTTAAAGAGGCTCTCCCCCTCTTATGACGCCTCGGGTGATACGCGTGTCTGCGTCTGTGTTCGTCGTTTCCCGACCTGACCCACATTTCATTCAGCCATTCATTACGCCGCGGATCTTTCGCTTGGCACGAAGTCGAGCGTGTTCCCGGATTTTTCCTTAATCTTGTTGACAATACACGACGGGGGCACATTTCGCCGATAGCGAGCATAATGGAGCAATTGACTCCTACCACTTCCTTAACACTAGGTTTACGGGACCCGTCAAAATGACGGGTTCTAATACCTTTAATTTACAATTGTTAAGACTCTGAAGATACATCCAAATTTATTTCTTTGTGTATGTTATTTAACAAAAAAATGGCTAAAAATTTGGGCGGCACATTCTTGTTCATTTCATAACGTAATGTAAAATAGTCACTTTTAGAGCTCCGTAAACCTAGCGTTAACGGCCCGCGACTTGTTCGCTTCACCTGGAAATTAATAACTGGACTGCTCGGATCGTTGTCTACAGCCTGTCCCGTAAAAGCGTGTATTCGTTATACCTAAGGAAATATTGACACATTCGCGACCGGCAAGTTTTTTCCGTTTCCAATACCGAGTACCGGCGAAAATAATGAAATTCTGAAGCAGGTTGCCGCAAACTTGTGTCGCTGAAGCAAGGATTAATTAATAATTTACATTTAAATCCAATCCCATTAATGCGCCCAATGTTGCCGCATTCGGAAACAAAAATTGCAGGACGTGGATATTCACGTCAGCGGCGATCAAGAATAGAATTTGAAATGACGTGAATTCAGCGAAAAAATGTAACACTAACATTTACTTACAACTAACACGCTAACGCTAACAGAAACACAAAATTGAATTGCTTGAGGCGCACGATCTGCTCATCTCGGAAGATCAATCTGTTAAATATTGCAACGGTTTTGGCATTCGAATGCACTACGGTTCGCGCGTTTCGTGTTGTCGAATTGGTGCTTGGGTTGTTGAATCGTCATATATATTCGCAGCTCCATTGTACCGCTAAATCCCAGTGCATTTAGAGACATTTGTAATTCTCTGAGCTCGATGAGCCTGCTAGATTGCGGTTCAATGCCCGTGCAATGGAAATAATGGACGTGTAACCTGCCCCCCACCACCCCCCCTCCCCCGGGGATGTTGATTTTAGCAGCTCGATTGCATGCTTATGAACGGATAATTGCATTGCTTCGCGCCAAACTTTCCTCGAGTTCGCCAGTTTTGCAGCCCTTCTACGGGGATATCGACTTGGCACCGGTCGAGATGAATCATTCATTTAAAACAGTGCGAACTTCGTCTTAACGCGTGTCCACGAATCAAAAAAGTATCTCGAATTGAAGTAAAGTAAATTGAATCGAACAGTAAATCGGTCTATTGTTCTATTCACCCCATCCCGAAATGTAATGTGGTTTAGTATTTCATGGTGGACAGTATTTTGTTAGACGAACGAATGCATACACTTGCTCGCGAAAGTACAGTGAATTCTCGATGTATGTCGACAAGACGTGTCTTGCCAGCGGCGTGCTTCATCCAGGAGACATAACCGAGCCGTGTTATGTTTACACTGCTCGGCGTCCGAGGCCTCACGGGATATACCTGGCGGTAGTGGGGATAATTCCGCGACGTTTATCATCGAGGCCTCGGCGACATCTATAGAGAAATTACTATATTCTTTTCCATTCTATAACTTTTCCTAAATTGGAGAAAACGATCTGACTTTTTCTGAGCAATTAGAAGAATTAAGGAATAAGATGTAGAATTTGTCTATGTAAACATAAGGAACTACTGAACAAACACATTGCCATGACAGACGGGACAAATATTCTTTTGTCAATGCGGTGCGAAACCGAGTGAATTATTTTGTTCTGTCATGTGTAAACAAAAAGATAGAAACCAAAGAAGTATATTGTAAAAGCTGAAACAATAACATATACATTTATTAAAACTGTTTTCGCACGACTTATTTCTCACTTATTTAAAATTTCTCAACGTTGGTTCAGTTTTGCTCCTTACTGTAGTTTCTCTAAATTGTAACAAATTAATATAATCCACGAAAACGAACGAAGTATGAAATCATTTTTATTTGAAAATAGAAGGACAGACGAATGAAGAGAAGATACAGAACGGTCTCGCGTTTCAATTATAAACGATTCCCGGTTAATTCGATCGTCGAGGCAACGGGGCCAGGTGTTTTTCTATCCGCGAAACGTTGTCTCGCATGTGAATGTTTGCTTTATAGCGTGTCTTTGTCACGGCGCCGTAAATTGCGGCCGGAGGGTCCCAGAGATCGTAAAGCGGGGTTTCTGGGTGACGCTTCGACGCCGGTAAATCGAAGAAAATGCCGGAGCAATCCTGCTCGTCGATATTCGCATCGCGGCGTTTCTGCCGTTCTTCGTCCTCGCTTTCCGACGTGATCCTGCTCGCTTCGCGCGTCGAGATTTAAATGGCCCTCTGGTAATTGCGACAGGAACCGGGATAGCGTGCCAGGTTTATCGATGGTCTTCCACAATTTTCGTAATGATCTCGTTCTAGCGCCGCCCAGCCTGTCCGTTTGTTAACACGCGCCGGTGAATAGCACGAAATGAACAGCGAATGCAATGAACGCCGTTCGATTTCACAGTCCTGTCCGCCATGCTAATTTTCTTGGGGCAATCCGGTCACCGATGACCACGATCTTGTATTCCGTTAACAAGTAACTTTATTAACCCTTTGCACTCGAAGCCAGTTTAACTCTAGAACGAAAAATTTCTTTCGACCTAGAATATTTCCCTTCTATATATATTTCTTCATGCTATACATACGAAAATGGTGCAAATTTACTTGTACAGTATTGAAATGTTTAGTAATTTATTAAATACAAACAAATTTAATATGGTGAAAAATATTTTGAATAACGATACAGCAATTTTTAGTGACGCCTTACAGTCGCCATTCGAGTGCTAAGGGTTAACACTGAAACTACGGGATCTGTCAAAATGTTGGATTCTAGATTTTCTAATTATTCAGATCTAGTATTGAGTTCTAGTTATTGAGAATTTATATATTTCTCTATATATGTCGCCAAGCCTGGAAGGTAAACGTCGCGGAACTACTACCGCGGGGTATACCCAGAAGGTCGAGAGGTCACGGACGCCAAGGACTGTAAACATAACACGGCTCGGGTATGTCTCCTGCACGATACACGTCGCTGGCAAGACCCGTGTTGTTGACATACATCGAGAATTTACTGTACTTGTGCGACGGTATAGGCTATCAAAAATCACAGTGAGTGCCAAGGAATTCCAAGTTCACAGGGGATCTAACACGCCCATGTGATCTCACCCCCACTGTTACAGTATCGTAGACCTTGATTAAACTCGCATAATCTGAACGACACTTGTGAACTCTATCGGGTGAAGTGGGTGAACTGAGTAGCCATCGTTCCCGTGAAAATGGGCGCCCTTGATGAACAGTGCAACGCACGAGCGGCGCAGCAATCATGTTTGCGGAGCAACTGGAGCGAGGGAAAGAGTGATAAGCGAAGATGTTCTTTGTTGCTCTTAATCGCGGCTATGTAATCGAGCGTGCACGTCGCGTTGGCCGCGGACGAGATTGTCGCGCTGCTCCGCACCGCTCCGCACCGCTCGGCTCGGCCCCGCTCGGCCCCGCCCCGACGCCCACGCAAAGATAGAATACCAGGTGAAAAAGAAACGGCGCGCGTGCACGGAATGCTTATTCTGTTCGAGGAGAGCGCAGCCCTCCTCTCCGTCCCTTACACGACATTCCCATTTTCATTAATGTAAACGGACTGCGTAATTCCTCGGGTTCTTCTGTTTTCCGCCGCGTCTCGGCCCCGCCCCCACATCCGAAAATTAATTCACCGGGATTCACCTGCGCGCCTAACCCACGACGATTTACGATTCGCCAGCTTCCGCGAATTTCTGTTGCGGCCGCGTTCATTTCAACCACGTTCCATCATTCTCGTTACACGGTCGCCCTTAATTACGCGCGCTGAGAAGACGGAATCTTCGACCTGAGATAAGGGCCGCAATCAGTGCTCGCGTGCCGCGGTCCGCTTCGGATCTTCTTTCTCTTCGAAATTCGGTGGTTTTCACGCGAACCGAGTAATGAGAAACTAATGATCGAATTTTTCTATGACACGGTGAATAGATGAGCACTGGGCGTGGCTTAAGGCGGGGCGATGCGGCACCCCTTCCACCGAGAGTTTAAAATTGTTTCTATCATTCTATCGTTCCCGTCGCGATCGACCATGATTATGCTTATATTCCGCGCCGTTCGTTTCCTCGACACTAAATTTCCATAACACAGCTGTTTTCGCAATATCTTGTCAAGAGAAACTTGTTTAAAATTGCCCTGTAAAATAAACAATACATAGTGGATTTAAAGCGGAGCGACAAAATGACTAAGCTCATAAGCCTCGAAAAGATGAAACAGTTTTTCCCCATTCTTCCATTTTTGTGTCATTAGATCACGATCATGGCCGCTATACGCACTATTGATTAAGAAAAGTTTTTCTTTGGTATAAAATGTGAGCGCAGCCAGCTCGAAATCTTTTTGTTTCTTTCCCATTTTTTTCGATGTCGGTTCATCAGAAATTCGGATAAAATTTTTCTATGGAATGACCAATCAGGGGTAAATGGGCGGAGCTAAGGCGGAGCGATCAGGAAGGTCCGCCCTCTATATTAAAAATCTGCGAATAAAGAGAAGTCAGCCATTGGGGAATGAGTAGCATCCCGGTTTGAGCGTGTTACAGAAACATGCTCGTTCTCAAGTTGTTCAAGGAAAAGTAGAAATTGCAAAGATACCGCAAACCCCACTTGCTCGTACCGCGCGGAGATGATAATTTGGCCAGGCAAGGGAATGCGGGTCTAATTGAGGTCTTGCAACCCTGCCACTGTTTAGAGTAATAGCTCTACTTCCTACCACGTGTAGTTCCGTTATTGCCTGAAACATGCACGTCTGCAAATTGAATGGCGTGATAAACAGGGCGCGAGGGATTACAATAGGGCCGGGCATGGGAGTACGAAACGGAGTATTTTAATTTTCTGCCTTTCTATCGAGTTGTTAACGTCTATCTGCTTTGTCGTCTCAGTTTTTAGGAAATAATGGGCGGGGTCTTATGCCACGCCTACTCCTCGCTTACCGGTACCTTCGTATGGACGGACTAATTCCGTGCCAGTTAGGCCAACTGTCATGACAACAACCCTGCTTGATCGGCGTGCAGCACAAAAATGATCTCAAACAAAAAAATCTTGTTTATGCAAATGCGCAAAACATGACATTCTTCTGTTATTAAAATTTGCGAAATCTCAAGTCTACGTCGTTTCAATCAACAACAAAAAAAAAAAAAAAAGAAAAATTGTTAACGTCTGTACGAACGTTTGGGGCTGCAAAATTTTCCAACAAAGAACTATTTGCACTCTCTTGCCCGTTGCATAGTGCAAAAACAACGAACAATGGATTTGGAAAGTAGAAGGTTCAAACTTTAAAACTACGACGATTTTTTCTTGAAGTCACAACATTGTGAACGTGGGCAATTTTTCAACGAAAAGTTAAGACGTTCGTTAACACGTTAATTGCCACGTCAGTCACATACGATTGACGGTGATTTTTGACTAGGTTCAGAAATTCATTTTTATTGTGACAAATCGAGATAAACCGAGTTTTATTGGGATCTTGAACACTTTGAACGCCCAACTAGAAACCCCAAAAATCCCACAAAATCAAAGTAAGTTATTTAATGAAATGAAAATTGCAAAAAATTAAATATATGATACCGAGTAATGCTGCAACTTTCTTGCATGTTGCAGATCCTAATCTACTTTCGTACAATGAATATATCAACGTGAAAATTCATTTTAAAACCTGCACAAATAATTCCGTCACACACATATGGGAGACGTGGCGTTCAATGTGTTAAAATTCGGACGAGTTAATACAGCATCTCCTATAATACATTTCAAATTTCTAGTTGTGGTTCCGTTAATTAAATTACTCTGATTTTGTCAGAATTTCTGGGCTCGATATTTGGCACTTAACGTGTTAAGAACATATTATAATGAAAATCGTCAAAAATTTCAGTATAATCAATCTTCTCCCTTCTACGAGACGTTTCGCTTTTACATGTTTTGTGCTTGGTAGGTTTAGTGTTAACGCGTTTGCCGCTCGTTTTGTCAGTCTTCATTGTTGCAATGTTTTACTAACCGCAACGTATGTATCTCCTTCATCAAATATTTATTTAACCCTCAGTCAGGCGCAATATGAGGATCGGGCGCATTGTGCGTGATAGGCCACTTTCACAAAGACACATATTTTACTCAAAACAAGTTTATTATTCCATTTGCTTGCAACAGTATTACCCAAAGCGAATAAGGTGGCTTTCCTGGCCCCTAAGAGTGAAGAACCTGATTGAATTAAAATTTCGTTCGCAGGCTTGCACTGTAAAGGTATCCTGTTGCACGCGGCATGCGCAGAATGCGCACGCGAGCGCACTGCAGCGGGGAGAGTAGCGATCGACGATCAGGCGAATCGGCGGTGCATTTCGCCACGGTTGTCCGGGTTTCATAATCAGTGGACCGACGTGACCGGTTTACCACGGCCAGTTTTCCACGACCGCGATTGTTATTCTCGTTTCCGCCCGCGTTTCCGGTCGGTCGCCGCTTCGCAAAACGGCTCGGGGGCTGGATGCTTAATTTCGCTCCGGCTTCGTTCTTTATCTTTCGGTTTTACGGTTCTGCTCCGAGAGGAAACTGTCTCGTGGCCGTCGGCAGAAGTTTGTCGGGTTCCCACGGCTCGACAAGTTTTTAATAAAACCGTGCCGCGAAAATACGATCGCAGCTGGCGCGTCACGGCGCCGCGCGGCGCGAAACCACGTTTTGTCCACGGGAGATAATATTTTGCTCCCGATCCCTTCGGGCTCGCGCTTTTCCACGGACCATTTTATTTTTCTTTTTTTTTGTTCCCCCTCGACACCGACCGCGTTCGTTCGACCGTCGACTCGTCCGGAAAAAATCGAATTAACCCAACCGGCCTCGACGCGTACTCGCCTAATGCCGAGAGAATCGGATTTTCAAAACTCTTCGACGCTCCGTCGGGCGGAATGTGATGCGATATTTCATATTACGACTCGGTGGATTCTATTGCCATACTTCTTCCAGATATTTGCAACGCGTCCCAAACACCGAAGCGCAAAGAAATTATTTGTCGCTTGCTACTTTGGTGTAAGAGGGTATACTGCTCCTTTATTTCCGAGAAGATAAAGTTCAATCCCTTCTCTCTTACAATTTAATTGTCCAGGTTTCAGATTAGAACATACTAGATTGCGGGATGTAGAACCTTCTTTATCTGAGAGTACTGGTAATATTTACCGAGATTGTACACTTTATATTTGAACAAAGAAATTAGATTCTGATGTAGCACTGCGTTTGTGGAATATTAGTGAAAAACTGACTGGTATTACTAATTACAAGATAAATCGGATACACAGTGTTGTACCACTGTTGATGCAGATTCTGAACACAAAGATGTTACAGAGTAAGGAAAAACAAAATGCACCAAGCAGGATCGTAATTGTGACATCAAAGTTATTTGAACATGGAAAAATGAACTTTTCAAATTTAGATGGCGAAAAAGACTTGACCATTAAAGGACGCATGAATCCTGCTTACTGTAATTCAACGTTAGCAAACACCTATTTTGGTATTGAACTTGCAAGAAGGACTATATTGTGGGATGAATGGGTTCCTTCCTTGTGCGCGCGTGCGAACGTATGTTTGGAAAACTCGAGTGGCTGAGAAGAAGGCGTGAATGAAAAGTGTTTAGCACTAGGCGATAGGAGAGTTTGTGTGTTTCTAAGAATGAGAGCGATGGATGCAAGAAACAGAGTGCAAGCGAGACGAGTGCAAGGGGGTGAAAGAGTATAAAGCGTGGATGTTCGGGAAAAGCGCAGAGTAGAGTTGCGACTGGCTTTGCGAGAGAGACTGTTAATTGCGTCAGCGTTGTGTATCGTTTGTTCGTTTAAATATATTGGTATTTAGCAAAGTATTTCGAAGAGATTAATCTCCCAATTTCCCAAGATTCCTACAACATCAGCTGACGCAGTAAATACGGATCGATGGAAAATAAATATGCGTTCGAGGAATGAATCTTTAAATTCCCGAGCATTGTCTGTGGTCGCATTAACTCTCAACGGACACGAACGAAATATTTAACAGCCGGAGTAACGAGGGAGGACCATTACCGGCGATCCTCAAGACAAAGATTCCGAGTGAGTCGCAGCTCGGAAAGAAGGGAGGCGACGGAATAGGACGGTTTCGACTTGAGCAGTTAATAATTGCCTCGTTTCTCGCGTCTCGAGTGAAGCGAAAAGAGTCGAAACCGCGTCGGGGTATCGTCGTGGCTAAAAATTCTCTCCCCGGCCAACGGGAAGAGCACCACTTTCGAACGGAGAGCCATCAAGAAGCAAAAACAATATTGTAGAGGGTGCGCAAGGTCTTGGCCAAAGGGGCGAAGTGACCCGAGCCGGCCGGATATCGAGGATAATATAAGATCCGAAACGTCTCCCGGCTGTGCGCTCGGATTCCTCGTCGCTGGACTGTCAGTGATTAATAGTTGAGCGTTAGACGATCTCCGGTGCTCCCGGATTTCCAACCCGTTTCACAGGTCCCGATTCACGGTCCCGCGACACGATTAATTCAAATGTCAAGGCTCCGGCGTTTGTTCCCCCCGAGGGAAATTCGGTTCCCGCGAGGAACGCTACCCGGAAGGGCGTGTTCGTCGTTTGTTGCGGCATGGGGACCACGCTCGTCTCGATTAGAGCAGTTCCCGCTCAGGCTCGCAGCACGCTGCGAGACGCTCGGAAGCAGCGGTGGCTATCGCATCTTTGCTCTCATTGGTCAGCCGACTGTCGCTGTTCCGACAGCGCCGCCACGAAACGCGGCTCGAAGAGAAACGGCGTCGAGTTAGCGAAACGATACTATGTCCGCACTCGTAAATCACGTGATCGTGCGGTCGGACAGGTGTATACACGGCTTATTCGCTCTGGAGTTGCATTAACCGAGAGATCATCTGGGATTCTTCATCGAAATGTTATTTCTACGAATCTGTAGGAATATTTTAATGGACACTCCTACGTCTTGGGTGTGACGTATCGGGTGGAGAGATCGCATACTGATTTCACTGTAGTCCCTTATACTGTTTCGACAACTCGATACTAAATACTTTGACACTAGATTTACGAGACCCGTCTAAATGACGGACTCGAAATTTCTAAATTTCGAATTATTAAGAGTGCAAGGACGCACTTGTGAGGAATTGTTCAATAGATTCGTTTCTTTGAGCACATATTACAATAAAAATGGCTGAAAATCTAAGTAACTACAATTTTGTTATTTTCACAACGCAATGTGAAATAGTTGCTTTTGGTGCTCCGTAAACCTAGTGTGAATAACGCTCGCGACTCTCGCTTCTCTAACTCTCGCTCTACTGACTGACACTCTCTCGACTGACACTCTCTCGACTGACTCTCTACCGACTGACACTCTCTCGACTGACTGACCCCACATCCCTCGCATTCGTCGCTTTTATAATAAGGCCCTCTTTCATTCTCCCTCTCTCGCACTCTCATTCTCTCTCTATCAGTTTCACATCCATTCGGAAAACCCAAAACAGTCACGTACGCCCTGCGCTTGGCGCCCCTAAACACTTTACTCTTGTCACCGAGACCCAAACACTCTTCTTTCACACTTCGCACACGTTGGCGCCACGATGTTGCGTCCACAGTCACTCTAAACAATCATTCTAATACAGTGTCTCATTCCTAACCCTACAAATCTTTGCATTTGTTACAAAAATGGATAGATGAAATATAGGACATTCAACCGTTATCGTAGCTTTCTTGAAGTCGTTAAGGAGCGAAATATATTTTATTCAACTCCTGAAGGTTCTTATTTCGTATGAAACTGGCCAGTATAATAATTATACAATAACAGGGTGGACATCCGTTATGACTTCATCCGACTTTCGAAGGATGATCATAGTGACGATAATAGTAACGAAAATATGTACCTTCGACCGTCTGTAAAATCATTCCTAAGGTTTCGTGTACCTGTTCAGGGTTCAGAGTTCTTTTTATAAATTGAAATCAGTTTTTCCTCTGTTACATCGCGCTATTGTGAGACGTCAGAGAGGGCTGCTGCACTTCACTGACGAAACAATTGATTCACGATCAATTTTTCATATTTCGAATAAATTAAAGGAAATGAAAATTCGCCTCCTCTTTTCTTGGCTGGCAACTCGCTGATCTCATGGTTGAAAACGTACTTTTTAAATTTTTAATATAAGCCCGCTTTTTCACTTTATATAGTGATCCAATTGTTCTAACTTCTCAAAAAAATTCAAGTAGTATAGTCCAATATTGACAAAGTTATGCGATCTTTAAGAGCGTACGGATACTTATTGGACTGTGACTGTATATATCTTGAAACCGTTTCGATCTTCTTAGCGGCGCATGATCGTTTGAGCGTCGCTGAAATTATGTGCCCCGGAGCTTCCTTTGCGCCGGATTTAAAACGAAAATTAGAGGAACCGTCCGCTTTGATGATCTCCGTCTGTGAGACGATTCCCCTACTTCGCCCGGGAACTTTCTTCTTCGCTCGCCGCAATTTGAAACGCTGTTCGCCGGCTTTTCGTTAATAGGACAGAATTGGAAATGCAAGCAGTCGGGCGGAGATCAAGTTTTAAGGATTCGTATTTTCTCGGGAAACTTCGGGGCGATCCTATCTTACACGGAACTCGACGAAGTTTTCGACTTCTGACGAATCTCTGTCGAATTATTAATTAGTCGCGTGCCGGAAAGTTACGGCTGAATATTTTCCACAACGTTTCGATTGGATTCGCAATGTGCAATCATTACAGTGAATTCTCGATAGTAGTCAACAACACGAGTCTTGCTAGGGTCCTGTGTCATCAAGGACACATACTCGAGCCGTGTTATGTTTACACTCCTCGGCGTCCGAGGCCTCTCGAGCTTCGTGACGTTTATCGTCCAGGCCTTGGCGACATGTATAAAAGAAACACTGTAGAACGTCTCTTAAACACGAAAATGTGAAGTCGTGCAAATTGTCATTATTCGTTCAACGCTTAATTAATTCATTCTAGGTCCTGGTTTGAGCCGAAAACCATTAACAAGCCAACTTGAAGAGGACAAGACATTCGAGAACAAAATATTCGTTCGAGCATGCACTTTACTAAAACCGTATCGTATTTATTGTGTGTCGTTTTGATTCTGTAAATTGGTTACACTTTGCAACACTTGCTAGATTGTTTTACAACCTGTAGCCAAGAAGCAGAAGGAGTTTCAGCGTTCAAAACTCTGTAATTCCTTCTAATAGTGACAATAAGTTTCCCGGAGGTTGTTACAGTTGAAAGCCGAAGTTTACTTCTTTAATGCCACTTTGCTCGTGAAGGCGTGAATTTTCAGAATTCTTCAAAGCTTTTCTTTCCGTTCCGCGCTCGTAGAACTTCCCCCGAAGGAATAACCGAGTCGATTGTAAATTGAAGGTTCCGTCACTTTCCCCTTGAACTTTGTTTGGTGATTAAGAGTGTTTACTTTCCAACAGAAACACTCGCGCTTCCGGTGGGGGGAGGGAAACCTTAACCACGCGTCACTGATCGAACTCGGCCCCTCGGGGTTGCAGGGGAGAAATCCCCCGGTGATCTATACCGTCCCCCAAGCAAAGGGACCAGGTTACGCTTCAATCTCACTTTGAGTCGCTGCTTGTTGTCTCGATTGTTAAAAAATTCGGTAGACTTCGAAGTTCCGAGATTTCAACTTTTCCAACAGCTGTGCTAAATTACTTTACCTCTTCATACTTCGATGAGAAGGCCCTCCCCCGGCCCTAAACGGCAAATTTGATCATTGGGAGAAGACGGAGTTCGCTATAGTCAACAGTTTTCTGCAAATACAGCGCAAACCAAGTCCGACGGTAACGTGTATAGGAAAAAGCTGTTCAGAACGATGTCCTTGATGGTATACAGTAAGGAGCAAAACTGAACACACATACGACATTTTAAGAAAAATAATTTTTTCTTCAATATTTGTATGTAGAATACAAAAGAAACAAAATACTTGGTATTATCTACAATCTTTTGGCTTTTCAAAACAAACTTAACATTTGTGATATTATTATTATTTCGCTTGATACAATTTTTTTCCGTGTCGTCAAAGTCCTGCTCGGCCTGCTCAAAGTCCAGACATAAACCCGATTGAAAATGTCTGGGCATACTTAAAAATGAAGTTACAGAATAAATATGGTGCTCCTCCAACAACGATAACCGATTTGTGGCACAGAGTGCAGGAACAGTGGTATTCTATTACACCAGAATATTGCGAAAATTTAGTATTAAGTATGCCTAAACGTATTCAGACAATTACCAAGGTTAAAGGTTCATGGACGAAATATCAAGTGTACGAAAATCTGAAATGTATCCTCAAAATTAGTTGCGGTGCAAAACCGACTACACGAAAAAAAAAAATTGTACGAAGCGAAATAATAATAATATCACAAATGTTAAGTTTGTTTTGAAAAGCCAAAAGATTGTGGATAATACCAAGTATTTTGTTCCTTCTGTATTGTACGTGCAAATATCGAATAAAAAATTATTTTTGTTAAAATGGCGTATGTGTGTTCAGTTTTGCTCCTTATGTCAAGGTCATTGAAATCCCTGTTGCGAACAATTACCGGCCACTTCTTTCGCAGTGTTGAATTATCGGCGTCCGAGTGGTCCGAACGAGAGATCCAATTTTGTTGGTCATGAATTGACACGACCTCGCCCCCGTCCCTTCGAACGAAGGGCCTCAAAAGACGGATCGTCCGAACGCAACGCGCGTCAAATTTCGTGTCGAGCTTCGATACAAATCGAAACTCGTGATTAAAAAATGTCGAGGGTGGCCGAGTCTCCTCGAAATTCGCGGAGAGTCCGCGCGACAGGGAAAGAATCGTTTAAAATGCAGGCAGGCGTACGAAAGGTAAAAAGCACCGCCTTAGGGTTACGGGTGAAGCGTGAAGCATGAGGACGCGTGGAAGGTATACACAGGCTAGACGGTAGGGTGGCGTCGCATACGTCAACCCTTACAAGTGGCTGCCGGATCTATGTCAGACAGATTACTCTCTCGTGTTTCCGATTTTTTTTTTTGATCTCGCGACCGTATACGTACGTACGCATACATAAATCAACGTGTGTGCACACACGGACGGCGACGCTCGCGGCGACCGGTGCTCGAGGATATTATCCGGAAATCTTCTCCGAGGCTAATCTTCGTAATTTCAGCGCCTAATCCGTAACAGCGTTCTCGTGGCGCACGCGAGAACGTTGTTTGACGCGAAGCGATGAAAAAGGGCAACATTGTTGCCGCTTTGTAGACTGCCGGTCGGCACTTCTTCTTCTTCTTCTTCTTCTTCTTCTTCTTCTTCTTCTTCTTCTTCTTCTTCGTCTTTTCCCTCTGCTTCTTCGTTTCGCTCTCCTCCCATTCCTCCGCCGTTCGTTTTGCTCGCGGACGAGTATCGGGTGGAGTTTGTCGTGCAAACTCATTCAAGTTGTCGACAAGACGGAGGCAGGAACGTGATGTATGACGGGAGAGTCGCGCAACGGGAGCAAATATTTTCCGGCCAAATAACGAGGAGACGCGGTGCCTGCACCGACGCCCTTTGTCGCGGAATCAAATAGATTATGAATGGAAATTTCATTGCGATGCCACGCGCTATCGGAAGCGATCATAGGGGCGAAACTCGGTGTTTCGTGCATCTCGCTCGATCGGCTAAGTGTTCTCACGAGCCACAGACGATTGTCGACCGTGGAAAGTTGACCTTCCGTGAACGCTTCAGCTATCGGAAGCCTGTTAGAAGCCCTCTTGATTTAAAAGGAATTTAATAGTTCCGCGCGAAAGAATAATCTTCACCGGCACGCAACCCGCATTTTTTCTCCGTTCTTTCTCGTAGTTTGCAATCGAATGGAATTTAGATTTAGAGATTTTCTGTAAGATTACGACTAATATTTTACAAAATCACGTGGATCGGATAAGCTGCGTGAATCGTGAAACACAGGGTGTAAAGGTCGCGTGAAGGACATAATATTACAGGTCGTTGGACTCGCCTTGACCTCGGCTATCATTTAGCGATAATAAAAATATATCGTTACATTGAAGAAAACTTCGGTGACCTTGAAATCTCGAAGAATATAACCTCGAACACATTTTTTTGCCTATCATAATATTTGACCCTCTGAACCAACTAACGTTTTCCTGTGAAATTTTTTTGTATCGTGAAAAATAAGCGAGATATTTTAGATCCTCGAGTTAGGTGAGACACGCTGTATATGTCGCCAAGGCCTGGATGATAAACGTCGCGGAATTCGCCCCACTACCGCAGGGTATTCCCCGCGAGGAAAGGCCTGGGACACCCACTAATATTCGGACGCTTTTAAAAATCGTACAACATTGTTAATATTGGACCATACGACTTGGATGTTTTTTAAGAAGTTGGCACAATTGCTTTTGCTACATAAAGTGGAAAAAATTTTTACAGAAATTGCAGTTGGGCGAAATTGCAGAGAAAATGAGAAACAGTTGTATCTTGTTCTTTTATGCCGGCTTACATTAAAGATTTAAAAAGTACCTAACAAGAAATTCCCTGGCCAAAATTCTGCGATTTTCACCCTTAAGCTTTCATCGTTAAACGTTTGCAGTTCATTGCAACGTTGACCGATTTTGATGAAATATTCAGAATACGTACAACTGATACAGACGTACAAAACGTATTAAATTTTTAATATAAACAAAAAAGTTGCAAAATACAACTGTTAGCACTTTCTCTGCAATCTCGACCAATTGCAATTCTAATCAAACATTTCTTTCAAGTTACGTAGCGATCCAATTGTTCTACCTTCTCAATAAAATTCATTCGAATATTGTCAAAGTTATGCGATTTTTAACACTATGTTTACGGGACCCGTCAAAATGACGGATTCTAATATTTTTAATTTACGATTATTGAGATTGTGAAGATCCACCTACGTGGAATTACTCAACAAATTTATTTCTTTAGGTACATATTATCTAAAAGATGGCTAAAAAACTTGAATAGACACATTCTTCTTATTATTACAAAGTAATGTAAAATATTCGCTTCTAGTGCTCCGTAAACCTAATGTTAAGAGCGTCCGAATATCAGTGGGAGTGACTATATCTCCTGGACGATATACGACGTTGGCGTTTCGTACATGTCGTTGACATATATCGAGAATTCACTGTGTATGGGTTTATCGACAGATGTTGCATAATAAAATAAACAGTAACGAATTGTTCCTATAAGAAACTGTCCCCTATAAGAAAATACACGTGACGTCGCGAGAGCCAGGTGTCCATTTATGCAACTCGGACCGTCGGGCGCAATAAAAGAAATTGATCACCGTTCCGTGGAAACGCAAGAGTTCGCAAAATGGACAGGAATGGACGGGAGGATATATTCCGTTGTTTTGTCACGGTTTCCTCGGCTTTCGCGGACATTTCCCACAGCTTTGAGGCGAGCCTCGCGTTGAATTACATGCATTCATCTTTGAGGAGATAAAGGAGCGTGTTTGCTGCCTAGTCCCATCAGCCGCTCCTAAGCGTTCATACTTCCAGAGCGGAAGACGACCACCTAGTCGCGTGTTTCCTCGCGAAACGGAGGACATTCTACGGGGAAATAATGCAAGCAACTTTTCCTTCAATTCCTCCTCTTCTGCTTTGCTTCCTCTCTGTTTATTGAAATCTCCCTGCTGCCGGCGCAGGTACCTGCTTCTCCGGAAAAATCCTGCGACTTCCACGGAAAAACGACGAGCACGATTCTCGTCGCGGACGTGACTTCTTTGTCATCCCGTAGATCAACTTTTCGCGTCTCTTTTACCCCGGGTAACTTTAATTTATTTATCCGCCCGGAAGAGACGCTGAAGCCTACTCGTGGCCTCGAGATAGACGAAGTTTTCGCATGCCGAAGTTGGCAGACTATGTCTCTTCCACGGTTTCGTACTTTTTGAATCTATTCTGCTCAAGAAGTACCAATCGAAATTAAGAAGACCGGTTAGCAACCAAATTCCCAATATAAGTCACTTGTGCGGTTCTGGAGAATGACACTTAGACGAAACCTGTGGTTCTCGCCGCACGTTGCATTTGAAAGACACAGTGCACGCTCGGAAATGTAAAAGTCACTATCCGTGGTGGTGTGGGTAGTTCCAGTGACCTTTAAACGCGAGGCTCGCAGTGACTTACATCGGGGACTCACTGTATCTTTCCTCAACGCTTGCAGAAAACTCTGTATCCTCCATCATTGTATTTTAGCCGCTTATAAAATCTTAGCGGCTACCTTCTAAATACAGTGAATTCCCGATATAAGTCACTTGCGCGTTCTGGAGAGTGACACTTCGACGAAACCTGTGGTTCTCGCCGCACGTTGCATTTGAAAGACACAGTGCACGCTCGGAAATGTAAAAGTGACTATCCGTGGTGGTGTGGGTAGTTCCAGTAACTTTTAAACGCGAGGCTCGCAGCGACTTATATCGGGAACTCACTGTACTCTGGTCCGACGATGTTCTTCGGCTTTTTAGTTCCACTACGGGGAAATCTTGCAAGATATACGTTCACCAATTCGTGATCCTAAGTTTTCGGTAATTCCGTTTTCAATTATCTCGAGTTCATTAGGAACATTCCGTACGCGACGAATTCGAGCGGAAGTATCGACGTTAAAAATTACGTTTCGAGGGAAACGTAACGCGAGATGATACGTTTCTTTCACGTTCGATTTTCCTGCGGTTTAACTGCGATATAAGAGTTTCGGAAATTTATCGCGGACATTTTCCACGCGACGGATTCGAAAAGGAGGAATCGAAATTTAGAATAATGGGCTGGTGGTTGCCAGCTGTTCCCGACGTTTGCTTTTCCTCCGCCGGTTCTCTTTTTCGTGCAATCTTCCCGCAATTTCATTCCGGTTTCAAATTTCTTGAGTTCGTTGTAAAAGTTCCGCGACGGCCGCAAGAAGAATGAATTGGAACGTAGGATAACGGTATAATTAGGAGCTGCTCGTAGCGTTTGATGTTCTTCGGGCGGTGCACGTTTTTCGTTCTGTTCAGTGGGAAATGTTGCAAGATACATATTTTCCTTGCTCAATTTTCCGTTTCAAATTTTTCTACAATTTCATTACTGCGGCTTTTTGTTTCGCCGATCTTTGTGCGGCGACTCTCCCTCTCTCTCTCTCTCTCTCTCTCTCTCTCTCTTTGTTTGACGCACTTCTCTGTGACTCCAGGCTTGTGATTAAAGCGGTCACGTGTGGTCGCTTTATTCTTTTAGCGAAAACGACCGGTTACGTAATGTTTGACGCCGCATGCTCTATAGATACATTTTTCACGCTTCCGAGGGAAAGAGCGTGAAAAGCCTTGACGTCAGAGCTGCAACAAAACTTCCGACGGTGGCTGCGAAATTTTTCAATGGTCCTTTCACGGATCGTGGAGATCGGGAAACTATAAATATTCTTCGCGATCTACGTACGTTATGGCTGGCGTTAGCGATCATCCTTCGTCAAAATATTGCCGCCTTTCTAACAGATACGGATACGAAGAAACGTTTCCGCCGTGCGATCATTTTTCCGTCTTGCTACTTTCTTATCTCTCGACATAAAACCTACAATTTCTATAATTTCTTCACCTACTTACTTTGCTTAATTACCGGCATTATTTATAATCAATATCACCTATTCGGTTAGCCCCGATTTTGCATTCTAAGTGACAAGCAATCCGACAAGAGAAACAAAAATGAAATTGCCTTTCATCTGATAAGGGATGTTAATACTAGATTTACGGGACCCGTCAAAATGACGGATTCTAATATTTTTAAATTGCGAATATTGAGATTGTAAAAATGCATCCATGAGCAATTATTTAACAAATTGATTTCTTTGGGTATATATTATTTAAAAAATGGCTACAAACTTTGATCGATACATGTACGTTATTTTTATAATGTAATGTAAAATAGTCATTTTTAGTGCTCCGTAAACCTAGTGTTAATGACTCGAGGAAAAATGGCGACAATATTGAATACATTTTCCGTAGCCATTGCTGTTCGAAATCCTCGCTTGTTTCTCATGGTAGATACAAATTTCAGAGGAAAATGATAGGCAACAAAATTTGTTCAAGGTTACATTTTTCGAGATTTCAAGGTCATCAGAGTGTTCGCCTTTCGAGTGGAAAGTCCGCACAGGTCCAACTAAAATCGCGACAAAAATGGTGTCGCGTTATCTCATTCTCGAGCCACCCACAGGGTAAACTTGCAAAAAAGATAAATTCAGTCTGCAAAAGGGCGAATTCAATTTGTAAACGGTCTGGTCTGCGCAGGAGTTAATTTCGAGTGCAAAACCGGTGGAGTCTGGGAGGTGAAAACACAAGAAAATGGTTCCCTCGCACCGATATAACACGAGGGAATTCCATCAGTTATTTATGCTCCGCGTGTTCCATAGCCGGCGGTGTCTCTAGCAAAATTTGATTCGCATACAATTTGATTTGATTTGCATACTCTGAGCAGCGTGGCCCATATATTCCCCAGGCCGCGCAGCTCCCTTTAACCCTTAAATGCATGAGTGGGGTCCGCAAAGGACCCCGGTCTTGGATTTTGTGTTAACATTTTTAGCCGCGCCATTTGTGAACTGAGAGTTCAACTATTTGCTTCTGTCAATATTTAGGTTATATATATATATATATATATAATTTAATTGTTTAATGTTGCTTCAACATCAAAGGTCATCAGCAACACGGTACATTTTCTTACAATATATTATACATATTTGTATCCTGGATATACTTGGGTAAGGATCTAGGCAACTTAGCATTTTTCCTTTCATTCTCATATTTTTTGCATTCTATTATTAGGTGGTTTATGTTAATTGGTACTTTTCTCGCTGCTCGTATTTACTTTCTTATTTAACAAAAATGAATGGGTTATTTGTGAGTGCCCAATTCTGATTCTAGAAATTGAAGTTTCAATTGACGATCTACTGGACGTGGAAATTTGTGTTCAATGTGTTTACAGAAATAAATTGTTGCTGTAATCAAAGTTAGCAAGGAATTCGGTAAGTGGGGTCCTCAATGGACCCCATGTATGCACTCATGTTCCTAACATTTAGTTCACCTGTTAATTATCCTGTAGGTTATGAAAATAAGTTAAAGGTCCGTAGTACGTGAAAAATAAAAAACAGAATATATAGTTTATTCAGGAGTGAATACAGGAGGAGCTTCTCGCTCAAGCGCTTCAGTTCAACTGAACTTGTTCGAAGACTGTCCTCGGACAGTTGCCGCATTTAAGGATGGTCATAAACGCAGAAGGGAGAACCCAGGTATAAGGGATAGAGGAGCCTTTTTTCTTTCGTACGTAGATGCATTCTAAATGTATACTTTAACATCACCTATGCACTTAAGGGTTAACGACGACGAGTCTTTCAGGCCGCAGGAATTCGCTGTTCGTCGGCTGTCGGTCGAGTGGCTCATGCGAGATCTCTGAAGATACTTGTCGATAGGTTTCGCAATGCATGCATGCGCGCGGGTCCTGCGACGTTGGCTGTTTGTTATGCGATTTCGACGAGCCCGAGCGCGAGAGTATATGCGCGAGCCACGCTCTCAGAGTGTCGCGGATAGACTGTCTATTTAAGGTTCTTGTCGACGCGAGAGGGCTTAGCCGCGAAGCAACGTTGATTCTACCGGTTCCGCAACGGCGTGGCAACCTACCCCCAACCACCCCCAACCCCCTCGAAACACTTAGCCCCGCGGTGTTGTTCCCCGCGAGAACAAACGACAGTTAGAAACCGAAACTGTCTCCGTCGCTTCACGCCGCGCCGCCACGGAGAACTTTATCCGATTAAAGCTCTCCGCGCCCTTTGTCTGCGCTTCGGGAGCAGCTTTTTGATAAGTTCGGATCGGTGGCCAACCTTCTCTCCCTGCGTGTCTTCCTTCGTCCCTCTTCAACCCTCCCTTCTCCCTTCTCCGATTTCTTTCCGAATATTTTACGAGCTTTCGCATATTTGATGTGCAAGACGGATGTAAATTAAACTCGTTTATTACAATAGTGATAATTGGATGCATATTTCGATAGAAAGTAAGTAAAGTTATTGGACCCGGACAGAAATTTACGTTGTTTATAGAGGATTTTAAAAATATAGTTTTTACTTTGCACATTCTGAATATTGCATATTTTTCGCATATATTGCATATTTTTGACATATTTTGCATTTAATGCTACAAATCGCAAGATCTTAAAAAAAATCCTGGATTTGATCCTTTATTCAAACTTAATAGTACTCTCGGACCAGACGAAATTGATGCAAGATATTGGAAAAAGTACAAATATGCACCTATTACGACCTGTGATGTCGAAAGGACATTTTCGGCATACAAATTAATCTTCAGCGAGAAAAGACATAAACTTACCGTTGACACTGTGGAAAAAATCATAGTTACATATTGTAATGCAAATGACAACAAACAATAAATGAAAATACGTATACGTTTATATGTATATGTTCACATATGTAAATATGTGTACAATTGGTTTTATTATTTTGCATATATTTTTGCAAATATTTTGCATATTAATTTTGCATAAAGATCCGATGTCTGGCGATAATAGACTAGACCTGATTTGATGCATCTACGAGGCATTATCAGTATTATTTATCGCATTGACTGCCCAAGTAGGAACCTCAAAAGTTCCATAAAATCAAAGTAATGAAATAAAAATTGAAAAGAATTAAATGTATGATATCGAGTAGTCTTTCAACTTTCTTGCATGTTACGGGTCGTAATTAACTTTGGTAGAATGAATATATTAACGCAAAAATGCATTTTAAAACCTGGATAAATAATTCCGTCAGCCACATATGGGTCACATGGCAGTCAACGTGTTAAAACAGGAAACTGCATTCGTAATTCTAGAGTTTAAAGAAATTCAATTCACATCATAAATAGAAAGAATTCAGACATTTCCCGGTATCGAAGAACAGAAAATACAAAATTTACAACCCTGAAGAATTGGTGGGAGTCAATGCAATGTGAACTGACGAGGATAAAATTAGATGTTTATTTTAGAATGCATGAGAATCTTTGTGACTTATAGAAAAGAAACAGTGGCTACAGAAACAGTGTCGAAGGTTCTTTTTTTTTATTCTTCTTTATCTCTCTCTGTTTCCTGGTTTTATTGTCTTCTCGTATTCGTTTCCTCCTCTTCCTTTTTCTCTCGGTGCCGATGAAACGAGACAATGGAGCCCCACGCCGGACGAAATCATGACGAACTATAACAAGTACTTGACGAAATGGTTCAAGATCCTCTTTGGGGCGGATCGAAGGCTTAGATAGTTGCATAAGTAGCTTAAAATGCAGTTATATTTCCACTTCTATATTGTCTTTAGAGAGAACCGGACTCGAGAGTCAGCCATTCGGGGAGAATGGAAAACAAAATTTACTATCCCATTCGGAAGTCGTTCGTTCCTCGGTTTATTACGACTCCGTTAAGTCGCGTAATGACTACTCCCAGCGAGAATGGATCGTTGCTGACCTGGATGACATTTTTCCGAATGATCGGTCGAGTAAACTTCTGGCCGAGAAGACCGCTTATCGCGACTGCTGTCTGACTACAAACGACCAAATCCACTGGAAGTGGCTGAACTTCCGTGATAAGGCCGCTCCACTTAGAACCGTCTTGGTCTCCTGAAATTTCTGGTAAACGGAGTTCGATGGTGATTTAATTATTTTTCATCGGCGACGATTAAACTGCCGAACGTATTTGCGAAATCGCGTTTATCGTAAATCGCTCGGTTAAAACTTGAAATCCGTGTGCCCTCCCTCTTTAACACTAGAATTACCGATCCCTGAACGGATATGTATATTTCTTTATAATAATAGCAAATTTCTCAACAAAATATCAACATTCTTTCTAACACATTATTCGTAAGACTTGTCGCAGAATTTCAACCGTACCGGAAAGCAATGGATTTTTTATCGTATTTTATCGTTCTTTATTTATCTGTAATATTTCACATTTCACCAAAAAATGTTTCAACGCAATTGGAAATTAAACGGAAAAGCGACAGGAGAAATTTATTTCGACGAATATTGATTTCATTGAACGATCAGGCAAGCTTGCACTACTGCAACGCTGCGCAAAGGTGAAAGGTTAAATAAATCGCTTGCTTCCAAGCACGACAAAGTCGTTTAACAATTTACACTCGAACAAACGAGTTGACCAATGCATAAAACCCGGGATCTAGTTATGCCAGTTCCGGATGGAAAAACCCGTACGTTCCCGTAGAAGTGAAATTTTATTTTACCGATTTCTAGGTGGCAGAAATTCATATATGGCCGCACTGAATCGCCGGCAATGAATTTATAGGCTATAGAGGCCGGCTAACTCGTTCCGTAAATTCACATTCGCGGGCTAAAAGGGGGCCGATGGTGGTTTAAATCAATATGCAGGCGCATCCTATCGGTCGTTTTACCTCCCGTTATTATTCAGCGCATTCGATCTGGCAACGTTGGCCGCGCAGGGTGCGCTCCGGAGGTGGAAAAATGGGATTCAGGATGCAGAAGTTCGTTCCGCGATGGATCCCTTTCCCGTGTATCTCGTTTCAGCGCGGTTTCACGGTTGCAGCCGTTGCATAACAGCCCTTTCACACGGAGACGCACCGCTCGCAATTCAATTCAGGATACTACTGTGTCCACACCGTCAAAGTCTACGAGTCCAATGTCTTAAAGTGTACACGTGTCTTAATCTCTTAAAGGTGTGAACACACTGGCAAGTTGCGACATTTTCTTGCGAGAGCAACTTGCACAAGCGTGCACACTAGTTTGCAAATTATTACGTGGGAATTCACGACGTCGCGCAAAGTTGGTCATTGGATTCGTCTTGACGTTAACTGTAACATTGCTAAGTAAAGAATATATAGTGGCATTTTTTATTTAACAACAAAATTTTTTTAAATTTTTTATATTGAACTTCACAGAAAAGTAATCTTCACAGAAACATCTTCTTGTCGGAGCACCGGAAATGTCCGAAAAATTGTGACAATATCTAAATAATTAATAATATTTAGTATAGTCTTGGAACAAATGGCGATACTTGAAATCTGTCTTCGCAGGTTTATTTGTCATAGAAAGACACACAATTTTGCCGTATACACCATTTTCCTATCTGCAGTAGTTTCCAAGATATTCGTGGAAAATGTTTTTCACCCTCGACTTTCAGGTTTTGACCTTAGCTGTCACCAGGTTTTGAAATAACAAAATAATCTCTAATTATGGGGATAATGCGTGTTTATTTTTTTATCTTAAATTGCGATTATTTGGCCATCTTATTTTAAAAGAATCATACGACAACGTTAAGAAACTCCGGTCACAGAGGCGCTTTAAACAATAATAACTGTTGTACCGGGATCCCGGGAAGATATACTGTCGATATAGACAAATACTGTTGATTTGAAACAAAAATGGACAGATAATATTCAATAGATTCTCCAGGATATCAAAAATGAGAAAATAAAGGAAGTGAGGAGAAATGAGGTAATTTTTCGGTAAAGAATACAGTTCATAAAGTGTTGATATTTAAAAAAAAAAATGGACAGATAATATTCAATAGATTCTCCAGGATATCAAAAATGAGAAAATAAAGGAAACGAGGAGAAATGAGGTAATTTTTCGGTAAAGAATAGAGTTCACAAACTGTTGATATTTAAGTGCTTGTTGTCTAATCAGTGATCGCGTTGTGTATGACATCCTTGTATTGTTCTTTCTCGAATTACATCTCGTCATCATTGATAAAGAATTAAGATTAATATAAATAAATTAAATATTGCAATATTAAAGTTCGAAGAATTAAATCAATAAATAATTCTTAATAATAGATTTAAGATTCTTCGTGAAGTTATAAGAGGTCAAGGTCTTAAAGTTACTATATGATATGGATGATGATGTGAAATTTTCATGTAATTAGATTCATTAAACTATAATAAAATTAAAACAGAAAAACCATAAGATTGAATAATAGAAACTGAAATTTCTAAAATTATTAGTAAATTTTGAATAAAAAAAAAAAGAATAATTATATGATGTATATTTTCTAAAGTTATTCCTAATAAAGATAAAAGTAAGTGACCTGCTAATATATTAGCAGATGGTCGAATTGCAAGAGTTCATGGTCGAATAAAATTTCTAATTGTTTCAATTAAAATTATAAAAATGATTAATGGTTAGTAATCACAATTCTTAATAAATCATCCACTTGGCCAGCGCTTTTCGCACGCGAGCGGAATTTGAGACCCCGTGAAATTCAGTATCGCACGCATTGCGATCTTCGAAGACGCAACACGTGCGTATGCGGCTCGCGATACGTCTGCGTGACGCGTGAATCGCGATTCACGCACCCTCCGACGAGGGACGAGCTCTGTACGAACGCGCAAGGTACGCCAAGGTGTAGAGTTGTGCCTAACCGTGTCCCATGGCTGGTTCTATACGCGGGTTTAATTAAGCTGCTGCTAATTCACCGGGGTATACGCGGTAATTGAAGCCCGCGCCGGCCCGCAGCTGCGTCTAGACGGAAATACTTCCGACCCTGACCTCGGGACGGCAATTCACGGGCTCGTACATACCTATCAGCTACTCGCGAGGCTACTCGCAATTAATCGCCGGTCACGTCTTAATCCCGTGGACGTGTTCGCGTTTGCGATGACCGGGCACGTCTTAATCGGATAGCAGGATTAATTAGCGGCCGCCGATATGCATCGCGTTACAGGTGGCAGACTGCGGTGACCAATCGATTTTAATGTTTTCGATACCCTGATTACTGGATGTCGTCCTTCTCCCAGTTTTTGAAAAGCATTTGAAGGGGAAAGTTTTATTACCAGCCCATTCCCATAACTCAGATCCTCAGTTTTTGACTAATTATGACAGAAAAGGTTAAACCGAATATTTCTGGAAAGAATATTTTTGACAATTTCGAGATTCCCTAATTTTCCCTTGTTTTCGGGTATCTCGATATCGAGAGTTCGTCCCGATTCGGAATCAAATTCCCGACCCGACCCGACCCGACCCGACCCGACCCGACATTTTCGAGTTCTCGCACTTCTACTGAATACACATGTATACTAATTTAAACCTGAGATGGCCATCAGGGTTCGGTGACCGATTTTTGCAACGAGCAACAAGTAAATTGCAGTTGTTAGAAATGTTTAGATATTCCTAACGTTTTCGGTATTGATTAGTGGAGAAAATTAGAGTACGTGGAAGAGCACTTGACCGGTTAAGTGGTAATAAGCAGAAGGATTGAACGTGTACGCGAGTCAGTAGTTTTGTAAAGGAATCTGTGCGAGAGAGGATTAAATTGATCTGCTTCACTTGATAGACTAATCTAATTGTAGTCGCGGGAATGAAACAGAATGGTACGAGTGTTGTTACGTAAGTAGGTTCTCCCTACTCCAACGTAGAGTAGAGTGATTCAATGTTCGGTATTTTTTCATTGACCTAGGGGAGAAACAAATCAATTTTGCTTAGAGTGACTTAACCGATACAAGTACTTACAAAAAGGCGACGCAAAACAAGTACAACTGAACAAAAGGTGTTACTGGATAAGGAGGTCAAAAGTGCACCCAAACCATATTGAATTTACATTTTCGATAGCTTATCCATAGAAAATACTTTGTGCCAATTTTCAACCCTATATGTCGACGTGGAGGGTAGCAATGGGGTGACAATGAAAATCAGGCTTTTCCGCAATTTCTCTTATCCTCTGCGAATGAAAATTCTGAAAAAACTCAGGCATATTTTAGCTATTAGAATGCACATCCATGAATTTTTTCAGAATTTTTAGCATCGACACCGAATTTCAAAAAAATAAAAGAAATGCTAAAATGCCGATTTCTTCTAGAAGTTATGAGATACTAAGTCTATATTTCTACACTTTTACCATCTCGTTATGGTTGTTAACATATAATTTTTTCAGATTTTTCAAAAAATCTAATACCGCTATTGTTTACCTTTTCCATGCCCGCGCAAGTACCATGTCACAAAACACGTTATAAAATAAAATTACATTAATCAAAATTTATATTCTCAGTGAAAGACTACAAATTTAGAGGGATGCGAGATGTAAAGGATTTTATTAAATCACTGTTCGATACATTGTACCTACTTCGAATAAATCAGTTTATTGACTCGTGTAGTTCTCACGTTTCGTACCAAATTGGAATACTACTGTGTTGTACTATAATTGGAAGTCACTGTTTGGTGCATTACATTTCTAATAAATTAGTTCATTGGCTCGTGTAGTTTTAATCTTCCGCACCAAAGTAGAAGTGGTATGCGATGTCTTGTCTATTTACTGGATGCAGTGAATTCTCGATACAAGTCAACAACACGGGTCTTGCCAGCGTCATGTATCGTGTAGGAGACATACCCGAGTCGTGCTAAGTGTACATTTCTCGTCGTCCGAGGCCTCTCGAGTTTCGTGGACCCTCACGGGGTATACACCGCGGTAGTGGGGATAACTCCGCGACATTTATCATCGAGGTCTTGGCGACATATATGGAGAAGTCACTTTAACTAAAAGCTCAGGCGAACGTGAATGGAAAATCGTAGAAATCTTCGGGAAATGTCCCGTGCAAGAAGAAGCATCGGCGCGTTTAACGCGAAATAGGCGCGAGAGCGAAAGCGAGAGCGTTTGATGTCGCGATTGCGCGTTCAGCTTATAGCGAGCGTTCGCCGCTTTTTCCTTCGTCTACTTGGTTTCGGAACGACGCCAATTACAGCTTGCAGCAGGTTAATTTCCCGGTGGTCCACGCATCGTTGGTAATTAAAGACCGTCACAGAATACGGGGCTACGGGCGAAATATTTTTCCGCTTTAGATGTTACTCGCGAAGAGGGAGACGTCAGAATGGCGAAGGAAGTTTCAGCCGGGGCTGAAAGTTTCGTCGGCGAAGATGAAGATTCCTCGGGCCGTCTCCAATTAGTGCCCTATAATTACGATCCCCGGGAGTCACGAGGACCACGGACGCAAGCGTCACGACAAAGAATTTTATCTGTTTCTCTCTTTCTCCTCTTCTGGTTGTAACGAACGCTTCCTCTTCCTGAAGGACACGCTGTTGTTCCACTTTTTTATATTACGAGAGGAACAGTATGTTGGCTGGACAGTATGTTTTATGCAACTCGGGCCCGACGCGATGCGACGCGACGCGACGCGACGCGACGTGTCTCCTCACCGGTCCGTCGCCGAGAGATTTTGCGACGAAAAATTCAATAGAAAACTGTTTCTGTCGGTTGCCTTGAAGGGGAATTAAATTTTCATTTAGATTTCGCTCTTTTTGCCGAAACAATTCTATGCTCGAGCCTCCTCCCATGTTTTCCCGTGTTTAGGGAGAAAATGTGTTCAAGATGCAGAACAAACTTCTCGTCGAACAAATCGCCTATTTTTGGCACTTCTCAAAATTTAGGTAATTCTTCACAGAAAATGACATTTAACAATACAACTAATTTTCTAACAAATTTTCCACAATAGATCCTAAAGGAAAGGTATGGGCACTTGTAAAAAAAGTTTATAAAATTAAGAGTAGCAGTTAGTTGCAAACAAAACTATAAAATTGTTAAACTATAACAAGTAATATATCCGAATATGTAAGAATCTCTGGATATATTTTGTCGTTTTTGTTATATGTAAATTTGAAGTTTTATGTGCAATTAATTAATAAAACCACGGTTGAACATTTATACCAAACATAAATCTACTTTATTATATGTAAAAAGAATGATTTCCATTATACAGAATTATTATTGCAATACTCATCTACAATTAATGTAACATTTTTTGATTTTAGGCACGCTAGAGAGTGCGGCTATGGCAAAATTTTTTACAAAAATCTAATTTTGGTTACTAATGTACATGTAGTGGTAATTGTTCACAAAAAATGAAATTTAACAATAAAAGTGATTGTTAAATAATTATTAAATGATTAATAATATGAATTTTCTTCTAACATGCCTAATATTCCTATTCATTTTTTAGATTATTTTAGAAAGGATTGTGGAATATTTTATGAACTTTTGAAAATGTAAATGGTGCTGTAAAATTATGATCGCTAAAATAGAATGATGGAGGATACAGAGTTTTCGGCAAGCGTTCAGGAAAGATACAGTGAATTTGCTATATAAGTCGCTGCGAGCCTCGCGTTTAAAGGTCACTGGGACCACCCGCAACACCATGGATAGCGACTTTCACATTTTCAGCGTGCACTGTGTAGAACCACAGATTTCGTCTAAGTGCCACTCCCCAGAACCGCGCAAGCGACTTATATCGGGAATTCACTGTAATTTCTAAAAATGTGTGACGCAATTTTTTTTTGAAGCGATGGTCTATCGAAGATAAATTGAACGTTGGTCTATCGCAAAGAAATTTGTTTCTCAGCAACTTAACGTGTCATCAAGCTGTTTAATTCTTTGGAACCCTGTTTCTAGAAGTCGAAAGCTTAGGATCCGACGGTTTAATCATTTCTCGGTATTTCTGCGCGCAGTCACGTTGTCCAACTAACTCTCTTCCCGCGTCACCCAATGAGATAATCCTTGGCCGTGTCTTTCGCCGACGGAAATTCGCAGTCTCACGTACCACGGGTTTCTCGGTGCTTCCTCGAGGGTTTCCAACGCAAGGAGTCCTGGCGTCCGATGTTCAGCCTCAATTTTTCCATCCGTTTCCCGCAAAGGGGCGAAACGACTCGAGGGCGCGTCTTACGTTGCTCGCCGAGCACACCCGCAACCTAATCTTGTCTCCTCCGTTACGGTGCTCCGTTTACTCGCCTTGCAGAAAACTAAGTGCATGCGAGAATGTGCGCGAAACTCGCCGAGTAGATACCGCCCGCTTGTTACGTCCGATCGAGGCACGGCTACACTTCCGGGCTGAAAACGGTGCACGATGTGTCGGCTTTCATTTCGAGGCACTACACTGCGGCCGGATGCATTTATAGCAAGACTGCGGATTTTATAAGCGGTTGACAGATTAAAAGAATTTAACACTAGAACTACCGAGCAATAAATGCAACTGACGTATATTGCTTCGTAACAGTGACAAGACCCATTCAGACTTCATACAACTTTTATTGTAATATGTGCTTCAATGAAGAGGTCCATTAAAAAATATCTGATGAAAACAGTTTTACAATTTCAGTAATTGTAAAAGAAAAAATTAAGAACCAGTCATTTTGACTGGCCCGGTAGTTCTAGTGTTAAGGACATCAACGTATTGCAGTGAATTCCCGATATAAGTCGCTGCGAGCCTCGCGTTTAATGGTCACTGGGACTACCCACACCACCACGGATAGTGACTTTTACATTTCCGAGCGGGCACTGTGTATTTCGAATGCAACGCTCGGCGAGAACCACAGATTTCGTCTAAGTGTCACTCGCCAGAACGCGCGAGTGACTTATATCGGAAATTAGTTCCAGCTTGTTAAGGGATAAGGCCACAGTAACGGGCCTGAACAAATCAACAAATTAAACCATTTTTTCCCGTATAGAAAAATAATCTAATCTAGAATCGAATCGAAACACTGTTTACCACATATCTTAAGGTACTTGACAAATTTTTTTCTGTACTTTCTCGATTCAAAATGGCGGCACTATCGCTTCCGGAATATCCAGGAGTCACTTTGAGTCATTCTTTGATCCGCGCCGATCGTAAAAAAGGACAGCGATGCTCGCCGCCGAGAAGTGTAAATACCTATACTTTATACTTTATACTTCATTAGTCCTATACTTTATTAGTCAAAGTGACAGCGGCAAATGGTGTCGACGAGATCCTACTGTTCTTTGTATTATGTTAGACTCCTCGACCGATATATACCCCGCGATAGTGGGGATAATTCCGCGACATTTATGATCCAGACCTCGGCGACATATATCGCGAATTCACTGTATCCGCTTAAGTATTTAACCACTGGAATTGGGAATGCACACATCGAGGAGAATGGGAAAGATTGGTGGTCGGTGTCCGACGTAAGATCATTTTTGCAAAAATTTTCCAGGCGAGTGTTATTTTTTGGCGGTTCTCGCGAGCTCGGCGCAAGTCTCGCCCCGACACCGACGGCGGCGCGTGCGATTTAATAAATAAACAGAGCACGACAGTCGATACACCGATTTGAATGGGGCGGCCGCGACGGAAATCGAGCTGGGGGATGCCGTTTCCTTTGAAATGTCAGAAACCCTCGTGTGTGCGCCGCCAACGAGCAAAACGGCGGCGCGCGGTGGTGTTCCGGAGAAAGAGAGCCGGGGGAAGTTTAAGCGAATAGATTCTATAAAATCGACGCCTGTCCGCGACTACCAATCGTTCCGGGGATACGCGAAACTGCCGTGTCACAATTCCCGGGGAGCCCGAACGAAACTGTCGGGGCGGCCCGAGATAATATATCGTTGCCCCCCGGCCACCCGAAATGTCAGTCTGAAATGAAAGGCTTTGCATCGGCCACCGGATAGATAACCGATCTTTGTTCCTGCTTCGCGGAAAATCGATACGCGGCCATTGCGCTTTGTAAAATGCAAAGGGGGCGGGCTAGCTTTTTTTTTTCTCTCTCGGCTCTCTCTTGATGCCTCTATCGCGGCCAACAAAACTATTGGCACTTTCCAGACGTTCCACGTGGTCCGGTGTGCACTTTTTTGTCTGGAAAAATATAGTTACATTCACGTTGACTTCGAAATTAACGCTTTGTTCACGGGAGACAGTACCGCCCTCAGCACAGGGTAAATGGGGCACCTGTCCAGGGCCCTGCGATTGTTATTACTTCCACAATTGTTAAAAAATAAATAAATAGCTGAGGCATCCAATTTTTAAAATTTGAAAAACTAGTCCACGTAAACATTATTACGTTACTTCAGTAGCGTTACTTCGGAAACATTGTTGAAGCCTTGAAACGGGCCTTTAAGACGATGTGACGAGAATTGTGGCACAAAAACATTGATAACTCAGAAACTAATCTTTTCCGGACCTATGTTGATATAAACTTTTTTCTTGTTCTCTAAGCATTAGGAATCTATTCATCAAGTTTTTCCCACCTTTTACGGAACACCCTGTATAAATAGCTACAAGGTTTTCGTAATTCTACGTATTACAAGCCACAGTTTGGACGAGTTTGATCAGAACTGGGGGGTCAATCGACCAACGCTGCTTGCGAGTAGAAAATTGCAGGGACCATAATTGTTATAACCAAAAAGAAAAAAAGTCATGGAGTAACAATTATGTCATCGACTAAAATCGTCTTGGTTACATATAAGGATTATAAGTAACCGAGAATTTTTTCTCCTGCTTTTAAATGTTATCGTCGAGAGAAATTCATTTCGATCACTTATAACAGTTATCAATGAGAGAAATGAACTTCTCTCATTGATAACTGTTATGAGCGATCGAAATGAACTTCTCTCCTAACTGCTTTGAGCAATCGAAACAGTTTTTCATCGATAACAGTTATCGAGGAGGATCCAATTTTTTGGACAGAAATAACTGTTATTCATAACCAAAAAGTATGAAAATCGATATTTTTTAATCGTTTTGTTCTTCGAATTCTTTCCTTTATATTTTGCGTGGATTATCTTAATAGTATTGAACTTCGTATTAGTGATTTTTATCGTAGAAAGTTTCAGAATAACTGTTATTTTTCGTCCCTGGCAAAATTGTCATCGATATCACGCGTTACGGTAATAGCATCCCGCTGTGTGTGTGTGTGTGTGTGTGTAGCATATTCAATCAACTGCTCTGATGATTTTCACAATTTTATAAATAGAACGTCGGCGCTTGAAGCGTAAACGTAAAGCGTTTTATAAATACCGTGTGGGAAAGAGCTAGTGAATTTGTGAATTTAACGAAGGATAGCTCAGGATGTGCGGGGTCGGAAAATCTCGCGAAAGATTCGAAAGTAGGGGAGCGAGAGGGGAATGAGCTAGCAGGGACACCGTGTCGGCAGTCGGGTACCTTAAGGGCCCGGGGTAGTCACGTGACTTTTTATTTGTTTTGTCTTTATTTATTAATCCGTCTTGGTCTTGATTGACGGTTCTTAAGTCCCTGACTAAACTTGTCACAATTTTTGTATTATCGATATTATGAATTCCGACGCCAGAAACGTGCTTCAAGTTTTTCGGCTTTATTTCGCAGAGAATCAACACAAAATACAGCTCAATTTCTAGCTGGAGATATTTTCTAGCGCGCGCTGCTCTCGATTTCATCCAGAAAACTCATCCAATGGCAGAAAAATGCTCGGATTCCACGGCATGCGCATCGTCAATTTTTGGCCTACTTCTAACGCTTATATTACCAAATATCTGCATAATCTCGGCAGCTGCTGACCAGCGCGCGCTAGATTGAACCTTCCTCTTTCGAACGAGCCCTTCACCAGCGACAAAATATTCTTACATAAGGACGAAAACTTGAGGCACGTGAAACCATTTCTTGTCGGTAATGTAGGCACTCTACCTTATCGCGAGTCTACGAAGACAGGGCCCGGACGCGTCGTATCTAGGACATCGGGTATATCGGACCTTATCGGTATCGGGTAACCTTATTTGCATCGAACAGAGCGGCGTTCGTTTTTACTCGGTACCCTCAATATTTTTTTTTATCCCATCGATCGCGACAGAATGGATTTAATCTTATGGAAATTCCGATATGAAAGGGCAGCGAACTGCGACGCGGCTGAGATCTAGGCGTTCGTCATTTCGCCGGCGATACCGATGAAACAGTGGATCTTCGACGGTTCTGATTTCCCTAGTGGGAAGTGCTCTAACTGAAATCTTCGGCCGTGCAGCTCTATCGAAAGCTTCCCGATTCTCTCGATATTGTTCTCCTTTTTCGCATGCACTTCTTCTCTCGACCTCGATCAACCGAATCCATCGAACCTCCCGGTAATCACGGATGCATTGAAGTTGAAACTTTAAATCCACGACGACTCTGTATGTACCGACTTCTTCCTCGATCTGCGCGAGATTACGATTAAAAAGGTTAACTCGAGGTGAAAGCATCGCGAGCTGAACCCAACTTTTCACACATCTTTTTGTTATACGCTCCGTTTCACTGGGAAGAAAATGTCGCGTTATTATTTTTCGAGAAAATCACCGCGTCGATTTAATATTTTCCAAACTAGGAAAAAAACTCTTTTAAAGGAGCCTTAAGCAAAATGTCAACAGAACATTTTTTTCTTAATTTTCAATTTAGTATTTCAAAGTAGCAGCTTTAATAACAACTTGTAGCTCGTAGCTTTAATAATACCCGTACCTTCGTAATGCATTGGACATTCGTGTTGAAAGTGGATGACGCGTTATTGATTTTAATTAATACGTAATTCCTTTCACATATTTGTCTTTTATGTGATACCCATTTTTAAAAACTTTGACATGTGTTTTTATGATTTCGTTTGTACTCGAATGCGCATTTAATGACATATCACACGTAACAGTGTTACTGTCATTGTTAACGTACAAATCCGATATTCGGAAAGAGGGACGTCGAAAATCATTAAAATAAAGGAATTAAAATAATCGCGTTATTTGATCTGATTTTATTTTATACCAAAAATGAGGCGTGTTATATTTATTTTACAGTTGTTTCACAGATATTATGATTTTATAAACGAAACAAAATTTTAACTTTCAATATTTCGAATTAAAACTGTACCCACGGAATGTTAAAGGTACCTATTTCGTATTACTGTATAAAAATAACGAACATGGTCCAAGAAATCAATTTATTAAATAAATTCCCCACCTTTAGAAATATTGGAAATCGTCATTGCGACAAGTCTGGTAATTCTAGCGTGAATAATACGTGGACCTACCGCGCATAGACTACGTACCCGATGGACGCATGTTTAATTACTCGTTTCACCCATTCTCCGTAATTAATTCCGCGCAGCAAACCTCACAAGACGTTACAAACCGAGCGTGCATAACAAATAACTTCGCCTCGCGAAGTCGAAGAAACGAATCGTCGCGTTGCGAACGTTAACAGGTTATCGCGTAGAGCTTGCAAATTTCCATTGGATCATTGCGTGCCACTATAGTGATGCCCGGTCATCGTCCGCGAATTTCCCAGTGGATTAATCACGCCGGTAAAAGCGCGTTAATTGGCCGGTCACGGGCTGGCTGGTGGCCGGTGGCTATTTCGCGCTGGATGGCGAGGCTGGCCTAAACGAGCCACTATAATCCCCCTAGCTTCGATATTCCTTGGAAGGTGGTCCACTTCCAATCTGTCTACACAAAAATCAAAAACAACAGAAAAATTCAATCACTCGCTTGGCCGATGTTCAAGAAATTTTCATTTCAATTTCCCTCGTTTCATCCATTTTTCCTGAAAAAACTCTTTCTTCGTTCCTACATTTTTTGGTTTCCTCTTCCAGGCCGAGCAGCTCGAATTGATTCCCGTTGCAGGGTAAAATGGCGCGGCCAGGGGGGTGGGGGGTGGGTTTTCACGATCATTGCACGGTATTAACGTCCATTTTACGGGCCCTCGATTTCTTTATTACTTCTCGCGAGTCTTCCGGTTCCCGAGGGCTCAGGGAAATGAGTGTCCATTTATTATGCAGCAGCCCGAGGCCTACGTGTGTACGACCGCCTTGGAGATTCACGATCCTGCCGGCCGCAACTTCTCCCCCGGTATAAAGTTACGAATTTACAATATGGCCGCGCGCGGCCCCAGCTTCTGCCCGTAGCCGCGAAATAAAGCCACGCTCGCGCGATGCATTCCTGCGAGAGGAAACCTACGGCTGTCTGGTTCATCCTGCTATCCGGGAGTTTAGCAGTTTCGCTATCTGGCCCGTGGAGCCGGCCACGCCGCTTCCGGTATCAGCGGCGAACTTCCTTCCTATCTGGGAACTGGCTCGGACAGGTAGCCCGGCCATTATTAATAACCGCGATTTATCAGTGCCGCGAGATTAATCCTATAATTATGCTTTCTCTGCCGCGTCTACCTTCCGCGCTCCCAGTTATTACCCCCCCCCCCCCTCTGGGGGCTAATGACTCTAGAGCGGAGTTCTGCCGGAATTTTTGTTTCGTTGCGACCGGATCTGGCCGGGCTTCGTGCTTATGGTTTTAATTTCGAGATCCTCTAACAGTTTCACTGATTATTCTGTAATCTTAAGAATTCTGTAAGACAGTAATTTGTTTAGCTCTAAACGCATAAGCTAGCGGAGAAGTGAACCCTGCCGTGGTTTATCTTGGAGTTTCTCAGGACCCCCATTTCTCTATACTAATTTTCGCTACATGGCGCAATCGCAAATATGAAATTTGAGGTTTCCGGTCTTGAATGGCACGCATAAAACTGTCTCGGTAAATTTTTGTGGAATTTCAGAAAAGACCCGGTATGAGACTTCGTGGTCCGAGTAAACATGGTACTGCGGCTTATTGCAGGAATTGAGATCGACTATCGCTTCGACTATGAACAAAATTAGGATTTAAATAAAATGTTCCATGCGAGCATGCGCCGTATGTTTCCGAAACAGCTGGACGAAACGATGGAGCCACGAGTGACTGATTAATGATAGCAAGATGGAACCGGAAGAAAAGAAAGCTTTCATGGCTCGCATTGGCATGCAAGATCCGGCCCCGAGGACGTAGCCGAGATTGAATATTTCTTCCGGTACGAAAAATCAATGTTTTCCTTACGAATTTTCCCGGCGGTGCCCGGTGTGCATGCACCGCATGCTCCCCGGCGGTGCATGCATTCTGCCGTGAGACCTCTCGATGCATCGTCGGCTTTTAATACTTGCCTGTTCAAAGGGTGAAGAGAAATACGATTCCCCTTTACGGCGCCGTGCTTTAAGAGGCACGGAACAGCCCCGCTTATGCCAATAAGTGGACGTCCGTTATCAGCCTTTATTTAGCAACGGGTACACCCTCCTGTCGACGGAAAAGTTGCAATAAAGGGGTGCCGGTTGTTCACGACGAGAGAGAGAGAGAGAGAGAGAGAGAGAGAGAGAGAGAGAGCCTCGTCGGCCTCGGATAAACTTTTAATATGTCTCCGGCAAACCTAAGCCCGGCCCGACCTGGTTCGGCCTGAATCCATTACCCACCGACACTCGTACATTCGTTGGCCAATCGAGAGCATACCAGAGAGTTTGAATTTTTCCGAAGCAATCACCAGGACACGGAATAGGGAACTATCAGCAACTAGTAGTAACTTGTGTTCATGCCTAGACTGCGAAATACAGCGATTTCTCTATACGTGTCGCCAGCGCCTGGATGATAAACGTCGCGGGATTATCCCCGCTACTACTGGGTGGCCCGCGAGGGGCCACGTGACACGATGTCTCCTGGACGATACACGACTCTGACAAGACCCGCGTCGTTGACATATATCGAGAATTTACATCGAGAACATTTTCTGCATCTGTTGCATCGAATAGGAGCAATTAGGGGTTTCATTCTTGCTTGGATCTTTTCGGTAGGTCAAAAGTGACGTATTGTGCAGTTCTTTTGCTATATATTCTAGTATATTCTAGTGTATTCTGCTGTATACTAGTATGTGCATGTATGTTCTAGAATATTCTAGTGTATTCTGCTGTATTCTAGTATATTCATGTATATTCTGGTATATTCTAGTGTATTTTGCTATATTCTAGTATATTCACGTATATTCTGGTATATTCTAGTGTACTTTGCTGTATTCTAGTATATTCATGTATATTCTGGTATATTCTAGTGTATTTTGCTGTATTCTAGTACATTCATGTATATTCTGGTATATTCTCGTGTATTTTGCTATATTCTAGTATATTCACGTATATTCTGGTATATTCTAGTGTACTTTGCTATATTCTAGTATATTCAAGTATATTCTGGTATATTCTAGTGTACTTTGCTATATTCTACTATATTCAAGTATATTCTGGTATATTCAAGTATATTCTGGTATATTCTAGCGTACTTTGCTATATTCTAGTACATTCACGTATATTCTGGTATACTCTAGTGTACTTTGCTATATTCTAGTATATTCAAGCATATTCTGGTATATCCTAGGCTATTCTGCTATATACTAGTATATTCTAATTGCAACTACTCATTTTTACCATGAATGCTGAACGGAGACTTCTCCGTGGGATTGTAGGTGCCTGCCAGGGCAGAGCTGTGCGCGGGAATCATAAGTGTCGCTGTCTGGGAAACTATAGTCCCGTCGGACATTGAAAAGTTGGACAGCTAGAGCATCGAGTAAAGTCGCCGCTAATCGATCATCGTTCCTCGAGAGTTACCGAACGCAACGTCGAACCCGAGCTTTATTACCCCTCGGAGGAACTCGGACGTACTTCCCTCCCCTCGAGCCACCCCTTCTTCCTGATCCTCTCTCAACTCGGGTAAAAGCACTCTCCTTCGGCTCGAGATTTTATTACTCTCTAACGAATAAAATCCACCGGTTCGCTGGCTGTCGAAACTCGAGAAAAAAGAGGAGAGAGAGAAAGAAAACTAGTGAGTCGGGGGTGGGAGAAGGGGTTGAGGTGAAAAAATATTCCGCGTGAGATTGCTAAAGAGATCGGAGCCCGGTATTTACCAGAGACTTATTTCGCAGCGAATTACCTTCGCGTATCCACCACCGTTCGCATCCCGCGGGAATGCTCGGGAAAAACTTTGCAAGGCTGCTCTCGGGTGTGCGCCGCCGATAAAACTCAGGCCACGGGTTATTAGCGCGGCAAACAGAGAATGATACAACTGTCGAGAACTCGAACACGGTCGACGGACTGTGGACTCGCGTTGCGCAAAGTGCTGTCCCCTAACTCGAAAGGCCACCCGAATTAACGCTTTAACGACGGGACGCGCCAATCGATCCCCTAACTGCAACGAAACTCGCGTTTCCCACCGGAAACAATTGGCTTCTTACGCGAAATCATCGCATCGGAGCTCCTCAGAAATAATCAAATCCTACGATAATGCTGCACCCAATTTCTAGTTAGAATTCAAATGGAGAACCTTGCGTAAATGGCCTGTTTTTCAAGAATTTCTTTTTTTGGAAAATATCATGCCTAGATGGATTTAAAATTTCAGGTCAAACACGACATAGGACATACACTAACGAGCAAAACTGAGTCTACACTATTTGAAGCAACGTAACTTTTAAAAAATTAGATCAAATGACTTGAATGTTATTGAGAAGTTAGTGGGATTAGTTTATTAGACGAGGTGTAAAGAATTTTTGAAAAAAGTTTGAGTTGGTCGGAATCGCAAAAGAAGTAGTAAAAGTTGGTTTTTTCAGCTTTTTTATCTGAGCCTGTGTTGAAAATTTAAAGAATGTATTTGATTCGCTCGAATAAATTATATCCATTCTGAAAATTTCACCGATATTGGTTAATTCGTTTACGAGTTATAAACGATTAAACGTGCGATTTTAATTCGAAAATCGTGAAAAACGGCAATTTTTCCATTATGTTGCTTCAAATAGTGTAGACTCAGTTTTGCTCGTTAGTGTATATTAACGTTATAATCTAAAGAAACATATTTTTTAGAAATTTTGATCGTTCATATGAATGGTGCAATGGTCCAGTGCAGAAAAATGATCTGAAATCATTTGGCTGGAATCGTTAGTTTATGCAAATACGCACAAAATTGAAAAATTTTAAAAATTACAAAAATTGCGTAGTTTTGAGACAATAAAACAGATTTTCTGTTATGATTTTCTGTTAATAACAATGTTTTGAATAAAAAATTAGAAAATCGGAGCTTGTTCGAACGATCTTATCGTAATTTGATCTCGTCGTATCTATTTTATTTTAATTGTATGTACATCTTTTCAGCGCGTTAATTTTTCATCATTGTCTGCTTGGTACTGAAAAGCTAATTGAGTTCAGACAATGTCGGTCGGGTTTATCGACTTCTATTATAAACTGTGTCTCTTAAATAACGATTATAAAGTACGATGTAATTGGACACTACTGATTTTGCAAGCAGTCTATCGGGACGGTAATAACTAGACTATGGATGTTTCTGTAATCTCCAATTTTTGTAGATTTGTAGATTGTAAATGTTTGTAGACAAATTTTAAGAAAATAGAGCGAAATAGAATCCTATTTTTCATGGGAACGGCCTCTGTAGATCCGAAGCAAATAAAAATCGTACATCGAATTTTATATTATGGTATTTTTTGCAAATTTTCATACGCCATGAATGCATAAAGATGCGCAGTCTAGTAATAACATTCAAGCTTGATTGCTTACTAATCTGTCAGAAATAGAATTGCTTTTGATCGTCGATGTTGATCGACGAAACAACAGATTTTTACAACCTGGCAAAACCTATTCGATAGAGCCAACAGATATCTTCAGGAAGGGTAAGAGAATGATTTGGAGCACATCTTAAAAAGGATCACGTGCCCGCATGGCAGTGTAATGATTGGGGTTGGCAGGTAGGACTGCGAAATCCCTTAACTACAAGCTCCAAGGTCTGCCGTGCTCGGTGTTACGACATTTGACAGGATGTGGGTTTACGATAGGTCGTCAATCGCTGCTAAGGCGCAAGAACAACTCCGAGCTCGACCAACAATAAATCAGAGAAATCGGCAAATAAAGAAAAGCTACGGACTGTCACACTTCGATTTCGATGCAATTTCGTTTCTTTTAGTATTGTCAGAAGTGGTACGTACAGACAGTGAGGAGCAGAATTGAACCAATGAAACCATCTTTCTTTTTTTAATTATTATCTGTGTATTTATTAAGACAGAGTCCTATAGATTTCAAGGATTTCAACGATTTTACATTTATTTCACCTTGAGAAACGATTAATTTTCATTACACTGAATTTTTACCAATTACAGCATTTTATTCTTGTCTCAATTTTGCACCAATCCCAAAATATTAACAAAAAGATGTATTTAATTTTTCATCCAAAAACCTTCGATACAAAATATCAACAATAAGATCAAATGTGTTCACATCTTCACTGAAATGATTATAGTAGCGGAAGAATAGAGATCAAAATCCCGAGAATATTGTAAAAATCTAGCTACAAATCAGCCAAAATAATTTGCATCTCTCTGGTCGGTCCAAGGTTCCCGAATAAAATATTAAATACATTTCTTACTTAGTATTTCGGACGGGTGCAAAATTGAGTCCGGAATAAGGTACTGCAACTAGTAAATTAACACTGGAACTACCGAGCCCTAAACGTGACTTAGAATTATCCCTTTATAATAACAGCAAGATTGAATTTGCTCAGGTTCATCATTTGATCAGGAGATATATTAAAAAATTTCTCGTGAAAACGTTTTCATAGTTTCACTGATCGCGAAAGAAAAAATCATCCACCAGCCATTTTGAGTGATTCGGTAGTTCTAGTGTTAAATGTAACAGACTAGAATATTCATCGTTTCTCAAGTTGGAATGGCATGTAAAATCATGTTTCCCGTTTTAACACTAGATTTACGGGACCCGTCAAAATGACGGATTCTAATATTCTTAAATAGCGAATCTTGAGATTGTAAAACTGCATCCATGAGCAATTATTTAACAAATTCATTTCTTTGGGTATATATTATTAAAAAAATGGCTACAAACTTTGATCGATACATTCATGTTATTTTTATAAAGTAATGTAAAATAGTCATTTTTAGTGCTCCGTAAACCTAGTGTTAACCCTTTGCACTCGGCGCTATTTTCATTCTAACACTAAATTTTTCATATAGCATTAAAATGTTTAGCAATCTATTGATAAAAATTTTGTAATTTAACAAATATTTTGTAATTTCTTTGAAATAATACCACAACAATTTCTAGTGGTGCTTCAGAGTCACCACTCGAGTGCAAACGGTTAATAATAATAATAATATTGCTTTATTCAGCCTTACGGCCAAGAATTCGACTCGGTTTACAATAACCTATAATTACCAAAAAATAATTATCTTATCCACGCATTAATTCTCTCTCCCCTTCTCTCTTCGACTCACCCATCCCTACGCAAAGGGTTAATAAAATCGTAAATCACGACTGGAAAACTTCTGGAAAAATGGTTTTCATTGTTTCTGCTTCTCGCTGTGCATACATCGACGTCTAAATTTTTCTGGTCACAGAAGCAGGCCGATCAACGTGCTAAAGGGTGTACAGAGAGAGAGAGAGAGAGAGAGAGAGAGAGAGAGAGAGAGAGAGAGAGAGAGAGAGAGCTGGTAAATCCTGATGTGGGACGGCGTCGCGGCGTGTCGCGTCGCTGGGAACCTCCGTGAAAGTAGCCATTGTTGCATCCGACCTTCTGGACCGCGTTGCGGTGCGGTGGATTGTCCTGAGCGAATGAATGAACGAAACGGCAAGGTGGAGCGGATGTAGTTGCAGCGGAAGAGAGCGAAATAGACGGAAACGAGGGGAATACTCAAAGAGAGAGAGAGAGAGAGAGCGAGAGAGAGAGTGAGAGATAGAGAGATAGAGAGGGAGGGTGTAAATGCGTCCTGGAACTCGCAAGTGACCCGATACAAATTCTCCGGAGCTGCCCCGATAAATATCGATGGCAGGACGCACGGTGTCCAGCGTCCCCGAGCAGCCTCGGAGTCTGCTGGAGCCGGGCTGAGGCTGTGAGGACGCGAAAGAGCCGGTCCACCGGGTCTGGCAAGAAAACCAGAGGAAGACAGAGAGCGTGGGAGTGACGTTGGGGGTGAGCTCGGCTGTAATAGCATCGCCACTGTGTGTCCGTACTGTTGGTACGTATGAACGGTGGGACAGACAGGGTGGCAGAGGGGCAGACAGCACCAGTCGGTCGATACGCGCCCCTTTGGCGACGTACCGTGGCCCATTCTCGTGCTCCCTTTCCCACCCCTATCTCTCTCTCTCTCTCTCTCTCTCTCTCCTTCCCCCTGTGTTCTATCTCTTTCTCCCCCTTCCCGTGTGCTGCACACACAACACTCTTACAACGTTCTTCCTCCTCTGCCTCATCGTCGCCGATGCCTGTTACCTCGTCCTCGCGTGTCACGCTGCATCTTCGACGGCATTGTCATCGCTGATTACCGAACCGCCGCCTCATTACCGGAAACGCTGAAGGCGCATCGCGTGTTCACCGGTCCTGCCACACACCCCCTCCCCGGGGGTGAGGGGCGTGGGGGTTGCAACGGGCGCCCACCTCGAGGATCTCGTGCGAAGCTCGTGCCGGCTCGAAAGGGAACACCGTTTCGTTGGAAGATTGCAGGGATCGGATTTGCGATTGTCTTCAAGGGCTCCGAGAGGCTGTTGCGTTCGGGGAATTGTTCGGGCAACCCTTCGTAACGTCGTTCCGTCTGAATACGGCCGGGAAATTGGAGCGGGTCTTGCCGGACGATTGTGTTTTTAACCCCCTTGATTGCCCAGCTCTGATGAAAACCTCTTTGTCGGTCGGGATTTCCCAGATCGGACGGAAAATTTATCGCTACCGCGCGCAGCTTGTGGATCAAATAAGCTTGTCGATTGAATAACGAAAACAACAAAGTATGACTTCGTTTCGTTCGAAGGCTGGTGACACGTTGACGACCCTAAACATTTTCCACGGAATCGAAATAATTAACGGAAAGATTGAGTTTATCATAGTGGATGGAATGTAGGTAGTGGTACACTTAACAAGACCATCAAATATCTCGTTTGTTATCGATAATTGTCTTAAAATTGTCCTAAAAATTTTCCACGGAATCAAAATAATTAACGGAAACGGAAAGATTGAGTTTATCATACTGGATGGAATGTATATAGTGGTACACTTAACAAGACCATCAAATATCTCGTTTGTTATCGATAATTTTCTTAAAATTGTCCTAAAAATTTCCCACAGAATCGAAATAATTAACGGAAACGGAAAGATTGAGTTTATCATACTGGATGGAATGTATATAGTGGTACACTTAACAAGACCATCAAATATCTCGTTTGTTAACGAATAATTGTCTTAAAATTGTCCTAAAAATTTCCCACAGAATCGAAATAATTAACGGAAACGAAAAGATTGAGTTTATCATACTGGATGGAAAGTAGGTAATGGGACACTTAACACGAGCATCAAATATCTCGTTTGTTATCGATAATTGTCTTAAAATCGTCCTAAAAATTTCCCACAGAATCGAAACAATTAACGGAAACGGAAAAATTGAGTCTATCACACTGGATGGAATGTAGGTAGTGGTACACTCAACACGAGCATCAAATATCTCGTTTATTATCGATAATTGGTATCTGCGGGGGTCCTCCGAAAGGAAACAAGGGAGCGGTGCTCAAATAATTTAATAACTTCGTAATAATTTAATAAATTTAATAGGTGTTTTTAAGGGGAGGAACGCGCCCAGCAAGATGCAAACGAGCGTCGTTTATCGTTTGGAATATGATTCTTCTGAGGTTGTTTCTACTTTGCGTCTCAAGCGTTCGATTTCGTTATGAACGCGTAAGATCCGGAGTCTAATGATGGCACGTTAATTTGAGACTCCAATTATGTACCTACCAAGGCTATCTGCAGTGTAAACTGGACCCGGTGTAAGAAAATGCAGGTAGCCGCCATGTAACGAGGCAGTTCCCTTGAAAGCTGCGTTAAATGCAAGACTGCATTTCAGGAATGCGTCGCTCCGTATTACGAAATTCCCGACGATCAAGAGAGAGAGAGAGAGAGAGAGAGAGAGAGAGAGAGAGAGAGAGAGAGAGAGAGAGGAGGGACGGAGATATATAGTTTGCTAGAAACGAGTGGGACCACAGAAACATGTTGCAGAAAGAAGCTCGGAAAATGAGGACATTTTGAATTTTGTTGGAATAAATCTCTAACGAGGTTTTCTATAATGAACAGAAAAATTCTTCATTCTTTGGAAGATGGCCGCGTGAGAGAGAGAGATAGAGTAGTTGCCGGCGTTTAGTATTAGGAGAGAAATAGAGAAGAGTTCTCTGTCAGTGTGAGAGTTGTTCTCTCTCTCACACACACTGTTCTGGTGTGTTGTTCGATAGCCGTGTTCCATTTATGCGACGATAATCGCGAGTGTTCCAAGTGGTCCCATGCAGCGTGGTACGCAGCCAAGGGCGAATTCTCGACGCACAAATAATGAGGAATATTGCTTTAGTCGCGCGCGAGTAATTCGGTTTAATTTTGTATCCGAGACGCTGAAGCAGCGATATTGCATACGACGAAGACATCGACGGCCACGCGTCTGTGTATGTACGCCGCCCTTGGTAATTCCTTCATTTCATAGGGGAACGAGAAATGCCATTTACGCTCTGCCATCCAGACGTTCGTTATAGCCTGAATAATTATTACGTCAATTTGCCTCTGCCAATCCCATGTTGTCCGTGGAATCCATCCGGCGCGCATTTCGGAGGGAACGCCGAGACTAATTTCGTGCGATTCGTTTTCGATTCGGGAGAACTTTCCATCGCGGCGGATTCGCGAGAAAGAAATTCGCCGGGTCGAAACTAAAAGAGAGAGATTTAATTAAGCCCCGGGCCAAACTTTCCGAACTAGCGCGAATAAGGAAAAATACATTTTTTCGCTCCCGAGGGGTCTCTGTCGCGATTAATTTCCTGCCCGCTCCCCATTATACCGTGTGGAATATCAGTTCGGAATTGAATACCGCTCGTCGGCCGGGAATCATTAGTACGGGAATCGCGGAATCGATTAAAAATGCGTCCGACCAGTTCGGCGAGCAATTGTTATAAACGTTTAACTGGTTTATGGCCGCGGACGTTTGCATAACCTGGAACACGTAACAGTCTTTCGTACGAACCGGACGACCAGCGCCGCGCTTCCGATGCGTTTCGCACGTCCAGTCCTATGCATCTGCATGCCCGAACGTTATGAATTTTATGCACGATCCCGCAATACGATTTATTAATTGGCACGGTTCAATTTTTATCGTTCCGCCGGCGAACGTTTCTCTGGATCGCTTTTTTTCGCCCGTTTTATCAATTGAAATGAAAGCATGACGGTGTAATGTGTTACATTTTCAATTTTATTACATTTTGAATATTCTCCGTTACATATTAAAAATCACTTCGTTTAAACGACCGTCTCGGGACTTCTGGTGAACAACAATTTTTAGCCACTTTTTCACCTAAATCGCCAGTAATGACACGATTGATGGCGGCCTTTAAATCATCCAGCGTTGTCGGCTTATTGGAATAAATCGACGATTTAACATAGCCTAGAGAAAGTAATGTAAAGGTGTTCCGCCAGTTCACATCAGCATTGAACTGAATTTAATTGAACAGATTCATTATATTTCATTTTCAACAGTTTCGTAGATTTGTTCGTGATAAAATAGCAACTAATAATCTTGATAGGAGGAAGCAAAAAATATGGCTTTAATAAGCTGTCGAATATTCATGGTACTATTGTGACAACCCTGTAGAATTCGATCGAGTACGTCACGCTGGAATCTCGCGTTTCAATATTCGAGAAATTGCAAATTTCAGAGTCGTTCGTATGTCACCGGGCGGGTATCGATCGCCGTCTCGAATTGTACTCGATACCATTGTCCTACCTCGTCCTGAATGGCTTCTTAAATCTTAACGAGCGAACGCGAAATGCGATGCGATTTTTTATGATACTCACGGCACTCTGTCCTCTCAGCCGAAAGTTACGACGATAATAAGAGGACGTGCAGGGGCTATCGTCCGATGATTTACATTTAAACGGTGTCTTTTAAGTTCCTCGGCGCTCGCGGTAGCTTTATCCCCGAAAGGGAAGTTTGTTCGAAAAATTTTTAATCGTCCCAAGATCCGCCATCCGGATCGCATTAATTTTGCACGGAGTTTTGTGTTAAGCTTTCATAGAGGCGACACTTGTGCAGCTTTAAAAATTAGTCTATGTACCAATCATTGCACTTCGAATTTTTATGAATTATTGTATGAACAAATTTTTTTTTGCCTATAGAGATATTTTAGTTGCTCGACACCCTGTATACGCGTGTGTAAGCTTTGCGTCGATTCGAAATTTCCCGCGAAATTGTCTCGTTGTCTGGGTGAGTGAATACGCGGACGACGCATGATCGACTGCTTTGTATTTCAAGTGATCCTTCGAGTAGTTACTTCTGCTTTGTGTCAGACGTCAGGTACGATTCCATCCGTGGTGGTTAACGACCTAGGTCCGTCGAGCGTTGCTTGCGGTTAATTAGCAACTGTGCACGGCTCAAAGCAACTTTAGACGGGTACGCGTGTCCTTTGCCCTGCTTCGCATGACTTTATTGTACGCCCAAGGCTTACGAGATTACGCGTACCATTTATAATGAGCAACGAGCATGAATCCTGTGTGCCCTGCTCTGCCTACGTCTTCAGTGACTTTCTGTTTGTCCCGTCTTCTCGACTTCTCGAGTATTGTAGGGTTACGATCACGTGTCTCTTTCATCTTCGAAAGTCGACAACATGCCTTTATGGTACGGATACTGAAGATAATTGAACGCAATATGCCTCTGTATAAAAGCCATTTTTAATAAGCTGCGGGCCAAGAAAGGCCTTTGCTGAACGGGTAGAAGCGCTTCAAAGTTTTTAGTGATTTACGTTGCGAATGAGCAAAGACCCTCCGAGGATTTCTAATGCATCTCTGGAACCATTAGAGGATCTTCAAGGTTCTCCTCAAGGTTTCTCTCCAGAGACCTGTGAGCATCCTGAAAAAATACAGACACGACGTTAGACGATCTACGGGCGGCCATTAGGATCATAAAATGCTTCCTGAGGGCTCATCGGAGGTACCCAGAATCCCTAGGATGTTCACTGAGGTCTTCAAGGATCTTAAACAGGTTTCAAAAACCATTAACTGCTCTTCAAGAATCCATAAAAGGCACCACGGAACACTAAATTGTCTCTGGACCCTTCAAGGATCTTCAGAAGGTTCCAAGGACCACAAATTGCTTTTTTAGAATCCATTAGGGCCACCAAGGAACTTCAAATTGTTCCAAGAATCACTGAGGTCTTTTAAGGATCTTAAACAGGTTTCAAAAACCATTAACTGCTCTTCAAGAATCCATAAAAGGCGCCACGGAACTGTAAATTGTCTCTGGACCCTTCAAGGGTATTCAGAAGGTTCCAAGGACCACAAATTGCTCTTCAAGAATCCATTAGGGCCACCAAGGAACTTCAAATTGTTCCAAGAATCACTGTGATCCTTCAAGGATCTTAAACAGGTTCCAAAAACCATCAACTGCTCTTCAAGAATCCATAAAAGGCGTCACGGAATTCTAAATTGTCTCTGGACCCTTCAAGGATCTTCAGAAGGTTCCAAGATTCATACTCTCCAAGGGTCCCCAGAAGAAGACACCTGGGATGTTCCAAGGATCGCTTCATTCCTTGGAGAGTGTTCAGAAGGATTCCAGGAACTATTAGACGGTTCAAGTGTCCAGGCATCAAGGATCCTTACGAATACTTGACAAGTCTCAGAGGTGTGAGGGACTACTAGATGCTCTCTAGGAGTCCATAGAAAGCATCGAGAACAACTGGAGGTCCTTGAAGGGCTCCTAGGAGCTACAAAGTCCACTGAAGCTTCTCCACAGACCCTTAGGAGCCTGCTAAGAAACATATTATAGATCCTCAGGAGCTTCTGAAAACTATTGCAGATAAATTCTCTTGAAGTAGAAACAAATCTACAAATTTTGAAGTTCTTTTACAGAAAAGTATAGAACCTACAGGTCCCTGATAGTCCGGCTCTGAATGGCGTGGTAGACATTGCAAATTTCGAGTTCTTCTCGGTTTTTTCTCGAAATTTCTCGAGTCCTCTGTAGATTAATTTCTGTGTTACGTGATTTCTGTTATTCCTGGTTAGTGGAAAAATAGTTTGTCTCCGAGGAATGTTGTCGTTTACTTTTCCAATATCCATTTGAGTTTGGCGGAAGCGCCACTCGGCCAACAAGGTCCAACCGGTCCCCATACCCGCGGACAACCCCTTTAAACTTTTCGTAAGCCCCGACACCCTCGAAAGCTGTCGAGATCTCTCGATCGTTGCAGAATGTCTGCGACTTCTGAGATCTCCGTGATCCGAGGTATTTCGGAGTTGAACTGGATCTCTCCTGACATTTCCAGGATATCCAAGCAGAGCCTGACAGCTTGGTAATTTGTTCGTGCCAGTTCCGCGGGTCTACATTATACGCATTCCGCGTTTGTGATTCTACATACTTGGCGTTGAACGCGGTCGTGAGCTTAATATTGACAAGATGTCTGTCGGGGTTTTAGCGACGCGACGCGAAAAACCGGACCCGTCGAGTGTAGATTAGCTTTGGTCAAAACTGGGTCACGTATGTGTACCTGGTACTTATCTCTATTAACTGTCTTTTCGTGATGAGTTGAAGAATTCTCGTTGTATGACAGTGTCGACCTTACGTTTCCAAGTCAGTGGAAAAACTGACACCACCGCGGTGAGTGGCCAAAGCTCGGAAAATTAGGAAAATTTTAATCGGAATAATGCCACAAATATATTAGTGAATATCTCATAAGAAAATCATTAATAATAAAGAAGTTAAATTTTTCATTTAAAGTCTTCTCGTCACTAGCGCTTAGTGGTCACAGGTTTCTTATGACTCGTAGACGGATATGACTCTTAGGTTTCCAGCGTGGCCTGTGTGTTTCAAATGCGACGAGAGAACCTCCGATTTCGTATCGGTGTCAGTAAAAAGAACGGCGGGACTGACATACAACGAGATTTCACTGTAAATCGTTTAGCAACGACGGTAATGTAACAAGTTAACTTGAGAAACATTAATGTAAGAACTTCTTCTTGCTTGCGGATAAAGAAACAGTTAAGCCCGGCAATGCGCGAGATCATTTGCCAAACTGCTCTCGCAAGTAGTTTATCTTCCGTCAGTGGTCTCTGTTAAGTGCAAGCATTGTACCAGCTCGTTACCACAGCTTCTAAACTAGCCGTACCAAATCGGTCGAGTTCCATTAATCCCGCAGGACCGTAACTCTAATCTGATCTCCGAACTGTCATTTAAAACAGTTCGATCGTCTGTCTGCCGAGTTTTTAGTAGGCTGTACCGCTGCTTCGAGAACGCAACGCGTGCAGTCAGAGTTAGGTTCGCAATCAGGCCGTTTATCTTCTAGATTCCGGAGCATTGGTCTCAATTAAGTTCAGCCGTGTACCGAAACGTTTCCGCCGGTCCTAAACTATCCATACCAAATCTGTTAAGTACCATCGATCCCTCGGGGCCATCGGTACGCTAATCTCAACTCCGGGAGTTCCCGTTTAAAATAGCAAGAGGATAACCGAGCTGAAAGGAGCCTAACCGGCGCTCTATCTGGCCGCTGGAAAATCCATTTTACAGTCAGATTGCTCGTTTACCTGCTTTCGCCGGGTCGACTTTTAAACAGATTCCGGGTGACCGTAACTTCGTATCGATTCCTCGCGTCCCGTTTCCCTTTCCTCCCCTCGCCGCCGCTTCCGTTTTCTTTTTTATCGTCGGCCTGGTCTTTCTTCTCGCAGTACGGATTACAACGGATCAGTCGATTACCGTGTCGAGGGTTGGGCGCACCCGACACCCTCCGCCAACGCAAACACAGAGGCCAAGTAGGCCAGATTGGCCGGCGAGGGAAACTTTCAGTACAAAGACGGAACACCCAGCCCGGAATGAAAACCGCGCCTTTATTTCGCACGGTACGGCAGTACAATATCGCACGGTTCAATTTACATCGGTTCGGCAGTAGGACCGAGTTTTTTTCAAGAACTGCTTCGCAGAGGAGCGGAAATTTTATTACCAGTCATTTGCGTTTTATCTCTATAATTGTCGTGCCAAAGGATAGCCAATATTATCCCGATTAAAATGAGTCCAAACACGATGCAAATCCGACTATTTTTATCGATTTAAGTACATCATTCAGTCCCGCATTACGGGCCCGCCAACTGCTTGCTCACGAGCTGACGACGCTCGGGCCCTACCCCCACTACCGCGCTTCGACTCGCGCGAGCGTAATAGTGGGGGTGGCGGGTCCGAGCACAGTGTCGCTAAATGCTACCCCCACCACGGCGCTTCGACTCGCGCAAGCGCAGTAGTGGGGGTAGCGGCTCCCAGCGTTGTCAGCTCTTGAGCACAGTGTCACCAAGTGCTACCCCCACCACCGCGCTTCGATTCGCGCAAGCGCAGTAGTGGGGGTAGCAGGTCCGAGCGTCGTCAGCTCTTGAGTCTCCAACTACCACCCAAACGGGTAGCTTTTTCCTCTCCTCCTTTTCCCCTTCCACTATCCCATCCCCCCACCATGAGCACACTCCAACGCGTGGTATGGAATGAAGAATCAGAGAGGGGGTACATTGTATTCCCCTCGATTTTCAGGCCTGCCATATTGCATCGATAAAATTAGTCCGATTCACCTCGTGTTTGGACTCATTTTGATCGGAAGAATTTCGGCCGTCTATTGGTGCTATAATTATAATGGTAAGATGACAATTACTGAAAACGAAGTTTTGTAGTTATGTTTTTGAAGTTGTGTAGATACTTAAAAGCGTTAACAAAGTGGAAGTATGAAACGGCGCCGTTTCCAACGTAATAGGCAAAGTTGTTAACAGTTGGTAGCGAGACTCGTAAACCGGAGATCGTCGCATCAAATTCCGGTTGTTCACAATTTTGATACATATTTTTCTGTAGTTTCACGTGTAATTAAATATTATCGTTTATAGTTATGGTGAACAATTATATAGGAAACTTTCAGGATTACCATGCATTCGCAACCGGCCGCGACATTTCAATTATTCACCATCAACTTCAAGCACCGATGTACACAAATATGACAAAGTATATCTGGAGTGGCGCCAAATGAATTTCATCCCGCGAAATATTTTTTAACGTGAACCAAACCGGCTTTTCCTGACGAAGTGAAAAGCATGAAGTGTACGTGTCACAAACAATTATTTATTCAATGCTCCTGGTGGCGAAGTTTTCATGAAGAATCATTCACATGGTAATTATAAGTGAAACTACAAAGATATCTTTTTTAAATTAAGATCAATCGGGATTTGATCAGGTGATCTCCCTAAATTCTCGATAAATGTCAACAACACGGGTCTTGCCAGTGACATATATCGTCCAGAAGACACACCCGAGCCGTGTTGTTTTTACACTCCTCGCGGTAGTGGGGATAATTCCGCGACGTTTATCGAGCAGGCCTTGGCGACATATACAGAGAAATCACTGTATATTTTTGAAGCGTTTAAGTATTCACACCTGATATTTTAAATATTAGAAACATGTATACTATCCTGCAAAAGTATACTCCTACATAGAGTGTGGCTGGCTGATGTAAATTTAACCGTGCACTGCTGCGTTAGCTGTTTTCAGTCGGTAGCCTCGTACCCATTTGTCGAAACCGAGAAAGAATCTGGCCCTCCACGGAATTCCGCGCCCTAGGGCTGTTGCCCGTATTACTGCACGTGAAATCATAATACGCCCTCGCACAGAGATAAACATCCTTGCCTCGCAAATTGCGGTAATTACCGCGCGTTCCATAAATAGCTCGATTCCGCTCGTCGAGGGAAAGGGTTCGCCACGCCTTGTAAATAGCCTCGCTCCTGCTCGCGGCCTCTTTATCGGACTTCGGTGCCCTTTCGAGAATCTAGGTGCACAAAGAAAACATTTCACTATTATTTATAGAATCGATTCTAATATCTTGTTAATTGAGTGCGAGCGGCAGATGATCTCGTGTGAACAAATAGGTTAGAAATGGAGAACAACATTTTTCCATTCGAGGCTTCAGTTTTCCGAGAGTTATTCATTAGAAATATAGAGGAAAGTCGTTCACCTCGATCAAGTTTCTATCTTTATTTTAATTTATTTAATACAGTGAATTCTCGAGCTTCGCGGCCCCTTATGCTAGTGGCGGCGGTAGTGGGGATAATTCCGCGACGTTTATCGTCCAGGCGTTGGCGACATATACAGAGAAGTCACTGTACTACATTTTTGACTGATTTATTCCTGTACGATAACCTGAATATTTAACTGTTCTGTCGGAAGACTAGAGAATGCGTACTTAACGAAATTCAGCGTTGACTTTCTGCAAAATGAAATAAATGAAATTTCATGTCATGTTTTATACTTATCTTCCCACACAGAATCAGCGCATTCGAGCAATCTTTGCTCGAGAACTTCTTCTGAAGTCCCAGACGAAAAAATTCTATTGTATTCCGTCGATTTCCTTTTCCACACATGGAACCACTTCTTTTCTGATGATACCGTTGCTTACAGGTCACCTTGCGTTGCTTCCTTATAATATCGAGTGAACTGTACAGGTCCCGAGATACACAGTCGATAAGCTGGAATTGAATGTTTTCTCGATACCTCGCGCAGTGAAGCTTCTTTCTTGGCGCGGAAGGTTGTATTTTGAGAAGTGCCTTGCGAAGCGTTTCGAGAATTGAAGTTGCCGAACCGGAAACGGACCGTGATAAAATTAGTTCGTTTGCTCGGCTCGTTATCACATCGCAGGGTTCAAGCTTATTTTTCCCGCTGCACGGTTCCATTCAATCAGCCTGAAAATACGATTGTCGCCAACGACGTCATCAAGCTGAACCCACCTTGATGCAAATTGCGCCGAACCGAGCGTTTCTCTGTATTTTCCTCGTCAGCTTTCAGCAAACAATTTCCCCGAACTTTACCGTTCATAAACTTGTCACCGAGATGACAGCATCAATTCGAAATCTATATTACAGACGTCACACAATAGCGTCATCGATTCTGACTCGTCGAAAGCGCCCTAGATGGGAATCCATGAATCGGTAACGAAAGCTTTCGTCAAAATGAATATTAACAAATTTTTTCCGTTTCTAATACCGAGCACCGGCGAAAATAATGAAATTCGCTAAAGCAAGGATTAATTAATTTATTAAATGAATCAATATTGCCGCATTCAGAAACGAAAATTGCAGGACGTGAATACACGTCAGCGGTCGCGAATGTGTTAAAATTGTGCTCTTTGTTAATATAATTCTTTCGTTCCCGTTATTTCTTGCCCATAGCTCGGACGAACTGTCTCGAACAACGATCCTCGTAGATAATATTTTTTATCCGGATAGCTTGAAAGTTTTATTCACAGCTGATCCGATTACAGTTACAATTAGTCGGATTACTTGTTTGCGCGTCGGCATGGATCTCTGGACGTTGATCCTGCTCAGCAAGCAGTATTTAATCCTTAAGTGGTTAGGTAATTTACGATGCACCTCTTTCTTCCGACTCGATTGCGAGGATGTCAGCCGTTTAATGCAAAAATGAACACGCGCCTTCCATTATGTCAACCAGTATCAATCTTTAGAGATGCCTGTTCCCAAAGCTAAAAAGTTAGAAATTGAAAATTTTCGATTAAACGAGTAATTGATTTTTACACGTAAATTCTGGTATTTAACTCTCGGACTCCGATATTTCACTACAGTTTTCTTTCGATATAAGGCGATGTCTCGGGACCGGCTTCCGTCGTATTTCGGATGGAGAAGAATTTTATTTCTTATTTCGAAATAAAAAGCGTCGTCTTATATCGGAATAAAATTGTACATATTGACTCGGTCACAGCATACGGTTAAACCCGGAAATTTTACAAATTTGTCCAAATCAGCCGGTTTTTAGAAAACTCAACAATATGAATAATGAATAACATTCGGAAAGTCTGAAGGGAGTCTGGCGAGGAGCGTCGAAGTCAGTGTCTTCGAGTGGAAGGGCGAGGGGGATGGGAGGAAATTAATTAATCGATGCCGATTACGATTCGAGCAGATTTTCCACGGTGTTCCGTCCGGTTCTGTTTCCCTTCGACCCAATCATCTTCAGGACTCGCTTTTGTCTCGTGTTCCTTAACGATCCGATCCACCCCCTGCCGGCTTTTCCTTTCTCGAGTATTTCAATATTCAACGTTTTCGTCCCTTGGGCGGAGCTCGCCCTGCCCTTCGGTGCATTATGCACGATATTCCAGTGATAAGTAATCAACGAGTTAATTAAAGGACTCGAATCTTGTTGCCGAGGCCGACTCCTCCGACGAGCCGTCTGCTTCGGAGACGTCTGACCTGACGCGTGCTGTTTCCACTATCGATCCGACCATCGACTAGTACCACTTGCTCGATCGAGTTGTCGATCTCCATCGAGTCGTTTTTACAAAAGTTCGCTGTTGCAATTTTCATGCGATCACGCGACGCGGTTGCTTTGCAGACTATTTCCTTTTTTACGACAGGTTTTATCTCCAACGAAATAAACATGGAGACGTCGTGTTTCGCGAGTTCACATTTCAGATAGGTGCATAAATTTTACGGTTCAATCGTATGCGCGTGTATGCGTATTTTTCCTGAAATATTTCCTAGGAATTTTGAAGCCTGCCTGGCGAGGTCATTTTTGCAAATTATGATGGCGGGATTGCGTAAATATAACACGTAAATGATTTTCAGTTTATTGTATGCGCAGTCCTTCGATGTTATACTATATTATCATTATGTGTAATTAGAATATTAACAGGATATTTAGCATTAAAAAAAAGTTGTTTGTTATTTCTACAGGTTTTCACTATCATCTTTGATCCGGGCTCTTTTTTAGAGACTTTTTGACATACTGTCTGTTACCCCCTCGTTCTTGCTCGACAGTTTTAAGTCTCGAAACTTCTACACAGTATAAAAACGCGAACGCGGTACAAATTGTGAGTGACCATAACTTCGATATTTCCTTGTCGGAACTCGTGAGAGCGCTTCGTAAAACATACACAACGAAAAGTTTCATTCATGAACTTTCCAGTTTGTTCGGAACGCATCCCGTTTATAAAAATCATCCGTCGACTTCAGTTTTTCCGAAGTGCCGTTTGCAAAATTGGCAGGATCAGCCATTCGACGGAAATCATAAATTCGTAATAATCGTTACACAATTTTTTAAGCTCTACCGACAATCCAGGAAAGAGTCTCGAATATCCGATATAAAAGTTTGTCTGAAATGTCTTTTCGCAGGGCCAGTGGTTTCCGAGTAATTTCAAGTCTTGTTGGGCGATATAAATACTTTTTGCCGGTAACATAGTTCGTATCAATACGGACACCGCGACGCAACAAGACGAAAAAGTTATTGAATTACACGCGAGCGATGAAACGTTGCTGAAAAGCGACAGCGAAAACGACGACGAGTTAATTCGTTTTCCCCGAGTTAACGGGTTAGAGGGATTCGACAAATGGACACTTCTTCATCCGCAGTTTTCTCAGCGGAGGATCAACACGAGAATTTAGGAGCCTCGAGGGTTCGAAAATGTCGCTCGAATCCGATTCGCTTAATTCTCAGCGCGATACAGTCCTCAATTTGTGGGGAAGCAATCGACGGGAACAGGCCACGGAGTGTCAAGAGATGGAAAACGAAGGAAGACGAAGAGAGACAGAGAGAGAGAGAGAGAGAGATGGAAAGGAAAGAGGAAAAAAAGATTTATTAATGGGAAGAAAGCGGAGGAGGATTCCGTGGCGAACGGCGCAGCTCGAATCGACGGAATAAATTTTACGGGGACCGGTGACTTTTCCATTTCCCTCGCCGCAGGAAATTGAAGAGTTCGGTTAAATGCTATCGATGTATCGAATTGCTTGAATATCGCGACGCCAGTTTTCGCGGAATCGCCGCGACGTCACCGCGTTTTTCAGGCCGCAGCGTACCGGCGAGAAACACTGAAATCCTGGCCGAAAGTCAAAACCGAAAATGCTTCGATTCTCCGAATCCATACCGAGTGAATCTGGAAACTGAAACCGGTCGAAACTCTGTCCCTATTCCAGCTATTTCACATTTTCCGTCAAGCTGTACCGTGATTTTTTTACAGAGCTGCATCCGTGCAGTTGCAATTACAAAAGAATTTTTATTACGGAATTTTTATGTTTCAGAACGGAAAGTATTAGTATTTCGATCTTTTAATATATTCCATTTTATAAAAATATTCTCGCGATAGACCAGATTTTCTAGATTCAAACAAAAATCAAACGAAAATCGAAAATTCAATTTTTAACGAACGCCTCTGAATTTCCTTGTATTCATTTCTATTGTGATGTATCTGAATAGTTTATCTTACGAAATATTAACCCTTTGCACTCGAAGCCATTTTAACCCCGAAACGAAACATTTCTTCCGACGTAGATATATTTCCCTTGTATATATTTTCTTTCATGTTAAATATACGAAAATGGTGCAATTTATTCGTACAATACCGAAATGTTTAGTAATTTATTACATTGAAACGAATTTAATAATGCAAAAAAAAAAAAAATAGTGACGCTTTGCAGTCACGATTCGAGTGCTAAGGGTTAACTTTGGCGAGGACTTTCGTAATTTTGTAGGAAATTCGACCTTCTCCGTGGTTTCGTTCGAACGCTGGCGATAGTAATTGCGCAATAACGAACGAGCCATTGGTTATTGCTTCTAGAGCTTCCCAATGGCCGTGAACAACACCGTGTATCAAACTATACACGGTCGAGAGTGCTTTGACGTAACAGCCGAGTTCTTTGCACGTAGTGCGCGAAGTGTTTATTTTACAAGGGAAAATATACAATATTTTTCATACCTAGGTACGTTCGCCGGTGCGATAGCTGTGCTAAACGCAAAGGTGTAGTAATAACACAGAATTTTTGCAGGAGGCACACTGAAAAAACTGTTGATAATTGTTTTAGCGAATTGAAACGAACATATTTTCGACGTTCGGACCACGATTTTTGCTTTTTTCAGTGAACTGCAGAACCTTTTGCATTCATAGCCTTTGAAAAAATTCGCGAAACACAAGATTTAAGGATAAAAGTAATCTCCCACAGCATTAGCGAAGGGGTGGCAACATTTTTCTACATTTATTCGTGAAAGCGTAAACGCACATTGTGAGCTCGATGTAAATGGAATTTAACGTAAATTCGCATTTTTTCCAGCGGAAATAGAACGAGACACTGTAAAATTCTATGAAACGCATCACGCGATAATTCCGTGACGATTTTCATGCACTCCGCGCGCATAAAATGTCGTTTCTGAAACCAACAAATTTAACAAGCATTTTTAGTGTCTTCCGTTCTGATGTGCACCGATATTAGGCTCGCTCAGCAACGCCATTCGACAGACCGCGCGTTATCACCGTTCTCTCTGCATTATAGATATTGTACCAATATGTACGCGTAGCCAGCCTGCACGCGCGTGTCTGAATTTCAAATTTCGATTTTCCAGCAGATGCAAAGGCTATAACGACTATTTTATCCGCATGTTATTTCCACGTCGTAAACCCCGCGCTACGTGCCGCAATTTGATAATAATGATAAACCAGAGATAATGCGTGCCGCACGGAACACGTGTACGTGCCGTATTATCCGTGGACAGTGACAAATTTTCCGAGTTGCAACAGTTGGATTTTATTTGTCGCCGATCGAATCAGTGTGTTCGCGAGCTTTCGTATCTCGAATCGGCCGATCCGGGTCAACCACTCGCTCGCGATCAACTTTAACGCGCTTTCCATCATCGATGATTCACTATACCGTTCCCATTTCGACTGCAGCGGTCCATGCTGACCGACAGTGCAAAATCAAAGTAGAGGATAATTGAAATATTCGGTTACCCCGCGAGTAATGCGATTTTTCTTTCATATTTTGGGAAACACGGGGAAACAGTCGCAATCATTCGTTTTTCATATGTATATAATTCTGTAAGAAAATTATGAAAAATATGGGTTGTGTTTTTTTGATAGGACATTCCTTCACACAGAGACAGATTCTTAAATTTTTTACACAGAATTTTAAAACTTGGCTTCCCGTTTTGGTAAGCGAAAAACACATACAGTCTTTTCTCGATATTTGTCGCAAATAACTGGATGATAAAAGTCGCAGAATTATCCCCACCATCGCGGGGTATACCCAGTCAGGTGCCACGAATACTTTCTCCTGGACGGTATATGTCGCTGGCAAGACCCGTGTTGTTGACATATATCGAGAAAACATTGTATACACACCTGCAATAATATGTAGAAGAAGATTGGACTAACTCGTTGCAAAGTATCCTAATTTCCTCTGTTCATGCTTCCAATGGCTGCGGCGATATAGCGTGGCGCAAATGGAAAGATAAACATAAATGGCTCAGTGCTTAACCACTCAGCCTATTAACCTGAAGTATGATGATTATTACTTGACGATTACTCCTTAATTTTCTTTATCCTCATCTTCTGCTAATTCCTAGTTCCCCCACATCGAACCTCATTTATCCCTTGAGCGAATTCAGCTAATTTTTCACTGATGTCGAATAAATGGTATGCTTTACAGTTTGTTAATTGCGAATGAGTCACTTTTCGCCTTTTTCTCTTAGAAAAAGACAAAGCAAACTTCTGCAAAGTTTTCAGAAAAGCAGGGACCAAAAGTAATGGTTATTCTAAAATTTTCTACGACAAAAATCAGTAATACAAAGTTGATTATTATTGAAATTTGAGATAATCTGCAGAACATATAAAGACAAAAATTCGAAGAACAACACTTCTCTCATTGATAACTGTTGTGAGCGATCAATATAAATTTCTCTCATTGATAACTGTTGTGAGTGATTAATATAAGCTCTCATTGATAACTGTTATGAGCGATCGAAATAAATTTCTCTCATTGATAACTGTTATGAGCGGTCGAAATAAACTTCTCTCATTGATAACTGTTGTGAGCGATCGAAATAAACTCTCATTGATAACTGTTATTAGCGATCGAAATAAATTTCTCTCATTGATAACTGTTGTGAGTGATTAATATAAGCTCTTATTGATAACTGTGATGAGCGATCGAAATAAATTTCTCTCATTGATAACTGTTATTAGCGATCGAAATAAATTTCTCCCATCGATAACTGTTATAAGCGATCGAAATAAATTTCTCTCATTGATAACTGTTATTAGCGATCGAAATAAATTTCTCTCATTGATAACTGTTGTGAGTGATTAATATAAGCTCTTATTGATAACTGTGATGAGCGATCGAAATAAATTTCTCTCATTGATAACTGTTATTAGCGATCGAAATAAATTTCTCCCATCGATAACTGTTATAAGCGATCGAAATAAATTTCTCTCATTGATAACTGTTATTAGCGATCGAAATAAATTTCTCTCATTGATAACTGTTGTGAGTGATTAATATAAGCTCTTATTGATAACTGTGATGAGCGATCGAAATAAATTTCTCTCATTGATAACTGTTATTAGCGATCGAAATAAATTTCTCCCATCGATAACTGTTATAAACGATCGAAATAAATTTCTCTAATGGATAACTTTTATTAGCGATCGAAATAAATTTCTCTAATGGATAACTTTTATTAGCGATCGAAATAAATTTCTCTAATGGATGACTGTTATAAGCGATCGAAATAAATTTCTCTCATTGATAACTGTTATTAGCGATCGAAATAAATTTCTCTCATTCATAACTGTTATAAGTGATCGAAATGAATTTCTCTCAACGACAACTGTTACAAGCGATCGAAATAAATTTCTCTCATTGATAACTGTTATTAGCGATCGAAATAAATTTCTCTCATCGATAACTGTTATAAGCGATCGAAATAAATTTCTCAAGTGGATAACTGTTATTTGCGATCGAAATGAATTTCTCTCAACGATAAGATTTACCAACAAGGGAAAAACATTTTCGGTTACTTATAACTTTTAATTTTCGGTTACTTATAACTCATACTTACAACTTCGGTGACTCATGACTTTCTTTCTTTTTGGTTACAACAGTTATATGGTCCCTGCAAAAGACTTCACATTTCCATCTCGAATTCAGTCCAGTTTTCGGAAAGTTCAGAGATCGAACTTAGCCGATACCTTTCTCGGAGTCTCCAGTCGCCGCAGAGTTGCAAAAAAGGTCGAAATTTTCATCGCACGGAAGTTCTTTTGTTAGTAAAAACACATACTGGCGACCCGACGCGACCCGACGCGGCGAGTTCTCTCGAAAGTAGTCCGGCGTTAGGAAAATAAACCCGAGGGATGCTTTCGAAGCTCGACAGGCTTTTGGCTGGCTGGCCGGCGGAAAATTGTCACGAATAATATTTTCGCGTTCCCTGCGAAGGGCTGGAGGGCGACTGAAGGGATGGGGAGCTCGATCGAGCTCGGAAAAATCACATTTCCGAACGGCGAGTTGCGGCAAGCCGAGGCGAGGCGAGGCGAGGCGAGGCGAGGCGGGGCGGCTTTGACATGAGACGACAGGCCGGGCGGGAGGAGTCGTCAGGCGTATTTGCATCGAAGTTGTTTCGCCGTCTCGGGGATCCAGTTCCGAGTTTGCCGCGTATAATTTACCACGAACGACGGCGGTATTCCGATAAAAATCGGCCGGGACGAGCGTCGAAGCCCCGTTTGAATCGCTCTCGACGCGAATCATGAATAGTAGATTACTCTTAAAAGGCACGCGTCGCGCTCTGATTTACGAATCTCCCCCGAGGAACGATTCCATTGTTCCACGGGACGCGGAACGACACGCCAAAGCAGATTCCGGCGGATTGTTTCAGTTCGAATTAGCGGTTTGCTGAAGAAACCAACGAAAATTTGAATGTCGGGCTCCCGTGTATGTACTTAACCGGGCCTGCGCGGGCTCGCGGCCCGCACGCGGCCCGGTGGCGTGACGCTGCTCTTTTGGATGGAAATTCTAACTAAGTAGCGAATCACATCACGATAATTCAATTTCCACGAGACGCGGGGAGAATGCGCGTCTGTAAATTTCGTGCTCGTTACACGCCGCGAATGTCGACCGGGTAACCAGACTCCCCGAAAAGCTCCGCGCGTGATTAAACAGGAAGAATGGGCAGAGTCCGATCGATCAAATCGACTCGGGAGATAGGTCTATTTGCATTCAATTAATCCGTCGACGACGCAGACTGCTGATCAAGAGACTTCGCCGGTTTGGTTGCCGGATTTGTAAACGTTTATGTGCCGTCAATCTCGCTGATTGGAATATTCTACCGATTTTTAATCGAAACGGTACGGAACGAACGATTTTGTAATATTCGACAGAAAAGTCTCACGATGTGGGACAAGTTTCCAAAATTTTTCAATATATTTTCGGACGCTACAACGAATACCCTTTTCAGCACGGCTCCCCATTCAATTCTTCGAAATCGAGCTTTCCAAAAATATTCGAAAAATGCGAAACGCACGATTGAAGGATAGAAACGTTCGCTGATAGCGTTAGGCGAACGGTGGAAAATTCTGTCGCTGTTTTCTGGAAAAATTTGAAAGCACGAGAATTCAATAACAGAAATATTTGTTTGCGCATGTCCATCCACTCAATTTTCCAAAATGCGACGTCCAGAGACAAATCACAAAAAAAGATAAATTTGATAAAAATGTAAACTTGCATGCAATCGTGAACTCGGAAATGGAAGGTAAGCTCTACTATTAGATAATGTTCCGTTCTCTTGGATAGCAATTTTAGTAAAAGTAGAACACGAGCATGTCTTCGCGCGGAAATGGAGGTTGCAGAAACAATTCTAAAACTGCGTTTCCAACGGGAACGGGCTCCCGAAACAGCAACAAATCTGCGATCGTGTTCGCCGGCAAAGTGCAAGCGCAATCCTGTGTTCCTTTGGTCACGGTGGCTCGATAGATTTCTTAATCCCGGCCGTCGCGACGGAGGCGTCGCGCACACCCTCGAATTCAATTCCCCGGAAGTCGGACGCGCGGGACACGGAAAATATCGGGGAAAGTGGTGCTCGCGGAGATAAAGTCTGTTTGATCGAGGGAGAGGGGTTGTTCCCGCGGAGATTCGATTCGACTCGACTCGATTCGATTCGATTCGATTCGATTCGATTCGATCACCGGAGGTGTGTTCGGCTGTGCTGCAAGGCCAATCTTTGGCCCGGGAGAGCTGCGCGTCCTCTCTTAGGCTCCGCGGGGGCAATTTCGCAGGGCGCGACCACGCAGTCGTCAAATTGCCCGATAAACATTCGCGAAATTGGAAAACAATCTGTTCTGTTGAATCTTCTCGAATCTGTGCGATCCGTCGTCTTTTCTCTCTTTTATTTCAGAAATTGTATAACTGAACTGTCTTCCCATATGCAGCTATGCCATTATTAATAAATACAGTAAAGTCTTGGTCCAAGCCGAACGGACCTACACGATCTTAGTCAGTTCACCTATCCATGCCTAGAGGGGCCTAGAAGCTCGAGCTGCAAACTTCTTTATTTTTCATTATCTTTTTATGGGATTTTCACCAACTTATTCGTGGCATTTTTTAAATTAAAACCACACTAAACACGATATACAACATCCAACATATCCTACTCGAATGTCCTAAATTCTCTTCTCAACGATCCAGATTTTCCATCGAAAATGACCTCATGACAAATTTAAGCGAGAACAATATTGGAAACGTCCTTCTGTTTTTTAAATCGATTGATATATATAAAATGTTATAAATTTGTTTTTGCTGTACCCCACCGCAATGTAAATATTAACTGTAACCTTCTCTTTTATATTCAATTGTAATCGATGTGGTCGCTAATGACCTAGCTGTTAATGCGACCACTTTAAAATAAACGATATATAATAATAATAATAATAATTTCAACTGTATTTAATGGTTTAATTGACGGTATATAGTTTGGGCCGCGCGGTTGTTTACAAGAAAATATTATAGTAGTCCTACACGATCTATGTCACAGAACGGACTTGGGTTTAGACCAAGACTTCACCGTAACGTAAATTCGTAAAATAAGTTTAAAAAATTGACGCAAAAGTGCATTACTATATTGGCGGATTGCTATCAAATTGATGTTTCTTGGGACCTTAGGGCATTCACAGCTTTATTTACCAATTATTTTAACCAGTCAAGCGCGTTTGACGTGTATACATCCAAAATTCTATTGCGGTGCGGTGAACATTAATGAATCGTTAATTTCTTATCGAATAAGAATGTAATTCTTTCCCATTTAGCTTTCCTTTTTTCGTAACATTTATAATAGCGGCGTTCGGCCTGCATTTGACGTGTATACTCGTCATTGCTTGATTTTAATTCCGCGCCGTGAGGGATTTTTAAAATTAGATTCCACGGTTGACTGGTTAAGCATATTTTATGAGATAATTTTTCTACACAAGCTTTTTGGTAGTTTCCAATTTCACATTCCATTCGCTCGACTTAAGAGTTCGCAATTAAGTAATTCGCAATAAATGCAACTGACGTATATTGCTTTGTAACAGTGACAAGACTGAGCCCATTATTGTAACATATGCTTCAATGAAGATGTTCATTAAAAAACTTCCGATGAAAACATTTTTACAATTTCAGTAATAGTAAAAGAAAAAATTAGGAACCAGTCATTTTGACTGGTCCGGTAGTGTTGATACTGTGTATTTTAATACTCCAAATGGACCCGTACTCCACCGTTGAAGGGTTAGATATTTAATATGTGTTTTTTGGCATAAAATTCGATGACCAGTCACGAATAGCAAAGGACACGAATTTCGTCCAGGTTTTCGAGGAAACGCGACCGCTGCGCGACGCGACAGCCGTCGAACTTCGCGCAACTTCCTAGACGAGATTAATGAATGTTTCTCGTTAAAAGAATGCCCCCTGTTCCGTTGAAAAGGTAGCTCTGTTCCACCCCCGCAGCAAGACCGTTCGTATTAACGGTGGAGGAGGCGCGCGAGCGCCGCAACTCTGAAAAGTCTGTGAGCTCTATCCCATTGAATGGCTAGACGGACCGGCACAAGGACCCTCTTGAACTCTATTCATCCGTTTCGCTCTTTTCAACTGTGCCTCTTTCTCTCGTGGGCGCGTGTGTGTCCGTTTTTTTCGCCGTCTCTCTGACCCTTATCCATTTTTCGTTATCACAACTCGCGACCGCGGGCGAATCGCTTCGCTCGCGCAGGGCCGCACGCGACACGGCGCACGGTGGGCAATTTGGACAAAATCGGATTCAAAATCAAGGAACTTTCGATAGAAATCAGGTCGAGCGATGAAATTTTTTTTAAATTGAAGCTGCAACTTTGTAGAATATGGGAAAAATAGGGAGATTATTACCATCCAATCGTTTCAACGAAAAAATGATTTCATTTGTTTTCGTCACAAAAATCTATCTTTTGCAAGATCCTGAGGTCGTAGACAAATTTTGAGACCAGATTTGAAATCAGCGTGAAAAAATCTATGGGAAATGATGTGTAGCATGTTAAAAAACAATTTTTTCCGCGCGTGGCATTGGAAACACCACAATTTTCTTGAAATTGTGCAAGTTTAACGAATTTTCTCGAGGTTAAAAAGCGTTCGTACCATAATCTCCCTATTTTTCCCATATTCTACAAAGTTGCAGCTTTCGTTTAAAAAAAATTTCATCGCTCTACCTCATTTCTATCGAAAGTTCTTTGATTTCGAATCCGTTCTTTGATTTCGTCCAAATTGCCCACTGTGCGGCGCACACTGGACGCGATTTCCTGAAAAAATCGGACAGAAATCAATATCGCTCAAGAACTCAACTTTATTGTATCGCTTCAATAATAATATTAATCATACCTTTTTACCTTCGTAAACAGTTGTATCTTCCTTGTCTAGTAAATAATAATTGGTGGAAATTACAGAGAAAAGAGACTTATCAGTTTTACATATGTAAAGAAAATGTATTTCTTTAATTTATTATTTGACGGCACATCTTCAAGTGACGGTGGAGTAGAGAACGTTCCAGACGGTAGTTAGAGAGAGAGAGAGAGAGTGAGAGAGCGAGATAGGAGAGGATAGGATAGGAAAGACAGATGAAAAGTGTAGAGACGTTAACCAAAGTAATTAATAAAGAATCGTTGGTAAAAGGGAATTGTCGCTTGGAGAATAAACTTTAAATGTCGTTTCTCTGTTTCATGTAAAACGTTTGTGTATATAATCTAAATAATATTTATTTGAACCAAATTAAATTCTCCATTTCAGAGCAACGCACACGTGTCTACACCTTCTGCCAATTTCCCAAGATAATAATAGAACAATCTTATACATATTGGACATAAATAAATCATATTACGAAAAGTTTTCATTTTTCAAGAATTTCTCTTCATTTTCGTCCCATTTCACGAGGAAATCGTCCACTGTGCGACGTTGCGAATCGCCAAACGTCTTGCACATCTTACGAAATTGATTTGTAAATGGTTTTCTCGTGTTCTCGCAGATAGTCTTCGGCGACTTGGAATGAAAATCCGATTTTACGATCGATGCAACTTCCGTCCACGTGGATCGTACATTGGTAGCGCTGTGGGGCAGGTCGCGTTCGCAACACTCTGCTAATAGCGGGGATTACACGGAAATTTATCGGCGAAGATACGCTAATTTCGAACGGGTCGGGAATAGGAACGCGGCCGAGCAGACCGGGCCGGGCCGGGCCGGGCCGAGCCGGGCTGGAAGTTATCGATAACATCTGGGAATGGTATCCCCGCCTCGAGGAGTTATTATCGATGGACGGGAGATCGACGGAGATTGTGTCTCGAAGAGGAAACGATGTCAGTCCTTGGCTGGCTGATCCGCCGGACTGGGATTCGGCTATTCAGGGCCAATCGGCCGATTTCGAGACGTTGCCGAGTTCCCCGACTTGAGAGCGCAACTTTCGATTGGATGATGAATGATGCCTACCAGGAATTCAATAGACGACGGGCTTCGTCTAATTGATTTCGAATTATTAACCAACGCTTCGACGAGATTCCGTACCTCTTTCTGTCCCCTGAACCTTAATAAGACGGATTCTCATTTTAAGACAGTGCTCTTAATAGTGATCTTGAAATTATTAGTGAAACTAAAATTGTTTCCGAAATTGTTAAATAAGACGGAAATATCCTTCCAGTGGATGTTTTACAGCAGCTTGACCCCTTACTCTCGGATGTTTTTACAATTGAAGCTTACTGTTCGTCAGTTTACTGAACCTTTGACGCGAACTTAATTAAGTAACTTAATTGCAACGTGCTTTCCAGACCTCAAAGACTGCCAGGGTAAAGAGCTCGCAGAAAATTAGACGAATTTCGTATACATAATTTTCCCCTGTTCTATGGGACTCGAAAGTGGCCCAGCATTTCCTCACTGTCAACTACTAGCCATAAACAAGAAATTACGTTCATTTTTCTAACCACCGTCAGAGCCTTTAAACTTTACTCTCGGTGCCAGCCTAAGTTACCAGGTGACTAAAGAGCGCCAAGAGTTCGCGCGAAATTAGACAAATATTGTGCGGGGCGAACTTCGCGACGCCACGTTTTCCTGAAGTCGGAAGTCTTCGCCGACATTCATCCTCGAGGAAAGTTTCCACGAGCATCAGGGTCGGTGGAAACCGTTAACAAAGCAGGCCGAGTGGCGATCCAAAAACGCGGCGGCGAGGAGGCCGCCGGATTACAGCCAGGGCAAAACAAAACGCGAATCCGAGAGGCGAAAAAGGGGCGCGCACCCTTGCGCACCCTGTGCATTATTCTTCGGGGTGTCCGGCGCCCGATACACTAACACTAGGTTCACGGAGCACTGAAACTGAATATTTTTTGCACCACTTCATAAAAACAACAAGAACGCGCTACCCAAAATTTTGGCAATATTTTTAAAGTAATGTGTACCCAGAGAAATAAATTTGCTAAATAATTTTTCATCCATGTATCCTTACAATTTTAGTATTTTTATATTAAAAATATTAAAACCAGTCATTTTGACGGGTCCCGTAAACCTAAGAGCGTGACAGCTCGGTCGGTCACTATGAATAATCAAGAGGGTGGTCCGGCGACGCGTGGGCGTACAGTGCCGCGATAAAAATTAATTTATAGAAATTAATTTCTCAGTCTGACCTATCTCGGCCCCCGCCCAGCAGTCAGTCTTTCCGATAGAAAGGTGACCGAACACTTCAAGAGAGTGCAGAACACGAAAAATCGATTTTTTCAACATGGAAAACCAGTTTCGTTCGGCCGCATAGTGGACGGTTTCCTCGAAAAAATGGGGCAAAAGTGAAAAAATATTCTTTAACCCTCAGTCAGGCGAGTGAGAACAGGATCGAGCACATTGGCTGTGCCTGTTAGATCAGTTGCGCCCGACGGAGGGTTAAAAAATGAAAATTTTTGATAATACGATTTATTAACCCTTTGCACTCGGCGCTATTTTTTGATTCTAAAACTAAATTTTTCTTCCGTCTTGGAATATTTTCATTTTATTCATGCGAAACTAATCCGATTACCACATATACTAATTAAATGTTTCGTAATCTATTAAATAGAAATTTTGTAATGTAACAAATATTTTGTAATATTTTTTGTAATTTCTTTGAAATAATGCCATAATAATTTCTAGTGGTGCATCAGAGTCACCACTCGAGTGCAAAGGGTTAATGTCTGATATAAGGTGGAGTGGGGTAAAACCGACTCGGAAATTGTAAAGCTTACTTTAAACTGATGTAGTTTCTATCTATTCCACTAAAACCTAATAATCTTAGTGTTTGTTCTTTAAGTTGCATTAATTTGGATTAAAAATATCTTCTGAAACTTATGATTTTCTTAATAAGTTAAAAACAGTGCTGCTAGGGCGGACTTCCCCGGAACTGGGGTAAAACTGCACCTACCTAAAAATTATTGAATATTATTTCCTTATATTATGGGGCAAAACCGGAATTATTATTAATAATAAAATAACATAAGAATAAAAATTCGCAGAATACGTAGCAGTCTTCTATGCTGATCATTGAATACTAACCAAGGGAAGATTTCTACCTTACAGTTGGTACAATGCAACGTACGTTCGAATAAATAAGGGCCTGGTGCGGATTTGCCCCGCTGCTCCTTAAATACAAAATCGGTCGTTCGATAGGCTCGGTGTCGAATGGGTATACTAAAATCAATCGTTTTGAATTTCGCCCGAGTCAGATAGGCGATTTGTAGCGCAGCGCCGTGATAATTCGCTTGCTTTGTCGCGGGAGCAAAGGGGATGAAAGCAAAACGTGCAAATTGTAGAGGAGACGCGGAAACGGTGGAAGAATAGCGCGAGGGTGGGGGGTGGGGGCGAGGATGTCGGGCATGTAGAGAAGAACAGAAGGGGCGTGCGGGGGCGAGGGAAAAGAATAAAGGAAGGCCGCAGGGGTTGTGCACCGGGTCCCAGGGTGGCCACGGCCAAAAGCCAATACGATTCTATGGCGCAACCGGGGGGATGGCCAGCGGAAGGGGCGCAAGAGCCGGGATAAAGAGGGGAATGAAGTAATCCTGGGTGTTGCCTCGGAAAAAAGAGGGAAAAAAAGGGGTAGTAACCGTGGCGAGGGTGAATGGCTCCGGTGCATTTAGGATCACAATTGAGTGGAGTCGAGCTCTGCAACCACCGTTCATCAGCCTTGTCACGGTCCACAGGATGAAAACTGTTCCCGCCGATTAACGTTTTCTAATTCCTCCGGCGTTTTTACTACCAACAATGGATATAGGCTGCGCGCCTAATTGCCTGGCGAATTATCATCCCTCCTCGTGGGGCTCAAACCGGCAGGTTTACGGGCGGACAATTGCCGATCGTTCGAATAAAATGCTCGGCTCGTGTACGGTCGTTCGCGGACAATCCGCTCGAACTGGGTTACTGCGTTTCTGCAATCGAGAACGCTATTCGAGGTTAGGGGGATTCAGGTCTTCGTACGTTTTCGGCTTTTCTCGCTCGGGCTCCGAGGCTTTGTCGAAATTGACGCGTCGCAAGCCAGCGCGTTCGTCTGGATTACCGATTCTTCTGGGCTTCGCCTCGGAAGAGTTTAATTATCGTTAAGGTGTTCGATCCCCTTCCTCGTAATTTTCATTATACCTACTGTTTTCTCTATCGTGATTTGCCGTGTTCCGTCGTTTCTGTTTTGTGATTGTGCATGAGTTTGAGAGGGTGGTTCGTAGGTGCAGTTTGCCCAAGAATAACTTTTTTCAAAATGGACCAAGTGACAAATTTTGTTGGCGAAGTCCGCGTGTTTCGTAGGTTGTAAGGGCAGTTAGGGCCGCGCGAGGCGTCAGCGTCCTCCGTTCCTCGAAATCCTGCGCGAATCGAAGGCTAGGAATCGCTTCGGCGTCGGGCCTCGATCGCGCTCGAAACATGAACGCCGACGTTGAAACACGTTTGATTGATTCACCGCAATTTCCCCGGGCGGATGTCGAACCGAGCGGGCTGACGCGCGTGGGCGGCACAATGTGCCCCGCGCCGTGCGTTTTATTAATCAACGCATCTCCCGCAGGCCCGGTAGTTTTGCGGCGTGTTATCGCGCCCGGGAAAATCTGCTAGGATTAACTTTCCCGATTCATTGGGCCGCAGCGCGGCGACGCGACGCGGCGACTTGACGCGGTCTCCCGTATTCGCCGGCGCGGCGGATCACCGCGTCGTTTTTAATCGTTCCAGCGGCGCGTGCACGCGTTCCGTTATTTACGTGCCAGTGCCCCGGTATTATCAACCATATTCCACCAAGGCCACCGCCATCGCCGCGGCTGGACGCTACACGAGTCTCTGGTTTTACAACCGTTGGTAACGAGCGTCCTGCCATTCCGCGCAATATACTCTTCGGAGACACAAAAACCGCTCCTCTCCTGTCCGCGACATAATCCTGTTTTCATCACCCGGGTCCTGTTTTCCTTCCCAACAATGTATACTTTTCTCCCCCCCCCCCCTTGCTTTCGTGACCCCTGGCCCGCACACGTCCGCAGGACCTGAAAAGCATGAAAATGCCATTTTGACGCTGTAAAATAGTAACTTCTGAATGGGGACAGTTCACCTAACAAGAGAATGCAGGGAAATGGAGGATAGATACGAATGTCGAAGCGTGGCTTCTAAAGTTGAGAAAGAAGAGAGGTGAGAGAGCAGAAATTTAAATGTAATTGAAGAGTAAATGAAAGGTAACAGAATAGGAAATTGTGCAATAATCGGGATGAGAATTGGAGTAGGCAGAATGTAGGTGGAGTGGTCAGAGTAGGGATGAGAGAGAGAGAGAGAGAGAGAGAGAGAGAGAGAGAGTTTTATTTTGTTGTAAGTGTAGGATATTGTAAACCGAGCCCAATTCTTGGCTGTAACGCTGAATAAAGCAATATTGTTATTATAATAACTTCTGAACCATGAAATTGAATAGGTAAAAACGTAACATTTATGGCTTCAAATTCCAAGAAAAATCAATTTCAATTTATACGGTGTTACATGTGAATAAGTGGAATTAATGTTCCTCTGCATTAACCCTTTGCACTCGAGTGGTGACTCTGATCCACCACTAGAAATTATTATGGCATTATTTCAAAGAAATTACAAAAAATATTACAAAATATTTGTTACATTACAATATTTGTATCTAATAGATTACTAAACATTTCAATATTATATGTGGAAATCGGAACAGTTTCGTACGAATAAAATGAAAATATTCCAAGACGGAAGACAAATTTCGTTTTAGAATGAAAATAGCGCCGAGTGCAAAGGGTTAATATTCCTGAAGTAAATCTGTAATTTCTGGTAGATTTGTTGCAGGTTGTAAATGAATTTTTTTCATCATTTAGTCAACAAATCATAGTTTATCACAGTATAGTCGTTGCTAGGTTCCATTAAGTTCCGGCTAACATATGCATACTTAAAGGTCAAATTCATTGCAAAACTTGTGCTCACTTGAAAAAACCATAATTCTCAAAATGTAATAACAATTACTCGTTTCAAAATCTTTTGAATCCCAGAAGATGCAAGCTTTCATACAACCGTTCACAATATTTTGACAATAACGTACAAGAACATCTCTGATCACTCTCCATCTTTTCTGTCGTATTCCTGAGGAAATTCCCTACCGATTTAAACAAAAAAATGTTCAAAAATTGCATTTCTCAAAATGTTCCCCGTTAACGTTCCTCGCGAAGTAAGAGCGTGTGGGGGTGGAAGAAGACTCGATATCCTCGGTTCGTCTTAAAAAGTATCGCGTCTGGTTGTCGTTCATTCTCGTGGATCTTGCAACGAAACTCTCGAGTATGTCGGGGACCAGCAGAGACACGATTGAATAATTCGGCGTGGGATGATGGAATAATCACGAGGTGGGCAGACCCCTAGCAGCAACTAGCGACGCGTCGCTATTCGAAATGCATTTCCCCAAAGTCGGCCCCCTCTAATTGGTGCGCGGTGTTTCGGTGCTGTTTAGTTATTTAGCGTGTGTCGCAACCCCAACGGAGAGGGTTGCATCAACCCCTACGATACCTTGTCGGTTGCCGGCCAAGCTATGACGAGGCGGCGCCAAAGATAGACGTGTTTCTGAATTAATCGTGACGGAAGGCGCGTGCGTCTTCCTCTTCCGGTGAACACGAGTGGTTGCCTCGGAACAACGACGCCGGGTCGTCTTCTTTCGGTGACTTTATTATGCAACCGCTTGCCCCTCTGCGACGCATACTGAATCTTGCTAATGAAAGCTTTAATAAATCTGCCCGCGGAAGATTAGATCCGCCTTGCTTAGTAGCCAGGAAATGCGCCCAAGTGATGTGCTTTTATTTTCTAGAAGTATCAGTCAATCATCTTTTTGTCAATTGTGGGTCGAAGGATTGAATGAGGTGGGAAATGACAATTTCGTCGTTCGACTGTTGTCTGCTTTTTAATTACTCTCCAATTTTTATTTAGATGATAAGGAACCTTATTACTGTTGGGGTACCAATTACTGTGCCTATAATAATTATACTTACTTTAGACAATTTTGTTCTGGTGTACTGTAATTTCCTGACGTGAACTGCAACAGCCATTTTCGTTCCTGTGACGCGACCGACGGCTAATAAAGGAACAAGCGTGAAATATTTTTGTTGGAATTATTTTCGCTCAAGGTTCCAGCAATATTGGCTGCTGTCACTTCAGTGTGTTCCCTTGTTAATAGAATGACAGCGCTCCCGGCGCTCAATACTCGATTGATTTACTGCTTAACGTTTACACTATCACGGAACGATACGATGGAGCAATGATAAAATGTCCATTGAGAAAATCGGGGAAACAAATGGCAGTTAACCACCAGCATGAATCATTGCACATTCCCAATGCAGTGATTGGTTTCTTCGACTTGGTTGCTATGACAAAATGAACGAACATCTGATTTTCAGACGCCAATTCTGCGAGAGTAATTAAGTGCTCGTTGTAGGATTTTCGCACGAGAAATTCGCATTCTCGCTTCTGCCCCCCCCCCTTCCCCTCGCATCCGACAATAGAATTTTCTCGCCGTTACTTTTAATCCGGATATTCCTCTTAAACGATGCCTCGACGTCGAGGCAGAAAATCGCGAAGCATGAATATTAACACCTGCGGTTTACATTAAACGCCCGGCAATGAGTCAACTTCGCCGTGAATCCAATTAATTGAGTTACGAAGATTAAAATGCAAAAACGTCGGCTCTATGTAAATCTGGCGCGAGGGGTAAGAGGGGGGAAGTGATTTCGAGCGACCGAAAATTGATGGAAAGTTATCCGACCGTCTCTTTTCTCCTCTTCCGCGCGGTTCCGCGCAGTGAAAACAGAATAAAAAGAAAAAAAACAAACAAAAATGAAAAATGTTAGTCGACGGAATGATGTACGCGTTACAGGCTCTCGCATTGTCACCGGCGCTTTTTCCAACGTTTTATTCGGCCCGGTGACAAATGTATCCGGGGTCCGCGGAGTTGCAAATGTCGCGTCAGATCATAATCACCCGCCATTAACGGATTACCACGCGAGCTATAGTCGCCAGCTCGATAAATCGATGTGTAATCACACGGCAGTGCTTGCGATCGATTCGATCTCACGGCGAGCCTGCTCTACCGTTTACTCGAGATCCTGTAACATAATTGATACACGGTTTAGGGTTGCAGCTCGATAACAGGGATAAATCGTCGAATATTCGTTCTCAACAGGGACCATAACAGTTTTAACCAAAAAGAGAAAAAATCCATCGACTAAAATCGTATTGGTCACAAATAAGGATTATAAGTAACGGAACATTTGTTCTCCTGTTGGTAAATGTCATCGTCGGGAGAATTTCATTTCGATCACTTACAGTGAGGAGCAAAACTGAGTTCACACTATTTGAAACGGCATAACTTTTTTCAAATTGGACCAAATGAATCGAATGTTTTTGAGAAGTTGGAAGGATTAGTTTATTAGACGAGGTGCCAAAAATATTTTGGGAAAAGTTTGAATTGGTCGGAATCGCAAAAGAAATAGTAAAAGTTGGTTTTTTCAGCTTCCATATCCGAGCCTGTATCGAAAGTTTAAAAAACGAGTTTTATTCACAAATTATATCCATGCTGAAAATTTCACAAATTTTGAATAATTCACTTACGAGTTATAAACGATTATAAGTCGAAAATCGTAAATGAAACGGCAATTTTTCTCACTTTTAATCGTTGATAAGTCGTAAACGAATTATCCAAAATTTGTGCAATTTTCTATATCGATTCTCGGAAAAAGATATTCGAGAAAAAGAGCATCTTCTCTGTTAATGATTTCGATGTGTTCGAAAATAGTCTGACGATATTAAATTCTTCTGGAATTGACCGATTAATTTTTTTTATAAAACCGCAGTTTATTTGCAAGTGGGCATTCAATCTCCATGTATTTGTAGCGTACGCAGAAACATTTACGGAGGCTCACAAAATACAAATTTAAAAAATTTTTAATTTTTCTTGATTCACAGATTTGAAAGGTCGATAAGATCAAATTTCATCCGACGAATTGTTTATTGTCAGCTGAGTGGGGGCTATTTGATATACATTGTTCACGGGAAATTCGAATTTCCCACAGATGGGGCAAATCGTGCTGAAAGCAGAATTCTGTATACAATTTCATGGTCGACGCTCGGGCGCTCTATTATTAAGTATCTCCTGTTCACGGTGCAACCCCGTTGAACCACAAGAGCTAATTAACATCGCCACTATGCCGATCCTACCATAATTGACAGATTGTTTGTCGGGCAATCTGGAACTATTATCGAATCTTAATACAAGACTAGACAATCAAAGACGGCAGGTCGAATGTCGGTACTTCACGGGGACCGTTCTATACAGGATAAAATTATTCCAGTCGCGGTGCACCGCGTGCAGTTAAGTGCACCGACGCATTGTTTGCCTTGGCTTTTGTTCCTTTTCAAGGTGCGCTACTGTTACTGAATTAATCCTTACGAATTGGTCTGGCTGATCGCATCGTTGAAGCGGGGAAAGTACTTGGCAAAATTAGCCAATTAACGGTAAATATACGGGGTGTCCCCGATAATATCGGAGTATCTTGAAAGAGGTGGTTTCTGAGGTCATTTGAAGTAAAACTTGAAAATTAAGAACACGTGTGTATGTCATTTGTGACAGTGTCAAGTATATATTCAAGTAAGCTTGAGAATAGCTCTAAAGAATAAATTATTTTATATTTGCCTACATGTACAAAATGTCTAGGACATTCTCGTACCCCTTCAATTTTAACAAAGTTATTTACCGAGGAAAATAATTTCATAGAGCGACAACTATGGTGACAGTGTCAAGTATCCATTCAAATAAGCTAGAGAATAGCTCTAAAGAATAAATTATTTTATATTTGCCTACACGTACAAAATGTCTAGGACATTCTCGTACCCCTTCAACGTTAACAAAGTTATTTACCGAGGAAAATAATTTCATTTGACAACTATGTCATACGAGAATAGAAAAACGAAGAACTACCGAGAGCACGGTAAATGGAGAAAAAGCGGAAGCGAAAGAGGAAAAAAAAAGATTGACATAGTTTGTTTCCCGTGGCTCACCATGCACATTGTTCCGGCCCTCTGGTGTCGCGAAACAGATTCGCAATTCCCGATCGTAGAACATCATTTCAGCGAGCAAGCGTAAATATCAGATCACGCGCGAATATATGTGTAGTTGAAGCGTGGCGAGATTATCCTCCGGGAAAATAGTGAACACGGGTCCCGGCGATAATGTCGTGGAATCACGGCGCAGCTGGATTAATTCCGGCGGAATTGAGCTAATTGTTGAACTATTTTTGCCGGACGTGATTAAAGTCGGCCGTTCCCTCTGAAGAGATGTTCCTGTAATTCGTTTTAGTTGCCGGTGCCGCGGCCGTAATCAGGTTCATTTAAATCTAGTTTACGATAAGGATAGTTAGCAGTTAATGCACCGGATAATGAGGAGCCATTCTTTATTATAAACGCATTAAGAACGCCCGGATTCGAGGAACGGAAGGCGTGGCGAGTTAAACACCGTTGCGAATCATTCTTTTTCCTTGTTACCGAGACAGCTGCTTCTCTGAATCAACTTTCTGTAGATTTGCAACGCGATCGCGATTAGAATTCATTTCTCATACACTGGTCCATTCCATTCCCATAACTTCTTTGCGAGATTAAGAAAGTTTCAGCTTTTCCCGAGATCGATTTTATTTGATTTTAATATCGAACGTGCCGAGTATTGAACTGGTAAAACATTAGTTTATACAAATAACAACATTAACATATTTATTCCGTTATTTTTATAGTGTTGATAACCTTAGCCCATGTCTGCTGCAATCATCCGAAAATTTAAACGATTATTACAGTGTTTTACCGATATATGACCAGAAAACGGGTCTACCCAAGGACATATATCGGCTAGAAGATACTGCTCATAATAGTATCATAATTCGGGTCGGGTATTCCCCGCGGTGGTGGGACGTTTATCGGCTAGATATTTGGGACATATATCGAGAACAGACTGAACTTGCTGTTTCCCGTTCTTACAAGATAAGAAAGTAGAATGTACACAATCGTTTGCAGTTTAGTTCAATTCAATTTTCGCTTGGTTTCGATTAGTCTCTTTTGCGTCGGCAAATCAGGAATTTTTAGCCCTTTAGACCTTTCAGACGAAATTGATTGCAAAACGTATTGTACTGTGGACAGTTTAAGATTAAATGGTCGGACCGAGCAATTCCATTTGGGTACAAAAAATTAAACAGCTTGGTAAAAACGGATTCGCGTCAGCGAAAGTCTGGTTGCTTGCTCGGTGCCGAGATCCGAGAGAAGTCAAGGCTGCGCTGTCCCGCCAAACAGTTTCATTAATTTCGAGTAGAAGGAAGTCGGACGCCGTGACGCCGGCGAAATTCAATCATTCAAATTCCCGCAGCCGTGGACGCTTTCATCCCTCCTTCACGGACATTCTGTAGAATTTAAACTCTCAATCTTACAACCCTCGTTCCATCGCAACTCCTCCTCCCTAATGCGTTGAATTTCTTGATTCCAGCTGACGGGAATTCCACGTTATACACACTTAGGAACGATGGTTCAGTACGCTGGGAAACTTAATAACTAACATAATATCGACATACAAATTCTCGATATATTAGGGGTACCCTAATTAATATCATTTGCAAAGAATTTGTTTTGCCTTTGGTTCTGTACCGGTCGTTGAAGAGGAAACACGTATTCTTTTACAGTTTTCGGTGAAGCAGCCTGTGTTCAAAATATTCTAAAAAGTATAATTTTCTTTTACAACCCTGTAATAAAATGGCGGCGTCAATAACCCTCCGAAACAAATCTAAATCGTTTGGTCCACTTTTGAAAAAACTATTCCCTTTCAAACATTGTTTGAACCCTTGACAGTTTTCGGTAATGCAGCCTGTGCGCAAAATATTCTAAAAAGTATAATTTCCTTTTAAAACCCTGTAATAAAATGGCGGCGTCAATAACCCTCCGCAACAAATCTAAATCGTTTGGTGCACTTCTGAAAAAACTATTCCCTTTCAAACATTGTTTGAACCCTTGACAGTTTTCGGTAAAGCAGCCTGTGCTCAAAATATTCTAAAAAGTATAATTTCCTTTTAAAACCCTGTAATAAAATGGCGGCGTCAATAACCCTCCGCAACAAATCTAAATCGTTTGGTGCACTTCTGAAAAAACTATTCCCTTTCAAACATTGTTTGAACCCTTGACAGTTTTCGGTAATGCAGCCTGTGCTCAAAATATTCTAAAAAGTATAATTTTCTTTCACAACCCTGTAATAAAATGGCGGCGTCAATAACCCTCCGCAACAAATCTAAATCGTTTGGTGCACTTCTGAAAAAACTATTCCCTTTCAAACATTGTTTGAACCCTTGACAGTTTTCGGTAAAGCAGCCTGTGCTCAAAATATTCTAAAAAGTATAATTTCCTTTTAAAACCCTGTAATAAAATGGCGGCGTCTGTACCTTCCGAGGATCATTGCATACCTTTTCATTTTCATGCGGGATTTAATGTAACAACAAAGACATTCTTCTTCTACAAACATTCTGTAGAAGATGTTAGGAGGCACCTTGAGTCATATTTTGCTTCAAACCCTGGATTTCTATGAGAGGGAGATTGAAAATTTGCTGGAAAGATGGCAAACTGTCCTTGATAATGATGCAGATTATATAATAAATTAAAAAATAATAACCTGAATTTACTAGAAAATTTGTTTCAGATTTCGAAATAATTGAGTACTTATGGACACCCCCTAATATGTCAACAACACACGGGGTATACACCGCGGTAGTGGGGACCGCGACGTTTATCATCCAGGCCTTGGCGACATATATAGAGAAATCACTGTAATAAGGATAACGGGACTTACCGATGTCGTTTATTCTGTTTCACTATAGCAGAAGCGATTGTCACCGTTAAGATCTACGTAACACGATACTGACAATAGTTGAAGGTCATAGCTTCCGTAATGTCATAAATCGATATCATAACTGTTTCCCAACCCCTGCTGGAAAGTGTTCACTCGCTGGACAGGCAAACCCTGTACGAGATTAACCGAAATTACAATACCAATGGGAAGACAAAGAGAGGGAGGGGAAGAGAGTGGTACTGGTGGAGATAATCGCGATAAGGATAGGGGACGAATCGCATTCCCTTGATTACTTCAAAAGGCAACGGGGCCGGCTCGGATTTTTCGGTCCGCGTTCCGGGTTCATCTGTCGCGTGTTCTCGCAAGAGTGGGAGGCAGAAAGAGAGACAAAGGGAGAGATCAGGATTGGCTCGGCCGACGAGAGCAACTCAAACACGTAGTTTTTAATGGGAGCGTCCGAGCGATGCAACGTTCAACGGAAGTGGAAATGGGATCATGCACGGCGCGGCGTGTGTTTGATCTTTCCGTGTTCATACGTCTCGTTTCCCCCGGTTTGATTTTCGCCGGTGCCGCCACGTATTGAATGGTCCTGTACAGAGAGGTTCGTCGGCTGTCGTGTTTCCCGGCCGTCATCGGATCGGAACAATCCAGTCGAATGTTGCTCCGAATAATCTATCGAAATTCCTGCGTGCACGGTGGATTCCGGGCCGCGCCACCGCGGTCTTCATTAATTTGCCCGGTTGCGTTGGCGTTTTAGCCGATTCGAATTATTGATTCGGCAAACGACCGGGCCCCGGCCTCAAGAATGATTTATCGCGGACCCGGGAACGTTATTTGCGCCATCGGCCACAGTCTTATTGTTGATTAATTCAGCTCGAATACGGCAACGCTCGGCACGGGATCGCGCGGCGATCTTTATCCGGACAGATCGGACATGTCTGGATCGCAATGAAACTTTGGGAGCATGTAGTTCTTTGCAAAAATATTAGATATTTATTTTGGTTTGCCAACCAGTGTTGTCGTGAATGCAGAAATTTGGCAATCAAGATAACCACCGATCGCAACAATGCTGGAAGAAATTGCAAGAAGCGGTGGGGATGATTCACTAATCGTCTATAAAATGGCGGTTGTTGAGCGGGCACACGTATCCACACACATACACACGCACGCACGCCTGGTTAACGGGACGCAGAAGTTCGTCGAACAAGCGGAAAACTGATGCTTCGTTCGTTCGCGGCTTCCGGTTAGAACATGGATGGCTTGGTTCGATGGTGCGAGAAGGCCCTTCTACTTTCGCATTCGCAAACTCGCGAAAAGTTCGCCGTGACGATTTCACTGTGCGTTAAGGAAACGCTTCGCTCGTGCGCTCGGAAAATTAAACTACCCAGCGGTAACAATTTCGGAGGTTCGAATTAATTAACCTGACGCAACTTCGCCCTGGGGAAAACGGCAATATAATTTTCTCTTGCGACTCCTATCGTTCTCTCTCTGTTTCTCTCTCTCTCTCTCTCTCTCTCTCTCTCTCTCGCTCGCTCTCTGCCTCTGCTTCTTCCTACGTTGCTATTTTTGCCTAGTTAATGAATGAAAACCACGATATGCACGCTGGTAAATTTAGGACACGCGCGACCGACTGACAATAGGCTGCCTTTATTAAACCGCTGCCGAAATAGACGGCCCGTTTCGAGATCGATTCGTACCTAAATATCCTACGGTTCGTGTCACCGCCGCTACTCGTGCTTTTATAATCGTTCAATTATTCACGAACTACATCCAGTGGCAACGAAAAGGTCGTGCTAATATGCATGAGAAACAAATTTGTCTGTCAACGAAAAGCGATTTTCATTTTTGTTTTCGAGCTACGGGATTCGTTATCACAACAGTACACCCTCCGTCCTTTAACAATTGTAGCAGTTGATGAATTTAATTTGTCCCATAATAACAGTAGCAAAAGAAAATAAATATAGGACGCAACATTTATCATAAAAAAAAAAAATAGATTAAATTAAACAACAAATACTACTACTAATTTGTATTTTGAGTGTTCAGATAGTTTCTGGATTTTTCTATATGCCTGAGCTTGAAATTATTGCAACCGTCGTTAGTCAAACTCTCTTTTGTTCATTTTACTTTTACAATGGTTTGATATTCAACTGAAATAAAACAACTGATTTCGATCAGCGGATGAAATTAGAAAAATAGTTATAATTCATAATAATGAGGTTAACCTAAAAATTGAAGGATGTGCCAAAACAAATGACAGATGTCAAGAAACATTGCTTTTGATTGAAGCAATTTGAATTTTGCGAACTACGATAATTCCCGTTTAAATATTCCCTGGCTACCATTATTACGGGACAGAGGGAGTGTATGATTTTACATATTACTGGATGGCCTGTGTTAGGTGAAACGACATTTATGTATATTCTATTTAACATTATAAATGGTTGGAGTTACAATTTTGCAAGAGGTGGTGGAAAGTGCAGTCTCTGTCGGTATGATGAATCGCATCCAATTTCCCGGGTACAGTCTAAATCCTAGCTCGTCGAATGATGGACTACAGGTATTACATACTGCTCGTACAATGAAGGTGGAGTTGGACAATATGCCCGACAGACGCAATAAAAAAAAAAAAATTTATACATCTTCCACATAAAAAATACCAATCATAAAACAAAAACTTTTAGACCATTAATTTCTTGAAACAACTACAATTGTGCTACAAACATTCTGTATGTCATGAAGCAGGCCCGAGCAACTTATTCCCCGCTGTCAGTCACTTCACTCCCACTACCAATGTACCGATTCAACTACTGTCAAATATTTCATGTTGCCCTTACCGACGTTTGAACGTATGCATGTACATCTACACTCGTGTTTAAATCTCAAAGTTAAGGGCCCGGTCTTCGTAGATTCGCGATAAGGTAGAGTGACTACATTACCGACAAAAAATCGTTTCACGTGCCTCAAGTTTTCGTCCTTAAATAAGAATATTTTGTCGCTGGTAAAGGGCTCGTTCGAAAGAGGAAGGTTCAATCTAGCGCGCGCTGGTCAGGAGCTGCCAGATTATGCAGATATTTGGTAACATAAGCGTTAGAAGTAGGCCAAAAATTGACGATGCCATTGGATGAGTTTTCTGGATGAAATCGAGAGCAGCGCGCGCCAGAAAATATCTCCAGCTACAAATCGAGCTATACTTTGTCTTGATTCTCTGCGAAATAAAGCCGAAAAACTTGAAGCACGTTTCTGGCGTCAGAATTCATAATATCGATAAAACAGAGCACAAAATGTGACAAGTTTAGACCCGTCGGATCTTAATTCTGAGTCTGAAGGCTGTGAATGAAAATTATTAATTAAAAATTCACGTTACTATCCCGGGCCCTTAAGGACCAAGTTTGGAGAAGTGCCCAAAAATAGGCCATGCGGAACGCGCCTCGTCTGGACAGGGCCTAAAAGACGAAACCTTTCTTGCCCGGTTAGGTGTACTTGCTCGTTCCCGGTAATTTCTCGCCGGTACTTTTCGTTTGCGGCTTCGTCGTGCACAGGGGGTCCATGCAGGTCGCCTCTGTCGCGCAGACTCTTGAAAGTGTCGGCCGTAATAGTCCATAGACTCGGTAATAGCCGGCGAATTGTTAGGTCCATGAAATTTCCGCGGGCGGAGGCCGCCGCGCCCTTAAACAGCGAGAACGCGCGGCCGAGGGCTAACGAAGAAGAGGGAGCGGATTTTCAGCTGCGATCCAGGCGTATTTCCGCCGCGGAATTGTCGCGAGGGCGAAACTGTCGCTGACAATAAGAAAGGGGTCGCGGTCGCAGCCTTGTGTCTGTTTATTGCGGACTGGAACTTTTCCACTTGTGGAAATTTCATGTCTTCCTACGCTCGGGCTCTTTCGGGTCTTCATAGCCGGGCTCTCGGTCTATTTTTCCTCGGGTCTTTTCACCTCTTTATTTATATTCGCGTTGTGGATGTTCACACGCTTACATAGGTTTCCGCAATGTAATCGAACAGACACTGCGATCAGTTAAAGATTTCTTTAGTTCATTAGGTCCATGGATGCTTAAGATTTCCGGATGCTTAACGAATATTATAGACGCGTAAACGAAATTACTAACGATGTTTATGCGAATACAAATGCTTGCAGACCAAGTGAATAGAAACCGCAGTCACCCAGAGGTTTCTTTGGTGTATTTGTTCTAGGATGCTTAAGGTTTCAGGGGATTTAAGGTCACCTGAAAGGAGAGCCATTTTGTATCCACACAGGGTGAAATCCAGCTAAAAATGTTCATGTGAATCTTTGTAGACTAATTGAATAGACATTACAATCAGTTGGAAATCTATTTAGCACTAATTCTGGAATCCTTATGGTTCCCAAGTTTGTTTCTGCTTCCTGATCAATCGTACGCAATCGGTTAAAATAAATAATTTCACACCTACATTGTGTTCCGTCAGAAAACTTGAAATACGGGAAATTAGTCAGGACGGACCGTGAAAGTTTATAACAAGGTTTGGGATCCGGGGATCTCGCGAGGTCATTAACAAGCGTGTCACCCGAGAAGCTCGGCGTGAATGAGCAAGCCAGTGATATTTCGCGCAAGACTCCCCATTAAGAGTGTCACAGTGCTGAATAAGTGAATCTGCTTCAGAAATAGCATGTCAAGAGATTCGCGGACAACGCCAAGCAATTTTTCCAGTTAGTTTGACCGCGACGATTTTTAGGAACAATGGGGTACGACCGCAACAATCGTCGCTTCAACGAGCGTTAAAATTTCATTTGCGTCAGGAGGGGAAGAAAAATAAAACGCGACTGTTTCTGCTGATACAGGTTCCTTCACTGTTCCGTTTTCTTTCATCGCCGGCAACAGTCTGGTCCGCGTTTCGCCGTGGAAACACTAGAAACCGGAGCAACGCTGACCCGATATTTTCTGTTGTTCTCGCCCCGTGAATTACTGATATTCCTCCATTGCGAATTTAGACCGTAGCCGACACAATTCCCGAGGAGAATCAATTTTTGAACGGCTCCGCGAGAAGGATTTTAAAACGAGACCCGTGTGAAATGCTCTCCGCCTTCGTTTTCGGAGGATCTTCTGCACAACATTCTTTGACATTTCCACGGTCCGCGGTTACTGTGCAATATTTATGTCACCTTTCCGATTATCTGATTGCGTTGGAAGTTCAGTCGTGGAAATATTAATGGAGCACGGCTAACCTATATACAATTTCTTCCTCCGGTGCACTGAAAAACTAATTAGGATAATTCTACTCTCAACCAGTTCCCTTGCGACGAGGCAAACTCGTGGCGAAGATTCCAAACGTATAAATCAACATTCACGGTGTGTCTCGGAAGGAAACATCGAAGCATTGTGCAAGAACGAAGGAGATTGGGCGCCCGCGAAAAGGTTTTGAAAGAAGAGAAATATCGGGGGGCAGTTCTTGACATTTAATTCAGAAGACTGTCGCTTTAAAAGGCAGCCTTAAAGCCCCCCCCCCTTCCCCGTAAATCATTGCGGTTTCATTACGCTGTCGTCAGGTGTGTACACGGTTCGAGAGACACGTGTGTACAGGTTTCACGCGATACGGCCCTGCGCCGAAGAAAGTAATTCTACGGGCGCCACCGAACTTATGACAGATTTGACTTTCAAGTCGAGTACAAGTCGTTATGCAGGAGCACTCTCGCGGAGCACGAGCGAGGATCAGTGTCCTCCTCTCGCTCTTCTGCACTTCCTCTCTTTCTCTCTCCCTCTGTCTGTCCAACACCATCTCCAGCCAGCCACGACCCTCCCTATATACTTATTATACTACGTGACTGTGTCTCTGGAAAATGTTCTTCAATTTTACTCGACACAGCTAACAGCCGGGGAAAGATAAATAACCTCTTACCCGGCACGTCCTTCCACCCCGGAACCAACGGAATTCACTATTCCCGGCGCCTGTCCCGTTTGAACGTTAACCTCCGACCAGCTGGGTCACCTTTGACCCGCACCCTCCTTGCGCCACCCGAATAATCGATTTTATGCGGCGCTGCGTTTCTCTGACCTTGCCGGTATTAATACACGGAATTACGAAGTACATGCTCGTGGGTCGGGCTTTAACGGGATAGACCACCTTTTTACCATGTTTTTGTTATTAAAATTTTGAAAATTAAGACCTTTCTGGTGCACACGGTAGACATTTTCCTTTTCCGTTTTCCGTTTCATCGAAGAAATGTTTTCTTTATCGATCCATCTTAGTGCTTACCCTTGGCGGATAGAAGTTTCTGAACAGAGCTGCCGATAATTGCTAAGCGATTATTAGTGACACTTAATGAACAGAAGTTGTACGCACAGTTAGTACCGGTGGGACATTAAGGGTGTGTTTACCAGCGTTGCGAACACTCCGGATATTACGCATTTAATCTTCCCGGGACGTAAAAATGTTTAATGAAATTTCTTGCAGCGCTTTTAATTTCGTTGCGAGCACCAGTGGACTATTTAATTCTTCTTTTATTAAACAATCAGCCAGTGTTTGTGTGAAAATCCGCGTCATATTTACCAGCGATAAAGTTTCATTACTTTTTTGAAAACGGACTCTCGCTGAATTAGCCTCGAGAGTTCGCGGAGGAATGTTAAAATCCGCGGATCTAATGAAGGAAGTTTAAAGTACGTCAGAATGCACTTTGCCGGTTAGGGGTTCGAGGCTCTTTCCCTCTTTCTCGCGGGTCTTGACGGTAACATTTTTGCGGGCGCGCTATCGTGATCGCGAATAATCCACGGTTTTACCATCTAACCTGACGTTCGTTTCAATTTTGTTTCAGGTAAGTTGACGCTACGAAGATTTATACGGAAGTATGTCGCTGTTAGGGTGCCGCCGGCCCTGGTAAGTGTATCGCCGCAAGCAACTGATTAGGATTTATAGCGAGTGCATGCGCGCGGCGTTATATTTCGAGTAACGACCGAGGGACATTCTTTCGTTCGACGACGCGCGTGTCTGTCTGTTAATGAGACCTCGAAGTAATATCGGTACGGTTCTCGTTGTGGAACTGCGACAGACGGTTAGGTTAGCAGTGCTAATAGCATCAGCCCGAATTCCGAGAGGGTGAAGCTCAAAGCACCCCGACAACAAGAATCTTCAAGCTCAAAGAGCAAACACGAATCTTGTCATCAATGACAACATCTGGCCTACAATCGATAACTGACTCTTCTACATTGTTTAAAGCTCTAGAAAATTATATTCTTCATGGTATTGTGTCTCTTATACAACATGTAACTTTTCAAAGTCAAAAGGTTAAATTTAAAGTAAGGCTAGCCCCCCTATTTTCTACATTTTTCAGAGCTATAGAAAATTACATTCTCTACATATATGTAACATCTCAAAATCGAATTAATATTATAATTAATATCTTAGGTAGGGGGCTATTTTACTTCTACGAACTTGTCAAGTTTCATAGAAAATAGTGGGAGGAGAGAGTAAAATTCCATGCTAAAATTTGTATGTATTTTCTGTTGCTGCATACAAACGGAAACTGTGATTAGACAACTCTTTAATTTTAGAAAAATTGTGGAAAGTTTTAGGTTCAATGTGTTTATAGGAGAAACTCTCACTTTAACTAACTGGCTATGAGCTTAAGAATTCGCGAAAGCACACACGATACAGGAAGCGATCCCAAACTTCCGAGCAGAAGTGTACTTTGGGAATACATGTGGGCAAACATTTGTGCTCACGGTTGCTCCTCGATCCTAAGAACATAAGCAGCAGACATTAGATCAATCATAGACGCGCGCATTAAGGGCCCGGTATAGTCACGTGACTTTTTAATTAATCATTTCCATTCACAGCCTTCCGACACAGACTCAAGATCCGAGACTCCAAGGTCTTGGTCTTGATCCGACGGGTCTTAAGTCTGTGACTAAATTTATCACATTTTTTTACTCTTTTTTACTCGATATTATGAATTCTGACGCCAGAAACGGGCTTCAAGTTTTTCGGCTTTATTTCGCAGAGAATCAAGACAAAATATAGCTGAATTTGTAGCTGGAGATATTTTCTATCGCTGTTCTCGATTTCATCCAGAAAACTCATCCAATGGCAGGAAAATGCTCGGATTCCACGGCACGCGCATCGTCAATTTTTGGCCTACTTCTAACGCTTATGTTACCGAATATCTGCATAATCTCGGCAGCTCCTGACCAGCGCGCACTAGATTGAACCTTCCTCTTTCGAACGAGCCCTTTACCAGCGAGAAAATATTCTGATATAAGGACGAAAACTTGAGGCACGTGAAACCATGTTTTGTCGGTAATGTAGTCACCCTACCTTATCGCGAATCTACGAAGACCGGGCCCTAAGTTGGATCAAGCCTACTTCTAACGCTTATATTACCAAATATCAGCATAATCTCGGCAGCTCCTGACCAGCGCGCACTAGATTGAACCTTCCTCTTTCGAACGAGCCCTTTACCAGCGAGAAAATATTCTGATATAAGGACGAAAACTTGAGGCACGTGAAACCATGTTTTGTCGGTAATGTAGTCGCTCTACCTTATCGCGAATCTACCGGGCCCTTAGACGAATTGATTCTATATTATCGATAAATCCATACAAAGGCCTTTCACGGTGTGTACACTTTTAATCCTTCGAGTTTCTCTGCCAATAATCGCGTCCGACCTTACAAACAGCTTGGGAAACAAAAATGTTGGTTCTCCGGTGCGCGTGGGTGCAGAGATTAATTCTCGGTTCGAGCTTTCGCTTGCATCGGCGAGCGTCATAACAGATAAGCGGGATCACCTGAGAGCGACAGCACGTGAAAGTATTGATTATGCTTTTTATCTAGCTTCATCGTGTTTCACGTGTCTCCTCTCTGTCTCTCTCTTTTTTTTCCTATTTCGCGTTTCCTTCTCCCTCGAGCCCTCCGCGTTGCACAAACACCTCGGCGCCGTTGCTTTTACAATTTTTCCCCCGTCCCGACGCTCTTGTTAATTATTAATTGCCCACCTCCCCCTTCCGATAATCGACGTTCTTGTCGAACGATCACTTGTTCGACGACGTTTAACAATTCAATGGCTCCGGCGTTTAAAGAGGACTTACGAAGATTAGAACGTAACGCTACTTATTAAACTTTCACGCCGCGAAATTTGCGAAGCTCGCGTCGGCCCCGCGCGGATTAGAACGGTTGATTATTTATCGCCTATTGTTTATTCAGAAACCCGCTTCGCCCTTCTTGTTGGTGCACGGATTTATTTATCTTTCTGCGTGGAGGCTACAGCTGCAGCTTAATTGTTGCTCCGCTTCAGGAATATCAATATTTCAGTGGAACCGTTTAAAGTCCGGTTGCACCTAATTGTTCAAAAGACTTTTAGCGTTTCATTATTCTTTTCCCCCACTTGGAACCAGTCGCTTTGCAATTAGCGAATTTTCAAATTCCCTGCCGGAATAATTACAGCATTTCCCTCTTTCTTCATGTTTTCGTCCGATGCATGAAATCCGCAGTCTGCTACTGCGATAAACCATAACCGCGGCCGTAGTTCGACATACGTGATAACTCGAGCCGGTACGTTCAACAGTATCGTGTCGTGCTTCTGTCCGAGCATGTTCCGACCGAAATTCGATCGTTCAACGATTAGATCAATTTTTCCAGGTTATTCAGACTTTCCATCGTTCTATCGAGAATATTCGCGGACCGTGGAACGTTTCGGAAGAATTAAGAGGAAATCGAAAAGGGGAACTGATTCGTTGAATTAAACCATTAGAGAGACAGAGGAAGCGAGATCAATTGAAAATCGAGGGGCAAACAGCCTGAAGTCTCTCTTCTGGCAAGCAATGTAAATATTAGAGCAATCTGCGAAGAGTGGCCGGGGAACACGGCGCACGGTGGTCCGTCTACTAATAATCTAGCGGGTGAAAATGTTCAAAATAATGACCCATCCAAAATAAATGTCGTATCACAAGCTACCGAGGTATCGGATTAATTTTTCCCCCTCCATATTTATATGCAAACAATCTTTTTTGCAATAAGCAAATGTGGTATGTATACTATTTCCTTGGCTGGAGCAGCACAGCGTGTGTACATGTATTTCATCAAAACGGCGATCGGCTAAACTAATGCGAGTTATACAAATTTTAAGACACCCTTAAAAAAAAGTTTTAAGGTTAGTAAATGTATGCCGATGAGGTTTTTCGAACAAATAATAAATACTTGCTGATTTCCGTCGAGCGACTTTTTCCCCGCTAGATTGTTGAAACAATTCGTCTTGACGTCCGCTGTAACATTATTGACACTAGATTGCCGGTTGCAAAAGAAGGTATCTGGTCAGTTAGTGATTCCCTCTGACAGATTGGTGGTATGATAATGAGGGTGATCAGATACCTACCTTCCAATTCCATTAAAAACCAACATAAGTTCTAAATAAAATTATTTAAGTTTTCCTATGTACAGGGTGTTCGACTACAGGTGGGAGAAAATTTAACGGGTGATTCTCCATGAGAATATAAGACGATAGTGAAGAGTAAAAAAATTGTGATTTCGGCTTCGTTTCTTAGTTATTAACAATTAAAGATCCGCCTAAAATGCGGCAACCCGGCCAACAGACACAGTCACGTATCAAGTGACGTAACGTCTGTTGGTCGGGTTGCCGCATTTTAGGCGAATTTTTATTCGATGATAACTAAAAAATAAAGCCGATATCGCAATTTTTCTATTCTTCATTTTCGTCTTATATTGTCTTGGGGAACCACCCCTTAAATTTTCTCCCGTCGAACACTCTGTGTATAGCAATAAAATCGTACACGAGTCAAACTGACTCGCTTCGGCAACCCAGTGTTAAGTAAAAAATGCACAGCGACAATTAAAAAATCAGGGTGACTTCAATTTCGACAATTATCGCTCGACGAGTTCATATTACGGTTATTAGGAGCACCGCGGAGTATTCCCTTGACTATATTCCCGGTTGGTGGCGGTGCAGCCAACGGATGAGCCCGAGCGGCACGCTCGAGTGCCAATGGATGTCATGCACGCACGAATCACCGATATCTCAAAACGCTCTAATTAACTTCGCCTAATATCCCTGTCAATGCCGCGTGATTAATCGGCCCCTCCAGAAGTTGCCAGTCGATGCTCGCTGCCGAGCCGAGCCGAGCCGAGCCGCGTTCAAATAACTTTCCTCCCTCGCGGTCTGCGGATTGAAAACGACCGATACGTATCTGCCGAATCGGGACGCAAATATGTAGCCACTCGTTAACTGCAGCTGATGCACCGGAAAACTATTTGGCTGCCGCGCGCATTTTGCGTCCCACGGGCCGTCAGAGAATTTCCGAAATGAAAACCTATCGTGAACGTAATATTGTTCGCATTTTTTCAAAAGCTACTACCGAAATTCAAGGAATAAACGATAATATTGATAAACTGGGCGTCTTTGTGCAAATTTTCATTTTTATCTAAAAGCTGGAATACAAGAAAAAGGGCCTAGCCGAATAAGATGGTCAAAACTGCCCTTAGACGTTTTTCAATAATTAATGAACCATTCGAAAGCTGACCAAGAAAAACCCCTCTGAGCCAAATTTCAACCCCCTATCTTGCTCGTGAGGGTAGTTACAGGGTAAATTAGATTTTGAGCTTTTCCGTGCATTTTCCGCACTCTGATGATTCCCAAAATTCTGAAAAAAATGTGACATATTTTGGACCCTAAAGCGGATTTTTGAGAATTTTTTCAGATTTTTTGGATGCAAACTGTGGTCGTAAAAAATGAAAAACCTCAAAAAAATCGGAAAAATGCAGGTTTCTCAAAAATATGAAAACATGCTATTGAGCTGTTTAGTGCCCCAATAAAGTACCATAACAGGCAGTGTCCTCAATTTTTTTTAGATTTTTTCTTGTGGGCACTTTTTGTCCAGACAAGAAAAACCGAATTTTTTCGACGTTTCTGCTATTAGGAGGAAAGTTACACTTGTTGATTTTATCGCAAGTATATATTAAGGCATTTTTAACGTTATTACATTGAAACAAGTAAGTGTTTGACCTCAGAAATATGTTTTAAGAGAAAAATAAATTCTATTTCGTGCGATATATACCAGAATGTTCGCAACGTTTACAACATCGCCGGTTGGCCGAGCAGTCAAGGTGTCGGACTACGGAGCGTAAACGCTGGGTTCGAATCCCGTCGAGGGTAAAGTTTTTTTTTCCATACATCATCTTTATATTTTCAATTTTTTATTACATGGTTTATTCATGTGATTTTAAAAATATTTTTTTAATGTTTTAAAAATATTTAAGAAACATTTTTGAATAAAATATATGTAAATATAGTTTTAGAGTATCTATCACTTCCTCGATTCTCTAATTGTATATGATCTTCATTACGGTCCTCTCTAACATTCTTAATATTAAAATTCATTAATCTGGTTTCTAAGCCTTGCGTCTTCATAAATTAGGGAGGAAATGAGAAGAATTCTAAATAAATAACACGCAGCAAAGTATTGGTTTTTGTCCAATTGAAAGAAAAGGGCTACATACTACCACTATTTTTAAAGTGAGGTATCAGGTACAAATAAGCCTTAGCCATTCCTCTTTATTGTAACGTACATGAGGATGTATTTCCGTTTATAGTTACTTGATTGAAAACCATCATGAAGAGGGGAGACTTTTGTATTGTCGACAGAGGTTTTCGAGATGTTACATCTCATTTAACAGGTCTTGGATTCAGAGTTCTCATGCCTGCTTTAAAAGGTAATCGTTCTCAACTTTCGACGAAAGTGTCGAATTATTCCCGAAAAGTCACGAAAATTCATTGGGTTGTAGAGGCAATGTATAGTATACAAGGTCAAAAGTACCAGCTTCTACACAAACAAGTAGACAACGAAACCTTTCCAAAAATTGGACATAATTGGAACTGCAAAACGACTCCTTTTCAAACAGTATCCTCGGTAGATACTCTGGATTTTCCGGAAATGACAGAAGTAGATTTAAAAATTCTTTTCACGGAATCTTACCAATTTTCGCAAGCAATTTCTATATCTGGCGGAAATCGTGGACGAACACAATAATATAAATATTAATTTATTGCCTAATCCAAGAAAATAATATCATTAAATTCGAAGTCAAATCGGAGTAATATAAATAAAAGTTAGTTAAAAATGTTACCTCAATATTTTTTAAAAACATTTAAAAAATATTGTTAAAATCACATGAATAAACTATATAAGAAATTGAAAAAATAAAGATGATGTATGGAAAAAAAAACTTTACCCTCGACGGGATTCGAACCCAGCGTTTCCGCTCCGTAGTCCGACACCTTGACTGCTCGGCCAACCGGCGACGTTGTAAACGTTGCGAACATTCTGGTATATATCGCACGAAATAGAATTTATTTTTCTCTTAAAACATATTTCTGAGGTCAAACACTTACTTGCTTCAATGTAATAACGTTAAAAATGACTTAATATATACTTGCGATAAAATCAACAAGTGTAACTTTCCTCCTAATAGCAGAAACGTCGAAAAAATTCGGTTTTTCTTGTCTGGACAAAAAGTGCCCACAAGAAAAAATCTAAAAAAAATTGAGGACACTGCCTGTTATGGTACTTTATTGGGGCACTAAACAGCTCAATAGCATGTTTTCATATTTTTGAGAAACCTGCATTTTTCCGATTTTTTTGAGGTTTTTCATTTTTTACGACCACAGTTTGCATCCAAAAAATCTGAAAAAATTCTCAAAAATCCGCCTTAGGGTCCAAAATATGTCACATTTTTTTCAGAATTTTGGGAATCATCAGAGTGCGGAAAATGCACGGAAAAGCTCAAAATCTAATTTACCCTGTAACTACCCTCACGAGCAAGATAGGGGGTTGAAATTTGGCTCAGAGGGGTTTTTCTTGGTCAGCTTTCGAATGGTTCATTAATTATTGAAAAACGTCTAAGGGCAGTTTTGACCATCTTATTCGGCTAGGCCCTTTGCTTTGAGAGGATTCTTTACATTACAAATCAACATGGTTAGTAATTGGTAATCTACAAATTTTGTTTCTATTCCACAGATCTGCAATTGCCAGAGATGTATAAAGAAGTGAAAAAAATTTCTAGGATAATTGCAAGGAACAGACTTCAAGTTCCTTCTTTTAATTATTGAGAGAAAATGGAAAACCATGCGACAGTATTCTCGAATTTATCATACAGTTTTCTCGAGTTTGCTAACGACTAAATTGAACCTAATAAATAAATAAACCGAATAAACAGCAGCCGAGCAAACAGCGACGTTTATGAGAGGAATCTGTTAACGAGAAGTCGGTGGATACGTGCATATGGGACACTCGGTACGTGGAACGGGCTTTCACAATTTTATTTTCGGTATATACTACGTTGCATGTGCAAATTGAACCCGTTCACTGACCAGCGGATTTCCCGATGGACCGGCTTAACGTGGAACTGTCGCTGACGTAGACTGCCCATTAACCGCGGAACTTTTATTTCAAAGAATAAAAGATTAATCCACGACCACGCGGACACAGATCATATTATCCGTGAATATTTTTCCCACCAGCTCTCGTAGTCATCAATAATTCCGAAAATCGTTGCAACAGAATTTATCGACGAATTATGATACCTCAACGCTTTCCTCGATGAAAAGAATCAGAGGATATCAATATGCATTTAAAATTGTTGAAGAGATTGAAAGATCCCTTGGTGACTCCTGTGCCTTGCAATTAATGCAGACAATTTTTATTTTGCATAAAGATCCGCAGTCTAATATGAATATTTTTGCCACCAGCTCTCGGAGCGATCAATAATTCCAAAAATCGTTGTAACAGAATTTATCGACGAATTATGATTCCTCAACGCTTTCCTCGATGAAAAGAATTAGACGATATCAATATGCATTTAAAATTGTTGAAGAGAAAGAAAAATCCCTTGGTGACTCCTGTGCCTTGCAATTAATGCAGACAATTTTTATTTTGCATAAAGATCCCCCGTCTAATATAAATATTTTTATGCCACCAGCTCGGAGCCATCAATAATTCCGAAAATCGTTGCAACAGAATTTATCGACGAATTATGATACCTCAACGCTTTCCTCGATGAAAAGAATCAGAGGATATCAATATGCATTTAAAATTGTTGAAGAGATTGAAAGATCCCTTGGTGACTCCTGTGCCTTGCAATTAATGCAGACAATTTTTATTTTGCATAAAGATCCCCCGTCTAATATGAATATTTTTATGCCACCAGCTCTCGTAGTCATCAATAATTCCGAAAATCGTTGCAACAGAATTTATCGACGAATTATGACTCTTACCATGTAAGAACTATGGAGTCTATAAAAAAAAGTTAAAAATTTCTGGTTTCGTGAAGTGAAGTTTAGCCCGAGTAAACGTTCTGCGTATAGCACGTGTTCCAGGAAATGCACCTAGTTTTCTATCGGATTTTACGTTTCAGTTTTAACAATAGATTGTTGCGTTTAGTAAAAGTGGTGGTTTTACGACAGAAATTTTTTTAGATTTCATACTTGAAAAGTTGTACTTTTTAGCATTGTTTCGAGCACTGCGCGGTGTGCGGTGATGCGTGGGCGACGAGCGACACGAGACGAACGATGAATGAGGAGAAAAGTACGCGGCTGTGTATCGGCTCTCTATCGACTTTTAATTATCTTGCATCGTTTACCGCGCACAAGAACTTGCAGCTTTTCATGTCGCTGCTCCTTGTGCACTCGTTTCTCGTCACTCGACCTCCGACCTTAAGCCAATATCGCGCGACGAAACGTTTCGTTAGCTTCGCGAGGATTGCGAAATGGATCCAACGGGTACAGGACTGTTCAGGGATAGCGCAAAATTTTTACGACATGTAAGATTATTATGAAAATTTGTGGAAATTATCGATGATTCCAGCGATTAAACGCAATCTGTCTTGCTCCACGAAATTGCAATCTCAGCACGCGCGGCTCTTACGCGTTTATGATAAGAATTGGTCAAATACATAATTGTAAAAACAGTAGAATTACCTTTTATCTAGAAAGAATACAGCTCATTCAACTCTTATCTTTTATAATTTAATAAAGGAGGGTTTTATTTTGCGTAAAATTCCGCAGTCCATTAGTGACTTATATATACCGAGTGGCCCGGAAATCGCAGTGATTTTACAATAAAAAATAAGAAAAAATTTCGGTATAATATTTTTTCATCCGACTCTTCGTCCAGTTCGAAAATGCAACAAATACGCGTGCTGTTAGATAGGGATCGTATAACGTGTCTGATCATGACCAACCAATTCTACTTCCTTATACTAAAGCACGCGAACCTAACGGATCTTTCGATCCAATTTTCCCGAAAACAAGGCGTCAATCGAACAAATTTTATTGCTTCTTTTCTATTTATTGTTACACGTGGAATCGCCCCCTGCCCGCTTGTACTCCGACCCACCCTGTATATTGTTTTCGGCTGTCCTATTGTAGAGAGCTCCGACGACGATTTTTAGCTTTTATAAAGCACTCTGCGTGACCCACTTTAATCTTGGATTACCGCGTGTTCTCTAAAAATTGATACCCGCTGCATCAGAATATACATATACGTTTATTAGTTTCGTTCTAAAAGTTCTTAAAAATCGTTCGGTTAAAATAATAATAGTTTAAAAATATTTTATCGAATATCTCGGAAACTACTACAGATAGAGAAATAGTTCAATCGGGCAAACTGGGGTAATTTTTTGGAAGGAATTGATCTGCGAAAACAGATCTCAAATATCACTGTCAGTTACTAAAATTTTTCGTGAAATTGCAAACCGTAACACAAAGCTGACTTTTGTTCTAACAATTGAAATCCCGTTTAAGGGCCCGGGATAGTCACGTGACTTTTTAATTAATAACTTCCATTCACATCCATTAAACACAGACTTAAGATCCGTCTTGATCTTGGGTATTAAGTCTGTGACTAAACTTGTCACATTTTTTCCTCTGTATTATCGATATTATGAATTCTGTCTCAGCGAAGTCTCATTTTTTTTTTGTAAAGGGAGTTAACGATATTTTACTCTGTCACTCGGATATAGTCGGACCACGAATGTCCACACAAATATCGATTTTCGAGGAAAAATTTCTGGGGCAATGAAATTAACTAAAATTTTACATCGCGTGGTGTGATTTTGATGTTGAATAAAAAACTATTGGATTGCATTTTGCTGGATTTACGTGCCGCGTTTTTTCAGCTGAGGTATCAATTTATAAATATATTCGGAGGATCAATGGTTCCACTCTGGTAAATTGTTGTTTTTTTTTTTATGTTTTATGAAGAGGATGTGTCGAAAAATTTGCATTTGTTTCTGTATTGTTGTTCATTCGCAAGTTTTATCAACCGTTAACGCGCAAACGTTCTATTTATTTACCCTCTATCGATAAAATACACACGGAAAATTTATTATGCTTTCCTGGTGAACTGCTTCGATATTTTATTTTTAGGGTAATCGTACATTTAATAAAATACTGTCAGATTGCTATCCAAATAAATGATGGCAACGAACATGTAATTATACCTTTCATACCGAGCACTGCGTTGCGGCGTGGGAATGAAATTGAATCGAGAGAGAGAAAGAGAGAGAGAGAGAGAGAGAGAGAGAAAGAGAGAAAGAGAGAGAAAGAGAGAGCCACGGGAATATTACGAAAGTTTACCGCTATCATCGATGAAGCGCGAAAACGAATCGCGATCATCCACCTTTCGTGCTGTGCATCGTTTCGGAAATCCAGCGCAGCTTTCATACATGCATCGAGTTCCCGACTTGAATCGGGAATTGATTAAAGATTTATCCTCGCTTTCCCTGTCGCGGATGAAGCTTGGATTTTCATTGAAAAATGGCTTTGCCCTCCGTGGTCATTGGCCGTAAATATTGGAAATGTTTAAGCAACGTTCAGCTCTGCGGTTCGATTGACAGGTCGATGGAACAATCTTCTAATAAATATTCTACTTCATCCTGAAGGGGTATTCATAGTTATCAATAACTATTCGCCATATCTATTGTAAAATCTTGCCAAGGAATATCGAGGCTCGTGATTGAACCGTGAATTTCATGTAATTATAAAAATACATATGTCCTAGTGGCAGTGGGGATAATGCCGCGACGTTTATCATCCAGGCCTCGGCGACATATACAGAGTCATCCGTTTTTAAACGGCCAAACGTCAACCAGCTACAGAGGACCCCGAATGGAACAACTTTCACCCCTAACACTTTTTTCGATTCGAAGTTATTTCATTCAGTCTCCACGGCGTGCCCCATGTCAAAAAAACCAAGATCCAAAGGTCATACAAAAAAGTTGACTGAATAAAAAAGACGCCCCTATTTATTTTATACCAAACAAAGGAAAAATCATCAAGATGCATAATTGCAGTCCTAATATATTTAATCTTAAGTGAACGCAAAAAATGACGGGTTTTTGCAATTATCTAAAAATCAAGACCGAATCAAAAGAAGTGTTACCCTGTATACAGAAGGGAAGATGACCCTGTATATGGAAATCACTGTGTTTCCTTAGCAATCCAAGAGGCGCGGGAATATTGAAATGCAGTTGCGAGTAAATCTTAATCCGTCGCCATCGAGGCGGACAAAAGAATCGCGAGCGACGAGCAACCAAGTACTTTCCATTTCAATTAGCCAGAACCAATACATCTTCGGCGGAGGAAAAAAAAGAGGCGGGAGTACAAACCCGTTTCTATAAAATCGATCGCCGCCACTATTTTTCTGTAGCGCGGCACGGTGTTACGAAATTTATATTATCGCTTTATTTGTCCCGTAAATAAAACGGACAATAGTTCGGCGCGGCGACGTCGCCGGCGAGGCCGTTCTAAAAAGCGGTCTCCAGTTTCCGCTGAATCGATACCGACGGCGTGTTATACCTACTTGAACAGTGACTTGCTCTGCCGGAAAAACACAAGGGAAACCCGTTGATTCCAGTTATTTTAGTTAGTCGAACGCGGCGTTGGGTTTAGGGTTGGTCGGCCGGGGGTTCGTTTCGAACACGCGCGTCCGTTGCATTCATCGACGGGAAAAGAAGGGTGCGGGGCTTCGACATGGCTGAACCAGAGTCCGTCGAGACACGAAAAATTTGATACTCGGGGGAAGAAGTACTCATAAACTGCTTATTCTTTTCTGTATCAATTTTTAGGAATTTCAATTCGCTAATCTTATCGGAACTTTAAGGGGGAACCTTGTGAAAATGTTCTTCAACAATTTTTTTTGAAAAATGTAATACTTAGATTGATTTAAGATTTGGGGAATCATTTGTTAACGTTGTAATGTAAACGAAAATATTTTTCATAAATTTTAATCGTTAATATGAATGGTGCAATGGCGGCTTGAAAATGGCATCCTGAAACCTTGGGGGGAATCTTGTGAAAATGTTCTTCAAGAATTTCTTTTCAAGAATGTAATGCGTAGATTGATTTAAAATTTGGGGAATGATTTGTTAACGTTATAATCTAAACAAACATATTTTTTTAGAAATTTTAATCGTCAATATCAATGGTGCAATGGCGGCTTGAATATGGCATCCTGAAACCTTGGGGGGAATCTTGTGAAAATGTTCTTCAAGAATTTTTTTTCAAGAATGTAATGCGTAGATTGATTTAAAATTTGAGGTATCATTTGTTAACGTTGTAATGTAAACGAAAATATTTTTCATAAATTTTAATCGTTAATATCAATGGTGCAATGGCGGCTTGAATATGGCATCCTGAAACCTTGGGGGGAATCTTGTGAAAATGTTCTTCAAGAATTTTTTTTCAAGAATGTAATGCGTAGATTGATTTAAAATTTGAGGCATCATTTATTAACGTTATAATGTAAACGAAAATATTTTTCATAAATTTTAATCGTTAATATCAATGGTGCAATGGCGGCTTGGTAATGGCATCGAGAAAATGCGCCGTGCAGTGCCCAAAAATGATCCGAAACAAAAAAATAAAAATGGAATCGTTAGTTTATGCAAATACGCACCACGTAATGTGATGAACGATATTTCCTATTGATTTGAACAAAAAAAAAAAAAAATGCTCAAAAATTTCATTTTACACAAGGCTTCTCCCTCGAGGGTACTTTATTTCACATTATAACAAGTAAAACGAATTTCGCAAAAATTTTGGTTTTAGCATTTAACACTTTACCGAGCTGCTCTACCGTGTCAGGAACATTGATCATGTTTCATTGCCTTTCATCGCGTTACGTGGGGGTCTTATCGTAGGAGAACAATATTTGCGAACGGGAGTCCATCGAAGCAGGAAAAATATGGTACGGTAGTGCCTCGATATATGTGGAAGAGATGTGCACGATATTTGTTATAAATAGACTGCGGATCTTTATGCATTCACGGCTTCTGAAAATTTACGAAAAATGCTAAAATATAACATTCGACAGAATTTAGTAGAATTTTTATTTATTTCAAATCTACGAAGGCTACTACCACTGAAAACACAATTTTATTTGACGCCACTTCTTAAAATACCTCTACAAATATTGCAAATTGCATTAACATCCGCAGTCTAGTTATAACTTTACGATAACTGAGAGGCCCAGAAGCTTGATCGCCGAGGACTTAGGCTAATGATTTGACATATTAAAAAATCATCGAAATAAACGGTGACATCCTTTTTTTTTGTAAATATTTATCAAAAAATGAAACTGCCCGATTTTCGGAACCACGATCTTCCGATTTGTAGCCGTCGAAATTGAAGGTTGATTAATGTAGGACAAACTGTAATTAGGGATTCGGTTAATTGAGTGTCGGTGTCTTTAATATCTCGCCGAGGTATCGCTGTAACTTTCCAATTAATTAAGAGCTTCGTTTATGTAGGCCGCGCGAGCTGGAAGTATTTTATCCTTCTGAACTTTGACCTGCTTCTCCTCGGTTTGTCCACGAAATTTGATACCCTCATTTAAATTAATTGGCGCGGGGTGCCCTTAACAATGAAATCGGAGTGTATTATTAACAGTTGACTGTCAAGATTCTGACGTACTCGGGAATTATTTTTTTAGTTTTTGGTATTGTGCTTCGAAGTCAATTTTACATTGACGCAACTGGCCGCCGTGAAAGTTTGATTTATCATCAACAGTCCGCGGATTTTATTTATTGATAGCGTTCCCTGAGGTACAGTTCCATCGAAATTTACGGACGAAGTTTCCATATCTATTATTCGCGAGAGGAATGAATTGTTATTCTACACCAGTTTTTGTAAGTTAGTTCATGGACGTTAAAAAAGTCATAAAAATACGCTAACGATGAGGTTAAATTATCGGTTGGTTTAACAAATTCCTCCGTATCTTTGAAATGCTATTTCGACTCGCGGGCTAATGGATTTCCAACGTGATTTGCAGTTCCATTATCATATTTAACATTTATTTTTATCGAAATGGTAAATTCATCACCGGAAAAGGGGCGAAATAATAACAGTTGATTTTAATCTACGTAATAATTCCATCAATTCATAATTTGCGGATTAATAAATGTATGTTTTGTAGAAATTGAACTCGCTACAAATTACTCGTTAATTCTGACCGTATCGACAAATGAAAATCAATTTAACGTGGCGAATGTAATAGACTGTTAGTTCAATATCAATTTTGAACAGTGAAGACTGCTGTATCGATGGTGTCTCATCCTGTTCATGTCATTGTTTAAATATGTTTAAACGCTTCTAATATTATAAACAAATGTATCGCTATATTTTGGACAGTCTGTAGCTGTTTGCGATCGAAAATACATTTAAAATTGACATGTTTACTTCGTTTTCGAAATACAATTTCCGAGAATCCAATACGAACGAAAAACGTTGATTATTAAGCCGCAAAATTGCAGTTGAAAAGATCTCAGTGACCTCAATTATCCATTCATCAATCTGTCAACGGCTCCGAGACTAATTATCCGAGTAAATATTAATCCGAGTCAAATTTTTTGCATGAACGTTTGGGTAAATGTATATCTACAAATCTAGTAGTGTATAAATATATTTGTAATCCTCAGTTATTATTATATGCTTCCTGTTAAATTTTTGAACCTCTAGCCTCAAAATCCTTATTTTCTTACGCGCGTTTAAACGAATTTCGGTCACTGAAAGTCGCGCTACGGGGTAATGGCAACGTATGGGGAACCATGCTCGCACCATACACTTTCACATGCTCCATATTCCAAAATAGACTCGAAAGTTAACGAAGCTTTGCAACGTAGAACGCTGCGTTAATTTTCCCGCGGGTTGCTCGTGCGCGGAGCGAGAAGCGAAATACAATCGGAATTTCTCGACGGTGTTTCGCAGAAATTTTCCGACTTGCGTTCGGATTTCCCAGAATTCGCGATACATGGACCATCGTTAACCCCGAACGTCTCGGCCAATTATAAGTTTTTAACACCGACGCGAAGAGGGAGCCCCGACGTGAAATATTCACCTACTTAATGGACTGATTCCAGGATCGACGCGGAGAGCATTTCGAACTACTTAATCTGATCCCGCTACTTTTCCCCTAATCCCGGACAGTTCCGACGGGATACCTAGCATGCATTTTCATCTTGATCAATATGTCGCCACCTGAATTTTTCTACCGCGTTCGCTTCGTAAACGCGCGCCACGCTATTTTTCGTTTTTACCAAACGCCCAAATCAATTTCTCAAATTTTTCTGTCTCTGCTCGCTGTCGCTTTAGCTACCAATTAACGCGTTAACGTCAGTCACATATGACCGATAGTGATTTTTGACTGGGTTTAAAAATTAATTTTTATTATAGGTCTTTTATTATTTGAGATATCCAGATAAACCGAATTTCAAAAGGGTTAAGACAGCATCCCCTATAATACATTTTAAATTGCTAGCCGTGGTTTATTAACACTTTGAACGGCAAACTAGAAACCCGAAAAATTCCATAAAATCAAAGTGTTATTTAATGAAATAAAAATTGCAAAAAATTAAATGTACGATACTCAGTAATCCTCCAACTTTCTTGCATGTTACAGATCCTAATTAAGTTTATATATATAATATATATCAACGTAAAAATTCATTTTAAAACCTGCACAAATAAGTCCGCCAGCCACATACGGCTGACGTGGCGTTCAACGTGTTAATTAAATTACTCTGATTTTGTAAGAATTTCTGGGCTCGATATTTGCCGCTTAACGAGTCAAATGGCTCTCCCAAAACCGTGCTGTACCAAAAGGAACCGTAGAGACGATTAAACTACATTACTGGAGGTTGTTGGTTTACAATGACAATTGCCGTCGTGTTACGTTCGAATTCACGGTAATACTCGCTTCGATCTAAGTACAGTTTATTGTGAATTTAGAACGCACACTCTTTCATCCAGTTTGAGGATTCAACCATGGATCCGACGGCTGGAAGCTTCAACGGCTACGTTAACTGTACGAATCCGAGGAAATCGGCACTAGTGCTCGAAGAAAATGCGAGAGAACTGGATCTTTTTGAAAATGAAAAACCAGAATACCCGGTTGGTCGTTAGCACGCGAAGGAAAAACAGTGGGCGCGATCGCGGGTCTCGCACGCTCATCGCCCTCGTCACGCTCGTTATCGATTGCCAGCGTGTAAAACGTCCAAGGTCCTGCATGCGACTGTACAAGTCAAAGCAAAGAGGGTCGTCGGCGGCGCATAATCGATATTTATTCCCGACGCGCTTAATAACGTCTAATTACTCGGCTGGCCCGCGCGCGTCAGCGTCGTGTCGGTCGATACTACGCGGGAAACCGTTCGTCACCGCGAACCGTCCATCGGAACCTATCCGTTCCCTATCACCCCTAATCCTTTGCGGCGGCCAGTTAATCGCCGTTACAACTGAATAATTTACAGGCAAATCTCCAGGGTCTCTCTATCTCTCTCTCTCTCTCTATCTCTTGACCAGTAGAACTCGGTCCGGTTCCGCCCGTTGAAAAGAAATTTATCAGTATCCGCGTCTTCCTAGCACACCTCCCCCCTGGAATTTATTGCTCCCTAACATTCTACAGGACCGCACGAAATTCCCCGGGTGAAACAATCGAACGGCCCGGAATTACTCGACGTTAATGGACCGGGTCCCGGCCCGGTGATCTTTTCCGAACGATTTTTCGGTCGTTCCCGTGAGCGCCGACACCCCTCGGCGAAGAATTGGGTCGAGACCACCCCCACGGCGAAAACCGTCACGACTTCCCGCGATCGAGCAATAGAATGGCCCTCTTCGACGGTAATGGCCTCTGAAACGGATCGGCGCGCGATTAGGAACCAAACATTTGTTCTTTCCGTCCCGAGACAGAAGAAGGACTCGACGCTCAGCGCCGCGTCGCGCCGACGTCCTGCTGGAAGAACGATCTCCTCGACCGGGATCCTCGAAAAACGTGTCTCTCTATAGTCTTGATTACATTCTCCGCGAAGTTTCACGTTTCTCATGGTGTACTTGAAATTGACTTCGGCTGGTGCTGTAGTGGAGGGGGTTTTTACTCTCGGAGAGATTTTGCTGCTGTTTAATTACGAACGAATGGTGTAGGAGGGTGCTTCATAAAGTACATAGCTGGTCAACATGAGTACAGTAGAATATTGTAGATTCTTTTAGAATGAGTTAATAATGTGCGGACATATTTGATGTAGGAGGCGTATTTGATGGTTTCTGTAGGGGTTGTTACGTACTCAACAATTTCACTGTTGCTTCATGTTGGAGAGATGAACCAGTTAGCTGTTTTCGACGAGTACACGCGTCATGGAGGAATGGCGAGATTTTGTGCTATGACGAGTATACTCGCCATGCGTGAAAAGTAGTTACAATTTGCTGTTTAAGTTGCGAGGTTAGTGAAAACTAAGATATAGGTGTTAGGAAACTTCAATCATCAAGATGCATTGTTAACATCAAGATATATTCCATACTACTTAATTATAACAGGCACACATAATCCGTGTTTGACGAGCATACTCGTCGTCGTTTGATATTTGCGACGCAATTTCTGTACACATTTTTCAAACAGGTCGCTACAGCTATTTGGTTAAGAGTGGTGTAGAGGGTGCTTCATTTCTGAACTCATTCTAAAAAAATCTCCCATATTTCTACGTACTATACTCGTGTTGACCAGCTATGGAAAGTACATAGCTGGTCAACACGAGTATAGTACGTAGAAATATTGTAGATTCTTTTAGAATGAGTTAATAATGTGCATATGCTCGAAACTGACTTGCGTAGGAGACATTTTACGATTTCTGTAGGGGTTGTTGCGTTCTCAAGAATTTGACTGTCGTTTAATTACGGACAAATGAAGAATGCTTAGGACGATGCTTCCGCAACATATAGTATGATCTAATCATAGAAAAATCGAAGGTGGAGCATCGTCCCTACAATACGTAAAGTGTCTTGCTCTACGCTACTCCTCGGGGATTCGCAAACGCAAAATGTCGAGCCACTCTCGACCTACAGAAATTGATTTCTAATAAACCAAACAATTTACGAGGGCGGCGATATTGACCTATGAACGTACGTCGGCGTCCGCGTGACTCGTCGAGCGTGTCGGCTCGCGCGGCGACAATCGCGCTCGCATAATGCAATACGCAAAAATGCAGGCACCACCGGAAGTCCGGCATGACGCTCGTGAAAATCGTGGCAGTGGATGGGCGAGACCGGCTCGAAAAAAGTACGTAACACGGCCATTAATTCGTCGAGTTACGGAGTGATCGATTCGCTGGCAGCCAGTTACGGCTTCGCCGAGCGCATCCTGCTCGCTATGGCGAGTCGAATCGGCCGCGAGCGAATTACATGTCGAATCTCGGCGGGAGGACGTTCGGTGTCTTTCTCCGTCGGGGAGTAAATCGAGGAAGCCTCTTTGAATGAAACGCGTTCATAAAAGGGACGAAGAGAGCCGCACGCTAGGAACGATGAATACCATTTCTACTTTAAAACTGAATAGCGGTGGTCGCTCGAGCGGATAAAGCGCGCGCGGAGCTAGAGGGGAGCAAAAACTCCTGGCAGCAGCCGTTCGCTCGTCCGTTCGTTCGCTCCTCCGGCTGATATTTCGTTGTTGGCCAACTTTAGCGGCGCTCTCGCCGGAATTAGAACTGTCCCCGTGCATTGTCGCGCGATATATCGGATACTATTTCTCGCGCGACGGCCCGCGTTCTTTCATTCATTCGCGCCAGCCGGCTCCGCGACATTCAATGTCGACGCTTCTAACAATAATTTCGGATCCGCTGTTCCGGAAACATAGCGAAATCCTCGTACGGAGCCTCGTTACGGCGGATCACCGCGATATTTGCGAACGCACGTGGTACCCTGATCCGGATAATTCCCTGCAAGCTTCCGGGGGATTACCTACTCCTATGTTCGCGCCCTCTGCCCGGGAACACGAGCTTTATCCCTAGCCTAGTGGAATCGAGCACGTCGGTATGGTAGAAATCTGCTGTATCGAGTGCAGGGACGGTGTCCACCGTTGGTATCTCGGGCAAGTGTTAGCTTCGTTGAAACTCTTAGAAAAGTTCAAACGCAATTGCAACTGTTTTATCCGCCTTGGGGCTGATTGAACTTAATTTCCAGAAGAGAAGAAGTTGCTGTGCGGCGTGGATAACGTTGCGTATTGCAGGTAACTCGCGAAAGCTCGATACCAGCCGTCGGTAAAGCAGGATACTCGTTTACCGACTAGTGACATTTCTTTCTCGCGTTGGCAGCGCTGTTCCAGGGCGCCGTTTTCGATCTTCCAGAATCTCGATGTGTTCGCACTAGATGGTGGGCTCGGTGTCGCGGCCGGGCTCAATCAATACTTCAACATGTACACACGTATACTTCGGCACTCTTTCGCTCGCCCGGAACGAGACTTCGAGATAGCACTTCACGCTCGAAGTGTTCGGTATATCGCATCGGCTCTGTCGAGGAGGATTCCTTGGATCCCGAAGCCCGCGGATCCTGTAATATCGAATCGAACGATGGTAAAGTGGTTCTTCGCCGCCTCGAACATTTCAATACGACGATCGCGGAATTGAATGAATTTATATCCGGGATACGCTCCCGAAGGAAGCTAACCGATATCGGCGTTCGATGAATAAAATCGAAGAGCACTAATTCGTCAAATCGCGAGGATAAACTTTTCCGCGGGACACACGAAGATCGAAACGCGCGACGAATCGCGAGCGGAAAGCGTCGAAATCAAAATCGACGCGGCCGGTTCGTTAATCGCGGCGAGCGACGGGGCTGAAAATCAATAGCGGGTGAAACGCGTCGGTTTGACGTCACGAGAAATCGCGCGTTATGTATTTAATAACGCGTTGAGCGTCGTATTAACGCAGCCAACCGACGCGCCGCCCTACAGTTCCAGTTTTATATTTCGCGAGCGGCACGCGGGATCTACCGTGTAAATCAATTATTCCGCAGAGGGAGGGAGAGAGAGAAGGGAAACAATTCTGTCACTCGGAATCGATAATGTCTAATTAAAAGCAATCGGCTGTAATCCTTTAACGCGGCCACGCGCAGTGTGTCTCACGCAGCCTCGTCGTTCCGTCGCGTCGCGTCGCGCCAGCCCGCTTGAAATATTGATACGAAAATGCCCGGGACACCGCAGAGAATCCCTGGCAGCCCCTAATTAGCGTGCCCCCGAAGAGGGAATTCGAACAACGCTCCAGTTCGTTTGCCCGTTTTAAATACGTGATGCGATGTACTCCCGGTGTCGTGCCGCGGAAACTTTTTCCCTTCATTTTCCCTTCTCTTTTTCTCTTTCCGCCTCTCTCCCGCCCCCACCCCTTTCCCCTCCATCGCCCGTGTCTCTCTGTTCCATCGGTTTCCGCGACGGGAAAGAATTCAAATATTTTTTTCCCACCCAACCCCCATCGAGCCGTATAATTCGCAACGGGCGGTCGCCTTTGGCAATTCAAGCGCCGTGATTTTTCGAGAACCTCTCTTTCATCCGCCCCGTTCGTTTTTATTGCCTCCTATTGTTCCGGGACTCTCTCTCTCTCTCTCTCTCTCTCTCTCTCTCACTCACTCTTTTCGTCTTTGACCGTGGTGAAGTATTCGCAGAGGACCGGGACCGACGGTTGTCCGGTCCCGCGAGAACAGGAACGCGACAAAGAAGCGTTTATTGCGAGCGAACTGGACCACGCTCCCGGGAATTCTACTATGAATGATTGGACTCGGGGTCCTGTGTTGCGGACCGGGTTTTAATGAAGTCGGCCCGGGCGCCAGACGCGGCAGTAAGCTTTCCGCAGCTGGTGCTTCTACCCTTCCGCGTGTAACTCGTAGAGGCCTCGTCTGAAGTGGATTAAGGGCACTCTTCGCTACACGACAACGAATAAAGGGCGACCGGTCTTGCGCTGTTTTTCTGGTTTCTTTTTTTCTTTAACGAAAATTCATTCTACCTGCGGACTCCAAATTCTTCAGAATTCTTCACGCGCATTCACACAATGTTACAATAGTTTTCTTTGATTATATTTCCTTCAATTATTGCGTCAGTTCTACAGGAACGTCCCGGAAATTGTCGTCTGAGCGGAATGGTCTGATTCCTTGAGGAATAAGTACCGCAGCTTCGGACTCCAAATTCTTCAGAATTCTTAACGTGCATTCACACAATGTTACAATATTTTTCGTTGATTATATTTCCTTTAATTATTGCGTCAGTTCTACAGGAACGTCCCGGAAATTGTCGTCCAAGCGGAATGGTCTGACTCCTTGAGGAATAAGTACCGCAGCTTCGGACTCCAAATTCTTCAGCATTCTTAACGTGCATTCACACAATGTTACAATATTTTTCTTTGATTATATTTCCTTTAATTATTGCGTCAGTTCTACAGGAACGTCCCGGAAATTGTCGTCTGAGCGGAATGGTCTGATTCCTTGAGGAATAAGTACCGCAGCTTCGGACTCCAAATTCTTCAGCATTCTTAACGTGCATTCACACAATGTTACAATATTTTTCGTTGATTATATTTCCTTTAATTATTGCGTCAGTTCTACAGGAACGTCCCGGAAATTGTCGTCCAAGCGGAATGGTCTGACTCCTTGAGGAATAAGTACCGCAGCTTCGGACTCCAAATTCTTCAGAATTCTTAACGTGCATTCACACAATGTTACAATATTTTTCTTTGATTATATTTCCTTTAATTATTGCGTCAGTTCTACAGGAACGTCCCGGAAATTGTCGTCTGAGCGGAATGGTCTGATTCCTTGAGGAATAAGTACCGCAGCTTCGGACTCCAAATTCTTCAGAATTCTTCACGTGCATTCACACAATGTTACAATAGTTTTCTTTGATTATATTTCCTTTAATTATTGCGTCGGTTCTACAGGAACATCCCGTAAAATTGTCGTCCGAACGGAATGGTCTGACTCCTTGAGGAATAAGTACCGCAGCTTCGATGACAGCAGACTATCAAAAATCCTGCATGCAGCTCGAATGTGTAGAAGTAAGTGTGCACGGTCGCGGAAACGTAGGTTGTTTAGCTTACCCGTGGAAAATTTCCATTTCCTTCAGTGAGAAGCGAAAATGTCAGTAGAATGTGCCAACCTTTGGCCAGACATGTGACTTTCATCTCTGTAGAAGCAAGTATTTGTTACAGAATTTCATACAAGCTGAACGCGAACATTTTCCATTCAAATCGCATTGTCTTATGCACGACGAACGACCAAAAAATTCAATTTCCAGAAGCTTGCACTGTTCGTGCCTCACGAGATGTCTCGCGGGACGGCACAAGGGCAAAGCGGTCACTCGTTCGCTCCGCCTATCTCCGCCGTTGACAGTAGGCCAATGCTTAGGCGTTGACGTCACACGCTGCATAGTACGTGCAACCGCTCTAGCCAATAGAGCAGCTTGCCCCTTCCACTCTGACCAATCAGCCCAGCATTCCTTCCACGAAACTTCTTGTGCGGCACGCACAGTACTTCGTTGCTGATTATGTTTACCTGAATCAATAAGTTTTATTTCGAAAAAGAAAGGTGTGTTTGTTTAACGTCACAAATCGGACAACTTTCTTTTTTTTTTCGAACGAATTGTCCTTGCCTCCATCCCCCTAACGAACCAGGACCTCCCCTCCGCTGGTATTAACACAAACCCTTCCGCCGAAGCTCGCTGTAATAATTACATGCAAATACAAACAATTACTTGGCCGGTCGAGCGGAATGAACGCTCTTCGGGATCCCGTAGCACTAACGAGGGGCGTCGCCTAATTCAAATCCGCCGATTTTATTAAAATGTACGTGTAGTTCGACTAAACAATATTTCACACGGACCTATTTCATCCGCGACGATCCAGATCTAGAGGTCAGTCGAAGGTCGAAAATCCACTTTTCGACTCGGAATTTAGAGGGTGCAAGACAATCAACTTCTTCTAAGTAGGTCATCGGATTATTAGAGTGACGGCACGAACAAATCCATTTTTTAAACTATACGATGAATAATGTTGTCTATGCTGCTCGACGTGCATTTGTAATTTACCAACACCAATATCTCATACGGAAATGATTACTGCGGATTTTATGCATTTACAAGAATGAGTAGGTGGAACTTGAGACATTGGAAGACTCGAAACAATTTAAGAATATCAATGTATCATTATCAAGTTATCAAAGTGATTAAGGGAGTGGAGATGTTTTTATTCACCTTTCCTTATCTAGTGATAACAATTCAGTCTAGCTAGATTGTCATTTAAATATTGTTTTAATATAAAATTGCCAACTTATGCAAGCGGTTCTAATATTTAAGGTTTCAGCTGGTAAATTGAATGTCGAATTTATTCGAGGTTCGTAACTTTAAGGAATAAAAGAAATACGAACGTAGAGTCAAGGCGTTGTTAAATATCGCCCGAGAAGATATTTTTTATTTAACAATCACTGACCAATAATTGTTAAACTTATATGGCGGTGTACCCCGTTATCGAGGGAAAGCTGACGAAGTTTCACGAGAAGCGGAGACAAGTGAAAGACTCGGCGACGCGTCCGACGGAACGAGAAAGTCCTTTGAAGAGCAACGGGAATACTAATCAACGCGGAGCATCGGCGTGAGCGCGAGTCTCTAGAATAGATGTTTACCTCGGCGCAGGCATCGCGAATATTTGCATTATCCGGCTGGCAGACGTCGCAGTTTGTCAAGAAGCGGAATCAGTGCGCGAAGCTTATTGCGTCGGCGGTACAGTAATTTTCGAGAGTTTTCGATAGACCGTATTGCGATTGCCGGGCGGAAAACAATTATGCGACACGGTGCGTTCAACTCCGTCACGGTGTACGTGGCTGGTAAATTTAATTAAAGATGTGTAGCGCTGCCTCTCGCGCTATCTTTCCGCGTAGTATAACCTTCTCGTTAATATTCCCGGATTTCCGAGAGCATTACCAAACACCGACGTTAACATTTTCGTACCCGCGTTACCGTTAAATTATCATCCTCATATTTTTCGCGGTGTTCGAACAACAATTGCGCGACCAACGTTGATGGAATTAAACGGAAGAATATATTTCCACAAAAAACAAACTTCCACGGCATTTAATTAAACAATTGTCTGCTGGAACGGTACACGAATTCTGTGATTTCAAATTTATTCGGACATCAACAAATCTACAAGTTCGTATAGAATCTGTTTCAATTTATTTCGAGGAATATTTCACCCCAGTGTACACGGAAATGAAATTTCACGTCGGAACAGATAGCACCGTTGAAGATGAAAGTTCATGCTCCCGCCTGTACTATTGCGAGATATTCGATCGAGATCGTCGATCGTTCAAATGGCGGCAGCTTCGAAAAACATTCCATTAGGGGTGCAGTTTCGTCGTTCGAACATCGTGCGTCTGTTTCGCGGCGTATTCTCGCGCGAGTACTGACGCGTTCAAATATTTTACCATTGCGATTGAAAAGTTTTCGCCGCGGAACGCTTTGGAGCTCGCTGCGTATAAAGCTTTTGTAAATAGATTCTTTACAGCGCCATGGGGATAGCCGTAGCTCTAGCACGAGCGCGAGCTCCCGAGCTCAATATCAAACGTGCAATTGCACAACTTGGAAATGAGTTCTGTCGAATGCGCGCACGCGCGCGCTCGCCGTCATACACGAGTTTATAACCACGTCTGCGACTTCCTTTCAAATGAAATCCTCCCTCCTCCGGGGGATTGTCTTCATTTAGATTACAAAAAGCGACCCCCGCGCCAGACCACCTCCACGCTGAAAAATCTCAACGGTTTACCGCAGTAAAAAAAAAAAAATTGTTCTTTCATTGTGCCATTCCTGCAACCGCATTCGTACTCGTCCTACCGCTTGATTCTTTCGAAAAGATGGATGCCAAACGGCGCGCAGTATGATATTTCGCCGATCCAGGAGGACAAAATTATGTCCGCATTATTTGTAGGCTTAAAGCCTTGGTGAAATAGGTTATTGGATTTGACGTCAGCTATCGAGGCTGTAAATAAAGTTGTATTTAAAACACACAAGTATAAGTCCTTTCTTGGAAACTCGAGAAAGGTGGCCCTTCGAGGTTCTGTTTTTCCTTTACTCGATAGTGGGCACACACGTGCAAATAAAAAGTACAAGGCCGAACGATCGAGAGATCAACCACGGTATTTACAAAGGCAACCATAATTTTTTATTAAAAACAAACGTTTTGTAATTTTTTCCTCTGTGGGTTTATGGACGACTGAATATCGATTAACTTTTGTTCGGAACATTCAGACTTTGGAGACTTGAGTATAAATAATTGATGGTTAATTACTAAAAGAGTGGATATATTTGTAAAATATGGACAATTTAGGACTGTTTCGTAATGTTTTTTTCCAAATTTGGATTATCGTCGGATTTCGACATTGTGCGGCGTCGAAACTCTTGCCGAGAGATTGATTCTCTTTCGCGGTTTACAAATTCGCCGATGTGAACCTATTCGCTGCAATTATTCATCGTGTTTTAAATGGTTATCGACGGAAATTAATAGCGGGTATATTCATCCGAGTGGAACAGGCTACGAGCATTTAGTCGGTTTCAAAACTTTACTCGTTATAGCGTCCGTGCACTCTAGCGTGCATCGAAATGTGTGCATTTAGAGGTAATCCGTTCCGAGCACACAGTTTCGAGCAAAGTTGCCATCTAATCCAACGATTTTAAAATCCAACGATCGACCTGTGAAATTGGATCTCGTTATTAACGCGCATAAAATCTCCACGGTGGAGTCTACGGAAACGTGCGAAGCGTGGAGACTATAGTCGCGAAACTATAAAAGTGTGGAATCAATAATAGAAACCAAAGAGAGAATAATTCTATGCATAGTAGCTTTTCTTGAAAGTGTTTGAACGACGAATGATAACCATACCGGGGAATGTGAGAAAGTTGCAGAACGTCTAGATCGAATAATTCTGGCACACAATATCAGAAGTACCAAATGTTTAGAATTATAAAAGTGTGATTTTATAGTTGTTCCTTCCCATTGTGTCCGAAGTGTCAAATGATGTTAGCCATACTGAAGAAGGTAAGAACAAACCTGATGAACAATATCTGAAATATCACAATTTCAAATAATTAAACGCGGAAGAAAGTGTATAAATATGAAAAACACAAGTGAAAGAAAATGAGGATTGATTGATGTTTCAGACACAAAGATGGAGAGGAATATTTGTTTGTCGCGGTTAATTCTAACGTTGCGAGATCAGTGTCTTGATATGATAAAGAGTATTAATTACAATACGCCCGCACTGTGTTGCAACGTCGCGTCGCGTCGCCCCCATCGAACAAGGAAGGTAGGCCGTAATACTGTGTTTCGATAATAGCGCAACCTGCGTCAAATCACCTGGCATGTTCGAATGAATGTTGCAAACCTCAATGCAGATTAGAGATGCCTGCATTGTTTCATGATAACCCATTGTTCAATACATGAACCCTGGCCTGTATGTGTTTATCGGCGTGTTGGCGATTAATTGGCCTGATCCAGGCAAATAGGCTTCTCGCTGATTATGATTTGTTGCTTTTCACGTAGGATATTCGTTAACGCTCAAACGAACGTAATGCGCGCTTCCCAGCTACGTACGTATCTCCAATAAATTAGAAGGTTTTCTTTGTTCGAAAGCGTACAAACAACCGATACTATTTAACCGTTACAAATTTAGCAATATGATGATGCTTATGGAAATATCTAAACTTGAAAAGGGCTGGACGATGAGCGTTTAAACTCGCGATGGTTTCTTAATTTCCACTGTAAGGCTTTTAAAACATCACCAGGTCATCCTGAGTAATTGAATCCAGTTATTTCTTTTCGGGATTATTGTTCCATAAGGTATGGTTACACTCCCTCTCATGTGGAAACTACGAATATTTAGATAGCAGCTGCCATAACATCATCCGTCTGTTTAACTTCTGGTAACTACCCCAATTTGAATCGGTGGCTGCTTAACCAATGTCCAACTTAGTTCAACGAGAATGTCAACTTGTCGAGGAGGAACTTTCAAGGAAAATCGTTGATAAATAAGAATCTGACGTCAGTTGAAGCTGACACAGAGCATTAGTATTCTGCAGAAGGATCTAATTAATAGCGACGCAATGTGCAACAGAGTAATATAAAAGAGGATCCTCAAAGTAAAATATATTAGATCACAGTTAACCTCCAACGATCTTAAATGACCTTGAACTACATAGAATAGTGTATCATTCTAATTTAGAAAACGGAGTTGACCTTCATATGCCTTCTACGCGTCCACCGGAGTCCAACGGAGTTATTCAGGTGGCCTGTTTTAGGTGCATCACCCTATACATAAATAATTGGGAAAAACCCAATAATGCTTCTTGCTTCAGCAAACTATAACGACCCGAACGGTATGATTATCCGAGCGGATTGAGCGTGACCGCGCTGCCAGGCTTCCGGTAGCTAAAGTGCTAAACCTATGAAGACCCCGCGGTCCCCCAAGAAGCGAAGCGCCCGAAACAATTTCCGGTGACTAAACACGCGAAAATTCCGGTGACTACGAGCCCGTTAACGGCGACTACAAAGTGGTAATCGTATCCGGACGTTAAAGCCGGCCCAAGAGCACGTTACGCGACGACCCGGGTGCGAGATGGAAGTCTAAAACAATTGCTCTCTTTCGTCAGGTACCTAGAGCCTTGGGTAACAACGTTTCTTAGAATTCCCACCGGTGAAGCCGGTAATCGCCGAGCGAGCCTCGAGTATTCCCGGTATTTTCATAGAAATGGAAATTCTGTTCGTTCGGGTTAGGGGTGGGAGGGTAGGTGGCGTCGATGACCAACTTCTGATAGCTACAGGGGGTTGGTTCGCCGACGATATGCATACTCGTACGAAATATCCTCGCGGCGAGATAGAATTTCCTCGCGGCGGCTCCTCTGGGATAAGGTTTCGTCCTGACGACGCGTAATTGGACCGCGGCAGGGGTGTGGATGTACACGGGGAATGCGAACTGTAGATACGGAGAAACAGAGGGAGAAAAAGAGAGAGAGAACGGTGCTCCGTGGGTAAAGGAAAATGAAGGGGGTGGGGGGGGGGGGGGGCAATAAGGAAAGGGAGGAACCGGGCCGATCCGAGGAGAAAAGAGGGCTTTTCCCAGGCAACGATGAAAAAAGCGTCCGGTGAAAAAGAGGGAAACAGCAGGACGAGGATGGAAGCCGAGGGAAGGAAGAGGTGGACGAAGAACGAGGCGTTTGGTCCGCTTGTCGATACCAGATGCACCGTATCTGCGAGGTATCGACCCGGTTTAAATATTCTCAACGGCCGCGGCAGTCCTCTTCAATAATTCATTTGGAAAACGTCGCCGTATCGGCCATTCGTAATGAGACCGGCCGATATCGCGAACGCTTCGCAGGGTATTCTAGTGTAACAGGTCCGGGAAATCGATTTCTTTTCCGCGTACATCGATAGCACGGCGTTTGCAAAATTTTCTAATCGCACACGAAATCTTGCGAAAAGTTGTAGTTGGTTTAGCGCGACGCACTGTGCTCCAAATTGAGGAATTAGCTGTCCACAAAGATTTAAGCATTGTTCCAAGACTTAAAGCCACAAGAGAGTAGATCTTCTTAGCCTGGAACAGAACCTGCGTCAACTTTTTAGCCTGGACCAGAACCTGCATCATCTTCTTAGCCTGTATTAGAACCTGCATCAACTTTTTAGCCCGGACCAGAACCTGCATCATCCTTTTAGCCTGTGTTAGAACCTGCATCAACTTTTTAGCCTGGATCAGAACCTGCATCATCTTTTCAGCCTATATTAAATTTATAAAATTATAAACGGGCGAAATCGTCACGAGGGTTAAACCACGAGGGTTCGACCACGAATTCTCAAAAAACTGGTGATGCTGGTGGGCCCTCCGATCTCTCGATGTCCCTCGCTGGCGTACGACGGAATTTCTCGAGTGCAGTCGATCCGCGGAGGAAAGCCACTCGACTCGAAAACGATAGCTGCCAGCCGGCGAACAATTTCTGGACGAGCAGTAGCCCGGATACGCTGTCTTAATTACTTTTAATCCTATTTTGCGAGCTGATCGAATTCAATCGGGCCCCGCCTTTGTTCGTTTCCGCTCCCCGACGGCGTTCACACCACCACCCCCCCTCCCCCAGTAGATTCGCCGACTGCTCCGGAAAGTTCCGTCGAGTTTGCGTCTCTTTCGAAAAGCGGAAGAGTCAACGGGTCCAAGTCCAAGTTTTATCCAGGCTAGACAGGTATTACCGCGGTGTTACAGAAACTACGACGCCATTACATTCGGAATCCTTTTCGAGACAATCGCCATTCGGAGGTCAATGGTCCACCGGTAGCGAACTCCGAGATTTAGCTGTACCTTTGTCCTAGGTGTGTGTACACAGGCTCGCGAAAGTATTCGAACGCCCTTTAAAACGGTATAACTTTTTGTAAATTGGACCAAACCGCCTGACTTTTTTTTTCAGCAATTAGAAGAATTGGTTTACCGAATGATTCGCAAGAAAGATTTTGAAAACGTTGGAATTGCTAGGAATTATATAAGCAAATGAAAATGGCAATTTCCAAAACTTTTTTATTCGAGCCTGCGATGAAAATTTAAAATATGCGTTTTGTAGATCTATGTTGGTTATACATATTCTGCAAATTTCATTGAAATCGATCAATGTATTCACGAACTACAAATAGTTAGGCCAAAATCGTAGTTTTTCACGATTTTTCGCTGCGTGCCGTTTTTATCTGTGTCGACCGATTTCGATGAAATTGTCAGTATGCGTGTAACTAACATAGATCTACAAGACGCATATTTTAAATTTTCATTACAGGCTCGAATAATCTGTCCAGGCCATAGGCAGAGATGCACTTTTTCAAACCTTTTCAACACTAGGTTTACAGGCCACTAAAAGTATTTTACATTACTTTATAAAAATAACGAGAAATGCTGCCCAAATTTTTAGCCATTTCTTTTTAATAACATATACCCAAAGAAATAAATTCGTTGAATAATTCCTCACGGATGTATCTTTAGAATTTTAATAATCGTAAATTATTAATCGCAAGGTCCCGTAAACCTAATGTTAAACAGCATATTAATATATTGAAATAAAAGTTTTACTGATTTAATTTTACATATTATTAAAGTGATTTAACTCAATAATTATGCCTGCCTATACTCTCAATTATTCTCAATAAAATTTTGATGCGGCACATCTCTCCCGAAATTGCCCCATAATTGGAAACCCATCAAAACAAAAATGCACCGAGCTGCTTCGCATACCTGAAGACCATCTCTGACTCGTCAGCGAGTCGTCGATTTCGACGGTGACCGGGATCGACGTCAGCCGGTGGAGGAGGAGGAGGGCCGCGATTACACGGCGGCAACAACTCGCAGTTAATTGTTAGGGAGCAGGAAAAGAAGAACTATGCTCGATCGCAGCCTCTGCCAGCCGGCTCGATCTTTTGTCGTGCGCTCCCGGTGGAAATCAAGCAGACGTTCCCGCCTCGCTTTCTCTTCCCCGGGCGTCTCTCTTTCTTCCCCTTCCTCCCCGGTATTCTCCGGCACCGATGATTAGGATAAATTGAAGCTCAGGAGGACGAAGATCGCGGATGCCCCGGCACCTTTATGTCCGCTCAATTTCACCGTTCCAATATTCCCCGTAACTCTCTCGCGAGCCTTCTTCGCCCCACTTTTTCCAATTATCCGGCGCTGCGCCCGATGTTGCCTGTTGTGTGTATCGCGTGCGCGAATTACGACCATTCAATGCGACGTCCTCTCGAACGACATCGATCCGCGGCCGAGAGGGAGAATCCCATTGTCTCATAATCCTACTAACGACTCGCCTCATTCTTCTCTCTTTTTTTTTTGCCACCCCTCTCTCTCTCCCTCCCTCTCTCTCTCTCTCTCTCTCTCTCTCTCTCTGTCTCTCTCTCTCTCTGTCTGTCTCTCTGTCTCGTCTTGCTCCCTCGAACCGCGATCATCGTTTTTCTTTCCCTGCTCTCTCCGCGATCGTCCCTTTCCCTTCCATCATCGACTCTGTTGTTCCAAACGGAAACGAATGCCAACCGGCAATTCGTAATTGGTATCGCGCAAATTACAGCTGACGTTCGAACCTCTCTCTCTCTCTCTCTCTCTCTCTCTCTCTCTCTCTCTCTCTCTCTCTCTCTTGTTTCGGAACTACCTCCCCCTCTCTTTCGCGCTATCGTTTTGCTTTGAGGAGGACGTCCCGAGATGTCACCCCACGATTTTATTCTTTATTTGTTTGTAAGAGAAAAATCGTCTTGTACGTGAACACGAAAGGTACAGGGTGTACAGGAATGATACGTCTCTACTACCACAGAGGAATTACCTCTGGATCGGTGGAGGTCTGTTTAAAAAATGGATCGCAAATTTGACCTTGACCCTCCTCTTCAAGGTCAACAGATTTTTCTATTGCATCGTTTAGTACTCGTCGTGGGGAACAAAAGTCTCGAGGGAACTATGGGTCTCGAGTCAACCGTTCCTTTAACACTAGGTTTACGGGACCCGTCAAAATGACGGGTTCTAGTATTTTTAATTTACGGTTATTGAGATTGTGAAGATCCATCCACGTGGAATTACTCAACAAACTTATTTCCTTAGGTATATATTATTGAAAAAATGGCTGACAACTTGGACAGACACATTCTTCTTATTTTTATAAAGTAACGTAAAATACTCACACGTAATGCTCCGTAAACCTAGTGTTAAAAACAGGATGTTGTCGTAAACTATTTTTTGTCCATACGTCTGGGAGGAAGCGAGACGTCAAACGAACAAAAATGAATTTCATATTGTCGACATATTTTTTCACGTAGAATCAAGGAAACAAGGAATTTGTTTTTCGTTAAGTAGATTTTACCATAAAAATTTTCAATCTGTACGCTTTTATTTCCTGGAGCAATCTTACAAATGGCGAACAAAGTGGAGAACACATTTAATCCGGTATTTCGAAGCTTGGGAGTCGGCTGAATAATTGAAATATCGAAAATGTGTATTTCTATGCGAGCAGAGACTGCAGAAAGTTCGACTTGTTTTAAATAACAAGGTGGAAAAAAAAAACCAGGTACATTAAAAAAGTTTCTATTTCCCAGTCGCTCAGAATTTTACTCCGCCCTATTTTCTCTCTTTCTCTTTTCCCGGAGCCGTTGGCGAATATTACAAGCGTAATTGCGGCGCCCGGATAATTCGACGGACCGTATTCCTTTCATTTTTTTTTTTTGGATCCGGAACCGCCAACTCGATACACACGAGATTTTCCCAGAATTTTTCCGCTGGCTCTGCCTCCCCCCCTCACCCCTCCCCGCGCGGGTTTCCCTTCGAAAGAGCCGTGTGCAGCCGCAATCGTTAATTATGTTCCATTCGTAGCTTCGAATCTGCTCGTCTCGCGTGCTATTACACACAGAGGCGGCCGAATGAAATTTTTTCAAATGGAACCGCGTTTAACGCGGCATTACGCGGCCAGGAGGTGGACACGTTCGCTCGAATAATGAATTCTGTAAAATTTCTGCGAGAGACGGAGGGACCGGAGACTTTAATTAAAGCCTCGTTGCGAGAGTTTCGCCTCGCCACGGGATTCGATGGATAATTTCATATTTCGCCGGTTTGTCAGAGCTGGATGCCGGCCTCTTTGCTTTTTAATATTAATCCGGCGCGCGCGCGCACGCGAACGGATCGAACAGATATTTATTGGGGGACCACCCGCGCCGTGGATCGGCGTTCGTTCCGTTTATCGGGCAATTTCATTTTAATTTACGCCCCGCGCTATCAACGAAAAATACAATACGATTCTTCGTGCTTGTCCCCGTCGAAATTCTTTCGGTTATTGTGTGTAGAAATGAATTCCTCTCGATTTTATTGCGAAATCGAAAACCAATAAGAGAGATCCACCACCGAAATATTCGCTAATATTATCAGTGACTAGACTGCGGATTTTACGCAGCCATAATTAACCCTTTGCACGCGAGTGGTGACTCTGAAGCACCACTAGAAATTGTTGTGGCATTATTTCAAAGAAGTTACAAAAAATATTACAAAATATTTGTTCCATCACAAAATTTGTATTTAATAGATCACTAAACATTTAAATATTATATGTGAACATCGGATCAGTTTCGTACGAATAAAATGAAAATATTCCAAGACGGAAGAAAAATTTCGTTTCAGAATGTAAATAGCGCCGAGTGCAAAGGTTTAACAGGCGAATTGCAAAAAGATGAAGAAGAGTCCAAGATCTTGCTACTTTGGACTCTTAATTGAAATTATTGAAAAATTATGCCAACGTCTTTGAACCGATAGTCGGGCATCGTCAATCGATTTAAAATTCAAATTTGAATCGAAATAGTTTAGCGGCAGGTACTATTTTCAAAATTGTCGATGACGCCGCGCATTGTTTAACACAAATATCCTGCAGACGAGACGCGATTTTAATAATAATAGCAAATTTGCGACGATGCCGAACAAATGAAAATAACGATAATAATAATTCGAATTTGCAAACGCGCAAAAGATTTGTATAGGACAAACACAATTTCGGATTTGTGTAGGATAAACTTCAGGGTACAGCTGCAGCGAGTATCTAATTTTAATTTAAACAATCTAGCGTTACGACTTTCAAGACGATGTGCAATTTCACGTGCAGCTCTGTCAGAAACAAGTTGCGGTCCACCGTTTCTTGAAGAAGTTGACACACTACTATTCTTGCAACCATCGTACGACTTACACCACATCTTACTGCAATTTGCCGTAGCGAAAAACCTTTATCGCACGATCAAATGATGCTGTTTCTTTCATTTGCACTAAGTGGTTTCACCTTGACTTAGCCGTGTCAACTATTATGTTGGCAAGAAAGTAATTTCGGTTTTCACTAATAGATGGCTTTATGTTTTGTTGGATTGACTTCTGTTAACGTTGCATTTGTTTTCTTTCTGACATTTCATAACTGCATCTTTTAGGTTACTTTTGAAGCAAATTACACGTAATTTTGATTAAAATTGTTAGTTCTGTGTCAATTTCAACATGGAGTGCAAAAACGAACATTATAGGCACATATTGCTTTTTTATTTCCGTAGAGGTAAAAAAGCTGCCGAGGCTCGCAAAGATATATGTGAAGTTTATGGTGTGGATTGCTTAACAGAACGCACGTGCCAGAATTGGTTTAAAAAATTCCGTTCTAGAAATTTTTCGCTTAAAGGCGACCAACGTTCTGGTCGACCATCTGAAGTTGACGATGACCAAATGAAAGCCATTATTGAATCGGATCGTCATATAACTGTCCGAGAGATTGCAGACAGGTTAAATGTCTCGCATACAACTGTAGAATATCGTTTAAAAAGTCTCGGAATCGTTAAGAAGCTCGATATTTGGGTTCCACGCGAATTGAAAGAAATTCACTTAACGCAACGCATCAACATATGCGATATGCATCTGAAGTGAAATGAAATCGGCCTTTTTCTGAAGCGAATCATCACCGGTGATGAGAAATGGGTTGTTCGCAATAACACAACTCGAAAACGATCATGGTCCAAGCGTGATGAGTCAGCCCAAACCACGCCGAAAGCTGAATCGCACCAAAAGAAGATCATGTTGTCAGTTTGGTGGGATTACAAAGGTATTGTGTATTTTGAGCTTCTCCCAAGGAACCAAACCATTAATTCAGATGTTTATTGTCGACAACTAACAAACCTGGACATAGCAATCAAAGAAAAACGGCCAGAATGGCAAATCGCAAAGGAATCGTGCTCCACCATGATAACGCTAGGCCACACACATCTTTGGTAACACGTGAAAAGTTATTGTAGCTTGGTTGGGAAGTGATGTCACATCCACCATACAGCCCTGACATTGCACCATCAGATTATCATTCATTCCGAAGTTTACAAAACTCTTTGAATGGTAAAACTTTCACTAATGATGATGGTCTGATATCGCACTTGGATCAGTTTTTCACCGAGAAGGATCAGAAGTTTTATGAGCGCGGAATTATGAAGCTACCAGAAAGATGGCAAAAGATCATGGAACAAGATGGAAAATATTTTATTGATTAAAGTTCATTGGTTTGATAAAAAAATTGGATTTTATTTCACCTAAAAATACCGAAATTACTTTCTTGCCAACCTAATAGCTTTCAAATAGGAGAAAAACCGTGTGAACGTCAGTCTAAACGTGTCTTACTACAGTTGGCTGTCAGTGTTTGTCGGCAATGGGTGGTAGCCGAGTACAAGATCGATCCCGATTCGATTGTTCTGTCCGCGAGGGCATGCTCGTCGGTTGTTTCCCGTTTTCGTGCACGACGACGGATAGAGCTTTGTTCCCTCGCCTGGTAAGACGCTCGCACTCTCGCGAATGCATTATCTATGGGGCCGGGAGAGTACGGGGTTGGACGACGGGGAACGACGTGGACCGCAACGACCGTTCAGAAGTTAATAATGCAACCCTCGCAGCGCGCTCGCGGGCATACAAGAGAGAAATGTTTCGCGAGAGCGGGGAATCTGCCCGGTTGACTCCGGCCGCGAACAGTTTTTAAGCATTCACCGGGCTCCGTGAATTCCATTAAAACCGGAATATCGAGTGGAGTGGAGTTCCTGGCGACGAATCGATCGACTGCGATCAACGATAAACGAAGACATTCCCCGATAAACGATCGAACGACATCGCCGCGGTGCGTGAAGCACCACCGGTCCTGAGCACCCTGGAGACTGATTTTATTCGCGAGGGGTAGTTTTTTCTTCCTGCAACCACTGTTCCCGGGTAATCGTATTCCGAGATCGACGGATGAACGTTCACCAGGTTCACGAACGCCGAGGAACGAAAGCGTTCCGTGCTGAAGTGTCGCGACGAGGGGACTGCTCAACGACTGCAACAACGCTGCAGAACGATCCACTGTCTCTTTTAGTCCACGTTTAGTTCGTTTGCCAGGGTCTTTCGGCAACAGTTTCACGGAAGTTGTTTGCGAACGTTTAAATTTCGAGAATCGGCGAAACTTTTATTGGAAAGCTTTTACAGTCGAGCACCGAAACTCTCACCTACACTGTGTTTCACAGGATCTTCTTGCGAGCTATTTTGTTTTAGTCGAACAAGTATTCCGCGCAGACTTTGTTCCATCTTGATGGGGACGTTCTACGGCAGCTTTTATGCATTTATGAGAAAAATTAATAGATTGGTTCCCCCTTTAAACAATGAAAAGAGTGTCATTTTTACAGAATTGCGGACTGATGGGTGTACACGAGATATCTTTAGAAAAATTGACAATTAAAGCTGCGAAAGAGCCAAATCAATTTTATACTTGTTGAGAAGGTCCGCTGTCCGTTCAGGCTAGTTCTTAACCAAACATAGCGTGTCAGTTAAATATAACTCACGCGGCGTTCGACGTGTTAAGGCATCCCTGACCGCGTTTTTGATAGATTCGTCGACGGTACAGAGACTCCGCTAGCCATTTCGTTCGATCATCGGCGCGGGCCGGTCGTATCAGAGGCTAGCCATGCCGAGTCACGTAGAGAGGCTCGCACACACCTTATATCCGATCCAATTTCCCTCAGAGACAATCATATTGATGCGAATCAAGGTGACCCCGCGTCTCCGCCCCTATACGTCTTCCTCGCGCGAGTCGGTCTCGAACAAACCGCCGGCATTGTTCCCGGCGATCCGATGCATTTCTCCGCGCGATTTCCGCTCGAGGAACGCGTATCGACGTTCCACGGAGCCGGCTGGTTCGTCGCTTCTAGCCGAGCACCGCCGACAAGATAATTATCCCGATGATGCGCTCGAGACTTCAGTTTGAGGATCCCCGGTCTCTCTCTCTCTCTCTCCCCCCCCCCCCCCTCTCTCACACACACACACACCTTCGGCCAAGCTATTGTACATACAGTCACTTGCATTATTATTTGAACACTCTAAAAAAGGCGGTAACCCTTTTATTATTGGGCCATACTACTTCGATTTATTTGTTGGAACAATTACAGTGAATCCGCTTTATATTAGGCGGACCCATATGTAATCAATTATTTTGAAATCTAAAACGAACTTTGTAGCAAATTCAAGTTTTTATTTCTTAACACTAAACCTACCACGGTCAAAATGACCGGTTTTCTATTTCGCAATTATTGAAATTATAAAATCGTTTTCTTAGGAAATTACTGAATTGACTTCTTTATTTAAGCACAAATTATAATAAAAATCATAGGTACGGACGCCGCCATTCTGTTACAGGGTTGTAAAAGGAAATGATACTTTTTCGAATATTTTGAACGCAGGCTGCTTCAGCGAAAACTGTACAAGAATACGTGTTTCCTCTTCAACGATCGGTACAGAACTAAACGCGAAACGAATTCTATGCAAATAATTGATTCAATTTGATGCATTCTGATCATTTCATCGATTCCAGAAGCGTTCACAGCGGAGTGCGATCATGTCGTCCGGGGTTTTCGACTTGTCGAGAGCCCTCGGCCAAATCTACGTGATCCCATAACTTTGTCAGTCGGGCCTATGGCGACTCAAGTTTCACGCCGATCACTGGGCGAATTGTTCCCCGGTTTGTAGGTGCATTCCGAACCGTCATTGAATCGGATACGATTGTGCCGGTTAACGAACGCCCTGGACATACTCGATTGATGTCACGTTCGATGCACCGCGGTGTTAATCGAACATAAAATAAAAAATAGAATTGATTTCCAGCGCATTACTCTGGCCGCGTTCAAAGCGTAATGCAACTCGCGCAAACGTTGCGCAGGCGAAAACAAGCGGTCGGTGACAGAGAACACGGATTTTTATAATACGGAAAACACCGGAAAGTCACGTTCTCCTCGTATATTCGGGACGTGTCGCGTACCGGTCGATTTTTCTGAAAAGTGGGCCAAAGTGAGTGTGACTTGAACATTTGATCAATTTGCGAATAATAGAATCGAATGATCTCGGTAGGTAGATGTACCATTATTCGTTACTCATTGTATCATTATGGTTTTCCTAACGAAAGTGTTCTATTGAACAAAGTAGTTTCGAGTAAAACGCGTTTAAGGATTCAACTGTGAATCATCCGAACGCGAGTTGCATGTTTTCAGACGGCTACAACTACGTTAACTTTACGAATCGAAACCAGTCGGTTTGCGCGCATGTTCCAGGGCATCTATACGCAAAGAGAATCGAAAAATGAGAGATCGATTTTTTGTTCGTTTTGGAAAATAAAAACCAGAATATCAGCTGAACAACGCGCACGCCGGCAGCGAATCATGCGAAAACTATGCGAGCCGTTCGTCGAATTTCACTGGGAATCATTCGACGCGAAACACATCGGATTCGTATCTCGTCGAAACAGTTGAAACTTTCTGCTCAGCTGTCAGCTATAAAATCCGGGGCCAGTTATCCGGACCAATATCCACACTGGAAACGATTACGCGCTGTCCATCGGTGTACGAAGATGCGCCATCACCGATTTTAATGTCGATCCCGAATTTATCGATCCGGTCGACTAGTAATTCGACGATTTATAGCATCGACGGAGACTAAGGTACCCACTATCCCCTTGGATAGAGCAACAAAGGGGCGTCCATTAATCTCCCACAGGAACGACGGTTTGCACGACAGTGTCTGGTTTTGCTCCTCTCGTGATCGGTATCGCGGACGCTCGTCGAGAAACGAATGCGATACGAGCACACCGTCATTCCTTTCTGGCTGGTTTATTAGCGACGCCATTCTGATCGTTTCGTCGTGTTTTTGTTTTATGGACTTCCTTGTCCGAACGTGGAAATATTGCTTCGACGCACAGCAAAATAGGTCATTGGATTCGTCTTGACGTCAGCAACAACAATATGTAATAAAAAATACATAGTGGAAATTGGAGAGTTAAGGCGACCATAATTTTTCATCAAAAAGATATATTTTTTAATTTTTTTCTTTGGGGATTTGTAGACCAGTGAATATCGATTAACTTTTGTCCGAAACATTTTTTTGCCAGAGTCACGCCCCGTGGTTTGGCCACTAGAAAACTGAAAAATCCTTTTTGGGAGACAAGGTTCGGAACTTAAAAATAAATTTTTTTAGTTTTTGCAAAAATTTGTTAATTTCTTATTAACCCTTAGTACTCGAATGGTGACCGTAAGGCACCACTAAGAATTGCTATATCATTATTCAAAATATTTTTAAATTCTTCAATTTGGTTGTATTTAATAAATTACTGAACATTTCAGTTTTGTAGGAGTGAATTGCACCATTCCCGTATGTACAACACGAAAAATATATATATAGAAGGGAAATATTCTAGGTCGGAAGAAATGTTTCGTTTTGGGGTTATAATAGGTTCGAGTGCAAAGGGTTAAATATCATTTTCTGTTAATATTTACCAATGTATACACATTAGTAGGGAAATTCAGACCTTTGCCGGTAATTGGTCCGTTTGTTCGCATTGTGTGACAGCGTGACAGATGGTCAAAGTTCGGTCGAGCTCGTTTTCCGCGAGAATGGAACTTCTTGGGAGCCCGTCGAGGCCCGGCTTCTGCCGCGTCTTAATCTACGATCGCACACGCGTGCCAGTTCCAATTAACCGTAATTAAAATTAGCAGGGCTAATCTCTCTATCCGCAGTTTAATTAATTAAACGCAGGGAGGGGGTCGGGTATGTTTGACGAACGCCAAACCGAGCGTTTAATTAACGCGAGGACTTCCACTCACCGGGAAGTTCGCGAGAGTAGACTCGCGACGGAAAGTATGAACAGAGCGTGCGGTTCGCGTTATCGTTTTCCTATTTTTCGGAACGCGCGAGATTTAGGAAGCTCGAGAACTTGAAGAACAAGCTGCGGCCCTTCGAATTTAACCTTCGTATGTACCTCAGAAATTGGAACGTTCATTGGATAAAAGGGCTTCGGATAATAATTCTAACTCTTTTTGTGCTCTACGCTGTAAACCAATAAAATATGTTTTATCTGTAGCGTCGCGTTTTAAAGAAATATGTTTCGCAACACAGACAGAAAGGGATTCATCATTTAACAGTAGGTAAAAATTAAAAAAATGGCAAGATCAAATGCAAAACAGTGGACATTTGAAGAGTTGAAAAATACTTTTGCATTATTTTTAACTTCATAAAATTATAAAGGAAAGAACTAGGTGTCTATGTGGCTCCTGTGTCTTGCAATTCATAACAATTTTTATTTTGCATAACAATCCGCAGTCTATTCGAATGGGTGATTTTTCACCTTGAAGAACGTACGAGGGTTAAGGGATGAAGAGCTCCGTAAGTTTTCTAGTCCTCCCCAAAGTGCCTTAAAGACTAATAAAAAACGGGAAGAATGGGGAAACTGTTCGGCTCTGCGCAATACAGTAGAATAACTGCGCTCGTGATCGTGTAAGTAGAACGAGCTGGTGTATAGTCAGACACGCGAGGCACGTTTCATGGGCCATTAAAAAAGCGAAAATTGTTTCTTACCGTGGAGATCAGGTTTTACGAATTTATAGCAGCGGTCGCAATTTTCAGCGTCTGCTAAAACACATGGGAGACATGCGACGTGTTAATTGGCTGACCTTTCAATTACGAACACCTGTGGGAAAGTAATGAAATTAGAAGTAAAATCGATATAACAAAAGTTATACCGCAATCAGCGTGAATAGAGTATACTTTACAGCAATATACAGGGTGAGAGCAATGTTTACATAAATACACGCGTGCACGTGTCCTTTTTGTTATTAATTTAGGGTCCTTTTTGCAATTTTCCGATTTTTTGGGGGGTTTTTCGTTTCTTACGGCCACAGTTTGCAACAAAAAAATCTGGAAAAATTCTCTAAAATGCGCCTTAGGATCCAAAATATGCCCCATTTTTTTCAGAATTTTAGGAACCAGCGGAGAGTGGAAAATGCTCGAAAAAGCGCGAAATCTAATTTACCCTGTAACTATTCTCACGGGTAGGCTAGAGGGCTGAAATTTCACTCAGAGGGGTTTCTCTTGGTTTCGAATGGTTCAATAGTCATCGAAAAACCACTAAGGGCAGTTTCGATCCTGGGCTAGGCCCTTTGTAGTCACTCGAGTAGATTGCGACCAGACCGTTTGTTGAGCAAACGAAAAATCCTTTGAGGTAGAATGAATGATAGCCTGGCTGGTTGCGATGACACGAGCGAGCTTGCTTTTTGGTAATCAGATAGGTGGAACATGACTTGTGGCTAGTGAGACAGGTATAACACGATCCCTAGGTGATCAGATAAGTGAAACGTGGTTCGTTCGTAGTCAGACAAGTGTAACATCACCCGTTCGGAGTGGAGCAAGTAGAACGTAATCTGTTAGTGTTGGAACAGGAAGAGATTGATACTGTGTGCGGTCCTATAAGTGGAGCACGCTACCTTTCTTGTAATAATAGTAAAATCGGCGTTTTCGTTATCGATCAAGTTCCAATCAATTCGATCTGTAACAGATCCTGAATTTTCTCTGGACCATGGATACCGGAAGCTCTTCAACAGTTTCGGGAGACCTCTGATCGGATCAGGGGTGAGAAGGGCAGACTAGAAATAGGGCCTATGACGCAGCATAACCTGCAGTGCTAGGTACTAGGGAAAGCACTATAAATCAGGGAAAGGAAAAGTCAAAATTCCGAGATGGGAAGGGAAACTAATAATTTGACCGCCTACTGTACATTCAAAGCAAATTCGATTGTTCTCTACGAAGCCGGTTATTCCGAAGGTCAATGTGTCGTATTTAACCTGCGTAGTTTGTACATTTACAACAAACATTTCAAGACATCAAAATCAATGCAAGAAGAAACGAATTTCTCTTCCACTCCTGTGCGTCGCAATTGCTTCAGAAAATCGGGTTGATCTCATGTTTTAAGGGCCCGGGAATTCCTCTTTCGCACGAGCACTTTACCACTCGGTAATGTAGTCACTCTACCTTATCGCGAATCTACGAAGACTGGGCCCTAAGTTGGATCAAGCTTACTTCTAACGCTTATATTACCAAATATCTGCATAACCTCGGCAGTTCCTGACCAGCGCGCGCTAGATTGAACCTTCCTCTTTCGAATGAGCCCTTTACTTGCGAGAAAATAGTCTTATTTAACACTAGGTTTACGGAGCATTAAAAGTGAGTATTTTACATTACTTTATAAAAATAAGAGGAATGTGTCTATCCAAGTTTTCAGCCATTTTTTAAATAATACATACCCAAGGAAATAAGTTTGTTAAGTAATTCCACGTCGATGGATCTTCACAATCTCAATAATCGTAAATTAAAAATATTAGAACACGTCATTTTGACGGGTCCCGTAAATCTAGTGTTAAGGACGAAAACTTGAGGCGCGTGAAACCATTTTCTGTCGGTAATGTAGTCACTCTACCTTATCGTGCTAAGCGGCTCGAACAGGAAGAATCGCTAACAGACTATCAAAGGCGATGATCGCGAATAGGCGGTCCGGTTAACGACACCGTGGAACGAAATCTTGAACTCGGTGCTGTGTCCCCCGTTGAAAAACGCGTCGTTTTCACGGCCGAGCCGAGGCACGGCTCGTTGAACATAAATTTAATCCGGCCGCGTGCCGTGCTTAATTGTCCGTTTGTTGGAGGTGCACGCCGCCGCAACTGCGACACCGCAACCGTCGCCCGGCCGACTAACAGTAACGCGCTCGTTAACGACGGAATCGCGTTTCGCGATTGCTAATTACTTTCTGATTCTTCCGCGGACCGGATTCGATCCGGCACTGGTCACCGTTAACGACGCCACGAGATACACGCCGCGGAACCGAGCTGCTTCCGGTTGCCCGCTTCATCGCCAGTGATTTTGCCAACGGGCGTTTATCATCCAGGCTTTGGCGACATATATATAGAGAAATCGCTGTAATGCCTTTGATGAATTTTTTCACTTTGTTGTCAAAAACAAAAGGTCGTACATCGCTTTGCGGGAGCAAAAATGTTCAATATGTTTTGCTACTAATGAAAAGGGATGAGGGTAGTGGACCTAGGGGAAGGGATGGCTGGCAAGGAAATTATGGTAATAATGGAGAGGACAGGATCCAGGGAAGGGGAGAGAGGGTGTCTTGGCAAGGGACGGCAAGGGGTGGAAGGGATCTACGTCAGGGATGAGGGGATCTAGGGAAGGAAAGAGAGAAGGGGTTCTAGAGAAGGGATAAGGAGATCTAGGAAGGGAGGAAAGGATCTAGGGCACGGAAAGGGTGATTTAGGGAAGGGTAGAGAGAAGAGGATTTAAGAAAAGGAGTGGATGTACAAAAGGAAAAGGACGATGGAAGAAAGGACATCCGCCATTGTCCACCATGGTCCAGATCCCCTACACAGTTTATTATATCTAATGGAAAGCAAGATTATGTGGGTTAATCTCGCGAACGAGGAAGCCTGATATTATTTTCGGGCGTTAACAGTAAATCGTAACGGAAACTGGATGTCGGCAACGGGAAGTTGTGTATTCAGCGTAATTACTGGTTAATTATCGGGGAATTAATCATTCGTTTCGAAAACTAGCGCGATGAGCGTTCAAGATACACGGTTTTATCGCGAAATTCCAAAACGGTATCGGCAGGCGAGCCGGGATTAATGCATTGTTTTCCAATTATTTACGGCCTGCGCGGAGGGGCGCGCGGAAGCGGGATGGTTTCCGTAATAAATCCCTCCATTTAAATACACGGAGCACACGCGATAACGTCAAGTTGTTAATGGCGGCGTAATAAAATTTTACAGCCCATTACGGCGGAACTATCAAATCGGTCCTACGGTTATGGGAAAATTAAGAGGCGTCGGCTAGAGTTTATTAGATTTAATACTCGCCGGCCGAATCCATCGTGTAACACGCCCCCCCGCCGCGCCTCTCCGGGTCTAATGGAATTCTCGCAGCTCGTTACACGTTACTATTATTTCAAATATGATATCGAGTGGCCGACGAACGTTGACATCGATGCTCATCCGTCGGAAATATCTGCGAGTGCCTCGGGGAAACGAAACCGATACATTTGTTTAGAACAAACACGCGATATTTTAATATTTCTGGCCCTTCCGGCTCGAGTTCGTTCGCTGCGTATTGACCCTTCGTTTCATTAAATTATCGATACGAGCCCGGAAATTATTCAAATATCCTACACACAATTCAATTTCATTGGCCGCTAATTTATACAGGCCGTTTTAAGAGTACCGAGGACTCTATCGATTCCATAGACCTGGCGGTGTCACGTTTAAATTAATTTTGTGACCGGCCGCTTGATTAACGGGAAATGTCGCTGTAAAGGCAGCCTATTAATATTATTGGTCTCTATTCCGCGATAGAGTATTGCTCCATTCGATTATATCGCGACGTAATTCTGTTCGTGACGTATTAGAAGATACTCGAACTCACATCTCGAACAGGTAAACCTTTTTCTTCCTATGGTGAAACAGCTGTTTTTGGAAAGGGACAATAGCACCACCACAATTTTCAGGAGTTTTGAAATTCCAAGTAATGATTTCTAAATAACCCTTTGCACTCGGCGCTATTTTCGTTCTAAAACTACATTTTTCTTCCTTTCTTTCTTTCTTTTTAATATTTAAATGTTTAGTGATCCATTAAACACAAGTTTTGTAACGTGACAAATATTTCGTAATATTTTTTGTAATTTCTTTGAAACAATGCCACGACAATTTTCAGGAGTTTTGAAATTTCAAGTAATGATTTCTAAATGTTACCCCTTTGCACTCGGCGCTATTTTCGTTCTAAAACTACATTTTTCTTCCTTTCTTTCTTTTTAATATTTAAATGTTTAGTGATCCATTAAACACAAGTTTTGTAACGTGACAAATATTTCGTAATATTTTTTGTAATTTCTTTGAAACAATGCCGCAACAATTTCTAGTGGTGCTTCAGAGTCCCCGCTAGAGTGCAAAGGGTTAATAATACCACGCGAAAATTAATTAAAAAATTAATGGAGAAAGAAGTACGTAACTATAGCACCATTGAACGCGCAACGTAATAACAATATTAACGTCACTAAAATGTTGAATTTATAATTAAGGTTACTGAAGTGAACAGTTTCAACAATGAGTACGACCTCCTTTCTCATGTATTAACTCAAAAACAGAAAATGTTGAAAATGTCAGTTGTGCTGTAGTTACGTGTCTTCTTACCAAGCAGCGGAAGAATCACAACTTTCCGAAAATTGCCGATTATCGACACTTGCGAACCGTTTAAGAACCGCATTTCCTAAATCCGTTTTTGAGAATAATGATCGGTGTTGTGCGACCCCTCTAATTGTGGATCGAACACCGTAATAGGAGGCCTATTCTTCGCCAATTTCTTCCGCAATGATAATAATAAATCGGCCGAAGGGGACGTTGAAATATGGAGAACGATCGAACGGTGGGGAAAAAAGGAAAAAAAAACGAAACTAGATCGGGACGAAACGTACAGCAACGCGGCAGCGGTGCCAGGGAGGCATCGAAGATTAATCACCGTGGCGGGGGTTGGTTTCTTTCAGCTCATTAGTCTCCGGGCAACTTTTCCAGGATTCGCGGGGCCGGTTTCAGTGGCTGGCACTTGCCTCCCCCTTTCCTCCCCCCTCAGCCATCTTCTCCGGTTTTGCATATCGAGCGAGACTTAACTTTAATTCACGAGCGGCCTTGGGGGGCAAGATGGCTGCGGAAACTGGAACGGAGGGAAGCGGACGGGAAGAAAAGCAACGGGGGCGCGGGACTCGCCAGTTGTCGTCTTCCCGGCTCGTCCGCGAAGCAAAAATCAGCGACTTTCGCGAACCAGCGATGCGACGTTACTATTCATGGGAAAAGTTTTAATTTGCGTGCGGCTGCCAGCCTGCCATGCCCGCCTTGCTTTCCCCCCCTCCGCACCCCCGTCGTCGTCGTCGTCGTCGTCGTCGGCTGCCCGTATTCGCCGGTATCCCGTATTCATGCGAACCTACTCGGCGAACTTCGGATGAACCGACTTCGGGAGCAAACTCCTACGGATCGAATTGACATCCGCAGTGGATTAAATCGCCGTTGCCACGATAACCCCCGCCATTCAGCCGGTTATCCGCTAGCCCCGTGACCAAGAGACTCGCCTTCTGCCGAACAGGTAATTGCCGCTTGTTCGGTACACGCGAGATAAGCTGACTTTGTGCCACTTTTTCTCGGCGACTATTCGGCCGATCGAGTCGAAACTTTGCCTGCTTTTATCTGCCAACGATAACACAGATATCAGCCGAAGACCTTTCCGAACCTCGGCCTGCAGCCGGATTGGCGGCGTCGCGACGCCCTGTGGGCCCGTTTACCTTTCCCTCTACATTTTTTTCTCTCTCCTCCCTCGTATTTATTTCTCTCTTTTTCCTCCCCCTTTTCGAAGTGTAACCGCGTAATTCCGAGCGACTCGCCCGGGCAACGTTAATGGAATACATTGAAATCCCCGTTTCCGCGTGAATTTGCACGGAAAAAAGTATCCTGCTCAACGGAGATTAAATATTCACGGCTACCACTGGACGCGAGATTTGCGCTTTGCAAACATTCATGTCAAACGCCGGGCGGAATGGAAGCTCCACCCCTCCAACCCGGTGACATTTACATCGGCCACACAGTTTTAGCTCCGCCTGTCCACCTATGCTATTCCCGTTTAATTCTTATCCGACCTCGCGCGTCGGGAACCACTACAGAAACTAACTATTTCTATACACTTTGTCTTATTGAATGTTCATCCATTCGCGAAAGTTGACTGAAACACGCGCCGCGGTGCTCGAGCTCGACACAATGGCTGTAGTCCTGGCATGAAGTGTCCGACACCTTTATTATTACCATTTACCCAGCGTGGGAATCATTTCTTGGATATATTTTTATTGCCCTTCACCGGACTGTTTCTACTTTCTTTCTCGGAACGGGTCTCTTCGCTTGCCGCGTTTACAGCGGAAACGAGTAGTTCGAACACGGTATAGTTTTGCCTTTAATTCTGTGCCGATCGTTGAAGAGGAAACACTAATAAATCGAAGTCGAAAACCCCGGACGACATGATCGCACTCCGCTGTGGACGCTTCTGGAAACTGAAAGATCGAAGAGTCGAATCGATGTAATGATCAGAATGCATAAAATTGAATCGATTGTTTGCATAGAATTTGTTTTTCTTTCCGTACCGATCGTTGAACAGGCAACACGTATTCTTTTACAATATTCGGTAAAGCAGCCTGCGTTCAAAGTATTCTGAAAAGTGTAATTTCCCTGTAATAAAATGGCGGCGTCCGTACCTTCCGAGGATCACATTCGTCATTGCATACTTTTTCATTTTCACGCGTGATTTCATGCAACCGGAATGTCAAAACGCCACCGAAACCGGGAAGAACGTATAATTTCAGCGAAAATCACGTCCGATCGAATGAAACAGCACCGAACTAATTTGCACAGCTACCAACGCGATCTGAAAAATCTCAAACAATGCTCGCACTCGTGTCGAACAGTACGGTAACATTCGCACCTCGGTGGTGTGCTCGCACGATTGCACAGGCATTATTTTATTGAAATACTTCCTGCTTGTATTCCTGTTCGAGCGCGCGCGACACTTCGAAGCTGCATACTTCTCCTGGCTGGTTGCACTTTAATAAATCGAACGTTTCCCACATTTCGCGATGGAGGCAGGGGGTTCGGGGCATGCAGATACCACCGGGTTGCCACGGGGACGCAAAAATTGCGCTGTCGTGGACAACGGCCGGGTAATTCAGGGAAGAGGGCGGCCAGAGTAAAGGGAGACCGAGGCTGCAGCGTTCTTTGACCTGGGCACAAACCGACGTCTGAGCGTCCGGTGCCTTTGTGCGCGTTATCCGGGTACCGTCGACGTCGACGTCGTAGTCGTCGTCGTCGTCGACGACGCTTCAGCAGACGTATACCAAGGATCGGGCTCGCGTTTCCTTTTGCTCCTACGGTTTTCAGCTCTCCGTTCTCTTTGTCGGCCGGCGACAGCGGCAGCGCGTCCACGTCGAAAAGAAGGATCAACGGGGCTACTCTCGAGTGCCAAGTAATTCTTCGAGGAGTATGAAAAACTCGGCGGGGGGGGGGGGGGGCGTTGCACACGGAGATTCAATTACTTCCGGCGTGATGCGTTAACGCCTTTAATCCGGCGAGCTTTCTTTAAAATGAGATTTCGCGGACCCGGAAATTCGCACGATGCACAGTGGGCCAAAAGCGCCAAAACGTGGCCAAAAAAATGGGCCCGAAAAATATGGGAATACTAATTTTCAAGGTAGTCCAAGAATCCACCATTTTGTTTTTTGTAATTTAGACATCAGATTCATATTCGCCGGCCCGAGAAATATGGGAATACCAATTTTTACGAAAGTCCAATAATTTTTTTGGTTACGCATCCGCCATATTGAATCCGCCATTTTGTTTTTTTGTAATTTTTATATCGGATTTATAATCAGCGACCCGAGAAACCTACGAGTATCAATTTTGAACAAAATTGAAGTGCTCCTTCCTATTTTGGCCACGTTTTGGCGTTTCGGGCCCACTGTGCGATGTTTCGAACTAATTAGAGCACGGAAACTCGAAAACGGAATCATAGGGTTAACAAATGTGGCGAGGTGAAGGGGGTCTTGTGGTGCGGAACTGTTAAGATGTTATACGAATGTTGTTTAACACGTTGAATGCCACGTCACCCATATGTGGGTGACGGAATTATTTGTGCAGGTTTTAAAATTAATTTTCACGTTGATATATTCGTTGTACCAAACTTGATTAGGATCTGTAATATGCAAGAAAGTTGAAGGACCACTCGGTATCATACATATAATGTTTTTCAATTTTTATTTCATTAAATAACTCACTTTGATTTTATGGAATTTTTGGGGGTTCCTAGTTTGGCGATCAAAGCGTTAATCAAGGTCTACGGTACCATCGTATCGCCGCACAGTGTGACGAATGGCCTTTTTAGCTGGAGAAAATTAACTTTCGAATAAACAAAAACTGTGCTGATATAATCTAAAGTAACCATGTATTAAAACCCTTGAATATTAAAACTTAAAATTCTTTTGTTCTATGTTTACAGAGCGTGTAAACTTCTCCTAAAAGACGAACACCTAACCTATAAATGAATGGGAACATTTCCATACGCGCTAGAAATATGTTTAAATGTACTAAGGAGTGTTTAAATTTCCTATATATGATGGATATAATATCTCAAAACATGTATTTTCACTTTAGTAATTCCAAATTATCGATAACATTCCTCTATTTTTGTGAATTAAGTGTCAAAGACGGTACTTATTTTTCCAGAGAAACGGCCATGTTACTACTCTTCGTTCATGAATTAGTATATGGTCCACGTCGGTCCACGCGATGATTTTTACATATAATAAAGTAGAGATTCTCCACTTGTATTTAATAGATTATTACAAGGCAAACCGAGCAGCTCTGTCAACTGAACCTCCACGAAGAGTGCTGGTGCCTTAACAAGAACCATGAAAAAATCCATATTCCGTTTTTTTTTTTAAACTTTTCGAGGATCATTTCGCCCTGGAAGCGCATGCAAATCGAGACTGCTCGTCCACATTTCATCGCAGGAAATTGCTCTTTGCAGAAATATTATTTTTCTAGCGGAATCCGGCGTGACCGTTTGCTTGGTATCAATTACACTGCGTGGACAAACGAACATTACGCAATACGAGTTTGTTCGTTTAACTTTAATTACGAGTTTAATGATATGCCCGACAGCTGTGTAATTTCAGGCAATTACGCGAAATATTGTTGATACAGCTGTTTGATGAACCGTAATTACATTCTACTTTTACCTCGAGGGCAGAGAGAGAGAGAGAGAGAGAGAGAGAGAGAGAGAGAGAGACAACGCCGATAAATACGGGTAATAAATATTATTCGAGAGACTGTCGCGAGCGATTTACGCAGGTCACTCGCGTACGGAGTGAACCGAAACTAAATCTTCGCGATAATTAGTTCACTAGGCGGGGGTTTTCGGGCTCCGGGTCCCGAAACTTATTAAAAACTTCGCCGCCGCTCGAAATTCCCGTTCGCCGAAACTTCCCGGAATTAGACGAGCCTTTGGAATTCCTGTTTCGCCGTTGCGGCGCCGTCAGGTGTTTGACTTCCGATGCTGCTGCTGCCCGCTGGGAAAAAGGATTAAAACGTACCGGAGCGGCAGCCGAACCGGATAAATCAGGCATTAAACGAAATTGCTCGAGGTCAACTTCCACTCGACCTGCTCTCCCTCCGGTTCGACTCGCCAAATTTTCGATGCGATCGAACTGCTCAACGTTCGCGAGCGGACCAAACTTTTCGCAACTGTTTCTACGGTCGCGTGTCTGCTCTCACAGCATTCGGCCCGCAACGTTGTTTCATTTCGCGAGAAATTCGCTCTTTAATTATCGAAATTAATCCCGACACCCTACCGACTAGCTGCTTTTCTCACCTCTGTTGCAAATGTTCCGTCGTAAAAAACCCTCTGCGAAGGGACATCTGCACGACCGTGAAGGACCATGACCGCCATAAAGGACCTACCATAGTTTGGAGTAGTCGAAAATCCGAATAAACCCCAGCTGACGAGCACATGCTGAACTGCGAACCGTTAGCGTACCGAAATTTATAGTTTTATAATATTAGGTTGGGAAAAAGAAATCCATTACTTGTACGTGAACTTCAAGACTTTATTTAACATGTTTCGGATTGTCCGATTTGGGTCAAATATGCACCGTTTTGTTCTACAATTTTTGTAGCTTCGTAAAGCCTCTCTCATAGAAGTCTTGATCCCTATTGTGGAAAAACTCTAGTGATCTAATTTTCACAATCTTCTCTTGATGCCAATTTCTTATCGCTAAGGAAGTTTTGTAATGCAAGAAAAAAAAAAACATGGTAATCGCTTGCTACCAGGTCTGGACTAATATTTAGCTCTACTCCTACTTTTCCTAATTTTCCACTACTTCCAACACCTTCCAAAACACACCGTTCAACAAATCATAAACAACTTCCCAAGACCACGCCTACCTCCGAGCTTTCCTAATTTCTATTATAACAAGACCAGAACTGTTTCAAACACCGAACCACCAACAGCAAGCCAAGTCTTGCGTCTAGCAAAATAAAGTTACATGTTCTCCGGAGTTCGACTCTACAATCATTCGCCGTTAACCTACCTACTCGCGATCCGATTTTCCCGATTCCGACTAGAAAAGATCGCACAGATTCCGTTTCGCGGATGTCTACTAGAACCCGAGCGTGAGTGTCCGAGATAGAAAATGAGAGCACAGTGGGAAGAAGCGAGAATACAGATTATAGAACCATCGATGAATGGTGTACGTTCGAAATTGCTGTCTCATCGGGGAAGAGTCCCGTTTCATCATATCGAACGAGTTCAGTTTTTGAATAGACATTCCCGGAACGACGTCCCCCGTTCTCGAGCACGTCAAAGCCACCCCCGTCGTAAATTTCACGCTTATACAATCCGTTTTTCCTCGGTGGGAAGCCCCTACTAGGTCACACCACCCATGGAGTACGAGGCACTTACGGGAAAAGAGGTCGTGATTGCGACAAAAAGCGGGGGAAAAGTGGTCGTCGAACGTACGGCCGCCGTACATTCACGCGGTTGCGTTTTGTTCGCGAGAGTATCTGCTTTGCCCGACGTCGCGTAAAAATTGTCGATCGACGCGGGTAATACCACGCCGGAGATCGATTCTGCTACGGCACGCGTAAAAACGAGGACTGTACCCGGTCGAGTCAGTGGAATGATGACCGTATTAGTCGGACAAATAGAAGAGAGGATCCGTCGGGATTGCGCTAGTGGAATATGGTCTGTTTGTGGCCGGACAAGTAGAACGATGGTCGCGCCTGAAAGAGCAAATAGCGTTCCACTTCGGACATTAGCTAAGTAGAATGATCGCCGTTCTCGATTAGACAATACCAGTTCGAACGAAGATCACTTCTCTGAAATGTACAGGGTGTTTGGGAAATCGTTGCATACTTTCTCATTTCCGTTGCGGGATTTAATGTAACAGCAAAGAAAATTTGCGATGTTCACGGAGATGTGTCGAAGGTCAACAAGTGTCAACGTTATGGAGATTATGCAGGGTGGTTGGTAACTGGTGGTACAAGCGGAAAGGGGGTGATTCTACGCGAAAAAAGAAGTCGAAAATATAGAATAAAAATGTTTCGTTTGGGGCTTTGTTTTCGAGAACATTGAGTTTGAAAATGCAACCAATGCGCGTGTTATTCGATAGGAATTGTCTGCTGCGTCTGACCATCACCTACCAATTCTACTTCCTACGCGTACTAAAGCACGCGAACCCGACGGATCTTTAAATTCGATTTTCTCGAAAACAAAACCTGAAACGAACAATTTTTATTCTATATTTTCGACTTCTTTTTTCGCGTAGAATCGCCCCCTTTCTGCTTGTACCACCGGTTACCAACCACCCTGTATAATAAGTAAAGAAATAGAAAACTTGAATTTACTACAAAGTTTGTTCTCGATTTCAAAATAATTGATTACTTATGGGTCCTTCTAATAGATTCTCCAGGATATGAATAAAGAATGAGGTTATTTTCTCGGTGAAAAGTAGAATTCGTAAAGTGTCGATTTTTAAATGCTCGTTCTAATCACAATTTTTAATAAATCTCGTTGATTTCACCGTTACGACGTGTCTCCCACTCTACCCTTAGACCGGAATTTCAAAACGCCACGCAAAACCGGGAAGCGAAACTCACTCAGGATAAAATCAAAGAATTGCAATGGGAAGTTTTATCGCAGCCCCGTACTCACCGGATATTGCACCCTCTGATCTTTTCAGATCTCTGGAGCATTATTTAAGAAATAAAACATACTGAACTTACTAAAATGTACATTTTCTTCCGGTATCGTACGAAAATAGAAAGAAACGTGGGCTGGCCGACCTTTTTGTCCCCGACTGTAGGAACTCGATGAATGTTCGCCTGAATGTACAATCTGATCGGGGCCGATCTATATGCGGCCGCGCAATTACCAGCTCTTGTAAACACGTCGGCCGACACGGCACGAATATAAATGGAAATTAATCGAGAACGAAGCAGCCGGGATGAAAACGTCCCATCGGTGAGCCGAGTATTGGCGAATGGAGGCGGCGAGATGCGGCCCGACAATGCTTCTTGTTAAAACGCCGCTTCGAGCCTCGAGATCGATGTACACGGTTTCCGTCGTTGCATCTCCTCGTCACGGATGCACTCGCCGTGCATCCAAGATCCGTCGAGTACGTGACGATCCCGCGTCACCGGAAAATTGTCCGCTGTGTTCCGCGGGTGACACGGTACTTCGTCGCGTCGAGTCGCGTCGCGTAGTCGCGCGACGCCGACGACGACATCCCCTCGCTGTTATGAAAGATATTATCGCGATTACCGTCGCGTCGGTCGTCGCGTAACGCAAGCGATATAATCCCGAGAAGACGAATAACAATAATAGAGAGACGGGTGGGGTAATGTGCCCCCTCATAATCTGCGTTATTACGGCGAAAGACATTTAGCGGGGAACGGTATAATTTGTTGCGGTCACTGGATTTATACGCAGAAAATGGCGGCGTTTTAACAGTAGATTTACGGGACCCGTCGGAATGACGGGTTCCAATATTTTTAATTCACGAATATTGAGAGTGCAAACACGGATCCATGAGGAATTGTTTAACAAATTGATTTCTCTAGGTATATGTCATTAAAAAAATGGCTACAGATTTTGATAGATGTATTCATGTTATTTTTATAAGGAAATGTAAAATGGTCAGTTTTAGTGCTCCGTAAACCTAGTGTTAAGCTGTCAGGAACGATTGAAATCGGCCAACTTCGCATGCGTATAACTTTTCGATCAGTTAACTCCGGCCAATGATATTTACACTTTTCGCATTTTCTCGTAAAAATCTATAGGGTGATATCAGGAAACGTTGAAAATTGTTGGTCCCCCGAAGTGAAGTTTACACGTAATTCATGTTCGAATAGTATAAATGCATGTAAGAGAAATACGGATTCAATTCAGAAAAGGATTTTTTACTTATTTCTTGTTGACGACAAAATGTTGCCAAACGATTTTGTACAATATCATCACCTTGTAAGAGATCCAATGGAATTACTATTCTTTCACTTCTGCCTCTTATCACACCTGACTTTATTAGTATATTTCAGAAATCCCAGGTCTCCCAAATCAACAAATCTTGACTGTCCGTAATACCGAAGTCGAAAACAACGACATCTTTAAACTGTTACAAATTGTCAGTAGGTTCGAACTTCTGGTTGGAGGGTTTCAAATATTTTCGGAGCACTTCAAAAACAAAGTGCACGATGAGAAACGTAAGTGGTACTTCGAAGTACGATCGTGCCGTGATCGAGTGGAATCAAAATTTTTACGAGTACCTACTTTCACCGGAACGAAAACAATGGGCTCGGACGAGATTGCTGTTTACGTTTAATATAATATTTGCCGCGCGGTGCTTCCGCTATCGAGGCAAACGCTTCTATAAAAATTCTTTTATGCTTCACTTTTCTACAAGCATTTGGGCAAACAGACATCGGATAAAAATATATCTCAGCTATCTAATAGATGAACTATGTATCGCTCGAATACCGTGTTATCTTCCATTTGTAGACACAACGAAGGGACGGTAGACTTTCGATCGGAATCAAAATGATTAAGCAAGTTTACATGCGAAAAGTGTAGAGACAGGCTTGTTAGAGAAACGGGATCAAGATTAACGGTCCGGACGAGTAAAACGCAAGTTTGTTAGACGGAAACGTGGATTGGAAGTATTCTGCAGCACGGAGCGGAATATTTAATCAAACCGGTACGTTTGAGCAGTGCAACTCGAAACTCCCTGATTATTCCCGTTTCAAAATGAACGGCGATTCTACCGGTAACATCTCATCAAGATCATCCTACTTTGCTTCCATTTTCCATCTTTCTTTTTCCAGTTTCGGACGCAAGCGTTACACGCTTGCCGGTCGGCGTGTTTGCCGGCCCGATGAGCAAAGCGGCTTCCGGCACGGCGGAAAAAGCCACGACGATGTAGAAATCTGGTGATTAAAGTCGTGAACGGCTCCAAAAAAATTCCGGCTCCTGAAAAATTGTCGACAGGAATCGACACGTTAAATATCGAAATCTCGGTTGCCCCGGTGGAAGCGTGCATCATTTTCGGTGTGACAGTGACCGGAAAGCCTACTTTATCACGGACACTGTCACGGCGGAATGCGACAAATCCCGGGATCTTGAACGTTGCGCACAGTGACACTTTCGTGGTCGGAATTTCGCCGCGGCGAAATCAGTCTGAAGCCGTGACGATTCTATTCAGGGATTGAAAACATTTAAAATATCGGTATGGACTCTAGAAACGATTGTGAAGAACCGAAATAATGTTGCAACAGGTATGAAGATCGATTGTACAGTGAATTCTCGATATATGTCAACAACACGGTTCTTGCCACTGTCACGTATCGTCCAGGAGATACGCTCCGAGCCGATGTTTATACTCTTCGGCGTCCAAGGTCACTCGAGCTTCGCGGCCCCTCACGGACCCCGCGGTAGTGGGGATAATTCCGCGACGTTTATCGTGCAGGCCTTGGCGACATATACAGGGTGGCCCACATAACTCTGAACAGCTCGATATCTCGAAAACTGTGCCATCGATTTTAAAGATCTTAGTCTTAAATTGCATGGAACTGAAGGGCCTTTCTGACTACATAAACGTGAAGTGGCCTCCCTTCCCCTTTAACGGGGGAGGGGAGGTACCTTTGTAATTTTAAATGGAACCCCCTATAAAATGTTACATATTTAGATTCTACCGGAAAAAACAAGTCAATTTTGACTGAAACATTTTTTTGTCAGATACTTCCATGATGAGATATAACAGTTTGAAGTTTCGAGTTGTAGGTACTTGCAGCGCTCGGAAATAGCGTTATGGAATTATACGCGCTTGAGTCCTTTGCTTATTCATGAAGAAACACAAACAATAATATTTACAATTCTTGAGTTTGACTCACTTATCTATGAAAACGTTTTCAGTTTAGAGCTGTTATTCAAGCAGTAACATTGTGATTATGGCTACTTTTGACACAGAAGTGAATATGTTATTAACGTTAGGTGAATGCCAAAATAATTATCGGCGTGCAGCAGTGATGTTTTTTGAACGTTATGGGATCAAAAAATGTCATGCACCATTTCATAATTTAGAAAAGCGGCTTCGCGAGCACGGTGAATTGTGTAAAAAAACTCGCAATAAACCTAAAGCTGTCACTAATGAAAATAATAGTGCCAGTATTCTTGCTGCAATTACATTAAATCCTCATATTAGTCAACGTACACTTGCACAAACATCACATATTAGTCGTTCATCAATTCAACGAATTTTGAAACGGCAAAAGTATCATCCATATCACATGGTTTTGTCACAAGAGCTTTCGATAGCAGATTACGATCACCGCGTAAGATTTTGTGAGTGGCTGCAGGGTGTTGTAGAAAATGACTTTTTGTGCAAAATACTTTTTTCCGATGAGGCCACTTTTCTGAATTCAGGGCATGTAAATAGACATAATCTGCATTATTGGGCCGTGGAAAACCCAAATTGGATGCGATGTGTTCCCTTTCAACATCGATGGTCTTTAAATGTTTGTTGTGGCCTAATAGGAGATTTTGTGATTGGACCTTATTTTTTTCAAGAAACTGTAACATCTGCAAGTTATTGTGATTTCTTAAAAAATCATTTGCCTGCGCTTTTGGAAGATGTGCCACTGCACGTTAGAAGAGAAATGTGGTTCCAACAAGACGGGGCTCCTCCACATTTTGCAATCATCACCAGGCAATTTTTGAACGAAAAATTTCGGAACAAATGGATAGGTCGTGGGGGACCTCGTCAGTGGCCTCCTCGATCCCCCGATCTAACACCATTAGATTTTTTCTTATGGGGATATGTAAAGGACAAAGTTATGTTTCAACCACCGACGACAAAAGAGGATATGAAACAAAGAATACGTGACGCTTGCGCTTCAGTGACTCCCGAAATGTTAAAAAATGTTAGAACAACTTTGATGTTTCGAGTAAATAAATGTTTACGAGCCCGTGGTGGACATTTTGAACATTTAATTTAAAGTGCATTTTATTTCTTCACGAATAAGCAAAGGACTCAAGCGCGTATAATTCCATAACGCTATTTCCGAGCGCTTCAAGTACCTACAACTCGAAACTTCAAACTGTTATATCTCATCATGGAAGTATCTGACAAAAAAATGTTTCAGTCAAAATTGACTTGTTTTTTCCGGTAGAATCTAAATATGTAACATTTTATAGGGGGTTCCATTTAAAATTACAAAGGTACCTCCCCTCCCCCGTTAAAGGGGAAGGGAGGCCGCTTCACGTTTATGTAGTCAGAAAGGCCCTTCAGTTCCATGCAATTTAAGACTAAGAACTTTAAAATCGATGGCATAGTTTTCGAGATATTGAGCTGTTCAGAGTTATGTGGGCCACCCTGTATAGAGAAATCACTGTACCTGCTTTCCCGTTCACGAGTTTAAATCTAATGAGATTACAATCTATTTGTATTTCCGTGAAAGAAATCCTTCAATCGGAGAGGTAAATTTTTCTCTTATTTTGGTGTCCACAAAAGTTTATGCGTTTTCTTCGTCTGGCAATTTACTCGGGTGATTTTTAAGTTGCAACAAAATCCGCAGCCTGGTTATCTCGAACGCAACTTCCGGAGCATTGTCTGGAGATTGAGACTGGCCAGAGATTGGCTTTCTTCTAGATCGATCTGGTGCGCGAGATGCGTGCATATAAATGGCTGTTTGCCGTTTCATTAGAACGGCGGAAAGGGAGCCGTGGAGAATGGCTCATTGCAGACAGGAGGCGCCTCTAAATCATGTAAACAAAGGCTGAATACTCGCTTTAGGTAACGCGATCGCGGTGAACGGAAAATGGATCGTTCAATAAGTTGCGGCTCCCGCTTGTCGCGTCCTATAAATACACCCGCCGCATAATTACTTTAATTCCATAGACGCGGCGCGACACGACGGTTTTCCACCTCTCGCATGATCGTTGGCGCAGAACACGACATCCTACATAGCCGTGTCATTGGAAGTGTACATTTGACAATGGACGCCTGATTGGAGCGAAGAAAAAGGGAATACTTTTCTATAATACAATTCTGTACTTTTTCTCTGGTACCTTCGAGCGTATAATCGAAGACAAAAGAAGCCCAATGTTCCAAAGAAGTTAAAGAAACTTGATATTTCTAATTATCTCGGATTTTATCTATTTTATTAGCTCGAAATTTTGTTCGGATCGTGAGAGATTTCAGTATATCAGTTAGGGGTTGAAATTCACTCTTCTCGTACATATGTAGCGTACACTGGCAGAGGAAAACTATAACATTCAGATTTCGATATTAATTTGTTAAAGTACAATTTTAAGAGTACTTCTTGCAGACCTGGTCACCTCCATCGAACAGACGCGATGGAGAATTTTCTAAAATCCTCGACGATTTCGTTCGAGATTTCGAGATCGATTTCGTCACGAGAAATTCCAGAGAAATCTCCTCGGTTTCGAGCAGGGTACATACAAAATTCGACATGGACAGGCACGTTGAATTCTTCATCGAACATGACATAACCACGTACGTTCAACTGGCCGAATCCCTCGCAAAGGGAATCGCGTTCCATCAGACTAATCGATTTCGACAGTGGACGAGGGTTAAACAGAATCGAAATTTGTCATCGATACATTCGGGGCATTAAAAGTTCCCCGCTTAAAACGAGCCGGGAAGAGGATCGACGGTGTCCCGCAGGACCGCGTCGCGTCCCGTCCGATCCGATGCATTTACATCGATTATCGATATCGAGCTGGTTGCTCGCGGATAGACGGGAACCCACGTGATCGATGCGTCCTGGTTGCCTCGGTTGCTTTTGCGTTTGGCAAAATGTTCCAACTTGGGGAAACTCGCGTTCAAATGCTCCCCCTCCCCTCCCTTCCCATCCCTTGAAGCCCATATCGGCATGATTGAATCGCTCGGCGAGAAATGCAGGCCAACGACACGCATCGATCATATATGTATATATATATAAAAAAAAAAAAAGAAATACGCCCGGAACGCGAATAAATTTATACATTTGTTGATCCTGACGGAAGGGAACCGGACCAACAACCGCGAGATGGATCGAGAACGAAACCGGCGCCTTGAATAAGTAGATCACGGATTTTTATACAGAAAAATATACAGGGTGAGTCACCTAACGTTTGCACCTCAAATATCTTTGTTGTTTCTAAAGATACGTAAAATATGGTAAGGACAAAGTTCTTACTGGTACAATGGGGCTGACACGATGCCATAAGAAAGTTTTGTTTTCATGTCATTTTTTTTTTAGAGATATCAAGGTCACCTTGACTTTTTTAACTGGAACCACCCTTTTAAACACCTACAATGATAGTCCCTTTCATTAGGAATGCCGTGACTATATTATTCCAAGGTCATTCAAGGTCCATGGAATGGATTTTGTTCCATGGAAAAAGGCTATATTTTATTCTTGAATAAATAACGGTTATAGCTTACAATCCCGTGTAAATGATAAATATCAATAAAACGATTCTTTTTCTTCGCTTTCGCATCGTTATTTTCAATTCTCGATTACAATCGAGTGTGAAAAATTATAGCGGCATAAAATACAACGCCGCTTTGAATTATCTCGAGTGTGCACAGTTTCGCCAGTTTCGCGCGCTCGAATTAACTCGAGCGTACAAGTTAAGGGGTTAAGTGTCGGGGTTACCCTGAGATCGTCGACAACTCATTTCACCAACACTGTTTTCATCGACACGATTTGACCGACATTAACTTTCGTGGACAGTATGTTTTCATCGACACGGTCACATAGCCGACAAATATTTTCATCTACACGGTTTGACCGACACTATGTTTTCATTGACACGGTCAAATCGTCAACAAATGTTTTCATCGACTGTCCATATTTACCAACGGGTTTGAGTTCATTCGTTTCCACGAACTGATAGCTACGCGAGAAATTGTTATTATACTTCCCAATTTGTACCTTTGCTATATCACGTGTACTTTATCGACAGCCACAATTTCAAATCTGACCCAGACCTATTCTTATTATTTTTCCGATTCCATATTCTAGATCTAGATAATGGCCTAAAAAATATACAAAAATATGACATCCCCTTTTCCATGGCAGACCACCGAGCGTAGACAGTATTTTTCAAGTTGAACCCTTACTTTCCCGGTAGTGGAGGGGCGTCGCCCCCCCCCCCCCCCCCAAGCCCACATCCTGTATGAAGATTATAAGTTAAACATTTTTTGAGCCAAGTAATTTGTAATTTGAAATGCAGCGGATTATGTCAGTGGAACGAATGAACTTAATTCTGTCGCTAAATATAGACTGTCGATGAAAACATTTGTTGACGATTTGACCGTGTCAATGAAAACATAGTGTCGGTCAAACCGTGTAGATGAAAATATTTGTCGGCTGTGTGACCATGTCGATGAAAACATACTGTCCACGAAAGTTAATGTCGATCAAATCGTGTCGATGAAAACAGTGCCGGTGAAATGAATTGTCGACGATCTCAGGGTAACCCTAAGTGTCGAGGGTCAATCGCGGCGATGCCCAACAACCGTTAGCGTACCGGAAGACACTAAGTCTCGGTATCGCGAGGCGTATTACCTTGGCTTAATGTACTTAAAGACGTCGAAGCAGCATGTCCGCGAAGAAAAGAGGTTTCCGAACGCTGCGCTGCGCTGCGCCGCGCCGCGCCGCGCCGGGGCTTCGCGCGTCGTCGAAGAGCCAACGCGCAACGGCCGCGGCGAAATTTGCCGAAGAGGACATCCTTCGATCTCCGCGAGGACAATCAAGCCTGACAAAAGCTAATGCCCGGTAATTTTCGTCGAAGGACGTCACCCCCGAAGGCTTTCGGTATCGTTCGTTCCGATAACGGACCTGCTCCGCGCGATTACGTATCGGCCGGCGATCAATCATTCGCTAACGAGTGACGCGCGACACGGCCATAATAGCCTGCCGCGCGAACCAGTTAACCCCATTCAGCGTTCGGCGTTTAATACCGGCCGACGGGCAAAAACAGAATGCGCTTGGGAACCTTGCAACATGGTTTTTCGAGCACACTCGGCCCGCGCCACTCCAATTTCGAAAATGCTCGGCGCGCTCTCGCCGGGATCAAAGTAACCTTGTCACTGGGAGACTGGCAGAAAGGAGACACCCGGCTGGGGGGAAAACACGCAGAGGGAAAGGTCGAAGTCTTTAGAAGCTGCTGCAGACAGAAGTGTTGCCGGAAGGTCGTTGCTATAGTCGCCATCTTGTAGCGAACTATCTTGTACGGGAGAACCTTATGTAAATGGCCTGTTTCAAGAATTTTTTTTTTTTTTTGAAATGTCATGCGTAGATTGATTTGAAATTTGAGGTGTTATTTATTAACGGTAAAATGTAAACGAAAATATTTTTCGTAAATTTTAATCGTTGACATCAATGGTGCAATGGCAAACTTCGGGGAACCTTATGTAAATGGCCAGTTTTTCAAGAATTTTTTTTGAAAAATGTCGTGCGTAGATTGATTTAAAATGTCAGGTATCGTTTGCTAACGTCACAATGTAAACAAAAATATTTTTTATAAATCTTAATCGTTAACATCAATGGCACAATGGCGGCTCGAAAATGGCGTCCTGGGAATGCGCAGTGCACAAAAATGAAACAAAAATATCAAAATGGAAGTTAATGCGAGCTACGTTGCAGGACGTGCGAAATTTTGCGTTTCGAGAAAAGTGTGTTGGTAAAAGACGCAATAAATTATATCTTTAAAATACACGTGCCCGGTACTTTTCGAACGAAATTGTTGCATATTCAGATGAAACGGTCCGGGAGTTATGCGAACGCGGACAAACACGAGTGACACTCGCAGCAGGGATGCAGCGGAGTAGAACCGACACGAAGGGATCTTCATTTGGCGTAGAGCTAATAAATAGCGTGGCTTGATAGCGTACCGTGGCACACGCTCAGACAGCTCGCGAAATATCAACGCAATCGCGGCACACAGCTCCGCGTTGCACGACTATGAATTCGTGGGAGGCATTATCATGGCTTATTGCTCGTTATATTGAGCTTCGCGAGCTTTTTGCTACCGGCACCGACTTGATGCAGGCTAATAAGCGATTGAATGCGAGAGCGAACGTTCCAGGATCCGGCAGCATTAATCCTGGTGAAATGCAGCACCGACGAGGTTGTTTCATACAGAAAAACGAACGTTAATAGCTCGGGAACCGACGCTGAAGCAGCTTTATAACTGAATGCATCGGTTCGGGGAATTTGTTAAACATTGATAAAGCCAGTGGTCAATAAGGTGACTATGTTCAAACTGGCTATGTTACATTAACTGGCCATCTTTATCAAAATAAGAATCTGTCGAAATTTTCAGCCATTCTACTTAGAATATAAAGAAACAAATTTCAAACAAAGAAATAAATTTCTTGAATAATTTCTCGCAGATGCACAATCTCAATAATCGTAAATTTCAAATATTAGAACCCGTCGTTTCGAACATGCTTTTCGATGCTGGTATAAAAATCACTATGAAACATGATTACATACTTTCGTGCACGGTGATGCAATGCGGTCTCATTGAAAAGAAGACCCCGACGGACTTGAAACTTCGAAAGCTGCAATCGCGAGATAAATTTCCGGCATTTTTCTTTTTCTTTTTTTTCTTTTTGGCGCCGTCAAGAACAAGATGCTCGAGCAACCTCGTGCAAAGGGTGGCTCGCATAAAAATGGAAGACAGAAGGTGAGGCGCGGCTCGATGGAAACGGGGTAACGTATAAATCCTTTGGGTGAATAAAATCGCGTGGAAATATTGGTAACTCGACATTGTCTTCGTTCCGTGACGCAACTGCGGGGAAACAAGAGCGGCGTGCCAAGAATTAAGGAAGAGGGAGGAACAAATAAATATCCGCGAATGGAACGCGCGGCTCGGCCCCGCCGGAAATGGAATTTGCCGATGACGCAATATCGAAGATACGTTCGCGCGCGCGGGGGTGCATTACTCGGCTTAAATTCACCGGCGCAGAACGCCCGCCGCGAATAACAAACAGCAACACTCCGCATCGCGGGAATTATTTTTCAACCGGGTCGGCATCGATCGAAACCGGACCAGATTTCGAAGCGTTAATGCCATTAGAAAGTTTTTCGAAAGATCAATTTTATCAAAATTTTCTTTCAGTCGAGAAACGTCCATAAACGAAACGATTTTTTTTTTCAGTGGACAGAATAATCTAATATAAGATCAAATCGAGGCACTGTTTACGAGATATCTTCAGGCACTTCAACAAATGTTTCTGTATCTTTCTCCGATCCAAAATGGCAGCGCTACCGATTACAGAACCTAATGCTTTTCTTAGGGGTGTTCCAGGACCTGACATCTCTGAATTCGAGTCATGTTAACTATGATGTTTAATCAATTTTATACGAGTCCTTCTTCTCCCATCGATAACTGTTATTAGCGATTGAAATGAATTTCTTTCATCGTCTTTCTTTCACTGTCACAAGAGATCGAAATGAATTTCTCTTAATGATAACATTTACCAAGAGGAGAAAAAATGTTCGGTTACTTATATATATATATACTTTTATTTTGCCTCCCCTAAGGGTTACAATTTCTTTTTCCTTACATCACCTTCTCCTTCTATCGCCGTCTTTCCATCTTCACTTAACCTAACTTAACCCTAACCTATCTTAACCTAACTTATCCTAACTTATACATAGCTTATACTAGACCGGGCCCTTCTGGCTTATGAACTATATAGAGAGAAAGAGAGCGAATGTTCGGTTACTTATAATCCTAATTTGTAACCAATACGATTTTAGTCGATGAAATACTTGTTATTCCATGACTTCTTCTCTCTTTGGTTATAACAGTTATGGTCCCTGGTTGAAAGTTATAACAGCTACAGGAAAATATAAATGTTTCTATCTCGCAGATTGACACCCCTTAACCTTGTAGCGATATCCAGGGGTGTCCCATGACCCCAAGCGTACAGTAAAATAAACTGTGTAAACAGGACATCATTGCAGGGTTAAGGGTTGTTTCAACGCGAATGATATGAAAACTAATAAAAGTTCGAACGTTTGTATTAACTATTTCGTAGCAGAGTTCTATAAAAATAGACGATCATCGGGATGGCGCCTCCGTTGGTCTCGCGAGGGTTGAAAGCACCAGGTTCCCGAAGTTGTTCTCGCGTTCCAATTAATCGGAGTGCTGCGAGCTGCGCGGAACCGTGTTAACAATGAAGAATTCGGCTCACGCCCCAACCGAGAACAACCGGGTCTATCTATTCTCGGAACTGAAGACACTCTCCTCGAATCAGTTCCGGCTGACGTACTCGTGGCGGAGAGGTGACGAGGGGGATAGTTAACTTTCAGGTCGAGCATGACTTCTCGCATGACTCCTCGACCCCGTGTCTAGCGACACCAGGCTCGACAACGACTCGTGCATTCAGGAATGGACGCGGCATGAGAACTCGAAACAGTATGAAACATGCTCCCCTTGGCTCTGGGAATGCCAGGTCGCAGAGTAATCGAAAGTGACGTCGAATTCGCTCGCGGAGATCGGAGAATCGAGTTTACGGAATGGCGAGTCTTGTTAAGAAATTTTACAGACTCTTCCACGATTATTATCTCTTAGTGCATTACACTCGGTTTTCGAAGTTGAACAATGTCGTATCAATTTTTCGTGGTTTATTGTATCTTCGTTATATTATATTTTCACGTACCAACATGGGGCGGCACCCTCACTGATCTCCTAGGATTAAAACTTGGATTGCCGGCATTCTCTAGCAAAAATCTACTGGATTACATAAAGAAACGTTAAAACTTTCTGGTTTCCCGAGGAAAAGTTTCGTACTGTATTATAAAGTTTTGTATTGTATTGCAGTATATTTTCCTCTGAGAAATTGTTGAAAAATTTTCGGTCGCTTTCGTCGTGAGTCTCATTCGATACAAGTTCTATGGACGATGTATTCGCGTCCTAACGGAGAAAATGATCAGATCGCAGAAAGATGCAGTCTAATCATCAGACAATTAGAAACAGCACCAAGATTGAACAAATTTATTATTTTCAGCTGTTTCGAGTGCTTAAATACGGGAAGAGCCTTCTACTTGGTACCAGCTCCTCGCAATTGGAAAACTTGTATTTCGCACAAAGATCTGCTAATCGCAATAACATGACAAAGGGCTGATTGCTCGTTAAAACGAGCCGCAAGGTTCGGCATGTGAAACAAAAGCCGAAGAAGGGGGGTGGGGGGAAGCAGCAGCAGCAGCGGGTCCGGGTCGGGCCGGGTCGGACCGGGTCGGCGTGACGTGTAAAAGTGTTGCACGTCGCATCGGACTGCTCGAAAATTTATGGGCGATACACCGCGGCCAGAATCCGCAGACTCTGCGGACCCCGGGTGGGCGGGCTTCAAAGCGACTTCACGCATGCCAATGAAGATTAGGCGACGCGCCGCGCATGAAGCGGCCATCCTCGAAACCGGCTCTCGGCCTGCCCCGTGTTTGGAAATTACGCGATCTGCTAACCTCTCGCGTTCACCTGCTTATTCGCGGTCTTCCGGTGTGCACACGTCAGTATTTTGAGACACAATAATCGAAACCGTATGGTTACACGGATCCTTGATTTTTTTCTTATGCTGCAACAGAATAGGCGCGAAAAGTATGTCTATAAAAAAGAGGACCTTGAAATCTCTGGAAAGAATCGGAACACGTACCTTACAAGTGTCCCTTGAAGTGAACACTTTTTCCATGAAATCATTAATGCAAGAGACTGTAGGCGTTCCCGTTTAACGCTAGAACTACCGTGTAATAATGACGACTGATGTATATTGTAATAGTGACAAGACTACCATCTATTCAAACCAATAAAGAAGTTCAGTCAATTTCTGATGGAAATGTTTTTATCATTTCAGTAATTGTGAAGGAAACAATTAGGAATCGGTCGTTTTGACTGGTTCGGTAGTTCTAGTGTTGAATGGACCACCCTGTAGAGAAGCGGAGGTTCGTTTCGCAATGCCAATCCGGCTTATCGAGCGGATAAATCCACCCCTAAATCAATCCCTATAGATCAACCCCTCGGTGTTTTCTTTCTTTTGTCATTTGAAACGGTAGCTAACACCAGAATACTAATTACAACACGGCAGAGTGGTGTGTCGTTCACTCGTGTTTGCGAGGGGAGGGTGGAAACCGAGTCGCGAACTTCGCACGCGACAAATTCGCGGAGGAGTCGACGCGTCGCGACGCGTCGCGTCGGGATCCCGTCGACGTGTGTACAACAAGTTTTTCGTCTGCAAGTTTTCGTCGCGAACAGAAATAATATTAACTTTGAGGAAGAAGCGGGTTACGCGTCGCGCCACAGCTTCGAAACAACAGGGGAAAATGTAATATTACAGTAATTTTTCTTGGTCGAATGTTCGCCTTCGAGAGCACCTTTTTTTAACAGAGTCTCGTCGCCTTCTTTTCATCCTTTTAATCGCGGGAGAATGAGTTTCTCGTTCGCCCGTGTCTCACGTCCATTTCTCATCTCACGCTTGAAAACCGTTCGCTGCGAACTATGCTCGAATTAACGCCGGGAGAGCAGGAATTGTCGGTAACAATTGGAAAGAAGAAACGACTGTTCGTATTTCTAAGTGACGATACCAATTTATGAAAGAGGAAACACAATTTTACGTGTCGCGTATTACGGTGTTCCGATAACGCGTGTACCATGTTAAATATTAATACAGTGATTGATATTCCAAGCGTTGATGGAATCTTTGTTGCGTCATGTTTCGAAAGGAGAAATTATAAATGCGTAACCATGCGTATGATAATTCAGCTTTTCGCATGATAATTCTGATGGCAATTGTTTCTCTCTGCTACTGATAACACGTTACCAAACAGTGATACAACAATTTTCATTGAAAACGTTAATGGAACCTCTATCGCAACGGCGAACATTTGCAGCGTTACTTGCAATTAAATATCATTCATTTAAAATATCCCAGTGACTACTACGAGGTCACCACATATTTGGTGAATTCTCGATGTATGTCAGCGACACGGGTCTTGTATCGTCCAGGAGACATGCCCGAGCCGTGATTATGTTTACACTCCTCGATGTCCGAGGTCTCTCGAGTTTTGTTCACCTCTCACGGGGTATATCCCGCAGTGGTGGGGATAATTCCGCGACGTTTATCATCCAAGCCTCGGCGACATATATAGTGAAACCAGTCTCTTCAACCACAGGGTTAAAATTTACTCATCGCGCTCGTCAGTTGCCAGCAACGCAAGTTTCGTGAAATCAGAATGACTGGTTGAACGCGACGATTATTAGACAGCGATCATTAGGCGGGAGGAATCGTTGCGGATGAAATTAGGCATCGTTTAGGACCGCCTCTGAATGACTTAGTGCACAGTCGAGACGGAGCTGCGTCAGAGGGGGAAAGTTTCACGGAATCTGGCGCGGAACTCGGAACTTCTACGATCAGTCTAATTCGCGGCGCTTCACTTCGCGCAGCTATTATGTGCTCATTATGTATCGCCGTAGCGTTGTCTTCTGCAATTGTGCCTCGGATTGCCCACTCCGAGAAGTGCATGCGAGTTTGCTGCGCCGTGGGCTTTTACGTCGTTAAAGACGCCTACTAAAAGCCTTACCAGACCGTCGGAGACAATTCTCTCTTTTTTTTTTATCTCTAAACGGGAGACTCGATTTTCGCGCCAGCGATTTTTTTTTTCTTGCGTCTGGCGTAACGATGCATCGAAAAATTAAGCTCTCGAGACGACTATGAGCTCACTGCGACCATATTTTGTTAGTGAAAATAATGGACCAATCAGGAATTATTTCGTGTTCAAAAAGATTTTATTTTTACACTTTTTGCAGGAATTAACATTTCTGTATAAATCAGGTTTCTGTTTTAAACATTCGTGAAGCTGTGTACAATCAATGTCAGTGTTGCATTTGTTGTAATGCGCGTTTCAACACAGATGTATTTACACGCTGGTGGGTTCTAAGTTTAAAATGGATTTATTAAAATGGAGTTTATTAAAATAGATATGGCAAAAGAAAGTTTTACTGGTTTCATTTATTCACGATTATTTCTTAACGATTGAAGTTGCTGTGGAACAATTGATTTTTAGTAGACCGGTTTAATTCCCGGTGAACGCAAGTGAAGTATCGAATATGTTGTACAACTGCACAACGTAACACGACGAATAATTCCGGTAATAAATTGTTGTGGAACTCGTCTTAATGGCGTCGAGCAATTCGGGTAACATTGAAACTTATCTGAAAGCCATTACAAACGGAGAAAGACGTCCCGGCAGTACCCTAATTCGGCGCGATTGATCGCGAGCCAATTTCGTCCGTGCAGTACGCGCAAAACATCCGCGGGAATCTTGACTAGGAATTAAAACTTTTTCCATGCATACTGATATCGTCCGAACTGATACAGTTTCTCGAACTCGCGTTTCGACTGTTCAAACAATGAATGGTATTATCCGCGGAAGTTTACGGGAACCGAGTCTGCAAATTGTGTATATACATTGCTAATCCTCCCCGAGGATACACGTAATTTCGGCGCAATTTATTGTTTAATCACCAGTCCAGCCTTCAGTATCATCAACCTAAATGATGTTGCCAATCCGACAGTAGGCCGAGCTTAAAAAAGTGTCTTTATCCATCATTTCCATCGAAGAAATTAATTATATTAAACATGGTACTTGTACGGGCATGGAAAAGGTAAAAAAAATAGCAGTTTTTGATTTTTTAAACTGTGTGCCTCCACTTTGAAAAGTCTGAAAAAATGATATGTTGACAAATATAAAGAGATGCTAAAACTGTAAAAATACAAACTTAGTATCTCATTACTTCTACAAGAAATCGGCATTTGAACGTTTCTCTTATTTCTTAGAATTCGGTTTTGATGATAAAAATTCTGAAAATATTCAATAGATATGCATGCTAGCAGTTGAAATATGCATGATTTTTATCAGAATTTTCAATTGAAGAGCGTAAGAGAAATTACGGGAAAACCTGATTTTCTTCGTCACCCCATTACTACCCCCCATGTCGACATATGGGGTTGAAAATTTGCATAAAGTATTTTCATTGGATAAGCTATCGAACGATCCTAATGGGCAGGGAGACAATGACTTTTGGTGCATACATAAATTTTCTCCTTTCTTCAGGAAATCACGAACTACAAAAAAGTTCTAATCACTGAAACCGTCAAAGAAATCGTAGTGCAAGGGAATAGTGATTTTACAGGAGGAGCATTATTCCAAAATCTTCCCTGCGTCTTCAACCGAGACGACGCACAGTGGGCAATTTGGACAAAATCGGATTCAAAATCACGGAACTTTCGATAGGAATGAGGTAGAGCGATGAAATTTTTTTTAAATTATAGCTGAAACTTTGTAGAATATGGGAAAAATATAAAGATTATTACCATCCATTCATTTCAACGAAAAAATTACTTCATTAGTTTTTGTCACAAAAATCTATTTTTTACAAAATCCTGAGGTCGTAGACAAATTTTGAGACCAGATTTGAAATCAGCGTGAAAAAATTTATGGGAAATGATGTACAGCATGTTAAAGAAAAATTTTTTACGCGCGTGGTATTGGAAAAACTAAAATTTTCTTGGATTTGTGCGCGTTTAACAAATTTTCTCGAGGTTAAAAAACGTTCGTACCACAATCTCTCTATTTTTCCCATATTCTACAAAGTTGCAGCTTTCATTTAAAAAAGATTTCATCGCTCTACCTCATTCCTATCGAAAGTTCCTTGATTTTGAATCCGATTTTGTCCAAATTGCCCACTGTGCGGCGCACAGTGGTGCCAAGGCGGCAAAAATCCATTTTATAAATTTTCGATTTTTATAAAAAAAAAAATTATTTTTGTATAGCCTAATAGTGCGTGCATGGTGTGCCAACGTCAGATTTTTGAAAAAAAATTTTTTTACGGAGATATACGCATGGTAAATAACCATTTCCTCGCTCGGGAATTCATCAGTTTTCAGTGCGATAGTTATGTAATTACTCCGTCTATAATTGAATACTTAGGGGTCTACAAATCATATGGGTTATTGCAAATGGCTTCAACTATTAACTGGCAAATAAATTTTCCAAAAGAAGTTGTTTAACATCAAGTAATATGGACTAACCTGAAGCCTCTTTGCGTTACGATCATTTTTTATTTATGGAGGAATACAAAAAATCCTTTGAATAGCTTCGATCTGGAGCTAATCGTTTTGGCAAGTTATAATATTGATCTAGCTTTGTGCAAAATTTCATGAGATACTTCGAGATGCTTTCGCCGCAATTTAAGTTTAAATATCAACTTTCGGAATTTCCAAGAATGAATCGCGCGGAAGTCACGATTATTTGATGTTTCAGGTGAAATTTTTAAGGGATACATATCAGATAATAAAAAAAATGTGACATTCGTACATATAAAAAAATATTTAATAACAATCTTTTATGTTAAATGAACAAAGTTTTCGTTCGCCGGACCACTGTCGTAAAAATGCAACAGGTATTTTTTGGTAGTAAAATTGTTATTAAATATTTTTTATATATAAAAAATTGATAACTCATATGCACTTCACATTTTTCTTTATTATTTAGAAATTTTCCTAAAAAATTTCACCTGGAACATCAAATAATCGTAACTTCCGCACAATTCACTCTTGGAAATTCTGAAAGTTGATATTTAAACTTAAATTGTGACGAAAGGGTCTCGAATGGTCTCACGATTTTTTGCACAAAGTTAGATCAATATTACACCTTGCCAAAACGATTAGTTCCAGACCAAAATCTATCAAAGGATTTGTTGTATGCTTCCATAAATAAAAAATGGGCAGAGAACAGAGATTTTCGATTAACCCATATTACTCAATGTTAACAACTTTTTACAAAAATTTGTTGTGCCAAATAAGCGTTGTACTTGTGGCAATCTCTCCACAAATTTCCAAACAAATTCGTTGGATAGTTCCGTTTTTACAGATTTTTTGCCGTTTTTTGGCCATTTGGTATTACTGTGCGGCGTGCGTTTAACCTTAACCGTGCGCTTTTCCAAATGCTCCGCTTTAAGCGCGCTCCGTGTGTCTCTGGATATTTTCTTGGCCGTTGGTGAATGCACCGAGAGAGTCGTGCAACGCTGCGGATCCCGCAGACAACTCGACGCGACGCGACGCGACGCGACGCGACGCGACGCGACGCGGCGTAATAACGTTTCCCGCGTCTGAAACGGGCCAGCTTCGCACAAATGATCCAAGAATAATAAAATCAAAACAAAACACGCTTGTAACGACGCCCGCAAGCGCGCTCCAGCGCGAAGAAACGTCGTCGCTCCCGTCTCGAAATCGAGTCGTCGCAAGTTCCATTCCCGCGGAACTGCACTCCGTTTGCCGCCATTGTTCGCCGTCGAGCAGAAATTCTGCGACAGGACAACGAAATAACTCGAGGGATTAGCGGATCGAGTGGAGCTCGCGAAATGAATTCTGTACGTGCGAACAAAGCTCTGGCAAGATTTTTGAACGCGTTAATGCGCGTGCGTTGAGCAAACACTGTTGTCGACGATTACTAGGCCGCGTCATGCAAAATATAAATCGCCTGCATCGGTTGCAACGAGCCACTCCGGACTTTCGTTCTTTCTTTAACGCTAGGTTTACTGAGCACTAAAAGTGAGTATTTTACGTTACTTTATAAAAATAAAAAGAATGTGTCTATTCAAAGAAATAAGTTTGTTGAGTAATTCCACGTAGATGGATCTTCGCAATCTCAATAACCGTAAATTAAAAATATTAGAACCCGTCATTCTGACGGGTCCCGTAAAGTGTTAATCATTTCTGATGATTGTTCTAATGGCGGTCCAATAATTCGGCCAAAAAAACAAAAATTGTACAAAGACCATCGGGGAGTCATTTCAAAGGTGGTGGTCCAGTCTTCAAATCTACGTTGGTTTTATTCATCGAAAAAGTTGTTCAACCTCTGTACGAACGTTCGAATCTAAAATTGTCGAAACAAAACGGTTTCGAGAGAGGGGTAACATTTTCCCCTCGATTCGTGCTCCCTCCCCTAATCTGGGCGACACTGCTCCGGGCTGACGTGGAGCACCTAAACTATTCTACGTTGGCGCAAAAAGTAGCGCGTTTCTCATTAGAGGCGGAAGATAGCACAACACAGAGGGACGGACATTCGGCTCGATTGCCCGTCGTGCCAGTTCCAAGTCGCCCGACGAACAGTCGAGTTAATTAAAGCCGATTAAACGGAAGTACGGTGACGCAGACACCTTACACTCGACGAGTAAACGCCGTAAATCCTTGACGGACCTTCCCGCCGCACACTGGTCTAAAACGCGAAATTTAGTGACATTTTAGCATGCAATATAAGTCGATACGAGACTTTTTTGGCAAAATGTCACTAAATTTCGCGTGCCGTCCTCGGGTTTGTTTCCGCGGCTGTGAACGAATCGCAGGATCCGCGACAGGCGGCTGGACTTACATTGCGATCTGGGAAACTTGTAGGACGCGGAGATACCTTTTCAGAGACTCGGGGGCTCCTCTCCTAATCTCTCAGAACCCTCCAGGACCGGCATAGTCAGCGGAACTTTTAGATTCCGGGGTCTATTAACGCGCACAATCTCCCGAGGCTCCCGCAACCTTTGAGACCCCGTAAGTCTCTCGGATCGACCGGGACCGTCTGACTTCTTAAAACTATTAGAACCCTCCGAAAGTTCGCAATCCCTGAAACGGCCGCGTCTCGAACCACCCGAGGATCGCAACCCTCGAAATCCCAGACAGAACTCGCTGAATTGTCCGCCTTATCGTCAACGACCGTTAACGAAAAATCGGTATATCGAAGCACCGAGCGAGCAGTTCACGAATCGGTGATCCATCAAAACATGTCTCACGTTCCCTTTTTTTTCCATTTCAGTCTTATCATCAAGAAATTGGAACTTAAGTTCACCGAGCTGTCTTCTATTCCTCGCATTCTGCTGCGTTTTTGGCATTTTCATATTTATTGTTGCCCCTTATTATGTTAATCTCACTATAGCGTTCGCAATACTACTCCAGCGGTGTCGTTCTGCCCATATATTTTACGCGAAAGAAAACTTCTCCGAGTCAACTGTGAATAACAGAAACTAAGTGAAAAGTAAATTCATCTAAGAATTTTACAGTTTTGTATTTCCATCTGTTAATATTCTGAATAGGATGAAAATAATTTAACATTATTTCGAAATCCTTTGAAACGTTCTACGATTTCATATTTTCTCCATAAATACACATCTCTACACCGTATCCATTATTCGTAACTCATCCATGTTTGTACAATTTTGCACAATGGCTCTCGCCAGGTCAAGAATCTCGAAGCATGTGTGCGGCGAGAAAAAAATTTAATAATTTTCAACGGAATACTATCTACGTACATATTAAATGATTCTGTATTGCGATCTGCATTTTAATATATATATATCTGCGTATTAATTCGCGAAAGCCCCGGCAATACACGGACGGACTTTAGCAACATTAATGGGCGGATTGTACGCTTTGATCGTTTAATTCGTTCGTCTCTGCCATATTTTCAACGATTTTCAGCTACTTCGCTTCACGCAATTTTCGAAAAGCTTTACGGAAAACCTGTGTAATCTCCCAGGAGAAGCCGGAAATAGCTTGAAATCGGGGCACGTGTTGGCGCATGAATTATAACAGAGTGCATTCTCGTTTCAGCCCGGGAAGGATTTCGCGTCATTCATTAGCAGGCCGCCGCTGTTGATTCGAATATAAATTTTAACGAATTGATTTATGGAAATTGGCGTCGAGCTAAAGGCTCCCGCAGCTTTTCCTATGAACTTTTTAATCCAATAAAATACTTGTTATTCATACAAACATTCTCCAGCAGTTCTGTCCAAGAATTTAAAAAGAAAAACAGAAGACTGAAAGAATAGCGACACACGGAGGATTGAATATCAATCTCTGCCAACCGTTTTTCAAACTCTCGCGACCTGTAAAATTGGAACGAAAAATTGTTTAGTTTGAACTAAATGGAGGTGCCAGCTGTAGCGACAGGTGCGTCGAAGGCGCACGTCAAGTTTCGAATCAATCGGTCGAATAGATCTCGAGATATCGGTGCAGCAATTTTCAAAATACTGTTCTGAGCAATGCGCATTTCAAATCGAACGGTTCTGATTTAATACTTTGGACCCGTTGCCCGTCTGGTGGCTTGAATTTTTATTATTAATTAGTCACAATTCGACTTTTTAGTCGTCCACGAAAATATATACCACATTTCCAGTGGAAGCTCTTAACCAGTTAGCTGTTTCTGACGAGTATACTCGTCATGAAGAAATGGCAATATTTTGTGCTACGACGAGAATACTCGTCGAAACACGGTTCATTTTTACGACTCGATTTAGGTACACGTTGGGATGATTGGGACGATTCTTTAAGCAGTTAAGGGAATTATGTTACGCAATTTTAGAGCACACTTTTCAAATACTTCTAAGTATTTTTAAATCCTTAGATCATTTTAATATTTTGATAGATCCTGCTCGGTTCTGTTTGGGACACGTGTCGAATTCCAGGGAGGAGCTCTATTTTTATTTACACGGCCTCGGCGTTCGAACAATGTGTACCGAGTATTAATAGAGAACATTGAAACGGAAGTAGAAAAACTCGATCAATCGTGAATTCAGCTCGCTTAATCGAATTCCGCCGGGTGCCGGAAGTCGGGCTCGTCTGTGTTCGCTCGATCCCGGAGAAAAATGGAAATGTAATAAAACCCGACAACGCGCGTGCATAAATAAAATTCCATATTTGGAGCGCACGCGCTCCGTGGAACGTGTTTTTATACATATTCAACGTCGATCCCGACGGCGTATTTCTTTTTTCCAAATCGACCGACTATTCCACCACACACACACACACACACACACACCCCCCCCCACCTTTCCCTTTGTCTATTGGGAAGTCCCGCTTCGGGAAGTTCGCGAGTTTCGTCGAGGGTTCGAGAGAATTCAGGGACTCCGAGTCATGCATCGGTGAGTGTGTCCACAAAGAGTTTATAATTTATTTACAGAAGAATCAGTGTGCACGACACTTTCGCAACTGAAAATAAACCTTCGTCGAGGGCGAATTGCTTCGGAGCGGACGGAACGGCGAGATCTTCTTTCCGAGTTTAATTAAAACCTCCACCGGAAGCATTGTGTTGCCAGGGAAAAAAGTTCTTTCCGTTCCACAGAGCTTCGTGGAAGAGAAGCTCGAACGTTTTGTAACGGGCATTCTTCCGGGGCAAAAATCTTCGGCAATTACTCCGAGTAGGACATTTCAATGACCTTGAAAAATTATGCCCCCAACAACATGTCTCAAGGTCTTTCGAATCGGCGAGAAATGCCCTACTCCGAATAATTACCAAATCTTTTATTTTGTGATGAACTTTATTTTGAGTTTGAATATACAGGCTGAGTCATGAAAAACAGAACACTTGATTTTCTCTTTTGAACCAGCCGCAACGCGTGAAAGCATGGGAGAGAAAATTATTCACTCCTGTGCAACTATGTCATCTGAAATAATCCAAGGTGCAATTGAAACTCTTAGGAAACGTTTTCATGCACGTATAACTGCCAAAGGTCGCTACTTCGAACATTTACTAAAGTAAAAGTCGCATTTAAATTTGATGTCATTTTATTTCAATTTCTGCACTCAAGATCATTTCGAGGTCGTAGGGTACGTTCGCGTGTTTTTCTAGCACGGTTATGCAAAGGTTTCTTTGGACCGTTCGAATCAATTTTCCTCGTTCGTGGCGAAAATCCTTCCGCGAATAAATTAAAATGGCGGAACACCCCCGGGCGAACGATTCTGCGATATGCGTACACGGCATTGGTTCCGCGGGATCGAAGGCCATTCATGCGGGGAAAACTCATTCGCCGTGTAATTTTCAATTAGGTCTCAATGTGACGCGGCGGCCCGCCCGATAAAAGGCGTAAACTTTTTTAATTAAAGGCCTGCCGCGCCGAGTTTTAAATGAGTCGGTTGCCGGTGACGGTTGGCAAACCGGAAGCCAAGAGAGCGATAGAGAGATCGAACTGGAACGAGCACGAGAACGATAGAAGGACAGACGGAAAGAGGGGGAAGGGAAAGGGAACAATAGAGGGAAAGAGGTTTCATTTAATGATGAAATTAAGTCTTCGGCCACCTCGACGACCTACGAATAACACCTGGATTTTGAATTCTTTTCGAGAAATTACGTGGCGATCGAACATTTTCGTTACGATCAAACATTTTATTTGGAGTGTTATTACGCGAATCCTCGAAGAGTGTGAGAATACTTTTTCACAAAATTGGTACTGCGAATACAATTTCGAGTGTTCGTTCGCCAAGATAGAGGAACGAAAGTATTCCGCGACGGCAGTAACGGCGCGTTAATTAAACGTCGTGAAATTTCGTTGCTCGTTAATGGCTGGGAGCCGCAATTAAACCGAACGAATAGGAAATCAGACACAATAATGAGACGGGTTAAACGTTTGTTCGTGACAGTCGTCGACATCGGCGGACAGGTGTAAACAGGTTTCCGCTCGGATGCGGTGCTCGGACGGTAACCGGGGGAGACTTCTGTCTATTTCCCGAAGTTCATCGATTTTCCGTGGTTTTGTACGACGCACAAAACGTTAACTGAATTCGGAAACAAAGAACAGTCGTTACAGCGGCGCGCCGGCCGATCACAAAGGCATTTCACCGCGGCGTTCGAGCAAATAAGTAAATCGAATAGTCTTTTGTGGACGCCGCCTTTGTGACGAAAGAACGCGATGACTCCGGCCTTTTTGCCACCACGAATCGAATTACCATTGTTCCATTATTGCGAATGGGGCTTTGCCGAGAGAGAGAGAGACTCTGCCGCAAAATGGCGGAACTTTTTCGCGAAATCGCGAAGAAACCAGAGAGCTTCAAAATGGTTTTCACTTTTGACACTTCTGGTTGGGCACACTTTGGGAAGAAACTTTTCGAGAAGCAAAGTTCAATCTTCCAAGAAGAAAAAGGAATAAATAGATCATCTAAAATTCACAAGTTTGAATCGAACTTAAGGGCCCGGGATAGTCACGTGACTTTTTAATTAATAATTTCCATTCACAGACTTAAGATCCGTCTTGGTCTCGATCCGACGGGTATTAAATACCGTACGCCACTATAGTGGTTTCCGTGGAAAGCATCAGTTCGAACGGTACGAACCACTATAGTGGCTTTTGTGCCTTTCGCGGCCAGGTGCGCCGTACCTGGAAGAAAGAGTTACGGACGAGCACACCGTACTTCAGGGATTGAACCACTAAACACAGTTCGAATTGTATCGTGTTTAGTGTCATTTGAATCAGAAGAATGTCACGAATAAGTTAGCGAAAGTCCCATAAAAAAATAATGAAAAATACAGAAGTTGGATCAAGCCTACTTTTAACGCTTATGTTACCAAATATCCGCATAATCTCGGCAGCTCCTGACCAGCGCGCGCTAGATGGAACCTTCCTCTTTCGAACGAGCCCTTTACCAGCGACAAAATATTCTCATATAAGGGCGAAAACTTGAGGCGCGTGAAACCATTTTCTGTCGGTAATGTAGTCACTCTACCTTATCGCGAATCTACGAAGACCGGGCCCAAGACTCCGTAGATTCGCGATAAGGTAGAGTGACCACGTTACCGACAAAAATATTCGACACTTAACATTACCATTACATTCAAAACGAGTCACAATAAAATGAGGTGAGAAAACTTGAACAAATTTTGTAACGTCTCAAGAAAAACACCGAAACGATCCCATCGAGTTGTCGGTGAGCAACGCACGGATCGCGTGACGCGCGTTACGATACATTTGAATGCAGTGCATGCGAAAACCGACACCGAGCTGAGGTTTATTCAGCCCGTGGTCCCTCGTTATCGCCGATTTTGCCCGTGGATTGGTTGCAAAATCTCAATTACAGTACAAATTCGCCGGTGATGGGGGATTGTGCGATCGGACGCAACATCGGCGGAGCTCGCGCGCGATGATACGCGCGTTTCGGATGGGTTCATTGTCGATTAAATTCCAGCGGGATGGATTGCACGGTCGCGTTACGCAAAAATCGCTCGGACAACGAATGAGCATCGATCCGCTCGCAGAATCCGCTGGCCACGGGAATAATTGATAATTAAAGTACGATTGGAAAGCGATTACAACCGGAAAACCTAGTGAAATCGGTCGCTGGCAACTTCCTGGCTGCGCCTTTCGAAAACTCGCCTAATGTATCAGGGCCGAACGAGCTGCACCTGTGAATCCGTCGGATTTTAAATCCTGATGACCGTGCGGTTTCGATCGGACTTTGGTGATCATTTGCACGCGGTGTACCGACGAAAATTACTATTCTCGAGGAACCACATCCTTTTGCTGAAATTAGTATTCTCGGGGAACCGCCTTCTTTTGTTGGAAAGAGAAAATATGGTATTCTAACCTTTTCTTCTCATACAGAGAAAGCGTCCGTTCCGAGTTATGTGCATCTTTTGTATGCCTGCGGATTTTTTTTCGTAAACTGTAAGAAAATTGAGTGCTACGTTATTTCAATGTCTCAGTATTGAAAGAAGTCTGAAGCAGTAGTAGAGTCATTAAAAAACTCATTAATAGGCCTCCGGTAGCTGAAGCATTAATCTAGGAGATTAAAGTCGATTCAATTCTAATTTCTGTAAATCAGTTCATAAAAATGTAAATTTACTTCCGTAGAATTCTTATGAAATGTCGATGATGAAGCGAAAGATCTCGGATCGTAATCAGAAACGTTGAACCATCTTCAAGTACTATCTACATTCTTCAATTTCTTGACAACTACGAATGCTACTTGTCAAGAAATTGAAGAATGTGATAGTACTTGAAGAGATGTGATAGCACTTGAATTGTAATATAGAAGAAACAATTAAACTATGAATGCTACTTTAATTGTTTATTCTATATTACAGTAGCTCTAGACGCACAATAAAATTATATTTAACTACATAAAATTCACAACCATTGGAAACCTGCACAAGCGATTGGGATTATTCCCTTGTATAAGAATTGCTCAAATATCGGATAATCGTTACATGTTCACGATAGAATTGGGAATTTACTTTTCAGTATTCACCTCCCGCTTCTCACTCTTTAACCTCGCCATCGCGTTTTCGAAATCTCTAAGGAAGGGCCCTTTTGATTCCGAATGTATACCGTGGTACCGTGTCGAAGCTATTCTAATTTTGAAAGACGGCGCTCTCGCGACCCACAGATTTCCTCGTGAGAACTCGTACGATGAAAAGAATCGCATTTAGCATGTTACTTAGCGGTCGGCATTCAACGAACGGGTTGCCGGCGAACGAGAGGACAGCGTCGGTCCGCTTTAATTCGTGGCATCCGCGGGCCTGGGCGAGATGAATACGGCCAGGGTGTTTCGTTACGGCCGCGTGATACAACATTTGTGTCAGCGTTTCATTAACCGACATAACGGGCCGGCGGGGTTCAACTTAGCCGCGTGGAAACGGCCATTTGAGAAGCGGCGCACAAAAGCGTTCGCGCGCCCGCCTCACCTTTATGCGTCTGTAAATTGCGGCCGTTAATGCAATCTCGGCCGGGCCAGAGCGCAAGGTTGCCGGCGACACCGGTGACCTCAGACCGCGCGACGCGTGCATAAAATAATGTTGCCAATTTGAGGAACACGCCGCCCCCGGCCTGACCATAAATTCCTATCCGCACGTCCTCTCCGCCGACGGAAACGCGACGGATTGTTTTCCGCGCGCGGCGGATTACGGTCGCGTCCGCTGCTGATTAACTGATATTTGTCGCCGGTCAACATCTAGTTAGCTGGTTCCGACCATAAGTCTCCGCGGTGCTCCTTGCACGCGAAACTTTCCCTCGGAGACGCAAGAACGATCTACGGGACGATACCACAATCAGGATTCCTGATATTTCGACCTGATCCTTCTGTTTAGGTAGGAGAGGAAAAAATGGCAATCGAGAGAACAGAGATAGTTCACGCAGAACATCGTGCGGTTAAATTTCACCTTCAGGGACCGAAAATTTGTAACTTTTTTTGTGTAATCCTGTAGATCTTGACGAAGGAATGCGGAAAAATCGAGGTTTCGATGAGAGGAATTCACTGGTTCAAGAGTTATGCGTGTTTAGAGAAAGTGAAGTTCGGCCCACCGTGAAGGAAACAGAGACAGGAATTTTGATCGTTTTTGATTTTGAAGAAATGTGGCAACGCTGAGTTATATTACCGATGTATATAACTGACGGACCAGGGGCGAACTTAGGGGTAAACGTATGACGGCAAGAAGAGCAAGATCCGTGGGATTCCGGCGAAACGAAGTTAGGGTATCGGACAAACCGCGGTGTTACGATAGAAAAAGTTTTGCACGGGTCGTCGGTCGCACCTTCGGTTGCCTCTGCGAATCGAGTTACTGGGAATCAAATCGCGGACAATGGCGGAGGATGCTGGTACAGTAAGGCGGGTTACAGGCATTGTGAAACGGGGACCGCAGCGATATCGACGATGCCGACGGTAAATCAAATCTCGAAACGTCGAAACCGATGCTGCTCGTGTTGCGCGGTTCATTTGACCCGGCTATTTTTCGATTTCGGACGGATTCGCGACTCGAATACATTTTCTTTTTTTGGGAGTTTGCGCTGTTGTTTGTGGACGAGTGTTTCATTAGACTTATTCTTAACGCTAGAACTACTGACCTTTAACCAGTTAACTGTGTTCGACGAGTACACTCGTCATGAAGAAATGGCAATATTTTGTGTGATGACGAGTGTATTCGTCAAAACAGCTACAATTCAAACAGCGGTTAATTCTTGCGACGCAACTTAGGTACACATTTTTCAAAGAGGTCGCAACAGCTAACTGATTAAAAGAAACCGATTCCTTTGTAATAACAACAGGATTTAATTTATTAGGGGACCCATAAGTAATCAATTATTTTGCAATCTAAAACAAACTTTGCTCTAAATTCAAGTTTTTATTTCTTTATTTATTATATAATCTCCATCATTATACAGTTTGCCATCTTTCTTTCAGAGAGATCATAATCAGCAGCAGCAAACCTTCCGAACCAACGTTGACACTTGACCTTCAATACATCTCCGTAAACATCGCGAATTTTCTTTGTTGTTACATTAAATCCCGCATGAAAATGAAAAAGTATGCAATGACGAATACGATCCTCGCAAGGTCGCCGCCATTTTATTACAGGGTTGTAAGAAAAATTATACTTTTTAGAATATTTTGAACACAGGCTGATTTGACCCGGTGAAATAGAAATCTGTAAAAACACGAAGAGAATACTGTAATATCTTGTTCGACTTATTAACACTAGATTTACGATTCAAAATGACGGATTCTAATATTTTTAATTCACGAATATTGAGATTGCAAACATGGATCCATGAGGAATTATTTCACAAATTGATTTTTCTAGGTACATATATATTATTAAAAAAATGGCTACAGATTTTGATAGATATATTCATGTTATTTTTATAAGGAAATGTAAAATAGTAATTTTTAGTGCTCCGTAAACCTAGTGTTAAAACAACGAAACGAACCCATTCGTTTCTCACTGTTAACTTCGAAACTTTGTATTCTGCAAGAGGATCTAGACTCTTCTTATAGAACACAATACGAAAGATCTTTCTAGCTGGAAACTTCTGCCCGCCACTGCACACTCTTCCACTTCTATTCAAATCAATTTCCTTCTATTCACATCATTTTATTTCCACCCACGTCTTCGTACATATCCAAACTCCTTCTCCTCCGTCGAAATACCTTTCAACGTCTACTCGTATTATCTTCTCTTCATATTTAGATAGTTGGATCTGTTCCATCGTCCCTGTCCCCTCCTTTCAGAGGGATTAAACAAATCTTCGACTATGCAAGCACGATGCACCGAGTCGCCTCGCGCTTATCTTTACCCGGCAATTTTAACGTTGCTCATTTATCTTTCTACTTCTCCGCGCGTATTTAGAAACATCCCAGCAGAGGGGAAAAAAGAGGAAAACTCTCGTGTAGGGAAGTATCTTTTACCGAGTACCGCGTAGACCGCATACCGTGCCCCGCAGAACGTTGCAACATCTGCGCTTTATCCAAGAAACGCTTACCACGAGAATCCTCTCTTGCCGCAGCAACGTCTGACCCATTTGAACAGTTAACAACCGGTTTCCACTATCTCCATGAAAATGATGCTGTTCGGCGATCAGCTCGGTCCCACGAAGCAACGTCGACCATTCAATTCACTCGCTGCGAGTTGTCGTCGAATCTCGACCCGCGATTATTCGAATCTATAGCGATACGAAGCCTGTAGTCTCGAAACACGTCGCAGGAAAACTGAAGCCTCGGGTGAACGCGATCCGTGTCCAGAAAAGGAACGTTTCGAAAGTGTACGCGAAGTTAAACTGCGAACAGCCTCTTCAAGTATCGGAAATGTTGTTTCATTTTTCTTACGCTACTTTAAATATTGATTCGAGGATGCCTTCAAACGGACAGCTCCTCAAACTTGGTGCATCTTAAACAGGAGGTGGGCACGTCTAAAAGTCTCCGAGCTCGAGAAACTATTTCCTCGGAAAAATGAATATATTCCGGCAGCCAATTTATTCTAACTTCCCCAACGAAATCGATACGACGCTTCCAGCTACGTGCAAATATTTGCGACACAAAGTTCCCATCGAAGTCACAGTCGCCGTGCGATTGTACACCGCTTTCTAGAACTGTTATTCCGACGACTCTGCGCGCCGACAGAAAGCGTTTGATTTAAAAGCCGGAAATCTCGGAATGTTGCGCTTCGCAATGTTAATCCGTTTAATCTGTGGAGGGTGAAAAGGGAGATCTCGAATAAACTTTAAAAATGCAAAATTATTTATCGATTATCAACATATTAGGTTGCCAAGAAAGTAATTTCGGTTTTCACTAATAGATGGCTTTATGTTTCGTTCGATTGACTTCTGTTAACGTTGCATTTGTTTTCTTTCTGACATTTCATAACTGCATCTTTTAGGTTACTTTTGAAGCAAATTACGCGTGATTTTGATTAAAATTGTTGGTTCTGTGTCAATTTCAACATGGAGTGCAAAAACGAACATTATAGGCACATATTGCTTTTTTATTTCCGTAGAGGTAGAAAAGCTGCCGAGGCTCGCAAAGATATATGCGAAGTTTATGGTGAGGATTGCTTAACAGAACGCACGTGCCGGAATTGGTTTAAAAAATTCCGTTCTCGAAATTTCTCGCTTAAAGACGACCAACGTTCTGGTCGACCATCTGAAGTTGACGATGACCAAATGAAAGCCATTATTGAATCGGATCGTCATATAACTGTCCGAGAGATTGCAGACAGGTTAAATGTCTCGCATACAACTGTAGAATATCGTTTAAAAAGTCTCGGAATCGTTAAGAAGCTCGATATTTCGGTTCCACGCGAATTGAAAGAAATTCACTTCACGCAATGCATCAACATATGCGATATGCATCTGAAACGAAATGAAATCGACCCTTTTCTGAAGCGAATCATCACTGGTGATGAAAAATGGGTTGTTTGCAACAACACAACTCGAAAACGATCATGGTCCAAGCGTGATGAGTCAGCCCAAACCACGCCGAAAGCTGAATCGCACCAAAAGAAGATCATGTTGTCAGTTTGGTGGGATTACAAAGGTATTGTGTACTTTGAGCTTCTCCCAAGGAACCAAACCATTAATTCAGATGTTTATTGTCGACAACTAACAAAACTGGACATAGCAATCAAAGAAAAACGGCCAGAATTGGCAAATCGCAAAGGAATCGTGTTCCGCCATGATAACGCTGGGCCACACACATCTTTGGTAACACGTGAAAAGTTATCGGAGCTTGGTTGGGAAGTGATGTCACATCCACCATACAGCCCTGACATTGCACCATCAGATTATCATTTATTCCGAAGTTTACAACACTCTTTGAATGGTAAACCTTTCACTAATGATGATGGTCTGAAATCGCACTTGGATCAGTTTTTCACCGAAGAGGATCAGAAGTTTTATGAGCGCGGAATGATGAAGCTACCAGAAAGATGGCAAAAGATCATAGAACAAGATGGAAAATATTTTATTGATTAAAGTTCATTGCTTTGATAAAAAGAATTGGATTTTATTTCACCTAAAAATACCGAAATTACTTTCTTGCCAACCTAATAATCCCGCGATATTCTTCTGTAGATTCCCCGTCATAGCGAGCTAAACCAATCTTCTTCGCCAAGCGGAATCGTTTGGTTCGCAGTGTCCAGCCAACAAAACAGTTCCGTTATCCCCGAAATCGTCATTGGTATCGTCCGAGGAGTTGAAAGCGTTTGAACGAGCGCCGAATCTCGCCGGAAGGAGACTGACAAGCGCAAAGAAACTCGATCCGGACGCAGACCGGAAGACTTCTTTCGCAAATCCTCCGGAGCAACTCCAGCTCCCTGTTCAACTTAACGCGTCCCCGAGCTGGGGTCGTGTCGACGCAGCCGGCGCGCATTTCACGGCTATGGTTACCAGGGGATTCGACCCTGGGCCCGCGCCATAGCTCTCCCGAATCCTCGAGCAATCCCCATGAAATAGGTTGAACCGAAGCAATCACCGGTCGGCCTCGAAGTTAACCGATCCCGCGGAACTTGTCCACCGGAAGCTGCGTTTGCCGCTAACAGCTTCGCTGAAAGTCGCACGCTTTGATCCTCGGTAGATGGAGGTCTATAGCAGATGATGAGATTTATGTGTTATTCTCCGAGGGAAATAATCCTTGAAAAATCCTCCCACGAGAAGTGTTAAAATGTTGGCAGATCGTTAGCGGTCAAATGACCGGTTTCGGTTAGACCCGTATCAATCGAATTGAAGACTTCATACTAATGCAGAGCTTTAAGCTTTAAGAATGTGGTAATAGAGTTAACAGAAGAAAATAGAAGAGTTAGGTGGTAGAAGTGGTAATAGGAAACGCCTAAGAAAATATCGTCGGAGTCTCTCGTCCAGGCTCGAGTTCCTAATCTTTGGCTCTTCAGCCCGACTCTTCAGCTCTCGACTGATGAGAGTCGATAACCTTGGGGTCGAGTTCCGGATTCCGGAATAGCTAAATAGCTTGGCAGAGAGTCTCGGAGAGACAGGTTGCCGTCTCTTGTTCGAGATCAAGGCTCGCCAGTGATCAAGCGATAGTTGTTGATCCACCGATCCGCCGTAATCGGGATCAGCGGAGTCCCAGATCGCCAAACGGGATTCCGCTCGGACGACGATGAACGAGGACACGAGGCGAAGTCCCTTGCGCTTGCCCAGGGCGTTCTGGATTAGCCTTAATGGGGTGTCTTGAAGAACACTGGACAAGGAGCCCGGCGCGCGCCACGTCGATACTGTAACGGTTTAGGCGAAGTTGAATCGCTTGGGAGCGAGCGCCTGTCGGTCTGCTGGGAATGCAACGTCGGCCTGCCGGTTTAGAGGTGGGCGTGCGCTCGACTGCATCACCGTTCTCAGTTTGTTGCATGTAGAAAACCGTTCTGCAGCCCGTCTCGGAAGTCTCCTGGGAGTTCCCGACACGTTCACCGTCCCAGAACCTCTGCGTGTCCGGTGCTGCGGTTCTCGATGGTCAAAGTGTCACTCGACGGGACTGCATTGTTTCACTTATTGTTCGCGGAATATCGATACGTTAACCTCCAGGCCGGTCATATCGCAAACTCGCAGGACGCTCCTTCACCAATCACGAAAACCTCGTTCCTCGTCTTCGTAGTTTGATGCGTAGAGGTTTGGTGACAGTTATTATCACGGACCAACAATAACTGGCATTCCAAAAATTTTCCAAGATAAAATCATTAATAAAAAGTTGATTTTTCCGTTTCTAACACTGGAACTACCGAGCAATAAATGCGACTGACGTATATTATAACAGTGACAAGACTGTGCTCGTTCAGACCTCATACAACTGTTACTGTAATATGTGCTTCAATGAAGAGGTTCATTAAAACATTTTTACAATTTCAGTAATTGTAAAAGAAAAAATTAGGAGCCAGTCGTTTTGACTGGTCCGGTAGTTCTAGTGCCAATACTGAGTACCGGGGACAATAATGAAGTTCTGAAGCTGGTTGCCGCAAACTTGTGTCGCTAAAGCAAGGATGAAAATGATCAAATTTGTTTTGAAGTATCAACGTTGCAATTATGTGTTGTTTAACCCGTAACGCTCCGAGTGTGCCTCTCAGGCACCACCGATGTGCGACCGATTAATATAAATATTGTAATAAAAATTCTATTACTTCTGAGATGGATAAAGATTGTTTTGAATGAGTTGGAGTTGACGGTACATTCACAATGAAAAGTCGGAGCATTAAGGGTTAAAATAAAACGTCAGATTCACGGCAATCAGGAGTAGAATTTAAAGTGACGTGAATTCGCGTCAGCGGTCGCGGATGTGTTAAGCTAATCTACACAGAATATAAAGAAAAAAATTCGAAGAACAAAATTTAAAAAATGATTGATTTTTATACTTTTTGGTTACAAATAACCAAACATGTTAGTGTCCAAAAAATTGGATCCTCCTGTTATCTTTTTGGTTATAACAGTTATGATCCCTGATCGTTATTAGTTACTTGATGACGAAGGTTACACCTTAGGTGTTATAATTTAGTTCATTTCGAATTATTGTTCAGGAGACAAATTGAAAATTGAAAATTCTAAAGAATCCATCTGACGAGTATAAAAGGCTTTAATATCGCGTATCACTATAACACATTGTGAAATGGAGGGATTCAAGGGCACTGGGTTTGGTTACAAATAACCAAACATGTTAGTGTCCAAAAAATTGGATCCTCCTATTATCTTTTTGGTTATAACAGTTATGATCCCTGATCGTTATTAGTTACTTGATGACGAAGGTTACACCTTAGGTGTTATAATTTAGTTCATTTCGAATTATTGTTCAGGAGACAAATGGAAAATTGAAAATTCTAAAGAGTCCATCTGACGAGTATAAAAGGCTTTAATATCGCGTATCACTATAACACATTGTGGAACGGAGGGGTTCAAGGGCACTGGGTTTGTCAAATGCACGGGCCCCGCGTAGTTCGAAATTTCTCGTCGAACCGAATCGAAAATAAGTGACCGAAACCGTAAAAAGCCGGACCGGTCGAATTCCTGTTCGCGTTAATAGATTCCCGATGACCGTGCTATCGGACTAATCTCTCTATTAACAGATCCGCTTATCGGAATCCGATGTCTAATTGCCGCTGGAGGAAGTTCGCGCACATAATCGAAATTTATATTCGGATCCCGGTTAATCCGAGTATATTGAATATCGCCCCGCTTCGAGAGGATCTCGCTGCACTCATCTCTGTTTCTGTCTGTCTGTGTCTCTTTTGCAAAGCGTGTTTCGATCGCATCATAGTACCGACGACGTCTTGCTCTGGTAGTATTGTACAACAGCCTTGGGAAGGGGCACGCGATATCCGCGCTTTTATAGGATTTCGCGGCGCCATAAGTCGCCGGATCGCGCGTGCTTCCCACATAACAGGTGGCAAACCCGCCTATTCCCAACCACGTTCCCTTTTATGCGTGTCCCGAAGAATTCCCTCACCAAACCCCTGTGTAGGCAACCATACGGGAAAATCTGATGAAGCCTGCTGCGTTCGACGGCGGCTCAACCGTTTTGGGAATTGCCGGGCTGTGATTGGATTTCGAGACTCCTCGAATATGCTCCCGATGGAGCGGCCTGCGAGCCGAGCTTAGAGCGATTTGGTCAAATTGATTTTTCGGAGAACGTGTTTTGTTCCGACGATGCTATTGGACGTCGGTGAGGCCACTTGGCAAACTTTCCTCGAGACGTTATTATATTTAAGCATCGTTTTGCCGCGAGTCCTTACCCTCTACTGCTCGTAACGATTCTCGTCTTCTTCGAGAGAACATTTCCCTCTGTTCTGCACAAATAATATTAACCATTCGAGGACGATGTGCGGTGCACTGACTCTGACGAATATTTCAAAATTTATTACACAAGGTCAGACTTGTAGCATTCGAAGATAGCTGCGAAAAATATCGGAAAGTCCATTTAGACTTTTCCTCTTTCTGAAAATAGAATATTTTCCATCGCAGTTGACCCTCAACGATCTTGAATGACCTTGAGCCGTAGGTCACTGTACGCGTGTTAAAACGCCTCGCCAGATAGCACATACAAAAGTATATCATTGTTGTTTATAAAACGGAGTTCACTTTGAACGATCCTGAAATGACCTTGAGTCGTGGATCAGTGTACGCTTTTTAAAACGTCCTGTTATACGGCACATGCAAAAGTATATCATTGTGATCTTAAAAACGGAGTCGATCGAAACGGACAGCGATAGTCACCGCCATTTACAGTTCGCCGCGGTCCGTAAACACGTCGCAATTCGTGTGTCCTATGAGTTATATGTCAAAGTCACGCTCCTCGACGGCAGCAGCTCTCGAGCTTCACGGCCCCTAACGGGGTATACCACGCGGTAGCGAGGATAATCGCGCGACGGTTAACTCAGAACGTCTCGGCGACGTATATCGCGGATTCACTGTAACGCGAATCGAAAAAAGAAGCGAATGAAAAAGTTTCCACAACTCAGATCGCTAAGACGTGTTTTCTTTGTTTCAGGTACGTATCCAAACAGCAGACAGAGCATGTCAGCGGAAAGTTGGTCGCGTGAGTACGTTATCAAGAAGGTCTTCGGTTCTCGAGCACTGTCGTTTCTGGCGCGGTCTTCCGATCGACTTGTGCTCTATAGAATCAGGTTCGCAGGTATTGACAAGCGGCCGGATTCGCGGGAATCGTCCTCGCTCGAACTCGTCTTGTCCAGGTCCGGGTTCTGTCGCCTTTATCTCTCCTTATCAGCGTATTGTCTCGGCCGTTTGTACGACCGGTGGCGGGATCGCAATTAAACCAGCAGTACACATCCGGTGGTAGATGTCTGCAGAAGAAAGTCAGCCATTGTCCTCTTCGCCCCTGTCGAAAGATCTCTGTCTCTGCTGCCGAATAAAGGTAGGACAAACTCCCGGCAGCTCGTCGGGAAGCTAATATCAGCGGGGATATTAGATGTTTCACGGTTGAACGCCAGTCTCTCTCTCTCTCTCTCTCTCTCTCTCTCTCTCTCTCGGCTCCGGCCGGATTTCGTGAAATGTCGCCAGCCCGGATGGCAAACGGGAATTATATTTGTCACGCGAGTTGCGTATCTCGCGGGAGCAAGAGAGAGAGAGAGAGAGAGAGAGAGAGAGAGAGAGAGAGAGAGAGAACGAAGCGTTCCGTGCCGAGAGTCGTACACTCGAGTTTCAATGGGGCCTGGTTCGAGCGAGAAACGCTTGTCACTGATCCAGGTTCAAAGGGAACGGGGTCCGTTTTGATTATACGGTTCAGTTTCGATTGCGCGGACTCCTACGAGGACGAAGAACGCTTTAATGGCCACCGGAAACGGATTCGTGAGAGGTGTCGCGCTGCAGAACAAATTTTCGGCACGAGTCTTCGCTGGCCGAGCGATACAGCGTGGCATGTAATTATTATTACGTTAGTGGGACTTCGCTTGGCGCAGGAACATTTAAGGTTTGTCTCAAAATAAATGAAAAAATGTTCGTTTGTACTCTGCGCTGTTTGCAAACTCGTAATTTTGGACACCAAAGTGAAGCGAGAAATAATCAACACTTCCGTGATATAATTAACTTAACCCTCAGCATTCGAATGGCGACTGTAAGGCGCCACGAAAAATTGCTGTATCATTATTCAAAATATCTTTTACATTATTACATTTGTTTGTATTTAATTAATTACTAACCACTTCAGTATTGTACGAATAAATTGCACCATTTTCGTATGTGTAGCATGGAAAAATATATGTAGAAGGGAAATATTCTAGGTCGGAAGAAATGTTTCGTTTTAGAGTTAAAATGGCTTCGAGTGCAATGGGTTAAATTAACATTGTATTTTGGTTATATAATCTTAAGAATCGTGAAGTCTCTAGTACCGAACACAGTAGAACTTACTCATAATAATTTGCAACTAGTGGGCCCTGTTATTATCATTTGTTGCTTTTAACAGTTAGGTCGTCCCATAAGTTCGTGCCGTTTACTCTTGTACCATTTAAATTCTAAAAATAAATTATGTAATCACCCTTTCATTCCACAACCTCTTCTGACCTTTCTGTCAAAGACCGTCACTATAAAATTTCAGCGGTTTTTCATTAAAATACTTTCCAACGGTGAATAATATAAACATATCCACGAACTTATGGGACGAACTAATAAAACTACGAATCATAAGACGTATTTGGCTTCTTACAAACAATTCAAAAATTCGCGGCGCCCCGTTTGAGAACCACTGGCGTGGCCCGCTGTAGCCTCGCTCCGATTGGTCCGTGTCTTTCGTCAATAACTCGTAAACAGAACCTCGTAGAGCATTCTCGCAAAGGAAAAAGTTACTCGAAATCAGCTCGGTGATCACTCGTTTCGAGGAGGAACAACATTTTTAGGTCGCCCGGTAGAATCGCGAGCAGCAAGCAGCTCGCGCGGCAACGTCGCAGAAAAGTGCATAATAAATTCCGCAACGGGGCCGGCGGAGTTCGCAGAAAATGAGATTTCGTCACGGCGTCTCGCGTTTTCAACATTCAGAGGGTTCCCTGCTAAGTAACTCAACGGAGAGAAGGATGGGATAAGAGAGGAGAGGAGAGGAGAGGAGAGGAGAGAGGAGGCACACGTGCGCGCGAAACGGCGAAAAAAGAAAAGGGACATCCGGTGGAGGAATCGGGGCGGAGAGACAACCGGCCGAAATCAGTTCCCGTTTAACCGGTGTGAAACGAACCTAGAAACGAATTCGCGACACTGTCTCGCCCCATTGTTATTCCCGGCGAACGGTATTTCGCTTTTTCGGGAACTCGCGCGCGTGACTACCTCGCCCCGACGTTTTTCCACCTCTTCGGGAACCAGACGGCTTCTTCGGCAACGGGAAACAGACTTTCTTATCTGGCGAACGCGAATTCGATCCCGACTTCCCTGTCTTCCGTCCGTTAACACGAAATTTATTGAACGACAATGGGTTCTCTTTATTCTCGACTTTACACAATTGAAATATTATGTAACTAACGGTCTTTCGGAGCGAGCAGCTTCATAATTTGTTACGGCGAATATTTGACAAGCAAGTGCGAGTGAGTATTTGAACGAACAATCCAGATAACTGTCTGAACACCCTAAATAAAAATTAGGAGTGGTATTTCTCATTTATTGTTTAATTTAACACGTCAACTTGTACGCTCGAGTTAATTCGAGCGCGCTAAACAGGCGAAACTGTGCACACTCGAGATAATTCGAGCGGCGTTGTATTTTATGCTGCTACAATTTTTCACACGCGAATATAATCGAGAATTGATAATAACGATGTGAAAGCAAAGAGAAAAAAAATCGTTTTATTGATATTTATGGGATTGGAAGCTATAACACTTATTTATTCAAGAATAAAATATAGCATTTTTCCGTGGAACAAAAGCGCAGTATATCAAAATTCTCCACCAAAAATTGATGTCTTTTGGCCGGTTTTTTTTTCAAAAGTCTGTGCGTTAAGGGGTTAATGCAGTTTATCGATATTATTGTGCTACACATTAAATTCATCAACTGTTATTACGGGGCAGAGGGAGTACATTAATAAAATTGAAAGTGACCTTCGCGTGCCTTCTACTCCTCCACCTACCAAAAAACCATTAACATAGACTCATTCACCCCTCGACATCGGGTAACTTTTGTTCGAAAGACGTTTCGATATCATAAATAATTTCAGAGACGTTCGAGTGGTTCCAATGAGACAGCCTGTATACAGGGTGACGCACTAACTATTGCCAGCTACAATAACTTCGAAAAGTAACAGAAAAGCTTTTTTCTGCTAGGTGGAGTCGCTTCGGAGATGTGAAGGTCACTTTTGTTTCTTCAAATAGAATACTATGTCTTTGTACCTGTTTTCTAATAGCGGCTGTTCAGACGAATCCAACGAGGTGCAACATTAAGGTCTTCGAAGGTCAGCAAAGGTCATCGAAAACCTTTCTGCTACTGTCACACTTTCGGAGTTATTGTCGGTGGCGATAGTACCTCACCCTCTTTTTATTATTCACAACAAATAATTTGCAATGCATCATTTGAAAATCCTCATTTAATTGCTCGGTACTGACGTGTCCAGAAACAAAGTACCTGTAAAAATACGTTTCGAGCAGTCCTAATAAATCATCAATTACACACCTGTAAGAATAACCCGCCTATTCGAACAGACAAGTTCGAATAGAATTTCTTCTTAGAAACGGAAGATACCCGACTATCTCGAGTCCCGGTGTTAGTAGAACTGATCACCGCGGCGGGGATCACTGTCAAAGGTTTAACCGGGAATTTTCCAGGAGAGGGATCACTGGATACGGGACGCGTGTCGCCGAGAGGACACGTAAGAATCGTCCGACGCCGCGGATAAATAAACGCGGAGTAGTAGTGGCGGGGTCGGCAAAAATTATTGGACAGGAAAATGACAAGCGTGTTATAACGCGTCCCGTGCCGCGCAGCGACAGCTTCGAATTGAAAGCCAGCGCCGCGGCTTCGTATTTTTCAAGCACGACCCTCGGCTCACGGCGACTTAACGCCGAGTGACAGCGCCGGGACGCGCGTCAGACGCCCGGCGTCTCTGCCAAAGGAACGGACCTCGCTTCATGGCATCGCCTACTGGCATTAAACAACGGATAACAGAGAGGAGAGACTTAGACAGCTCGATAACTCGAGAATACAGACATCAGGAACCGAGGGGTTAGCGCGACCGAGGGATGTTTTGCGACATATAGTTAGGGTACCGAGCCTCTAGTCGACTGCTAAGCGCACTGAGGACACTAGGTGATGTCTGCTTCACTATCGGGACCCACAGGAGCCCGTAGGCTAGTCGGTGTCTGTGTCACTAGGGGAAATTCAGGGGAACTTGTATTCCCCTCAAATGTAATTGTTTACCCCCTCTCTACTTCTCTCTCTCTCTCTCGTCACATTGCGTTCCGAGAATAGGCCCACCAACGTGCCAATAGTGGGGGTGCCCAGTGACGTCACGAGCCGCACTCTAGGATCGTGATTGGATCCCCACTCTTAGCACCTATCGCGACGTCACAGACTGTCGAACCGCTACCCCCACCACCGCGCTCCAACCTGCGCGCGCCGCTACCCCCACTACTACTCGTACGAGTCGAGGCGCAGTGGTGGGGGTAGCGTCGCACAGTGGGCCGTTTCTACAAAGTACGTGGAATTAATTAAACAATTTTTCTGCCATGAAATAGGTTGTGTACGGCTCGTGTACACCTCGCTAATTAATTTTTAAACTTCATTTATTCCTTTTGGAGGTGAACATTTTCTGACGCACAATTGCAAAAAGCAGGCCAGATTTAAAAATACATATATATTTCAGTTGGTATCATATCTTTGAAATAAATTAGCTTGATCTCGCGAAACTTTCGAAGTTGCTGAAGTGTTAATCACAGTTGGTAATTCCTCTGATTGCCGTCGGGCCGGCGAATGGAAATTGAAAAAAGGGATGTGTCTTTTCTTAACGGGAGCTCGCGAAAGGATTCCCGGGAGGGGGTGGGGGGGCGAACTTGTTGAAACGTTTTTCGAAGTTGTAATTTTATAATTCGCCTTTCCGCTTCCTCCGGGCGCACGAAGTTTCGGGACGCGATGGATATAATCTTTCTATTTAACTGAAACTTCGTAGAATGCGGCAGAATGGTTCGCAGTAGTAATTTAATGATTCGTCTGGCCGCCTCGGCGAGACGAGACGCAGCTCTAATCGAAAGACACGCTTTTACTTGGCGGAAGCTTTCAGGAGTATTCTTCTTCACCGAGAAAGACACCGTTCCTTGAAATCGCGATCGAACAATTAATCGTTCTCCGCAGGCTAGAAGGGAGACGTTACGATTAATAAAACACACTGTTTCCGGTCGACCAGATGTTTAATTAACGATTCGACGGGCACGTTCGTCCTTTTGAAGAGAGATTCCAAGAGCGAAACGCGAGCTAATTTCATGGAATTATTGTAATTTCATGATTTTTCGCGCCGTCTTCTCCGAGGGGAGACGGAACTTCGAACAAAAGCGCCAATTGTTTCCGTCTGTCGGAGCCTGCGAGATTCCTTAAACGGTACGGCGAACGCACCGAGGATCTCTCGAAGTTGCGGAAGCAATTCGAAGAGCGTAATTTAATAATTCACCTGACTGACCCCGCGCGAGGGGAGAACTTTCAATGAAGCAAAAACCATTTCAATTCATCTGGAGAGCACTCGCGAATACACCTTTCCCACCCACCGCGCCACGATGAAATCATCAAAGGTATTTCGAAATCAGGCGTTTTATGCGAATAATTTCCCCTACCCCCCCCCCCCCCTCCCGTCCCCCCCGAACCGTGTAACCTGGCAAATCCAACAAGGGAATAGTTCTACGCGAATTTAACAGAGCCCCGGCGAAATTTAATTTCAGGTCACGGTAATTGAGTTTTGTAGCCGCCGCCTGTGCTTTACTCGTGTAATAACTTTTATCGCTGACTGCGGTATTTATTTATAACGCTGTTTCCTTCGAAAGAGCGCCGCATAAATCTTTATACGCGCGGCGAACGAAGATCATGCGTGGCTTTCGAAGGCCTCAATGCGAAATTCCCATTCGAAAATGTTGCTTTCGCTGGACACGAAATAATCAAACGAGAGCTGTTAATTTTAAGGTAAATTAGTGCGACGGCTATCGAGCACGGAGAGCATAAATGTATTATACGATTGAAGTCGTTTATTTAATTACTCAGAGACGGAAGTATCCGCATTCGTCGTAGTCATTACTGAACGGCGGACCTTTATGCAAATTCATCATTTCGTATTTAATTTTATGAAATTTGTAAAGACGAGGGAAAAATATTATCGAGCAAAATTGTACAGAAGCAAATCCATAAGCTTCTATCTATTGCTATTATTATATCGTTACATCGTGTAGGTCTTACTCAACATTGGCACACTCAATGTATTACAACAAAGATCTTTCATTGCGAACGACATGTCCCAAACTTTAAGAAGCCATATTAACCCTTTGCACTCGAATGGCGACTGTAAGGCGGCACGAAAAATTGCTGTACCATTATTCAAAATATTTTTCACATTATTAAATCTGATTGTATTTAATAAATTACTAAACGTTCCAGTATTGAACGAGTAAATTCCACCATTTTCGTACGAATAACATGAAAATAAAAATATATAGAAGGGATATATTCTAGGTCGAAAGAACCGTTTCGTTTTGCAGTTAAAATAGCTTCGAGTGCAAAGGGTTAAAAATATTTCAGAAGCCAAAGAGTTGTATAGTGGCACCATTGAAAAGACCTTCAGCCGATCGTTGGAGGATCGTTGCAATTGTTCAACTATCAATAATTCAGCCTCTGATAGGAGGAATGGAAAAGTCACAGAATGCTCGCTTCTTCTAATAAATAATTAACGATACACGTAGCTCGGACGCTCTAGGTGGGGTTAATTATCCCTCAGATGAATCTGCTAGCGAAAGAGGGCACTCGAGTAGTTGCGAAAGTTTCGCAGCACCGTCAGAAGCGATCCGAACTTCCAGATTATGGAATTATTCGAGTATTTCCAGGGCAGAGGGTCGAACACCCGTCGCCGCGCCGGTCCGAGGCTGCAGTAAAAGGTTCCAGGAGGGTTGATAAGTGCGCGGGAGGGCGATCATGCTGAATTCGGCGACGTGTGCATGTAGGGTAGACGATGCGCCCCATCCCTGGCTGTCAGAAAACTCACCGTCAAAATTCACCAGTATTTTCCGGAGCTCGCTGCCGAATATCTTCGAACCTCCTGCGAATTTCCGTGGGGTTCACCACGCTGTTCGTTATACTTTCAATCGTTGCTTTGCATGCGATTGGAACGTAGACGTTAAAGCCAAGGACCATAACTGTTGCAACCGAAAAGAAAAAAGTCATGGAATGACAAGTATTTCATCGACTAAAATATTGCGTTGGTAGTATTGGTCGCAAGTAAGGATTGTCAGTAACCGAAAATTACGTATTTCTCTTGTTGGTAAGTGTCATCGTCGAGAGAAATTCATTTCGATCACTTATAACAGTTATCGATGGGAGAGATTCATTTCGATCACTTATAACAGTTATCGATGGGAGAGATTCATTTCGATCACTTATAACAGTTATCGATGAGAGAAATTCATTTCTATCGCCAATAACAGTTATCGATGAGACAAATGAATCGATGAAACGCGAAATTGTGAAGACAGAAATTGTAATTTCTGTTTCCTGCAGTTGACTTTGTGAATTATCATTTTCGTGTGTAAAATGGATGACGCGAAGACAATGGAAAAGGGTTGCTTTCGCTAAAATTGTTCAGAGCTGCTGCCATGTAACAGCAGCAACTATCATTATTAAATCGTCATCATCGAGCTCGTCTTCCAGTTGATAACAAGACGAAGAAAATTGCATGTTCGGAAAGAGGAGAAGGAGCAAGGACGACGTGAACAAAAGGAAGTTGAGAGGCGGCGATCGAGAGATCTCTCGGGCGGTAGGCCTGTTCCCGTTGTCGATCGCGCCTGCCGACGAAAGAGCGGCCGAGGTCTCAATTATGATGGAACTCATTAGAGAAATGATCTGCGCGGTCGGAAAGGGGAACAAGGGGACAAAGTACTTCTGTCAAAGTTGCCTGGCACCGGAACCCGACTGTTATAATTCTAAAGACGTTCGCCCACCCCCCCCCCTCGCCGACCGGGAAGAAAACGCGGCCCTAGTAATTTATGACGAAAGCTTCTCTAAGTAATTAACGGCGGCCCGAACTCGTTTACTTTCCAGCGCGAGTTGAGCATTGGCACGGATTATTTCGCCACCCGGTACCGAGTAATCTTCGTCGCGGACTTCCGGTCGGACCGGAACCCTCTGGACAGTGGTGCGGATGGAGAATGAAGTATGTGAGAGTAATTGGACGTGACCTGTCCCGATAGGTTCAAAATCACTACGAATAGTATCTCCGATGCATGTCCGTGGCCAGACCCCTGTTTTGGACATATATCGAGTAAACACTTTATAACACTTTGAAACAGTCATTTTCAGAAGCTTTTCAGTCCTCAGTTCGCTACCACAGTGGGGTATTTGGCCCGAAAAGCCGGAAAAAATTATTTAATCGTTATATATAGGCTCAATGACATAACGTAGTATGTTGAATTCGTCTTAACATCGGCTGTGACATTATGAAATCGAAAATATATCTTAACAGTTGAAAAATTAAATTGATCCTCACTTTTTATAAAAAAAAAAAATGTTTTCCGAAATTTTATGTATTGAAATTTGTAGACATCTGAATACTGTTAATCTTTTGTTGGAACCTTTTTTCCTCAGATTATCGGAAACGGCGGTACGTGCACCGAAAAGCTGGAAAAAGTATTTTTACACGTAAATTATGTTAAAATGATGTAAATTATTGTTTTAATACAAAATATGTAGATCATGAAATGTTTTAGTAAGTAGATGTGTATTTTAAGAATATTTTTAAATTATTACCATTAATTTTCATCAGAGAATATAGTCGAAGTGTCTTCCTCAACTTCTAAACGCTAATACTAAATTAGCTATAAAACGTCAATCCGGACAAATCCGGAACCAAACTTTATTAGCTTGGAATCACAAATCTCTACCGAATATAATGAGACCAAAAAGGCCATCGGGACTCACTCGGAACCATAATAAAATCGTTAATGAAGTCTTGTAATTGTAAAAATAATTTCTGAATTATTGATCATATACAAATATTAATAACTTTATAAATAAGTATAATAAAAAAATGAAAACGGGCTGAGAGTGTAGTCCATACTTACCTAAAAGATATCCATAATGCAAAAAATTGCACAGCTTTTTTGAAGCATGTAAAAATCACTCATAAATGTGCGATATGTTGTAGCATGATTGGAAAGGCAATACAGGTCATAGAATCTCTTGACTTTCGATTAAATTTAGAGATTCATAAACTTACAAATGAATAAAAAACATTTAGTATTTAAAAATTACAGTTCCCGTTAAATTTTTGAAATTGACTTTTTTCCGGCTTTTCGGGCCAAATACTGTGCGACGCAGAATCCGTGAAGAGCTGAAGAGCCAGCGTAAAAAGAGGCGGATAGTTAGCATCATTATGCAAGAGCGTCTAATGATTTTCCAAGAAACGCCGATAAATTAAACTTCGCCGAGGATCAAGCGCCTCGACACGATCTTACAACGTGTAAGTAGATTGCGCCCGCCGCAGACAGACGGTTGTTTCGCCTCCGTCAGATTCTCCGCCGGAGGCCGAGATTAATTGTGCAGTAGCGAGGCGAACGTTCTAATAAATAAAAGGGAAGCACAATGAGAGGGAGAGAGAGAGAGAGAGAGAGAGAGAGAGAGAGAGAGCTTGCAGAGAATAATTTGTCGCGTCATTGGCTCGGATGGAACTACTCATTGAAAAGATCGATACTCGAGGGTGCGGCAAATCGAGGCTTAATCTTCTCTTTCGATGGGATATTTTTTTAATGCGAGCAGTTGACGGTATTGATTTATACAGAGAAAAAAAGAGAGAGAGATCGTACGGCCGGTAAGAATAAATTCGCGTCGAAAATTAGAATAAAAAGTCGGGCCCGCGGTCGAATAAAAAGCCCGTTAATTCACGGCTGTCGGCCGCATTAATACCAGCCGATCTGCGGAACGTCCGGAATCGGGTCAGTTCTGCCTGACTTAACCCACCCCCTCTACCCCCGTTCCAACGATAACTATACCGGAGGGCTGCTATTTAACACGTACACACGACGCCGCACAGAAATGCGTAGCGTCCTGTCCCGCGCGACTATTGATATATTTCGACGTTTACGACTTCGAGTAACTTTGCCTAATATACGGCCGGACTTGGACGGTAAATCTCCACGGTACCGAATATGTACCCGTTCCGAACCATCCAGGCATTCTCGAAAATCCCCCCCCCCCTCCGAACTCCACCCTATATTTACTCGCGCACCCCTAAACTGCTTTTAGATCGAGACACCGGGGAGCGAGCGAAATTGCCAGGTAAATAGGCAAGTTCGTCGAGTCGGGGCGATATTTTCCACGGGCCTGAATTAATCACCGGATCAGGATTTAGGATCGTCTTCGATGAAAATATTCAAACCGTCCTGCAATGCCCTCTTTTCTCCTTCCAAAGAAGACGCTTGGCTATCCCCAACAATTTAAGCGATTGTTTCAACGTTAAGCCGAATATAGTCCAAGTTTTAAAATTTCTAAAATCCACAAAAATTGTTCACACTTTGTAATATCGTGTACATATAACAATTACAAAATTTGTTCTCCTCGGTATACTTATAAGTGACTTATATGTTAAGTACAAAAATATAATAATGTAATATTATGATATAATATCTGTGGTCGCTAATGACCTAGTTGTTGATGCGACCTGTATAAATAAATAAATTAAAAAATATATATATATATTCAAACCAACGATTTACTGTTCGGTGCCCGAAGCTGCGCAATTTCACCGAATCCCGCCATTGTGCTCGTCAATGTCTGTTGCTGCGAATTTAGATACAGATCTAGACACTTCACTAGATGGATGTTGACGACGATTTTATAATAGTCGTGGCTGGGTCCAATCGAATATATCAATCCTTTTTTACGAATTATTGAACATGCTCCTTTGACACCAATGCTGATCTTCTCATTGGGCTTGGTACAGATTTCAACTGGCTCCCACAAAATTAGAGTTTAAATGAAAGTCCGCTGTATCGCGTGCTGTAGTTAGCTTTTACTTCAGGCCGTTAACTTTCGGAATAAATTCAACAATGTCCGAGAAAATAGGTTTATACTGCCATAAAAAAAAAAACTCCTGCGCAAGAATCATTCATATTCATATAATATACTTAAATCGCAGAAGATGTTTAAGGTACGAAATTCGTCGCTTTCTTCGGAATGAATTTCCCAGTTTTTTTGAGACGAGAAGGGAACCTAAACCGCGCGCCGACCATTGTCCTTTCCGCGTTTGAACGCAGCTTGGATAAATTCTTGTTGCGGACGGTATAACACGTGGCTCGGAGTTAGACTAGCTAGTAGCCTCGGGATAAAATAATTTTGCGCGGAGAATCGTATTTCTTGGATGTGGCGCAGGTTCTATGTAGGCCAGCGCCGAAGTAGAACGTATAAAGTTGGCGTATAGCACAAAGGAAGTCGTCCAGCGTGCCAGTGGAAATTTTTCACTCGATCGACTCGTTTGCGGCCCGGCAATCCGTGATCGTGTTATTTAGCGGTAATCGTTCGGCGAACCTCGATTAAAATATTGTCCACGGTATCAGCGAGTGGCACGCGTCGTAATATCGTCCCTGCCCGCTGTAAATCCGATCGGAAAGTCGCAGTCGCTCCGACTCCCTCGATCGTTTATCGCGATCGAGCGTCACCAGCTATGAAACTGAATTTTCCGTCGACGAGAACGGTCGAGATGCGAACGACAGGAACGCGAGTCGCGAGAAGTATCGAACGATTTATCAACAAATATTCCTGGAAATACATCGACGAATTCACTGGACACTGCGCACGGTTTGTTTTTTAGGAACGATTTTCAGTGCCTCTGTGCGATCAATAATCCGTAAACACGATACAGGAAAAACAGTAAATACAAGTAGAAGAATTCAATGATGTTGGTACGTTCTACTATAGTTATCGAAATTATTCAGAAAAAGAAATGCACATTCAGTTCTGTTTTTTACGACTGACTTGGACAGAATTTTTATTTCGCATAATGATCCGCAGTCTGACAATAAATCCTGCGCCGTTTCGCAACGAGTTTGTAATAACGAAACAACTTGTTAAAAAAATATTGCTGAAAATACATTGATCAATTTGGACGAACTGTGGCACACAGTCGTGACTGTTGTGTTAGTTTTTAGGAACAGTTTTTCGATAGACATTCTTTTCCGGTGTGTCAATACACGTGATGTGTCATAAATCTTGCACTATTTTTTACCAAGTTTGCAACAGTCCGATGGCTTTTTTTTTTTTTACAAATGTGCAAACTATACGCTACAATTTTTAATCCATTTTTCATCCTCACGGTGATCGAGTCAGTGATTTGTGATTTTGCTGGCTTCGGTAATTTGTATTTAACTTTTTCATTCCATGCGAGTGAGTGTGTTCACTCGTATTTAAATTATTAAATAAATACAAGCAAATGTGGTAAATATACTAAACAATAATTTTATTTTCTTTATTTAATAATGTAGTACAAAATAAGTTTAAAAATGTAGTAAGAAACAATTGTAACGTAAAGATTTGGTCTATAATTTAAAATAAATTTAGATTATAATTGTATGCGGAGTATGGTCGGACAGTTACAACCTGGCAGGGGATGATTCTGCATGTAAAAATAAGTCGAAAAAACGGAATAACATTTTTTCATTTGTCGCCTGTTCGAGAAAAACGATTTTGAGAATGCGGCAAATACACGTACTATAAGATAGAGATCGTCTGACCGGGTCTGACCATGGCCAGCCAATTCTACTTGCTGTATTCTTAATTTCAAATTCTACTACTTCAAACTCGATTTTCTCGAAAACGAGGCCTCGAACTAACAAACGTCATTCCTCTTTTTCGACTTATTTCCATATGTAGAATCACCCCCGATTATGCCACCACCACACCGTGCATACTTAACAGAACACGTAGCCAAGCAACAGTCGCAGAGTCACTAAACCCGAAACACGAGGACCGAATAAAAGTTAGATTATGGTGTACGGTGTCGGCGACAGAAAGAAGACAAAGGAGTGGAGTCGAGAACGTTGTCGGTGTCACCGAATAGAGGCAAATAACCATATTGTTGGGAATGCGAAGCAATTAAGTGGAAGTTCGTCGGTTCGTACCGTCTGGTCGATGAGCTTGCGACCTTATCTAAGTCGAACAGGCACCAATTATCGGCTTACCAGGAAGCACTGCTCGCAGCCTACCTGTAATTAACCGAGCTTACTGTGATTCGAGCCCAAGGCGAAATCCTTGCATGTGACTACGCGTCGTTACGCGGTGGATGCAACCCGGCGATGCAACGTGCATCCGTGCAACCCTCGCGCGATGTCATGCACAGTCTGCTCCCCCTTTCCGCTGGAACGCCACCTTCTTCAAAAGATAACAGACCCTCAACAGCAGGAACAACAACAACTACTACGCTATTACACGGGTACTTAAATAATAAACTGATTAAAAACAATGGAAATTCTAAATACATTACGATTCTATCAAATCGCTTATGCCTTCTTTGACTGTTGTGCCACGCATGGATCACGAGATTATTTGTCAAGAAGTTGTTTAGAAATGAATATTTTTAATAGTTTAAACCGAAATAAAATTCTATTTCGGCATTGTTAATGTAGAACATCGAAGAACATATAGGCATACAATGGATATGAATCTTTTTCTAGGAAATTAAGAATTAGAAAAAACTTCTGATCACCGAAACCGTAAAATAAATCGTAGTGCAAGGGGTTGAGAGAGCAAGTGGTATTAACCCTTTGCACTCGAGTGGTGACTCTGATGCACCACTAGAAATTATTGTGGCATTATTTCGAAGAAATTACAAAAAATATTACAAAATATTCGTTACGTTACAAAATTTCTATTCAATAGATTACTAAACATTTAATTATTATATGTGGTAATCGGCTTAGTTTCGTATGAATAAAATGAAAATATTCCAAGACGGAAGAAAAATTTAGTTTTAGAGTGAAAACAGCGCCGAGTGCAAAGGGTTAAAAATCCAAACGTTTACAATTTTCTATGGAATTTCTGTGACTTTTGAATCTGCGGTGAACACATTGCGAAACGTACGCGAAGGAGGAGAGAAAATGGCGTGCAGTGTTTATGCAGCACTCGTCGGCGGCGACGGTGCATTTTTCGAAGAATTCGCTTTGCAGAAGGGCGTGCATCGGAAGAATCGTGCACGCAGAATGCGCATCCGATAATCGCGGAGGCCGCGATAAGGCCTAGCTGATTGGCGGACGGCCTCGAATCGATACGGCCGAATGAATTTAACAAACTCATTCGCTTGTTTAACCGGCAGGAGTTTCAGCAGCCACTACACAGAGAGCCAGCGGCAAAGATTTGCAGTGGTCTCGAGCGTGCCGGAGAGAATGATCGACCGATTCTGTCGAGCATGCCCTCCAGTTCATCCTGTACTGCAATTTCGTAGCCGACGTCGACTGATCTTGTTCGCGTATCGCTTTGCGCCAGATATTCAGTGTGCCCACTCCCTGCTTTGAGCTCTCTCTCTCTCTCTCTCATTCTCTCTCCCTTCTCTCGCATTCGCCAGAGAATTTGGAAATTCAGAGCGACGAGTCATTAAACTGCACGGCCTGCTTTCCCAAATAAATAAGTCGTCAAGTGGAAGCCAACTTTTTGCTCGCGGGCCTCTGTTCCCCTTTGCTCGCCTACTCTGCGAATACTATTTTATCGCGTCTGTCTACGACCGGGTAATTCTACTTCCAGAAATTCGACGCAGTCCTCCACCTACAAATAAATAAATCGGAAAAGTACACAGTTTCTACGTGGGAAAGTTCGTTTCGTTTTAACGCGTCTGTTCGACGTACACTATAATTCTCCTCGGGATAACGCAGGCCTGCTATCGGTAATAAACAAATGAGAAAGTTATTCCACGGAATAAAATGCTCTTTCTCGTGATCAAAATGGGTTCTACTTCGCAGAATGTGATACGGGTCTGCCTTTGACGAATAAATGAATTGAAATGATGAAAGAATATTTCATTCCACATAACTTTGTTCTTCTGATTGCCTTCGTAGCTCTCATTCTTCTCGTCACGCTGCGTCGCCATCCGGCTTTTACGAATAAATTAATTGGAAGGTCGGAGTAAAGTTTTATTCCGCGAAATGTTTTTCGATCGTCAGGTTTATCGGTGTTATTCTACTGCGTCTGCGCATAGCTGCGTCATTCTACTTTTAACGGTACAATGCCCGGTCTGTATTTCGAAGTAAATGAATCCAGAAGTGGGACCAAACTTTTTCTAACGATACTTATAAACAACACCTTCTGCAATACTTCGTGATACGTATGCAGATTGAAAATCGTTGAAAATTTCGATCATCACGGAGCGAATATGCTTCGCCATTTTAAGTGGACATCGTAAGTAGTGACAGTACGCTATGGTCAGACATGCTAGCCATTGCATGTCATTTCCGTTTAATCTGTTCGAATCCAATTTATTAAGACAGTGAACATATTTTTTAATAGTGTATGCATTATACAGGGTGGTCCACGCAATTGTTTCAAGTCATAACTCCGTTATTATTGCATTCACGAAAAAATGATAAAGGAGAAAGATAAATGGTTCGAAGAGCACTACATCTGTAGGCCTTTAAATTTTTGTTTAGATGCAGCAGTTCATGTGCAATTAACAATTGCATCATTTCTTTAAATAGAAATGCATATTTTTTTGCACAGATCGATTCTTCCGTTCATTCTGCGTAAAAAATGATTAGGGTACCGTGGCAAAAAAATTATTAGATCTCGCGGTATTTTCAGAAACCCTGTATAGCATATTTCCCCAGGGATTTGCACAGCGTTTAACGCGTCGATGCCCGCCGGAAGCGATCATTTGTTTTTCCCGGCGGTCGAGCATTCTTAGGCGCGAAACGAATTGAGCCGGTATCAGCGTAACAGTGGGGTGTTATTGTTTCCGGCGGCGTGGGGGTTAGGAGGGGGAGAGCAAAAATCTGTAAGGCCATTAGAGTAATTGAAAAGGAAAACTCGATGAAATACGGTCGAACGGTGGGGCCCTCGAGTTCGCTCTCAATTACCCGGACGTCGAGCCACTCTCGGAATTAGATTTCCGTGAGTAACGTACAAATGTTGGCCGTGTCAGGACACCGCTCCGTGCTGCTAGCTACGTTTCATGACGCGCGCCGCGTCGCATTCTTGCCCGGCAAGGTGTCGCTTAATCTTGGACCGTTGCGAACCACCGCCGGGCAAACAGGACTTTTCCTCGGCCCGGAGCGGCCAAGTTCATTAAGGCGCAATCAAACTCGCATGGAACTTGCGCGAAACGACGTCGTCGCTCCGAGGATCCGACCGCGAATCCCGGACCTCGCACAGTGGGCCAAAAGCGCCAAAACGTGGGCAAAATGGAAAAAATCAATTTCACGTTAGGGGTATGGCTCTTGAGGTATTGGATTCTCAGGTAATCACTGTATAAGAAGCCAAAGGTAAAAAAGTCTTACTACCTATACCTGCTAAATGGTGGGAGTACAAATATCCCATACAGTCGTCTCGCAGTTTTCGTGCAGTGAACTACGTTGTGGAAAAAAAAGGTGTCAAGCTTACAATTTTACGGAAATTGAATTTATTTTTGTGCGTGTACGATGGATGCTGTTCCTGGAAGTAAATACTATACATAATAATAACATTGGATTTATGTTAATTAATGTTTGGAATGTATGAAGTGAACGATAAAACTTAGTGCACAGATTTTACAAATGTACACTAAAAGTTGTGTATTCCACAATATTCCACGGAGATTCTTGTCGAGTCTTGTAGTAGACACTATTATTTCCGTTTGCAGTTTAGATGATCCCGCATAGTATGGACTCCATTTTCCCCAGTGGTGAGTCCTTCACTTCATCATCTTCGTCCCTGGACTCCGTATGATCCGTTTTTGTGACGCAGAGGTAGTCATGGTACTAGTTACAAGCATGTTCTCTCGAGAAATGTAGAAGTTATAATAAAATTTGTTACATAAGCATTGTATGATTCCACTTATAGAGTTTTCTGATACAAGAATTTCTTTTTTATTGTTTAAATAAAATTTTATTTTTGTTTTTTGTAATTTTGACATCAGATTCATATTCGCCGGCCCGAAAAATATGGGAATACTAATTTTCAGGAAAGTCCAATCATTTTTTTTACGCATCCGCGATATTGAATCCGCCATTTTATTTTTTTTATAATTTTGACATCAGGTTCATATTCGTCGGCCCGAAAAATATGGGAATATTAATTTTCAAGAAAGTCCAATAATTTTTTTGATTACGCATCCGCCATATTGAATTCGCCGTTTTGTTTTTTACAATTTTTACATCAGATTCATATTCGTCGGCCCGAAAAATATGGGAATACTAATTTTCAAGGAAGTCCAATCATTCTTTTGGTTACGCATCCGCCATATTGAATCCACCATTTTGTTTTTTGTAATGTTGACATCAGATTCATATTCGCCGGCCCGAAAAATATGGGAATACTAATTTCCAAGAAAGTCCAATTTTTTTTGGTTACGCATCCGCCATATTGAATCCGCCATTTTGTTTTTTTGTAATTTTGACATCAGATTTATAATCAGCGACCCGAGAAACCTATGAGTATGAATTTTGACAGGAGCCAAACGGAAATTTCTTTCATGAATAATTTTGGTAAGCAGAATCTAACACATCGAAGCCCTCAAATTCCAGTTTTAAATCACACCTACTCATTTTTACCGTAAACTCCGTCAACGAATAATGAAAATGCTGATTTCTAGTGGAATTACCCTACTTAACAATTTTTTGCAATACGATGAAAATGTAAATCAATGGGAATTACGTTTGGCAGAAACGACTGGAAACGTTTGAAATAATTGCTGCCAATCATGAAGCTATATCGAAGATGTGGGCGGGCTAAAATGATGTAGAACCTGGTGCTCGACATTCCGTGGAAATTATGCTCCGTATAACGAACAATTAATTTTCATGGAAGTTAGCCGACGATCAGAAACAAAGATACGATTAACTGTAAGCTTCGTCGGAATATTGCGCGAAAGAATGATGAACTCTGGACGAAGCAGCGGGCCGCTTGAAAGCAGTTTCTAATTTCCTACGATTAATATTCCACTCGAAGTTTTTAATTAGCTTTTCAAGGCGTTACCGGATACTCGAAGTTTCTGGGCTCCGGGGTTCCCAGGTATGCGTTTAATAAACTTATTAAAGGCTTGAACGTTCCAGCCGGTTCGCGACGCGACGGTGTGTATTTATAATTCTGTAGGGCTTGACTCGGCCCTTTTCCAGCAGCGACGCCCGCGCAGAAAATATCTACTGTAAAATTGTACTCGGCATGATTCGCCGGTAGGCCGCCGAACGTTATGCAAATATTTATGAAAGTTCGAATTAAAATGGAACTTTCAATGAAATCGCGCTTCCAGGAAAATAAAACGCTCGTTGAAGTAGGTAATCTTTTTTTTTTTTGCTCGCCGTTGGACAATAGAAAATCGTGTACCCCACAAATGCATAAAGTCCACAATCATGATCACGAGTAGTATACCGTCGGGACACTTAAACGGATTTATCGTGCTCCGCATACGGCACTGCGTCCCCGAAGCTCCGCGAGTTGTATCAAATAATGTTTAACTAAATCCTGCTTCAAGTATACCACACGGTACGTTGGTTAATTTACCAATTTATATTTCTTTCGATTCTATCGTATCGACTCTGGTTATCTTGCGTTGCGTCTTTCGAAATGTTCAAGTCGCTTGGATAAAAGATTAATTGTATTTGATAATATGAATTTTCCCTACTTGGATCAGCATCATACTTATTGTTAGCTATTTCCAGTATGATTAACCCTTTGCACTCGAAGCCATTTTAACTCCAAAACGAAACATTTCTTCCAACCTAGAATATTTCCCTTCTATATTTTTTTTTCTGTCATACATACAATGCAATGCAATGTTTAGCAATTTATTATTATAATAGAGGTATTAATGCATTGTTTCGGTATCCCATTGTTGTTAACCCTTCGGCCCTCGTGTCGAGAAGTTAGCTGATTCAAAGGTACCCGGACAGTCCTAATTTTAAAATTATGTGCGCTTCGCTTATCTGTGTGATGGTATTGAAAAATGTCCGATTGTCGTTGTCTTCAAGGTCTCTCGAAGGTCATCACGCATGTTTTACTTCAAGCAACGGCAACTTCAAAAATGATTCGTTGATAGTTCAAAATGATGATCTCGAGCAATGACAGAAGCATCTGTATATATTTCTAGGAAAATGTTCTAGTTCTAGAATTGAGACAATGTTTGAAACAATCATTCATTGTTATAGCGAATCTTTCTTGGTTAAGAATTCTCGGAAAAGAACCAGAAGAATACAGCAGAAAAGAGAAAAAGAAAAGATTTTACCAACAACTGCAACCATAGGACGCTTTGATATTTTCGTGTCTGTTCGCTGTTCAACCATAGATATAAATTTTTTAGTTTCTTTGCAACCTCGAGCAATTCGTACGAATACCGTTTTTTTCCGTAAATGGGACACAGAGGGTTTCGATATTCATTTGAACGACGACTGTAGCGACTTTTTGAAACCAGACTACGCTCGTGCGAAGTCATACAAAAAATGGGCCGATATTTTTATTGAAAACCGCCGCGACGATTCGTTTCATTTCCTCCGGTTTTACCGTACTCGCGGATGTTTCATCACGGAGAAGCAAAAATTCGTCGATTTCCGATCATCCCGAATCGATGCGTTGTCCGGCATCGCAGAGGCGAAAACAAAAAATTCTAACTTCCTGTTTCCCGTCGAAATTGCGACTGCAACATTGTCAGCCAGGGAAAAGTTTCCATTTCGAGCTGGTTCCGTTGATTCTTTCAAAGAAAAAGCAGCTTCCCGTTCGCCGTTGAAACCTCGATCATTCCGGGATCTGAGGAAAAAAAACGACTTCGTCGATCTTCGTCGGTGCCGTCGTAAATTTATCGTTCAATATTAAGCTGCATAGTTAACTACTACATCGTGGATTCATTGTCGCTGACCTTACCTTTACACTTCGTCCGATTTCTTTAAATTCGTTCGACTCTTCACGGACTTCGACACGGGTCTGCGCAATTCATTTTCTCAGATGATTACGTTCCAATTATTTTGTAAAATAACATTTACTAGGTTAACGTATCAGGTTGTTGCAATTGAAATTACTGTTTTTCACATTTGAAACTTTCCGTTTTCCACGACAAGTGGCTTCGAAGCTGTAGAATAGGAAAAATACATATGTCGTACATGAATTTGCGTGCACAAGTTTGTTGATATTGTATACAGCGTACGCGATGCAAAATCGATTTTCGTTCACCATGGAAAAAAAGGGAATTCGTATAATTCACTTGTACGAGTTCAAACTTTCGCGTCGCGCAGTAAACTAATTGACCTAACTTCCGCAAAAATTTACAGATCGCGCAATATTGGAAAAGTTATGGTCCTTTTAAGACTGGCCGAATATTACTGTGAGTTACTTTCGCTTTTTCTATGGTAGGCTATGATGACTCTAACTTTGCAACTTTAAAAGACACAATATTTTCCTACGAAAAATCCTCTGCACGTAAAATAATAATTTCCAAAATCAGGAATACGAAATAAAGAAAAAGTACAGAACACTTTGCACGCTATACGAGAATATCTGGATAATCCATTAATACCGCTGGAATTAATGGAACAGGAAGGCCATAATGCAATGATTATCTTCTAAAAACATTCGCTAAAGTACATAAAGTTTGAAAAATCAAACGCCCCTCGAAGGATCTACAAGCTCGGATGGATTTAATCCGAACATCTGTACCAGTGCTATAGGCGATACAGGAAACTCGAAAGCGTATTCGCGAGGCACGAGCCGCTCGTGTCGGAGCATACGTCGCGCGGACGCGACGCGACGCGACGCTCGCAAACTCCGACGTAACAATGGCCCGTAAACTCGCAGCAGCATGTCGATGCGGATCCGCTGAACCTTGTACCACTTAAAAGCGACGTCACTTTCTCCATATTCATGACCACCGCGGCTTTGTGTCGCGCTCGCTCGCGTATAAAACCGCCCGCGGCGAACTTGTTCGAAACCTGACCGAAAGCCCACCGATTGGCGGAGGCGGGCACGGTTGTTGTTCGCGATCGAAACGCGTCATTCAATCTGCCTCGGTCAAGATGGCTTGCGCTAAAGCTGCGCGCCAACTCGAAAATTTCAGATTCTCAAAACCATAAGTGTAAAGGAACCCGAAAATTTCGGGTCGGATTCTGGAAAGTAGGGTACTTATCCCTAATATTGAGCTCATCCCTGTGGAAATGCTTTCATGTTTAAATAAGCAGTAAAAATTAGCATGGAAAAATAAATAGAGAAACTATTAGGGGGACCCATAAGTAACCAATTATTTGCAAAGAATTTGTTTTGCTTTTAGTTCTTCACCGATCGTCGAAGAGGAAACGTTAGACTCCTAATATTTAGATGCCCACTGCACTATACACGGTACGATTTACTGAAAAAGATTTATGGCAATAGTCGAGTATTCTAATAAAAACTTTTTTCTAAAAAAAAGGTTCTCCTAATAAAAATGACTTCCTGACTTGTCGAAGACACTCGAGTTTGTAGTAATTTCTTGTCTATATATAATAATTTATTGTCTCTTTTTTTTTTTGGAACGTAATGTTTCCAGTGCTTGTAATTGGGATGTCCGTCTGATTCCGATACCGCGAACGAATGACCTCAACACGGGGTCAATCCTGGTACGGGATATTGCGCAACAGTGATCAGGATGCAATAGGGTTTAAATTTCCCGTTTCGATATTTGCTGACTTTTATTTTCGCGATGTTCCGGCGTTGAGTCGAAAACACGGACAGTTTCGAAGGTTCTGCTGAGGATTGCAGTCTTATTTAGTCAGCTTACCATAAAACTCGCTGCGAAGATATTGAAAGAGAGCGACGTAAATTTTTACGTGTGGCAGCCAGACATACTGAGCACCATATTTCTTTTAGCTGTTACAGCTACGATTCCATTCTGGCCGTACCGGCATTTTAAACTAGAGGAATAGTATTCGACATGTATATAGCACATTCTAACGTTATCGAGAAATTTATCAATTTGCCATCTCGATATCCGTGGAATAATTCCATTAATCCAATCTGTATATCATTGTATTCCACGGGGATATTTGAATAATTGCAATCAAATGTTCCACAAAATCGATAACATTAATTCATCTGTCGATACGTCTTATCAATCCGATAGGTAATCGGATCCTTCTCAATTCCACGCTGAACTCCGCATTCACAACCAGAATTTAGGTGATGCGACACTTGCGTTTAGTATGATTGCAATTTCATTACTACTTTGATTTTCTTTTTTTAATGTATTAAACCACATCGACTGTGTTAATTAACGAAATTGTTCTACGAAGAAGAATTCAACGACTCAAGGAGGGATTACAAGAATTCGAAGTAAAATCCAAGGTAGGACTGCAGGGGTTAAGAAACCATCAAGGAAAGTCTAACAATCGTGGAAGAACAGTCACTTGCAAATCCCTCCAGAAATGACAGATCTCTTCATGAAAGGAATTCGAAAACTCTCTCTTAACACTAGGTTTACGGAGCACTAAAAGTGACTAATTTACATTACTTTATAAAAATAAAGAGAACATGTGCTGCCCAAATTTTTAGCCATTTTTTTAAATAACATATACCCAAAGAAATAAATTTGTTGAATAATTCCTCATGGATGTATCTTTAGAATATTAATAATTGTAAATTAAAAATATTAGAACCCGTCATTTTGACGGGACCCGTAAACCTAGTGTTAATGGAAACCAGACGCCGACTTTTCGGAACAGAACTCCAAACTAAAATCCAAAGGGGGGGGGGGGGGGGCACTAATAATCGCTAAATAACAAACCAAAATCTAACCCTAGGAAGAGATGCACTATTTTGAACACTTTTAAACAGCATATTAACACATTAATGTCGGAATATTTTCGAGGAAACTCCTACGTCCTAGGTGTGACGTAACGGGTGGAGTGATTTCACACCGATTTCACTAAAGTACTTTATTTTACTTGGACAACTCGACTCTCAAACGACAATGTTCAATATCTCATCAACTTACTCTCTCTCTACTGATTGACTCTCCACCGACTGACCTAACATCCCTCGCATTCGTCCCTTTTATAATAAGGCTCTCTTTCATTCTTCCTCTCTCGCACTCTGATTCTCTCTCTATCAGTTTCACATCCATTCGGAAAACCCAAAACAGTCACGTACGCCCTGCGCCTGGCGCCCCTAAACACTTTACTCTTGTCACCGAGACCCAAACACTCTTCTTTCACACACTTCGGCCCAAACAGACTTCCTTTCACGCAGGACCCGAACACGTTGACGCCACGATGTCGCGTCCACCGTCACTCTAAACAATCATTCTAATACGGTGTCTCATTCATAACGGTACATTAACATAAAAGTTTTACACATTTCGCGTTATATTTTCCCAAAGAGATCGAAAAAATACACAACTGAATTATTCCTGTCTATTTTTTCAATTATTTTCAGTAAAATTCTCATTAACCGTTAAATGCACGAGTGGGGTCCGCAAAGGATGTGTTGGATTTTGTGTTAACATTTTCAGCCGCGCCATTTGTGGACTGAGAGTTCAGCTATTTTGCTTCTGTCAATATTTAGGTTATGTTCAATGTGTTTAAATAAATTGTTGCTGTAATCAAAGTTAGCAAGGAATTAGGTAAGCGAGGTCCTCGATGGACCCCATGTATGCTCCTCACGTTCCTAATATTTAGTTTACCTATGCACTTAAGGGTTAAACGGAAACCAAAAATGCGGTGCGTCTCTGCCGGAATGACCGTACAAGAAGTGTCGGCAGGCTTAGCGTGAATGAAAATCTGCCGTTGAATTTCGCCGAACAGGATTCCAGACTGGAATCCACAGAGGACACAGGCGGGACCGTGGGGGTTCCAGGAACCGTGAAGAGAAGCTCCGGGATCGTTTCCGTGGGACACGGTGCCCCGGTATCCTTAGAATCGCGGAGGGGTCGTGGTATCCGAAGAAGACGAGTCTGAAGAGGAGTCGCGAGGACGGAGAAGAATGAGGAGAGGCCGTAGGTGGCCGGCTGTGCCCAGAGTCAGTGTAAACGGCGAGGGGATGCCGGAGAGGGTGAGGGGAGGGTGTCAGTCGAAGAAGACGGACGCAAAGTAGATGGAGCGGGATGGAGCGAGGATGCTGGACGAAAGGTTTCAGAAGAGAAGCGAAGAGCAGAGAAGGGAAGAGAAGAGAAGAGAAGAGCGGGGGAAAGGGTGACGGAGTAGGTTGGTGGATTTTCCGAGCAGAGGAGGGGGTGCCGGGGGTGGCGCCGCAGGCCGCGCCGTCGCCCAGCATCCCTCGTTTCCACCCGCCCACCCTCGTGAAGGCGCACCCTCACGCCGAGAGTATCTGGTAGTCATACGCTGGCCCGTTGCGAGCCCGCCGATATACCGCGCCTCTCTCGCACGCTCGTGCGCTCGGTCCGTGCACGCTTTGATCGCGGCTTCGAACCGACGACTGCGTGTGGTTGTGCGTTGACCCAGTTCGTCATTCCCGTTTGTCCTCGGAGCGCGACCGTAAACCAAGGCCGGGAGGAAACGCTGAAAAGCGAGGCGGCGACGGCGGAATAATCGACGCCCTTCCCGAAAGACGCCGCGCGTCGCGTCGCGTCGCGTCACGTTGCGTCGTAGGACCGCGTTCGGAAGATCTTCCGTGTCGCCGAAGGGGGCGAGTGTAAACACGCGAGACTCGCTCGCGGCTAGAGACCAGACCGTGCAAATCGGAACGAGCCGGAGCTCTGTTCACCGGAAGAGGATCAACCGAGCAATCCACCTCGGGGCAGTGTCGCTCACATGGTCTGTGTTTTGCTACCCCGCGATCCTCGCCACCCCTGCCTCGCTCTCTCTCCTTGCTCGCTATTCACGCAACCGAACAACCCGCTCTCCTCTTCGTCGTCCTCGTCGTCGCCTGCTCTCCACGCGTTCACCCGCCTCGACTCCGCTTTACCCGGCCGTGCAATGACCGCGCGACGCAGCCTTCGGCGAGACGCGCGCCGATGTTGAAATCATTGTCCGATCCGTCTTCGACGTAGCCACCCGGTCGACATCACCGTCGACGGAACAGCCGGCAGGAGGCTCTGGTCGACTCGGGGCCGCGTCCCACGGTCCGCAGCGGTCTGCCGTCAATCGGCTGACAGGAGTCGAGTTGCGTTCCTCGAGCCCTTTGGCCCTGGACTAGCTGAAAGCCGCCGAGAATGTTCCGTGAAACGGGAAGGTAACCTAAACGATATCGTCGCTGTCGAAGAAACGTGCGGCTCGCTCCTCGAAGGAGGCGGCCAACAGTGAAGGCTGAGAAACAATCCCCTAACCACCGGCAGAACTAATTGTTTGGCGAGGCGAGACCGGTGATCGATACGATGAATCCGTCGATGATAATAGGTATCTGCTTCCTGTGCTACGAGATGTGCAATCTGATCAAGCGATACGCCGCACCGCAAACAGCCGAGCCGCGTCGCTCGCTCGAAACTTCCTCGGCACCACCCACGCAACGCGTGTTCTCGATCTCGCAGAGGACGCAGAACCGTCCAGCCTGTTGCCCGCAGTAAGCCGGGTGATCGTCTGCTGCCTCTCGGCTCTGAAACACCGGAACTCCGCTTCGTGAACGGCGGACGAGCGATCCGTCAACCCCCGACGCGAGCGTGATCGCTGTCTGGAGGAGGGAGCGAGAAGAACCGAAGAACGGCGACACGTATCTGTCAGCTGATTCCCGCCGGATAATCCTGAAGCGGTGCTCCGCGGTACGGAGCGTAACGTGTTCAACGATTCGCTCGCACGGGAGACCACCTTGATCAAGAGGAGAGGAATAGTTTCGCCGTGAGGATTCTTCGGTGACAGCTCGGCTGCTCCGCCGGCCCGAAGAACTTGTTGGGTCGTTAATGTTCCCGGAACGTTGTGGGGAAGAAGACGACCTCGCTGCTAATTGAACGTCGCGCGAACAGAGATCCGACTGTAAACCTGCCAGTTGATTTCCCGATCGTTGATCCAACGGTGGGATTCTAGAGAATCAAACCACATCTTTAATCCGTCACGAACGTCAACCTGCTAACTGTTTCGTCTAACTGTTCCACGGAGCAGAAAACGATTGATCGGACTACCGTGGCCAAGGATCGTTTCTCCGAATAGGTTGCAAACTCTTCGAACACCTTCCGAGTCGATCGGAAACGTATAATCACAGCCCGGCGATTGATCCTCGATCCGGAAAGATTCACCGGCAGTTCCGGTATTAGCCTAAATTCCCGGCCTCTCCCCCAAAGGAATGCGGGGTTGCGCGGTGGTTTTCGGGCTCGGCCATTAATCCGTCAGGCGATCGACTGATAGACAGCGCGAGGAGCCACCGGGAGGAGCGTAGTTCCGAATGACGTTTACACGAATCAGCATGACAGTGGGATCCTAATAGAGCCGGCGCGCATCCGTCAGGCCGAACCGGCACACTAGGCGATCGTCCTAGCGGCGAATTGTCCACGACAAATGTACCGGGCATGATGGAGCGTGTCCCTCGTCGGATCGATAGCAAGACGACGTGAACGCGATAGCGCGGGCCCCTAATCGACAAGATCGACGGGATCTCGACGGATCTCGTCCACAGAGTCTCGCCGGATCTCGTGCACCGCGGGAAGATGCGCGTTCGAGCGGATTCGAGCGGAACGGGACACGGAGAAGCTGGTCGGCCGCTTGTACAGAGAACCGTCGTCTCGCGTTGCTCCCGCGAGCGTCGTTCGCACTGAGCCGGCCCGACGACCATAACCCCGGCGCATCCTCGAGTAGTTGTTTCGTCGCGCGACAGTTCGATCGGACAGATCCCAGGCTGTTTACGCTGCAGCGAGCTCCGGTTCCGCGCGGATGCACCGCCACATGCCGATCGATGATCCCCGGATCTCGCTGGGATCTGGACTCGAAGAGAAGTCCCGAGTTGGGCAGGAGACGTTGAGCTGGGATCGAGAGTCCCGCCGGCAGCCGCCTGCACGTGACACCGCCGCCGACGATTGTCACCGCTGGAACTGGTCGACGATGAGCCCCGTTGACCTTGGTTTGACACCTCGCTGCATCGACGTCTCGGTGTTGGACTAGACAGAGTATACCTTGAGAGTGTCACCGCTTGTTCGATAGGACCGTTTTCAGTGATCGGAACACGTCTGGTGCTTACCGTTTAACAGTGTTCGAATTGTTGTCACACGGTTGAGTTGTTATTGTTGTTGTTGTTTGTTGCTGCTGCTGCTGCTTAGAGTTCTGCTAGAAACGAATTGTCGAGCCGAGCGGTCCCTCGAGGGGATCCGCCTAGAAGCTGTTGTTGAAGAACACAGGGTCTGATCCAGGGAGAGGAGAGATGGACTCACTGGAGCGCCTGATGAGCGCAGGATTGTACCAGCCAGCCCTGACGGCGGCCACCAGGTCGCAGAACGCATTCGTGCAGGCTAATCTCTGCTCGGTGGTCGGCAGGAAGGGTCGTCACCTGACCGGCACCTTCTGCCTGACCGGGGATACCATGGAAGGCATTATACAATGCCTCGTGTTCCTCAAAGCCTTCTCGGTAAGACTCTGTTCATCCTGATTTTCAGGACTTCGTTGTCTGTTTAGTAGTATAGAGATTGTCTGACTGTACGCGAAAGTAACTACTGAGATTGTGGATCTGTCTTTCCGGGACGTCCTGAAAACCGTAGTCTCTCCGCCTTTCAAACAATTCGAGAAACGACTGACAGAAAGTGTACCAGTATCGGTGAGACAACCCCTTATCCTACTCCGCAGTTTTAATTGTCTGTTGTTTACAGTGAATTACCGATATAAGTCACTTGTGACGTTCTGGCGAGTGACACTTAGACGAAATCTGTGGTGCTCGCCGAACGTTGCATTTGAAATACACAGTGCACGCTCGGAAATGTAAAAGTCACTATCCGTGGTGGTGTGGGTAGTTCCAGTGACCTTTAAACGCGATGCTCGCAGCGACTTATATCGGGAATTCACTGTATCTTTCCTCAACGCTTGCAGAGAACTCTGTATCCTCCATCATTCTATTTTAGCGGCTTATAAAATCTTAGCGGCTACCTTCTGAATACAGTGAATTTCCGATATAAGTCACTTGCGCGTTCTGGCGAGTGACACTTAGACGAAATCTGTGGTGCTCGCCGAACGTTGCATTTGAAATACGCAGTGCACGCTCGGAAATGTAAAAGTCGCAGTGACTTATATCAGGAATTCGCTGTATTAATTTCGAGACACTGTCCGATTATACATTGAACGAACTACTGAGAAAGTAGAAGTCTCTTCTGAAACGTGTCCCAACTAGGCATGTGCGGGCCGCCCGATATTCGGGTTCGGGTCGGGTCGCAGAAAGTCGGGCGGGCTCGATTCGGGCGCGCGATACTTCATGACACATCGGGCTACCCGAGAGTTTCGGGCTACCCGAAAGTTTCGGGCTACCCGAGAGTTTCGGGCTGCCCGCTCGACTTCGTCGGGCGGGTTCGGGATGAATCGGACAAGTTCGAGCGAGCGAGTTATCACAATACCTGAGATTCAACTCTGCGTTCTTATGAAATACATAATGATAATAATTCGTAATTTTTAATATACTTGGCTTTTTTATAATTACCGTAGGTATAATTGGCAAACATATGCGTAATCTTTATTTGTATTAAATTTTGAAATAATGCACGTTACACGTGAAAAATTTAAGAGACAATATTTCTGGCATTCTGACGAATTTGTTCCTCCGAATGAACTTGCATATGTATCGATAATATCATCAAAATATCCTTACGAAGTTACATACACCTAGAAGGTATGAAAATAAGGTAAATTATGGCAATTTTTGACATTTTGTGCTGTTTTTATTAACTGTAATATAACTGACTTAATATCTTGTTATAATATATAAACTTATAGGTCTGCGACCCGACCCGACGATTCGGGCGCCCGACAATCGGGCGGCCCGCACATCCCTAGTCCCAACAGAATGTAGCTAATTCCTCTTTGAAACAATTCGAGAAACGAATAAAACAGAGTATAAGGTATTGGTAAAAGAACTCTTTGTCCAGTTCTGCAGTTTCAATTATTTCTTGTTTATTAGTTCAGAGAGATTTTTACATTGAACTAACTATTGAGAAAGTTCTGTTGCGAAACGTGTCCGGACAACAGCCACCTAATTGATCTTTGAAACAACTCGCGAAACGAATATAACAGGGCATAAAGTATTGGTAGAACAACTCGTTTATCTTGTTCCGCAGTTTCAATTGTTTCTCGTCTATCAGTTTCGAAATAGTGTCTGATAATACGAGGAACTAACTATACTGGGAAAGTGGAACTATCTCCTCGAGCGTGTCTCAAAAACGGACACTCGATTAGCTTTCGAAATAACTCGAGAAACGGATCGAGGAGAGTATTACCTTCTCTGAATTTCACTGTCGGCGAAACTAGCACTCAATTTTCGTTTAGCAGCTGCCATTGGCTGGCCACGTTCACGATAAGAAACTGTTATCGAAAGCTCTCCTTTTTATTATAACAGAGCGTGTACACGACCGACATTAAATATCCGCCGCAGTTGAAACAGCAGCGAACCTAAATCGCTCGTTCCGTTTCTTCAATAGCAGCATGTATGTTTTGAAGTCTATAACGAAACAATTTATCAGATTGATGCATATGAATTGTCGGCTTTGAAACGTTAAGGAAACGTAACGCTTTTTCAAACTAAAGCTTATTCATTCCAGTAAGCACCATTCTAATCAACATATTCTGTCAACTAATGATAAATTTCTCGGTCAAAATTGAATTTTTTGTTCGTGTTTCTCGTTTACAATAGTGTCATCTCCCTTTCCATGTTTTCTCTAGCGTGACAGTCCCATTAATTGGTATCGGAATAAGCAATTTCTTTTTACTTATAAGAGCAATTAATATGTAAACGAAAACCGAAGGTGGGACAATTCAATATTCGCTTTGCACCTTGGGTGATATTCAAAATAACCTGTACATTATAATAGCATTTTTTTTTATCAAAACGCTTCAGAATATTTGCATTCTGAAATCGAACCTAACATTAGGTTGGCAAGAAAGTAATGTCGGTATTTTTAGGTGAAATAAAATCCAATTTTTTTATCAAAGCAATGAAGTTTAATCAATAAAATATTTTCCAATCTTGTTCTATGATCTTTTGCCATCTTTCTGGTAGCTTCATAATTCCGACGCTCATAAAACTTCTGATCCTTTTCGGTGGAAAACTGATCCAAGTGCGATTTCAGACCATCATCATTAGTGAAAGTTTTACCATTCAAAGAGTTTTGTAAACTTCGGAATAAATGATAATCTGGTGGTGGAATGTCAGGGCTATATAGTGGATGTGACATCACTTCCCAACCAAGCTCCAATAACTTTTCACGTGTTACCAAAGATGTGTGTGGCCTAGCGTTATCATGGTGGAACACGATTCCTTTGCGATTTGCCAATTCTGGCCGTTTTTCTTTGATTGCTATGTCCAGTTTTGTTAGTTGTCGACAATAAACATCTGAATTAATGGTTTGGTTCCTTGGGAGAAGCTCAAAGTACACAATACCTTTGTAATCCCACCAAACTGACAACATGATCTTCTTTTGGTGCGATTCAGCTTTCGGCGTGGTTTGGGCTGATTCATCGCGCTTGGACCATGATCGTTTTCGAGTTGTGTTATTGCAAACAACCCATTTATCATCACCAGTGATGATTCGCTTCAGAAAACGGTCGATTTCATTTCGTTTGAGATGCATATCGCATATGTTGATGCGTTGCGTTAAGTGAATTTCTTTCAATTCGTGTGGCACCGAAATATCGAGCTTCTTAACGATTCCGAGATTTTTTAAACGATATTCTATAGTTGTACGCGAGACATTTAACCTGTCTGCAATCTCTCGGACAGTTATATGATGATCTCAATAATGGCTTTCATTTGGTCATCATCAACTTCAGATGGTCGACCAGAACGTTGGTCGTCTTCAAGTGAGAAATTTCCAGAACGGAATTTTTTAAACCAATTCTGGCACGTGCGTTCTGTTAAGCAATCCACACCATAAACTTCACATATATCTTTGTGAGCTTCGGCAGCTTTTTTACCTCTACGGAAATAAAAAAGCAATATGTGTCTATAATGTTCGTTTTTGCACTCCATGTTCAAATTGACACAGAACTAACAATTTTAATCAAAATTACGCGTAATTTGCTTCAATAGTAACCTAAAAGATGCAGTTATGAAATATCAGAAAGAAAACAAATGCAACGTTAGCAGAAGTCAATCAAACGAAACATAAAGCCATTTATTAGTGAAAACCGAAATTACTTTCTTGCCAACCTAATATAAACACGAGTCTTGTTGGAGCTTCCTAGTTAGAAAATGAGTTTCTGGATTTGAGATAAGGATTCATGTTACGAACGCAAATTTGTAGTTCCCAGTCTTGGCTAGCCCCACCGGGGAAAGGAGTTTTCATTTTCTAGGGGTTGATATTGTGCTCGCGTAATTTGTACACTCGCTCTGTTAAACGGGTTCGCAGGCTCTATTGTGAACGCGAGTTCGGCAACGAACGTTCGAGGGGCAAAGTGGCCCCGCAGAAATTGCGCTCGCGGAAAGTCGTAGGCTCTTTCCGCGAGGAACGATGCTGCACCGAAACCGGGCTTGTCTCCGTTCTCCAGAATATCAGACTAATACCCCGGGAACCTGTTCCACTTAACAGCGGGCCAAGTGGATGGGAAACAATGTCGAAATTGTTTGCCAAATATTCGTGGAACGTCCGTTTCAGAAAGCACGTCACAAGGGAGCGCGATAATGACGGCAATACATGCCGCGGATGAGACCGAACTGTAGCTTGAATCGGAAGATGCACGATGGACCGATGCGAGGGGCAAACACCGAGACGCTCTCGTTGAGATAATCATGCGTCCTGAAAATTACCAAAGTGGTCTTATTCGAAAGATAACGAGCCGCTGAAAGTGCACCGGTTCTCCCAAGACGATCTGCCGGTGTTTCTCCGTGTAGACGTACTCGCTACTGGCATTGTCCGACTAAGCACTGTACAAACTACTAATGCTGTCGGTACACGAAACGTACTGCTGAAGTAGTACAATTGTGCACTCGGGACTCTATCGTCGACGGCTGACCGTACACCGTTCGTACTACTGCACGAATTATTGAAAAATTATTCTGAAATTCTGTACCGGCTTCTGTCAGTTTGGTTCGTACTACTGTCAATATCCTTTCTACACTAGCTTCAGCCAGTGTCTGCTTATACACGATCTCTACTACTGCTGGAGTATTATTTCGGAATAAAATTCATTCCACTGATCGTCAATCGAATTGCTGACGTAGCCTGAACATAAACGGTTTTGCAGAAGTATTCCTCAAACTTATTGTCATCAGTATCTCGTGCATGGTTTATACGGTCATTCTTTTTGAATATCTTATTAGCAGTGTCTGACCGGCTTCTACCGGAATCGCGGAGTCCGTTGTCGGACAGTTGGTGCTCTCGGACTAATTATCATCCTAATTAGACACCATCGGGGAAATCTGATAGAACAGTTCTTCCGAGCGCAAGGACACTGTACCGAACAATTCACGTGTTCACCGACGACGATTGTAATTCCTGCAGCTTGTTACACAGACAGAGCAGCTATCCGTGGTAATTAGTTGATCCCCCCGGAAGTTCGTGGGCGGAGTTAGAGATTAGAACTTGCCGCGAGTTCCCGCGATTTCAACTTCCCAACAATTTGCGACGAACGGGAAAGTCTTCTCGGGAAGCCTCGCCGTAAATTGAACTACTCGAACTCGGTCGGGAATCGGCAAGAACCGTAGCCGTTCGATTAAAGAACAAGCACGATGCTTTCCCGGCTTATTGAAAGCCTCGCGCGCACAGCAGGGCCGGCCGAGTGAGTCATAGCCTTTCGGGCTTTCATCGATTACAAGTCGCAAGAAGAACGCGAACCCTAAACTATCCGTTCGGCCGGTCCCTCGCACATAAATCTGCGCCGGGAGCCCTTCCCAGCAACCTCCGCTGCAACCACCCTCGAAATTTCACCGCGACGATATCGGAGCCCTCAATCAATAGACACGCTCCTGCCTTCCGACGGATTTTTTATTCCCCCCCCCCTCCCGGTATTTGTCAATCAATTTTCCTGGAAACGCGAAATCCATTCGGGAATCAATAGTCATTCAAACGCGATACGTACAGGCATTTATTCCCCTATATTCGGCGAACCTATCGGTGCATTACAAGCTCCGAATGTGGATCGAAGCGTGTACTCGACTCGCGTACGAATTTCATACGCGAGCACGGTAACTAAGTGTTTTTAATAATTTCAGCGGCACAGGTATGCACGATCTACGCGGATGTATCGCGATTCGCCTGCACACCCTATTCATAGTTTATCGACTCGAACCGAGAATCGAATACAGCCCCCATGCAAATATTTATTACAGTTTAACCATCGAAAACTCGGACGTCCGTGTTTTTCAACATGTTTTCCACCGCCCTCGGCAAATCCGGCGCAATTTGCACTCCATTATTATTTTATTAAATACCTTTTGGAACGTTTTAGCATCGGAGTGTGGACGGTGCTGCAAAACAAGAATTTTATACGTTAATTTATACAAATCGTTGGGCGTTCCGTTACTCGATAAAAAATAGATTGCAATACTGTTTCTCCTGGAAACCGTGCAACATTTGTTTGAAAAATTGATTCGCACAGCAAATAACTTTGAGTTGTGGCTATAACTCATCCTGTACATAAAAATGGTACAGTGATTTCTCTATATATGTCACCTGCATGATAAACCCCGTGAGGGGCCGCGAATGTCTCCTGCACGATACATGACGCATGCCCCGTGTTGCTGACATATATCGAGAATTCACTGTATACGCATACATGGATGTGTACAACATGATTCCCATGGGTCCAGGAGCCAATTTCCCGAGATCCTGGTGTATTTCTATTTCGGCAAAATAATTATTTCCTGCGATACCGATATTATTTCGAGAGACAGCAGCAAGTCGAGGCAAAGCGGTCTCTCTCTCTCTCTCTCTCGTCAATCTCAATTCCAGGGCAGTTAGCGTAACGATCAAACTTGGTCGATGAAATCCACGCTGCCCTCGGCACCTGTCCAGTTCCATCTGTCAGGTCCTCTATGGGAGACCTCAACAGCCACACGCGACCTCCGACCGCAAAGGACCTAAGTTCATCGAGGCCGTGCGCCGTACAAATCGAAAACAAATTGTACACTTGCGAGGCCCCTTTTCGGGACACGCTGATTCGCGGTATTCGGGAGATACCGGGACGTTCCGAAACCGCAGAAACTCCCCAACAAAGCTGTCCGAGCGGCCATCTCCGAAAAGCGAGCCCTGCCGCCGCGCCGTTCCGTTTGTAGGACACTTCAATCTCCTGCCCTTTGAATTCCCCCCTCTTTGATCGGAGGAAACGATATCGCGAGGTGACAAGCCGACATTTCTTACAGGGCGCCGGGCACGATCTAAAAATAAAACAGCAATTGCCGGGATCATGCCGCGCGCGTCATAGATCCTTTCGAACCCAGAATCCACGAACTCTGCGACAAATAAAAGCGATTTGTGGGCGGCACCATATTTGTCGAAGAACAGCAACAGCATCGTCTGTCATTGAAGTAATTGTTCGGGATACTGTCGAACATTCTCGTCGCGTGTAAACTGGTCGAGAAAGAAGAAACGAATTTTGTTATTGCACTTTTTGGAAGTATCTTAGAAATATTTTACTACCGAACCTACCTACCAAATTATACGAAAATAAATTTGTATCGTCGTTTTATAGAAGTTGTTCGTCTACTGATTCATTCAGCAACAAATTGACTATTATCTACGGTTCAATGTACTAACAATAACTTGTTTTAACCAGTTAGCTGTTGCGACCTCTTTGACAAATGTGTACCTAAGTTGCGTCGCAAAAATTAACCGCTGTTTGTCATGACACAAAACATTGCCATTTCTTCATGACGAGTATACTCGTCAAACACAGTTCACTGGTTAAGAACAGGTATACAGAAAGTGTCGGTTAGTGTTAAACGAATTCTTCCACAATATAGTGAAATGCATCGACAGATGCAGAAAATTCGTGAATAGTCAAATTGTTGTTGGTTTTTGTTTCAACTCGGCCCACTTCGTATTAGCGCCGTTAATCTGACCACAGAAATCCCATCGTCAATTTAGCCGACCGCCATCAAATATCCCGTCAAGAACAGCCAAAACCTTTCATCTCCAGCGGCCAGTTTCCACGAATATTCATCGCGGGGTATTTTCAGCTCGGTTTTTATCTCGACGGTGATCGTTCAAACGTTCCTCCCCGCCGCGTGTTCCAAATTTCTCACTAATTTTTTCCGCCGCCGCGCCGGTGGTAACAAACGACCGGCGCGCCGGCAAACCCAATTGTCTTCGAAATGGAGACAAATCGAAGTTCGAGGTGGGCGATTGATACCGTCGGCGGGGCGCCATCTTCCCGTGAAAGAACCTGGAAAATGAGGGACACGCTACGCGGGGGGGGGGGGGGGGGGGCACGGTAAATCGTCGATAATGAGAATTCGGTGCCGGAATTATCCCGGAGCCCCGACGACTCGCGGGAATGGCTTTCGACAGACGGATAAGGAGATAATCTGCGCCGGTTCGACACGCAAGAAACTCCCGGACACCCTCCGCCATTCCCGTTTCCCGAAGAAAATTTTCCGCCTCCGAGCCCGCGCCCACGCAACTGGGTCAAAGAAATTTAATCGTGTCACCCCGATGCAAATTGCACGCGGTCCTTCGCGCAGTATAACCCTCGAGAGCTCAACGAACTATTACGCACCGGGAGAAACCGTTTTCTTTTTTTTTTTTTTTCGATCAGAGATACAGTAGCGTTCGCTTAATGCCGGTTTTTAGAGAATCAATTTTGTTTTTATTTATCACGCATTAGGCCAGAACTGGCCTTCTCAGCGGACATACATAGAGTGAACATAGTACTGATAATAAATAACAGACAATATGCCTCTTAGACATATTCAGGTATTAACATTACCATCGTATCACAATATAGGCTGGAAGCTTATCGACTAAAATAATTCCTATAACATCAATTATTCCGCATATAGTCAAAACATATTGACCTAAGACTAATTATTTATAAAATTGGAAATGTATAGCCTGATATCGCCATATGATAAATAATTCCATTAAACCAGTCAGGGGCTTAAATATTTAAACAGCTATTAACAACAGTTGTATGTACAACTTAGAGTTAAGATAACACTTTTGGCCATTGCAACACGCTCATGTCCACTTCTACGTCTAATCAAATAATTCGTATAACATAATGCAAAACTGCATACACCCATAAGCGCACGAAAACACACGCATGCATCCGCATCTGTAAAAACATACTCTTACTATCTAACAAACATGATAAAAAAGTTACAACTATATAGAGTTATTTATTACTTATCTATAAAGTTACAACTAAGGGATTTTATTTTTGCATTTTCTTTAAGTACAGGTGTCGTAGAATATGCTTGCTTGAGATTTGGATAGTTGAATATTTAACTCTCGCTTCGTACGGATCGTAGTTGCCGGTGACAGGGTCTCGCGTGACCCATGTTAGCGACTATACAGTCGAAGACAAAGAGTTACTCCAGATCCGGGTTATGTCAAATTAATTAAACGGCGTTTTCCTTGAACGAAGTTTTCCACCTTTTCTGAAACGGTTGCTACGATAGCTCAGCTTATGGTTGACCAATTCACTTGAAATTTCGTGAGAATCTTTAGCATGTTCCCTGGTGTCGCACGAACCGAAACTGTTGAAATCCTTGAATTTCTTTCTGATTCTTTCATCGTGCTGAAGGCCAAAAAGTTTCGAGAAATCGGTAACTTCGCTTCAAAGTACCGCCATTTTGTGAATAATCACAATTATTAATATCTTTTGTCCATACTTACGTTCGAATTGTTGCTTCCGAAGCTGGTCCATAGCATGACTTTTCCGGCGTGTGATTATTAGATCTCCCGACTACTAATGATTGACGCTGTAATTAGCGATTACACGAGCTGTTGCGACCTCTTTGAAAAATGTGTACCTAAATTGAGTCGTAAAAATAAACCGTATGGCTGTTTCGACGAGTATACTCGTCGTAACACAAAATATTGCCATTTCTTCGTGACGAGTATACTCGTCAAAAACAGCTAACTGGTTAAATGGCGTTCAAGGCCAGTCCGTATGGGATTTCTTTTCTGATATGGTTCATTGTGAAAATTCCATTTCGGGCCGGTAGTTTTAATCGTGGTCTTTTCATGGAGATTGAATATTGTTATTAGAGCGCGACCTCCGCAATAATATAATATGGAAATATTAATGAAATTTCCGCCGTCGCGTCGTTTGTCCGTCCCCTCCGATTTGCACGGTTCATCGAAGATCCCATTTAATTATTGTTTTCATACAGCGCCGTATGAAAGTAGACATTTTTACAAATGTCCGCAATTTAATTATCGCACGCTGCCGATGTTTGTTCGTACATATCATTGTCGCTGCGACGATTTATTTGCTCGACGATTTCTGGTCGAATTCATTACGCAATTCTCGCGTTTTAATTTGTCGGCAGTATACGTATTTCGCTATTCCGAAACTCCATTTTATATTGGAGGTTCAACTACTACGGTGGCAACTTGTCTGCTATCGTGACAAACATGAATCAAAAAGTATAGCGCCGAAAACTGTGCAGATGTTAGGCGTGTCTTCATCGAGGCAGGCGTTTGAAACACAAGCGTCAGTGTACTTTGGGTTAGGGTGGTCTTCGTCGGACGGTGGTTCGCCGAGATACAGGGTGTTCCAAAAGTGTGAACTCAGAAGGAAGGAGCAGGGACGATTAAAAAAGTCTTGTACTATTTCGCAAGTTGTCATTTCGTTCTCCAGAGAGTTGAAAATTCTTTGAAAATATGAAACAATTCCTCGCTTGTCCTGTATTTTCCCCAAGAACCTAATTGTTCGAACGTGAAACATGAAATTCCTTTAACACTTTGACTGCCCCACTAGAAACCTTAAAAATTGAATAAAACCAAAGTGAGTTATCTAATGAAATAAAAATTGAAAAATGCATGATATTGAGTTGTCCTCCAACTTTCTTGCAATTTACAGATCCTAATTAAATTTGGTACAATGAATACGGGTGACATGTCAGTCGACGTGTTAAAATATGAAACAATTCCTCGCTTGTCCTGTATTCTCCCCAAGAACCTAATTGTTCGAACGTGAAACCTTAAAAATTGAATAAAACCAAAGTGAGTTATCTAATGAAATAAAAATTGAAAAATGCATGATATCGAGTTGTCCCCCAACTTTCTTGCATTTTACAGATCCCAATTAAATTTGGTACAATGAATACGGGTGACATGTCAGTCGACGTGTTAAAATATGAAACAATTCCTCGGTTATCCTATATTTTCCCCAAGAACCTAATTGTTCGAACGTGAAACATGCAATTCCTTTAACACTTTGACTGCCCCACTAGAAACCTTAAAAATTGAATAAAACCAAAGTGAGTTATCTAATGAAATAAAAATTGAAAAATGCATGATATCGAGTTGTTCCCCAACTTTCTTGCATTTTACAGATCCTAATTAAGTTTGGTACAATGAATACGGGTGACATGGCAGTCGACGTGTTAAAATATGAAACAATTCCCCGCTTGTCCTGTATTTTCCCCAAGAACCTACGGTCGCCGTGATTATGGGGGCGAAAGGGATGAGGGTCAACGAATAGTCAGCCGAGGACGCAGGTCAGGAACGTTTCTGTCGGCGCCATAATTTTGTGCCAGCCGGTACACGGTATGTCGTTCCCCGGTCGAGTGGATGGCATTCTTCGTTTCGTTCGCGGTGCTCCGAGACGAAGGGTGCGAGGGTAGGTGACGATAACATCTCTATGAGACCGGCTATGAATTTTTATCCAGGCCTGGCCGTGGGCTACGGGCCTACGGGCGAGTAACGAACGAATCGCGATGGCCCCTAAAGAAAAAACCACTTACCCCGGTGAGCTCGTTTGACGATAAAAGTTATTGGCGCGGCGATGACGTAACGGGAGGCGGGGATGGCCGTCTGTTAAGAGGGTGGGGGTGGAGGTTGGGGATAAAGAAAAAAGATAGATAGAAGGATAGAGGAAGATACCGGTCTGAATGGCCGGGGGTTGAAACTCCTTCGGAAGATCGAACCGGGAAAAGGAATAAGCGGAACAGAGAAGGGGAACGGTTAAGCAGAAATCGGGCTCCTCGGTTAACGATGAATCACGTCCCCTGGATCTTTTAATACGACTTTTCGCTTCTCGAGGATCCACCGGGTATTAGGCGAGCCGACCACCGCGAGATCGGACGCAATACCGAGAGTTATGAACTTTCCGCGAAACTCACGCCCGAACTTCTAATATCGTTCACCGCGGTTTTTCCGGTGAAATCCTTTGTGTGGCCAGCTCACGTATTAATACGGATCCAGTTTAACCTATTCCCGTGCCATTTAGTTCGACGAAAACCGGGGCCAAAGAGTGATGCTCGAAAACAGTCCTTTGCAAATCATTCCACGACTCTGACTCGTGATGTTTATATTCGGCAGATTTTCAGTCCACGAATCGTACTGTTTAGGTTAGTGCCAAAATCTTCATCACGAGTCAGACTCGTTCAAGTACGGGAAGAGGTTAATTCAAGCTGCGGCGATTGATTCGAGATTCGTGGCAGAGAAGATTGGTTTTTTTTTTTCTTTTTATAACACCTGGAAATGTTCGAAGAATCCAATTTCCTTATTTTGTACGAATTTCATTATATTTTCGAATCACGCTTTTCGTTCACGCTCTAACCAGGGTTTCTCTTGCAAATAATAAATCTTACGCAATGACGTATGTAATTTTTGTTCGTTCTTTATTTTTGAAAATGAACGTGACCCTCGATCTCTTGAATGCAACGCTAAGGGAAACGTCCTGGTATCCGGACGCTATTTCTTTGTTTAACGTGTAGCACCACCATACAATTAAACGAGCTTTGTTTCATTTGGAAGCTAATGCAATGTGATTACTGAAAGGCGGGACAGTCAAATCTCTAAATGTTAAAGCATTATAAAGCGCCATGCACGCTAGTTTGTATGTGAATGATGCGCGCGCAACTGTCCGTTCTGTTCGGTTGGTTCTTGTAACGCCACATGTATTAAGAGTGTGTCTTCTACTTTGTGTTCATTAAATACAGTTCAGTTAATAAAGCAGAGTTTGTTAAGCTTGTTAGCGTATGTTAAGCATGTTAGGCGTATTATATCATGTTTGGCATCATTTTAATCAGAAAAATTCCACAAATATAACGGCGAAAGTCCCATGGAAAAATAATGAAAAATGAAGAAGTTTTGTTATTGGATTAGTAGTGTCCTCCTGGTCTCGCACCGATGTACCCGACCCGTATTATGTCACACGTGGTATAGCCCGCAGTACTGGGGATAATTCCGCGACATTTATCGCCCAGGCCTCGGCGACATATATCGCGAATTCATGGTAACATGAAAGTGTGCGTGTCGGGACAAATTCTTTCGTATACGATGCAATGACTTCCAAGGTCATACAAGGTCAGAAATGTACGAAACAGCTTGTCAGACGTCGTCTAGTCGAGAGGAATGCTCGTCGAGATGAAGAGGAACAAGAAGGTAGAAAGTTGAAGAGAGAGGAGCGCGTGACAGGTCGAATCTGTCCTCGAAGGAAAATTTTATACGGAAGACGAATCTCTCGGTCTCCGCGGGAGGAACACGAAGACAATTCGTGGACTATTGGATCGAGGGACAAAAATTGAATTCGCGGCGGATGAAATTTATTTAGCTCCGCGAGCCTCGCCAGAACACGCTGGTCCCGCGAAAAATGACGAGGGTTCGCAATTTCCCGATGTCGCCGCGGCAAGACGCAGAAATGTCATTCTTCCCGGGAATTACGTCGGGATATTCTTCGCGGCGCGTTATACCGGCGGGCGCGACGCGCAATTAAAATATTTTGCTAGGAAATTGCGTTCGACGGAACCGACCCGGCGAATCGCTCGCCCGAAACCAATTTTAGAATGTCGGAAATCGCTCCGAGCTCCGCGCCGCGCCGTCACTGAAATTCCTCGTCGAGTGCGCCTTGTTCTTCGCGGGGCGAAACGCTGCACAATCAAAATCGCGTGATTTAATTAAGAGGGGCTCCTCGCGCGTAACGCCATCGAGAGCCAGTGATTTTTACGAATTTTCGCGAATCGACGGGAAAATAAAGAATTACCGGAGGAAAGAAAACAACACGGAAATTACACGTTCGTAATGTACATTGTTTGTACGCAGCAAGGTGAACAGGTCCGCCGGCGATAAGCGGCAGTAATTACGATAATTATAATCCATCGAAATCGGAATTAGCGGAGGAAAGGAGCGATATGGAGGGACTAAAATCGACGGAAATAAATATTCCGTGTACGGCCGGTGATTGTCGAATTCGCCCGGAGCGGGATGAATTAAAAATCAGATTAAATAATCGAATCGTGCCCGGCAGTGAGAATAGCGACACCACCGCGCGCCGTTCCTCTCCCATACAAACACCAAGAAATAATTCACACAGCTATTATCGAACGACTGCGTCCACCAGGGTGGCCCGGTTTCCCCGGGAAACCGAATTACGTCTGTGAAAGTCGTGGCCGCGTCCTGCGTTCCGCAGGCCGGGGCGCTGTTTATTTAAAATTTCCAACGAAAATATACTGCTCGGCATTGAATGAATAACGTTCTGAACCGTGCTCGTCGGCGCCGTTCTATCGTATTTACATTCGTAAAATCAAATTCCCGTTTCTCGTGGAAATTGAATTGCGCGCGACGCCCTGAATTACTATGGTGGTCCGATAACGCGGCCGAATTTCCCCGATTTAAGGGCACAGGCTGCCTGAAATCCTATAAAGGATACTGCCAGCATTCGTTGCCGCCGTACGACTTCCCTTTGAAATATTTTTATTCAATGCGACCGGCCGCTTTTAATCGACCATTCAGAACCGTTTTAATTGCCACGCCGGGCATTCGCGCGGAATTTCCGGTTCATTATATTTTCTATATCCTCGTGGCAGCCGCCGAGCACAATGCGCGCATAATTCCATACGCGACGGAGCTGTCTATGCGAACAGCGCTGTTACAAAATTGCAAATGATCCTGATCGGTGCGCTTTCTAAAATTTCGATCAATCACTGTGGATCGTATTCTCGAAATTACGAACCTCTGAGAAGTTGCAATCGCTGTAGACGCGAAACAAACTATTTAGTTGTTAGTAGACTGCGGCCGTTTGTACGGAGTAAAAATTGTCGCATTTCAGGCATTCTAAACAAGAAATCTACTTTAGACACGAATTCAACAACATTCTTAAATTCTTCTAATGCATTTACAGTCTTGATTCTCGCTTGTCCATTTTTTCCGCGAATGCATAAAATCCGCCGACTATTTATGACTGACGTAGAAGTATCAGTAATTTTTAATTGTTAGCTGAACGCATTTCATCGATTGTAAGAATATTGCAACTGCCAGCGAGTTTGCGGCGGTAATTCCGAATCGTACGGCGTAACAGATGGCGCCAATTTGTTTTCCCGTTTAGGGGGCACGGTGGCGTTTTAAGTGGGCCGAAAGTAAAAATAACGGGCGTGTTAATTAACGAATTCCCGGTGTCCAGTCTAATTCGGGGAACGCTAAACGCCCGGAAACGAGAGATTAAGGGCAGCTCATAACAAAGGTGATCGCCCCGGCGCGGCGGCGGTGCCCCCGAAGTTTTGCAAGTTTAATATTGCTGAGGATTTTAGCTCGGTCCCCGGCCATGCTTAAGAGATCCTGTACAATCGCTTAAAAGAAACTTTAAACCGTCTTCCAGTAACAGTACCGCGTACACCTTCCCCAGTGGGGTCTGCTTAAGATTCGCCGGGTAGATAGCAGTCGCACGCAGGGAACTATTTCAACTCCGATTCCCCTTATTTCCATAATGGCTCATGTCCTTGCCATCTGCTCAACGAACAAGGAAACCTGTTTGAATCTCCGTACAAAAATGACTTGTTCCGCCGCAACCCTCCAGTTTCTATCGCCGACCGTAGAACTATGCTTTTCTACCCCGTCCCGCTGCGTTTCACACTCTTGCATACGACAACAACTAAATGCCAAAAACTTGCGAGTTGTTGTCTGACGAGTTTTGCACTTTTTCAAATTATTCCCCGATCGACAGAAACCACGTCCTTCAATTTTCTTCACCCAACAGAGGGAACGAATGATGAACAAACTTTGTAGTAAATTCAGGTTTTATCAGGATCATTATCAAGGACAGTTTGCCATCTTTCCTGCAAATTTTCAATCCCCCTCTTATAGAAATCCAGGGTCCGTCAAGCAAAATATGATACTCAAGGTGCCTCCTAACATCTTCTACGGAATGTTTTGTTTCTTAAATAATGCTCCAGAGATCTGAAAAGTGGTATTGGAGAAACTAAAATTTTCTTGAATTTGTGCGCGTTCAACGAATTTTCTCGAGGTTAAAAAACGTTCGTACCACAATCTCTCTATTTTTCCCACATTCTACAAAGTTGCAGCTTTAATTTAAAAAAAATTTCGTCGCTCTACCTCATTCCTATCGAAAGTTCCTTGATTTAGGAATCGGATTTCGTCCAAATTGCCCACAAAGCCACGAAAGGCACAAAAGCCACTATAGTGGTTCGTACCGTTCATACTGATGCTTTCCACGGAAACCACTATAATGGCCTACAGTACTTAACCCCTTAACGCACAGTTTTTAAAAAAAAAACCGTCCAAAAGAAATCAATTTTGATATACTGCGCTTCTGTTCCATGGAAAAAGGCTATATTTTATTCTTGAATAAATGAGCGTTATAGCTTACAATCCCTGTAAATGATAAATATCAATAAAACGATTTTTTTTTCTTTGCTTTTACATTGTTATTTCCAATTCTCTAGTACCTCTGTATTCAAATCTAAACCATATTAAAGACACATTGCTTGCTTGCAAGATGGTGCATTGATTGGAATTATTTTGCAGAATAGAATGTATTCCCATTGTTTGTAAATAATCAGTAAATGTACGAAGGGCTAAGAATTAATTTGCACGCTCTCAACGTCGACATCTCGAACGACTCTCGAACTCTGAACCTCGCGTTCGTTTCTAAATAGGATCGATCATTAAAAGCAGAGACGAACGCACGGTTCCCAATGATTCCTAGCCCTCTCGAGGCTCCATCGAGCGACTCGAAAGTATCAACAATCGTAGCAACAATTGTATCCATGGCCACGAAGAGCAGCCTCCACTCGTCCAACTCGAAAGTGCTCGAAAGACCTCGGTGTGGCTCGCGTGACGAAGAATGTCGCTGTGGCAGTCGCGTATGATCCGACGACGTTAATTACTCGCCGACTCTACGGCTGCTCCGGGGTAATTAAAGGAGTCCCTCTTTGTGCGGGGCACTTCGGTGCTCGTGTTATAGCATGTCGCCGCCGCCCACGGTGGAAAACTTCGCCGATATTTCAACCGGTGCGGTGTTCAGGTCACCGTACATTTTCGCACGTTGCTAAGGGATGTTTTAAATTTTCCATGTAGAATGGATAAAAACAATTGTAAAATCCAACAAATTGAAAATTTCTTTTACGCATCACATCTGCTAAACAAATCCTTCTAACTCCTTAAAAGAAGTTCAAATCGTTTGGTCCGCATTAGAAAAAGCTAATTTCATTGTATTGTTCAGAGTGTCAGAGTCCCTTAAATTACGCATTGTTCCGTCGTAAAAAACCCTATGCAAAGGGACATCTGCACGACCGCGAAGGTCAACAAGCTACCCGCGGCACAACGACCACCGCCATAAAAAACCCAGCATAATCTAGGGTAGTCAAAAACTCGAGTATACCTCAGCCGACGATCACATGTTGACCTGCGAACCGTTAGCGTACCGAATTTTATAGTTTTACAGCCGTAGCCGCCTGCGAACAAATGCACCTTCCACTCCCACTCTTCCTAATTTTCCACCACTTCCAACACCCTCCAAAACACATCCTTCAACCAATCATAGACAACTTCCTAAGACCACACCCACAATCCGAGCCTTCTTTATTCCAAAATATTGTAACAAGATTAGAACTGTCTGATACACAGAATTGTCTAGTTCACCGAACTGTCTGGAAAACCTAGAACTCCTTCAAACACCGAGCTGTTTAGAGTCACCAAAGGCAAGCCGAGTCTTGCATTTAGAAATGAAGACCGGTTCTCCGGAGTTTGAACATATACAATCATTCGCCGTTAACCCTTACCCAGTCGCGAGCCGATTCTTCCCAATTTCGGGATCGACGCGACACCGCACGCGTCAACGGTCGGAGGTATCGTTGGATCGCTTCGCGTGGGACACCCTGTGCAATTTGGGAAACGACTACGTGGTAGAATTAAAACGTGACACCTCGTGCATGCCTATTCGTTGCACCGTGCGTTGCATCTGCGACACGACGTGTCTCGGTGGGCGGAACACGGCTTGTTCGAGGCTTGACCCCGATCCAGGTGTTCCGTCACTCTCTCCCCCCCCTCTCTCTCTCTCTCTCTCTCTCTCTCTCTCTCCCGCCCCTTCTCGTCGTTCTCGGGCTGTTCTCGTAATAATAGATTTATATGCATAGCTCCCCGCGAGCGGTACAGGTGGTTCCGTAACTACGGGGGCGCGGCTCGGCTCGGCTCCGCTCGGCTCGGGGGTCGCGCAAACCGCTTTGCGACTTCGCAATGCACCGGCGTGATAATTGTATTTTAAACGACGCCGGCTGACGTCACGGCGACGACGCCACCGGTTCAAGCCCCAGGGTATTCATCGGCGACGATGTTCGCGCGCTACCGTGCCGTTGCTCGGCCCTTTGCCCCTTTTGCATTTAAGGGATCACGGATTGTCCGCCGCAGGGCTCCGTTATTTCATTAACGGCAGCGGGAGATGCGACAATTGTTTCGCCGGACACTATGCCCCGGCTACTTTGATCCGTGACACAAATCACCGGATAGACGCTGCGGTTAAATACGGTCGACAACATTTCAATTACAAACTAACAGTGTATATGTCGCCGAGGCGTGGATGGTAAACGTCCATTATTGAAACGAATCCATTACTTACAATCCACTTTTCCATTTCATTTACGTTCCACTTTATCTTCACACCGTGTGATTGGCTTTTCCGAATTATTTTCTTACAGGTCGAAAATATTAACACTAGATTTACGGGACCCGTCATAATGACGGATTCTAATATTTTTAATTCACGAATATTGAGATTGCAAACATGGATTCGTGAGGAATTATTTCACAAATTGATTTCTCCAGGTATATATTATTAAAAAAATGGCTACAGATTTTGATAGATATATTCGTGTTATTTTTATAAGGAAATGTAAAATAGTCATTTTTAGTGCTCCGTAAACCTAGTGTTAACCCTTAGCACTCGAATGGCGATTGTAAGGCGCCATTGAAAATTGCTGTATCATTATTCAAAATATTGTTCACATTATTAAATTTGTTTGTATTTGATAAATTACTAAACGTGTCGGTATTGTACGAGTAAGTTGCACCATTTTTGTATGTATAACATGAAAAAAAGATATATAGAAGAGAAATATTCTAGGTCGGAAGAAATATTTGATTTTGGAGTTAAAATAGCTTCGAGTGCAAAGGGTTAAAAATGTTAGTGGTGCTATAGTATCTCTTTGCTAATATCCATGATGCTTTATAAATAAGTACAATTCATCACGGTAATCGGGTCCCTTACCCTGTGTGCCGAAAAAATGCCCACTCCCTTGAAAGCTTTCATCTGTACGAAGGTACAGCGATTAACGGAGACTGTAATTGCCGGTATTTAGTAATTCCCAGTAGCGTTAAAAGCTCGTGGGTCTGAAAGCAGTCAAACATCAGAGACAGACGCGGAAATTACCCTTTTACGTAGAATAACGAGCCATTGTGCGGTCTTCAACCCCAGTCCACGTTGTGTATTTCAGCAAGGGATTCCCGCGACTTCGTCTACTGCTCCCGACGAATGATGAAACCCCTCGCGGCTGTGTATATTCAGAACCGTGGCCGTAAAATCGTATTGTCGACCGATCGTTTAGCCACGAAAAGTTTCCCCGTGTCCGGCCGCGCGTCGTAAAGCCGCGCCACCAACACGTTGTCATAGTCGCGAAAACTTTATCCCCCGATCCGACGAAACAAACGCTGTCGACGGTAAAAAATAGATTTTTCACTGGCTCCGCAACATTTTCGACCGTCCCAACGGCCCACGGATTTGTTACTAAAATTTGTTCCGTTTCACTGCACCCCCATGTCTCCAAAACTTGGAACGTTAACTTCCTGAGTGTAGCATAAATCCGAAGATTTGTTAACACACCAAATAGATTCTTCTGCAAATTGTGAAACTCGACGTTCCGAATTTGAGTAAGTTGATAATTACTAACTACTGCGAAGTTTAAGAATACAGCGATTTCTCTGTATATGTCGCCAAGGCCTGGACGATAAATGTCGCGGAATTATCCCCACTACCGCTGCCATAAGGGGCCGCGAAGCTCGAGAGACCTCGGACGCCGGGAGTGTAAACATAACGCGGCTCGGTTATGTCTCCTATATGTCCAGTGACATATATCGAGAATTCACTGTACATGAATTGTCAAAAATATAAAAATCCGTGAACGTATTCTCAGCGTATGAATATTATTAAACGAAGACATTTTTGTGGCTGTTTCCCGCAATTGATGGAGAATATTTTTATTTTGCATAAACATTCACCCTCTCGATAATCTTTCGATATCTTCTGCGTACAGTGAAATTACAATCAAATACGAAAGTCATTTCGAACAAACGGCATATGAAGCATTTGTTAATATCATTACCGCCAATTGAAATGTTTAGGTGACGAGTCACCATGTATATCTTTATCAGTGCAATTACTGCATTACCCCGATGCCAAAATTTATTGTATTCGTACGCAATTAAAGAGAACTGATCAATTTCCGAATCAGCTAATGGAATCCGAGATTCAAACGACTTCGCTAACATCCGCGACATATCCGGCAAACAAGATTAATTATACAGAGTTTATCTCTCCCGCTGTATCTCCTCCAATTGTGATGATACGCAAACACATTTCGTATGCATTTTATTCGAAAAGAATTTCATATTCAATATCAATATTGTTAAATATGTAACAATTCCAGCAGTGTTGCTTATCTAACATGAAAAGAAAAAGAATTTAATTTTCGGACTATATCAGAACCCGGAATATTACAAATGGATCAATAAAATAAGATTGACTAAACCCTTAATTACTTAACCCTTTGCACGATTTATTTTACGGGTTTCAGTGATTCGATCTTTTTTTATAGTCCGTAATTTCCTAAGAAAGCAGAAAATTTATATCTACCGCGATTCCTCTGTATATGTCGCCAAGGCTTCGATGATAAACGTCGCGGTATTATCCCCACTACCGCGGGGTATATCGAGAGGCCTCGGACGCCGAGGAGTGTAAGCATAACACGGCTCGGTTATGTCTCCTGGACGATACACTGAATTCTCTATATATGTCGCCGAGGCTTGGCCGATAAATGTCGCGTAATTATCCCCACTACCGCGTGGTATACCGAGAGGCCTCGGACGCCGAGGAGTGTAAGCATAACACGACTCGGTTATGTCTCCTGGACGATACAGTGAATTCTCTATATATGTCGCCGAGGCTTGGCCGATAAATGTCGCGTAATTATCCCCACTACCGCGTGGTATACCGAGAGGCCTCGGACGCCGAGGAGTGTAAGCATAACACGGCTCGGTTATGTCTCCTGGACGATACACTGAATTCTCTATATATGTCGCCGAGGCTTGGCCGATAAATGTCGCGTAATTATCCCCACTACCGCGGGGTATACCGAGAGGCCTCAGTCGGTGAGGAGTGCAAGGTCGCGCGGATCAAAGAATAGTATCTCCTAGCCGATATATGTCCGTGGCTATACCCGTGTTTTGGACATATATCGAGAATTCACTGTGTTGAAAAATAGAAATAGAATTTTATTTCGGTTCAAAGGAAACTAATAGCACACATATATTTTCAGCTCTGATTTTTCAAACTCGGTTACACCTTGGGAGTTTGAACTTAGGGCAACTTGTGCATGTGCCCGGCTCCATGAGTTTTACGAATCGACTTTGTTCCGTGATGTTTACGTGTGCTGTGCAAGCGCGGGTCACTCGACGCTCGTGAATCCTTTGAGAGGTTTGTTCGCAACGTGGGCACGAAAGGGTATAGGTCGAACGTGTCGGCAAACTGTGATCTTTGCATTGTTGGATCCTCGGATGTTCTCTGCGGGGCGTATACACTTCGCTGTGCTCTCGTTCGTCGGTTTAGCATTTCGCTGAGAATAGCGTGGAGCGTAGATACGTGTACAATTGAATTAGAGCATCCCGGAGAAGCCGGTTCTGTGTACGTTGCAGCGTGATTTCATTAGAAAATGGGCGTCTCGATTTTTTGAGGAGATTCACTGTTTTCAGCACACTGTGCGATCCACCGTGCATTTCGTGGCTGAAGGTCCGGGCTTGATCGATACCTACATTTACGAAGGGCTCTACATTTTTTAACCTAATTTCATAATAAAGAGTGAAGAGTAAAGTAGAGTGTTTTCTGTGGCAGTGCATTGAACGAACAAAACAATAATGTTCAATGTTCTCTCAAGTTAAGACATAGAAAAGCGATCCGATCGACCTCGAGACGTTTGCGACAACATTTCCTAACATTATCGACCTGACGACCCAACTCGCCGATTTGCAAACACAGTTGTAACAAACTTGTTGTTCAAACTTGCTCCGAGACTCTTGTACCTGGAAACGAGGCGGCCATAATAATTAATAGAGGTAAGCGAGCAACGTCACCGGATCGAAAGAATCGAGGAAAACATAGTACGGCAAATGCTATAGTCAGAGCCTGAGTGACGCCACGAAGCTATAGTGTAGTCTAACCCAGATAGTGACGTCGCAGTCTTAGTATTAGTAATTTATGAATGGACGCTGGCATGTAATACCATCCATAATTTTGTAAAATGAATTGAAAATGAATGAATTGTAAAATTTTTTGCCACATTTTTATAAGAAACAAAACTTGAAACAAAACTGAACAAAATAGCTTTTTGAGACGCAGGAAATATTTCGAATGCTCGCTATGAATGCTCGGACGGTTCTGATGCATTTATAAACAAAAAAAATTTTTTAAAAAACAAAAAAACAATAATAATTTGAGCAGTGACAAGGGGGGAATCAACTCTTTCATGATTATGTAGAGGAAGGTGTGCCGAGAATATTCCAATTTGTTAAAACTTAAATTAAAACAATTCCAAGAAATTTGAAAAATTTGTTACATTTCATTCAGCATTACTTGTTCAGTAAATTTTATACGGTAATTATTAATACATGGAGCGGTTCCCTATCATGAAAGAACGCTCTTTACTCTAAAGAAAAGAGAACACAAAAAATTGAATAGGAACATCAGAACTCCTGAAAGAAAAAATGCTTCCCGGTGTCGACCCGCCCAATCGCAACGCGTCTCTGTCTCGCGGATTCTTATTTGTTCCGCGCGGGAAAGTAGTTCCGACGGTTATTAACAAGATTGACAAGATCGACAAGATTTAACAAAATTGTTATGACACGCACAGACATTTCCGAGGAAAGACCGTTAGACCTCGGGACACCTTTACAAGGGTCTCGAGAAGGCCCTTTTCTATACGTTAACATTTAAGGCCTAATCTTCACGTGTTTGCCATCCGCGTCGTCCGTGAGGGTTAGAAACTCTAATGCAGACCCCTTGGGCCATCAGTTTGGGAACCCTCAATAAACATAGTTCGCCAGATGACTCGGACAAAGCGACCCTTCTGCCAAGTCCTTGGAAAATTTAGCTTTTCCAAGGAAGCGTTGTTCCCAAACTTGATGGTCCTCGCCCTCATGGGACAAGGGGTTAATGGGGGACAAAATAAAAAGGGGGACACTTGGGCCTTTTTTCGTCACGCTGCTCTGGGGTCTGGCAATTGTCACGAGCTTGTCTATGCACCTACTCTCCGCGTTTGACTTGGGGTGGGGACTTCCTCCAACAGGGGTTGCATAGAAATGACTCCTCCCTCAGGTCAAGCAGCAAATGAGATGTCTTTCCCCAAAAATGGGACCATCTCCCTGAACTGACTCCAGAGCAGAGATCAGACTGAAAATTGTTCTGAAAAAGCACAGTGATCCTCTAAGGATACAATTATCATAGATCGTTCACCAGTCCGCAAGTGTAGAAATGTATATATAGTTGTTGTTGAATAAACTAAAATTGTTACTGCAAAGGAGGGTGTCGAGCCACCGATTCAACGAAATCAGTCAGAACAAAGGTCTTTCGTAGGAGATGTTTTTTCTCGGTCTACTATGGGCCAGCTAACAGAGAAAAAGAGAGAGGGAGAGAGAGAGAGGGTTAGAAAGAGCAGACGGGGAGGCACGTTAAGATTCGAAGCATAGTGAATGCGGCGCGGCAGCGGTGTTGTTTTTGCTGAGTAAACGCGGGACGACATCGACGGTTTCATTTGGCGGAAGCGCAAACACCGATCCCCTGCCAATAAACATTCCCAGCTCTTGGTGGCCGGCCCCGCTTAAGTATTCAAAGCCTGCTCGATTTCCGCCACGCTTTGAGGCCACAGGCTCTACTCTAACCCCCCCAACCCCCAAACCCCGCGTTTTCTCCCTCGTCCCGTGCTTCCATCCGCGAATCGCTCTCCGTGCCTCGCGCTCTGATAAGAAATTGTCGGATTCGGAGAGTGGAATGGGCACCTGCATCCGAGAAATGAAATCTTTGATCTTCCTGTGTTACCGCGGGCTCGTTTCGCAGCTCCACTTTTCTGCGGTGCCCCTTTACTACCCCCTCCCTGTCCCCCCGTCGACCGTGTAAGCATGCAATTATTTTAGAACGATCTCATTCTACCGAGGCGAACGTACATACAGTGAATAGTGTTCCTTCTCGAGAATTCTTTGTCGAGAATTTCTCGAGAAATTTAAATCCAGGGAAATTCTTATGAATCTCATTTATTTTGTAACATATAAATTCTTAAATTCTCTGAAATTATTATTTAAAACATTAGAAAAACTGAATACTGAATTGAGTAATGAGTTTCTTGTTGTTATTAAAGAAGAAATGTCTAAAAGATGAGACAAGATTGTTGTATCCCTTATGAAATATCTGGATAATCCAGAATCTCTGCGAAAAGATTCAGAAGATACATTTTTTTATTTAACATCCAAGGCAAATATGTATAAAATGGCAAAACAAATTCTAAGCAGACTTTTTGGAAAATATAACAATGATTCTTATGAAAATAGTGAAAAACTTTCAGATTCTCAGAATGAGGAACTATCACTGGAAAAACAGTTAGAATTAGAAATTGCAGATAGCCTTCAAGGATTTAGTGTCAAGAGTTTAGCGGCAGAAGAAAATAAATTCCGGAGTCTAACAAAGGAATTCCAAATTTTTGAGTCCACTGAAAAAAGGGCACCCAATCTTCAGCAACTTTTGGATGTTCTGTATACGATAAAGCCAACATCCACACAAAATGAAAGAAATTTTTCTACGGCTACAGATTTTGTTACAAAAAAAAAAGTAGATTGCCTGATTCTACATTAGACGCATTATGCTTCTTACAAAGTCATTTCAAAACAAAAGAAAATATAGACTTACTTCTCATTTCTCGAGAAATGAAAAATGTTGAAAAATCAGGAACGCTAACAGTGAATTCTCGATATATGTCAACAACACGGGTCTTGTTGACACTGATGCTTTCCACGGAAGCCACTATAGTGGCGTACAGTGCTCAAGAGGTTAAACAATGATCGAAGTGAAAAATACACCTCGTATATACAGTCAGTCCCGTAACTGTTCGTACGCTCTTAAAAATCGCATAACTTTGTCGATATTGGACTATACTACTTGAATCTTTTTGAGAAGTTAGAACAATTGGATCACTACGTAAAGTGAAAAAAATTTTTTATAAAAATTGCAATTGGTCGAAAATGCAGAGAAAATACTAAAAGTTGTATTTTGCAACTTTTTTATGTCGACTTACATTGAAAATTTAGAAAGTACGATTTGTATGAATTATACATGTTCTGAGAATTTCATCAAAATCGGTCAACGTCGCAATGAGCTGCAGATGTTCCAAAATGATCACGTAAGGGCGATTATATCATAAATTGATGTCCACGAGAAAATTTATACAAATTTGGAAAGGTGTTGTTTCTGAACACTTTTCTGTGGGCTGATACAATTTTCTGATCCTTGTGATTTGGAATAATTTGTTGAATCAGTAATGAGTAGAATAGTTCGTGCAGCAGCTCGATAATTATTTGGACGACGCAAGACCGCCTAGGAATAAGCTATCAATAGAAAATGGAATCAACTCGATACGAACGGAGTATACAATCTAATTCAGCGACTGAAACAGGTCCTGTAGGGACGGTATTCGAGATAGGTATCGAATAGACTTCACCATGGAGACACACCGAATGAAATCGATATAGCTTCAGACCATCTGACGATGCAGGGTCCACGTTACAGTCTTCGGACGATCTGAGTCCATTGAATTCAATCCTATCGCATCTGTGCGATTCATTCGGTATACCAACAAGCACGCAGCACGCTATTTTTCTTCGTTACGTTCCAATGAATTCTTATCTCGAGCTAAATGCACGCGAAAATTCATCATTCGGAATAACATTTCCCTCACTTCGGAAACCCATCACGCGAATACTTCACGGCTGCATTATAACATTGCACGAGTTCTGTGGTAATCGTTTTTATGCCGCATTAGACTTGAAAAATGAAAAAATTGCTGTAAAATTGATTTTACTGTATCAAATGTCGAGATAGCATTTTTAAGGTTATGTATCAACACTAGGTTTACGGAGCACTAAAAATGACTATTTTACATTTCCCTATAAAAATGACATGAATACATCAATCAAAATCTGTAGCCATTTTTTAAATAATATATACCTAGAGAAATCAATTTGTTAAATAATTCCTCATGGATCCATGTTTACAATCTGAATATTCGTGAATTAAAAATATTAGAATCCGTCATTTTAAAAATAGACAGGCAATTTTTCTTGAAACTAGTTGTACCATCCGAAATCTGATTAGACATAAACAACAATAATAAATTAACTGTCATTGGTGATGACAGTTGGTCATTACTTTGAAATGTACGTTAATTACAAACACTTAAGGTTGTGTAAAATTGAATGAATAAAAATTGGCTTTAAATTTTGAATGCTGCAGCATTCATGTCATTTCGCAGCTCTATGAAAATGAATGCTACAGCATTCGCGTTCGCGAACGTGTTAAAAATCGTAGAAAACGCGAAACTTCGTCGTTCCGATGTTTCCGTTACTCGCAGCGGATTTGAAAGCTGTTCGACCGCAGGATTTTGGTACGCAGGACATGCTTTGGTAGCCGAGGATTCATTCCTCCGTGCGACGAACAAATGTTCGCCTAGTTTCGCCGTGCGAAACAAAGGTGATTCATCCCGGAAACAAAATACGCTCGGCCCGATTAGTCATCCGGCCGTTCTCAGCTGGTAAAAGTCGGAACAATGAGCGTATAATACGCGGAGTATCGTAAATTCGTCGCGAGCACTGCTTCGCGGTCGTAATGAAAGGATTAATAACCGCACCGCAGATTTTATGCATTTAGAAAAGGAAAAGAAAACGAATGGAGCCCAGACTGTGAACCTACTAGAATACTTCAAGATTATTATTGCTAAACTGAGGATTTTCATGGGAATTAAAATCTCTTCGATCTCTAACTCGTTAACTAAAAAATAGGTTCACGCTGTGGGCATAGTGGTAAATCGATTTTATGGCAAACACGAATAAGTTATTTAAAAGCTTGAAAGATTTTTGCATTTCCCTCTTCAAGGAACTCTAACGCTTTGCACTCGAGGCTATTTTAACTCCAAGACGAAACATTGCTTTCTACCTGGAATATTTTATTTACTCTTACAATACCGAAATGTTCAACAATTTATTAAATACTTAAGACTGCCTCACAGTCGCCATTCGAGTGCTAAGGGTTCACAATTTGAAGTATGTTGACTTCAATAAATATATTCTACAGTCCACGCGATGGAAAATATGTAGGCACAGCCTGCAATATAAATCTGTCGTATGATTTCTTTGCAAAGCGTTAGACCGGAAGTAGAAAATTTGATTTCTGTTTTCCAATCAAATTTCACAGAGCCCGGAGCACTTGTGCAAGTAGTTTCTAATAGGCGTTTGGATTGGCCCCGGCAACTAGGATTTGCCTAGAAATACTGTCAACTTTGATTCGATTTGAATTGAACTTTCCTGCGAACCCAATAAACGAATATGGTTGCCGAGAGCCCCGGGGGCGAATGGGTGGCGTAACGAAATTACTCTGTATCGACGATAGGTGCGAGATACGATGTCCGATGCTAGCCAATGATACTTCTCGACGCTGTTCGCGGTAAATTAATACCGGCGGAGAGGCTCGGGATGTTCAAGGCCGGCAGTAATTCGATTCCGGCTCCAATAACAAGCTCCGGGTGTTTATTCGCGGGAACTTCGCCGCTGTTATCGGAACGCGGTCTCTCGTCCAATTTTTCGAAGTCGCCGCTGCAACTGTATAGTTGATAATTCCGTTGCGACGACGCACACTGTTCAAGACAACGCTGAAATGTCGAATTCTCGAAGTATGATGTCTAAAAACAGTTTTGTCGTAGAACATTAGCGATGTAATGTAGTTTCCAATGCTACCCACAATTTTGACTAAACATATTTATTGTTAAAACTGAAGTGTAAACTCTCGAATACAGTGATGTCTTCATATACAGTCAGTCCAATAAGTATCCGTACGCTCTGAACCAGTTAACTGTGTTTGACGAGTATACTCGTCATGAACAAATATTTTCTGTCATGACGAGTATACTCGTCGAAACAGCTATAATTCAAACAGCGGTTAATTTTTGCGACGCAACTTGGGTACACATTTTTCAAAGAGGTCGCAACAACTGACTGGTTAAAAATCGAATAACTTTGTCAATATTGGACTATACTACTTGAATTTTTGTTGAGAAGTTAGAACAGTTGGATCACTACATAAAGTGGAAAAAATTGCGATTGGTCGAAAGTGCGGAGAAAATAGTAAAAGTTGTATCTTGCAACTTTTTTATGTGGACTTACATTGAGAATTGAGAAAGTACGATTTGTGGATCTGTATGAATTATACATGTTCTGAGAATTTCATCAACATCGGTCAACGTTGCAATCAGCTGCAGATGTTCCAAAATGATCACATAAGTGCGAAATTCCATGAGAAGGCCAAAATTCTGCGATCTTCGCCCTTAAGTTTTCATCGTTAGATGTTTGTAGCTCAGTGGAACGTTGACCGATTTAGATGAAATATACAATTATTTATAATTGATACAGATGTACAAAACGTACTTTTTAAATTTTTAATGTAAGCCCGCATAAAAAAGTTGCAAAATACAGCTTTTAGTACTTTTTCTGTCATTTCGACCAATTGCAATTTTAATGAAACTTTTTTCTCACGTTACGTAGTGATCCAATTGTCCTAACTTCTCAAAGAAATTCAAGTAGTATAGTCCAATATTGACAAAGAAAACTTGGATAGAAACATTCTTCTTATTTTTATAAAGTAATGTAAAATACTCACTTTTAATGCTCCGTAAACCTAGTGTTAGGAGCGTACGGATACTTATTGGACTGACTGTATGTCGCCAAGGCCTGGATGATAAATGTCGTTGGCGACACATGTAGAGGAATCACTGCACTATGCGTCCTCAAAGAAACGGCAAACTTGTTGGTAACGCGTGATATCCAGACTTAGAATTACCGTTTTCAATCAGGCGAACTAAAAAAAAAAAAAAAACAGTAGAGATACTTGAAACAAATCCGACATCCAATCTCTCGAGTGGACTGAAAACCGTCTGCGAGCGGAAAATGTTTGTTATCGGAAGATACAAGGAGTAGTCGCGGGCAAAGGGACAAAGAAACGATGTCACTGTGGAAAAGTGGACAGCCAAGCCGGCGTCGAGGCGCGTCGAGGCGTCGGCGTCGGTTCGGCGAAGTTTAATTCACCTTAATTGGAGAGGCAGCAGCAACTTCACGCGCGTATATTTAAAACGGGCACGCGAGGCGTAATTAAAGTTTGACTCCGGGGCCGAAACGGTGACACCGGGTAAAACCGGGAGGATGAGAGGGGGTGGTGCGAATACGAGGGTGCAAAAGTAGCGGGCGGTGGGGGGAGAGGGGAGGAGAGGGGCGAAAGCCGGCGTCTTGATTTCGCGGCACGGAACTGCGAATCGAGGGCTCATCGCTTTTAATGAATCCGCGCCGATCGTGGGAAACGCGGCCGCCTCCGGAGATCTGGATCTAGGTCCCCCCTTTGAGGCTCGCCGAGCCGTATCGAGTTCAGATACGAATTCGCGGCCGCGTTTCGTGCTTATCCACGATGTCCGTTTAAATCACGCGCGGATATTTGCGAGACTTGCCGGGGAAGAACTCATTAAACCAAGTGTTACGTATCCGAGAGTCTGGATCATCTTAACCCCCTGTGCCCTGTTCCGATAAATCCCGTGGAATTTCAGTACGGGTTTTCCAAGAATCTTTTCTGCGCAAATAAACTCGATACGAACCCCAATTTGTTCGGCATCGATTGCTTCTGAAATACGGGGACAGTTTTGATCTTCACGTGCTTGCCGCGTGTGCATTTATCCATTTATTAATCATTTATGTTTACCTTACACACGACGGACGTGAGTAGCTAAAAGAGAAGTCAGACGATAAGCGCGCAAATAGTAACAGACAATTTTAAGTCACGACAACAGACTAGCATGTAGTAAAGTATGTTTTCAAGCCAGACAACAGGTTTCCAAGTAGTTAAAGAGGATTTTCAGCCAGACAGCTGGCTCGCAAGTAGTAAAAGACGATTTTAAATTCGACAGTCAAGCTCGCAAGTAGTAAAAGACGATTTTAAATTCGACAGTCAAGCTCGCAAGTAGTAAAAGACGATTTTAAGTCGGACCACAGGCTATCCAGTAGTAAAACACGAGCTATTGGCTCTCGTACACGTGCTTTCAAAGACTTCGGGAAGAAGATGCTTGCGATACGTGAACACTTTTCCAAATATACAAGAAAAACACGGGTATCTTTTAACGTTAGAGTGATAATGTTCGTATACGGAGAGAAAGGTGTATATTTCCTGTGCGAAACTGAAACTTTCGAAACGGCACGCGAAACGATAAAAATATTTGATATTGTGCACTCAAGGTTCGTTCGGTATTCCGGAAACATCGAAAACAGCCGGTGCCAGGCGAAGGAAACGTGCAGCAACGTTTTCCAAGTGGAACCGATCGATAGATGTAAAATTGAACCGGTCCGGTCCGAACGAATAATGCTCCGTCCCGCTCGCACACAAGAAAATAATTTCGCGTTTGCTGCGGGCCTGTCATCCGCAGCGGAGGTCCGATGTTTTGAATCCTCGTGTGACAGGAAAATTTACTAATACTTTAACATTTTCTAGAAAACTATTAGCTAGCTTATTATTTTTCGGTGCAAAGATAAATTCGGAAACTAGAAAAAATAATGTTGTACTCGCCTTTTTATCACCACTACTTCGAGTCGCGTACAATTTAATGTGCAACCATTGTTGACGAGCAGTGCAGCGCTTGTATCGATAAAAAGAAAATGCTAAATATTTTCAGAAATGCCTTACATTTTCACCGATGGTCACGCGAGCGATCTCCGGATCGCCTGGCATCCAAGAGGAATGCGCGCGACGCCGGAAACGCGTGAACCGTGTTCCGTGGAACACGCGCGGAGATTTCGAAAGTAATCGCACGCGGCCAGGAGCTTGATTACTATTTCGAGAGAGGGGACTTGTTGATTCGTACGCGCGCACCGCGGAAAGATGCTGCCCGAGCGAGCGATAACGAGAATCCATGGAATTCGGAACTCCATCCCGGAAGTTTCGAGCACGGGGAAAACGATCCCGCGGCGCGATGAAAGTATCGTATCCGCGGAAACGGAAACTCGTTCCGCGGAATTAAGGTCCGCTTTGGAAACGCGCCTTCCGACCCCAGGAGTCGACGTCAGGAAACGAGCGTGTAACTGCATTAACTTTGTACGGGTGTATGCTCGTTACCGCTATTATGCTCGCGGTGACGCGCGAATTCATTTTTCGTTCATCTTTCGACGAATCTCATCGCTGAATATTATCTTCTGGTCAATTTTGCAGTAACAAACATTCTTTCGCTGATCATTTCTCTCAATTAGGATTATGCGCTATCCCCACAACCCCGAAGTAGATACCTCATTATTTTAACACCAGATTTACGGAGCACTAACAGTGACTAGTTTGGATTATTTTATAAAAATACCAGGAATATATTCAGGCAGATTTTTAGCTGGCTTTTACTATGATATACGTACCAAGGAATAAATGTGTTAAATAAATTTCCTATAAATGCATTTTTACAGTTGTAATAATTGTAAATTGAAGAACACAAAACCCGTCATTTTGACGGGTCCCGTAAATCTAGTGTTAATCATGCACACCGGAACTACCGGGTGGCTGAAAATGGTTTGTTTCCGATTTTGTACAATTATCTAAATTATAGTATCTAGACTCCAAATGAGTAAGTGCAATTTGAAACAGTGACAAAATTTAAAATACTCTAAGAGTGTTGATATATTGGTGTGAAAAATATAAATTTATATTTAGCCCCCCGTGCAATCGACGCACAAACTTTTTATTTTGCACAAAGAACCTAGAGCCTTAAAGCAGAACTTAACCTAGAGCTTAAACCAAGAACCTTATTAGTGTCTGATAACATCTAATATTTTCATGAGAAATTGTTGTTCAATCTTGCCGTTCCTTTCGAAGCAACATTATCGGTTTAAGCGATCGAAATTACTCGCGCCACGGCGATGTAAAATGTTCTAGGGTTGGAGCGATAAAAATTGAAATTAACGGCCCCGGCATTCGTGGATCGAGGGTTGAACGACTCGGCTCGTGTAACGAGCGGGAAAACGCGAAGATTTGCCCGCTTCGCGAGCCAATATTTTTCTAATCGAGAAGAGCCGGGGGTGCAGGTTGCCGATGGGGAAGGGTGGCAGCGCGCCACCCTGATTCGATTCGACAACGTTCATTAACGGACGGCGAGCGTTCGGCGTTCCTACACCGAGGTTGGTTCTACGTGTATCGGTGGCGGCGCGTGATCGCGATATTTACGATCTCGGGGCTGAGTCTGCGGATAATCCGGCCGCGGGACCCTGTAATTAAGTTTAGTTATGCGCGGGGGTCTCTGCAGGGACACGCGCGTTATCAGCGGGACAAACGCCGACGTTATCGATGACGAGAAACTTTTGTTCGGCTCGGGGCGGCCCCCCGTTTCCGGTGACGATCCAGCCACGTTCACGATAATCAAGGCCGTCACGAGAACCTAGCAGACGTCTGACTAAGGGTTCGTATACGTCGGAGCTGCTATACAAGGTAGTTCGCGAGAAATCTATCTCCCGATAACCCTTTTAGTGCCGAGCGAAAGTGTCGTACCCATGCGAAGAATACACTGGGCCAATTTGACGAATTTGCTGAGTTAATGATTTATTTGCTAAAAGTGATATTTCGAAAATTCAATTTCAAGAATTTTTTCAACTCTTTCGCAATGTAATCAGATCGTTTGTAACGTTTTAGAAATTTATTTTGAGATAGTCTTCTCGCAATGCGAACAGTAAGACGCCATCGGATACGCGACGATATAACCTCGTTGGCACTAAAAGGGTTAGGGTTAGGGAACCTTGTGTGAGAAAGAAATTTTTTAGCACTTTTTCTTTCGTTTAAATCGATAGGAAATTTCATCAGGAATACGTTAACACTAGAACTACCGGACTAGTCAAAATGGCTGGTTCCTAATTTTTTCTTTTACAATTACTGAAATTGTAAAAATGTTTTCAATTTTTTAATGAACCTCTTGTTACTGTTACAAAGCAATATATACGTCAGTCGCATTTATTGCTCGATATTTCTAGTGTTAAAAAAATTAAAACGTGGGGGGAGGGGTGGCAGGGGCGGAAAGCTTGCAAATGTATCTTGCGTGCTTGTGCTGCCATCTAGCGGTTCCGCTTATCAAACAACGCGCAACGCCGAGCACACACCAACATGGCGGCGCCCTTTCCTGTCAAAAACGCTTAAAATCGGTCAACTTCAAACACGCATAACTGTTGAACCAGTGAATTCCTCGCCATAAAACGTCGATTTTTGGAATTTTCTCGTCACGATGCACAGGACTATGTAGTAAAAAGTTAAAAATTTCTGGGTCACGAAGGTGAAGTTTAACCCCAGTTTACCCCCCATTTTATAGAAACGTTAGTTATAAGCGTACGAACTTTAGCAGAAAATTAATAGATGAGCAGACTGCGGATCTTTTGCAAAATAACAATGTTCTGTATCGACTGTGGGAGTTCTGTATCGACTTAATCATTTTCATGCACTGAAAACAACATTTCCGATTTTCTTAAATTTTTCTAATCCTTCACTGTTTTATAATTGTGTTGTGCGACAAACGTTTGGTTGTATAAAAGTAAATTATTTAGAAAACCTACGAAAATGTTTTCCTGCGATGAATTAGAGAGATTGTAATCTGCTGCAGATTAAGGAAAGCGGTGCTATAGTGTTTTCAAGACGTGGGAAATGCGATGGTATTGTTGGAACGCGTTTCAGAAGAACAAACTTCGAGGGAACGCGATGAAATCGTCTATTAGATCACTCGGCAGAAATTGGGCCAAGTTTCGCGCGATAAAAAAGCATAAGCAACTGAATCAAATGTAACACCTCAAAGGGGTTCGCAATCTACTCCGGCTAGCCTTTGAGAGGCGATTGCCGGTCGACAGGTAACGTTAGGGGATAAGCGCGGGCGAAAACCGCTGACGCAATTAAAAAGTAAAAGTGTCACTCTCGTCACGAAATAAGCGGACCGCTTTTCGGGTTCTTCGGCGATTTTCTGCATTCGTTTGAAGTTTTCATCGGCGCGCCGGTGCTCGTCGGGATTTAAAACGAATCGCGTTTAAAATTCTCGTGCTGAAGGGAGACCGGAGAAACTTCACCGTTTTTGACGCGTAATTTTTCGGCGGAACTCTGTGGGTTCGTTTGTGCTCGCGAATATTCGCAGAGTACTCGACGTATACGCGCGGGCAGAGCACGAGCACGAAAATAATCAGGGAATTCCGCGTCTCAGACACTGTTAATGATCTTTTCAACTATCTGTCCTTCAACACTTGGATGGTCTTCATTTCCTGGTCATGGATTTCAATAAAAAGTCGCGCAATCGGGTACAATAAAAAGATCTGCGGTTCTAAAATTTATCAACCCATTTGCATCACAAGGAAATACGATAAGAAGGCCTTTATCACCAAACATTCTTTTAACTATATTTAAGTGCAAAAATGACTACAAGTAGAAGAACTTCATATTTCAGCATCACAAGAAAAAATAAATTGAGCGTATATGTACGCTAATAATGCAAATCGGTTAATCTCCAATTTCGCCTCCGCAATGTTATTCCTTAAAAAAATCCGAGCAATTCTCGTTCGCATAATTTTTTTCTATACCCGTTAATTGTTCACTTCGAGGGGTAATTTCATCCCCTAAATGTGCACAGTTTTATCTGAATCGGTGATTGACGCTCGGGCGATGTTCCTCGCTAGTGGTGGGGACTTTTGACGAAGTCCCCGGAATTGTATTATCATCCGGTCGATCCGCGGGAACGAGGCGCATTTAGGCACACCAGCGCGTATAATAATAGCGTGCATTAACCGGCGTGCGGCTAGTTGATAAGCGCGTAATCGCAGTTGTTTGTTATGCAGGGAATATGTTCATGAGGGCGTTCGGTAGACGGTGGTTGGGGGTTGGGGGTTGGGGGGAGGGGGGCACGAGGGGGGCTGTTAGCGAAACGTAAAACCCGTCCCCCGTCGGCTAATAAACGCTCGGTCCGTCGAACGGGCTCGAAGTTTCGCTCGCAGGTAATCTGCTTGTCAATAGAGAACGCGCGATTTCGTGCGCGAAGGCGTCCGGTAACGAACGGCGCCAAAGGGAATTCCGTTCGGGAGTTAGTTTCGTCGTCCGGGCCACTTATTAACTTCACCAATTAACCCGAATTTTATTGGGAAACCGGCGACCCAAGGCCGACGAACTATACCGACCCTAGCCGACGGGCGTCGCCGCTATAATTGAGCAACGCGACGCTGACCGAATCTCTGCGAACACTCCTCTTTATTTTGCCGATGGTTCCGTGAAATGGAGGTTCAACGTGTCCACGGCAAGAATTTTTCAGCACGAGTTGTTTTGTTGCACGAGCGGAATTACATGAAAGATCTTCGAGCAACAGAAAGACTAACCTGTCTAGAAGACTTACCTCCAGAAACGAGTATAAAAAAATTGATAAATAAATCAGCGAATGGACTTAAATCGATTATTTGTCAGTCGAAACAGTCTCCATACATCCTCTGAATTGATGTAAAAGTGAACCACTTGAGTTTTTTTCGAGAATTTCGAAGAACTAGTTCACTGGACCACGTGTAAAGAAAATTTCAAGAGAATTGTAATCGACAGGAATTGTGAGAACCATGGTAAACATTGATTTCACAACCGAGTCTGTAAGGATATTTTCAAAAATTCGTTTCGCAGATCTGTGCCAGTTACCGTACAGTCTGAAAATTTCACCAAAGATGGACCACCCCTAACGAACCGCGGGTTGCCATTGAAGCAGCGAGGCCATCGAGAAATTATGTCCTCCTCATTATAGGACAAGTGTTATTCAAACTACTGGCTTCTGTTCCCGCGGGAAAGAAACGCGCGATTCAGGGGACGCGGCGGAAATGTCTCGCCCTCGAACCTCGAGTCGCAAATGAACGTCACACCCTCCATGCGAGAGAGATAGAGAAACAGAGAGAGAGGGAGAAGGAGAGATCGTACACGAGAGAATAGAGTGTCGCGTCTGAATTCCTCTCGCGAGCGAGCAAGAATACCCCGGCGAACCTATACAAAAAGGGAAAAAAACGGCATCGTTGCGAATAAAAGGCGTGTCGCCTTGAACCACCCCCCCCCCCCCGGCTCCGGTTCGTTCGCCATTTATTAATGAAAACAGCGGGTCCGTTTTTACACCCCCCTCCCCTCGATCCTCGTTCCACCGTGTTCCGACGAGACTAACGCCTCGCCCTCGTTCGGACAATTTATCCGTTCGTGCGCCTCGCGAAACTGGAACAATGAGCACGCGATGCTGGTACGGGGTGGGGAGGGGGAGAAGGGGAGCGTACCATCCCCCTGATGAAGATGCTCGGCCAATCCGAGGTAAATTGCATTGATAAAGCCCGCGCGGAGACAGACGTCGACCGAAATTGCGTGAAGTATGCGGCCGTTCGACGACCGGTCATGCATCCGCCAAACCTCTCGGCCGAGAGGCTTACACGGTGCGAGCGTGGAAAATCAGGGCCTCTCCAGACCCGCAGACCTGGAACTGACGCTTCTCGCATTAACCAGGTTGATGTAGGGCTGGTATCGATGTCAATTTCCCTCGAAATACTGTGGTAAATGCCCGGTGCGTTCCGGCCGTTCTGCTCCCCGGAAATTCCTGGCCTAGTGAACCATTTTGTCCAGCGAACACTGCGCTCGAGAGATCACCTGCTCCTTCTGCCGAGTTTTCGAAATCTTTTTGAGCTCCTGCAATCTGAACAGCGCGGTGGGACGGTCGATAATTTGTTCGGAAGACGAAGTGCGACAAGTTTGCAACTTGTAAACAAATGAACTCGATCGTAAACCTCTGGTCGAACAAGATCCGAGTTAGTGTTCCTGATTTCTCAACGTTTTTCATTTCTCGAGAAATGAGAAGTAAGACTATATTTCTCGATAATTCTCGAGAATTTTTAATGAAATTCTCAGGGAATTTCGCCCTTACGTGATCATTTTGGAACATCTGCAGATCATGCCAACGTTGACCGAATTTGATGAGATTCTCAAAACATGTATAGATCATATAGATCATTCATATAGATCTACAAATCGCACTTTCTAAATTTGCAATGCAAGTCCACATAAAACAGTTGCAAAATACAACCTTTACTATTTTCTCTGCACTTTCGACCAATTGCAATTTTTGTAAAAAATTTTTTTCACTTTATGTAGTGATCCAATTGTTCTAACTGCTCAAAAAAATTCAAGTAGTATAGTCCAATATTGACAAAGTTATGCGATTTTTAAGAGCGTACGAATACTCACGGGACTGACTGTATATACGAGGTGTATTTTTCACTTCGATCATCGTTTAACCTCCTGAGCACTGTACGCCACTATAGTGGCTTCCGTGGAAAGCATCAGTTTCAACAAGACCCGTGTTGTTGACGTATATCGAGAATTCACTGTTAGCGTTCCTGATTTTTCAACATTTTTCATTTCTCGAGAAATGAGAAGTAAGTCTATATTTTCTTTTCTTTTGAAATGACTTTGTAAAAAGCATAATGCGTCTAATGTAGAATCAGGCAATCTACTTTTTTTTTTGTAACAAAATCTGTAGCCGTAGAAAAATTTCTTTCATTTTGCGTGGATGTTGGCTTTATCGTATACAGAACATCCAAAAGTTGCTGAAGATTTGGTGTCCTTTTTTCAGTGGACTCAAAAATTTGGAATTCCTTTGTTAGAGTCCGGAATTTATTTTCTTCTGCCGCTAAACTCTTGACACGAAATCCTTGAAGGCTATCTGCAATTTCTAATTCTAACTGTTTTTCCAGTGATAGTTCCTCATTCTGAGAATCTGAAAGTTTTTCACTATTTTCATGAGAATCATTGTTATATTTTCCAAAAAGTCTGCTTAGAATTTGTTTTGCCATTTTATCTGCCTTGGATGTTAAATAAAAAAAATGTATCTTCTGAATCTTTTTGCAGAGATTCTGGATTATGCAGATATTTCATAAGGGATACAACAATCTTGTCTCTTCTTTTAGACATTTCTTCTTTAATAACAACAAGAAAGTCGTTACTCAATTCAGTATTCAGTTTTTCTAAAGTTTTAAATAAGAATTTCAGAGAATTTAAGAATCTATATGTTATAAAATAAATGAGATTCATAAGAATTTTCCTAAATTTAAATTTCTCGAGAAATACTGGAATTTTTCTCGAGAAATGAGAAATAATCAATTATAAAATTTCTCGAGAAGGAACACTAATCCGAGTGCTATTCGTTTCTTTGAAATCGTGGCAAAACTCCAATTGTTCTACGGTCAATATTTAACCCTTACCTAATGGTGCCCGTATTGCTGTATCAATATTCAAAATATTTTTACATTATTAAATTTGTTTGTATTTAATAAATTACTACATTACATTATTGCCTATTAAAAATATTCCAGGTCGGAAGAAATGTTTTGGAGTTAAAATAGCTTCGAGTGCAAAGAGTTAAGCATTACGTTATGCATGCGATAAATATAAATTTTCCATTTCTACTAGGAGCTCAGCCCCAAAAAGAGTTCGAATCATTCCATCCGTGGATGGAGCGATACGTCATCGAATTTGTTAAAAGTGTTTTTATGATTTCCGTAATTGCGCAAAATTCGTGAACACTCTCTAGAATAATGAAGCGACGTCAACGAGAGTATCCTAGTTGCATTAGAGCTGCAGCGGGTGATTCAATCGCCGCGTGGATGACCATTGTATTTCGGAAAATTGGAAACCGGACAGAAATTTCGAAATAATTGGAATCTATCAATTAGAGGCTATCCTAAATCGACCATCGAGTTAAAAACGCCGTGCTTTCGATAGTGTACCGGGCGGGGTCGCATGCCGCGCGGAAATACAATTAAACGAAATGTCATATCCGTTTAACGAAGCATTAATTAAAACGGATTGACCGGCCGTGCCCGTTTTCTGTAACTATTACATTTCCTGCCATTTGTCAATAACCTCGGGGTGAAAACCGGCGTTTTTGCGCCGAAGATTTACCAATTTTGAAATTCGACTTTCTCCAAAATGGTACTCTCAAATCAAAAAATTGTGCTGCACAGTTTTCGACTTATTTTTTCGCGTATATCACCCTGTATATTTTGCTGTATTACGAACATTCGCAGCATCAACGGGAAAACGACGAATGGAATAATACGGTGATTCCGGGGAACGACGAATAATCCGCCGGCGAAGCTGAAGAGAGTTTCTGAAATTAGTTATCACGTAGATCGCAGGTTCAACAGAGTATACCGGGTACTTTCTAAAATAACGGTTTTATCCCATAACCATTATCGTATTCATGAAACACGGGTTCCATCTTTGCACAATGCGAAGGATCGACTGCGTGTGTGAGAGCACGTCACCCACACGCGTACAATGTCGATGCAGCGTTTCACAAGAAAGAAAAAAAAAAAGAGTGTACACGCGTGGCTTCGCGGTATACCAGAGAGCGGGGAGTACGGGCCTGTGCGTGTAGGCCCGTGAACAATATGCGTGGCAAACAATGAGATGGTCCATAAAAAACGCGGGGGAAGCTTAATGGCGACGTGTACGTGTCACCCGGTGAAATCGATACTCCGTTGCCTTTTTTCTTTTCCCTCGCGGTGCTCTACTCGCCCGTTAACCTGAATAACATCGAGGTCTCGATACCGAGCGCGTAAACAGAAATTAAAAAATAAATTAATTAAAAAATTGCTTGCCCGTCGCGTCGTTGTCAATTTGAATGTCCCGCGGCATCTAACACAATATCGTCTTAGAGCTGTCTTAAAATTTGAAACAAATTCTGATTTCCTGTATCTTGCAATTTATTTTGTAAATAAGTTACAAGAATTTTCAGATTGTTGTCGTAGCGGATTGTATCAGTCTTAATGTTTGCAGGTGAAGTACCATGTCGCATCTAGTTATAACAGTTTCGCGGTCTACCGACAAAAATTATTTCTCGTAAAATGGCAACTAAAGGCGAACAATTTTCGAATTTATACCAAGCATAAGAATGTTACTGTCGCCTAAAAATAGTTTCGCCTAAAAATAATTTGAAACGTGAAATAGCTTACTAGAGACGAACACTTTGAACGTCAAGATTTCCCCTAAAATATAAACAACGATCTGAACCACCAGAATGAAATAAATCTGCAGTACTCATTTTCAACGGCCAAACGACGACTGCCTTTATTTTAAAGACTAGCTTTCCACACTAGCTTCCAAAATGTGATACCAGAATGTGATACCGTGTAGCATTTCAATGAAGCGGATTTTCATCCTGTTCATCCGGCACGTAAAGTCGAACGTTATTCATTTCGCGACGGCGACATAATAAATCGCTTTTCCGCGGGTTGTCGCGCGAAAGAACATCAAAGTTGCGGCCGTACGGCTGCTCCAAGATGGAGGCAGATCCTAAGAGCAATCGACCGTTCTACGTACACCTGCAAGCGACTGTATCTCTTATTTTCGTGGCGTTTTGATGTATCGATGGGACCGCGCCGGTGACAAGATGTTGACGCAACGTCGCGGATGGAATTTTATTCGTACACGCTGTCAGCAATTAAACGTGACAGAATTTGTTCAGTTTCGAGCTGAAACTGCGGCGCGATTGAACTTTGTTTAGGAATTCCATTTGACGACTAGCCCCGTGACAGCGTACATGACGGAAGCTCGTTTTTTCGGGGACCGTTTCGATATTTTCAGACGTTCTGCGACACCATCGAACGGGCGTTGAAGGACATCTTTAAATGCATTTGCATTTTTAGTATGTGCTGACACGTCCCTGACACGTTTTATGCTTCTTTATGCGAAATAAAAATGTTGCGGGTCAATTGGAAGAATTATTCTGTTGAAAATATTCGATCTTTCCAAAAGTTCGTTTCGCTTTCCATTCATGCGCACAATATAACTGTGTTGGAGAAAGCTAAGGCAGTAATGAAACGTTAACGAACTTTAACCTCTGACATCTCGGAAACCATTGTCAATCGAACGAAAACATTTGCGCCGATCCGTGTCGGGTGCCCCCAAAAACGAAATTGAATTTGCAACAGGCCATTCGATAGCTTATCCAAAGAAGTGCCAATTTTCAACCCCAAATGTCGACATGGGGTGTAGTAATGGGGTGACGAAGAGAATCAGGTTTTCCCGTAATTTCTCTTATCCTCCTCAATTGAAAATTCTGAAAAAAATCGGACACATTTTTGCTATTCGAGTGCACATCTATGAATTATTTCAGAATTTTCAGCTTCGAAACCGAATTTTAACAAATAAAAAAAGTTTTGAAGTACCGGTTTCTCGAAAGAGTTATGAGATACTAAATTTCTATTTTTAGTTTCAGCATCTCGCTATGGTTGTTAACTTATAATTCTTCAGGTTTTTCAATTGAAGAGAATTTTTCACTCTATTATTACCCCCCATGTCGATATATAGGGTTGAAAATTGGCACAAAGTATTTTCTTTGGACAAGCTATCGAATAGCCTATTACAAATTCAGTTGAGATTTTCCAAAATCGAGGGTCCCAGACGCACAGTAGTCCCAATCGACGAATTAGGAGGAAAAAATACTAAAATAATTTTTTATGTTGAGCACAATACCATTATTTATATATTTTTTAATTCTAAATTGAATGATGCCATAACGAAATCGATGCGATTAATAGTTTTCGATATATGGTGATGCAATTTATGATTAAAAAATTTATAACTTACTGGGACAGATGATTATTTTTCAATTTAGCATTCCTCTGATGATAATTCAGTATTCTACTTGCCCGTGAGCATCGGAGGGCGCCGTTGCCCGGAGCCGTGCCCGCGGGCACCCGTTCGATTTGAAAAATGTTGACCTCCTGTACTTTCTGGCTCATTCTCTAAATCATTTACGAGCATATGACGATTCTTGGTCATATGTCCCGCCGAGTCATAGCACGCACTCTGTCTACAAAAAAATTATTTCTCACAAAATGGCAACTAAAGGCGAAAAGCTATTGAATTTATATCGAGTACAGGAGTGTTACTCTTGCTTAAAAAATAGTTTCAATTAGTAACATTTAGTAACTTGGGTTCTGCACTCCACAAAACGTGGAATAGCTTACAAAAGAAACGAGGACCATGTGTATCAAGATGTCCCGAAGTAGAAATAATAATATGAGTCAATAAATTGAAATAAATTTGTAGTTTCATATTTACCTTCAACTGTGGAATTCATATTATTACGAATATAAAAGTATTTATAATGCCAGGTAATCGGAACACACGTTTTCACATACACTATTTCGCGACAAGCGATCGAGTAACCTAAAACAATTATGCGTTGCGACGCGATATCTGCGTTCGTCGTTCGTTTCATTGTGAACGAGACTAATGCCAGAGGTCACTTTGTGTCTCTGTGGGATGTATAGTACATAAGATATTCATTGATACGTGTTTTTCTTTATCTTTAATTTTTAACTTTTTTCCACCTAATTCATCGATTAGGACCACTGCGAGACGGAGAGAATTTTTTCAAGCTGTAGACATCTGCTGCGAACGGAAAAGCCCCTAGTAACTGAATCGCGAATAGTGAATAAATGTCCCCGGGTCGGTCGGTCGATCGATCGATCGATTATACTGGCGACCGTGCGAAAGACTATTACCGGCCCGTTCTCGTTGGCATTAGGACAAATTAGAACCGTGCTTGGACCGTGGAATCAATTGTTGGCCCGTAATTCCCAGTGGCCAGGCTCGCCGTTGTCTCCGCTCGATGTAATGACCGAAACCGTGCAATTCCGGCACTCGACGCTCGGCTACCGGCGTCGAACGAATCCCTTCGGTCGATCCTGCTGCCTGCTTAATTGCTCCTCATCACTGTCTCGCGTAATTGGTGTCGAACCGTGAACGCACGAAGACAAGGAAGGAAGCGCCTAACGAACTGTCGCACCGACGCCCCTTAAATCCCGTTTTCGTTCCCCGGGCTGAAAACAATCCACCGACGTACGTGACTCGGAAGACACTGGCCTGCCTCTCGGATCCACCTCGATTTCTAGATCGACGGACATTCGTCACGATCCGGACCCTCCCGGATCGTTAATTACGCGTGTCGGACTACCGAGACGGCAGACTTTTAATTCCTCCAACCTCCGGCTACAGTGAATTACGGATCCGAAAGTTCCAATCACGATATCAGCCCTACCCTTTTCCCGTTGTTTATTAACCTTTTAAACGGGGCTGACGAATTCGTTCGTCATTCACCCATTTATTGGACGATGACAGCTCGAAGTGATGTTATTCAATTTTGTTGATACTAAAATCGAATGAACCAGCTTAAATAATTTATTTTGTTCTGAGGGAAGGTGACATTGCGAGATGTTATGGAGGGGAATGGGTTGGAAATAATTACCGATATCAATTTACCGAAGTTCTTTCCTGAATCTAGAAGTTCCAATCACGATATCAGCCCTACTCTTTTCCCGTTGTTTATTAACCTTTTAAACGGGGCTGACGAATTTGTTCGTCATTCACCCATTTATTGGACGATGACAGCTCGAAGTGATGTTATTCAATTTTGTTGATACTAAAATCGAATGAACCAGCTTAAATAATTTATTTTGTTCTGAGGGAAGGTGACATTGCGAGATGTTATGGAGGGGAATGGGTTTGAAATAATTACCGATATCAATTTACCGAAGTTCTTTCCTGAAAATCTTTTAATAGAATTGTTTAATGTTACATCTAGCATGTCTTATCCACTACTTGGAAGATACTATAATTTATAAGAATTTGAGGATTTACAAGAATGCCCACCCGGAGCTAGGTTAAGGTAGGCCAAGGAATTTTTAAATGACCCTTGGTCCACCCTAAGCTAGCTAAAGGTCGACAGGCAGCTCTGGAGGACTTCTGGTCATCTCCAAAGTAGGCAAGGGTAGGCTAGGGAATTCAGGTTAGGCTAGGGCAGCTATGAAGGACCTCTGGTCAACCCCAAGCTAGACCATGGCCCTTCTGGTCCCGGAGCCCTTCCACTCTTGCCGAAGCGCCCGGCCCGACTGACTGACGCGCGCTCGCCGAGCTCAGGTGCGCAGTGCGCAGCGATGCTCCACTCTCCCCACCCCAATTCATTTCGGTAGATCTCAATCGCTGTGATAGTAATTTTGATAGTAATAAATTTGTTATTTCTAGCTTTTTAATGTTTGTAACCATTTCTTTTAGTAATAATGTCAACACGCATTCCCTTGACCATCTTATCATCTAATTTTTTAGTAAAAATGGATAATAATACTCGAGATGCAGAGTAACTTTTAAAGCATATCTTGAACATTTCAATACAGGATGTAAGAAAACCACATATTCTGTTATCGAACGAACCAAAATTTTTGCAATCTGTCAATTATTTCTAATTTTTTTATCGTGCTAAAGACAGAACGATATACAGAAAATCATTTGAATTGAAATTGCCGTCATTTTCTAAATAATCAGGATTTTTATTCCCCTTTGGTATCAGATATAACCACACTCACACCGATTAATAAACAGCCTCATCTTTCTCATTCCACACGTTGTCCAAAGCATACTCTGTAAAAGAATACACTACAACTCACGCAATTTTGATCATTTCTACTTTAAAGAAATCGCACATGTACTCCAAATATCAATGATTATGTGTGCAAAACAACACGCGTGCCAAGGGTTCAATAGTTTTTCCGAAAGAAATTCCTAAAAATTCACGGGAAAACAACAACGAAACAGAATTTTCATTCGGTTCGAAAGAAATTCATAGCATAATCATAGACTCTGTTCAGAATCTTCGTCACTAGTCTCTGTCTGAATGTTGTGGTACAGGGGTTTAGCTCGAAATTAAGTCGACCGAAACGATCGGGGCAGACGGGAATTTTCTGACGCGTCAGGCCCGACCCGAGATTCCTTTGATCGTTCGCAGATTGCATCGCGAATTGCTCGCCGGCGGGAAATCGAATTTCCTGGGAATCGTCGATACCGGCGAGCCTGGCCGAGCCCTTTGCGTGGATTTCGCAGCTCTCCGGCATTCGCAGAGAGTCGGAGCTCGTTAGAACGGAACACGCGCGTCCGATACGCGTCGTTGGCCGGCGCGAGTGCATTTTCGCCTCTGCGCTGCTGCACGCACGTTGTAAATTTTCACGGGCTATGAGCCTGGAAATCGACTCGCCGCCGCAATCCCAACCGAAACGCGGGTTCCGTGCCGCGATCCTATCGGAATCATGTGTAATCGGTTTATCTTTGACTCGGACGATCCCTTATCCCCGCAGGGTGTCTATTTCGTCTCAATGCGATGATATATCAGGGACGTATATGTAATCAATCATTTTGAAATGTGAAACAAACTTTGTAGTAAATTCAGGTTTCATCAGGATCATTATCAAGGACAGTCATCTTTCCTGCAAATTTGCAATCTCCCTCTTATAGAAATCCAGGGTTCGTCGAGCAAAATATGACTCGAGGTGCCTCGTTACATCTTCTTTTGATCTGATGATAGTGGCCCGCAACTAATCAATTATTTCGAAATCTAAAACTAACTTTGCAGAACATTCAAGATTTATTTCTTTATTTATTATATAATCTCCATCATTGTACAGTTTGCCATCTTTCCTGCAAATTTGCAATCCCCCTCTTATAGAAATCCAGGGTTCGTCGAGCAAAATATGACTCGAGGTGCCTCGTTACATCTTCTTTTGATCTGATAATAGTGGCCCGTAAGTAATCAATTATTTCGAAATCTAAAACAAACTTTGTAGTACATTCAAGTTTTCACTTCTTAATCTATTATACAGGGTGGGGCATTTAAATGGGAACACCTAAATATCTCGGTTATTGTTAGTCGTACAAAAAATCTCCACAGAATAAAGTTGTACTGTCTCGAGGGGCGAATTTGATGATGGTAAAAATGTTTTCTCAAGGTCATTTTTTTACAAGCTTTCAAGGTCATCGATATTTCTTTAAATGGAATCATATATTTTTATTATCGCTATGAGATAACCGAGGTCAAGACGAATCCAACGACCTGTAATATTATGACCTTCACGTGACCTTGAGTTTGTTATCGCCAACGATTTCACACCATACATTTGTGAATACGGTACATTGTTACCGTGCGTCGGTATATTTCTCTATTACGTTAAACATAATTTGTCGTACTAGAAAAATAGCGATGGTATAAGTTATTTTTGTATTTATTTTATTTGATTTTTATTTTTGTATTTGTTATTGTTTTTATTATTATTTTTTTTTTATTATGTTACGAAATGTATTTTTACTATATCTATACTTTAGTTTATTTTATGTTATGCAACGTCCGAAATGCGGATTATTATTTGAGTTTATTTTACTGTATGTGTTGTTAAGTTAAATGACGATATCTCTCTCTCTCTCTCTCTCTGGCGAGTAGGGTGCGTGTGGTAATTTAGGTTAAGTTAGGTTTAAGTAGGCTACGAGCGGTTAGGTTTAAGAGATTGGAAGGGGATAAGAATTTGTAACCCTGAGGGGATCGAACAAACTATTCATTCATTCATTCGTTCATAAGTTATTTAAGATGCAGAATTATCCAATATCCAAAACAGATTTTCCCCGAATACATGTGTGATCGTCCTCGGTCCAATTGAACAGCGCGAAATCAATTGTCAGCCGCAATTCCCCAACCGCCGGTTTCGTGAAACGTTTAAGACCCGGGAAACACGTTTCGGGAAGCATTGGGGTCACATGGTGTCCCATAAGAGGTTGCTAATTGCTCGGCAACGCCCATTGGCCTGACTACAGGCGAAGTTCGAGCTTCGATGGTGAATCGATCGACCGTTCTCAGCGAAGTTCTTTCTCCCGTGGAATCCGCTTCGACTTCGTCGCCGGGGTCCATTAGCATCGTAAACAACGATGCTAAATCTGTCGTTCTCTCTCCCGACGAGCTCGCTTGCTCCTGGAAACCGGAGGAACTCACCTTTTTCTAGTCGGGAGACCGACGTCGTCGTCGGACTGCCATCAGGGGCAGCTCATAAATCGTCCTCACGACTCCTCTCTCGTTTCTTCACGACCCACTTCTTCATGGGAACGGCACCTCTCTGACGATGTCTTTCATTCGTCATCCGAAGTGCCGCTGTAACGTAGACGCGCAGAATGTTTCTCCGTTTTTGAGCAGCGCGCTCGAACCTCCATTCGATTTACCAAATCCCTGTCGCCAGTCTCCTTTACTTCTGCTCGATCGATTTTTACTTTCTGACGTTAACCCTTTGCACTCGAGCGGTGACTCTGAAGCACCACTAGAAATTGTTGTGGCATTATTTCAAAGAAATTACAAAAAATATTGCAAAATATTTTTTACATTACAAGATTTGTATTCAATAGATTACTAAGAGAATAAAATGAAAATATTCCAAGGCGGAAGAAAAATTTAGTTTTACGATGAAAATAGCGCCGAGTGCAAAGGGTTAAGATGTCAAGGTGGACCATCATCGTGTTTCTTCCCGAAGACCACTTGTCAATTTTCAATAAAATTGTACAGGCTGAGGCACTAACTATTGCCACCTAAAATAACTCCGAAAGCGTGATGGTGGCAGAAAAGTTTTCGAAACAAAAGATCTACAAAAATCGGTGCTCGTAACCGAGCGAATCTGGGAATAGATTCTACTCAAATACGAAAGCAACGAGATGAGAAGAGTCTGCCTGAAAATGGAAAAAGAGCGGGAAGGAGACTCACGATAAAATATAAATGTTGCGAACGCGTTGCAAAGAAAGTTTGCTCTGCGAAGAGATTCGTGAACGAAATTCGTGATAGAACGTGGAATGAAATTTCCGAGTGGAAGCGCGACGATGATAGAACGTTACTATATCGTTGAATGTACGTAATATCGCGCGGAGTCATGCGCCAATCAATTTCGATCAGGAAAACCGCTAAGCGTCATTACTAATGACGAAGTCTGTCGCTTTATCTCTCGGCCGGCCTCGTTAGAGTTTCGTGCACGCCGAGCTCCATTAGTAGAAAGTGCATACGTTACGCAATGCGAAACCGTACCGTTAATGCGCGTTATCCTCAGGATTCCCCTCGTTCGAACCAATTTACAGGTATTTGCAGAATACACGACGAAAGCTGCGCACTGTCTACGAAGGATTACCGCGATCGTTGCGCATCGCGTTCATCAGCCGGCGCAGGGACACGTTCTCGTTGCGGGAATTGAACGTGTATCATCGAAATCCGATGATCGGTGTGCCGGCCGTCATCGATCTTAACCCAGCGGGAACAATCTAAATTGTAATGGAGCGGCCATTGATGTGCTCGCAGCACGTTGCAAATCTCAAATTACTTAACGTTACGCTCTGCGGGACGATGGAACCGACAAAATCGAATGACTATCGAGTTGGCCTTGAGGTTCGATTCTACTCTAATTCTAGAAAATACGCTCGGCTACGTTAGATATCTCTTTCTATTTATCAACACTTATCATCCGTAAACAATGTCAAACAGTGTCAAAATTAATACAGTCGTAATCGAAACTGCTGAGTTAAAGCTTGTTGAACTCTTTCGGATCCTGCAAATCTCAATGAAGCAATAGTATTAGGAATAAAATTCTGTTTAAAATAGGATTGTGCGTGGCTGTGCGTAGTGCTATTACTGCACAGAAAATATAATAAAAACAACCGGTTTAAGAAGAAATACTAAAAAGAACTATTTAAGAGAACGTCCTATCTCAGAGAGAAGGGAGTGTGCGATAATAAATTATTTATTATTATTATCCCGCTAGGGATTAAGTAGCTCCATCGTGAAAATGTCCTAAAATTAACGGAAAATCATAGTTACCTAGCAGGAGGAGCCAAAGAAGATTTTCACGAGGGAACTTCGCAGAGGAAGTTCCTCGTGTGCCAGCGCGCTGCCATAACCAAACAGCATTATCAGGCGGATGACAAGGCGGGCGAAATTTTCATAAAACGCGAATAAATTGACCGAGGTAAACCGAGCGAGCAAGAATCGCAAACACCGTTCGGCTCGTGAAGTGACGATTGTCCGCGCGCCACTGTAAACACCTGATTATTTCATTCGATGGGGCAATAACGCGGCGCAAACAATCGTGGCGGATCAATTATTGAAGGGTTATCGATTCGCCGGGGGAACGAACGGGACGAACGATGTATATTTAATCTGCGGAAGAGCCGCGGCCAGGAAAAGTTCCGCGACGCGCGTTCTAGACGGTCTTCGAGGCGTCTGGAAGCAACAGTTTGTCCTTAACGATTATAGCCTAATTACGGGAGCCGGGTCGCGTTTCGACGTCGAGGAACCATAATTTATGAATGCGCCCGGCGAGCTTCCCGCGAGAACCGTCGCACAGTGGTCCCAAATCGCCAAAACGTGGTGAAAACCTCACAACTTCTTAAAAAATTATTGGTTCTGCTTGAAAATTGGCATTAGGCCGTTTTTGGGGTCGGGTGGGATCACGAATCTGAACTTGAAATTAGAAAATTCGCTGTCTCATATTGACCTAAACGAGGGGAAAGACTAATTCTCCGGATAGCAAACTCTACCCTTTGTATTGCATAAAGTAGGTATTCTATTCGCACTTCATGGTTCCCAAAGAAGAAAGAATTGAAGAATTGCTGGTCTTTTTACGTACAATAAGATCCCATAATAAAAAATATAGGTTTCCATTTGAAAAAACAAAGTCGACCTTCGAATGACCTTGAAAACGACATCCAAATAAAAAACTGATACCGCCTTGGACACTTGTTTTACACTTTTTTAGTATCTTTCATACTTTTCGAGATATTCGGCTGGAAAGTTTTCAAATGAACAGCCATAAAAACAGCGTTCGTGTTTGAAAAATATAAAAAAATTTCGGATATATGATTCTTTATAAAAACACTGACGTTCTATTCAAAATCTGTTTAAATTTTACAGAAAGGCTCAGTGCATATCTCTCACAGTTTGACAAGAAATGCAAGGAAAGCACATAAAATACCTACTCTGCGTTACAAAAAACAGTGCCTCGACCACAGAGGCACTTAGGGGCAGCTGATTTTTTTTAGAATTGCAAGATAATACTATGTAGCAGAAGCTCCAACAAGTTTCAGCGCTAGACCGTGCGAGACTTGCAACTTTTACTCTAAATCGTAAAAATTGATGCCTTCACTTTTGCTCTCTCTTTGCATACATAGTTATCAGTTAACAGTAAACATTTGGCACTAAAAACTATGCAACTTACCTCCACAAACAGCATCCGTAATGCACAATTAAAATCGAAACGTTTCAACAGAATTTGTACACTGTGCACTTGAAATTCGCAATGCGCTTCACAAGCTTAAAAAGGTATGGTCTAATGAACTCGAAGTTCGGACTGTGACTGTTGGTCAGCTATAAAAAAAAACGACCTTTTTGTTGACCCCGACTTAGAAACACTCTTAGAGTAACCAACCCCATACTTAAAACTTACCTAACTGAAAGTTCGTATTTTAGGTTTTGGCCACGTTTTCCGGCTTTGGGACCACTGTGCGAAATGATCTAGACACCGTGTCTGACATGTTCACGCGAACGTTTATTGAATTCGTGTTTTCCGTCCGTTTGAAAAAATGTTGTGTAACAAAGTGCACAATGGGAGATTAAGATATTAAACGACGGTCGAAACAGGTGGTCCAGTTACAAAACTGACGTTCGCGAATGGATAACTATGGACGACTTCGCGACTCCGACCTTTATCCCTTCGGAACGGCAATCCGTCACTTGGAGACAGCGAGCGAGCGGCGACGACAAACCTTCGGTAAAGGGACGTCTGAGGAGCCTCCACGAGGTACCATAATCCGACGATGATGAATCCCCTTGTCCTGTAATCCGTTCCCGTCAATCATCCCGGATAAAACTTCATTACCTGATAATAATAGAGAAATAGATGGATCCCCGTCATCCATAACGCGCCTCGCGTGCTGCCGTCGCTGGAATATCGGCTCGTGAGAACAGACCTTTAATTCGCGCTTAATTCTCGGCGTAATCAATTTCACCGAGAGGAAGTTAGCCCTTGTGATTTTTTTAAGTCTTATTTTTTGACGGGACTGCACGTGTATGCATGAAAATAGGGGTTCAGACGGTGATTCAGTTAGATCAAACATGATTTCATCTACTGTACCAACAAATCAATTTAAAAACTTTTTATCAGTCTAGACATTTAACTTAGAATAACTGCTGTTATTATGTTACGACTTATTTAAATGTCAATCTATTCCAACTTGCAAGTCCTATTTGTAGATAATATCTACCTCTTGAACAGTAGTGCGTTTTGCACAAGGTTTTTATTATTTATGAACAACGATGTTGTTTTAACTCGGTCTCGTTTTATCTCATCCCTTTATTCGTTTAACTTAACAAGGGCCATGTTTGATTGAGATGATGTCAGTTTTTATTCGACCACGTTTCAGTTAACTGGTACCATTCCGACTGACACGAACTCTCGCAATAGACTGCATAATTTTATTTCGTTGTCGGATTATAAGCATGCGGGATCGTTTAAACGATTCCATGATTGACAAGTTTCACTCGCAGAAATGCAGTTGCATTTTTCCGATACGAGCGGACACGAATAATTGCGCTAAATTCGATTTTATTTTAACGATCTTTTGTTTCGATGTTGTTTTAATGTTTAATTAATGGATTCCATCGATGAAATCGTGATTGATATTGATACCTTGTGTACGGAGGATATGTTTCCAAATAATTTTGGATGCATTCAAACAAATGGCTATCGATGTTTATCAGCTCCATTATGTTTGATATACATTTCCCATTATACGTATAATAAGCATTAGTACGCCGGAGTAAAGCAATATTGATACGCAATAGAATCTGTTTGCACAGAGTAAATCAAGAGAAACAGAACGTCGGAACATCTCGATTGAATATGCTAAATTACGTGCAATGCTACGTGAATTAATAGATCCATTAATAGACCTGTTTTCAATCTCCGTGCAAAGGTTTCTGGAAAGTAATTCAAATACATTAAATCCTGCATTATATGAACACCCGCTATGTGAATGCCCTATTGTATAAACACCTGTTGTTTGGACTGTCTGTTGTATGGACAGTGCATTTCCTATTAGAATACTGTATGTAAATACAGTAACAATAAACGTTTACATATTTGCTTCTGCAGGATGAAATCTATTACAATGATTCAGTATGAAATTGACGTAGTATTTCGAACCATAGGTACCATTTGGTACCTATCGTGTCTTTGAAACTTACGCGCACAGTATTAAAAAGTAAATAACTGTTATAACCAAAAAGAAAAGAAAAATCATGGAATAACAAGTATGTCATCGACTAAAATCTTATTGGTTACAAATAAGGAGTACAAGTAAAATAAAGTAAATAGTAAGGTTCGATTGAACTGATTTTTACACCGAGCTATAGTTTAGGAAACAGTTGACACCCTCTATACATTTACGAATCTATGACCAAAAACTTCATACATTTCGGAGAAAGTTGTAAGTTTGAATTTACTATGGATTTTTACGATTTTGAGCTATACTGTGCGTCGAGTAAAACGCGGATCGAACGCCGTCGCATAATTCCCTCGTAAAGACGGAATTGAGACGATGATTTCGGCCGGTTTACGGCCGCCTGCAACGTTGCAATTAATTTTATTAACCGCAGCCAGGAGCACTCAGCCAGCCAGTATCTTAACCCCTAACTGTTGAACAGACGCGACCTAATCTGTTCTCTTTAATTCAGCGCGCCCGGTAGGAACGTTTTATCTTCTTGAACTTTGACCTATTCCCCGCCGGTTCGTTTGGAAAAGTTGATGCCTTCGTTTGAACTAATTGGTGCACGGATCTCGGCAAAAACGGCCGGCCGGATTAAGTGAAGGGTAGTTTCGCTGTATTTGTTAGCAGACCGTGGAAGTTTATGTAGATTTACGCTTTTGTAGGGACGTTCAAAGCAAATTCGATCAAAGAATTCACTGAGTCGAGAGCGAAATGACACTCTGCTGTGTTCTATCGAACTCCGTGATTTCGAATTTTTTGGGAGCTGTTTAGGAAAACGTCCCAGTGGCTGACAAATTTCATTTATTTTTTACCTTATTTATCAATATAATTGAAAATAAAAATTGGTAGCATAAAGTAGAAACACTCATGAATATAAATCAAAATGATCATTATATAAAATTCAAAGTTATCAATTAAGAATTATTATTTTGAAACGTGTGTCATATCTATAACAAAGCTTCAAGAATTTCTTAAGCTTTTACTAAGAAATCTCAGCTAATATATTAAGCAAATATTTCACTATATCTGATATTTTATTTTACGAGAATGAATTAATAAAATAAATATACTTTAATATGTAAATCATATATTCGAACGGGCAAGAAAATTAATTTTTTTACTATAGAATTATAAGGTTTACATATTGGGACAACAGTTTCCTCAATGTGCCCGTAGGGGACCGTTGTGTTGTACAGTCTTTTCTCGATATATGTCGCAAATACCCTGGCTGACAAAAGTCGCAGAACTATCCCCACTACCGCGGGGTATACCCCGTGAGGGGCCCCGAACCTCGAGAGGGTACGACATTCAGCGTGCATCAAAGAATAGTATCTCCTTGACGATATATGTCGCTGGCAACACCCGTGTTGTTGACATATATCGAGAAAACACTGTACCAGTAATTGACCGATCAGCACGTGGCTGAACAGGTGAGTTTTCATGCGGAAATATTGAGGATTTAATCATGTTATATAGTAAATCGTAATAAATAGTGTTTATTTTTTACATCTGTGTATTCTTGAAGTATATGTACAGTAACCTTAAAAGTTTAGATTCATATGATATTGAACTTTATCTTTGTTTTAAATGATCTTGTGTATATTTTTGTTTTCTCGTTTCTGCCACGGTCAATTTATAAAAGAGAAAAGACAAAAGAACTTTTGAAGAGATAACAGGTAATGTCCCAACTTTCAGTAATTACATCGTATTAGCTTCCAAATTACACAAAACTTGTTTAATTTTATGGTAGTTTTACATGTTAAATAAAGAAATACCTTACCGCTATTCCCTAAGGGCTCGGTCTCCGTAGATTCGCGATAAGGTAGAGTGACTACATTACCGACAAAAAATCGTTTTACGTCCCACAAGTTTTCGTCCTTATATAAGAATATTTTGTCGCTGGTAAAGGGCTCGTTCGAAATAGGAAGGTTCAATCTAGCGCGCGCTGGTCAGGAGCTGCCGAGATTATGCAGATATTTGGTAACATAAGCGTTAGAAGTAGCCCAAAAATTGACGATGCGCATGCCGTGGAATCCGAGCATTTTTCTGCCATTGGATGAGTTTTCTGGATGAAATCGAGAGCAGCACGCGCTAGAAAATATCTCCGGCTACAAATTGAGCTATACTTTGTCTTGATTCTCTGCGAAATAAAGCCGAAAACTTGAAGGACGTTTCTGGCGTCAGAATTGATAATATCGATAATACAGAGCAAACAATGTGACAAGTTTAGTCACAGACTTAAGACCAAGACGGATCTTAAGTCTGTGTCTGAAGGCTGTGAATGGAAATTATTATATAAAAAGTCGCGTGACTATCCCGGGCCCTTAAGACTCCGGATACTGGGACGTTTACCTTACACGGTACTGTACGATACTTGTTTTATAAATCTTGAACGTTTACTTCGATTTCGCCGTTAAAGCAAAATCCGTGAAGGGATCTTGCGAAAAGATGAGAGAAGATTAAGCGATACTTACATTTCCGAATCGGTGGTTTCGCCCCCGGGGATCAAATCCCGAATAAATGTAACAGACGAGCGAGACCGTTCTCCGTAGAACGCCGTAGAAAGTAGCTCGGAGGATAAAAACATTTATGGGGCCGGTCTCATGAAAGCAAAATCCGTGTGATTACCCTCATGTTTACTTCGGACGTTCAACGGCGATCGCCTTGTGTTTCCCTCGCACGCAGACACCCTGGCTTATTAGAGCATACGTTATTCACCTCGCGAGTGTTCCGCAGAAAGCATGAAAGGGCTCTCGAGAGGGAAAATCTGTTGTCATATCCGGCGCCGGGATATGTTTATAGCAATTCGTCCAGCGTGACCAAAATGCAAAAAAGCGCGTAAACCACTCGGGGCTGTGACCGGATTACCGAATAGCGAAATAAACCGCTAAATTCTCTCGAGGCTCAAGCAACCGTGAATCGTAGAATTCCCGCGGGAATAAAACTTTTACTCTCCTCGCGACGACCATGAATGCTCCACTCCGCCGTCGTAACATGCAAATGGGGGGTGGGGGGTGGGGGTGGGCGAATTCATGGCGACGCATGAATCTCTTCTAATATACATATTCATCCGTAATTTACATTTCCGGCGCATTACACCGGCCGCGGCGCAATTCGTTTCAATTCTTCGCCGGAGTCAATTTCCCGGAGCTGCTGCGATCAACGATTCCGTCGCGGCCTGGTTGCCTGCCAAAGATCGGCCGAATTAGATCGGCTATTGCACCGTCACGGATGCTTGATAATCGCTTACTTCACACACGACAAACCTGTCTACGCGTGTGTGTGTGTGTCCAACTACTTGGAAGGGAGTTTCGGTTGAACGCTGATAACGGCTGTGTGTATCTTCTGCGTTCCCAGCGATACCGATACAGGTGCCCCGGGGGTGTTACGTGACAGAAGGAGCTCGGAAAATGGCGAAAGTTAATGTTCGACTGTGCGTCTTTCGCATATGAACAGTTGATTGTTTGTATGTATTGATTGTATTGGTGTGGGCCGGTTTTATCGAGTGGCCAAGGTCATCGAGGATCTATTCCCGCCACTTGTACCCTAACGTCCCCACCACGTTGCATTTTCATCATTCGCAGGGCTACTTAGGGGTCCTCGTTTTATTTTAAACACAGCTTTCACCTCGTTCATTGGTTAATTCATTTAGTCCAATGCAAAGAAGTACAGTGAAGTCTTGATCTAAGCCAAAAAGCTCGAGCTTTTTCGAATTTGAAATTACGAATTTCGCACGAAAAATATGGTTTTGTTTGTACAAATTTTTGCACAAATGTTTAGGTAAATACATGTGCAGAAATCTTATGGTATATACATATATTTATAATCCTTAGTTATCATTATATGCTGCTGGTTAAGATTTTGTGCCTTTAGCCCCAAAATCCATATTTTCTTACGTTTTCGTGCGTTTAAACGAATTTCGCTCACTGAAATAGCCCTACACGATCTATGTCACGGACTTGGATCGAGACTTCACCGTGCACCGTTCACGAGCCACTTAATCATTTGTCATGTTAATGCTTGAATGAGTGATTTGCTGAAGGGTGGTAGAAGATCAAAAAATTGATATATAAAAATTGATATTTCGTTCGGCTATATTTACTCTAGAAAAGTTCAGATTCAATTATTAACTTTACACTGTAACAATCGATTTCCGAATGATAGCAGATCTGTAATGAATTCTTCTTAGTTTTTGTTTGCAAATTGCTTATAGATAACCGCCGCATAAATGATATATAACGAGTGTCATGTTTACTGTTTCAGGTACGTATGAACGTGGAAGAGCGCAGGAGATCGGGATCGAGGTGCGCGCGAAGCGAATGTGGTGAGACGCCGACGAGTCGCGTAACAAAAGCACGATTAACATTCTGTGAACGACCGTAGAACGCAATTACATCGGTCGCTATACTACTTTCTCTACCACTCTACTCTCTGTGTATCTTTCTGTGTCGGTATGCGCTGCCATAAACGGGCCCAAAGGCCGTGCCCCGCGATCGACGATCGAACAAAGCTCTTCCGGCCAACCGATTTATTTGTTCGGCTACTGTACATTAGAACGATCGTTGATTTAGAACGATCGCTCGCCGCTCGTTACAAGCAGCAGCGAGCTTATGCGGAATTTCGGACGGAATCAGCGAATCGAATGGAACCCGGCCGACATTCTCTCTCACTCTCTCTCTCTCTCTCTCTCTCTCTCTCTCTCTCTCTCTCTCTTTCTCTCTTTGGCAGAGAAGACGAATTTGGCTGGGCTTCGATTCGCCGCGTTTGTCCGTGAATTCATCACGAGCCCCGTTGATTAATTAAGTATTCCGATGAATGAACGAGCCTCGTTTGGCTCGTCGATTGCTCCGGGCACTGCCTTTTGCATGAGACAAATCGAAAAACCGATTACCAGTTGACAAAAGATCGAATAGACGTTCGCGTGCTGATTAGCTTGCTTGTTCGCGTGATTGATAAACGCGTTCTACACGGAACGTCCCTCTTGTTTCAACTCTGCACGATACTTGTTCACAAAACATTCTCATTACTCTTCTACTCCAAATTTTCTAAAATTGCATCTCCAGAAATCTAGTACAAAGAATATTGTTCATATTTAGACGTTTTAGATAGTCTGCGATTCATCGATTGTTCATTCTCATATACGTCTAGCCAATGAAATCTGCGTTTATATTTTCTTTCTCGTATTATTATACTGTTAGAAATTTGTTGCTTTAATCGACTGTTGGAACATTGCGTCTGTGAAATATTTATCGGCGTGTGTTCGTACGATCATTTACACATCAAGTCCCACTCTGTCACCGAATACGCGAAACGTTCCACATTGTTGTAACATTCGATGTGTTTCCATTTCTCTGTACCCGCTTACACACCGGCGAATCGAATACCGTTCAAGACAGTGAAATAAATAAATTGAAGTTCAATGTATTCACTCTTGTCCCACTCATTTCATCGAAGCCTTTTGCTCGCCGTGCGTGTGCCTTCGATTCGAGTCCTTAGCTTCGCATTATGGTAAGTTCAACTATTATTTATCGATTACGTCCGCTCGCGGAAGAAAATTTCACGCTCTCACACTTTCGTTTGACCGTTCGGTGCGACGCACAGTGTGACGAATGGCCTTTTTAGCTGGACAAAACTCTAAATCGCCTATTTTTCTATATTTATCGATTAATATGTTTACGGTTGTATGAAATATGAATAATTATTAATTTTTTACAACATTTTGTTGGTTTTTGTTAATTAAACAATAATTAAATAAAAAATAAAACAAAGTTAGTAATGGATCTATGTAACACAGAATGATTTAACAAGTAGTGGATATTATCAAAGAAGACGTCATTTTTAATTAGGGACAAAAACAATGTAATTTTGGAAAAATTATAGTACATGTTACTTTTTGGAGATTCAGATATATTCTAACGGGAAAGAATTATTCTTTGGTTTAGTATAAGGTTTCACTTTATAAATAACAACTCTGTTTCATATTATTGTTTACTATTTTAATGAAAATGTAATAACATGAAAATATAAATAAAACGAAAGAAATAACAGAGATCAAAATCAGTCTTCAATAGGAACATTCGGTTGCTAAAAACTAATAACTTATAAACAAATGTAAATAGAATACATCTAAACGTATTTGTGTTACGACAAATGTTTGGGTTTACGACTGAAGAAACGAATTTTCATACGAAGAAAGTTTAGAGGAACATTCGGGGATCTTATCATTGTTTATTCCTTCAATATACAACGAATGAGACTAAACAAACCGCTAACAACACGAGCGTGTACGTAAAACGACGTAACTTCATTGTAAATATTAGTATAGTTGCGCAACGTTGCGCAAGCCAATTTTGGTACTAAAATAAAGTAGAGAATCTCTACTTTATTTATATGTAAAAATCATCGTGTGGGGCGACGTGGGGCATATACTAATTCATTAACGAAGAGTAGTAACATGGGCGTTTCTGTGGAAAAATAAGTACCGTCATTGACACTTAATTTACAAAAATAGAGGAATGTTATCGATAATTTGGAATTACTCAAGTGAAAATACATATTTTGAGATGTTATATCCATCATATATAGGAAATTTAAACACTCCTTAGTACATTTTAACATATTCCTAGCGCGTATGGAAATGTGCCCATTCATTTATAGGTTAGGTGTTCGTTTTTAGGTGAAGTTTACACGCTCTGTAAACATACAACAAAAGAATTTTAAGTTTTAATATTCAAGGGTTTTAATACATGGTTATTTTAGATTATATTAGTACCTGTTAGTTTTTGTTGATTTGAAAGTTACTTTTGTCCAGCTAAAAAGGCCATTCGTCACACTGTGCGACGTTCCGCGAGCTCCGCAAATATTTGCCACGCCGCTTGTTTATGCCAGGCGAAATGCAGTGTGCTTTTTTCAAGAAAACAAAATTTGACAGCTGAAAAAATTCGCGGTTTTAGAAAAACAATTCCCCGACGAACGTTGTCGACGCGCCACCGAACACACCGAAAATTACGCGAGCTTCCGGCATTCTTGTGCTCCGAATTCTTTCGAAATTCCCCCGCGATTTTTCTTGTACCTCCGAAGTTGCGAAGGAGCTTTTCTGGACCGAAAAAGTACCGACAGAAAGTTCATTGCCCCTTCAAATTTCGTTCGGAGAAAACATTCACCGTGCCGTTGAAGTGACAGACTTCCTTAGAAAAATGGAAAACGACATTTATCGTTAGAAGAAAAATATACATTCTTTCCCGTGGAGTGCTTTAAAAATTTCACGACATTTCAAGGAAAGCTATGCAGCAAACTCTTTGCAAATTTGTCAGGTCGAGTCGTTGGAACGCGTTCGCACGGAAAAAAGGTGTTTTCTCACCAAATAAAACCATTTAATTGGTGCGTCGGAACTTCCGATGTTTGCGCTCTCCCGGAACTGAAAATACAGAAGTAGGTTTTCCCACGGGTCTGCGCGTTGCTTGAATTTATTTCTCGTGAAAACACTGCGCGCGAAGTTCGCCAGGAGAAACGCTCGTTCTGCGCGTTGGAAGAGCGCAGGCCTCGTTGCCGAAAATTCTTCCCTGTAAAATATATCTTTTTATCAGCAGTTCGTGAGTTTTGCAAGCGTTATAGCGCCGATGGAATTTTTCTAACCCGTACGCGACTATGCCCGCGTGCCCCAGTCAAGCAGTATAGTTCTCGCGGGTTTTTCATGCGACGAATGATCGAACCGACGCGTACCGTCCGCGGGTGTTCGACTGTAACACGGATCACGTGCCGAGCAACATGCAAAATTTCTAGGTTTAAAATGTTTTTCTCTATCGGCCGGGACGTTCGACGAAGAATCGAATCACTGTGAATCGACCGAGACCTCGATATCCCGTTTCACAATTTACCGGCGATAGCGGAATTCATGCCGGACCCAACAAAAGTTACAGCGTCGAGCTGTATGGCCAATCGATATGGGCACTTCGTTAATTCCGAATACTGAAATCCATTCGGAATACTTCGGCGCGGGAACAATTTGGCGGACACGCGCGTACTTCGCCACCCGAATCAATAGAATTCACTTTATGCGACAAAAGGTCCGCGGAGCTGGTCAATTACCGAGTTATTCGCAATTACCGGATTGCACGCGTGTACCGCGATTATTGCCGGTCCCAGCTCGGTCTGTAAAGTACCTGCCAACGGAACAACTGGTTATTTACAACAAATGGTGCTCGGGAACCTTTCCACGATGAAGTTCAGTAACAAATTTGGTTGCTTGATCATTTGTTTTCATGGATCGGTGGAAAAGAACGTTCGTTTCATCGAGAAAAGGATTACTTATGGTTGCTTCACTCTTTTGTGCATGCTGTAAATAAATCGTAAACGTGGCCGACAGGAAGTAGTCTTTACGAAAATATTTCTCTTGCTGAGCGTATAATTCAAATCGAAATTAATTAAAGTAGTCGAATATTAGATTTAATCGAATACTTCAAACACTGTTAAAACAAGAAAAAACATTGCAAATTGCAGTTTAATAGGGAATTTGTAGGAAAGTTAGACCTAGGAATAGCGGAACAGTATACAGGGTGTCTATAAATGTCCGAGCAAATATTTTTTGTTGAAGTTACAAGAAAGTTGAATAAGACAAATTTGCCCGGTTTTAAGTCTGCCATAATGCGCATGTAAACTATTTTTTTCGTCACCTTTGCGAGTTACAAAGGTCACTTTAACACTAGGTTTACGGAGCACTAAAATCGACTGTTTTGCGTTACTTCATAAAAATAACAAGAACGTGCTACCCCACATTTTTGGTAATATTTTTAAAATAATACATACCCAAAGAAATAAATTTGCTAAATAATTTCTTACGTATGCATCCTTAGAATCTTAATAATATTTAACTAAAAATATTAGAACCCGTCATTTTGACGGGTCCCGCAAATCTAGTGTTAAAGGTCTTTCTACACATTTACAAAGTAGGAGTCATTTGCAGTCAAAATCGTATTAGGCAAAAATATGCCGATCATTTCGTAAACAATGCATAACATCAACTGTTTACCTAATAAGATTTCGACTGCAAGTCACTCGTGCTTCACAAATGTGTAAACAAAATGGGTGTATGAATTTAACAAAACATTATAGCAGACTTAAAACCGTGCAAAGTCTGATTAAACTTTCCAGTAACTCCAACCAGTTTCGAAATAATTGCTCCAACATTTACAGACGGTCACCCAGTGCATTTCAGTGCGAGATGCAGTTCTCCGTAAAACGAAATCGATAGACGCAAGTACAGAAAGGCTTCTCGCACTTCGTACGAAGTTTCCGCTGTCGAAGATAAATTCCGAATTCGGAAACATTCGGAAGCCTGGCACGGGGTTGGAATCCCCTAAAGTGGTTATTTGGGTAGCACTTGTCTGAAAGTCTCGGGTCACGGGCGTTGCGACGGGACCGGAAGTCGTCCGGGGTTGGCGACAGAAAATAAATCAATATCGATATGGCGATCGGATCAGCTCATCGAGCAGAAGTGAGGTAATGGTCCATTCCGGGGCTATCAAATCTGTCGGGGGTTCTCCGGCGTCTCTTCTCCGGCCTGGCTATGTTTTTTTTTTTTCATTTTTCCCATCCCCTTTCCGACCACGTTCCGCCGTTCCAAGACTCTGTTTCCACTTGATTTTCCCGCGCCCTCGCCCCGGCCTCGTTCCCGTCCGCCCTATTTATCAGAGCACAGGGCTTCGGCGAAAGGTCCGAGCATTTTGCTATTTTCTGCACCCTCCCGCCGTTCCGCTTCACCTAAACCCGACCCGGGCTGTACCCGCCGCCTTTTGTACCCTGCCAACCAGATCGGATAAACTCCCTCGCCTAGAAGCGCCGCGCGCCGGCTACGAAACGACCCGACCGACCACCGAAAATCCTGTAACTTTACTTCTGCTTTTGACCGCCTTGCTGGATTATTCAGGAATTTAACGTTACGAGCCTTTGTTCTCTGTTAGGTTGTCCCTGGACTGCGGATCTGTCTCAAATTGGAACAAATTTAACCATTGCCGAGGCGGATGCTTTTCAGGATTTTATGCCAGCCGTGGCTAAATTCACCGATATTATTTTGAACCTGGAGCTTTGGGGTTTGGGAACCTGGAGACCTACACAGGGCGGCCTGAATAGGGCCGAAGGATAGGGCAAAGTATTAGTAACCAACGCCATATCCACATATAAAATTTCCGGTTGCAAATTTCGAATTTCAGCTCGAATATTATCCTTCGGCTCCTATATTGTGTGGGGTTTATTATATATATATATTTATATAAGTAGCCCCAGAGAAGAAAGCTACGAAAATAGGTTTGAAAAAGCAGAAAACAATTATTTCAATAGAAAAAGTATAAAATCATTTTTCCTATACGGATAGTCACGAAAATTTGTGATTGCGAATTTTGGATAGCTGTGAAAATATTTGTAAGATTTAAAACGAAAAACGTTGCGTGTGAGATAATTAGTAGGATTAGATTATATTAGTTTATTAGATTAGTGAGGAGTGTAGAGGGTAGCTTCCGTTGAGTGCAATAAAATTGCTAGTTAGGTGAACTATTACATGCATCTATTGCACGCGCCCCACGTTTTTCGTTTGGTATCCTACAAGTATTTTCATAGCTATTCAAAATTCACAATCACAAAGTTTCGTGACTATCCGTATAGGAAAAAATGATTTTATACTTTTTCTATTCAAATAATTGTTTTCTGCTTTTTAGTCTTGCGTGTGTTGTCATCCAGTTCTATGTTTAAATTTTCAAGTCTCCAGCTCATCGGGAAGTTGGTTTGAATTGCGATTGCAATTGCAATAGTCATGTTCGCACTGGGAGACGATCTCGTTTGAAAATATTGACGATATTTCCATCGAGTTAGTGTAGTGGACAGTTAATACGGTCTGAGGTATCGAAGGAGCCATCATGAATCTCCGAGCAGTGTTCTGGAACGTTAAAAGTTATTTAAATTTGACATGGTTCAGTCAGATTTGAAGAAATAATTCTGTCGCCGAGGTATGGTTAACATGGCGGTCGACGTGTTAAAAGTATGATGACTCCGGGGGAGCGGTGGGTGCGGGGAGTCAAATAACAGAGCTCGCAGCATGCAAAGTCGGGCAAAGTCCAGAGAATCCAAGTTCCTCGAATTCGAAACTCAAACACGAGCCGGATGTCTGCGCGTTCTGCCGTCAACGTGGCCAACAGGTCGAGTTAGGCTAAGTGATTTAATAATTCACGGGGAAGCGAAGTTCCGGTTCGCCGGGGGCCCTTAATTCGCTGCTAAATAGAAGGTCCGCCGGCGAGAAGACGTCTCCTCGAACCAAACGATGACCGTCGAAGCGTCCCGACGCCGACGAAAAGCGACCCGAAAATTCGTCCCTTCGTCCCTTTTCGTCCCTTTTTTTCGCGCCAAATGATAATATCGGGACATAAATTGGTGTAAATTTTCACGTTGTGTTTAACAATTAGTTTCTGTGACATCAGAGATTACAGTTCGTTAACCTAAAACGTTACGCGCTTGATTTTAGTGAGTTTTTATCAGTTTTCAGTTATAGATATATCACAGAGAATTAATCTGTACTAATACCCTTGATCTAACCGGAGATTTGAGTGGCAGCGTCGAGAGGATTTCTTAATCCCTTATCTCCCGGATAATAATGTTTAGATGTCCTTTTTATATTTAGATTGAAAACTATTTGCCTCGGAAGGTTTCCTTTTTTTTTTTCAAGGGGTTCGTGTTTGTCTTTACTCGTCGATAAAAGCTCTTACTTAGCAAAAGGGCCGAGTGTTTGCGGACCGTATGTTAGTTTTAACTTCGTCGTGCCCGAGAGAAAGATTCCCCCAGCAATGGCGGCGGCGTAATTCCATTACACATCAGATCGATTGACCGCAAACGGATACACGAAAGCCCTCCTCGAGGACCGATCCACCGAACGAACCGATCGACAATTACCCGCCATTTTCCGGTCCTCGGAGACCTCCAATGATTATTAGGTTGTAGAACATGAAATGTTCGATTTTTAAGATTAATTTTTAGTGATGAATACTTTAAATCAAAATAGCGAAATTGAAACAAGTTTCCGGTTTTTCCCATTTTCATAGTAATTCGACGTACTAGTGTCAATAAGTTCCTTAACAGTGTCTTGAACCTCTTCTTGATTCCTGGAGGCTTTCATTTTGGAAAGCAAAACGTCAATATGCGAGGTTAGACGCACAAACAAAACAAGCAATGGCCGGCCTAACAAAGGAAAGTGTGCCCTCACAGCTAGATATACAATATGGCATCGAATACTTTTTAATAAAAAAATAATTTAAAATACTAATAAACCAAAATCGGACATTTCATACATGTGTTATGTTTACACTCGTCGGCGTCCAAGGACTCTCGAGTTTGGTGGGCCCCTCACTGGGTAAACCCCACGGTGGTGGGGATAATTTCGCGACGTTTGTCATCCATGCCTTGGCGACATATATAGAGAAATCGCTGTACATTGTTCCGCGAAGCATACTTCGACTTTATGGTGAATGCTCGCCGATATGATGGGTAGAGAAGATTAGGGCTCAGTGTCCCGCTGCAATTCGGCGAAAGTTACGCATCGCTCTCTGGGGCAATGACGGCAAGATTATAAGTCCATAATGGAAAAACTTTGCTCCTAAAGAACGGGTCCGTCGATTCTGCTCCGGCAGCTGGCTGACTTCTTTATTTACCTTGACGATGGGCGAAATTAACGAACTTGCTGCGTCCACGGGAAGAAGGATCTCCGGTCGACGGGACCGTCAGGTTAAACAATAAATCTCCCCGAGTCGTAATTACAATCCTCTTCTTAATTGGACACCGAACCTCTGGACGCTTCGCTCAAGTTTCTTTGTTCAATTATTACTATGATATCACTGTCCAACAAATACCAAGGGAAGGTCGTCTTTCAACACCGAGCTCGGTTTTTAAAGGATTCATTTTCAATGGAAGACTCCTCCTTGATTTCAAAGGATTTTAATGCTTCGATGATATGAATGAAAAATATCAAATTTCCATATTTAAACATTTTTTCCCGATGTAAAAGGATTTTTACTTGGAACGATTCTGTAGACTGTCTCGAATACAACGACACATTCGAATAGTTCGGAGCACTTCGAATCGATTGAATTACAGAGAGATTATTTTCTTCGTAATGATTTCTGTATTTGTACAGAATATTTCAAAAATTGTGCTGCAGATTCATTTTGCCTAGAGTGAAGGAAATTTTTCACGAAAAAGTAGGCGAGAAATATGGGAGGCAATCTTTTCACGTGATGCTTCGTTTCCTAGAAAATAGACTTCATCCGTCAAGTAGAACAGGTGAGCTATGGGCAGACACATCAGTCAAGCCTTATTCAATATCTTGCGTCAGCGAGGAACATTTTTATTCGGTCTCAACCTAAACGTGTGATTCGTATCTGCGTATTACCCATCATATACAAAATGCCATACGCTTCAAAATAACAATCAAGAAGATTAACTTATTCCAGTATTCTAGAAACGGGTTAAACTTCAACACGGCAATCCCGTACATATTGACAAGAAAATGACAAAAATCGAAGTTTTAAGGCGAGGAATTCGGAAAAAAGGGAAAAAGGGTTAAACTTCACCTTCTAGGACTAAGAATATTTAACTTTTCTAAATACAATCCTGTAGATCTTGATGAGAAAAAGTCAAAAATCGAAGTTTTAATGAGAGGAATTCACTGGTTCAAAAGTTACGCGTGCTTAAAGATGAGCGATTTTACAGTTACTTGCAGCGTGCACGGAAAGTCCATTCGATACAAGCTCGGCGCTTAACGTGTTACAATCGTTCCACTTTAAACACGCATAACTTTTGAACCCGTGAATTCCTCGCCTTAAAACTTCGATTTTTGGCATTTTCTCGTCAATATGTACAGGATCATAAAATATAAAGTTATAAATTTCTGGTTTCCCAATGTGAAGTTCAGCCTAGAAACGCCCAAAACGAACACTGTGCGGTCTAAATGTTGGTCGATTTAACATCGTTCCTCGTTAAACTCGGATTACCATTACCACTGTGCCCGGGTGAGTTTCTCTGCGAGAAAAAAAGGTAGCAGGAACCGTCGAAACACGGTGAACCTGATGGCTGATTAGCAATCGCCGATAGATTATGAATCCGAAAGCACGGGCGGATGTAATTACGAAAAGATTTCTTCGCGTGTTTCCGGCGCGAATATGTACATAAATTTGAAACTCTTAGGCCTCTCTTTCGCCGCGTGTATGAAAAACGCCGATGAATATTTCCGTCGCGTTTCACACGATAACCGCGAGAACACGGACACTCCAGGTCCTGATTAATATTCATTAATTGATACGAGCCGCGAGGACGCCCCGCCACTAGATATAACGATCCCTCCAATTAAAACTCCGTTCCATCGAGCTCGTTCTATTTCGGCGAATCCGAACACCAGTTCTCCGCGAATCAAGACGGTGACAAAATAATCTAGACTATAAAAGTCTCGAGATGCCTCGAGGATCTTTCAGCAAGAGGCACGCAACTCCAGTTTCGATTGGTCCTCGGCTAAAATCCTGTATCGTTTAGGGCACGTTTGACGCAAGCCCCGATAACAAGCGAGCGACTTGAATTTTAACTTGCATCCGTTTCGTTGAGTGGTGCTTGAGAATAATGTTAGTCCTCGATATCTCTGAAAAATGTCAACATATTCCGTCCATATTTTGTTCTCTGTCGTGCACACTTGAAAACTACTACGATCCGAAACAAACATTTTATAAATATATTCTCCCGATTGTATACTCGAAACTGGTTAAATGTAGCTGTATTTTTCTTGCCGCAACCTTCTCAATTGTTGTTTCGAATATGTTCGCGTGTTACACCATCGTAAAATGGAGTTCACTCTATCGATTTATGCAAATGGTTTTTGCTCTCGCCGTTGCGTAATGTCGCCACGACATTGTTGAAACGAACGCGTAAAAATGCAAAGTGATTTTATTGGACCTGTTCGAAATAGAATCGCGAACATTATATCCGACATTAATCGATGCACAAGTTCTTATAAAGGCGGGCACGAAGCCCAGCCTTGGAGACACTCGAACATTTATACGCCCTCTTGAAGAGGTAATTAAATCAAGAATATCGTCCCCCATCATCTTCGATGAAACGATTATGGCTTCGGATAGAGGATCAATGGGGATCCACGTCTCGAGAATATTGTAAGAATTTAATAACAAATGTGCCACGATGATTTGCTTTAGAGCAGTCAAAGGTCCTTGAAGGAAGTACAGTGTTCACTCGATATATGTCCAAAACAAAGGTCTAGCCAGGGACATATAACGACCAGGAGATACGATTCTTTGATCCACGCGTCCTTACACTCCGCGGCGACCGAGGTATACTCCGCGGTGGTGGGGATAATTCCGCGACATTTATCGGCCATGCCTTGGCGACATATATAGAGAATTAGCTGTATGTCCAAAACGGGGGTCTAGAAACGGAAATATATCGGCCAGGAGGTACTATTCTTTGATCCACGCGACCTCACCTTCTGCGACATTTATCGGCCATGCCTTGGCGACATATATAGAGAATTAGCTGTATGTCCACAACACGAGTCTAGAAATGGAAATATATCGGCCAGGAGGTACTATTCTTTGATCCACGCGACCTCACCTTCTGCGACTTTTATCGGCGAGGCATTTGTGACATATATAGAGTAAACACTGTATTCACTGTATTCAATATATTTGTCTGTTAGTGAAACCAAGAGGTATCTGCGATAAGTCACATTCTTGGCGGATTTTCGCGGCGGTGCCGACGCAAGAATGCACGACAGACAACCGAACTTTGCAGAATTTAATCTGCTAATTAATAAATCCACGCTCTCCGGAGGCGCACGCGAGACACGCGTCTCCGCATTACAGAAACCACGACGCAGCTGGGCTAGCTCTCGGCCCGTAACCGTAAATTATAAACCCCACTTCTCTGCCCGCAGCTTTCATTTTTATGACGAGCGTGCTGCGAGGGAAAAGTGAAAAAAAGAAACCTCGTTTTCGTTCTACTTCGAGGAACGAGGATTGTAAAACGCGTCGGCGGTGGGGGCCATGGGAACCACGAGGAAACGGAACACGACCGCGACCGTCGCGCTGCTTTTACGGCGCAATTCCAGGCTGTTAATTATCGTCGCTCGCGTTTTCGCGTTGCGCTCGCGGCCGCGTTAATAAAAACGGCTATAGTTCCACGCCGCGTTCCGAATTCATTTCCGCCGTTCGCGGCCTCGATAGGGAATCGTTTAACGGGGGATTTTCGTTTACAGCACGAAAATCGACTAATATCTTGCACAGAATTGGCGCAGTATGTAAACGTAATATACCGGCGGAAATACAATAACTTATAATGAATATTAATACTGGACAACTATTGCGTACAAGATGCAACGACGATGGCGGAATAATCAATATATTTGATCTCTTTCTGTCGATGTTGTGAGATGTACAGTAAAGTCTTGATCTAAGCCGAACGGAGCTGCACGATCTTAGTCAGTTCGCCTGTCCCCTTCACTGAGGGGCGAGTAGGATAGGGTCGGGTACGTCGGTGTGAACCACTACTAATCCAATTACAAACTTCCTTATTTTTCATTACTTTTTTTATGGGACTTTCACCGACTTATTTGTGGCATTTTTCTGATTAAAATGCTACTAAACACGATATAATTTGAACTGTATTTAGTGGTTTAATTGACGGTATGTAACGCGCCTACACGATCTATGTCACAGCAGGGGCCCGATGATTGGGCTTAGATCAAGACTTTACTGTATTTCTTACGCAACTATTTTTGAGGCGCGTGTGAAGGTCAAATAAGTTCTTCACATATTATCTATATAACTAATCCTTCTAATGTCTCGAAAAAGACGTTCGGTTCCAATTTTGGAGAAGCCACCTGGTTCGAATGGGAGTGCGCGAATACTTTTGTCGAGCACTGTACAAGTTCGGCATTCGTTTGCATGGAAAATATTCCGCGGTGATTTCGAGCGCGCACGCGCACGAGCGTAAGAGAAGGAACCCCGATATAAATTCTGATCAGCGCTATCCACTTTGCGGAGAGATTCTTCCGCGTGATTTATCTCGGTGAGCAGCTCGTTTCAATTTGCCAGCAACCACCCGGCAACCCTTCGTATCGCGTGTTGCCGAGCCATCGTGGGAACCTCGAACACCCCTTGATTATTTCATCCACCGCGATCGTTTTTTTCCGGTCCGAGAGGAAAAAACTTCCGCATCGCGGGAAAATCGAAAACCCTGGAATCAAGAACCCGAGAATTTCCGCGAATTATCCGCGGTTTATTTCGTACCCATCGGATCATTTTAGCAATGGTAAGCAAATTTCGAATGACAGTTTTTAGTTTCGTTAGAAATAATCGATACCCTCTCTTCCTTCGTTAAGCCTTCAAATACGAGCTGGAACACTGTTTAATTGGTACGTTCGTATTTTAACGCTAAACCTACCAAGCACAAAACAAATAACAGTGAAACGTATAAATCAATAAATAAATACGGAAGTCAATTCAGTAAATTCCTGTGAAAACGGTTTTATAATTTCAATAATTGTGAGATTGAAAACCGGTCATTTTGACCGTGGTAGGTTTAGTGTTACTAAAAATCGAGCTAAATTGACAGTCAATTTAGTAACAATTCACACTCGAGTATTGTAGCGTGAACAGTGTAATTTTTGTGTCTTTTAGCGAATTGTGTTTAGACAATTTAGACATTCTTAATTAAACTTACATAGCATCGTGGTGTCAGAAATAATTAAACGAACGAAGTAGTTAAGAAGCAAAAACCATACTGATCGAAACTTTCCCATCGATTGCAACACGATGTACACCGTCACGTAGTAGTATACCGCGTTAGTAGTCAGACAAGATTCCCAACTAATCCAAGGATATTCCCATTCAAGTCATGGCTCTCAAGTAGTGTAAGTTCATACATAATCAGACAGTATATTTAACATCCACCTTCGAGATCATTCAAGCAGGAACAGAATAGGATCGATCCCGACCGCAGAAGACTGTTACACATTTTCGTTGCCATTTAAACCGTAAGTTCGAACTTCCATAAACCTATCAAAACTTTGATTGCTGTGTCATTCGTATATGCAAAGCGCACCTTCCAGTCTGAAATTGAGAAGTAATGCTTGCGAATAAGTTTGAAATGGAACCAATTGCTACGAGCCATTACTAGACTGCGGATTTTCAGTGGGGACAATTCCGCGACGTTTATCATCCAGGCCTTGGCGACATGTATAAAGAAATCACTGTAATTTTAAATTAAAAATATTAGAACCCGTCATTTCGTCAGGATGCCGTAAACCTTAAAATTCGCCCAGCGACATTGTTCGGAACAAGCCGGCGCGAGTGTGTTAGTTTATTCCAACAAAATTTTATACTATTACTGTGTGAATTAACGTTTTCCGCAAAAAAAAAAAATAGCTGTCAAAGTGTTAACAGATAGGGCATACGATTGCTTCGGAAACGTTTGACCCCGGAAAAATCGTCGCTCATATTCTCCAGCTCGCGTTCCACGTGTCTCGTGTCGCCTGACGACTTTATCGCGGAGAATCAGGGCTCTGCAGCATGCAGCAGCCTGCTTGCTGGAAACGATGCGAATTCCTCGGGCGAGTCGAGGTGTGCAAACGGACTCCGCATTTCGCGCTTTCGTTACCCTTGTTCTCCGGTTTCCGACTGCGCAGGCGAGGCCCGGAGTGACGAGCACGTCACCGCGCGTGTAATTCGAGGCACGTTCCGCGATACGTTCCGTGCGACAGAGAAAGGGTCGCCTAGACGAAACGAGGTCGCGGAACGCATTTTTTCCTCTCCCTCTCTCTCCCGTCTCTCTTTCTCTGCCGTGGAGCGAGCCAACGCGACGTGCCGCTCCTGTGTCGCATCCGGTTTCCACGAATCGCGACGGAACGCTGCCGGGCGATTTAAAGGGCGGCCCCGCATCGAAAGCGGATTTACACCGCGCGCAGGGATAGAATCCCGCGCGGCCGACTAACCGGTTCCCTTTTCCCCGGCTTTTCGATCGCGAAACTGTTTCTGCACACACGCTCGTTGCGTTCTTTCCGCCCCTCGTAGCGTTTTATATAGGTAAGCGTTTCACTGTTCAACCGCGTGACGAAACACCGTTCTCCCTCAGCTTTCCTCGTTGCCTAATACCGTTTCGTCGTCGACACTTTTTAGTGCGCGCGCGCGCGCGCGATTTGCCTCCGCGAATTTAAGGGACGCACGCGAACACATGCACGGAAAAAATCCACGGAACTTTCTGAACGTCTTAAGAGCCCGGTCTTCGTATATTCGCGATAAGGTAGAGTGACTACTTTACCGACAAAAAGTGGTTTCACGTGGCTCAATTTTTCGTCCTTGTATCAGAATATTTTGTCGCTGGTAAAGGGCTCAATAATATCGGTAATACAGAGGGAAAAATGTGACAAGTTTAGTCAGAGACTTAAGACCCAGGATAGGAAATTATTCCTATCCTGGGCCCTTAACCAGTTAACTGTGTTTGACGAGTATACTCGTCATGAAGAAATGGCAATATTTTGTGTCATGACGTGTATACTCGTCAAAACAGCTATAATTCAAACAGCGGTTAATTTTTGCGACGCAACTTAGGTAGACATTTTCCAAAAAGGTCGCAACAGCTAACTGGTTAACCACTTCGCGACCACGGACGAGTTATCTCGCGACGAAATATCGTTCGTACGATGACCACAGACGAGTTATCTCGCGACGAAATACCGTTCGTACGATGACCACAGACGAGTTATCTCGCGACGCAATGTCGCTTGCGCTATGCCACAGACGAGTTGTCTCGCGACCAAGTTTCGTTCGTATATCGCCACCTATTATATATTGAGCTATTGGGATGATTATTGGGACGAGAGTTTTAATTTGAAAATATTCTTAGCAAGAATGATGTTTATTTGTCTTTTACATGAAATATTTGTAAACATGGATCCACACATAGTGCTACATTACGAAGCTACATCGACGTGGCATCTCCATCTACTATCGTGCAGAACTACTTGCAAGCGAAACTTGGTCGCGAGATAACTCGTCTGTGGTCATCGTACGAACGGTATCTCGTCGCGAGATAACTCGTCCGTGGTCGCGAAGCGGTTAATAACAGATACGGTGTAGTAGTGCGATAGGATTAGGAGTGTAAAATGTGACATTTCAGGCTAGGTGAAAGCAATAGTTTTACCGAGACGAAATTCCACGTGTTCTCAAAATATACGTTACATTGATGTAGAAAGTATGGAGTTCGTACGGAAGGAATGACTGCGATTCGAGGCGAAAGGGAAGGTGTCGGTGGCCCGAGTTAAAAAGCGGACGCGCGCCGTGGGGATGGCCTTTTCCACGGGCCGGCGATGTAATACTAAAAACTCTGCCGTCTGAAAGTTTCTCACAAAAGCACGCGGGACATGGGAAGCCTAAGATTCCCGTCTTGTAGATATCCAGCACCAGCCGTCGCATCTGAGGCGCAGATACGCCGGTTTACGTTTTCGCTGTCCAGACGCTTTCATCGTTGAAAAGCGTGGCTCTGCTTTCAGCAGTCACCCCCCCCCCCCACCCTTCCAGCAACCCGACTTTTGTTTCGCTCGTAATTTATCTTCCGATACGGGGAGCCAGCTTTATGATAAATGAAAGTAAACCGAGCGCGGATCTGCTAAAACGGCTGCTCTCTCTCTCTCTTCCTCTCTCTCTCTCTCTCTCTCTCTCTCTCTCTCATTCATGCGAGTACACGCTTTTTCGAAAACAAGATACTGCAGCGTGCAATATTTATGGCGTAGATCAAGCTGGTCGCGGATTTACACGCTTTATCTTCGCACATTTGCGAGTTTCGTGGAGTATTCACCCCTTGCCATATGATTTTCTTCACGACTACAGCGATCAGAACTTCTCTGTGCCTAACAATTTACCGAAAACCAATTTACTTAAATTTGGGTAATAAAAGAAGAAAATTTTATTTCGACCTAAGGGAAAGAGAAATCACATCGCCGCTCGATAGCCTTTGTGTCAAATCTTCGCCACGAGTCTGACTCGATATTGGTGATATTGGCTCGATATTTAGCCAAAGAAGGGATAGTTCACCTTCTGGGACCAAGAATTTTTAACTTTTCTAAATATAATCATGTAGATCTTGATGAGAAAAAGTGAAAAATCGAAGTTTTAACGAGAGGAATTCGCTGGTTCAAAAATTATGCGTGTTTAAAGAGGAGCGATTTTACAGTTACTTGCAGCGTGAACGGAAAGTCCATTCGATACAAGCTCGGCGCTTAACGTGTTACAATCGCTCCACTTTGAACACGCATAACTTTTGAACCAGTGAATTCCTCGCCCTAAAATTTCGACTTTTGTCATTTTCCCGTCAAGATGTACAGGATCATAAAATAAAAAGTTAAAAATTTCTGGTTTCCTAATCTGAAGTTAAGCCTAAAAACGCTCAAAGCGAACGTAAAAACGAAACGAAAACAAAACCTCGAAAGAAGAGCTGCATTAACATCTGATAAACACGAGATGAGCGTTACGCGTCCGAATCGTCGTCCACTGCGACGACCAAAAGAAAGATCGATCCTTCCAGTAGCTAAAGTGTTAATTATTACTTGTCTCGAGATCGAATCTCTGCCGGTGTAGAATGCAATTCTCGTCTCGAAATTAAGCTGGGAAACGGCTCGAGACAGGGAGGCGCGAGAGGTCCGTGTCTCGTAACCGTGATTTAATTAAAGGGAAAGAGGGTAGTTTATGAACATCGTCGGGGCTGATTAAACGCGATTCGTCGGCTACCTCTGATTAACTTTTCTTTTCACGGCGAGCCTCACGCCTCCTCCCAATTCGTTTGACCACGATTTTCTCTCGAATTCGCTCGTTTTCTTCGTGTTCTCTTTCTCACCCCCCATTCCTCCTCCCCCGCACACACACACGCACACACACACACACACACACACACGTAACGGGGGTATGAAAAGCAACGCGGACTCTGATTAATTCCTCGTTAAACGTTTCACCGCCGGTCAGAATACGGTTCCGGGGCGATTCCACGCAAATTCACTTTGCCCCGTAACGACCACCACGACCTCAATTTCCGTAAAACCACTCCACTCGATTCTCATAAAGGATTCGATTCCCGTCTTCGGTATCATGTCCCGAGCCAAAGAATTTCTCCGCACACTTTCGTCGCGCGTTCGACCGTTGTTTCACTGTTCGGCGACCGATTTTTACCGCTGGCCTCGTCGCCGTTGCCGCGGCCTTGATTGCACAGAGGGAATCCCGAATTTTTCTCGAGAATTTCCGGACCCTGTTAGCGGAACAATGGACACGTCGCGAATATATCACAGATTTCAAAGGTGTCCGGTTGGCCAGAAATTCTTTTAACCCTTAGCACAAAATATCGTTTACAGTGTTAAATTTGTTTGTATATTATAAAATGAAAAAAAAAAAATCATAATTTCAAAGTCCTACTGAGAAAGAAAAATTTCAGTTCCACTGGGTGTATTGGTCCGACGGCTCTTGTGTACATAGAATGGAAATATTCCAAGTCAGAAAAAATATTAGTCGTAAAGTGAATTCTCGATATATGTCAACAACACGGGTCTTGCCAGCGTCATGTATCGTCCAGGAGACATACCCGAGTCGTGTTCTGTTTACACTCCTCGGTCGCGCTTCGCGGTCCCTCGCGGGCTATACCCCGCGGTAGTGGGGATAATTCCACGACATTTATCCTCCAGGCCTCGGCGACATATATCGAGAAACTGTGTAAAGTCGGCGATAGTGATGGCAAGGATGATCGTGCGGATATTGGTGTAATAATTTTGAAGTAGGCGTTAGGACCTCTCGGACAGTCCGAGTGTTATACCAATCCACGAAAATCTATACTCGCGCGAGGATGAGAATTCGCATTCGTTTCGCAAAACGGACGAAATCAGTAATTTTGGAAGAGATCCAGAAGCTTCGAGCGCGTCGAATAAATTTTTAATGAAAACAGGAATTCTCGTCTCTGTGCCGCACTGAAAAATGTAGATTCGCGTAACGATCTGCAGTGTGACTACAATGAGTTTCCATTCGCAGAGCACGTTCGACGGGATAGAGAGGTCACGTGTCGACTCGACTCGACGCGACGCGACGCGACGCGACGTTACGAAGGCACGCTTATCGATCAGATTCCCGTACCAATTTCTCCCTTGGTAAACACCCTCGCGAGAATATCGGAGATTCGGTGTCTACAAAGCATTCTCCGGCGACGATAGCCTGCTGCCGCGTCCCTATTTATTTATTAATCCGGTAATTACGTGCGTCCAGCTGCCCCTTGCAAGTTCAACGACTTCGAAAGACGTCGACGACCTCCACGGAATGATCTAATAAAGCGGAAAAATGAAATGCGATTAACGCGGTAAACGGTGACTGAAAGAGGTCGCAAATTTTTGGAGTATTAGGACCACAGGACCAAAAAATAAAAAATTTTTGGTTGAACCTTTTTCGGTCATAGAAGTGTTGAACAGTCTCCTCAAGCTACGCTGAAACAACATCGAGCGATTTTATCCAATTTTTATGGTTTAATGGCCTAAGAGGCAGTGAGCTCACACATTCACAATGCACGACAACAACAATTTTGCATATCGCATGAAGGAAATCAAATTTCGCTATTTACAATTACAGCGCAGAATTTATTTGCTGTTTTGTGACAATATCTTGTTTCATATTTTATAAGAGCATACATCGCCTTTAATCCTCATACTATTTACATTTTTTTTTCAACGATAACATTTACCTTTAAGAGAAAAAAGTTTCGGTTACTTATAATCAGACTGCGGATTTTATGCGTTTGTGACAAAAATGGGTAAACACAATTTAAAGCAGTGGACATATTTTAGGGCAATAGCGTATCGGTTTTAGCTTAATGAAATAATTAAAAGAAGAAAGACATTTTTATTTCGCTCCTGTGACTTGCAATCGATGCAAAGATTTTTTATTTTGCATAAAGATCCGCAGTCTACTTACAATCCTTATTGTAACCAATAATAATTTTAGTCGATGAAATTACCTGTTGTTCACGACTTTTTGGTTATAACAGTTACGGTCCCTGCTTTGAACTGTTTCTGAAGATGGTCCGAGGGTTGATAGAATATTGTACGCGGGCTATTGCTGACATAAATGGTGCTACAAATTGAATAAAAAAAGAAAGGTGATTAGTTCGATCGCGCAACTAGGGAAGCACTTTTTGGCCTTTTGGCGTGAAAGTTACAAGGAGCATATTTGGCAGTCTTTTACTATTTTGTATTTTTATTCTATTATTATTCTACTTTTATTTTATATTGTATTGCGCGTTATAAGTGTCATTTTCAAAAACGTGAACAAACCAACAATACTTCGTAGTAAGTTTCACATTTGATATTCTGTTCATTTTTTTATCCATCTTGATTTCCATTTTTATATTTTAGTTTTTATTTTATCCCTTGAATATTCATTGCCAAAATGTCAAGACGTTCGAAATGTTTGATATCGAAAATGACAATGCAGAAAATTATGATCTATTCGAGAACGACTCGAACACCGACGAGGACGAAGAGAATGTTTCGAACGTACGTAGAGGACGAAAGAGAAGGAGATTTTTAATTACTTCCGATAGCGAGAATGAGGAAGAGGTAATCGAAACTGCTGTAGACGGAACTGTTTGGCAAGAAGTAGAAGAAGGGTCTAATCCTGGAAGAGCACCTATTCATAATATTTTTAGGGGAACATCAGGCCCAACAGGGTATAGTAAACGAAATATTATGCGGGGAAAACGAATAAAATATACATTATATATACTCGTAAATAAAAGAAACTATATTTTTATACTGTCAAATTGGCTATTATCTTCATTCTATATTAAAGAATATAAGTTGTGCTAAAGACCGGTCATTTGACCGGTCGCGGTACGAATAGGTATACGTGAAGTGTCGGTAGGAATAGTGTTAACCATCGGATCCGCGAAAAGAAGGCCGAGTGGCTCTGCAATTCGTCTTGGCCTCCGCCGGGCTCCTGCCAGCTGCGCTTCGAACCGCGATCTGCAAATACATGTGCATAGAGATACAGGCTCGCTTTTTTCGCGCGGCTGCCTCGAACTTTTCGGCGCCAGCTGCTGCCAACGGACCGAGGGCAACAAAGTCCCGGCCGCCCTTTTTCCCCATCCGAGGAATATAATACTTTCCTCTCGATCTTGAAAACGCGATATCCCCAGCCGACAGAAAGTGCGGAGCGCGCAGCAGATTTGAATGATGCGATCCGGCCGTTCCTTCTTCCCTGCCAATCTCGATGCATCATCGGGACTTAGTCTAGATCTTCGCTTCGCCATCGATCGTGCACCCTTTGCGTAACAAGTCCGGCTCGAAACCATTTCTTTTTGAAGTGAGAAGACCTTATATTAGGTCGCCCCAAAAGTTCGTGCCGTTTACCCTTGTACCATTTAAATTCTAAAAATGAAATATGTGATCACCCTTTCGTTCCACGACCTCTTCTGACCTTTCCGGCAAAGACCGTCACTATCAAATTTCTGCGGTTTTTCATTAACACTAGGTTTACGGACCACTAAACGTGACTGTTTTGCATTATTTTATAAAAATAACGAGAACATGCTACCCAAATGTATAGCAATATTTTTAAAATAATATATACCCAAGGAAATAAATTTGCTAAATAATTTCTCACGTATGCATCCTTGGAATCTTAATAATTTTAAATTAAAAATATTCTTTTCAATGCTGAATAATCTAAACATATCCACGGGCACGAACTTATAGGACGACCTAATAAATCGATCGAAAAATCGAGAAAAGAAAATGAAATACAATTATTATTTATATTTTAGAATAGAATCTTTCTTTAAATATAGAATTATGGACACTCTCGGAATTAATTAATTTTACAGAATGGTTTCAAGAGTTCCCGGGAAAAAATTTGTTCAATATGGAACATTATATTGGAGGACGTATTACTCGGAAAGTGGAAGCCAATGTATACAAACGAGAATCGGAAAAAATCCATTCGAAAGCTTGTACCACATAGGGGATCAAAATGAAAATTCGCTCGGACAAAAAGCGGGCTCTGAATTCGTTATGAAATTTTTTAAAACGCTGCGCAGCTCGTGTACCTGTCCATCGTTGGGAAATACACTGCAGAAATGTAGCTAACAGTGGTAAATCAACAGAGTTGCACAGTTTTTAAAAAATATTGGAGAAATTTAAAAAATCATAACAATATTTCACGAAACAGCTGAAACTCAATGTACTCGCGAGATTAGTTGATAAAAAACGAAGGAAAATGTAAGTCTCGAAAGGTCGAATATAGTGCAATGGTTAATAAATCTTTACGCGTTAAGACTATTCGTAGAGGATATTATATTTCAATTAGTAATGATTTGAACAAAATATTTGACAATCACTGGGACCACCCTCTTGAAATCTCTATCAAACTGCAATCTATATGGAATGAAAATCGTAATGAAAGCGCTCTCATAATCTCTCGAAAATGTCACGAACGATTTACCCGAATTGCTCGATACAGTATCGAACTTCTACCGAAGAGTCTACGCTCTGCGTAAAATGTCTTAGGCTAATTGCAGGCTTAATACAACCTGGGAGCGCCATTACATAGAACCTAAGTGGCGCAGTCTTCTCAAAGTTGTCACAAAGGTAGCACCATGAACATAAAGTCTAGTTCGATACAACTTCCATCTCATCCAATTCCGAGGGAACTGCTTTAACGAACATGTTCCAAGAACGAAACCGCCGGCCAACCTCGTTAAATCTTAATTACGGAATACGGGTGCGTAACAGAGCAAAAGGAAACGCTATGGCAACGATCGATGGCAGTCTTTCGTGTACAGGGCGTGTCCAGAATGTTCAAATCGCTTACATAATTGAAAGGAAGGAAATGAAATTTTCTCGAACACAGAAAGATGTTAAAGAAAATAAATCGTTGCAAAAATTGTAGACGATCCCGTGAGAAATCTTGTACGCGGTAAGACACTTCTCTTTTCTTCAGGCAAATCGAAGATGCCGTCGTAGCTCCACTTTCGGATAATTAAAGCAACCCGAAGCGACCGATAACGCAGAATCGATAACGCAATTCGCTTTCTGAGTGCGTACCTATTACCGAGCGGAAAAAATTTCGGAACATAAACTCGAGCAAACAACGCAAACAACGTCGCGTCAGGCGGAATCGGCTAGCACGGTCCCGGGGGCAATAAATTTTTACAGTGGGCCAGTCTCAGGCTCTAACCGAGTACATTCTATTGGAACTATCCGTGGACGTCGTTATCGAGCGGCGCTATAACGCCTCGAACGAGCGATAAGGCGGCCAGACGCAATAACCGTTCACGAAGTTGCAACTCTGCCGGGGCCGGGATGCATCGGGGACGGAGTGCATCGACGGGGCCGGAGTTAACGAGAGTAATTGCATAGCTCGCGCAAATTTGTAAACTCCCGACAGCGCGGCAGCGTGCGGCAGCGGGCGACGACGCGGATTTTCGTTCCTGCGGTGCCGAAAATGTATGCAAACCGCCACCTCGAGGATTCGGTGTCCTCTCCCCCTGCAGGAGTTCCGCGGCCGTGTTATATTGAATTTCAAATGCGACCCGACGCGATAAATAAACTTACTCCGTGACGCGCGAGTTATCTCGCCCCGCGATTTTACCCCGCCTATTTATGTCTCTATCTCTCCCCCGTGCACCCCACCACCCAATGCACACGCCCCCCCCCCCCCCATCCCCCACCGTGAAATTGTGAAATCCTGCGGAAGCCTCGATATCAGCGGCGCAAGAGGACGCCGACGCCCGATGCATTAGCGCCGCGCAATATTTATTGGCATCCGCGGTTTATGGAACATCCGTGAGCGACACCTCTCGGCCTTTGTCGCGGCCGATTCTGTCACAAAGCTATCGTGTAGCTTCTCGTTCGAGTGTGTCTTTTGTCGACTGCCTGTACCCTTCGGAGTTGTTGAAAGTCAAGGTGACCTGTCTCGTAGGTTTGTCATGTTTACGAGAACGTGCCAGCCGAAGATTCGAAATCGATACAGTGGTCTCTCGATATATGTCAACAACACGGGACGTCTCAATGACATACATCGTCCAGGAGACATGCCCGTGTTATGTTTACACTCCTCGGCGTCCGAGGCCTCTCGTGTACCCCGCGGTAGTGCGGATAATCTCGCGACGTTTATCATCCAGACCTTGGCGACAAATACAAATAATCTCCGAAACTAGTGCGCAGATAAAAAAAAAGTATCGTACGAAAATCGCTGGTCTTTTTACGCACAATAAGATCCCATAATAAAAAATATAGATTTGAAAAAAGTTGCACTTGAAATGCACCTGAAAGTTGACCTTCGAATGACCTTGAAAACTGCCCCCCTCTTTCCCCCTCGAAATCCTTGGACACGCGTTTTCCACTTTTTTAACACTAGGTTTACGGAGCACTAAGAAATTACTATTTTACATTACTTTAGAAAAATAACATGAATGTATCGATCAAAGTTTGTAGCCATTTTTTAAATAATATATACCCAAAGAAATCAATTTGTTCAATAATTGCTCATGGATGCGTTTGTACAGTCTCAATATTCGCAATTTAAAAATATTAGAATCCGTCATTTTGACGGGTAATCTAGTAATCTAGTGTTAATATCTTTCATACTTTTCGAGCTATTCGGCTGGAAAGTTTTCAAATGAACACCCTGTATAGAGAAATCACTGTACTTATGTCTCAGCTTAGAATACATTGTGTCTGTATCGATAAGATCCAGCTGCATTTAATAGAATTTGGAAGGTTTGAGATGATTGCTGATACCGTACTACCGAAGCATTTCTGACAATGTCATACGCGTGCCATCAGTGTGACAAAAGTATCATGCAGCGTTTCGTTGAAGTGCGCATTTTGTCGGCAGCATGGAGAATGTGACCTCCGGTTGAAAGTGAACGCGCAGAGTTGTGCGTCTCGTATTTTTCTAATTTCAATAGAAGCGTGCCAGTCGTTTTCACTTACGCGGTAGCTTAGACTGTAAAAATGATTAAAAACGTGTTCGGGCGCAGGTTAAAATTTCGGGGTCCCGTGTAACAATCGCGTCGGCTCGCTCGCCGCAACGTTCGCGTATCAACGCGCTCGCGGAAGTAGCGCAAAGGACATAATTGCCGGCTGAAAAGGAGGTTAACTGGCTCTCCCCGGTGTATCCCCGTTGTTTCGTCCCCTTCGCCCCGCTGCCAGGCCGTCGTCCCGCTTTTTTCCTTTCTGCAGCGGAGAACCACTTAAAAACTAGCATGAGCACCGGCCCAGAACGTGTCCGCTTTTATGTGTATTACGTGCTTTTGAAAGGGTCCATTAAGGGGCGTAATCCCGTGGCCGGGCGTGCCGCGAAATTAAATTTGGAACTATTTAATCAGCGGCGGATGGAAAACAAAGGGGATTTTATCGGAGAAACGGTGCCGAGGTCCAGGGTCCACGGAATCTTAACTCGTCGCGAGAACAACCGCTCTTTACCCGTTCAGGCTGAATGTATATACAGGGTGTCCCCGAAAAATCTTGCGATCCCTTGAATATATTAGATAGGTAACAGAACACTGTTCTTGAATTTTTTGGAAGTGGTCTCTCGAACGGTTGCTTGCAACCCCCACCTCTAAAGAATTAAATAATTTTTCTCTACCCTTAATAATTTGATCACAATTCAGAAAAAATATATGATACGAAGGAGGTAAATTCGAATATTTTCGTTTTTCTTCCATCTGAATATCTTAGTTAACAACCGAGAAAAAAATGATACAGTTAAGGGTATTTACCCGCGTATTACCCTTAAATGAAGGGTTAGCGACTTAAAATTTTGGGTGATTATCTTTCAACCGAAAACCATTGTTTTCCACATAATACCAATAAAAATTGTGGCCGGGGTCGCTGGACCATTCTTATCCTGCCAGGCCCTTTCGGCTCGGCCAATGAGAACCGCGCCATGATTGGTCCATGCGATTCTCGTTAACAACTCCGCAACAAAGCCGCGGAGAACATTTTCGCAAAGGAAACAGTTACTTCGAATGACCACAGGAATCAGCCCTTTCAAGGACGTACAACCTGCATACTCAGAGTATACCGGGTGTCTCGGGGCGGGTGGTGCAAGCGACCACGAGGCGATTCTACGTGCAAAAATAAGTAAAAATAAAAACAATTATTTTCTCGATTGACAGCTTTCGTTGGAAAGCTCCTGGCATACATGCTCGCTCGGGCCACCCATCCTGAGACACCCTGTACATGGAGCGCTCGCGTATCAGGTTTACCCGCTCAGAAGCATCCTTTACGACCCGTTCACGAACGATAAATCACCGACAGGAAGTGCCCTCGCGAGACCCGTCAGATTTCACCGTTCTACATTCATTACCGCACTCTGGTGAACGTTTTATGCGCCCCTCTACCCCCGCGATCTCGCAAAACAGATTCTAATAGCGGTGAGCTCTCCCCGGACGAGCATTCGACGCAGCTGCTGGACGTCTTCGGGCCTCGAGAGTTTTCGAGCAACCCGACCCTGTCGGGATCTTGATCTGTCGTAAACGCGGCACCTCGACAGCTTCGCCAGCTAAACGTCAGAAGGGAACGCTCGCGAGGGGAATTGTTAATCTACCGAGACACGCTAAAACCCGGAGAAAACGTGAAAAAAGTGATATGGCAAGTCGTCGTCTTAACGTCATCTACGACGTCCTGAAATAATAAATGAGTATTGATCTTCAAGAAATCAGAGTCACCTTGATTTTCTATTGAGAAGAAATTTTTTCGAAATTTTACACACTGCAGCTCGTAAATGTCTAAATACTGATTAAGTTTCGTTGGAAACACATTTTTGTCAGATTATTGATTTTACGTATTTTCTATGTATTACTATTAGATTTTATGTGTCACTAATTTGATGCATTTTTACAAAAATGTATAGGTGAAACATGAAATAGTAAAAATGGTAGAAGAATATAAGCATATCGCTATGTTACGGAAGTTTCAAATACAGTGAATTCTCGATATATGTCATCAACACAGGTCTTGTCAGTGACATATATCGTCCAGGAGCCGTGACATACCTGAGCCGTGTTATGTTTACACTCCTCGGCGTCCGAGGCCTCCGGTGTACCTCGCGGTAGTGGGGATAATTCCGCGACGATTATCATCCGGGCCTTGGCGACATATATAGAAGAATCGCCGTAATTACAATTATTTATCAAAGAAATAAATTCTTATCCGGCTATCTTTTCTTAGAAATGACGCATGAATAGTTTCTTTTGCATAAAGAGTCGCAGTCTACTAATAATCCGGCGAGTAACAGAACGAGTTACGGCAATGTGGATATAGGTTTCAGCGGAGTTTTCGAGTTTTTCCTTAATACCGCTCGATTTCCTGCAGCGGAAATTTGATTTAGTTGCGGGCGAACGGCGAGAGTCCAAAGGATAATGGATAAAGGGAACGAACCGGGGAAAGGACGAAATCCAGTAACGAAATCCAGTGAATTTCCAGCCGATGAACGCCGCGCGAAACAAACCGAAATTGATTGCGCAGTCTGCGCGGCTCACAGGTGTATTGTGCAATTTCGGTGCACCTTTTTTTTTTCACCGGGTTTGTTCCGGCACGTTTCGGACACGCATAAAAGGCTAATCACGGGTCCGGGTTAGTGCGCGCTCATTCTTCTGGGTAAACAAGACGAGACTGTGCTGAAGTAGGTCGCTGCACAATTTTAGGCTGCTTTGAACATTTTTCAAAGTACGTAGAAATTTCTATCAAGTGTCTATATTTCATAATGCTTACATTCGAATCTGTTTTTGTGCGATAGACAGCGACCGCATAAAAGAAATCGCACAAAAAATTCAGAAACTTCATAAATAGCTATAACAAATTTTTTGAAAACGTATTAACCCTTAGCACTCGAGTGGTGACTCTGAAGCACCACCGGAAATTGTTGTGGCATTACTTCAAAGAAATTACAAAAAATATTACACTATATTTGTTACATTACGAAATTTGTGTTTAACAGATTGCTGAACATTTAAATATTACTTGTCGAAATCGGATCAGTTTCGTATGAATAAAATGAAAATATTGTGAGACGGAAGAAATATTTAGTTTTAGAATGAAAATAGCGCCGAGCGCAAAGGGTTGAAGAAAAATTGTTTATACGGTGGAGAAGGACCGCATAAAAAAAGTCTCGCTTAGCAAATATGTCAAAGAGTTACGTAATAGCGAGAAAGTGCTTTCCAAACAAAATGAATAATTAAATTACACATGGAAACATTTTTAAAAAATTTGATTTCTCATTTCAAACATGAAGATATTTTCAAAATACACATAATTCAATACTACTGGTCGTAGTCCAAAACGCGCATCTTCTTGTGATGAACTGGTTCAAAATCGCTTTCGTCACTTAAAGATATTAGAGTTGATTTTTTGTTGCCATAACTAATCTACCTTTGATCTCACTATGAAATGAATCCTTAATGGTCAAAAGATATGTATGTACGCACTTCGAAGGCTCGTAATTAACTGATGTTACCAAAATTTGATGTTCACTTATATTATCGCGTAATATCGATCACGCGGGTAAGAAACATTCACAATTTTTACACTCATTATTTCGTGTGTTCTCTCACTGACAAAATGCAGTGATAGAAAATATAATAACCACGGGAAAAATACCGATTCACATCTCGATAAAAGCTGTCATTTGGCACCGCAGAAGTTCCAAAATCAAGGGACCCAAAAGCAGTATTAAATTTTTGGGTCTCTTTGCCTGGAAAGTTCTCGAAGCTGCGGAAACCATCTTTCGAAACAATCGCGTCGTTATCGATCAACCCCGAGCCCCGCGAACCTACTGCGCAAGAACTGGGCAAAGTACGAACTTCCCGAAAAGTTATTGTTGTTAAATTCACCGTTACCGCGGTCCTATAACCGTATTAGAATCATTAATGGCTCCTCCGCCGGGGAAGAGTTGCTAACGAGTGTTAATGAGGCCGCGCGCGGATAAACATTCGAATTACTTCGGATCGGTACTTCGGGTGCGCCCGGGCTTCGTCGAACGTCGTTACGTCATGTCCAAAGTTGCCGGGAAGTTGGCCGTCCCCTAATCTCGTCAACTGAAAATCTACTGCCGGCAAACTATTACCATTATACGCTTATTTTCACTTCTAACAAAATTCCTCCGGTGCCTGTCGCAGCTGGACCACGTTCGATTGAACGCCGATCAGAATTTATCCCGCTCCGGTTCCGCCATCTTGCTCGTTCATTTTCCATCGAAAACTGCAACAGACGCGAAACGAACCCGACAAGAAATCCGACCAGCCTCGCAATTAAGGAGTCGCGGTTAAGTGGCGGCTTTGTCAAGGAAGGCCCGACAGATATCCTTTTTCTTTTTGTATTTTTTCTTTTTTTGCGAGGTCTTGCGGTTGCAGAAGACGCTTAAAGGCAGACGGTTTTTAAGTTCACGTCTCATTAAGGCGATCGAACCCGATTTCACGGTGGCCGGGCCACTCGAGCTTCGCCCCGAGAAACATGAAGCATTAATTACTCGAACAGCGGGCCGCATCGATCCTTTGTCGAGTTAAAAGCTGATTGACCCTCGGACGGTTCCTCTTAACCCGGAGCGAAAAATGTTACGTCGAAATCCGAGTTTTCTGCGAGCCAGTTCAAATCGTTCGCTATTTATACACAGTTTTCAAAGATCAACGTGATCTCGAAGACTATGTGTAGAAATATTGAATTTAAACATTTTCGAATTTTCATTTAGTATCTTTTCCATCAAGCTTGCGACGTGTTGAAGGAGGACTGCGTCGAAAATGTTCGTTTTTAACCCTTTGCACTCGAGCGGCGACTCTGAAGCGCCATTAAAAATTGTTGTGGCACTATCTCAAAGAAGGTACAAAAAATATTACAAAATATTTGTTACATTACAAAATTTGTATTTGATAGATTACTAAACATTTAAATAATATATGTGGAAATCGGATCAGTTTCGTATGAATAAAATGTTAATATTCTAAGACGGAAGACAAATTTTGTTTTAGAATTAAAATAGCGCCGAGTGCAAAGGGTTAATATCCGAAACTGCTATAACTTCGTGACGATCACCACAAAGTCCCCACTGTAGCGCCCAGCATTGTTTCAAGACTTAAAGCCATAGTAAAGTAGGTCACTGGATTGGTCTTGACGTCAGCTGTAACATCATTAATTAAAAAATGTATAATGGCGATTGAGAAATCAAGGTGACATTAATTTCTTATTTAGAAGAAAAATGTTTTCTAAATTTTTATATTGACCTTTACAGAAGAGCAATTACTGATCAATTTTTGTTTGAAACATTTGCTTGTCGGAACACCGGAAATGCCCAAATCTCAATTTGAGTTTTTCTCATCCGGAGTCCAATAAAATGGCGACGCAAAATCGTCCATCAAGTTTCCAGATGTCGTTGTGTAGAGGACACACCGATCCTCGAATCCGCGCTGATCTCTTCAGTCCTCGAAAAATTGTTTCACGTGGTTGTAGTCGTTCGAATTTGAAAGATTTTCGAAAGAAAACGGTGTCCTCGTTTTCCCGCCGTCCCGCATGATTTTTCAAAACGCTTGTCAAGCGACGCGGCGTTATAACGGTTGGAAGGTCGGCAACTTTTCATTCGGGAATTGCTTTTTTAATTTATCACGCTGGCGTGGATTGCCGGGAGAGAAATAGTTCACCGTCGACAGCCAGAAACGGCAGGATCTAGAATTAGGAATAACAATGGCGGTGGGCTGGCGGGGCGAAAAATCAGTGGGGCAGATTGTCATTTGAAAATCTGCGCGGATTCACCGGGAACCGGTTGTACCGTTGGCTTTTCGTGGTTTATCATGTGGGAAATATGGTAACGCGTTTATCCGCGGCTCGGTGTACGCACTGCAGAGCACGGTTACCGCAGTGGTATAAATCGAGTTAGGCACCGCGCGCCGCGAAAGCGCATTTCATTAAGCATATCTATTTCCTCGTGCGGAGAGGATTAATACACTTACTACGCTGGATAAACCGTCGAGCTTCAAGGACTCCGACGCAGACTCCAATTTGCTGGCGAATGATGCACCAAGATGCGCCCCGGATAATCACAAGCGATTACAAAGGTTCCCCCAATGATCCGTGTCTCTCAAGTTTTCACTTCACCCTTTGCGGTCTTAACCTGCTCCTTCTTTTTCCCTTCCCACAGGTTAGTTAAATTCAAACGATTCGAGTAGACGTTCAAACTGTCTAGAATGCAATGGAAAAAAGTTTGAACATTTACTTTAATTTGTTTAATTCTTCAATATTTCTCGGTTCCTAGTACTTTTTTACGTGGAACAGCAAGGAGAATCGACACGTGTAAGAAGAATGTAGGTATCCATTATGAAAAAACGATTGACGCCATCTTGCAGCCCTTTCTAACTTCAACCGAAACAGAGATACAGCTTGTTATAACCCTTAGCACTCGAGTGGTGGCTCTGAAGCACCACCAGAAATTGTTGTGGCATTACTTCAAAGAAATTACGGTACAAAAAAATTACACTATATTTGTTACATTACAAAATTTGTGTTTAACAGATTGCTGAACATTTAAACATTACTTGTAGAAATCGGATCAGTTTCGTATGAATAAAATGAAAATATTGTGAGACGGAAGAAATATTTAGTTTCAGAATGAAAATAGCGTCGAGTGCAAAGGGATAATCGCGCGAATCACCCTTTACGGTTTAGAAGCAATGAATGCAACATTTTTTTCTTCTTTTGTAGAATCTACGAATCCACGAGTGATCACGAAATTCCGCAAAACGGCAATCGAATTCGCGTGTCCCGGGAAACAAAATGTCCGTCATTGTTCGATCGTCACGTTTCCATTACGACTTCGCCTTGCGTTCCAAATAAGAACAAAAGATAAGTACCCGGGACGATGTCGACGCTCGAGTTTCCTGCAGCACGACCATTGTGCCGCGCGCGCGCGCACGCGAAGGGCCACGCGACACTTTGCGGTGCAATAGTTGGCACGATGGCGTCCTTCGAATCGCCGTGTCGATTCAGCGTATTGCCAAAGCCAGAGCCCGAGGAACTGCTAACCCGAAAGGTGTGTGTGCGTTGCCCATCGAAAGTCTGATGCTGTGTACACGCTCACCTGGTTTCGCGACGATAGCACCGGTGACAATGCTGCGCTTACACGCGATAATTGACACGAGCACGTCAACTATGCCATGCGAGACTTTTCGAGCTCTCACAATCTCTTTCACAATCTTTTCCCGAGTCGACACGTGTTTGAATTTCTCGAAAGAGTTTCTCGACAGATGTACTCGAATTGTCCGCGAAACTGTTTGAAACGAAATTGTTGACATTTTGCTATTGGCATGAATCATTCGCCCACGCGAAGGACCTCGAGAGATTTCGAGACGACCTTCGGACCCCCATCTCTGTGAATCTGTTGATTATTCACAATTAAAATACGTCTCTCTAATCTCCATCAGTTTCTGTGCACGCACTCCGTGTTGCATATCTCCTACGCAGAAGATTTCAAACAGAGTTGCGGTCCTGAATTATAATACAAAGCCCTGCAAGTCTAAGCTGTAAAGCACAATAAAAACCGACTGTCTTCGCGGAGAAACTTTTATGGATTCGTGAACAGCGCGGATCGAATCCAGAATTTTGACCAGCATTGTACCGGGACTTTACGAGGAAAGGAGAAAAAAAGATGGCGGACTCGGACGAAGGAAAGGGAGCAAATAGAAGGAGAAAATAAGTGGAGAAGGATATTGCTAAACGGCTAGAAAAGTAAGGGGGGGGGGAGGTGGGATGAAGAAGGAGCTATTCTTGATTTACCGGGGTCTCCCTGAGGAGGTGCGAGCAGGACAGGCAAACAGGTTACCAGCAGCCACAGGATTGTCTATAGAAGCAGGAGTAGGTGGTGCGTGACGCGAATGCCATACTCCTCCAACCTCCGTTTTGTCTCCTCGTCTGGTCCTGCCTCCGACTTCTCTTTTCCTGTACGCCGAAGGAATTCCTCCCGATCGGCGTTCAGCTCGGACATCATCCGATATTTCTGGCCGTGTTCGATCCCCCTTTTGCGCCTCTTCATGGCCGCACTGCGTCCTTTGCCCTCTCGACCGATACCATGAAGCCCGTAATGCGATTTCGCGACCTCCGACCCACGCTCGTTGCACCCTTCGTATTCTCTTTGCGCTTTTATCGATCTCTTGCGTCGCACGGCCACGATGTCCTTTTTCATCGGACCTCGCCACTCGCGGATTCTTTCGCCTGCGGTTAATTAGCTGAGTTTATTGATTCCCAAGGGTCATCTGCAGTCCCTGATCATTATAATCAGGACCGCTCACAATTCTTCACGTCTTTCGTGTTTTTAGTGAAACTTGAAAGGCGTGAACTTGAAGGGCATGTAATTGATTAAATTCCCTCAAATCGGTTCAATTCAAAATTTTCTTATTCTTCGAAGATTCGAGTCGGGCCAGACAAAAAATTTAATGTCCTGTGAGAAAATCAATTTTCCTTTCTGAATCCCTTGCCTTATCTCCTGACTGCTGATGACTAGCCTGCGGATCTTTATGCGTTTATAGCAAAATTGAGTAGATAGAAATTGTAGGAAGATTTAAAAAATTTTAAATCTCGATATACTATTTCTCGTCTATTAGAATTAGCAAGTTAGGAAACAACATTCTGCTTAGTTTCTATTTCTTGCAATCGATGAAGACAATTTTTATTTTGCACAAAGATTCGCAGTCTACTGATCACTGTTGGTGCTGATTAAAAGGTAAAGATTCATATTGGCAAAATAATATTTCCCTTAAACCTCTAGAGTAGTATTTACATTTTTTGGGCAGAATTGAATATGTAACGACTGTTCCGTTTCGATTGACGGCGCGGAAGATCCGCAATTCAATATAAATCTCGTATGAGATTTTCTACAATAGTAAAACAAAAAATCTGCAGATCACGCATCTAGCGCATCTTTCCGAGGTCAAAGCTTAAGAATGTGTTGCACGGTCGAACGAACGCAGGAAAGCCAGCCGAGGGCATAGGGAAAATATTGCCGCTGGGCTTCGGCTCGAAAGCGTGGAAAGGGACGAATGATAAATGTCACGGATTTCGCATATATCGATAAACGTTAATGTTCTGGCAGGGGCTTTATGACGTCGAGCTAGACGCCAACGACAGTGAATTCTGGTTCGTTGCGAACAAAATCGCGGGATATATGCAATCCGTTTACGCCGACGTAAACGGAACACACAAATGAAATATCCGCTGTTCCCGACACGGGCTTTCTTCGTGCTTTTCATAGAAGGAGAGGGAGGGAGAGAGAAAGAGAGAGTGAGAGAGAGAGAGAGTTGAAAGGGGATAGAGATTGAAAAGTTTGTTCCATTTATGCGACGCACGTGTAAATGCACGGGGGTGTCGCAGTGGGCTCGCCGAATCTCTCTTTAGTGGAATACAACTTTTTAAACAGATTCCGGAAAATCTCTTCGACTACTAATCCACAGGGTGAGGCGCTAGAAACAGGCCAGCTGAATAACTCGGCTGCTATTCGTGTTAGGAAGAAATGCATCAGATGGAACTTGCTTCGTTTCGATGGGACATTAATCCGATGTTAGTAGCTTTTTTGTAGGTGGACGCGTAAAGGACATATGAAGGTCGACTTCATCTTTTTAAAATGGAATGTCCCATTTTTTATACCATAGATCGATAGACTATCGAATTCCGAGTAAAACTGTATTGACCTCCATATGTCCTAAATCTAGCGGTTAACGAGATATTATCGAAATAATTTTCCTTCTTCTTTGGGCAATATCTCGTTAACTATTAGGTTTAGGACATGTGAAGGTCAACACTTTTATACTCAGATTTTGATACTCTATCGATCTATGGTATAAAAAATGGGACATTCCATTTAAAAAAATGAAGTCGACCTCCATATGTCCTTTACGCGTCCACTTATAGAAAAGCTACTAACATCAGATTAATGTTCCCTCGAAACTAAGCAAATTCCATCCGATGCATTTCTTCCTAACACCAATAGAATAGATAGTATATTTAATAGAGGCGCGAGAATCGTCTCTCTCTCTCTCTCTCTCTCTCTCTCTCTCTCTCTCTCTCTCTCTCTCTCTCTCTTTCCCTCGCTTCTTCTTTTTCGATCTGTCTGTTTTCCGTTTCGGTCGGCAAAGTTTTTATACGATCGGTAAACGAATCGGAAGTGGAAACGGTCCTCGAAGGATTTTACGGTCAGACAGAAACTGGCTGAATTAAATAGGACATAAAATCGGTCGGGCGGGCGTGCGCGTTTTCATAGGGCACCGGGGAGCGGAATCCGAAAACAGTGCGCGGTCCCGCGAACTTTTTATTACGCTCGGGGAGTTTTACGTCCTCAAAGGAAAACTCCTCCGACCGCGGCCTGATGGTACTCTGTAATTTCAGTATGGAACTCGAGAGCGACGGCGGGAGAAGACGCGGCTCTCCCTATGAATTGAAAGCTTTCCATATTTCTCGGCGTAATAAAGATTGAGCCCTATAAAGTTAACATGCCCCCCCGAAGGTAATGGATAAGGCACTTCGCCGACTCGACCCGAAATTGAATTATTATTGCGATACTGTCGAACAGAACACAGTCACTTTTCGTCGAATGAGTCGCTCCCACGGTACGTCGAAGTCAATCGTTAAAACTAGGTTCACGGAGCACTAAAAGTGACTATTTTGCATTACTTCATGAAAATAACAAGAACGTGCTATCCACATTTTTAGTAATATTTTTAAAATAATATATACCCAAAGAAATGAATTTGCTAAATAATTTCTTACGTATGCATCCTTAGAATCTTAATAATATTTAATTAAAAATATCAGAACCCGTCATTTTGACGGGTAAATCTAGTGTTAAGATTGAACGAATTTCACTCGGTGTCTCCTATTGGTGTTTCGCTCTCCCATTTTCGTTTTTCCTTAACCCTTTATGCCACGATATTCGCACATCGGTCGCAAAACGGTCCCCGGAGATTTCGACTGAACAATACGAAGACAATTTATTGAACAATATTGAAACAATTGCCGATATGCACTTGCTATGTTAAATTGAACGATAAATTTCGTGTTGAAACAATTGGTAAAACAGTAACGGTGTCGCAGTAAGAAAAATGTGGAGACCGAAGGGAGAAGAGTTTGCGTCAGTGTTCACAATTTATTGCAAGCGTGTTTACAGTCATTAGTTTAGGCTGAAGAACGTTTCTTGAAACCCTAGGGGGATCGTGTGATCGTTATTTCAATATTTACATCGAGTTCCCTACTTTTATGAATTTTTCATACTGAAGGTCACGTGAAGGTCATAATATTAGAGATCGTTTTCCTCTGGAATTTGCTTCTATCGTAAAAGACGAGCGAGATATTTTAGGTGGTCGAGTTAGGCGAGACACCCTGTATATTGATAGACTTGTGAGGGCGTACGCCTTTCGTAGCGAAAGGGTTAATGCATTCAGTCCTTTACTATTTCATTTCGGTGCACATGAGAGGCTCACGATTAGGCAAGCAGAATAGTAATCACCCGACTGCTCGTCTTCGTAGGAAATAAAAATTTTCTTCGCTAATTCTAGGAAATGGAGACTTATTTTAATGGAAAATAGAAATACGACAGAATTTCTATTTTTACTGGTTTTTGTTTCACCATCTTTCTTTCATATGAATGATCAAATCGGTGGCCAGACGAACAAAATGGTAGAACGTCCCTCGTGATGAAGAAAATACGATTGTCTACAAATCGAAAGGTTCTCATATATCTCAAGGTAATAAAGATGGAGCCGTTCATTCCTCCAGTCGAGCCACCAGGTAATAGAAATTCCCAGCTTTTCGGCTAAAAATGGAATCTCCGAATGGAATCTAAAACCGAACTATTTCTCGCGGAGCATTTTTTTCGTTCCAGCTCGTACATAAAACGTCCGCGAGACTTCTACAGTCGGTTTATTTGCCGTACAGAAACGGCGTGGTCGGTCAGAAAATGGCATTTTCTCTTGCACCGAAAGCTTTATTGTGAATATTGATGGATGTCGTGTCCCATGTAAATGAAATGAAAGGGCTGTCGCCGCGGTTATCATCCGGATGAAAGAGGGACGATCCACAAAGGATTCACTTGGGTTTCTTGCTGCAAATTTCAATTTCGATCGGCCGTGACACGTTCTCCGATAAGATTGTGTGATGGATCATCGACGGAAACTGGTGTTCGCTTTATTAACGTGTATGAATTCATTTCGGACTCTCTTGTCGATGACCCCAGATTACGGAGTTCACATCCGTATTAGTTTACATTCTCAGTTATTTGTCATCACCTTATTCATTTGCTTCAAAAACTAACTTCACGAGTTTGCGAGAGAGTGTTCCACGCCTATCACAGGGATCACCTTTGAAATATTTCGAAGTTTACCACGACCAATTTGCAATACACGGGGTCAGCTTGTCAGCAAATTCTTCAGCACGTGTCCAAATTCCGACCACGTCGGACGCTGGATATACCAGGGCTCCCGACAACGAGCTGAAATTTAATAAGAAGTGTCTTTACGAACGTGAGACGACGTCACGAAATTTCATACGCCGCTGCTTTTCTAACCCTTGCCGCACGTGCGCTCGGAATCCTTTTTCCTCCCCTAATTTTTCTCCCTTCATCGAATGGATGCGAGCCCTACGCGAAACTAGTTACCATTCGGCCCCGTGAGGAGTCCTTCATCCGTGGCACGGACCCGAGTAAACAAGTTATTGCACTCGGCTCATCCTTTTCGTACGCAGAAAACGTGTAAAAAAGATTTCCACGGAAAATGATGGCTCCCGAGGCACTTGTTCAGTCGATCCTTGCGTGGGCGACAAAAACAAGTTCCAAGAGGGACGTAACGTCAATAAGGGCCTAGTTAGGAATGTCAAAAACACTGTTCAGTCTCAAAGAACCCTTTCTGCCAAGTTTCAGCCCTGTATCTCGTCTGTAAAGGTAGGAGCAAACGAAAAAACAGTTTTCGCCCCAGTTTCCCCACTCAGTCGCAAAAATTCTAAAAAAAATCTGACATACTTCACTTATCGAGCCACACATTCGAGAATTTTTGCCGATTTTTCGGTTGCAAATTCACGGTATGACAAACGAGAATCTTCATATGGAAGTTTAAGAGCCACCACCCTGGAAATTAATTAAACAATATTCTGCCATCGGCATTATCTCCAATTTTTTCATATGTTTTGCTACAGTGTGTGATAGCTAAAAAAAATTGTATATCAAATTAATATGTTAGCAAACATTAAATAATATAGAACACGTTGCACACGAGTTTCTACTTCGAAGAGGTGAAAGTAACTAAGAGATCTGCGATCAGGAGCAATTTATGCACGCTTTTCGAAGTACATGGAAGACTATAGAAAGTTCATCGGACACTTCCTGGAAAAAGTGTACAGGAAGGAAGCGAAGGAACTTTGCATGCATGCAGCCGGGAATATGGTTTATATCGCCGTGTTTACCCTGGCGCAGCTTCGCGCAACTCCATTTATTGAAACGTGTTTTATATGGGGATAAAAACCCGGGGCTTGAATATTCTTTAAATTTCGCTCCCTTTGCTACGGATCAGTTTTTACAAGCCCTCGGCAACACGTTACGCGATAACAGTAAAAACATTCTGTTCACGAAAATATACGGACCTCGGGACACATATCCATTCTACGTCCGCGGAACTGTTTTTCTTTTTTCTTTTTTTTTTTTCGTTTCTCTCATCCTTCCCCCGCTCATGCGATTTGCGCTGTGCACACACTGTCTACTCTACTTTCGAACAAATATCGCCCGGGAAAGAACGGAACCGGTACGAGGATTCCCCGCAGTTATTGCAGGTGCATTCGAACCTGCTGCGCAAGTCTTCACGGCCGAAGAATCTGCACAAAAGATTCCACCGATTGCATCAAATAAATTGCGATCGGATATCTCGTGTTTTCCTGATTCTTCTCGCCGAGAACCAATGACCATGCGAACACCTGAGCGAAATGCGTTTCGATACAGAGAGATTGTTTACGTATGTCCCGAAAAATCATTTTCAATTGCGCTCTTCGACAGAGGTTCGAACTGCGATATTCCATTTGATTAAACCGCTTAATGATATTTTAAAACTATTCATTTTTTAAGTGAAACAGATTGATTCGAATCTGATCTTTCGTTTTCTGCTTCGCAATTCGCGATAAGCACAAATCTTGGTTAGGTGTCATAAAAATTTCAACTTTACACTTTCGGAGTTTGTTAACACATAGTAGATTGGTAGTTTAGGTAGTTAACAATAAACACATTTGTATCGTCCGGCAGAATAACATAATAAGTGGATAAGACAAGTGTTTGTAGAGTATGCGCAGCATTGGTCCAGCAAGTAGACTAGGAGCAGCATAAGTCGGACCAAGAAAATAGTAGCAACACACGCCAAACAAGTAGAATACGATGGCGTAGGTCATACAAGCAGAGTACGAAAGTCTAGACGGAGTAAAGTAGTAGTAGTCGTCTGTAGTCAGACAGGTACACTAAGCACGACTTATAAATAAATAGAAAATAAATGGAATAGTGTTACAGTGCAATAATAGTAACGGAACAAGGACGACTTAAATGCAAATACGTATAGAGATTAGGAAAATTCGGAGGGTACCGTGGGTTTGCGCGTTAGCTGACCAGCTACCACCAGTGAGGTCGCGGGTTCGATTCCTGCTTAGGGCACCCCTATTTTTCCTGAAATTCTACACTACTGTGGTTCCAAAAACGTCTCTTTAGAGGTTATTTAAACTAAATTTCTAAAGTACACCAGAATATATTTAACCCTTCACAATAATTACTAACATTTATTATTCACTTGGTCAACGCTAACTGAAGACAGCCGTAGTTGAAGAGAGGTTTAAGTTGAAAAGCATATCGGAATTTACAGGAGCCTTGTTTGCATTGAAACAGAAGATCGAAAATGCCTCGGGCCAATAGCGATCGGAGATGTTAATTATTCCGGGGCAATCCACCGTTGCTCATTTACCCGCGAATTCATGCGGCAGGAATTCGGAGCGTTTTGCGGATGCGCTTTAACTGTCTCGGCTACCAGCCGAACAAGAAGAAGAATGAACCGAAATATTTCGAACAGTCCCATTAAGATCGTCCGATAAATACCTCGTTGCCTGGTATCACGAGTCGTATTGCAATTAAATTGTTCCCCGATAATTTGCGACCGATAGAATGGCGGAGCACGGCTCGGGGTGGAGGGGGAAGAAGTAAATACACCGTCGAAGAACTCCGCTGAATAAAACGGCTGCAGCCACCAGGCAGGGTTCGATGGTCCCGTTTATATCGAACCTGTCAATAAACTGCAAATAAATTTCTGCTGCTTACCAGGGCTAATGCATCTCATTTCCAGCCGTTTGCGTTCGACCGCCTTTCGTTGCTCGTTCTCGGCAAATCTGGAGCAATAAAACGCTGCGAACACGAGCAGAGTTACATTAGCGCGACCTCCCGGAATCGATTTTACACCGAAGTCCATCGTTTCACGGGAATTTGCGAGTTCACGGTCACATTATGCCGAACGGTGCCGCTTCGTTGGACACCGTAGAATCGAACGCGAAAACAATACCCGGACGAAATCATTGTAATCGTGTTCGCGCTACGCATTCATTTCGTGCGCACACTACGTTCCTTTGTAATTCGACTTCGTTTGCAACTGTTTCCCGGGGATTTTGCGGTGAATTTGTAAGATTTTTCAAAACTGGGGTGTTCAAATGCAAGACAATAATATGGATAGAATTTGGCAGGGCATTGTACAGCATTCGGTTAAAGTTTACCTCGGGAAACCAGAAGTTATTGACTTTTTTAAATGTGATGCTGTAGATTTTGGCGAGAGAATGCCGAAAATCTAAGTTTCAATCCTGGGAGATCAGTAGTTCGAAAGTTATGCGGGTTTAAAATTGAGCGATTTTAAGCGTTTTGACAGGTAAAGGCGCCGCCATGTTGGTACGTACTCAGTGGTGCGCGTCATGTAACGAGCGGAGCCGCTAGATGGCAGCACAAGCACACGCTGATGTCGATAACGTAGATTTGCAAGCGTAGTCGTACTCTGCACCCCCCATACGAACCTAACCTCAATCTTTTTACGGTTCCGTTCATTGGACGATATCTGAGTACATGCCAATATGAAAATCGCACATCTTCACACTCGCACAGCTTTTGAACTACCGATCGCCTAGGTTTAAAACTTGGATTTTTGATATTTACTCGCCAACATTTACAGGATTACATAGAAAATAGTGAAAAATTTCTGGTTTCCTGAAGCAAAGTTTACCGGTTGCATTGCTTTCAATAACATTACTACAAAAAGAAATAAATGACTGTCTAGTTTCTGTGTCCTGTAATGAATGCAGATAATATTTTGCACAAAAGTGAGCAGTCTATGTGTGCACGATAATTACCACGGCGATCACGTTTTTCTCTTCATTAATTTCGCATTTTAGCGAACTACAGTAGCAGTGTATGTACAAATGATTTCTTTCACGGATAGTAATGTTCCTCAGCTTAATATTTACAATGTTAACAGCTGAATGTTATGGGTAGACTGCGGAAGTTTTTGCAAATGCATATTTTTATAAGAAATAGTTAAAAGAATGGGACCTGGACAGAAATTTGTTATGTGATTAGAGTACTACAAAAATTCAATTTTTATTTTACATTTTTTGCATAATGCATATGCTTCGTATATTTGTGTTTAAAAACATATGGAATAATATATTGCATATATTATTTACGCTGCTTACGTGAAATACCTATCTCAACAAATTAGTTTCGTCCATCACCAAACTTTCGTATCATAATTGTGTAGTGTCCACACAAATACAGGCCATATGAAACCATATTTCTGTAACCTTGAGTTGCTAGTCGAGCGTTAGGTCTGCTCGTAATTTATTGGTCACGCGAACTATAATGTATCAGAATAATTGTGAAAAGTATTTTATATATGTGTATATAGTGAATATTCTGTAACATACTAATATATTGCTTAGAGTACTACATTTTATATATACCTATATAATTTGCATATTTTGGATACTTTTCGTGCATATTTTGCATATTTTTCGGGCATAAATGTCATACGCATGTTACATATTTATCGTGCACAAACTTCCGCAGTCTAGTTATGAGATACAAGTCGAATAAGGTTGAACAGTACGGCAAAGACGAACATGATCTCCCCATTGAACGTTCGGCTTTTTGAACCCGGAGTAATTGACAACACTGTTTCACCGGCAAGCGCAAACGAACTCTTCGGCCGGTCGACGCGGAACAAAACGCGTCGCATTACCGAGCAAAATCCCCCATTTCCCGAGCGAATGTCCATTGAACCGCTCTATAAACATATTATTTATCGAAAACGAAATCTCTTTCAGAAAGGCACGACCGAACGAGCACGTTCGAGCGCGATGCCCGGTTTCGCCGCAATACGGAGGATTTTATTCCCCTGCCAGCCGAAAATGCAATTCAATCTCGAACAATAGAATGTTTCAACCGCGACGCTGCGAGAGAGAGAGAGAGAGAGAGAGAGAGAGAGAGAGAGGGAGGGGGTAGAGAAAGCGACGAATAAATTTATTGTTCCGCGTCGATTCCGTTCACTGGTTCGGGGATAACGTATTGATTAACGCGATTTCGCCCCGAGCCGCGCGGAAATCGCAGCTCGCCTTGCGGAAGGTTCTTCCGGCGCCATTATCCGGGGACCAGCGGGCCTCGTTTCGCCTTAGAAAGTTCGCTACGTGATTTGTTAACGAGATTAGCCCGTCGCGACCCCCCCCCCCCCTCCCCCAGCGCCCGGAAACTTAAGTTCGCCGGTTAGGCGACCGTGCGACGCCGCAGTTTCGCAACGCGTCCGCAATAAAATCAATCCGGCGTATTCCTTGGGAGAATCAGAATCCCGGCCACACGGCGCGCCCAGCCGAGTCGATTTAGGCGAGCTCATTGTTGTTCCCGCGGACAGGCATGCGAATTTCCGTCAACGGAAACCGAACGGCAAACGCCGCGTCTCGAGTTTCCGTCCCTTTCAACACAGCCTTGCCAAACAACTTTCCGGCTAATTAGCGGCGACGTCGACCAGCAATTTTCGAATTCGACGCGCGACACCGTGAATCCCTCTCCGTTGCACCCGGAGAGAAGTCGATTGCTATACTGAATGCTTTGCGCGTGGAAAGTCTACGGTCAGTCCTATAATTACACGCTTTAAAACGGAACACCGTTTTTAGAAACGCACCTCGGTAATATATAATATATATATATATATATATATATATATATATATATATATATATATAATATTTCTATAATTTCTATAATATTTCCCTTCTACATATATTTTTTATTTGAGCCTGTAACTAAAATGTGAAAAATGTGATTTGTAGATTGATGTTTAGGCACATGCTGAAAATTTTATTGAAATTGATTAAATGATTTATGGATTTTGGTCTTTCTACAATGATTAACCCTTTGCACTCGAATATGGAACTATTTTAACCCCAAAACGAAACATTTCTTCCGACCTGCAATATTTCCCTTCTACATATACTTTTTATTTGAGCCTGTAACAAAAATGTGAAAAATGTGATTTGTAGATTGATGTTTAGGAGCATGCTGAAAATATTATTGAAATTGATTAAGTGATTTACGAATTTTGGTCTTTTTACAATGATTCACCCTTTGCACTCGAATATGGAACTATTTTAACCCCAAAACGAAACATTTCTTCCGACCTGCAATATTTCCCTTCTACATATATTTTTTATTTGAGCCTGTAACTAAAATGTGAAAAATGTGATTTGTAGATTGATGTTTAGGCACATGCTGAAAATTTTATTGAAATTGATTAAGTGATTTACGAATTTTGGTCTTTTTACAATGATTCACCCTTTGCACTCGAATATGGAACTATTTTAACCCCAAAACGAAACATTTCTTCCGACCTGCAATATTTCCCTTCTACATATACTTTTTATTTGAGCCTGTAACAAAAATGTGAAAAATGTGATTTGTAGATTGATGTTTAGGAGCATGCTGAAAATTTTATTGAAATTGATTAAGTGATTTACGAATTTTGGTCTTTTTACAATGATTCACCCTTTGCACTCGAATTTTGCAGTATTTTAACCCCAAAACGAAACATTTCTTCCGACCTGCAATATTTCCCTTCTACATATATTTTTTATTTGAGCCTGTAACTAAAATGTGAAAAATGTGATTTGTAGATTGATGTTTAGGCACATGCTGAAAATTTTATTGAAATTGATTAAGTGATTTACGAATTTTGGTCTTTTTACAATGATTCACCCTTTGCACTCGAATATGGAACTATTTTAACCCCAAAACGAAACATTTCTTCCGACCTGCAATATTTCCCTTCTACATATACTTTTTATTTGAGCCTGTAACAAAAATGTGAAAAATGTGATTTGTAGATTGATGTTTAGGAGCATGCTGAAAATATTATTGAAATTGATTAAGTGATTTACGAATTTTGGTCTTCTTACAATGATTCACCCTTTGCACTCGAATTTTGCACTATTTTAGCCCCAAAACGAAACATTTCTTCCGACCTGGAATATTTCCCTTCTACATATATTTATTTCATGTTATACATACATGCTGAACAACAGCTACAATACTGAAATAAACAACATTTTGAATAATGGTGCAGCAATTTTTAGTGGTGCCATACAGTGACCATTCGAGTGCTAAGGGTTAAAAATGGCGAAAATTACAGTTTTTCCTACATTTTCAGCCTTCTCTTGACCATTTTCAATTGTTTGTAAACCGATCGACCGATTCGTTTGTCCATTGAAAAAAGAGAGCACGATACACGGAGCGGGAGAATTCAGGTATAATGATCGGGGGGGGGGGGTTGTCAACAGTGACCTTCGTTGAACCGCTGTCATCGAGGCGATATTACGGTGTCCACGGACGTCCCAATATTACAGACGTATCGCGTAGCCGGTTTTATTGACACACCGCACACGCACGCGAGAATTCAATATGGCCCGGCAGTCGATCAATAACATTGTGTAATGTTATCGAGCGTCCAGGTTCCGATTTACACGTTTTCCGGGCGGGTTTACGAGCAGTGCCAACGCAGATAATCCGACGGCGCTCAAGCGTACGCGTGCGAGCGTGAAACTCGCGTGTAATAGAATTTACCGCGGTTTTCCTTGGCAGTGGACAATGCCGAGCGGAAAAGGCTTTCTCATTAACCAGTTAACCGTGGAATTTAATTTGAAAAATCCCTCACGGCGCGGAATTCAAATCAAGCAATGACGAGTATACACGTCGAACGCAGGCCAAATGCCGCTGTTATAAATTTTACGAAAAAGGGAAAGCAAAATGAGAGAGAATGACATTTTCATTCGATAAGAAATTAACAATTCATTAACGTTAACCGCACCGCGATAGAATTTTGGATGACGCCGAAACCGCTTAACTGGTTAGTATAGAAAGACACGCTATGAAATTTTTGTCGGAAAGTAATCAATAAAGATAGTTGTGAATATTGAAAAGTAGGTTTTATGTATATTAAAAGTCAATAAGTTACATGGCGATACAGTAACGTTGTATACAAGAAATTCTAAACGAAATTTCAAAAACGGTCATTTGACCGCGCGTTGGTAGGTTTAGTGTTAACCAGTTAACCGTGGAATTTAATTTGAAAAATCCCTCACGGCGCGGAATTAAAATCAAGCAATGACGAGTATACACGTCGAACGCAGGCCAAATGCCGCTGTTATAAATTTTACGAAAAAGGGAAAGCAAAATGAGAGAGAATGACATTTTCATTCGATAAGAAATTAACAATTCATTAACGTTAACCGCACCGCAATAAAGTTTCGGATTCACGTGTATACACGTCAAACGCGCATAACTGGTTAACGGTAATGCGGGCCATATTTCTCGCGAGAAAGTGTGACGAAACTTTTTCGGTAAACTGCACGCGAGCCGGGATAAAGCACGCTTAGAACACCGAAGACCCGGGACTAACGACCCGGAAAATTTCATGCGATGCAGGAACTATCATTCTCGTTACCGAACTCTAAAGACGCGACCGCAGCGGCACGGTTCGACCTTCGATAATTCGCGAAGTATTCCTCGACGGGTTTTCCCATTTCGGAGAATTTTCCCGGACGGCCCTGGCAACATCTGCGTGTCCGAAATGCGTTAGCATAATCGAGTGCATTAGCGGTTACGGTTATCACTCCGCGACGGTGTCTGGCATCTTTGAAACCCCTTTGTCCTCCCAGCGACTGCGAGTTTGATAGGGGCTTGTTGAAAAGTTGAATCACAAGCAGGAGTTCTCTGTCGCCATTTTGTCACGGTCTCGTTTCCACGTCCTTTACGATGCGATTTAAAATTGTATTCGTGCGGACTGGATTAGGGGTGGGACTGCATGCATTTAACGACTTTCGAAAGCTCCACGGGTTAACGATTATGAACTTGTTAAGCGATGGCGATTTTAGCTTTATCCAGAAGTTTCATGGTTTCGAGAAGCTCTTCTTTTTATTGCGGTTGCAATCACTTTTGTTCACATTCGTTTGATTAATCAAGACCTGGAATCATCTTTGTTTTCCTTTTTCGAAGGATCGTTCTGGAAATTGGCTTTTAAGCTTCAGTATTGTACAGGGTGTATATATGACTTTTGGCACCACGATTATGTTCTGCCTCATCGACACGGTCAGCTGAACTGTTGTAGTAGGCTTTTCACTGTACGCATAACTCCACATAATCAAATTTTAGAGAAATTTTAACAGCTTTTATTCCAATTACTATTTGTTTGGGACATATGGTTCCTTTCAAACTTTCTCTTTTCTCGTTCATATAAAGACAATTTTCTTTGTTGTAAACAATTTCGCGGCAAGTTTCTTTGACAATTGTCCACCGATCCGGAGGTGTAGATTCTTCACCCTGTACATATTCAACTTAAATTGCAAAGCAATAATGCAGCTACGATAGTGGAACGAATTGATCTATTTCAGTGCATCTTGTTTCTCGACATAAAATCGTTGTTCACATTTTCAATTAGAAATTTCATCGATAAACTGTGTTAGCTTTTTTACGGGACCGGCAAAATGGAGAATATAACAGAAAATTTGTTGTCAAATGTGTGAAACGGAAAAATATTTCGCTTAGAGTAACAAAGAAACGAATTTCGATTGTATCGAATATTTAAAGAAAAAAAAAACAATTTTCCATAAAAACGATTGGTTGTTTACCATCCAACAAGCGACTCCGCGGCAACGGTGCATCGCGGTTACGCAAAAATCGACGATCACGACCGCGGCCCGGTTCGTTATGTTCCACGGTGGCGCAGTAAATCGCGCGATATGAGTTTCATAAAGCGGCTACGAATTATGGCTTCAATGGAGCCGCAGTTTCTCCGCGGAGAGAAAAACGAAAGGGGAAGACAGACGGGGTGGCGAAGCAAAAGGAGAGAAACGCCGCGGAGTCGAAGAGACGGTTAGAAAAATTTCCACGAACTCCGAAGCTATCGATCGACACCTCTCGAACGCGCACTTTCCCCTTTTCTTTTATGCAACCGTTGCCACCCCCTCCCCCTCCCCCCACCCCCATCACCGCGCTTTGGTAACGCTGATAAACGCGACCGCGGAATTTAGCGCGGACTCCGTACCCCGAAGGGTTTATCCAGTTAAGCTAGGGTCAAAATCACGATCCCCCACGTAGCGCACTGCGCGACGCTCATTTCCTTAAAAAATCGAATTTTACATATGAATATTTAATGACCGGATGGTAATAATAATTAGATCTTGTAAATCAATTCCTGTAGAAACAATCGAAAGAACCTGCTGATTGCCTTGTAAAACGTTTAGATGCTTGTGTTACTGCTCAAGGTCATAATTTCGAACATTTAATTTCATTCGAATAAAATTATTGCACATTTTGAAGTTATCATAGCTTTATCATCAATTTTCTAGCTCAAGGTCAGTTGAAGGTCATAGCGTACTACATCACTGAACTCGTCTTAACGTCAGCTATAACACTGTCAAGTTAAAAATATATGGTGCTATTTGAAAATCACCGACGACCCTGAAAAGACCTTGAAAACGAGTACAATCGGAACAGTTTTTTGTGTCACCATATTTGCCCCCTTTGACAGTACAACTTTTCTCTTTAACATTTTCTTCTATCTCTAAGCCTAACGGAGCTATTTAGGTGGCATGTTTCTCGTGAACCACCCGGTACACTATTTCTTAAATGTCCGAAATATAAGATATTTATGCAATTTGATATAGTCGTTTAATCCAATGATTGTCGTATAAAATCTACTGAAAAAGTAATGCTGAACGAAATGAAACAAATTTTTCAAATTTCCTGCAATTCACAGCGATTGTCTTTTAAGTCCCAAGAAATCCCGCGTTCAACAAATTCGAATATTCTCGGCACACCTTCCTCTAAACAATCATGAAAGAGTTATCTCTCCCCTCGTCCCACTGCTCAAATTATTATTGTCTAAAGCTGTAAACGTTGGACGCGGTATCGCATCGATTGACGAAAAAAAAATTCGTTGTTGAATAGGGCAACTTTAGGCAAATTTTAAACGCATTTTTCATTTTAATTTAAATTTTGATTTAAAATGAAAAATCGACTACTTTAGTATTAGAATAAAATCAGTATTGGAATAAAATCATAAAAGTCGGGCAATTGGAAGCAGAAGCTTCAGAATGAATAAATAGTTAACATAAAAGGTGTAATAACAATAATAATAATGCAACAAAAATTGTGATAGAATTCTTCTAAAACCTATGCATAGCTTAGCCATTCAACATTATCTGGTGCAAGTTGCTAATGTCACATACGGTTCAAAAGTTATCCAAAAATGTCAGACGATTTTCCAATCTGAACCACGGTGGAAATATTCGGCAATTCCGGTTAGAAGGAGAGTATATCCGCCGGCTCTTAGCCAGCTAAGTTGATAGGTAATGAAGATAAAAGCTCCGAGGTTCTGGCAGAAAAGACGCCAACGGCCCGACCCGACCCGACCCGGCCCGGCCCGGCCCGACGCGCCGGGGGTAAAGGGAGCGAACAACTGGGAATTCTGCAATTAAATCCCGGTGCCCTGGCTGTTCCCGTCCTGTTCCTATCCTTTTCCCGCGACTCGCTGATCCTCCTACCACCGTTCCGCTTTCCTTCCTACCGAAACCCATCCCACAGTCTCGTTGTTGCCGACCGCGTTACCGCCTACAACAGAAAACTAAATCCTGCAAGCTAGAATAGATACCCCGCTGGAAGTAATTCCGGATTTGTAAGCCGTTTTAACGGGGGGATCCACTTTTTTCTTCCCCCACCCCTAACCGACTCTGTCCAATCAGCTGGACCCGCTGCACTGATACTGGGCTACCCTCGTGGTCACAGTGTTTCGGTTTTTATCGTGAGCTCACTTCGGCCGAACTATCACAAGAACTTTACTTTGATCACGATTTTTTTCTTTTTTTATTTTACATGTCGTTTATTTTAACACTACACCTACCAGGCATTAACAGTATCTGATAAATATTGCCTTATAAAAATGGCATCCCTTTTATTAAGACTGTCCGTAAGTATCAATATAATAGATGCTTGGACAAGGAGATTTATTCCACTATTTTTCGTGAATAAATGTATTTTAACGCTAAACCTGCCAAGCATTAACAGTATCTGATAAATATTGCCTTATAAAAATGGCAACCCTTTTATTAAGATTGTCCGTAAGTATCAATATAATAAACGCTTGGACAAGGAGATTTATTCCACTATTTTTCATGAATGAATGTATTTTAACACTAAACCTACGAAACAGTAACAGTATCTGATAAATATTGCCTTATAAAAATGGCAACCCTTTTATTAAGATTGTCCGTAAGTATCAATATAATAGATGCTTGGACAAGGAGATTTATTCCACTATTTTTCATGAATGAATGTATTTTAATACTAAACCTACCAAGCAGTAACAGTATCTGATAAATATTGCCTTATAAAAATGGCAACCCTTTTATTAAGATTGTCCGTAAGTATCAATATAATAAACGCTTGGACAAGGAAATTTATTCTACTATTTTTCATGAATGAATTTTCATAGTTTCAATCATTGGAAAATATAAAACCGGCCATTTTGACCGTGGCAGGTTTAGTGTTAAAGTGGTCGCATTAATAGCTAGGTGATTAGCGACCACGTGGTTTAGAATCGAATATAGAAGAGAAGGTTACGGTTAATATTTACATTGTGTTGGGGTACGGCAAAAAACAAATTTACAACAGTTTATATATATCGATAGATTCAAAAAACAGAGGAGGACGTTCTTAATTTTGTCCTCGCTTAAATTTGTCTTCTTTGTTGTAGCCTATAGAACATTTAATATGCATCAGCCATTCAAGTAGATTGTCATTTTTTTGTTGAAATTTTTGTTTCTTTGACTTTTAGGTCATCCGAAGGTCATGGTATACTAAGTCGTTGAATTCGTCTTGATACGGGCTGATAATATTATTAAGTCAAATATACAAAGTACCATTTAAATAAAAATGAAGGTGGCCTTGACAATAATTGAAAAAATTTTTCGAACTTTTTTTTTTATTGCAGTGTATAGCATTCCCGTGTTGAAAGTGTATAATACAAATTAAAAAATTTAAGATATTTGTTAGTCGTTCCTTTTATGTAAATGCATTTTTATTTTTCATCGCTAAAATAAGTTTTTTTTAGATACAATTTCCATGGTTGTTTGATGTTATTTTCAACTCGCCGCGTTCGCCTCTTTTTTTTTATTGTGTTAGTTCCCGTCAGATGAATAATTGACAGAGCTTCATTTTAGAAACAATTTTGTTGGTCGTGTTGTTAGGAAACTTGAGCTAGATTTATTTTTCATACAGATAGAGATTATTTTTTATGAAAAATGCGAGGAGGATCTGATTTTGTTGTGGCAAGCAGAAATTTCGAATGTAAGCTAATTAAAATTGATGTGTTTACGAAGTAAACTGATGCATATATGTAATTATGATATCGAAAGTTTAAATGAAGTCTAAAATATATACTGATAGTGCTTCATTACAAAACATATGAAGGCTAAAACTTATCTTGACTTTTAATTTTTTCTCGTTTCGGGAATGTTTGTTAATTAAAACGCGCAAGCTACATGGGATTATGTTACGAACTGTTGAAACATGAAATTTGTGTGTTGAAAACATTTAATTATAAAACTGACCTCACCAGCAACAGGGGTGATATAGCTAGACTTTTATTTCAATTTCTCAATCTGTGATGAATAACTCATTATAATGCTAGTTTTAGTGAAACTTGATTACAGTATTATTCATTGTAACTATTTCAATCAATTATTATCATTTTGACCTAGGAAAGCCTGACACCAACCAACTTCCAATTGTATTATCTGTGACAAATATTGTAAACACTGTTTAGAAATGAAACAAGAATCAACATTTCTAAGCATTCACATCATTCTCGATATTCTCACAATTTCCAGACGTTTGAAACAATTTTGATTAACATCGAATAAAGCATATTCCTGCCTGCATAAAATGTCAATAACACTAATGGAGCCATTGAAATAAATAAATACGCATATATTCAACGCTCATTTCACAAAAATTACCAAACCACCCGCACAATTAACAAACGTACAAGCCTTCGCAATTACCAGTTGCAGTAATATTGTTGCACCAGTGTACACAGCATAATTAAAGGACCAGGTGAAAAACAGTTTCCACCAGCCAGCAGAACCGCACCGTACGTAAATATTCAAAAGATTGCACTTTCCTCTTCGGCCGCTGTAACTCTCTTACTTTTCGCGCAGTTTTGCAACGTCGGAATTCAGGAGAACTTGTTAAAGTGGCCACGGACGATGCATCCCGCGGCAGAATAAAGAATAAATAACGCTCGGGTGCACCGTCTGCTCGTCGGACGAGGAAAATGCGGGCGTTTCGAGTCGGATGGCAGGCCTAGAGACGCCTCTTCCGCCGGAAGCGGGCGAGTGATCGCCGCGTCCCGGTTAAATGAAATATTCCCGTTGCTGGGAATTGCGCTCCCGTGGGTCCTCCGTCCGACGCAACGCTCGGTCCAACATTTACAACGTTTACAACATTTACGAGGCGTTCGTTCCCGCGACTCCGTCGCCGCAATTGCGCCGATGGAATAATAAAGATGCGAGCCCCCGGGTTTGTTGCATTTAACGCTGCGCCCGGTAGAACAACCTCCCAGGATGCCTTGCGGAGGACGCGTCTCGCAGCTTTACGCTCCGAAATATTTTCACTGTGTTTATGACCGCCAGCCGGAATACGTAATAGCATGCATAAAGAAGCGAAACGGTCGACCGGCCCTTTTGTTTATTGTGTTTCGCGGATTGTTGCCCCTTGATTTAGAACAGCGCCGTTGCTCTAGGGATAAAAGGGCTCGCTCAGCCGTGAGACACCTGCAAGAACCTACACTATACTGCGGCGAACACGTATGCGGAAGCTGCGGCGTTTCGTTGTCTGGCTCTGACGCCCGTTTCTACTTCATTTTCCTATACAGCGTGCACCGGACATAAAATATGTCATAATAAATAAAATAATAATAAGAAAAGAAATCAAAAGCAAAGGAATTGTTTTATAGGCGAGACCATTTTGGAAATCGAGTTTTATGGTCCGCCGGGTTCGCGTGCTTTAGAATGCATACGCAGAAAGTAGAATTGGTTGGTTATAGTCAGACGCGTCAGACGATTTTGTCAACAACGAACCTTCAAATTTGTGGATTTTATACGGGGACCGTAACTGTTATAACCAGAAAGAAAAAAAGTATTTCATCGACTAAAATCGTATTGGTCACCAATGAGGATTATAAGTAACCGAACATTTTTTTCTCCTGATAGTAAATGTTATCGTTGAGAGAAATTCAATTCGACCACTTAAAGCAGTTATCAATGAAAGAAAACGGTTTTTCTTCATCGATAACAGTTATCGAGGAGGATCAAATTTTTTGGACACTAATAACTGTTATTTGTAACCAAAAAGTATAAAAATCGATATTTTTTAATCATTCTGCTTTTCAAATATTTTCTTTATATTTTGTGTAGATTATTTTAAGATTCTTTTTACTAATGGTTCGAATCGTAGAAAATTTTAGAATGACTGTTATTTTCGGTGGCCGATTTTAAACAAATTTTTGACCGTATGTAAGGGAGACGTATTAAATGGGACGCATAACCGCGAACAAAGCATGTCGCAAAACTCTGTAACTGTGGCTCGTGTAAAAAGAGAACCAAGGGTATCGGTCGGACAAGTTTCTTTCGAAACTACTTTTGTTCGTTCACGCATTCAAGTACCTTCGAATTCTTATCTGGCAAACTACGTATGGGACCGAGTCGAACTCTTTTTTCACTGTAATCTAAAAAGTTCGAGCAACAGCAAAAAATCCTTCTAATTCGAAATCTACCGACGAAACTTCGACAGAGAAGCGTCATGAAAGCGTTAAGTAGAGGACGCAACTGCAGCTCCGGCGGACGACTCCGGAAGGATCCGTTCGATCGGAAAATTTTCGGATTCCGTGCGAGTAGTCGCACACGAGGATCCCGGTAGTCATGAAACCAGAAAGAATTCGCTGATCCGAAAGGTCGCGAGCGACAGTGGGATTCTTCGGGAACTATTTCCAGAAAAATGTTCGGCCCGGCTAGCCGTCGACGGGCGAGTCCTCCTTCGAGGAGGGTAATAATCACATTTTCGAGATAACTTCCGCGACAGTGCGGCTTCACGGATCTGAGTTTTTAATTTCAGATAGGGGGCCTCCCGGCAAAACCGTTGAGTTGCGTCACTTTGAAACGCGAGCCCCTGTGTTCCCGTCGTCACAGTAGCGGACAGATAAAAAATAACGTTTCCTTCACCCCGGCTTTTCGCTGTCTTTTGACGGTTAACTGACAAGCAAAGTGCAGCCGTGTCGTGTGACGAATCCCTTTGACGGCACACGTACGCTGGCCCTTTTTTCCCCTTTGCCGGGGTTCGTTTAATATCCGATGCGTCGCCCGTATCTTTCCGTTAACTACGTGTGGAATATTGTCGCTCAGACCGGTCTTCGTCTTTTTCGATAAACGAGGACGCGTGTGTCTGTGAAAAGAAACCGGATCGTTCTACGCCTCCACAAAAAAAAAAGAACAGATCAACCCTAGTTTATTTTTATCTCGTTTCTTAATACTTTACCGACACCGGAAACCTATTGACAGGCTTCTAATTGACTACACCGGAAAGAAGCTACGAAATTTTTTGGTTAAATAACAATCCCAATATTACTGGATAATATTACTTAGCGCGACTCGATAGTTCAAATGAATTTTCGTCAAAGGTGGTTTGTGTCTAGTGACAAATAAAAAATCCTAAAAAATTTCAACAGCCATTGATATACTGACTCTGCATTCGATACATTTTCTGTAGTGGTAAAGAAAACTATACAGAGTGCGGCGCGAATTAGTCCCCACGATTTTTCAGCCCCTTCGGGTGGTCGGACAGGAAAGTGTTTCGCGCCAAAGTTAATCAGTATTTAACCGACAAGAAATTGCAATATTTTAAATTTAAAAAGAGATCGATTTTCAACGAAAAATCAAGGTCGCTATCGTATCTTTTAATGGAACTGGGTATTTTTTCCCAGGTATTTTTAACTTCGTAATATTGTAGGCGACGTCGAAACGAATTCAACGACCAGCTATACAATGACTTTCAGATGACCTTGAAAGATAATATCATGCTCATTTCCTCAACGTTTGTGTCGCAAGATCTGTTAGCTCATTACGTGAAATTGTGAGATACGTTATAACAATGAACCGGTACGTTAATAGTAAATTTGGTTTTTTGTAAGTTAAGTTCTGAAGCAATGTTTACGTTCATTTGTTTACCTGAAAATGCGAGGCGTTGCTATTACGTACCGACGAAATATTTCAAATATTCTGGCAATTGATTCATGCCGATGTTATCTTTCAAGGTCGTCTGAAAGTCATTGTATAGCAGGTCGTTGTATTCGTTTCATTAAAGTTACAGTTCCATTAAAAGATACGATAGCGACCTTGATTTTTTGTTGGAAATCGATTTTTCTCAATTTAAAAAATTGCAATTTCTCGTTGGTTAAATACTGATTAACCCTTTGCACTCGGCGCTAGTTTCAATCTAAAACTAAATTTTTCTTCCGTCTTACAATACTCTCATTTTATTCATACGAAACTGATCTGATGTCTACGTATAATATTTAAATGTTTAGTAATCTATTAAATTCAAATTTTCTAATGTAAAAAATATTTTGTAATATTTTCTGTAATTTCTTTGAAATAATGCCACAACAATTTCTAGTGGTGATTCAGAGTCACCACTCGAGTGCAAAGGGTTAACTTTGGTACGAAACACTTTCCTGTCCGACCACCCGAAGGGACTAATTGTGAATCGTGGGGACTAATTAGCGCCGCACCAGGTATACTTAAAAAAAAAAAATTTTGACAAGTTTTTCGGGAAATTGGTCCAGTGTGCAGTGCGGCGTCCGCCGGGATCACGCATCCGCGACAGCGGCCGTCAAAGCGCGGTGGATCACAAGGCCGGAACTGCGGAACCGGCGTCGGCTTCCGCAAAAGACGGTGTCTGCGCGGGTCCGCGGAATTACTTTTTTGCCAGATAAATCCATTTCCGGGATGGCGAACGGGCGCGACACCGTTACGAAAAACCGTGGGTGGCGGACGCGCGAAAGAGAGAGAGAGAGAGAGAGAGAGAGAGAGGGAGAGAGAGAGAAGACGAAGAATGGAGAGAATGCGGAAAACTCGGATAGAGAAAGGGGGATGGGGGTACACGAGGTAGGTTCGCTCGCGACGGGTGGCGGCAACTAGGGGGTGGAAGAGGGGGCGGACAGGGATGGAACGTGATTAATCGATGCTAGCGAGCAGACGAAGCGAAAGAGGGCGCCGTGACAAAGGGCGACTTCGCGATGGCGCCTGCACGCATAGCGCCATTGGATTACCAGGGGGGTAACGAGTTAACGACGGAGGCCAACTCCCGTCGTCACACCGCAGCCCATTACCCATGACAAATACTACGCTGTGACGTTGACTTTTCCCTCGCAGCCCTCCCCCTCCCCCCTCCTCCTCCTCCTCTCGCTCATCGCAACACGCTACCGTCGCGACGCTCTTTATCCCTCGCGTCATGCACGATTGCTCTAAATGATTCTCCACCCGTGCAAAATGAATCCTTTCGGTGTTGAGATTTTTTTTTTTTTTTGTTGCGTCCAGCGATCGTTGACACTTTAACCACCCCCTGTCGCGCATCTGCCATTCCACTCTCGGGCGTGATTGACACCCAGAGTATTTTTCCACGGCCTACACGAGTTTTCACGTTTTGCGGAAGCCGTTTTTTACAAACCATTTTTATTTTGGATAAAAATCGGTAGTCGAATCTAATGACAACAACTAGAATCCTATACTTGTTGAAACTGAAAAGCGAATCTCGAACCTTATAAAAGTGCAATGCTTCCGCAACTTTTACAAACCATCGCAAACTTGTCACTTTTAACGCTCGATACTTGTTAACGAGCTGTTTGTCTAGGAACAAAACGATTCTCGGACGTCAGCACTGTTCGGGGAAGCGTCCTCTTTCGTCGCAGTCTAGATTTCAGTGTGATTGATAGTAACCTTCACCCCGTTGACTATTAATTTTCCAGCAAGTTCTATTTCGACGTGACATTTTCAAACACTAGATGTCAGGGCACAGTCGTCCGCCATCTTGTGGCACACGTATAATTTTAAGGAAAGTCATCTTCCTAGAATAGAATTTCACGGGCACAATTGTATTACCAAACTTGAAAATCAGTTTTCGCTACAATCTACTTACTGACTCAAATCCTATAAATGTTATAATAGTTATCAAAATCATTGTAACGCTAAACTTCGTCTTGTCCATTCCTGCCGGTACTGTGACATAAATTGTTCTAATCCCTACGTATGACTTCTATAATCACTGACTTGGCACAAAGCGCGTTATACATACCTGAGACGAACATTTCCGATATAAATTTAATGCTGCTATAATTTTTCTCGTCAGCCTGGATGTCGTAAAATCTTCAATATCTTCCTGTTCGCGTCGTAAAACGTACTGTATAAAAGAACTATTCAGTTTGTTGCACTCGGCACAGTAGTGGGTTTTCTGCATTCGCAGCGGGACTGGTGAATCGAAATGATTTCACGATCGCAGAAACGTTATTTGCGAAATCGCGGAGCTTTCGCGACACGGGCGCAAAGAGGACACCTCTCGGTAGGAGGGGTCAGGGGTTACAACTATCGCGTACAGGAGTCTCTGTATCGTAAAATTTTACCGGGCCGTATTCCTTGACGCGCGACGCTCCTATCTCCCGGTATTTGTACAGTTTCGCCGTTCCGGGGCACGGGATGTAGGAATCCCGGTTTACACGAGCCGGGATTAGGTCTTAACGAAACTGTCGGGAGTTAGGGTAACGAATGGTCTCGTTGAAAATTCGTGTTTCCTGCACGGTGATAATAAAATGCACCGACAGTCGCCCGCTTGCTATTCTCCGCCGGAATGCGCCCGTTCTTGAACATTCCAGCGAACCGGCGTTCACTCCTCGCCCCTGCTTTGCATTTCGATGATTCTTCTTCCGGTTCCGGTCTACACTGCGCGTGTCAGAAAACTAATACAACACGTCGCTGTTAATCTGAATTCGATCCAGCTGTAACCAACGAAAATGGATCGCTTACGTTTCGGCCTGTGTCCAGTGTTGTTTCCAGTGTTGTTGAGAGTTGAAGAGAATATTTTTAATGCTATATACAGGGTGGTTGGTAACTGGTGGTACAAGCGGAAAGGGGGTGATTCTACGCGAAAAAAGAAGTCGAAAATATAGAATAAACATTTTTCGTTTGAGGCTTTGTTTTCGAGAAAATCGAATTTAAGGAAGTAGGAAGTAGAGTTGGTAGGCCATGGTCAGACGCAGCAGACAATTCCTATCGAATTGTCTCGCACATCGCAATGTTCTCGAAAACAAAGCCTCAAACGAAAAATTTTTATTCTATATTTTCGACTTCTTTTTTCGCGTAGAATCACCCCCTTTCCGCTTGTACCACCAGTTATCAACCACCCTGTATACAGGGTGTCTCACCTAACTCGACTAATCTCGCTTTTTTTATAATAGAAGAAAACAGGGGAAAGCATCAGTTTGCTTTAATATTATGATCGGCAGAAACATTTGTTCGAGGTTATATGTTTTGAGATTTCAAGGTCATCGAAGTTCCTCTTAAATGGAACGACACATTTTTATCATCGCTATGTGATCGCCAAGGTCAAGACGAATCCAACGATCTGTAATATGACCTTCGCGTGACCTTGACTTTGTTATCACCAGCGATTCCATACATTTACACACCACGGAGTGAAATAGATTTCTCGAGAGCAGATTTCTAAAATTCACAGAAAGCAGAGAATGTTACCCTTCGTGGACAGAAAGGTAACCAGGCAGAATAAAAATTTTTTAATTTTTAATTCGTCAAACTAAATTCTTCATCCCCCCGCGGCAGGATTACCGCTCCGATTGTGATATTTTGACACGAACGGCGAAATAAAGGGCGCGAGAAGGGGTGGCTGAAAGCGTGAAGAGGGTGTTTCGGTAACGAGGGATATAAATATCCTTTTAGACGGACAGGGAGCTCTTTTTATCGGGCACGAAGCCACCGAAGCACCGCCACACGGTCGTCCATAAATTTGTGTTCGGCCGGGTTCACCTGTGCGCGACTGCATGGGGGGTGGCATCCCCAACAAATCAGCGTTACACGTGTTACTCGGAGGTTATCTCATTCATTCTACCCCCAGCCCCTCTCGGTCCGTGTCTGACTCTTGATGCTCGTCCACCGCGTTCAACCCCGTCCGTATCTATCGCGCGGGGGTGGTTGAGGGTGGTTGGAAGAAGGACGAGCTGAGCGGAGATTTATCGACATTTTGAACCGTTCGTCGGTATTTTCAATTAATGCCGACGCTTCGTACACTCGCGGAATGATAATATGAAATCCGGGCCACCGGATTTACACACACACACACACACACATCAGTTTTCCCTTAACACTTCGACTGCCAAACTAGAAACCTCAGAAACTCCATAAAATCAAAGTAAGTTATTTAATGAAATAAAAATTGAAAAAATTAAATGTGTGCTATTGAGTAGTCCTCCAAGTTTGTTGTGTTTTACAGATCCTAATCAAATTTGGTAGAATAAATATATTAACCCTTAAATGCATGAGTGGGGTCCCCAGTGTTGGATTTTGTGTTAACATATTTAGCCGCCCCATTTGTGAACTGAGAGTTCAGCTATTTGCTTCTGTCAATATTTAGGTTATGCTTAATGTGTTTACAGAAATAAATTGTTGCTGTAATGCATGAATTCATGTTCCTAATATTTAGTTTACCTATGCACTTAAGGGTTAACGTAGAAATTCATTTTAAAGCCTGGACAAATAACTCCGTCACCCATATAGGGGTGACATAACAGTCAATGTGTTAACGATTGATGTACAAATAAATTCGGTGTCTCTTTTCAGTGATATTCACCATCATTTTGCAGCACTTTTTACTGGAAAAGGGAATCGATCGATGCGTTTTTTGACCTAAGCTTCACGCGAAGGTGTCGGGGGCCTAACAATTCTTCGCAGATTCTTTCCCTTTCCGTTTCCCCCGTTCCCCGGGGGTCGCGCGAGGTTCTATGACCCCGGCGCGAGTCGTCGTCATTATCCAGTGCGCATTGTGCGAGATGAAAAGAGATTGCGCGTTCCGAACGCGGGCTCTTCGGCCCGACGGTGGTTAACGACGACACGCCGGTGAACGGCGACAGTTGCGTTAATTATGCGCGCGCCGCCTAGCCTGGTTGCTCGGCTAACGATGGACTCGTCCACTGACAGGAAACACGGCCGCTAACTAACTAACCGCCGAACGTTTTACCACCGTCGCGAAGACGTTCCGAACCGAGACTGCACCGGATTTACGTGTGCACCGGTGCACGTGCGGTTTCATGTTTGCGAAATTAACTCCTTGCAATTTGCATTCGAGGGTTACGTACAACATTACTCGACGAACCTGAAACGGATCGGTATTATGCAACGTCCACCGCACACTGGATGCTCGTGGAAAATACTAGGCGAACTTCCACGTCTACACGAGCAAGTGGAAACGGTCGGCAGTGGTCGGACACTGCGCCAATACCGCGGAGAGCACAAACGAATATTCTGTTCATTGTCGAAACTACCGATATCGGAGCGCAGTGATTGCACGCTGAAAAGTTACACAGAATAGAACGAACGAAAAAATATTGAAACTGTAACAGGAATCAGGATCGATCCAATCCTCGGGAATTAAAGGGAATAGAATAATTTAGAGGACCGCGAGGTACGGCTGTGTCGAAGTTAAACAGCTTATCGAGCCCGATAGCTTTTTCTGGGAGAGGGTTGGGGGAGAAGTGGGGGTACAGTGGTACAGAGGGGAGAAGAATCAAAGGTGGTTCACTCTCCTCGGCGAAAAAGCCCACAGGAACAAAGGGATTCCGAGGATAAACGTGGCAATCCTATCTCTACGCCGCGGAGATTTTTCTCCCTTTCCGCTCCGTCTGCTACCCTCTGCGCCAACCCTTTAGCGTTTCTCCCACCCTCTTTTCCTTCGAGAGAGGGACGAGGACGAAGATCGAGGTCCACCGATACAGCGAACGATTCAGTTAATATGTTGCAATTTCGATTCGACCGCGGCTCGATTAGTATTACTCGGTGAAACACGATGTGCGAACGCGACTGCGCTCGGGGGTGAGAATAACTAGAGGGTTGCTACAACGTGTCCTTTTATTTTAGGAGTAGGAAGATCGGGTTAGAACTGGATATAAACTGTACAACGATTGGCAAACTAAGCCAAAATCGCAGTGAACATCTTTTTATCTTTTTTGAAAATGGTTAACACGTTGAATGCTATACGTGGACGACGGAATTATTTGTGCTGGTTTTGAAATGAATTTTTACGTTGATATATTGATTGTACTAAACTTGATCAGAATCTGTAACGTGCAAAAAAGTTGGAGTACTCAGTTGGTATGTACTCAGTATCGTACATTTTATTTTTTGCAATTTTTATTTCATTAAATAACTTACTTGGATTTTATTGAATTTTTGGGGTTTCTAGTTTGGCGATCAAAGTGATAAACGAGCTTAACTTGCTATTATTAGAAGCTACTATTTTTCAGGGAAATCAGACAGTTTTGCGAGTCAGAAATCTTTTATTAGAAAATATATTCGGTGAATAACAATCGTAATAGTACAGTCGTTGGCACATTTCGTACAGTTATTGACAGAAATTATTAACTGAACACTAGGTTCACGGAGCACTAAAAGCGACCGTTTTGCATTACTTTATAAAAATAACAAGATCGTGCTATCCACATTTTTGGCAATATTTTTAAAATAATATACACCCAAAGAAATAAATTTGCTAAATAGTTTCTCATGTACTTATGCATCCTTAGAATCTTAATAATTTTAAATTAAAAATATTTGAACCCGTCATACTAACGGGTCCCGTAAACCTAGTGTTAATAAAGAAAAATAATGAAAACAGTTTATACCGCGTGTAGGCGTAAATTCTGCATAATGTATAATATACGAGTGAACTAATAACGTCAGCTTAACATCTTTTACACAATACTATCAAATCATTCGATTACGTTACTGGCGATTCCTAGGTTTACCATTGAGGTTGAAATTTCTGTCTAAGTAATCCGCTAAAAAGTCCTCAGCCATGCAGACTTTCACCGCTAATGAACGCTGGTGTTCGCTGAACTTTTCGTCGAATTGTAAATAATCATGTTTGGCATAAAATTTGCATAGACCGGAGGTAGGTTCGAGGAGTCAAAGGAGGGTGCTCCTTTGTGACGGGAACACTGCCGCGGGAGTGTTTCGAAGGCACAATGTGCTAGATGAATGACGGAATCTGAAATTCGCAGAGTATCAAGCACTGTACCAAGAGCACGCATGTCCGCCGAGTCATTGATCTCTTCTCCTCAGAGGATTCCTCCATTGTCGCCTAGCGAGCGTCCACATGCCCGGCATATTTCAACGTAATAACACAAAGGTGCACGTAACTCGAAAGTACCTGCGCAACGTTACGGGCCATAGAGGACACTGCGACGTAAAATTTACGAGGCTTGCGTAAGAAAGTCCGCGTCTTGCATTGTTCCGTAAACAACGGGAACCGGAGCATCGATTGCGTCTCTGAAACGCGTTGCGATTCTATTGTGCAGTCGCACGATGCGTTAAAAAGCTCAAAATTCCGGAAATTACAGGTGTCACTGGAAAAAAAAAACAAACAAAATAACAAGTACAGTGAATTCTCGATATATGTCATCGACACGGTTCTTGCCCGTGTCATACCCGTGTTATGTTTACACTCCTCGGCGTCCGAGGCCTCCTCGTGTAACCCCGCGGTAGTGGGGATAGCTCCGCGACGTTTATCATCCAGGCCCTAACGACATATATAGAGAAATCACTGAGCAACGCACTCTACGTGGAGATAATGAAAAAATGGTACTTTTATAAATCGTAATAGAAACTTTTCACACTAAAACGCTCAACACAAAAAAATGGAGAACGCAAAGCACTGGAATCTCAATAATTGCGAGATAAAAATTTGAAACCGGTTTTTGTGACGTCATTTTGACGGGATTAACAGTTCCGGCGGTAAATTAATTTGCAAACGATAGCTTGATAAGAGGGGAGCCTTTTCGAAGGTTGTTTCGCGTGTCGCGAGAGTAAGTTGTTCGATATGTGTGAATGTATGGCGGTGAAACGAGATTGTAGGAAGCGTGTAGTTACGGGTACCCGTAATTGTTTATTATTTCTGGTTACACGGCAAGCCTTTCTCCCTTGACACCGTTCTCCACTTGGCCGCGACTACCCTTAACGTTAACGCAACCGGCATTCTCACGAAACGTCACAATGGACTCCCTCGGCACGGTGCAACAAACGGAAGAAAAAGTCGAGCTTGCACAGTGCACATGCGGCACGCGATATGCAGTTTATTGGAGCACGGAACACGGTATTTCTTTTGAAGTGCGCCAGCCAATCCCCTTCCACCCTCCGGCGAAATTATATTCCTCTTACGCAACGCGTATTTCGTAATATCTGGTTACCATTCCGCTGAGAAATTAATTGCAACGGGAATTTCCTGTTCTTCCTGATCAAACAGCACGAACAAATTCGCAATAACATTTCAACGTGATTTAAAAAGTACCGACGATATGGGCGAACATTTTTCCACGACCTTTCACAATATCGAAATAATATTAATTTGCATTCCCTTCCCTTTGACTGGGAGATAGTCATTGTTCTGATTGGACTATACAGGGTGCGGCGCAAATTAGTCCCCACGATTTTTCATCCCCTTCGGATGGTCGAACAGAAAAATGTTTCGTACCAATGTTAATCAGTATTTAACCGACAAAATATTGCAATATTTTAAATTTAAAAAAAAATCGATTTTCAACAAGAAATCAAGGTCGCTGTCATATCTTTTAATGGAACTGGGTATTTTTAACTTTATAATATTGTAGGCGACGTCGAAACGAATTCAACGACCTGCTATACAATGACTTTCAGATGACCCTGAAAGATAATACCACCTTGAAATATAATATCGCCAAGAATCAATTGCCAGAATATTTGAAATATTTCGACGGTACTTAGTAGCAACGCCTCGCGTTTAGAGGTAAACAAATGAACGTTGTGTTGCAAGATCTGTTAGTTCATTACATGAAATTGTGAGATACGTTTTAACAATAAACCGGTAAATTTGGTTTTTTGTAAGTTAAGTTCTGAAGCAATGTTCACGTTCATTTGTTTACCTGAAAATGCGAGGCGTTGCTATTACGTACCGTCGAAATATTTCAAATATTCTGGCAATTGATTCATGGCGATATTTTCTTTCAAGGTCATCTGAAAGTGATCGTATAACAGGTCGTTGAATTCGTTTCGACGTCGCCTACAATATTATGAAATTAAAAATACCCAGTTCCATTGAAAGATATGACAGCGACCTTGATTTTTTCGTTGAAAATCGATTTTTTTTAACTTCAAAAATTGCAATTTCTCATCGGTTAAATACTGATTAACCCTTTGCACTCGAAGCTATTTTAACTCGAAAACCAAACATTTTTTTCGACTTGGAATTCTTCCATTCTATGTACACAAGAGCCGCCGGATCAATACACCCAGTGGAACTGAAATTTTTCTTTTTCAGTAGGACTTTGAAATTATGATTTTTTGTTCATTTTATAATATACAAACAAATTTAATACTGTAAACGATATTTTTAGTGGCGCCACAGAGTCGCCGCTCGAGTGCTAAGGGTTAACTTTGGTACGAAACACTTTTCTGTCCAATCACCCGAAGGGGTTGAAAAATCGTGGGGACTAATTAGCGCCGCACCCTGTACTCTTGATTGTTGCTATTCTCAGAAATATTATTCCCCGTCGAACGTACTTTTACATATTGCCGACAGAGGTCGGAGTTAAACAAATTGTCAGAAGCTAGGCTAACCCGGTTTGTGCTGCAGGCCTCCCCTAATTCTTCCCGAAGAACATAAACGTCCCGTAAGACAGCAGACGTTCGTCTTGAGCAACAAAGGAAAATTGCACAAACATTGACGGTGTAGCAGCGGCGCAAAGTACACTGCGGAGGGCGAATCTGGGAGAGTAACTTTCGTGCGCGAGACGGTAAAAAGCTGCATGACTGACGAGGGTGAGGAGAGGGGAGCGAAGGGTATTTAACCCTCGAGGGTGAAATTCCGAAATTCCCCGGGTGGAGAAGTTGGTCGTACGACGTCTTACTCCTCGAAGCGTGATGAAACGCGAAAGAATAGGGGATGCGAGAGCGGGGGTGGCGGGCTCGGGGGTTGCATAGGCCGGAGACGGTGCGGAAGGAAGCAACTTTCGGGGATGGCTGGATGTAACGTTTCAGCCCCGCGTTTCGTTTCGTTTGATCCTATCTGGGAGCCAAACGTTCATCCCCGAGCATTTCTCTGGTACCCGGCTGTTCCTATTCTCGCAACTTATCGTCGTGCATCCGTACCAGCCCCCACCCCCTGCCAACCCTCTCAGGAGTTCACCCGTTCCTGGATTTTCATACGCTTCCGTAGCCTTTCTTTTATCACCGACGAGCTCCTTCTCTTGCCGCGTGGCAGCTCGAGGGGGCAGCAGCCATTCTAATCGCGGGAAACGGCGCCGAGTTCTCAACAGTTTGCACATGCACGAATCAAAATTGAAATCGATGAACGGGTTTCTGCCGCGCCGCTGCTCGGTATTTTCTCGTTTTCTGTCTGCCGTTTAGCCCCGCGCTCTGCCTACCGTCCTCGTTTCGCCGCCTTATCCGCTTTGTCGACGCGAGGTTGGTAAGAGGATCAAGAAAAATGGAACAGAACTTTCTATACTCCCGCCGCGCCGCGCCGCGCCGCGCCGCGCGGGAAATGACGGCCGAGAGCGCGATATTTATCGCGCGCATGCTTTTAGTCGGCGATTTCATCGATTGTAAACAACCGACGATGGGATTCCGGGATTTAGAGTAACGCACGACGCGGCGGCACCTCCATACGTTGCCTGAACGCGCGGCATGATGGTATTTATTTGCGCGTTCGAAATGCTTCGATTTGCCCGAATTCTCTGTTCGTTGTTTTGGACTGCGAAGACGGTTCCGACGAATTTACACGCTCGCTGCGGATAAATCCTCTGCGGGAAGATGGAAGCCGAAGAGAAGCGAATTAAGCCCGAAACTCTCACGGGGGGGGGGGGGGGGGGTGCTCGTCGAACCCAGAAGCTCAATCGTGATAAATTAAATTCGCTTCCCGTGTGCATCAAATTTTCAGAAAATTATTTATTGTCGTTTAGTGTGTAAAAGTTGTTTTTACTGTATGCTAGAATACGTAAACGTACCGGAATATTGTATGATATTTCAGAATATGACAGAATATACTAGAATATACCAGCATATACTAGAACATACCAGAGTACACTAGAATATACCAGTATACATATACTAGAACATACAAGAACATACTCAGAATATACCAGAATACACCAGAATATACCTGAATATACCCGAATATACTAGAATATACTAGAATATACTAGAATACACCACAATATACTAGAATACACCAGAATATACCAGAGTACACTAAATTTATCAGTATACATATACTAGAACATACAAGAACATACCAGAATATATCAGAATATACCTGAATATGCCAAAATATACCAGAATACACCAGAATATATCTGAATATACCCGAATATACCTGAATATACTGGAATATCCCAGAATATACTAGAATTCACTAGAATATCACAGAAGATACCAGAATATACTAGAATACACCAGAATAAACCAGAATATACTAGAATGTAACAGAATAAACTAGAATACACCAGAATATACCACAATATACTAGAATACACCAAAATATACCACAATATACTAGAATACACCAGAACATACCACAATATACTAGAATACACCAGTATACATATACTAGAACATACAAGAATATACCAGAATATATCAGAATATACCTGAATATGCCAAAATATACCAGAATGCACAAGACTATACCTGAATATACTGGAATATCCCAGAATATAGTAGAATTCACTAGAATATCACAGAAGATATCAGAATATACTAGAATATACTAGAATACACCAGAATAAACCAGAATATACTAGAATATAACAGAATAAACTAGAATACACCAGAATATACCAGAATATGCTAGAATACACCAGAATATACTAGAATACACCAGAATATACCAGAATACACCAGAATATACCAGAATGCACAGGAATATACCAGACTATAAAACCAACTATACAGTTTTTACATACAGTGTTACTGTATACTCCAGAGTAACTATACAGTTTTAAATACAGTGTTTACTCCATAATTGTCCCAAATGCCTAGCCGATAAAAGTCCCCGAATAGTATCCCCTGCCCGCTATATGTCCCTGACTAGGCCGGTGAAAAATCATTTTTATCTTTTCTGCATCACTGTACACCATCGTTTCACAGAAGTAACGTTATCACTGACAATCGAATAAAACCCGATGAACTTCTTAAACGTACTGATTAGATTCCCCGAGAGGAGAAGAGTTTGTAGCAGTGTTTACAATTTATTGTAAGCGTGTTTACAGTCATTAGCCAAGGTTCAAGAACATTTCTTGAAACCCTAGGGGGATGTCATCGTTATTTCACTGTTTACATCAAGTGTCCTTCCTTTGTGAATTTCTCACACTCAAGGTCACGCGAAGGTCATAATATTACAGGTCGTTGAATCGTCTTGACCTCGGCTATTAAAAATGTATCGTTCCATTTAAAATAACTCTGACGACCTTGAGATCTCAAACAAAATATAACCTTGAACAATTTTCTTTCTTGCCTAGCATAATATTTGCCTCTCCGAGCCAATGTTCTCCTCTGACATTTTCTTCTATCATAAAAATCAAGCGAGATATTTTAGACGCTCGAGTTAGACGAGACACCCTGTAAATTTCGAAGATAAGTCGTTTTTTAGGAACCAACGAAAGGTCCAATCGGAGCGTCTCTATCGCCGGATAATAATTAGCCAGAGATTTGCAAGAGCGCATCACGCAATTAACTTTCCTCCGCAAGTCCGTGGCAAATGGAAATTGTCCAACAGAGAGGTTCCGAAATCAAACGTTGCACTTGAAACGGCGGTGCACACAGCTGCAGCGTTTCCTATCACTTTGTCATTAATGGTCACTAGCTTAGAACAATCGCCGGGCTCGGCGCAGGTCGACGACAAACGTTGAAGGCTCATTCACGCAGGAAATCGCATTTGCCGTGGGAACACGTGTACGGCACGCATCGCACCGAACAGAACCGTGGCAAAACCGAGATCCCCGTGAAACGGGGAAGGATCCATCGATCGGACCGAACGCGCACCGAGCGCAGATTCTCATTGAACGCTGCGCGAGCAAATACGTCCGTCGACCTGGCCTGAATGGAAAACCAAACTGTCAGTGGCATAGAGACGGGGTTACGCAGAAAATGCCGTCGAGAGAGCCCTCCGTCTCGATAAAAACCACTGTACCCGATTTATCGAATCGATCATCGCACATGTCCGCGCATATATGCACAAATATTTTCGCAAACGATGCGCCGGTGCGTCGGCAAGATCCAACACCCACACGGACAACTATTACTCACGTCTGAACGCAGATATATCGCGCGACATTACTCTTTCCAGCAGTCATGTAAAGCAGCCGACCGGACATCAATCATTTTTTGAGAAACTTCTCTATTAACCGGCCCGCAGTGGGGTGTTTGGCCCGAAAAGCCGGAAAAAAGTCAATTTCAAAACTTTAACCTAAACTGTAATTTTTTTATTGCTCGAAGTTGTTGAATGTACGTTTATGAATCTCTAAACTTAATCGAAAGTCAAGAGATTCTATGACTCGTATTGCCTTTCCAATCATGCTACAACATATCGTACATTTATGAGTGATTTTTACATGCTCCAAAAAAGCTGTGTAATTCTTTGCATTATGGACATCTTTTAGGTAAGTATGGACTACACTTTCAGACTGTTTTCATTTTTTTATTATACTTATTTATAAAGTTATCAATATTTGTATATGATCAATAATTCAGAAATTATTTTTACAATTATGAGACTTCATTAACGATTTTATTATGGTTCCGAGTGAGTCCCGATGGTCTTTTTGGTCTCGTTATATTCGGCAGGGATTTGTGATTCCAAGCTAATAAAGTTTGGTTCCGGATTTGTCCGGATTGACGTTTTATAGCTAATTTAGTATTAGCGTTTAGAACTTGAGGAAAACACTTCGACTATATTTTCTGATGAAAATTGGTGGTAATAATTTAAAAATATTCTTAAAATACATATCTACTTACTAAAACATTTCATGATCTACATATTTTGTATTAAAATAATAATTTACATCATTTTAACATAATTTACGTGTGAAAATACTTTTTCCAGCTTTTCGGTGCACGTACTTCACAATCGCCACGATTTTTCAATGGTTTCCGATAATCTGAGGAAAAAAAGGTTCGAACAAAAGATTAACAGTATTCAGATGTCTACAAGTTTCAATACATAAAATTTCGGAAAACATTTTTTTTTTTTTATAAAAACTGAGGATCAATTTAATTTTTTAACTGTTAAGATATATTTTTGATTTCATAATGTTATAGTAGATGTTGAGACGAATTCAACGACCTACTACATTATGGCATTGAGCCTATATATAACGCTTAAATAATTTTTTCCGGCTTTTCGGAACAAATACCCCACTATGCGGCCCCCGTCGCTTTCGAAATCATTTAGCTCATAATTTATGGCAACGCCGTGGAAATTGGCGAGTTCTCTTTCACACCGGGAATATTCTACACGGAACAGAGAAATTTCCTGCTCATCGACCCGGAAGAATTTGTACGTTTTCCGCACAAAGTTGACTTCATTTCCGCGTTCGAAACGAAAACAATTCTGCCGGAAAGCGAGTAGCAAATCTTGCAGATTTTCTACCGTTGTGTAGTAAAGGTAATCGCAGGACCCTGAATCAACCTGCTTCGGTCCCCGGGGAGACTTTCGTAGAACCTCTCGTACACTCTGAAGATAGTAATTTCGGATAGTAGTTCGATAAGTGGCTTTCCATTACAGTCCCATCAGGAGAGATTGAACGTCCGCGAATATTGCGTTTTCGAGGAGTAATTAAAAATATACTGCGGCCGTTGGGCGCCACGGCTACGGACTCGGTCGGAAATTAGTCGAAATTGCTAAAAGGAAGCGGAATATAATGGCTGGAGGCCGCGCCGGCTCAAAATGAAAATACCAGGGAAATATGAAGAACTTAATAACCCGTCTTACCGGACACCATTGAAATTTCCGTTGTCATTCGTAGATGAAAAATGAAAATGGCTCGCGCTCCTCCTGGCCGATAACAAGCGAGGGAAACAGAGACTAGCGTCGTGAAACTGACGTTCCGCGTTTTAATTATACCACCGCGGCTCCGCGGAGGAAAAAGTTAATCCCGAAGGCTCTCGGAGATTCCAAAGACCCGGTAATGGCCGAGGCTTAGTTCTGCACACGGTCTTCGGCGAACTCGCGGAAACCTGGAAACGAGTTTCTTCTTCAAAGCGAGAGCGTAATCCGCTTGTTTAATACCGACTACCATCCAATTGTCTGTTTCCCGGAGCACGTTCGAATCACGAATTTCGATTAAATATTCTCATACCGCAGGTCTATGCGAAATAAAAACGTTACGCGTCCATTGCTAAATGGCAAGCTGGACAGAAACGTATTACTGGTTCTTAACAATTTTGGTATAACACTGCCCGATGGTATTGCCTGTTTCGTTTATTTACTTTTGTTGTAAATGCATAAAAATGAGTCTGTTTGTAGCTTATGGTTAACGTATGAAACCGTCTAAATGCGCAGGAAATTATGGCAACGTTTCCAATATTATACAACATCGGTCGTGCTGAAAGAAACTGGTATTCTGTGACTCGTGAAAAGTGTTTTAAATTTTGCATAAAATATACATCAACAGTTTCAGATACTAGGGCTCCAAACGTCATTTGAATTGTTCGTTCGAGGCCGGAGCAATTACTTGGTTATTAATCGACAGCGCATCTTTATGCATTTCTATTCATTCGGTAAATGCCACTGAATGAAGTGTCCAGTAAGACGAAGATTTGAACGAATTCGAGCACAGAGTTGGTATTCTTCTTTACCTTGCAAAGACTCTGCCTTCGTTAAAGTAGTAAGCTTCTGTATAATTTCTCTTTTCATCAATTAGTCTTGAAAAACGTGAATTTGCATAAAGATCCGCAGTCTCGTTATTAAAGACCGTAGCTGACATTCCATCGTGGAAGTTTTCGCTGTCGAACAAGTTTCACCGATTCGCTGCTGAGGCTTTCTTTGCTTTGAAACGTTTCTTTAACGATGTTGGCAATTTCGTACCAGTTTCAATGGCTTTTACATTCAGTTCGATAGTTTTTTTTATGTTTAACCGTTATCAGTGTAGCGAAAAATGCGCTGCTGATGTTTTCTTTCTATCGAATTTAACAACAGCGAGCTTCGTTTAACATTTGTTCAGCACAGTAGATTGCGAAGTTTTACAATTAGAAAAATGTCGTTGTTCTTGTTATTGGCATAAAAGTGTGCATTTAAATCGCAAATCGTTCCACTCTGAACCATAAATAAGATCAAATCATGTTTCCTCTTGCCAAACTTGAAATTATACGAAACTCTATACAAAATTCGGCAATTCAGGTTTGCTAAGTAAGATTTGCGAAAAGGTTTGCTGCAACGTTCACTATTTATTCTCGATCCTTACCGAATCGAGCATCGACGGCACACATTCGTCAGACCGGAAGGCTACGAAAACAAAGAACAAATAAAAAGCAAACGAAGAATTGCAATTCTCAATTTCATAGCCGTTCGCAGTGTGGCTGTAGCGAGTCGTTCTAAAAACAATATCAGATCGAGCGTTCCAGGTAAACAAACTGCGGTTCGACTAAACGAATGTGAGTTCGGATAGACATGCTCCCATGTACGATGAGTTGCAAAAGTGTTCGTACTACTCCGCATAGCGATTCGACAGGAATTAAACAACAACTACAAACTAACAGAATTACAATTTAACAATAGAACTACCGGGTCCTAAACGTGATTTAGACTTATCCCTTTATGATAACAGCAAGATTGAATTTGCTCAGGTTTCATACGATTTTTATGGTAACATGTACCCCAAAGAAGAGATATATTAAAAAATTTCTCGTGAAAACGTTTTCATGCTTTCACTAATCGTGAAAGAAAAAATCATCCACCAGTCATTTTCACTGGTTCGGTAGTTCTAGTGTTAAATCATCAGTGTTCGCAATCCTACCATATATTAGGGGGACCCATAAGTAATAAGAAACAAACTTTGTAGTAAATTCGAGTTTCTATTTCTTAATTTATTATATAATCTCCATCATTATCAAGGACAGTTTGCCATCTTTCCTGCAAATTTTCCCTCTTCTAGAAATCCAGGGTTCACGAAGCAAAACATGACTCGAGGCTTTTCGATAATTCTTGTATACTTAATTTTGGATCAGCTTCCACTAGAGATGTTAGGGTGTCATTATCAAATTCAACTGGTCGTCCACTTCGAATCCTGTCAGAGCCTGTCAGAACGAACGTTGACACTTGTTGACCTTCAATACATCTCCATGAACATCGCAAATTTTCTCTGTTGTTACATTAAATCCCGCATGAAACTGAAAAAGTATGCAACGACGAATATGATCCTCGCAGGGTCGCCGGAATTTTATTACAGGGTTGTAAAAGAAAATTATATCATACTTTTTAGAATATTTTTAGCGCAGGCTGCCTTACCAAAAACTGTAAAAGAATACGTGTTTCATCTTCAACAAAAGGGCAAAACAAATTCTTGGAAATAATTGATTACTTATGTGTACTTCATAGATCTTTTTCCGGCTCAGCAAGCGGGTGAGCAGAGTGTCCGTCGATCGTCGCATCGGTTCGGTTATGCGAGTCCACGCCCGCTAATATCCCCGGATCTCGGTCTGTCGGAGACTCGGTGGGTGTCTGAGCATACGGATCGCAAATTACCGGCGCCGGGCACACCGGTGCCCTCTTGTCGCGACGCGAAATTATGAGCCTGCTCTCGTCCCCAATTAAGCCTAGGTTCTCTCGCCCTCCACCCTATTCTCCCAGTGTTGCCTACACCCCCGCAGCAATTCGTCGACGACGGACAGCTGTGAAGCTCGACGGGCGGGCTCGTGACGTCGAGCCTCCTGCCGGTCCTCCATCTCGTTCGCCAGCTTCTATCTTATCCGTGGCGTTGGATCCCCGAGTCCTCTCCTGCCTTATGTCACGCAGAGATACTTACCGCAGGATACGAATCCGGTTAATTGACCTATTTCGTTCTAATGGGCTTCTTTGTGGCGACCGCGAGTCCAGGGCTGCGGTCTACCGTCTCTAACCCCCGCCGCGCCGCTTTGCCGTTCCGGCTTCCTCGTCACGATCCTCTCCAGCTCCTTTCAGAACCGACGATCTCGCAAGGGATGACGTGGGGTCGACGTCGACGACAAGATTAATCGCGTCCCAGCCGGCGACGCCCACCACGCTCTTTTTGCCGGTTAACGTTCCCGGTCCCTCTGCGGGATAAATAAAAATCAGGTAAAAATGATTAGAGAGGAAAAAGCGTGATTAAGAGGCTTCGCCGGTGTCTTAAGAGGAGACGGTATTTTCTGCGTCCACGAGGAGCCGGTTCGCGGCAAATACCACGGAGGTTACTTTCGCAAAAACGACCGCCTGCGCGGATGGATTTATCGGGATGAAATATTGCGGATGAAAGTAGTTTTGCACTGTACGCCGGAGATGCTTTTGTAGAGATGAAAGATTTGTTCCGGGATAATCAGGATTTCTTTACGTTCGGGAGGAATGTGAACCGGTGGTGATCATCTTTCAGGTTTTGTGGGAATTTGCCGAAAATATCGAACGAAAATTCACCGGACAATTCAGCGTAGGAACTGCCGGGTCCCTTGAAAAAGATTTTCATCGGAAGGACTCGTTTCTATTTAAGCCGGCGAACGTCTTTCGCGGGCTGGATAGCTAACGAGGATGAATTTCGAGGTCGAAAGGCAACGTAGCAACGCGGGTAACTCCACTCCGGGATGAATGATCCTCGTGTACCGGGGTCGGAGGTAACATGGCCGAACACAAACAGAACCCTGCGGCTGGCCGGTGCCTCCGAATTGAACCACTAGATTTCATTGCGTCGAGATGAACCTACTCGAGAGGCGGCGCGTTCGATGCTCGGCCAAGCCACTCGTCCCGATTAGAACACGACCCGTGACCAGTGTGTCATTATATTCCGGCGGATAACGAACCACCGCGTCGGGAATGCTCGGGGGAAAAAAATACGGTAACGACACAAAGGAATCGAGCGGACCGCCTACACCGAGCCAATTACCGCTTTACACCGGATTAAGAACGGTCCACCCTCGTAGATCCTGATCCCGGCACGACTCATTTAGAGAGCGAACACAGACCTCCTGCTCGCGTCGTTCGGGCCGAGAGTTATTGGCAAATTAGCGGGTACGGTTCGGCCTTTTTCAACTCGAATTAACAAGTTATAAACCGACGCAATTATTTTCAATGCCGCCTCGGAATTCTTCGTACACATGCTCCTCCTGGAAAATCACCAATCTAATACATTATTTTGGACACGTTGAAACTCTCAAGTAAATGTATTTTCCGTTTCTATTAGGTTGGCAAGAAAGTAATTTCGGTTTTCACTAATGCTTTATGTTTTGTTTGATTGACTTCTGTTAACGTTGCATTTCTTTTCTTTCGGACATTTCATAACTGCATCTTTTAGGTTACTTTTGAAGCAAATTACACGTAATTTTGATTAAAATTGTTAGTTCCGTGTCAATTTGAACATGGAGTGCAGAAACGAACATTATAGGCACATATTGCTTTTTTATTTCCGTAGAGGTAAAAAAGCTGCCGAGGCTCGCAAAGATATATGTGAAGTTTATGGTGTGGATTGCTTAACAGAACGCACGTGCCGGAATTGGTTTAAAAAATTCCGTTCTGGAAATTTCTCGCTTAAAGACGACCAACGTTCTGGTCGACCATCTGAAGTTGACGATGACCGAATGAAAGCCATTATTGAATCGGATCGTCATATAACTGTCCGAGAGATTGCAGACAGGTTAAATGTCTCGCATACAACTATAGAATATCGTTTAAAAAGTCTCGGAATCGTTAAGAAGCTCGATATTTCGGTTCCACGCGAATTGAAAGAAATTCACTTAACGCAACGCATCAACATATGCGATATGCATCTCAAACGAAATGAAATCGACCCTTTTCTGAAGCGAATCATCACTGGTGATGAGAAACGGGTTGTTCGCAATAACACAACTCGAAAACGATCATGGTCCAAGCGTGATGAATCAGCCCAAACCACGCCGAAAGCTGAATTGCTCCAAAAGAAGATCATGTTGTCAGTTTGGTGGGATTGCAAAGGTATTGTGTACTTTGAGCTTCTCCCAAGGAACCAAACCATTAATTCAGATGTTTATTGTCGACAACTAACAAAACTGGACATAGCAATCAAAGAAAAACCGCCAGAATTGGCAAATCGCAAAGGAATCGTGTTCCACCATGATAACGCTAGGCCACACACATCTTTGGTAACACGTGAAAAGTTATTGTAGCTTGGTTGGGAAGTGATGTCACATCCACCATATAGCCCCGACATTGCGCCATCAGATTATCATTCATTCCGATGTTTACAAACCTCTTTGAATGGTAAAACTTTCACTAATGATGATGGTCTGAAATCGCACTTGGATCAGTTTCCCACCGAAAAGGATCAGAAGTTTTATGAGCGCGGAATTATGAAGCTACCGGAAAGATGGCAAAAGATCATAGAACAAGATGGAAAATATTTTATTGATTAAAGTTCATTGCTTTGATAAAAAAAAATTGGATTATATTTCACCTAAAAATACCGAAATTACTTTCTTGCCAACCTAATAGCAATCGACACGGAAAATTTTTGTTTCGCAGAAAGAACCGCAGATCTAAAGTGAAGGTAGACATTGCATATTGATTTGTTTGCTACAGTACTGACAGCAGCTATCCAGAAGTCTCAGTTCACTGAATAATAACTCAAAGGCCATTGTGTGTGAACGACTCGTGTAACGGAGGCGTTTAATCAATATTTAATGAAGGCGTACGAGGTTGTCAAACGGTTCGAATACAGATGCCAGAGAGAGAGAAAGAAGAGAGAGAGAGGGAGGGAGAGGAGTTATATCGACGGCGCACAAATTTTCGGCGTCATCTCGAATCAACGCGGATCGGTTATCGGTTCTGGAAATAATAGCCGGCGCAATCGATACAGATGCTCGCAGTGCAAGTGAATGCAATAATGCCGGCCGGTGTCCGTGATATTAATTCAAGCTCGGATTTCACCGGAAAAGCCCGTGTTTGCCGACCGATCCCCCCTCCCGAATAACAAATGCTGGAAAGATCGTTATTGTCCGCCGCCGGTACGTGGGAACGGATCGCATGCGAAAACAGCGTCCAGGTGGATTGATCGGTGTGTTGTTTGTTGTTACGTTTTTACGCGAGTTTTTCCCCAGGAAAAATTCAACTGTTTACACGGGGAACGATTGTTCCGGCTGCAACTACGCGTTTACGAACGAAAGTTTACCTTCGGTGGGTGCGCGCGCGATTTATTGTTGCGCGGACGGTGTAATAAATTTTGTTTTTACCAGTCACGTGTGGTATAGGCGCACCCAGGTTGCAACAACAACGAGAAACTTTTCGCCGACGCTCGACGAAACGTTTCCAACGAACAGTAACAATCATTGCGCAAACATTTTGCCCACGCAGAAGCAACACGGTTTAACCAGTTAGCTGTTGCGACCTCTTTGAACAATGTGTACCTAAGTTGCGTCGCAAAAATTAACCGCTGTTTCAATTATAGATGTTGTGACGAGTATACTCGTCACGACACAAAATATTGCCATTTCTTCGTGACGAGTATACTCGTCAAACACAGTTAACTGAACATTCGGAGTCTGTTTCGGTTTCACGGGAACGGTTATTGTCAGCGACAGGCTGTTCGCACACAAGTCAGTTTGTTTTGAGCTGATTACGATGACGGAAATTTTAGAAATTATGACATTCGTTTAAAAAATGAACGACACTGTCGAATATTTACTTCAATTCTGTTGTGAAAATGTTGATTATATTTCACACTATTTTAGTTCAAGATATTATTAATTTACAAGCTGAACAAGAGAACCGAAGTATTACACTTTTTTGTTTATTTTAGAAAAATTGTAAGTGTCCAGGGTTAGGGGAACTCCGCCGACATTTTGCACATACGCACCGTTCGCCGCACCGTGCCGCGGTTCGATCGCTTTATAATTAACACTTCCCCACCGCCGGCTAATTGCGGCAGTATGAATAATTGACCGAGGCTGGCCCAGCTTATTTGCCGAAGTCCCCGGCTGATAATTGAGTCGATGAATAAGCGAGGAAGAACTATTTACCTGGCCGGAGTTTTCCGCGCCGGGGCCGTGGCTCATATTTCATTCCGCGTGGACATTTCGCGCCGACAGCCATTCGCAATTAGCGCGGCAACAGACGGAGAGGCGTGAGGATTGAAAACAGCCGAGGGTGTTGGCGCTCCGTTAAAAAGCTCCGATCGAATGGGAAAAATCGGTCTTTTAATCGCGAACCGCCGGCCCGGAACAGTTTCCCATCGAGGGACGCAGAATTATTGAACGCGCATCAAATAGTAAAAACTGACCTAGCTGGATCATGTTGAAACCGGAATGAAATCGTTTCGATCCAGAACGGTGTGTATTTTACTCGAATCTTGACGTTCCCACGAATCGTGGTTCGAATTTCTCGCCAGTTGAAATTCATACTTCCCCTGCGACCAGGGACCATAACCGTTGTAACCAAACAGAAAAGAGTCATGAAATAACAAGCATTTCATCGACTAAAATCGTACAAATATGAATCATCAGTAACCGAATATTTGTTCTCTTGATCCAATTTTTTGGACACTAATAACTGTAACCAAAAAGTGTAAAAATCGATATTTTCATCGAATTTCTTTTTTCTTTATATTTCGTGTAGATTATCTTAAATTCCATTTCGTAGAAAATGTTAGAATAACTGTTATTTTTGGTCGAGCGAAATTTTATGTGAAACGTAATACGTTTACGTATTTTTGCTTCTCTCTTCGGTCAAACATATTACCATAAATGCGAACATTGTGTGCTCTAGGAAATGTACTATTAAAGGCAATCTTTGCGATTGGATGCACAGTGGCAGCCGATAATAATTTTTCAAGAAGGTTCTTTCAAAATGGACGAAGGCAAATTTTCATATGAACAGCAGTATTTAACACTAGGTTTACGGGACCCGTCAAAATGACGGGTTCTAATATTTTTAATTTACGATTATTAAGATTCTAAAGACACATCCATGAGGAATCATTCAACAAAATCTCTTTGGGTATGTGTTATTAAAACAAAATGGCTAAAACTTTGGCAAAATCCGCAAATTCTTGTCATTTTTATAAAGTAATGTAAAATAGTCGCTTTTAGTGTTCCGTAAACCTAGCGTTGAAGAAGCGAGTGTCGGTTAAAATTTCACGAATAAAGTGAAGTAGAATTGTCGGAGGTTTCCAAAACGGTCTTTCACGAATAGATCTGTAATCTTGTGATAAGAGCGACGCCTGGCAGTCGCTAACAACCTCGGTCATTAAATCTGAACCAGCGAGAACGAAGAAATCTAGTATGCATTTGTTCAGCGCGGAATCCCGAACTGTTGCCACTTATTTCGTTAAATTCTTTGAACAGCGAGAGCCCATAATTTATCAGGCTTCCTGCGCAAACGCAGCGCGAGGATCGCGTGAACACGATGCCCGTAATTAGTAGCGTCTCGCGTTAGGAGTCGTTCGCAGCGAAAGCCTACTAATTGCGGCCTATTAGAGTCCGACAGCTCGGTTTCAAGTTTAGCGATGCTCGCAGTTCATCTCCATCCCCCATCAAGGAGCAGAAGAGTTAGGGGAGGGGGAGACTGCAGTGGCAGCTGACTATTTTTCCTATTTTTTATTTTTATCAGCGAGCAACGGCCGCAACGTTTCTCGTTACGCCCGGCGGCTTTGAAACGCGTAATTAACACCCAACTTGATGCGGATTAATTTCTACACGCATCTGTCGCGCGCTGAAAGATCTTTCATCGGCGCGGGGGTTGATCGTCGTGCGATTAATTACACCCTCGTGGAGGAGATCGGCGCATCAGCGATTTTTAATGCGAGCATTTAAACATTCAGAGTTTCTAATCCCTTCATGGTTGTATCTCCTTTGCTGGTCTCTCGACGAGCTTCTTTCAGCCACGATAACGTTGGCAAATGACAAAATGACAGAAGTGAGCTCTACAGTTTTTTCCTCGTACAGTGTCCATCGAGGGACCATTCTTCTTGCGACAGTAGTATGGCAATCCCTTCGGGCCTTTCCAAACAATTTTCCTTTCGCGCTCTATCGCCAAATCTAAGTGTTCTTGCTTCGATGTGTACGCTTAAGATTTTATGCGTTTATGATGAAATTCTGTGGCTGAAGTCTAACCAATATCATACCGGAAGGAAAGAAATTTTTATTCGGCTCCTATCTCTTGTAACTAGTGCAAAAAGAAATTAGGTAATTCTCTAAGTAAGTAATTCTCGGCTGAGAGCGGTTTTATTAAACTTTGACGGGCATTTTAAAAGTGAAATTTGTGTTCGCAGTAAAATAAAATACAAAACTGGATGTTTAATAGCTAATGTGACACCTATCCCAACAATAAAACTGCAATACAGTGAATTCTCGATATATGTCGGCCAGCCATGACCGATAAATGTCGCGGAATTATGAGGAGCCAAGAAGCTCGAGGGGATCGAAGAATTGTATCTTCTGGCCGATATATGTCCGTGACTGTGTTTTGGACATATATAGAGTAAACACTATAGTTGTTTCAGTCTTCGCTGTTTAATGATACTAAACTCCAGGCACTATGAAACAGTATTCATGAAAATTACGATGCACTTATCGCCTTGAAAGTACTTATAATTGAATCGAGCCACCGTAGAAAATTTCCGCAAGGTATCTCGCGAAACATGCTTGCTTAATTGATGTCTATTGTGATTACGAAAGAAATCATCGTGGGTAATTAAGTGTGTAACGAAGATAAGCTGCGAGGTGTTGTATTTGGAAGAGTGAGCGACTTCGTGCTAGGAGAAGCTAATAGAACGAGTTCAGCGAACGAAGGCTATAATTAGCGAAAGCTTCTTATTTTGGCAACGCGAGCCCCGTATTATACCGTGCGCGTCTGATAAATGAAGAAATTAACTGGTGGAGTGGGTCGGCCGTCAAGGAGCAATCTGCAGATAACGAAAATAAATTGTCAGATTTCCGGCAGAAAACCTGCAGCAATTCGTTGCTCGCGTTCGGTTCCGTGCTCGCAATTTGTAGTCCACTATCTTCGTGGCACAGGGAGGCTGCTCTTTTCGCCAAAAATTTTCGGAAACAACCGACGGATTGCCCGAAAAGTTTTCGCAACCTTTTTCTCAAACTCTAATCTGAATCTTTCGTGTTCCGTAGCGTTTCCTCGTGTCGCAATCTTTCTTCGGAACTCCCCCTCCTCCGCGAGAAAGAGAAAATGCTCTATTCTTCCCTTTCTTTGTTTTCTATTTTCTCTCTTTCTTACATTTCCTTCCTGCTACTCCTACGCACACTACCGCTCGAATGTATCCGGACACTTGCGCAATATGCATTAGCATTGCATAAAAGTCCTCTCGGTGCCTAAAATTACACTGTCCAACACAATGTGAATATAACTCGTATTTTTATAATCTTTTGTAATGATTGGCACCCAAAAAGACAAAAAAAATGTATTTAATTAAGCATAGTAAGCAAAGACATACTTGAGTGGTACCAACGTCGACTACGCATAGCGACGGCCCTGGCGAGTCGCGAAAAGGCTGCAATGGCCGTCTGGCGCGAACGCGTCGCGCACACGCTGTCAATTAACATTTTCTGATCCTTCTCGTACATTAAGGGAACCAAATACTTTTCGTGAATGGTTTCTTTACCAGAAATGTCTGTAGAATGCATTCCTCTATAGTAAATTCCTGCTAGATAAAGGATTTTTCACATAAATACAAAAATAGAGCGTACAAAGTACCCGCGTCGGCACATTTTCAAATTTTAACAACCATTTACAACTATTAGGAAGTACATAAAAATATAATTGACTATATAAATATGTAGAGGAGAGTCCCCTCTATCTCTTGACTCAAATTTGAACTTTCTCGCGTGTTTAGTTTTTGCGTGACACGTCGTTTCGTATCAAAATCGGGCATTTTTACAAAAACCAAAATTTTTCGAAAACGTTGCGTGATGGAGCAATTCTACTTTCAGATTCGGTTTTAGGATGACAAAGTGTATAAGAATCACCCAACAGGTATTGCAAAACTCGAAAAAAGTTTAATTTTGTTGGACAGTGTTATTAGTCTCTTGTGCAATATCTAACGTTTCAAATCAAAATTTACGTTTGTGGACCTTACCAATACTGAAACTAAATAAAATATTGAAAATAAATTGAAATTAAATTCATCGACGTATACACCGCTGTCCGGATACGGTACGTATATTTTTGCGAACAGTTTACAATACTTATATTTATTAATTCCACCAACTGAATCGCCGTCACGATACGTATTGATACCAGTTACAGAATGTTCAGATTTCAGTTCCCGTTTCGTGAAACGCAATGCTGTTGCGGCTTCGCGGGTGCCGACTGTCGCTCGAACCTTCAAAAGGGATGAAAATACAGTGGCGCAAGAAATATTAATTAAAAACCGTGACGAACAAACGTTGACGTTGTAGCCTCTGTTCCCGTAAAATGCGTCGCGTCGATTTTGTGGAACTCGGTGGACGACGACTTGTCGCTCGAAGGGGATGAAAATCCAGAATATAACACAAAAAATGGGTCAACGAATAATAAAACAAAACCGTGAATCGCGGCGTCAAAGACTTCACGCACGAACACGCACACACACACACACACACACACACACACACACACACACAGACTGCACAGACAGCGTTCTCGTGGGGACAGTAGAGTGCCGCAGAGTGTCGCGTGGGATGTTCCATTAATTAAGCGGAGGGGTGGGGGGGATCTTTGAGTGAGCACGAGGACGTTGCGGGGACGTCGACGAAGGAAATGATGTTCCGAGGATGTCGCATTCGTCAAATGAACTTCTAAAGTCAGTGACACGCACCACTCGCCGGCCCTTTTATGTTTATTTATTTGTACCGCGACTCCCTATCAATTACCATTAATCAGTGGCATTGTCTGCTCGCGCCCCCGAAATCCTCGCAAGAAAACGAGTGGGGTAAACTGTACAATGATTGGCACCCCGAGCGAAAATCGTAGTAAACAGCTTTTTACTATTTGTTGAAATGTTTAACCCTTTGCGGTCCAACGCGTTTTCTCTCTTTTGCTAATTTTGTTACAAAATTGTATGGTTCGTTTGTATTCCCATCGGTAGCTCTGTTAGCCTATTTAGAACAAATAGGAACCACTACAGTTTTACTTATTAATTCTGACGTCATTGATGAATCTGATGGGAGTCGATAAAATAAGGAATTATTGGGCAATAGTCAATGTCGAGTCTGGCTCGACGTATGACCGCAAAGGATTAAACGAGGTTAACTTGCTACTATTAGAAGCTGATAGAGATTTTTCAGCAGACTCGAACAGTTTCACCAGTCGTAAATCTTTTATTGCAAAATATATAGTCGGTGAATAATAATCGTAATAGTACAGTCGTTGGCACATTTGGTACAGTTATTGACACGTGCATCAGTTATTGGCGCTGAAGAACTGAATAGGAATTGTTCACTTAACACTAGGTTTACCGGAGCACCAAAAGTGACTATTTTGGCATTACTTTATAAAAATGAGGAGAACGTGCTATCCACGTTTTTAGCAATATTTTTAAAATAATATGTACCCAAAGAAATTTCTGAAATTTACCTTTCGAAACCACTGTAGTGGCGTACGGTGATTAAGAGGTTAAAGATTCTTTCGGGAGAGTTTCACCGATATATTCGTAACATTTTTCTGCTTAAAATGATTCCAAACACGACGCAATTTGGATCGTATTTACTTGTTTAATTCGCGATACAGGAGCACCTCGATTATCCGAACTAGTCGCGGGACGTTAATAGAACGGACATCTACAGTAACTAGTCGGATTAAATCGTTACTTATTTGTAGACTGCGGATCTTTATGGCTTCTGAAAATGTTCGAAAAATGCTATAACATAAAACTCCACAGAATTTAGTACGATTTCTATTTATTTCGGATCTACAAAGGTCGCTACCACCGAAACTTCGATTTCATTTGTTTCCACTTTCCTAAAATTTGCTCACAAAAATTGAAAATTGCATAAACATCCGCAGTCTACCCATTTCTACAATGATTTGTACAATGAATATTCGTATAATGAGGTAATGAGGTGTGTGCTGTATACGAGGTTCTACTAAATCGTCAATAGAACAAGCGAGTATGCTCAGAAGTGTGTTGTGTTCGGACTGATTGTAATCAGAAAAATGTCACGAATGCGTCCGTAAATGTTGAGCATGACAATTAACACCTAGGTTTACGGGACCCGTCAAAATGACGTGTTCTAATATTTTCAATTTAAAATGATTAAGGTTCTAAGGATACATATATGAGAAACTATTTAGCAAATTTATTTCTTTGCGTATATACTATTTCAAAAATATTGCTATAAAAGGTAACATGTTCTTGTGATTTTTATCAAGTCATGCAAAATAGTCACTTTTAGTGCTCCGTAAACCTAGTGTGAAGAAAAGACAATTCACCCAAAAATGGTACACTTCAAATTCGGAAGCTCGAACGATCGCTAAAAATGCACCCTGGACAAAAAAGGTACCGTCGACCTCGAAGAAGAGACAGTTCGACATTTCACGATTTTTGCAATCACCGTTCGAAAATTCGCGACGAGCTTGTAAATATTCCGAAGTGATTTCGCGGCTTTGTGCACGGGTGAGAATCTACGGTGACCTTCTATCTACGGGATATCTATCTGATCTACGGGAGCCTCATCAGCGATAACCAAGCAGAATTGTCGGAGCATCCACGGCGGACCGTTGAATAATACAAACGGATAACTTCGGTCGTTTCGCAAATACACCATCGGGCCGCAGGATTTCTCGACACATAGAGACACGGGATTCGGGAGGAAGGGAAGGGAAGGGAAAGCTGTGAGTGGTCGAGCAGCCCGGATTGACCCGGGCTCGAACATTGTTCCGAATGCAAATCGTAGTTTACACCAGGACCCCGTCGAGACGGTTCCCTATCATGCTCCCCGATGCAGGGACTCGAGGGGCGCCAGCCGGCGACTCGTATTAGTCTGGACTTGAAAGCGGAGGAATGCTTGCGTGGCAGACCCTCGCGGTCCAATCCTACTCGAGACATCCTTCACCCCGTTATCTCTATCCCTCGCCGCAGACGCCAATCCGCAGGGTATCACTCCTTCTTCGCAGACGTTGACTCGTTGCGATATAATGATCGGGTTCGCAGACTTCGAACATTAAAGTCGCCCTCCAATCTGTCCGCCTCTTTCGAATCAGAAGATTCAATCGCGAATCTCCTGGTGTCGTTGATCTTTACTCTTTTCCGACAAGCTGTGGACAGGCGCAAAATTCCCGAGATGGCTTTATCTACGAGGGTGGTCTGAAAAGTTTCCGACCTCGACACGAAGATGGCAGTATTCGTCGACGAAAGTACTGGAGCGTGTTTGTGCACGCTTCGACAGGTACTCACCAAAATTTCAGCCTATTTCGGACGCTCAGTTATTGTTTAACAGTCGTTTCGAGTAAGTTGCTGCGAGTGTTTTTGTGAAAATGGAGAAACTCGAGTATCGAGCTGTGATTAAATATTTATTTTTGAAAGGCAACACGCCCACGCAAATCAAAGAAGAGTTAGACGCTGTGTACGGGAACTCTGCACCATCATTTACCACCGTGAAATTTTCGGCAGCTGTATTTAAACATGGCCGTGCCAGCTTGGGTGACGATGAACGTTCGGGACGCCCAAAAACTGCAACCAGTGACGATAACATCGATAAAGTTCACCAAATGGTGCTGGACAACCGTCGAATTAAAGTTAGAGAGATAGAAGAGGCCATGAATATATCGAAAGAACGTGTTTGTCACATGTTGAATGAAGATTTAGGCATGAGAAAGCTGTCTGCGCGTTGGGTGCCGCGTTTCCTCACGTTGGATCAGAAACGTGTTCGAATCAACATTTCGATCGCTCTTTTGGCGCAATTTCGGCGCAATAAATCAGAGTTTTGGCGCCGGCTAATTACTCTTGATGAAATTTGGATACACCATTACACTCCCGAATCAAAAATGCAGTCAAAACAGTGGACTGCTTATGGGGAATCGGCGCCAAAAAAGGCGAAGGCTGTTCCTTCGGCTGGGAAAGTGATGGCGGCTGTTTTCTGGGACAGTCGTGGAGTTATCTTTATCGATTATCTTCAAAAAGGGAAAACCATTACAGGAGCGTACTACGCATCATTACTTGACAGGCTGAAGGCAGAAATTGCGGAAAAACGGGCACATTTGCAGAAAACAAAAATCTTGTTCCACCAAGACAATGCGCCGTCTCACACCTCAACGATTGCCATGGGAAAAATCCACGAATTACGGTTTGAACTGCTTGATCACCCACCTTGCTCATCAGATCTAGCTCCAAGCGACTTCTTTTTGTTCCCCAAGTTAAAAGTTGCACTCGGAGGACAAAGATTTTCATCAAATCAGGAAGCCATCACCTTTGTTGAGGTAGAGCGATGAATTTTTTTTTAAATTAAAGCTGCAACTTTGTAGAATATGGGAAAAATAGGGAGATTGTTACCATCCAATCATTTCAACGAAAAAATGACTTCATTAGTTTTTGTCACAAAAATCTATTTTTTGCAAAATCCTGCCGTCGTAGACAAATTTTCAGACCAGATTTGAAATCAGCGTGAAAAAATCTATGGGAAATGATGTATAGCATGTTAGAACAAAATTTTTTCCGCGCGTGCTATTGGAAAAACTAAAATTTTCTTGAATTTGTGCGCGTTTAACGAATTTTCTCGAGGTTAAAAAACGTTCGTACCACAATCTCTCTATTTTTCCCATATTCTACAAAGTTGCAGCTTCATTTCCAAAAAATGTCATCGCTCTACCTGATTCCTATCGAAAGTTCCTTGATTTTGAATCCGCTTTTGTCCAAATTGCCCACTGTCCGCCGTAGCCAGCACCGATCTATTGGATCCACTGATATAGACAATTCCGCAATTGTCGAATATTTGAGGAAAACAAAGTCGAAAGTGTGATACTATGGAAAAGGATGACGAGTCGGTTCTTTGAAAAGTGCAGGCTGCAGTAAAGTAATTGAAAAGTTCAGCTAAGTAGATTCACCCTCTTCTCGGTGTTCTTTCTCCCGGCGATGGGCTAACGAGTGTTTCTAAAGGGATCTGCATTGACACGGTGGAGATTCGATTGTTACGATATTCCGGCTGATGAAATATTACACGGTCATCCGGGAACGAGACAATGAGTCCCGTCACGCAGAAAATTAGCCGGGAACTGGAAAGTTCAGAGGTATTCACCGTCTGTTCGACTGCGCGCGCGCGCGCGCTCACGGCAAAGGCATAGCCCGGCTCAACTCGGCTCGGCGAGAACAATGCTTGTGAATTTAGAGCTTGTCAAGATGGCGGCCTAATTAGGAGGAACGCGGCTTAAATATGAATGTCGGCCGGAAAGAGAACAAGGACGCGAGGGAAAGAGACAACGCGGGGGAGAGGGGCCACGGGTTGCGTGGGCCTCTACCAATGACTCGGCTTCTCATTTCTCTTCTTCCGCGTCCTGCGGCTTTCACGGGGAGGAAAAACTGCGGTTGTTTCGCGGGGTGCACGTACCCGTGCATAATGCACTCGTTCTAATAGATAATTCAAGCCGACCCGGCATCGAGGAACACACCGCGATGCACTTACACTGATGAGCACAGACTATTCCGCCTACGTACGTTCTCTACACGAGAATGGAAAATTAATTGTCCTCGGAATATCGCACCCGTGGAAGATTAAACATTCGATACCGGCACCGTTCCACGGTCTCTCTAGCTCTAGTACGCTCCTCCGGGTAAAAATTCATCCATTTACGTTTTTCGCATAGTGTAAAGCGGTCGATTCCTTTCTGTCTGTCTTGCGAGACATGTATCTTTTTTTTTTTTTTTTTTATTAAGCTATAGAACCCCACATGGGATTATTAGCAGCATGCACATGGCTGTGCATGCTAACATTACATTACATAGGTGACTTAAAAACTAGGATTGTGACAATATAATGAGCATTTTCGCTTGGGTTAGCTATAGATTTCTGAAATGATTTCAAAAAAATGATAACTAAGATTAAAGCGACAACATGAGGTTTCTCAGCTCTGGAAATTTCACGTTTAACTGCAAAAATAGATACTTATTTAAAAAATATCCTGTGACTTTCAGTCCTAACTGAAATTCTTGGAATGAGTAGCATGCTAACATTACATTACATAGGTGACTTAAAAACTAGGATTGTGGCAATATAATGAGCATTTTCGAGTACAAAATTAACATTAAAGATATAAACAGTGAGATTTAAGAAACGAGTGTATGAAAAATAGAGGGCAAAGAAAGGGTCCGCACAAAAAGGAGTCTATTGTATAGGGTGGAAAGAACCCCTTGTTGCAAAGTTTGCGAATCAAAGCGTCTCTGTTATTGTCAAAGATTGGACACTGCCATAGCACATGATTAGGATCCTGCACCAGACAACCACATGGACAACCTGTGTCAGCAGCAAGTCTAATCTTAAAAAGGGAAGCCCTTAGTTGATAGTGTCCAGATCGAAATCTATTAACCCAGCAAATGAATTCTCTAGGGAGCCTGAGGTGAGCAAACCAAGGTTTAGGCCCAGAATGATAAAATGAGCTGAAAAATTTGGTGCCCTTGAACCCTGCTTGAGACATGTATCTTAATATCATACGTTTAATTCTTTTCAATTTTTATTTCATCAAAAAACTTACTTGGATTTTATGGAATTTTTGAAGTTTCTAGTTTGCCAGTCAAAGTGTTACATTTGTTCCAGGAGAATACACGTTTTGAAGAAGTTTTTAATGGTGACGGTTTTTCCAGAAAACTCCTGCAGGAACTGATATCACTCCGTATTTAGCGAGTGCACGTGTAATTAAGGGAAGTTCGGTGGTCCACGTTTGCGAGCATCGCGCTGCGAACCAATCCTCTTAATCCTTCCTTCTAGACTGCCTCGAGCTGTGTAAATTATTATTATTACAATAGACATTTCAAGGTGGTAATTCAGGCCGGGAATTTGGCTGTATGGCTGGTGTAGAACTCGAAATATTTTCAAGACGTAATTTTACGCGGAAAGATACGACTACAATACCGATCTCTTTGCACAATGAAAATTCGCCGAGGCTGCTGCGAGAACCAGGAACTAAATAGGACGTTCACTTCTCCGTTCAAGAGTGGTAAGCATCTCTTGATGATATTAACCGACAACTTTTGCGACGAAGCTTCCGTACACGAGGAACTATGTTTCTAACGGAGAACATTGCTGAAGTTCGTGAATTTATTTCTTTCCTCTTTCAAACTTTCCCCGGTAAATCTGCTTGCTTTAAAACAAATAGAAATTTTTTCTTAGAAAGAATTTCTTATGCACGTTCGTGACTCGTTCAGGTAATTGAAAATATTTTTGACAGTGTTCTATCGGTAAAATCATGTACACTCGAGGGGTGGCGGGTGGAAGGGTTGATCCAAATGAAAATACAGCAGCCCCGAATGTTCTTCTAGAGACTCGTCTATCTCACCTTTCACGCACCGATTTGAGTAAATGCATATAAAATTCGCAGACCGCGCGTGAAGAAGGGGTTGTTTCTAAGGCATTCGTAATAATGTTGTACACCAACTAAATCGGCCTGCGCGCCGTCAAACACATCCCGTTAAAGCCAACCTACCGAGACACATCCGATAAAGTGGCGGCAGATCTATAATAGAGGCGCACTGTGATTCGCCACGAGCACTAATTGCTTTCGAGGATGAAGATTGATCCGGGTCTGACATCTCACCGGTTTCATCAAATTGGTAACCCATCAACCGACTGGCTAGTGGCTGTCTGCCAATTTCGGGAACGATTAGGACTTAATGCAAGTAAATAGACGCCAACACCACGGGGTCGGCTCGGCGGGAACTTGAATTATTCATGAAATATTAGGGGGACCCATAGGTAATCAATTGTTTCGAAATCTGAAACAAACTTTGTAGTACGTTCAAGTTTTTATTTCATTTGAGGACAGTTTGCCAGCTTTCCTGCAAATCAGAGAGATCATAATCACCAGCAGCAAACCTTCTGAATCAACGTTGACACTTGTTGACCTTCAATACGTCTCCATAAACATCGCAAATTTTCTTTGTTGTTACATCAAATCCCGCGTGAAAATGAAAAAGTATGCAATGACGAATACGATTCTCGGAAGGTACGGACGCCGCCATTTAATTACGGGGTTGTAAAAGAAAATTATACTTTTTAGAATATTTTGAGGACAGGCTGCTTTACCGAAATTCGACGAAGTTCGTCGGGAAAATCCGAAAACAGAGTTGAAAAGGGAGACGAATGGATGGGAGAGGGAAACAGCGATGAGTATAAAAGGACACGGTGAAACAGGGGAAAAAAGAGCAACGGGGGTAGAGGAAGACGACAACAAGCTGGTCCACTGAAATTTCCCGGGATCGCAGTTTGCAAATGTCCTGTCGAAATAACCCCTGGCACACCGCCCCGGCGAGAATTCACTTTGGCAGATCGAGTGGAGCCAGGCCATCGCAAAAATTGCATACAGACAGTCCAACTGAATCGAGGGGATTAAGAAACGGTATGCTTGAATTCGATATGCTTGCTTCCGTTGCAATTTATCGACATGGAAAAATAAACAACGACCGAGCTCTCTCTCTCTCTCTCTCTCTGTCGAAACATAAGTTTAATCTTTGTTCGCGATAACGAGGATCTGCCAAAATTACTGATCATTTTCTGCAAGTTTTACATATTGCCTGTCAAATATTTGGCTGGAATACTCGGCCGATATATCCGTTGATACTACTACTAGACAATTTGTCTGAAATCTTTGCCAGACTGATTTTTCATGATTATTATTGCATATCGCAGCACTATTTGTCTGACAAAACATTTGGTTACACTACTTGTTTAACACTAGATTTACGAGACCCGTCAAAATTACGGACTCGAGATTTCTAAATTTACAATTGTTAAGACTGCAAGGACGCACTTGTGAAGAATTGTTCAATAGATTCGTTTCTTTGAGCACACATTACAATAAAAATGGCTGAAAATCTAAGTAACTACAATTTTGTTATTTTTACAACGCAATGTAAAATAGTCACTTTTGGTACTCCGTAAACCTAGTGTTAATAAGCATGCCATGATTGTGGCACTACTGTTTGACATATAAATCGGTTACACTACTTGTCGTCCTTTCTTTAGAATGACTAATAGTCAGACGCATGATTCGGTATACTTCTTGCCGGGCATATTCTTCGTTAATACTACGTAACACGCACCTTCGGTAAGATAATATCATAAACGCTATATTCAACGTTCGAAATTAAAAACATCTTGCTCTATTTACAACCGTCAACTGAATATTAATGTTTCGTTCAAAACAGTTCATATTCGAAACATAATCAAGGGAAGCTCGACAAGATTCATTCCCGAATTCATCGTTTGCGATTGCCGAGCAAATTAACCTAAATTAGGAATGAGTACACTCGAAATTTCGATTAAATCGAGTGGACGGTGGACATGTGTTTTCGTCCGAACGAGGATCGTCGTTCGATCAAAAATTCATCAAGTTAATGGAATTAATTGCGTTCGAGCACCTCGTCGTTGTTTTACACGTCTGGGAAATTTTGCGATCACGACAAAAGGGCGAGTGTGTGTTCTTTGCGCGCGCGCCGACATCAATGCTGCAAATTCACAGCATTGTTCTGGACCGTGCTTCTTGACAGCTATTCCCTGGAGAACCGACGTTTCGGAACACACGTTCGAATCATTGTGTTCTGTTGACTTTGAGAATCGTGTTGCTTTTTGTATGACGTTCTTTTCATTGACGAAACTACTTTTTCTAACCATGGACAACTGAATACACATAATATGCATTATAAAAATAAACTTGCCCGACGTTTCGGGCTACATGGATTGGAGTATATGCACGAGTATAACCGTCGAGAGGAAGCTTCAATTTTGGAACTTGGTAACAATTCTCTGGAAGCAACAACGCACTCGATACTGTCGATAACGATGACGTGAGTGAACGCGTGAGCTCTGTCGCCAACTAGCGTTATTATTATTATTACAATATAGCGCGAAGGGAAGAAAACCGTTTCTCCTCGATACCGTGCATTCTTTAGACTCAATTGAAAGGCTTCCGTAACGTGCAAACAAGCTCCCGAAGCACGAGCTAACACGATCGAAAGCTCCTACGTGAACCCACAGTTCCTCGGAGCTTTGAACAACGTTCAAACGCCTGGCAACAACCCCCGAACAGGAATCGATCTTCCGGTAACATTTGTTTGCACCCATTCGCTGCGAGCTATAGTTAGCCCGTAATAAATTATGCTTCAATAACGATGGGGAACGCCCGAGATTAGGTATCGGGTTTCGATAATAACGAGGTATTAACTAAAGTTCAAACAGTTCCGATCGCTGCGTGCCCGGACGCTTTATGAGCGCGCCCAGTTCCGAAAGATGTATCGATCATCCCGATTCGATGGCGGATGCCAATATCCTCGGACTAAAAGAAAAACTTCATGCCGGAAAAAAAAAGAAATTGCAAAAAGAATATAGTTTCTGACGCTGATGTTAGATAGCCAGCATTTTCCTGTTGAAATTGTTCATTTTCTTCACGTAAAATTTATGCCTGTAGACGATATGATATGCTTCCTAATGTTTATAAGTAGTGTAACCATCTTATATGCCAGGCAGATGCAAATTCTAGATCAATGCTTTTATCATATAAGTAGTGTAACCAACTTATATCCCAGGCAGATACAAAGACTACATCAATGATTTGATCAAATAAGTAGTGTAACCAACTTATATGTCAGGCAGATACAAAGTCTACATAAATAATTTTATCAGAGAAGTAGTGTAACCAACTTATATGCCAGGCAGATACAAATTCCACATCAACGATTTGCTCAAATAAGTAGTGTAACAACTTATATGCCAGGCAGATACAAATTCCACATCAACGATTTGATCAAATAAGTAGTGTAACCAACTTATATGCCAGGCAGACACAAGTTTTAGATCAATGATATATCAGGCAAGTAGTGTAACCAAGTTACATGTCAGAAAAATTGTGTTAAAGTATGTGTACAGCGATATAGTGGCAAGTACAGTCTCTGACGACACGGCGAATATTGGAAACTTCAAAATGAAAATTTCGAGGCAAAAATCCGGGCAAAAATGTCTCACGAAAGTATTTTTACAGTTTTCAATGATTGTGAAAGAAGAAATCGGGAACATTGTGATCCGCTCAGGAGATACGTGCAGAACAAATAAGCACTGCGCTTGGTAGTTAGTTTTTGACCACTGTGTACACACAGCTTGTCAAAAGATCCTCATACGGGTGCGTCTAATAGTGCCGTACCTTGAGCATCGGACTCCACCGCGGTCCACTGTGTTTTCGTTGCTGAATAAGCACGTTTGGCACGTACTGTACTGGCTGGCTGTTTTCGACTGACAGAAACATAGAAGGTGTAAAAGCAAGTGGTATCCAATTAGCGGTCGGCTCTGCTGGCCAGCCCTAATTCACCGAATCCCATTTCGCCTTCCCTCGCGTGTCCATTCGCCCGCGAATCCGAGTGTGAACGATCGAGCCGCGTTTATACACGCTCACGCACACCCTTAGGCAGATCTATACAGGGTGCTTCGAAATAGACGATACCAGAACGTGATTCTTTAGGAGAAACTATACAACGCGAGCATCCTAACGAAATTAGACGAACAGATTTAAAAATGATTTGTTGGGAACAAAACTGAAAAACATCCGGAGTGCACAGGGTTAATAATTAAGGATTAATCTTGGACATGGAGAAAGTATGAGACTAGATGGGAATATGTCTGATATACTCTTTGGTGGCGTTATTTTTCCAATGTATTTTTTGGGACTGCTACTGACACGTCAATTTATTATGGCGTATACTGTTGTGTCCTACATGTGTTTGTCCTACATATTTTCCGGCGCCACTGCATGTCGGACACATCTTCTGATGTTGCTACCTGTCATACATATTTTTTGGCACTACTAAATGCCAGGCATTGTCTGAAGTTGCTACTTGACAGACGTGTTATTTGGCACTACTACTTGCTCGACAGATTCTTTGATGTTACTACTTGTCACACTTCCACTTTAGTGTTACTACTGGCCTGAGATATTTTTTAGCATTACTACTTATGCGTCATATAGGGTTATCCGTATTAAGTGTTATATATCGACGTATCTTCGTTTGTTTTGAAAAGATGCCATCGAAAAACATAAACAAATCATCATGGAACGCTATACAAATCACACAACTTTTCTGACATGTAACTTGGTTACACTACTTGCCTAATAAATATATCGTTGATCTAGTGTCTGCCTGGCATATAAGTTGGTTACACTACTTATATGATCAAATCGTTGATGTAGAATTTGTAGCTGCCTGGCATATAAGTTGGTTACACTACTTATTTGATCAAATCGTTGATGTAGAATTTGTAGCTGCCTGGCATATAAGTTGGTTACACTACTTATTTGATCAAATCGTTGATGTAGAATTTGTCTCTGCCTGGCATATAAGTTGATTATACTACTCATTGGATAAATGTATCATTACTGTAAAATGCACGTATCGAAACATACATTTACCACTATTGAGACAGCAAAGATACCTTTACGGCTTGATATCTGAAATGAGGTTTATGCAATCCCAATGTCGAATAATCTCGTAATACAAGCGCCGAGAATATAAAGTTTAATAAATGCTAATAGAGTTTCGTTTGATTTTTAATGTACGAAAATCGTTCGCGATGGAAATTACCGTTAACCGTTCAAATTGGCCCTTTTAAATTAGCCCATGAAAATGTAAATTTACACGAATATAGCCATCTCATTATCCTGCTCATTATCAATTTTAAGGAAATCGATTTTTAAAACACGAGAATTTATGCATGAAAAGTAGGAAATATCGCAGTTCATATGTTCGGTTTCATCAATTTCCTCCCGCTAATTAGAGAAGCAAATATTTCCGTTGAAAATCGAAATGAAACCAGACCAGATCTAATTCTGTTAATGGTCACAACGATTTCTCGAGATAAATTTTTCCCCGTCTACCAGGGTTTCCTTCTTTCCTCGTGAAAATGTTCAAAGTAGTTTCTGCCCTTGAATCGGCCTACAGTAACTATATATTCATTGGTGTTATTGAAAGCACGTGGTTTAGAGATCTCCCTTAAATCAGTATACGGTATTTTGAGAGAGCAATCTGGATCGTGTATCCTCTTTATGGGTTGCTCATGGAAATGTCGTTGACGAACGTTCGTCCGAGAGGACGATCGGGACCGATCGAGACTCTGTGTGTCACATCGCAATCAATTTGAAGCGGCGGTGTCAGCGGCGAGTGCCCCTCGAGTGCAAACAGTGTAGTATCGACGATACTTTTTTCGGTGGGAAAGCCTCTTACGAGGTTTGCTGTCCTCGTGATATTGGAGCAGGTTCCTTTCAGAATTGTCGAGTGGCTATTTGAATGTAGGACGTACGAAGCCGGGCCTTGGCGATCAGATCAAAGGAGATTGTTATTTGTACGAGCCAGCCGCACCTGGCCACAACGCCTTAAAATAATTACGTTGGCTCAGAACAACTATTTACATCCTCCGAACAATCTAGCTACGGCACACGACGACGTAGAATTAAGCTCTTAAATTATTCAAACGATAACTAATTGTATTCTTTCACGCAACGTCTGCACGTTATTCACGCCCTTTAAATAATTTACACGATTCAGTAATTATTCCCATACTTCGAATAGCCTAGGCGATATTATTCATACGTCATACGTTATTTACAGAATCCTGCAAGATGCCTTGCGTTAGTTATTCATATTGATTTGGGAAACATAAGTTCCGCAGGATGTCTTCAAGTAATTACGTTCCTCGACGTAACGCCACGCAAAGCGTCTTGAAATTATTATCGACGTCCTTCGAGTAACGTAAAACAATCACGTTTGGCCAGACGTTCCTACAGGACGTCTTAATTATTACAGGACGTCTTTATTACCACAGCCAGATTTTACAAACACACTTTTATGTATTATCGTTTACGTATTTCACGAGAGCGAGCGAGAGAGAGAGAGAGAGAGAGAGAGAGAGAGAGAGAGAGAGAGAGAGAGAGAGAGAGAGAGAGAGAGAGAGTTTAGAACGCCGACTGTTTAAATTTTTGTTGGACGTTAGCTTAGGTAATAGGAAAAATTCGCGTGACCCATATGGTAGGCGAGGCTATGGCAGTCAGCGGAGCGATAAGCACGAGAGGAACAGGGGACGGCGCGGCCGCGAATTTCGGGAAAGGGGAAAAATCTCGTTGGCAGGAGCCCATTTCGGTACATCCATCGTGGGTATTTTGGCGAACGTCGTAGGATCGATATTCCCAGGAACCCTTCTATTTTTCAGCATCCTACCGCCACCCTTCTGATCCCCGGTATACGATTCCCTCGGAATTTCGTCGAGTGCCGTGGGGTCAGACCTCGAAGATGGTAGCCGGGCGTAGTACGTGAAATCGTTGTACCCAGTCTCCCCGGCAATAACGTCGGTCCCCCATTTTTTTTTTTTTCGTTTCTCCCGCGGAATTTATCTTTCTCGAGGGGCGCTCGTGAACGACGACTACGTGACAACGAAACCTGCAACTCATCCGAGCCACTTGGACACCGACTGGCGAGAGCGGAGGCAGCGGCGCCACCGTGACGTTCCACTTCAAGAAACACCGGCGAGACAATGGTCACTGTACCACATACTAACCGTCGAAACAGTGTCGAAATATTCGCCTCGAAACTGCTCGATTTCGAACGTAACGCTGAGACACTAAATCTTTTTACCGCGTTTCAACTCGCTTTCTTGTCTGTCTGTTTGTCCGTTCGGTACTTTTCTTCGTAGTAATCGCGAATGTAGTGTCGAAATACTCGGATCGAAGTTACTCGATTTCGAACGTAACGCTGAGACACTAAATCTTTTTACCGCGTTTTTGTTAACTCCCTTTCTTGCCTGTCTGTTTGTCCGTTCGGTATAAATTTTCTTCGGAGTAATCGCGAAGGTAGTGTCGAAATACTCGGATCGAAGTTACTCGATTTCGAACGTAACGCTGAGACACTAAACCTTTTTACCGCGTTTTCGTTAACTCCCTTTCTTGCCTGTCTGTTTGTCCGTTCGGTATAAATTTTCTTCGTAGTAATCGCGAATGTAGTGTCGAAATACTCGGATCGAAGTTACTCGATTTTTTACGTAGCGGATTTTTCCATATATTTGTTGCAAAATTTTAATGCTTTTTTCTAGCCTGCAGGAAACGTCTGTTAAAATAGTGCCCTTTTCTCCCGTGAACGTTGTTTTTTTTCGGCAAGTTTTGAAAACTGAAATTCTAGTAAAGACCCGCGGTTTAATAATGGCGAACGTGGCAGATATAATATTTCCTGTTGGAGCCCTTCGAGGTGAATGAACGCTTCGAAAAGATCAAAGTTGCAAGAAACTGGGTCGGGTTAGTTCGGTGTAAAATAGGTTGGCCACTGTATTTTATACAATAGTATCCGAGACTGGAAAACTGTGTCGGAACATTTCGTTGGATATAATACATTTTTATACAATGTTGTAACCGAAGAGAAAAACTTTTCGTACAATTTTGGATGATCTTACATAAATGTCACAATCGGTTGCATTCGCGAGTTGCAAGCAGTGTCAAAACATTTCCTGGCAATAATACATTTTTCAAATGATAATGTAACGGGAAAATTATAATATTTCTTCATACTTCCAACGAACTTATACCAATCTAACATCTATGGCCTCGTCGACTACTCCTGTCCATCTAGACATCGACAATTTAGATCATCCTACCATTCTAAATCATACGACAACTTCCAGCCTCACGATGCTTCTAATATTCAACGTTATCGCTCGAAACTAGACAGTTCTCGTGTAAAATTTTTTTATGGATCCCCAGATGATCCATAAATCGGACCGCACGCGTGCTCTGAGGGCTTCAAATTATTCGCGTTTCTGCAAGTGTAAGTCCGTTCGCGGGACACGTTGAGCCGGTCTTTTTCAATTTTATAAACGGTCCCGCGTTATTCGTGAATTTTTACGACCGATCCGCGATCGTAAAAATGGCTTCTCGTAGGCGGGACATAAGCAATTCATGATCGATATCGGAGGCTCGAAGTTCTGTAGAAGACAAGAGGGGGGGGAGAGGCGAAGGGCGATTCCTCCGGAAATTACGTCCTTGGCGTGGAGACAGCGCTTCCGGTTTCGCCGTACATAAACCATTTTCGGTGTAAGAAGAGGGCAGCGAGTGTACGCACAGTTTCGTAAACCCTTCTTCGTGTTCTGGCGCGATTTATCGGCAGCCGGGGAGGATAAGTCATCGATTAGGTCGCCTGGACGCGGTGAAAACACATAAATTCGCGGCGCGAATGGCGCGTGAACGTTTCGGAACATTTCTGTCGCCCGTGGCGCATTCAATTTATCGAGTCGCGTAGAAATGAGGCTCGTATTTTGAACAGTTCTCAAACTTTTCGGGTTGCTTCTTTCCTAGACATACGTTCGCTACGTCATCGAGCATGCGAATCGATGGAAATCGGTTTTATCTACACCTATTTCGACTTATGTTTCTCTATTAGGGCGATCCATAAGTAATTATTTTGAAATCTGAAACAAACTCTGTAGTAAATTCAAGTTTTTATTTCTTAATTTATTATATAATCTCCATCGTTACCAAGGACAGTTTGCCAGCTTTCGTGCAAATTTTCCATCCCCCTCTTATAGAAATCCAGGGTTCGTCAAGCAAAATTTGCCGTAAGGGCAAAACAAATTCTTCGCAAACAATTGATCACTTACGTACCCCTAACACAGTACCCCTAATATATACAGGGTGGTTGGTAACTGGTGGTACAAGCGGAATGGGGGTGATTCTACGCGAAAAAAGAAGTCGGAAATATAGAATAAAAATGTTTCAATTACAATGCGCGTGTTATTCGATAGGAATTGTCTGCTGCGTCTGACCATCACCTACCAATTCTACTTCCTACGCATACTAAAGCACGCGAACCCGACGGACCTTTAAATTCGATTTTCTCGAAAACAAAGCCTCAAACGAAAAATGTTTATTCTATATTTTCGACTTCTTTTTTCATATAGAATCACCCCCTTTCCGCTTGTACCACCAGTTACCAACCACCCTGTAGAATCACCCCTTTTCTCGGTTGTGCCAGATCATCCTGTATATTCGAAGAAATAGATTTATCGAATAATTTCCTTCCAACGCGTCGTTGAAGTCTCGATGAATTTTTATTTTAAATATTGAAAGATGTGTGTTTTTTTTTTTTAAATCGCACTCGTTCTGTTTACAGCTGGTGGGCGGTGAATTCGATATGGAGCTGAACTTCGTGATTCAGGACGCGCAGAACATCAGGCACATGCTGGAGCTCCTCGATCATTGCCCGCCCAATCTCCAGGTAAGCAATGGGCGTTAACGCTCGGCTCGATCAAACTAATTATCGAGCCGACTCGGTTGTTGTTCGCCCGCCAGCGATTCGATTCTCGGCGAGAGAACACGCCCGATCAATACGGTCAATACTCGTCAAGTAGCTGGCGCGTAATTAATTTTCTCCGGCGGATTTTTTCCTTGCGAAATTTCCACGCGATCTTCATTTTCCCGCGACATATAGAAAAGCGTCGAACACACCTCGAACAGGATCGAATCGCGGGAAATTTCGTTTCCGGCGAGGAGAACGGTCGAGAAAGCGAATTTTTCTCTCGTTTCGCGGCAGGAATTTATCAAGCATTGTCAACGTCGCTCTCGCAAACCCAACTCGAACCGGATCAATCGGAATTTCTCTCCGATATGGCCGGAAGAACGGCACGTTGTAAAATACGCTGCTCGTTAGGGGAGAGCGATGTGCAGCGACTCGTTCCGATCGAAACTGTGACGCGAGAGCGAATGGACTCTTTTTTTCCCCCCCGCTCTGCCAGAGAAGAATAAATCGACGCGGGTTTCGAAAATTCGGAATAGATCGCTCCGAAACGAGCGAAACCGATTCCCGTTTCGGTTTGAAGCGTCGAACCCGAAGAACCGTTCCCGGAATTTCTTCCCCGGAGAATCGAGTGGCGGGAACTCGATGTCGAAGATACCTGCGAAATTACGCGCGACCCACTTTCTTTTAACGGTCTCTCGAGCTTTGTAAATGGAGGCGAAACGCGGCCTGTTAAATGGTACTCGCGACTCGATGTTCGTCCTCGTGCTGATCGACAACTTCATCGAAGTCAATTCCCTGTTGTTACAGAAATAATTTAGTGTTTTTTTATTTATTTAATTTTTTTCTTCTAATTAACCCTTAGCACTCGAGTGGTGACTCTGTAGCACCACTAGAAATTGTTGTGGCAATATTTCAAGGAAATTACAAAAAATATTACAAAATATTTGTTACATTACAAAATTTGTTTTCAATAGATTACTAAATATTTAAATATTATATGTGGAAATCGAATCAGTTTCGTATGAATAAAATGAAAATATTCGAAGACGGAAGAAAAATTTAGTTTCAGTATGAAAATAGCGCCGAGTGCAAAGGGTTAAAATACTGTGGACCCTTGACCCTTTTTTACGACCCCAATTACCCCTAAGTAGCTACTTTTCCGAAGATAATTATTAAGCAGTCTTCTTATAAGCATTTCTAACCGAAATTTCAAATAAAATCTCATTTTATATTGTTTTCGTCGTAATTTGGTCATTCGGCCGTATGTGCGTCGGTGACTATAAGAATCGTTGTAGCAACTAATGTTATACCCTCTACCGACTAAATTCTGAACGACATTGTTTCACAAGTTTGAAAAATTCGGTCACCCTAACAATCGACGTGGCCAAAGCGTTTAAGAAATTATTATCTACTTTCTCTAATCAACTAATGCATATATTACGATTTCATTTAATGTCTTCAAACTGTTTCAACACCTGTTCTTTGAGACTCACACTTTGCACCTCTACTCGCAAATTGTACCATTTTCGTATGTATAGCATGAAAAAATAAGGGAAATATTCTAGGTCGGAAAAAATGTTTCGTTTCGGAGTTAAAATGGCTTCGAGTGCAAAGGATTAATAAATGTATCGAAATTTTTTATCAGAATGTCTCTAATCACCTGTATCCCAGAAAATCGATCCGCACCACGACAAAAGAAGCGGTAATATTTCCTCGCAGTGTGAACTCTATGCGCCGTCCATATAGTATCGGTTGGGGTTGACATAATCTATTAGAGATCGATTTCTGGCGTCCTCAGAATCCCGTTCAAGCACATCCCTGAAATGTTAATACTGTTAAGGGAGTTTCCAGGTTGCTATCCCTAACAGTACACGGCGGTCCCCTATGTGCGGGTGTCTCTTATGTACATCGAATGTCCGCAGGCATACGTATGTACATACGTACGTACCTACATATGTATGTACCTATATGCACATAGGAGGCTCCCCGTGTCATTGAAATCGAAGCCAGGCGCGGCCGAATATATTTGAAACGTGTTGTCCCAATGAACACATTTCACGTATTTTTATAGTACCGGCATACCTCAGCTCGTGACTCGAATCGCTTATGTAGCATCTTTACAACTACGGTTTCGAAACGTCCATTTTTCCAACATCTTATACGCTTACACTTTCAATATGTAGCCTCAACTGCTTGCCACATAATTTTCGTTGCAATGATCAGGATTTCCTTGTCACTAAGAATTCTCGGCTTAACTTTATCTCAGGAATCTAAAAATTTACACACGCATAACTTTTCAACTAGCGATCTCCTAGAACTGAAACTAGGATTTTCAGCATTTTCTCACCAAAATCTGCAGGATCGCATAAAGAACAGTTAAAAATTTCTGGTTCCCCGAGGTGAAGTTTAACCGAATTTTCTAAAAACACAAAGACGGATTGGTATTCGGTGTATTTCTGTGTATCCCGTAGTGCTTAAATTTTGATAGCAGAAGAACAGCAATTTATGGAATTACTTTTATGCTTGGTAGATCTCATCTGTAATTTTCACCGCGAGACTGACTCGTTATGCGATAGGGGGTTGAAGTATTGTAAACCAATTCAAAAAGAGTTAACGAGTCTGCAGGATTCAAAACAGATTTTTTACTAAGCGTCGTTCATAACAGTACAGATGGGTCTGTTTTTCAGACAATGAAAAACGTACACAGGCTCGTGTAGAAGTAAATAATGCGTATTGAAAATCCCGTACAAAGGTAAACAGAGCCAGTTAAAAAACCATGCAAAAGTCAATTGTGTAAAAGTGTACATAAGAGATCCAGATGTACATCAAACTGAAACAATGGTCGGACGAGTATTGCATTCAGTGGAACGTTCGTTTGAGTAAGCACCTAAAACTGAAAAACAATAGAAAATATAGTAGACACAAAATATGGTAGAGTACAATTGAGTTAATTAGCAATAGTTAATTAGAATTGTTTAAAAGTTCGACTCCCAGTCAGCGGAGTAGAATGGGTACAACCATTGATCAAGCAAGTAGAATGAGGACGCTCCACGAAGAGGCAATGGTGATGTCAATAAGTGGAATAGGAGCGTGTATGGTCAGACAAGTAGTGCAAAGAGGATTTGACAGGTATACCAGGCGAATCTACTGTTAGGAAAGTAGAATACGAACGATTGTAAGTAGTTCTTAGAAACATATTAGAGACATATTTTTTTATCGGCCATCCTCCACATTGAAGGACGATGATAGGGTCCTCATTGAATCGTGATATCAACCCATTAACTGCCAAATTTTAGAATGAAAGAATAAAACTAAACTGTCAGGCGTACCAAATATATTTCTGGCGCCGAGTGGTGTACTTAAAATTTCAAAATCCCCAAATGGGGATCGTGGCAGCTAATGAGTTAATAAGTGGAATAGGAGCGCGTGTGGTCAGACAAGTAGTGCAAAGAGGATTTGACAGCAGGCGAATCTACTGTTAGGAAAGTAGAATAGGAACGATTGTAAGTAGTTCTTAGAAACATATTAGAGACACATTTTTTATCGGCCATCGTCCACATTGAGGGGGTGAAAACAGCCCTCAAAGCTGGGAGTCGGAACCAAATTTTTTTTCAAATCGAATATCTTGGGCGCTATTAGAGCTACAGTGGTGGTTCAAATGGCAAAGTTGTGTATTGTTTCATAAGGAATGGATTTGCGAAAACATAGTAAAACGAAAACGAGTATCACTTGGGCGTGTGAGAATTCCGCACGTTTTGGTTAAAACATTCCTCCCCTAAAATCACATTACGTCACGATCAAAAAATACCTGAATAATACGGACAAAAAGTTGCACAATTTTCTGATTTAGCTTCTTTTAGAATAAATTATATAAATCGCCGTGGTAAAATTTAATGGAATTACACACGGCTTCGCCGCAAATTCCGGAAACGAGAGACTCGAACGAGAGAGGACTAACGAGCAGACAGGAGATCTTGCCGGCAGATGAGCCTCGTTTCCTCATCAATCGGCGAGTATTATGACTCGGGCGACGCAATTTATATTCAGTGGCCCAGCGGGAAGTAACGAAGCGTCGTCGCACGACGGAAGAAATTCAATCTAAATTTCCAATGAAATAAGAGTCGATACAGCAGCGCGGCATGGTTGTATACTTACTTTCAAAGTCGGAGCCAATAACGTTCCCGGCGACTTTCATTTCGACACGGGTTGGCCTTACGGCGGCAATTTACGGTCGGCGTGGTCTCCGTGAGAACCCGGGGATCGAACGTTTCCACCGAACGTATCCAGGAATTACAATTAAATCTAGAATACGTTGCCTCGTTATTTGCCGATAGCCACCTTACAAGCCGGGGACGGTTTTCAAAGGGGCAATTAAAATGGATGAGACATCGTTCAGCCAGGTGAAACGGAACGATCACCGGGCCCGGAGAAAATATATCGTTCACCGGGGACGCGACCGTGATATACAAGCGGCACGGGAAAACTGAGCAGAAAAAAGGAAAAAAAGAACAGGAGAATCGGCCGGCAACCGCGTAGAATTTCATATTGAATCTTTTCATTAAGGAAATCCGCCTTTACCGGCGATCCAATACTCCCCGAATCGAGTTCCGTCCATTATCGTAGGGCTCCGCAAGCTCAAAGAGCCAAACAGCTGCAATCCTTCACCCCATTCCGCTTCATCCCTTCCCCAACTCCCTTTACCATGCGATGCTTTTCTTTGTACGGCATTATGGGATAACGAACGCGCGGCGGAATTCCGTTACGTTATCCGGCTGTTTGTTCGCTGTCCAAGGATGCGCTTTATTATCGCGTTTCTAAAGGCCGTTATCTCTCTACTCCGCAATTAATCGTGTGAACGCAAATTGGAATGGAATTGGATGGGTTCACCGGTCGCTCCACTGATGTCTCCAGTTTTCGAAACGAGAAACCAAATTCTGTTCTTCGAGACAGATCTTTCTTTTCATATTTGGTCGCTCGAAAAAAGTCAGTTCGTCGATGTTTTTAGTGAGAATTATCTCTTTGCCAAACGGGGAAAGCTCTGTTCGCGATTTAGTAGATGAAATGTCCCTAATTTGGTTGCACGCGTGTCCGAAAATGCTTCGCGCGTTTTGCATACTTGTCTGTGTACCTATACCGAACAAAACTTGAATAATTGTCCGTCGTGAAACGCGTGGAACAATTCTACGGTAAAATAGAGAGGTCAGATGGCCAACAGGGAGCTCGGTTGAAGGTATTTAGGCGAACGCTACTTCAGGTATGCTACCGGTGGTGTCGTATCGATGAAATGTAAATTTGGATAACTGCTTGCAAACGTCATTCAGCGTGCGTTGCAACCTGCACCGCGTATTTGTCTCATGCATACGCCTCTCCCGCATCGACGAAACCTGTGCACCGTTATCTCTCTATTAGTCTCTGCCGCTGACGTGCCAAAATATTTCACGATTCACGGCACTCGAATTTACAAGAAAATTAAGCGACGAATTAAGCGGTACGAATGTTTGTTTGACGAATAATATTACGTGCAGTCTTGCCAAGTATGTACCCGCGATTAATAAGAATCTATCATTCCATTAAACAATACTTCGATGACCTTGAGGTCTCAAAAAGTATAACAAATTTTGTTGCCTGTCATAACATTTGCCCCCTTGAACCAACTAATCTTTTCCTCTGGAATTTTTCTATAGTAAAGAACAAGCGAAATATTCTAGACGCTCGAGTTGAATGACGGATAAATGAGTTCGAATGACGGATATCCAGACCTGATTTCCTCGAAATGGACAAGGTTTTATGTCACGTTTCTCCGTACGAAATCATGTCATTGTTCCGGGACATTTAATCACGATTATCGATTCTCAGAAATCGACGAATCTGGGTTCGAGCGTTCGCCGCGAGAATTTCCGCGATCGAGAGTGACAGTCGTTGATTCATCTCTGGCGCGGAGAAAAATGTGCATCGCGGAGCGGAAACGTTCACGGGAATTTATGGTATCGGTCCGCCGGACGCGGGGCAGAAACTATATTAAATTCGAAACCGGCGGTCGCGTTCGAATCCGACTGCGTTCCGGCGTGTTTATGCGAACAATTTGACGTCGATGGCGGCGCACGGACAGATTTAACAAGTTCGCGATGCTCATGCCGAAGTCCATGAATAACTCGCGGCCGCCGTTCCGCGGAACTATCGGCATGATTTAAGCGTCAGAGCTTGGATATCGCTGGATCACCCTTGTGCACTGGCGTTCATAAATTGGCTGACGAGTTATGGTCTCGGGAAACGCGGATCTTTCGGCGGCCGCGGTGCGTGCAGAGCACTATAGGCAACGCGTCGATTTTCCTCCGTTGAACGCAGGATGGAAATAAAAATGGAGAAAACAGGGGATCCTATCGAACAATCGTTTATCAAATTCGGAACTGTACTAACAATGCACAGACGAGGCGCATAAATCTGCAATGTTGCGCCCCGACGGCCCCTGGAAATTGGATCGCTTCCAAACGCCTCGAACGAACAGAAAACTAGACACGAGGCACCGGAGAACGGAGAAATTCGTTGCAGCACGCTGATTCGTCGGAGACGGTATCTTATAATTAATATCAATATTATTGTCTCAATTTACGAGTACGGTATGCGGGCAAGTGGAACGAGGCCGTCCGTGGCCAGACAAGTGGAATGTGGATTGCCGTAGTCAGACAACAAACGTCCCATTTGCATGATGAGCGAACGACCGCGGATGCCTGTGCAAACATTGTCAATCGTAACAAACGGAACATAGAAAATACATTTAATCCTTTCAATAATTTTAATAAGTCAAAAATAGTCTAACGTTCTCGGATACTTCTAATATATTATATATATATATATATATATATATATATAATAAGTTTATCCTTTCGTTCTTTAATTTATCTTGAGGAAATAATAACCAAACTGAGTTTCACTGTAAACACAAGATCAAAGTTTTTTTTTTTATTCGCTATTTACAATTATTTACATTATTTACATTGGTTACACTCTTACCTGTAAACACAAGAAACGACATTAAAAGCTATCATTCCACAAAGATTTATGTAAGAAAGTGACAATCCTGATCAATTAGATTTTGCAATGCGCGTCGCTTTTCTCTCTTTTGTCTCTACTCTTATCAACTGTCAATTCGCCATGTTGTTCTACAGACATGCGCAATACATATCAAATTCAAAATGAGTTTTAAAAGGAATACGATAAATTTACATGACCTCTATCGTTATTATTTTACATATATTTAATTTTACTTTCCACTTATCCGTTTGTACACAGTTTTTATGAATCTCTAGAACACAAAGCTGATTAATTTTAAAAAAAGTTCATCACACAATTTGTCCCGCATTTGCTCGGAGAAATCTGTAACGCAACAGCGATCTAAAACAGGATCGAAGTTCAAGCAACAACGTCGACGCGTTTCACGCGATACTCACGAGAAATCATAAGCGGCCGGTTGCATACTGCATGACGCAACCGTGCGAATTAACCCCGTAAATTTCCGCGACAAGAAAACGTATATGCGCTCTCGGCGGCCGTGGAACGATCGTCGCCGCATGCAAATGAAGATCCGTCCCGGAACGAACCGTCGAAGGTAAAATCGATTAGCGGGGCTAACCGCTATAATGCAATTAACCAACAAAGGGCGTTCGGACCTTAGCTTTTGCGCGCGACACATTAATTCCGCCCGATGAATTACGCCCCCCCCCCTCCGGCTGCAATGTACATTTCATTTGCTCCGACGACAAATTAATAGCGCGGTTTCAATTACGTCGACCAGCTTCGATTGGTGCATCGAGGACCGGCCGAGCACGATCAAGGACACTCGAAACAGTTTCCTTCGATTCGCATGCACGCTCGTTGCGGACCGAAAGGTCTTCGCTTTTGCGAATTATTTATTTCGCCCTGTTTCTCGTCGAAAAATTATTTATCTTTCGGTAGGTTCGTCTCTGCTGTCGAGTCGCAGCTTCCGGATAGAAAGAGATCCTCGCAGCGACGAATTGTTTATTTATTTCGTCGGAAAAATTATTCGTGCCTCGGTAAATTCGTCCGAATGGCTCTATAGATCCGTAACAAACCGCAATGGTGTCGAAAGTTCGCTGCGTCGCTGTCTCATGAATCACGCGATTACACAGACTTAACTGCCCAGCCATAACTATGTGCTCCATATACGAAACAGTACAAAACACTCCCCGCCCGATGTAATTAATGCAACATGTCACCGGTAAGTATGCCCGCGCGCAGAACACGCCGCCGTAGTATGATAATGCGAGGGTGTGGAAGTGAAGTCGAAAGCGCAAGGCGACAAAATATTAGGTCAAGTTTAACCGTCTGCCATCGACTGCAGACTCGCGCCGTTGTCCCGAACTTGAAACTCGCATGATAGACGATCTCCTATTTTGCGTTTTCATCCGACATTCCTTTCGGGTACTAGAAATACTAAAATATAACAGAATATACCAGAAAGTACTGGAATATCCCAGAATATACTCGAATTCACTGGAACATCACAGAATATACCAGAATATACTAGAATTCACTAGAACATCGCAGAATATACCAGAATATACTAGGATACACTAGAATATGCCAAAATATACCAGAATATACTAGAACACAGTAGAATATGCCAAAATATACCAGAATACACTAGAATACACTAGAATACACTAGAATACACTAGAATATACCAAAATATACTAGAATATAATAGAACATACCAGAATATACTAGGATACACTAGAATATGCCAGAATGTACCAGCACAGAAATTAGAACGATGAGAAACTCGTGCATTTTGAATCCTTCATGCCACGAATCCTTCGAGTCCTGCATATTTCAGACATTATCAAATTTTGTTCCAGCGAATTATTTAGTTCTTGAATGTTTAACTCAATTTCTGAACCTTTGAATTTTTCATTCCCCCCGTTGATTATTCCTTGAATATTTCAGTTCCGCGCGTTTCGAACCCATTTTTCGATTCTTCATGTGCAACTTCCCGCCGTTTATATTTTTTCTTATAAATATTTATATTTATAACGAAATTGAGTGGGTGTAACTTAAAACAGTAAAAACATTCGAAGAATTTAAAACTACTGTTATATTATTTTCAATCTATCGAACATATTAAAACAGAAAATAAATTTCCCATCAGTGTGTTGAGTAGTTTGCATAAAGATCCGCTGTCCGGTGATAACGAACAACAAAGTTCGGGCATCCGATTGTCCTAACCCAGCAGAACGCGTGTTAGTAAGCGTCGAAATAGCGAGCGGGCCGTTCCCTCGCGTGCCTATAATTTTCGCGCGGCCGTCACGGGGACGTTTCGTGACCGTTTCACGGTTGCGATCACGAACACAGGAACGCGAGTTCACGCACGAATGTCTTTGGTTATTAGCCCGGCCGGGATATTAATCCCGGTTAGTGGCAAGTATCGCGATAATGGCGACGCTCGCGTTGCGGTCGTCTCGGATTTATGTCGGCCCTGGTGGTGGCTTGCTCGATGCACCGCACGGTGCACCGGCCTGGCACAACTCATCGTCGGCTGCATCGCCGTCGACTCTCGCGGCGCAGCTAATTGCCCGCGGATCGACGCGATGGGAATTGCCGTTCGAATTAAAACACCGTGCCCGTCGAGAGTTCGATAACATATTTTCCGTCGTTAACGCCCGGGTCGTTAAAATTTCCTACCGGAAACGGCGAACGTAATCGCCGGCAACCGGAAACGGATTCGGCTCGGAATGACACTTTATCCTCGCGATATTCGCACAACCGGCCGCAAACGAAAATTGCGAAGCCGAACACAACGATGCCTCGACATACGGTCAGTCTCGTAATTGACACACTTTAAATCAGAATCACTTTTTTTACAAATGGACCGAACGGATTAATTTACTAGATGAAATGTGATCTAAAACTTTTTAAATAATCACAGTTCCTCTGAATCACGATAAAAATAGTAGGGGTTGCTTTTTACAACTTTTCTATTTGCGCTTTTGGCGAAAATTAAAAAAAAATCTGTTACAGATAAATTCTTAAAAATAAATTTCTCGTTATTACGAACGGTAAAATAGTCAACATATCGGTTCGGTCTGCCGGGGGAGTAAATATTTCGATAGCAGATAGCGACATTATGTTTAACAAAATCGTATCCACGTTTCCGATTGCCTTTATAAGAAAATAATTTGTAACCGTAGCATCGCGTGGTATAATTTTCAGGGAATTCTGTATTAACGTCGCGCCGGCATATTCCGCGGGATGTGTAATAAAGTTTTCCTCCGGCGCGGATGCTAGTGGCAACAAATTATATTCCGCTCGACAAATAAATGGTTGCGGTCGCCGCTGGGAAATGTATTACCGAACGAAGTAGCAACATTTTATTCAATGCACCCCCACTCCCTTTTCAGCCAGCCGCTGGTTTTTACGACAGCCTGTTATTTATACCCGTTCGCGGATTAAACATGGCGGCCGCCGAGCCTGGAGGAAATGATTACACGCGCGGCCGCGCATCGATGTTCATAGCGAACGACCTAACGTTTTCACCGGAATCATAATTTTCGCCCAGCATTTGTTCCCGGCCGCGCCTTTGAAAGCATCTTTTATTCCTTTTATTTCAAAATTCCCGCGCGCGCCTCGGAACCGGATATCGTGCGCAACAAACACTTATTCACGTGCCCTCGAATACTATCCGTTATTAACGCTCCGCTGGAATCAAGTCCGCGAACTTTGTAAACGGCCGGGAAGTTCCGGACAAACGTTTTTGCGAAGTTACGAAGTCTGTGTGTGCGTGTGTGTGTGTTAATGTTTACCCGGCTGCCGTTCTACCGTGAAACTTTCGTTGAAAACCGCCATCATAAATCACACAGCACGCGTGACCATGCGTCTTTCTCTGTCACGGAAGAAAATTCCCGCCAACAGATTGGTCAAACGTAATTTATCACGTTGATACTCGGAGATACCAGATTAAGACATCGTTCAGGCGAATAGAAGCGAATGCGATTATTGTACAACGTATCAATTCACTTATTTTCAGGGACCATAACTGTTATAAACAAAAAGAAACATAGTCATGCAGTAACAAGTATTTCGTCGAGTAAAATCGTATTGGTTGCAAATACGGATTACGAGTAACCGACAATTTTTTCTCTTGTTGGTCAATTTTATCGTTCAGAGAAATTCATTTCGATCATTTATAACAGTTATCAATAGTAGTATAACAGTTATCTGGAGAGACAATTTCTCTTCCGAATCATTTGCGGCGTCCATTTTTTGGAAATATTGTATTTGTAACTGGAACGTTGAAAAGCTGCATAATTTACGCAAACCACTTAAAAGATATAGCAACAACAATAAAGACTAACCGTAAACCTACGGAGCCTTAAAAGTAACTGATACGTGTTGTCTTATAAAAATGACGAGATTATTTAGATTTCTCTGCAAAATATATGTGTCTAATCGTTTTCCACGAAAGCATCTTTATTATCTTAGTATTTGTAAACTAAAAGATCTGAAACCGGTTATTTTGTAAGCAAATTCCGAGCCTTCGGCCTTACAAAACCGAGAATGTGATTTAATTGTTCGGTAATTGCAGTAACGTTAAGCTTTTTCTGGAGTGAAAGCTCAGACTATTCGAAAGTGTGATGAATCCTGTCGATTGTGATCGGTATTTAAAATTTCTCGGCCCGCGAAGGGTTACAACAATCGAGCTTACAGCTCGTAAATAATGTCGCTAGGACGCTCGCAAATTCATGATGCCGGGGCATAAAGCCTTTCCACGTCGCTGTGCATGACAGATACAAATTCCAGGCATGATGGTAGGATATTCGAGACGCCGCTCGAGATAAAATCTAAATCACCAAGTACTCTGCGACAAGCTCTTTAAGCGGCGGAGAATGATGCGACATTATGGCCGGTTCTCAAAGGAAGAATGGCAGACAGTTATGATTCGGGGGCAAATACATATCCGCAAGAAATCCCAGACGGGCATCCGGCTTCCTCGAAGAAAAGTAATTAAGGTCGCGTTCTTACCTACCCCCCCCCCCCGCCCGCCTCTCCGGTCAAACACTACTAACGACACGACCTCATTATTGCACCAAGATAATGTTAATCTCCTGCGGCGTCTCAAAATTACGTTTTTAATTACGCCGTATCCCCTCCGCCGCGCAAATTCGGGGACGAACATTAGCCGAAGGCCAGCGGGAAATTCTCTGGAAAATATTTCCGTCGGTCCCGCGGGATTAAAACGTTCGTTTCGGGGAGCGGGGAAGAACGTTGTTTCGAGCGCGCGAGTCTTAAAAATTCATTTGTCCGAACTACGCGCTAATTTACACGGGTAATTGCGTTTTTAATGCTGCACGGGGAAGAATACTTCGCGCGACTATTACGCGAGCGTGCGCGCGCGCGCAAACTTAGCGAAACGCTCAGCCGGAGGTAGTCACAACAGAGCACAACGAAGTTCCGGAATTGTTTGAAATGTACCGCAGAGTCTTGCTGCTAATTACTCGCACGCAGACGGCGCATCAAACATTTAAACGCGATTCATTCGGTTACACGGGAGACGCGGCACGCTAGTCGGTACTGAAACACGAAATGCACTGCGTTCAAAGTCGAACGTGTAACATCGTACACTGAGTTGTTTGTACGGGATCTCTGAAAAACAATCAATGTAATTACCAACGATTTTATGCAAATTAATATGTCCGAAAACTGGAGAAACGTCTGAAGAATTTAACACTAGGTTCACGGGACCCGTCATTCTGTTGCAAGATTTTTAATTTACCGAGATTGTGAAGATGCATCCGCGAGGAATTATTTATTTCTTTCTTTGTGTACATATTATGAAACAGAAGGCAAAGAATTTGGATTGCTGTATTGCTGTTCTTTTTACAAAGTAATGTAAAGTAGTCGCTTTTAGTGCACCGTGAACCCAGTGTTAATGACACCGTCACATAATTTTCGGTACATAAATTGATGCGTTTCTAACAAAAATTGATAGGTCCGATACAAAACTGGAAAAACGTCAGAAGAATTTAACACTAGGTTCACGGGACCCGTCATTCTGTTGCAAGATTTTTAATTTGCTGAGATTGTGAAGATGCATCCGCGAGGAATTATTTATTTCTTTCTTTGTGTACATATTATGAAACAGAAGGCAAAGAATTTGGATTGCTGTATTGCTGTTGTTTTTACAAAGTAATGTAAAGTTGTCGCTTTTAGTGCACCGTGAACCCAGTGTTAATGACACCGTCACATAATTTTCGGTACATAATTTGATGCGTTTCTAACAAAAATTGATAGGTCCGATACAAAACTGGAAAAACGTCAGAAGAATTTAACACTAGGTTCACGGGACCCGTCATTCTGTTGCAAGATTTTTAATTTACTGAGATTGGTAAGATCAGATCAACCGAATTTTATTGGAATCTTTCGAATTCAAAATGGTTAAGACAACATCCAATATAATACATTTTAAATTTCTAGTTTTGGTTTCATTAATTAAATTTCTCTGGTTTTGTAAGAATCTCTGGGCTTGATGTTTGCCACTTAACGTGTTAATAGAAATGCGAACAACGTGAACTTTAACATTTGTATGACTCGATGAAATGGAAGCAATTCGAAACCGGATTTTGAACGAACAGTAAATATTGCACAGCTGTTGTACAACGTGTAAATTAAAGAAAATATTGATTTTTTTGAAAAGTGGAAGACCCGAATGCCCCCTTCTTTTCTTGTGTTGGGACGCAACGGAATGCGAAAGTGTCTCTCGAATTTGACACCGAGTCCCAAACGCTTCGACCACCCTTACTAGAGGCAATAAATTAGCCTAAGAGTCGAAGACTCTTGAGAGCCAAGCAACGGGACTCGTCCCATTTTTTTGCGACTTTCTTGCACCATTACATTAACAATTTAAGACAGCGTCTGGACAACCTCTAAGCACTCACCCCCAATTTTCTCCCGCTACTATTTACCACCTCCACCACCAATTTCACATCCCTTAAAAACCCATCTCTGCGTGCGAGTCTTCGGCCAGTCTTCAGCTAGTCCCCATTTACACCACATCTTTGTACAGTTGTTATAATTAAAGTAAGAGTTATTGTTACCAACAAGTTCTACAATTCCTTATACCGCTCAAAACACCTCACCCTTTAACACTTAGGCTGCCACACTAGAAACCTCAAATGTTCCATAAAATCAAAGCAAGTTATTTAAGGAAATCAAAATTGCAAAAATTAAATGTATGATATTGAATAGTCCTCCAACTTTCTTGCATTTTACAGATCCTAATCAAATCAGGCACAATGAATATATTAACGTAAAAATTCATTTTGGAACCTGAATAAATAATTGCGTCACCCACATATGGGTGACATGGCAATCAACGTGTTAAACAAGAACTGCCTAGCACGGTTTTAAGCGACCAAGCAGGAGTGACAGATGTGAGAAAAGTCGAATTTACTGATTTTTTCCATCTACGCACGTACATGTTGTTTCTCTGGTTTTGGTGCACCGTTTCAACGGGGCGAAGGGGTGAGACACGAGAATAGCGCGACGGTGCGGCGCGACGCGCCAGGGCGTTGTCCCATGAACGATTTCTGTGGCAGCGGAGTTCTCTTGCCGCACAATCGTGCAGCGTCGACTAGATTACGTTCCAGGAATGTTCAAGCGACCCACCCGGCCTCGAGGACTCGCGCTATTTGAATAGAGCTCTTCACGATAACCCCCTCCTCCTCCTCCTCACTCGTCCCAACGCGGCTCGCGCCCAGCGCGAGATTGTTATCGACAGAGCAACAGGAGCAAAACGGGAGAAATCGCGATTCCGTTGCTAACGCGGAAAAATAGATAGCCTGGCCCGCGATAACCCGGAATCCGCGGCTCGGATACTCCCGGCGAATACTGAAATAGGCGAACCTCCCTGCGAAAAAATGTTTATCACGCTGCGGCACGGCCTCTTCTCTCTGTTATTCGTTCGTTATGGCCGAAAACCTGACGGCTGAGTACGAAGGCTGTTTTCGCGACTCTTTTCCAGCGAAATTAGACTTTTCTTTAAGAAATCTTTGCCTACTGGATTTGGGGACACAAGTGTTGGGGGTAACAAAGGTTACTCATGTTTCGACAATATAAAAAGAAATAGAAAACGTATAAGTAGTAATACAGAAATGAGAAATATAAGCAATGAGAAATAAGAGAAATATTCTCAGAGACGGTGTTATAACTTGGATGTCATACTTGGCTGTCGTATAATAAGCTTTGAGTCTGATGAAGTGTCTTATAGTCCGCGTTAATGTGCAAAATTCGTAGCCAAATCATGATACTCCTGGTCGTGCATACACGTTAGATCTGCCACGTTTCAACAATTTTAAAAATTACAAACGAACATTCACCGTACCACCGGCGGACAATGGACGACTTCCTTAAACAATGGGACAAAAGTCAATATCGCACAGGAACTCAATTTATTGGGAGCATCTATCGTAAATATCTTCCTTTTCTAGTAAACAATAATTGATGGAACCGATACGATTACAGAGAAAATACTAGAAGTTCCAAAGAAGATATGTAACGATACTTAAACTATTGGATTTACTGCAAATTGTACTTGTCGTCTAAATAATTTATAGACTATTGTAATATTTTAGACCGATGTTTTCAATTTTTGATAAAATTTGGAACGTGTGCAGTTCGGTGGAGGAAAAAAGTAATCTTGAACATTTGAGTACTTTGTTATTGTCCCAATTATTTTAGTTGTAAATAAGAATACAGGAAAGAAACCTGTCAGTTTTACGTATTAGACATTAATAAATCGTGTTACCAAAAAATTTTCATTTCTTAGAGAACTTTTTTTTCGTCCAGTGCACGGCGCGGCGTTAGAAAAGTATAGCTGAAAATTCGCAACTAAAATAGAAAATCTCAACGATCCCGTGTTTAATGAACCCAACACAACCCGAAACTTACTGAATAGCTGAGAATCGGACTTCTATAGCCGCGTTTCACAGACTTCCCGCGAACTTCCAAATCTACGGAGACCTTTGAACTCCCCTAAGTTCCCGTACCCTAGCACACGGTCGGAAACCGGTGCAAACCTTCCGTACCTTATTCCGTTCCATTCAGACGAGTCGAAGTTAGAGTCCGAGCCGAAAATATGGACGCTCCGCGAGAGGACGAAATCATGACAGATGAGCCGTCGCGGCAGCGTATCAAGAAGAGAGGAGACCGTTCTCTTCTATCGGATGCTCTCGATCTGTTACGGAAAAGTGAGACAAATCGCTCTTAATGGGGGACGATTTGTTAGGGGATACTGAGAGGGCCGGGCGAATATTCCGCGAGTGTGATGTCACCTACACGGTGACTCCGGTGAGCCGGCAAAATACCGAAAAAATACCGTCATTCGAAAAAGTCTATCGCAAACCGTGTTTGCACTCAATTCTGCACAAACGTTTGATCGAACCTCGTTCATACGAATCACAATAGTCTCTCCGCGAAACGAAAATCTCAGAAATGAAATACTGAAAAATGTATCGTCTTCGTCAACAACTCGAAACTCGATTCGTCGGTGTGTAAGGACTCGATCTATCGATCATTCTACAGAGATCAGTGGTCAAACAGGACCGCGGTAACCACTTCGGAGCTGAACAGGGTTTATTTCGAAATATTAGGTGGTCCCATAAGTTCGTGCCGTGTACTCTTGTACCATTTAAATTCTGAAAATAAAATATGTGATCACCCTTTCATTCCACAACCTCTTCTGACATTTTTGGCAAAGACATCATACCGTCAGTATAAAATTTCTGCGGTTTTTCATTGAAATACTTTTCAATGGTGAATAATATAAATATATCCACCGCACGAACTTATGGGACGAGCTAATAGTAATATTTCTGATTTGAAGAACATTGCCGTGTCGAAGGATTCTAGAAAAATGAGAATGTGAAAATATGAAACCGTTGCTCTTGGTAACAGTCCGCTCGCCGGCGCGGCGCGGCGCGACAACTCGGCTTTGCGTAGAAAAACGAGCGGCGGCGTTGCATCGTCGAATAAACAACAAGAGTAGACGGTCAGGTTCCGACTCCGAACGACCATGAGTTACCCCGACGAAGGGAAACACCCTCGGAAAACCGGGGATGGGAAGCAGAATCGTAAAATCTAAACGCGCTGGTACACACAGCCTTTTATGCTCCGCTGGTGCGGATTAACTCCTCCGCTTCGAAACAGGGTCGCGGATATCAGCAAAATTATCGGAGAATATCCGTGAGGCGTCTAAAATTTAATGCAGTCCCATTAACTGTAACAAAATCGTAAAAAATCTCTTTATTCTTTTGTTTGATCACCTTCCAGACAACTTACTGGGAATAACTTGCTCTTCTGCTTGGAAGAATTTCTCATCTGCGCATCGTATATTGTAAATTATCGGTAAATGTTCATCTAAGAATAATAGTTCGTCTAAGACTATTAATAACCCCTTGCCCTGCAATATCGAGTCAGAACCGTGATGAAGATTTTGAACAGAGTCTAATAAGTATGTATGTTATTAATTTCTTTAATATTTTGTTTTCTATGAGATTCTGGACGACGAAGAACTTCTAATCATTATAATCACAAAATAAATAGTAGTGCAAGGGGCTAAAGACCAGAAAAATTTTAGTCATTCGTAATGGTTGTTTGTACCGAAAATCATTTAACGAGGGAACCTTGTGTAAATCGCCTGTTTTTCAAGAATTTTCTTTTTTGAAAAATGTAATGGGTAGATTGATTTAAAATTTATGGATTTTTTATTTATTTTTTTTTATTTAAAATTTATTTTTATATTTATTTCATTTATTAACGTTATAATGTGAACAAAAATACTTTTGACAAATTTTAATCGTTAATATCAATGGTGCAACGGCGGCTTGAAAATGGCATCCTGGAAATACAGCATACAGTTCACTTTATTTTGAAAATAACGTGCAAGGACATCTCTGATCACAGTCTAACATTTTTTTAGCGTATGCCTGAGGAAATTTCCTATCGATTTAAACCAAAAAAGAAAAATGCTCACAAATTTCATTTTACGCAAGGTTCCCCCCATTAACACTTTGACTGCCAAACTAGAAACCTCAAAAATTCCATAAAATCAAAGCAAGATATTTAATGAAATAAAAATCGAAAATAATTAAATATATGATATTGAGTAGTCCTCCAGCTTCCTTGCATTTTACAGATCCTAACCAAATTTGGTACAATGAATATATTAACGTAAAAATTCATTTTAAAACCAGGACAAATAATTTCGTCACATATGGGTGACGTTCAACGTGTTAAAGAATAGTATTAACTCTTACGGCACAACTTTTACAATTCTGGTTATTACAATTATGGTCTCCGGCTTCGATCGAAGCGTTCGGTTCTCCTTCAGCTCCGGCAAGCATCTTCTACCATCCGGCTGGCCTATCTTCGGGATCCAGCCATCCGTTCCGCACGGCCCGCCATAGTTCGCGACTCGCGTGGCATTGATCGGATCGGATGAGATCGGACAGGATCGAATCGGGTCGGGTCCATTCCAGCGGAAAATTATTCGCAGGCTGAAGTCTTCGGGGCCTCGTCGAGGTCCCGACGTACCGTCGAAATCGGCCGAGCGATAGCAGGCTGGTGCCGTGGTTGACGTCACAGTCTCGATAACTCCGAAATTTCCGACGACCAGTAAAACCGGAACCACTGGCCCGGAAGATCGCGGCACAGAGAGGGCTTTGCCCGTTTAATGGGGGGTCAGAATTATCAGGGCCACCCCCCACTCCCCCACCTTTAAAAACGTGCGGCCGTTCCGCAGAAAAAGATCGGTCCGCCCGGTTGCTGGGACGAGGAAGACAACAATGAACAATGAAGATAATACACGGTGTTTTTGGGAAATCGTGCTAAAACCGGCAAGGGTTGGATTCCTCGCGTAAAATCCTGTCGAACATAAGTAACGCTCTACAGTAAGGAGCAAAACTGATTACACACTATTTGAAACAACATAACTTTTTTGAAATTAGATCAAATGACTTGAATGTTATTGAGAAGTTAGAAGGATTAGTTCATTAGACGAGGTGTAGAAAATTTTTGAACAAAATTTGAATTGGTCGGAATCGCAAAAGAAATAGTAAAAGTTGGTTTTTTCAGCTTTTTTATCTGAGCCTGTATTGAAAATTTAAAGAATGTGTTTGATTCGATCGAAGAAATTATATCCATGCTGAAAATTTCACCGACTTGAATGTTATTGAGAAGTTAGAAGGATTAGTTTATTAGACGGGGTGTAAATTAAGCTCGGTATGAAAAACTATATTTCTTATTTTCGACTAAATTTTATGTTGTACATAAATTTTATGTTGTACATTATGTTGTAAAATTAGCAACACGTAATTAAAATATAAAGCTAAAAGGAAATCATCTAGGCAGCTTGATTGAAAGTTAAAATTAAAAATGGATTGAAAGAGCAGCGATTAAAATTGAAAACGGGCACGAAGGGCAAGAGGTGATTAATATTAAATTGAAATTAAAACAGAGTTTCAGGACAATAGTCTAGAACTCGAGATTATTCAAAATTTGGGACTGGAAAGAACGGAAATAAATGAACACTGATGGATCCATTATAAACTGACAATTATTGATTCTGCAGGTGGAATTGTAATAACTCGGAGGTAAACACACCAATCTAAACAGAGAATTGGTGGACATAATTAAATTAATCGTTCCGGCAAATGTATTGCTCGATTGTGCCGGTCGGGGCATTGTTGTCGATATTTTTATCTCTCTAACAATGCAAATTATTTATATTGTGCAAATAGACGATCAAAGGCCCGCGTTGCACGCAGTCATTATTCGAAATTTCTATAGGCAGTCTTTCGCGTCGAACGGGCATTGTTTCGTGTGATCCGTGAAATGAACCTCGCAAATAACAACATTCGCATGGTAATTTCGAACAGTAGGTACGCGCTAATTAATAACGCGCAGCTTTTGATCTATTGAAAACGTAGATATGTTACAACGTTGGCGCACACCGGTGAATAACAATGTGTACTGGTTCACCTCGTTTTAGCTAATTAAATTCGCACTGAAATACTCCATGAAAAAATTGAATCACTACAAAAGCTAATTAATTAAGCATCTCTTTTCACCAGATCATTATAAATGTTACAGTCGTTGATGCCGGACTTGCAGCACCACTAGAAATTGTTGTGGCATTATTTCGAAGAAATTACAAAAAAATATTACAGAATATTTGTTACATTACAAAATTTGTATTGAACAGATTACTAAACATTCAAATATTATATGCGGAAATCAGTTTCGAATAAAATGAAAGTATTCCAAGACGGAAGAAATATTTAGTTTCAGAATGAAAATAGCGCCCAGTGAAAAGGGTCAACCCTTAAATGCATGAGTGGGGTCCGCAAAGGACCCCAGTGTTGGATTTTGTGTTGACATTTTTAGCCGCGCCATTTGTGAACTGGCGTTATTAAATATTTAGGTTATGTTTAATGTGTTTACAAAAATAAATTGTTGCTGTAATCAAAGTTAGCAAGGAATTAGGTAAGTGGAGTCGTCAATGGACCCCATGTACGCATTCATGTTCCTAATATTTAGTTGACCTATGCACTTAAGGGTTAAAGTTAAACGCTGCGAGAGAAATTGATTTTTCTCGCGAGAAAGAAAATTCTGCGGAAGTCGCGAGATGTCGGAAAACGAGGAAAAGCGGACCCGTCGAAGGCTAAAAAAAACCTCCGAACGACAAGAAACGGCCCGCGAAGGTTTTCCAAGCGAAAACGAAGGACGCTCGCGATTCGCCTGCCGGTCTCGAAGAATGTCTTGACCCGGCTCGATCATGGCCGCGCTTTATTGGCAATCAGGGGCCCGGCGGAAGGAAACGGTGCTCGTGAATTCGCGAACGAAATCAAGTGGAAATTCCGGCGAAGGCGGCAACCCCACCCCACCCCCTCGGCTCTCCCTTTGAGCGTCCCTGGGAAACAGAAAACGGCGCGGGCCTGCATCCGACAAGGCTCGGCTTTTGATTAAGAGCCGACGCGATAAAGTTTCGGGGCCGGGAAGCCGCTGGTACAATCGGTTCTCCTGTTCCCCCATCCTCTTTCGCGCGTCTCGACGAGGCTGCTCCCGAAGGCACGCGAAGAAACGTCACGGTCGGCTGCGCGGAAGAATTCGCGACTTTTCGCACGAGCACCGTGCTCCGCCATCTTGTCTGCGTGAATCGAACTCCGCGCGGAGACCTCGGTGTCTCGGAAAAGCTGATCAACGCGGTATTTTGACGATTATTCCTGGAAATATTAATGTACGATAATGTGGAATAGATTCTGGTTTCTTGCATTTTAACCCTTTGCACTCGGCGCTATTTTCAATCTGAAACTAAATTTGTCTTCCGTCTTACTAATATTTTCATTTTATTCATACGAAACGGATCCGATTTCTATGTACATATAATATTTAAATGTTTAGTAATCTATTGAATAGAAATTTTGTAATGTAACAAATATTTTGTAATATTTTTTGTCATTTCTTCGAAATAATGCCACAACAATTTCTAGTGGTGCTTCAGAGTCACCACTCGAGTGCAAAGGGTTAATACCACCTGCTCCCTTAACACTAGGTTTACGGAGCACTAACAATGACTATTTTACATTACTTTATAAAAATAACATGAATCTGTCTATCAAAGTTTGTAGCCATTTTCTTTTTTTGATAATATATACCCAATGAAATCAATTTGTTAAATAATTGCTCATGGATGCATTTTTGCAATCTGAGTATTCGCAATTTAAAAATATTGGAATCCGTCATTTTGACGGGTCGCGTGAATCCAGTGTTAATTTCATCCTGAAGAAATAGTTTCAGTTCAAATATTTTGTTTCATGCTTGAGATTATGGAAATAATGACACCATGTACCACGAAGATATTCCGTTCATTATTTTGATTGATAACATTCGATGATCTCAGAGTCATATATACAGGGTGAGTCACCTAACGTTTGCACCTCACATGTCTTTGTTGTTTCTAGAGATACGTAAAGTATGGTAAGGAGAAAGTTGAATGGTACCATGGTGCTGACACGATGCCATAAAAAGATTTTGTTTTTATGTCACTTTTTCAGAGATATCAAGGTCACCTTGATCTTTTTAAATGGAATCACCCTTTTTAAACACCTACAATGATAGTCCCTTTCATTAGGAATTCAGTGACTTTATTATTCCAAGGTCATTCAAGGTCAAGGATATATATATACAGGGTGGGACATTTTAAACAGGTCACCTGAATAACTCGCTTGTTTTTGAAGATAGGAGAAAATGCATTAGACCAAACTCACTTGGTATCGGGGGGCTCATAATCTGGTATTACCAATTTTTCTGTAGGTGGACGCGTAAAGGACATACGAAGGTCAACTTCATTTGTCTAAATGGAATGTCCCATTTTTTACACCATAGACCGGTAGAGTATCAAAATCTGAGTATAAAAGCGTTGATCTTCATATGTCCTAAACCTAATAGTTAACGAGATATTATCCAGAGAAGAAAGAAAATTATTCCTATAATATCTCGTTAACCATTAGATTTAGGACATATGGAGGTCAATACAGTTTTACTCAGAATTCGATAGTCTATCGATTCGTGATACAGAAAGTAGGCCTTTCCATTTAAAGAAACAAGGTGACCTTGAAATCTCCTCTATGCCTCCACCAACGCAGAGAATGTTTTTGTCACAATATATACAGCATATGTCGCATATGTAGGATATATAGTGTCGAGCCATTACTACATTTGTTCGAACGTATTTCTGCACGGTATCGTCGGTCCATGGAACGACTGGATGCAGGAAAGAATTTCCGCTTTGCTGCGTGCGAAAGAAAGTACGGGCAGAACCGGGCGATTTTTCACGTGGACGAGGACGAAAATGGCCAGGTCAAGTGCGAGTTATTTTCGTGGACCGTCGCGAGCGCAACGGAATAGAGGGCATACGTCTCCCCTCTGAAAATCTTTTGTTCCCCGGTGCTCGTGATCATCGGTTCTCCGGCTGAACGAGCAATATTTTAAACTCTCGAATGGAATCGGAACGATGGGGCCAGGCCACTCCCGCAGCCCAGAGAAGAACCGGCTCTGGAAGAAAGTAATATCAAACATTAAATGGCGGCGCGCTCGGAAAGCAAAATTGTATAAATATACCGACATCCTTCCGCGGAGGACGCGAAGAACAAAGTTTGAGGAGTCAAAGGACTTCTTGCTTCGCTGGCTAACGAAAAGGATCGTACGATAGGAGAGGAACCGCCTCGCCCCTCGTTTCAACCTTTTCCCCTATCTCCCGCTGTTTCAAAGAAACACCGCGCCGTCTGCAAAGCTATTCTTTCTACGAGTTAATAAAGATTTGCCGCACTCGAGGCCCGCCGCTGTGGACTCGATAAACTGAATAATTAAAATGGAACGGAACAACGAGCTCGGGATACCACAATGAACGCCAGTCACCGACCACGGTCATCTTTATCGACGTGCTAAGCTCTGCTTCTTCCAATTAACTCTGCGGAGGCCACGAAAAATCATTATTGACTCTCCTAACCCCCTGGCAATCCGATTTGTTAGTATCGATAAAAATACAGGTCGACGAATCTCACCGTGGAACCAGGTTCATATTTATACAAAGGAAAATATATATGTAACACAATTTTAAATTACCGATTCGAGAATACTTTCTCCATATAACTCAGTATTGGAGTTTCAGAAGATTGCATTTTCTATTCCGATTTGAGAATACTGGTATACAGGGTGCGGCCGAATAGCATTTACGAAAAAGTAAAAAGAAGATATAAAGGAGAATTTTTTCAACCGAAGCTTCGTTTTCGATAGAATCGAGTCTGAAAATCGTCTGTAAAATCGTCTGACGCGTCTGACCGTAACCGGCCAATACTACTTCCTGCACATTCTAAAGCAGGCTTGGGCAACTTGCGAATCTTGGCCTTGCATCATCTTATAGTAATCTTCGTCCCCAATTTGGCAGAATGATGGCTATCGTGAAACCGCGATAATATTGTAATCTTGTTGGCGAGTTCTCGAGACGGAGGGTGTGTCGATTTGAAATTATAATCGGGAAGATGCTGTTCATAAAGACGCGGAGAAGTAACCAGCCGCGAGCGGGCCGCGCGGAAATATTCCGTTGCGGTATCTTCTCCTCGGCTGGTTTCTCGAGATTTCCCCAGGCTCGAGTCACTTTCGGCAAGATGGAAATTTACGTGGCGCGTTGCGGTGATCGTTTCTAGGCCCCCGCGCCTCGAACGTTCAATTTTAACGGGGATTTATGGAGATAAACCGAAATAAGATTGAACGCCGCTCGAGATTCGGAGCACGTTGACGGATATTTCGTGCGAGCAGGCTGTCGCCGCCTTTCGCTCCCCCTGCCCCTCGTGTTTCTCCCTTTTTCTCTCTGCCTTCTTCTCGAATTGAAATGCAACCTTATGAACGGGGTCGGGGGTGAATGCCAAATAAAGGCTGCTTCTCCCGCGGGCGACTTTCCCCGAGCCGACGCGTTTTCGACTTTCTGCTCCGATCTGGCTTATTTCATGGAAATCGTCGCTGAGCGAACCGAAACGGTCCAAAGTTTCTCGGGTTCGACGATTGTCGAACCTTGAAATTATTTGCAAAGAATTTGTTTTGCCTTTAGTTCTGTACCGATCGTTGAACAGGACACACGTATTCTTTCACAGTTTTCGGTGAAGCAGCCTGTGTTCAAAATATTCTAAAAAGTAGAATTTTCTTTTACAACCCTGCAATAAAATGGCGGCGGCTGTACCTTCCGAGGATCATATTCGGCACTGTATTATTAGGTTGGCAAGAAAGCAATTCCGGTTTTCACTAATAGATGACTTTATGTTATGTTTGATTGACTTCTGTTAACGTTGCATTCGTTTTCTTTCTGACATTTCATAACTGCATCTTTTAGGTTACTTTTGAAGCAAATTACGCGTAATTTTGATTAAAATTGTTAGTTTTGTGTCAATTTGAACACGGAGTGCAAAAACGAACATTATAGGCACATATTGCTTTTTTATTTCCGTAGAGGTAAAAAAGCTGCCGAGGCTCGCAAAGATATATGTGAAGTTTATGGTGTGGATTGCTGAACAGAACGCACGTGCCAGAATTGGTTTAAAAAATTCCGTTCTGGAAATTTCTCACTTGAAGACGACCAACGTCCTGGTCGACCATCTGAAGTTGACGACGACCAAATGAAAACCATTATTGAATCGGATCATCGTATAACTGTCCGAGAGATTGCAGATAGGTTAAATGTCTCGCATACAACTATAGAATATCGTTTAAAAAGTCTCGGAATCGTTAAGAAGCTCGATATTTGGGTTCCACGCGAATTGAAAGAAATTCACTTAACGCAACGCATCAACATATGCGATATGCATCTCAAACGAAATGAAATCGACCTTTTTCTGAAGCGAATCATCACTGGTGATGAGAAACGGGTTGTTCGCAATAACACAACTCGAAAACGATCATGGTCCAAGCGCGATGAATCAGCCCGAACCACGCCGAAAGCTGAATTGCACCAAAAGAAGATCATGTTGTCAGTTCGGTGGGATTACAAAGGTATTGTGTATTTTGAGCTTCTCCCAAGGAACCAAACCATTAATTCAGATGTTTATTGTCGACAACAAACAAAACTGGACATAGCAATCAAAGAAAAACGGCCAGAATTGGCAAATCGCAAAGGAATCGTGTTCCGCCATGATAACGCTAGGCCACACACATCTTTGGTAACACGTGAAAAGTTATTGGAACTTGGTTGGGAAATGATGTCACATCCACCATATAGCCCCGACATTGCACCATCAGATTATCATTTATTCCGAAGTTTACAAACCTCTTTGAATGGTAAAACTTTCACTAATGATGATGGTCTGAAATCGCACTTGGATCAGTTTTTCACCGAAAAGGATCAGAAGTTTTATGAGCGCGGAATTATGAAGCCACCAGAAAGATGGTAAAAGATCATAGAACAAGATGGAAAATATTTTATTGATTATAGTGCATTGCTTTGATAAAAAAATTGGATTTTATTTCACCTAAAAATACCGAAATTACTTTCTTGCCAACCTAATATTATATATTGTAAACCGAGTCGAATGCCTGGCTGTAAGATTGAATAAAGCAATATATTATTATTATTGTTATTCTCGAGTGACCGGCAGACATTGCAGTCTCTGCGAGCGTCATGTTGTCGGTCCTTTAATATAATGGCGGTGTCTCGACGGGGCGCGGTCCGGAATAATAATTCATTATCAAATGACCTAAGAGCTGCTCGCCGTTACGCGAGATGCGTCCTCAGGGACGGAACTATGGGAAACTTTTCCCTTCTATTTCTCCAGAGATTGCCTTTTCCTTTATTCGTCGGGTTTTTGTTTGCGGCCTCCGTTTGCCTTTGCCAACAGCATTGTTAACGGCGAGAGGAAAGAAATTCTGACGGATGAGCAAGACACACGGTCTCGGGTCCCGGAGACGGTAAAAATTCACTGAACCTTCCACCGTGCTTATTTTCGTAAATATTTTATTGTTTTGCCCGGCGACTAATGAGAGGGTCCAGCCCCGTTTCGTTTAAATCTCGGGCACTGCCATAACCTGAGACCCGCCATAATGCTGACGTCTGATTAAACGTTTCGTAGGAAGTCCACGGCTTTGAAGGTACTTGTTTCTGCAAATAATTCCGGAAAATGAATGTTGTAGTATTGACAATTTTATAAGAGTCAGAAGTAATGAAAAATTCCATTGACTTCCATAAATGCGAACGTTACCTTACTCGGATCATTCTCACAAAAATATATAGAGAACTTAACACTAAACCTACCACAGCCGGTCAAAATGATGAGATTTTTTATTTTACAATTACTGAAATTGTAAAAGTGCTTCCGTGGGAAATGATTAAATAAATATATTTAGGAGAGAATGTGTTATAACACGAACCACACAAAATCCATATAAATTCAATCTCGTCATTTTTCTAAGACAACATGTATTATTTGCCTTTAAGGCTCGGCAGGTTTAGCGTTAAGCTCATGCATAAACTCGCAAAACACAGAATATTCAACGGAATTTCACGCGATATTCTATCTCCGCGTAAAATCCGTTATGTATTCAATTCCTGCACACGCGAACGGTTTATCGCGAGCAAAACTGTAAGCGTCGCTGAACGAATGGCAGGTTTAATACGATGCGAAAGATTACAAGGTGTAATATCTCGGAAAGTGGTGTACGCGCAGCCGTTTCGACGCGTCGTAAACATGCATGTCACCCGCACGCAAACCGGAAACAACCGATAAATATTTAATTTAATAGTAATACGACGCACAACAGTGTAGAAAATTGTTCTATCCGCGAACCTGCTCCCGCCCCATTATCCGAGACTGTTTAATTCGTGGCGTGCCCATCGACTGTACGATTCGTTTGGATCGATGCACACGTTCCGATTCAGCAGCCCTTTAAAATCGCAGCTGTCCCGTCGCTGAGCGAATATCTAGGCATTAATCGCGCCTCGATTGCTTTCTGATATATTGTATTCCGATGCTTCAATTACAACTCCGGCTCGATACGCCGTCGTGTACTTCGCAATAAAAGAGAGTCGCAGAGTTACGATATTTCATATCGCAAGTGGATAAAATTATGGTCACTTCTTCCCCCGTAACAACCCTTCGGTTCCATCGGAATGAGTACAAAATCCTCTCTCTTCTTCCGCACAATCCTTTATGCGCCCGGGGATATTAAAACTGTTGACGCATTTCGCGGATTAAAATAACTCATTATTCTTATTTTCAAGATATTTCATTACACGGTACAATAATCCTACACTCGTGTATCTGACTTAACTCGACCAACTACGAGGGTGGTCTGAAAGGTTTCCGACCTAACAAAGATATAAGGCATTTTTTTCAAAATTATTTTTATTTCTCTACATAGTCTCCTTGCAAGTGTATACACTTCTCTCATCTCTCCAGCCCGTCCAAATAGTACTTGCCGTCTTTCTCTGCAAAATAGCTATTTACAAATGTGATGGCTTCCTGATTTGATGAAAATCTCTGTCCTCCGAGTGCAACTTTTAACTTGGGGAACAAAAAGAAGTCGCTTGGAGCTAGATCTGATGAGCAAGGTGGGTGATCAAGCAGTTCAAACCGTAATTCGTGGATTTTTCCCATGGCAATCGTTGAGGTGTGAGACGGCGCATTGTCTTGGTGGAACAAGATTTTTGTTTTCTGCAAATGTGCCCGTTTTTCCGCAATTTCTGCCTTTAGCCTGTCAAGTAATGATGCGTAGTATGCTCCTGTATGGTTTTCCCTTTTTGAAGATAATCGATAAAGATAACTCCACGACTGTCCCAGAAAACAGTCGCCATCACTTTCCCAGCCGAAGGAACAGCCTTCGCCTTTTTTGGCGCCGATTCCCCATAAGCAGTCCACTGTTTTGACTGCATTTTTGATTCGGGAGTGTAATGGTGTATCCAAGTTTCATCAAGAGTAATTAGCCGGCGCCAAAACTCTGATTTATTGCGCCGAAATTGCGCCAAAAGAGCGATCGAAATGTTGATTCGAACACGTTTCTGATCCAACGTGAGCAAACGCGGCACCCAACGCGCAGACAGCTTCCTCATGCCTAAATCTTCATTCAACATGTGACAAACACGTTCTTTCGATATATTCATGGTCTCTTCTATCTCTCTAACTTTAATTCGACGGTTGTCCAGCACCATTTGGTGAACTTTATCGATGTTATCGTCACTGGTTGCAGTTTTTGGGCGTCCCGAACGTTCCTCGTCAGCCAAGCTGGCACGGCCACGTTTCAATTCAGCTGCCGAAAATTTCACGGTGATCAATGATGGTGCAGAGTTCGCGTACACAGCGTCTAACTCTTCTTTGATTTGCGCAGGCGTGTTGCCTTTCAAAAATAAATATTTAATCACAGCTCGATACTCGAGTTTCTCCATTTTCACAAAAACACTCGCAGCAACTTACTCGAAACGACTGTTGAACAATAACTGAGCGTCCGAAATGGCTGAAATTGTGGTGAGTACCTGTCAGAGCATGCACAAACACGCTCCGGTACTTTTGTCGACGAATATTGCCGTCTTCATGTTCAGGTCGGAAACTTTCCAGACCACCCTCGTAAATGCATCAGTTGGTCAAGAGGAAATTGTCGAGGACCTGGAAACATTTCGATGAATTCGTTCAATTACACGGCACGAGAGATCGGTCGGACCGAAGGACACCTCGATCTAAAGGAATATTCTGGAAAAGTTGCCGGCGGTAATGGAACCAGCGGGATTGCCTCGATCGGAATGCAATCGAGCAGAAAGCTATCACACGCAGCGCTGGCCAAGCCGCGGTCCCCAGACTTCATCACCTGATCGCGGCGTTATCGGCTCCATATATCAGGGGGATTTATTCTTACGTATCTTGACCTTCGGGGCCCGGGCTATCTCGTCGAAAGCGGCGCGCATACGGTGATCTACGCTCCGATTCATGGGATTGCGGCAATTCCGCGCACCAGTTCTACGGGTCGATCGGAAGGACCCACCCGCGTGTGCAGTTCCAGAGATTGAGATCCCGGTTTACGAGCGGGAAAACGAACCGGAGGAATTGTTTTCGATCGCGGCGCTCTCAAAAGCTCGTTCGACCGCTCCGTAAGCGTATCGCAAAGTGGTTCTGGTTATTTTACGGATGCCGGGATAATAAAACGTCGCGCGCAACCTTGTCTTCGTCCGGCAAAACAAACGATAAATTAACGTGTCCTTTTCGCGTGAGGAATAATTGCGGCACAGCTCCTTTCGCAATTTTCATCCATTCTCGTTTTATTTTGCGATATAGTCGAAAAGAGTATTTTGCAGCGCCTGAAATGGACTTTATGTGTACATAATGTAAAAGCACGATTAAATATAGTTAATGTACACGCACCAATTATAAATTTATCCTCCTTTCGCAATTTTCATCCATTTTCGTTTTATTTTGCAACTTAGTCGAAAACAGATGAATGATTTCGCAGCGCCTGAAATGGGCTTTATGTGTACATAACGTAAAAGCACGATTAAATATAGTTAATGTACACGAACCAATTATAAATTTATCCTCCTTTCGCAATTTTCATCCATTTTCGTTTTATTTCCCGACATAGTCGAAAACAGATGAATGATTTCGCAGCGCCTGAAATGGACTTTATGTATACATAACGTAAAAGCACGATTAAATATAGTTAATGTACACGCACCAATTATAAATTTATCCTCCTTTCGCAATTTTCATCCATTTTCGTTTTATTTCCCGACATAGTCGAAAACAGATGAATGATTTCGCAGCGCCTGAAATGGACTTTATGTATACATAACGTAAAAGCACGATTAAATATAGTTAATGTACACGCACCAATTATAAATTTATCCTCCTTTCGCAATTTTCATCCATTTTCGTTTTATTTTGCAACTTAGTCGAAAACAGATGAATGATTTCGCAGCGCCTGAAATGGGCTTTATGTGTACATAACGTAAAAGCACGATTAAATATAGTTAATGTACACGAACCAATTATAAATTTATCCTCCTTTCGCAATTTTCATCCATTTTCGTTTTATTTCCCGACATAGTCGAAAACAGATGAATGATTTCGCAGCGCCTGAAATGGACTTTATGTATACATAACGTAAAAGCACGATTAAATATAGTTAATGTACACGCACCAATTATAAATTTATCCTCCTTTCGCAATTTTCATCCATTTTCGTGTTATTTTGCAACTTAGTCGAAAACAGATGAGTGACTTAGCAGCGCCTGAAATGGACTTTATGTGTACATAACGTAAAAGCACGATTAAATATAGTTAATGTACACACACCAATTATAAATTTATCCTCCTTTCGCAATTTTCATCCATTTTCGTTTTATTTCCCGACATAGTCGAAAACAGATGAATGATTTCGCAGCGCCTGAAATGGACATTATGTATATGTTACCGTGAATGACCGAAATTGGAGAATGTCGACTTTCACCGGTGAATGTCAACAGATACCAAATACGTCGGTGAAAGATCGAATATTTTATTACACTGTTGTATATTCGGACCCTGTCCGGTGTATGTCGACAATCACAGATATGCTCTGGTGGAGGTCCAAAACAGAAGAGTCAAAAAACAAGCGACTGGCTCTCTCCCGCCAAATCCTTTGTTCTGCTCGGAGTCAATCAGCTTTTTTTTTTTGTTGTTTAATGCAGTAAGTCATTTTTTTATTACTATTATTTTCTTTTCTCATGTAGAATGTACTGTGTATTTTAAATTCTTGGTCATTCCTTTCCTATTCAAAAGTCGATTCGCCACCCCTTTGCCCTCCCCAAATTTATTTTCGCCTCCTCTAAAAATCGTTGCATCTCCTAAACCGAGCGTCGTAGGAAGAAAATAACAAAATTTTGGGAGGATTTACCAGGGGCATACCACCCTTACCTAATCCCGTAGTTCTACTCGAAAGTCGATTCACCCCCTTCTACCCCCAAGTGATTCCCTAATCCTAACCCTAACCCTAACCCTAAACCTTTTTTATGAGGAAATGTAACGTAACGCACATAACCCGAAATTAATCACGACTTGGCGTGACGTTTTATAGCGACTGAATTACGGAGAAGAAAATATAAATCTCCAACATGTTCAACATTCACCATTAGTGCATGGTGAATGTCAACATTTACCGGTGTAAGTCAGAAATAAGGGTATTTAGCAAATATTTCGGACATACACCAAGCGACTATGTTAATGTTGACATTCACCGGTGAAAGTCGACATTCTCCAGATTTCGGTGTTTCACTGTAACATATACATAACGTAAAAGCACAATTAAATATAGTTAATGTACACACACCGATCATAAATTTACTGGGCCAGGTCCCCGACCGTATCAATTCATACGATACAGAAATTCATTCGAAAGTGTAAACTGGATGAGGAAGGGGTTAATCGCATCAGTGTCGCTGGGACGACGTCCGTTCTCCCGAAGGACGGCGTCGGTTTAGAGAAGTTGCTAATCCCGAAACGCGAAAAAGTTAGCCCTCGTTAATATCCTTAATCTGTTCGTTGACAAGTTGTTCGCCACTTTGAAATGGCCTGACGTTATATTCAACGTTCTCCGAGAATTTCCCTGGAGGAGTTTAAAAACGCGGCGCAAACCTTGTTAGCGGAAATCAGGTTCGCAAAATGTGTTTGTCTCCAGCCGAACTTCTCCCTACCGATTGGTCTTGCATTTTTGAAAGGGAACATTTTCGTTCACCAAGAGATTCTGTAATTTCGGTATCGACGGTTCGTATTCAGTTTTCCATCGACGTTGCTTCGATTATTTCGATCGATTTTTCTTTTTTTCATTCTAGCAATGCATTTTTGACTCTTCGCTCGCTCCTCCGGGCGAAATTTGAATTTCGCTGCACGTTCCCTCGCGGCGGTTAGCGATTCATACATTATGGAAACGCAAGGGCAATCGCAATCGGTGTACTGCGCTACTCATAATTCAGTATGACTCTGAATTGTTTAACGATGGTATGAATCAGGGAACAGGGTCTGCGAGGCGATTACGTTATTATTGAATCAGATACGATATAATTTCGCGTATCCTGTACGGGGCCGGACGCGTTTATAATTCAAATCGCCATAGTGAAAAAAGGCTGGCCAGAGCACGCGATACACAGGTTCGATAATAAACTGGGTGGAGTAGATTGACGCGAACGGGAAATTGCATGTGGAATTGTTAATTACCGTGCGAACGTAACCTAATGACGCGGCTCCGTTCGGAAGATATTGCCGCTGCACTCAATGCCTCGTAATTCGGTCCTCGTTGTAATCCTGCGTGCACGTCTCTACAATTGCAATATCGTGTTTTACACGCGGCCACAATTAACTGCAGCTATTTGTCCGCGCGGTGGCGCATTAAAGGCCGCCGCGAGATGTACCCGAGCAAACTATGTCATTCATTTGAAATTAACAATTAATACATTGGTAACAAGTAGCGTCACATAATTGTCTACATCCGGAGGAATTTTTAATCACGTTGGATGTACAGTTCGGAAGCTTTTTAAATAGGGACCATAACTGTTATAAGACTGCCGATTTTATGTATTTATGACAAAACTGGGTAACTACAATTTAAAGCAGTGGATATATTACAAAGGCTTAAGGATATCAAGGTATTGGTTTCAGCTCAATAAAGTAATTAAAAGAAGAACAACATTTTTATCTCGCTCCTGTGTCTTGCAATCGATGCAAACATTTTTTATTTGGAAAAAAGATCCGCAGTCTAGTTATAACCAAAACGAAAAAAAGTCACGGAATAACAAGTATTTCATCGACTAGAATCGTATTGCTTACAAATTAGGATTATAAGTAACCGAAAATTTTTTTCTCTCGTTGGTAAATGTTATCGTTGAGAGAAATTTATTTCGACCACTTATAACAGTTATCAACGACAGAAATTAATCTCGATCGCTAATAATAGTTATCCATGGGAGAAGTTTATTTCGGTCGCTCATAACAGTTGTCAATGCGAGAAATTTATTTCGATCGAAACAGTTTTTCTTCATCGACAACAGTTATCGAGGAGAATCCAATTTTTTGGACACTAATAACTGTTATCTGTATCCAAGAAGTATAAAAATCGATATTTTTCAATCATTTTGTCCTTCGAATTTTTTTTTTTCTTTATATTCTGTGTAGACTTTCTTACATTTCAACAACAATAAACTGTTTATTAATGATTTTTGTCGCAGAAAATTTTAGAATAACTGTTATTTTTGGTCCCTGTTTTTAAAATCTGACTCGAGAATTCAAACTGCAGTTGTGCCAAACAGTCGAAATAAAATATACATACGAAGGAAGTTTGTACATGAAGAAATAGCCTTTCTTAAGACCCGTCGGATCAAGACCAAGACGGATCTTAAGTCTGTGAATGGAAATTATTAATTAAAAAGTCACGTGACTATCCCGGGCCCTTAAGTCATGTCATGCGATTAAATTCTTCACAATTCTGAGAGTAACGAGAGCACGTGCTTGGACGGTTCGGAGAGCGTAGAATTGCTGACCAACGAGTTTCTCGTTCCCAACAAACTAAGAAACGTAACGCTGGCGAACGTGCCACGGAAAATGGACGAGCCTGCGTGAAGATAAACCAGAAAATAAAGCAGCGAGTTTCGAGAGGCAACAATTAGGAAAGGCGAAACCGTCGAAACAGTAAGCCGAACCTGTCGTTCCGCTGTCCGTGTTGTCGATTCTTAGGAACGGCTCGCTGCAAGATGCATTTGTCACCCTGGCATAACTATTACGCTAACGACAGGTCAGTTTCTGTCGTCGCAAACGCGTCGTTTTAAATTATCGGGAAATACGAAAAAGAACTTTCAGAACTTTCGGTTAAGGAAAAATTCGAACATACGAATTTGATTTACCGCGTCAAAAGTTCTGTTATGCTCGCAATGGCCCTGCAATCTAATAATTACGTTCGATAGTAACAGTGCACAAAAATTCACGAATTTAGTTGAACCACCTATGAACAAATCTGCCAGGTTTTGCGAGAATACACGTATAAGTTAATTTGTTGACAGTATAATAATTCCCTATTTCGGGAATGTCTCTTCCAGTCCTCGGTGAGCAGGTCATTTCCAATTCAAACACTTCGGCGTACAATGGACGGTACACTGCTAGCTCGGGCGCGCTGCGAAAACCACCCTCGCATAATTTAGCCAATTCAGCTCCCGTGGATTATCCCGAGATCCCTTTACGTAATCAGAAGGTCCGATCCTATTTTTATGTTGAGATTTATCAGAACCGTCGCAGGATCAGCGATTTTGCGGATTACCGAGGGACATTCTGACTCATCGACGCACTGTGCGGTCGAAGCAATCTGAATTCGGCTGGAAATCCCTTTCAACAAAGTGTCTCGATGAAAGAGAATTTTTGCGCAAACAGTAATCTCAATATTTGCATGCTTACGTGCCATTTATATCTTTCAAATTCGTCGATTTCTATTCTGCACCATGAAAACATGAATTTCTAAATGAAACTAAAATGATCATTTATTCTATTGTCATTGATGCCATTAAAACCAGTAAAGCGCTCTTTCCGATGAAATTACTAATATTCATATTTTTTAAAATTCTAACCTACCTTGGTATCTATTTCATTCATTTTCATTCTATCTTACCTTGATGTTTCTGAAAGAGTTTCATTTTTAAACGAGAAGTTTAATTTTTAGCTCGGTCTCCGAAAGAAACTGATTGATATCACGCAACTGTTAATAGTAATTATTTTTTTCTCAAGATATATGATGGTTCCCATATCGGTTCAAATTAGGTTACAATTTCAAGCCTAAAATCTTTTTCACCGTGTTGAAACTGCATTGACCCAACTGTGCGAAGCTTCGACGAAGGGAAATTAGTGTAACGTAGCCTGATAGCAGAGGCCAGGGGCGGACCGTTGATTTTGGGTCCCTGGGCTAACACTTTTCGGGGGCCCAGCCAATAAACCCAAATCAACCGAAGCACCAAAAATTTTTGTACAATTTCTTTTCCCTTCAGTTTTTAATCAAAAGATTTCTTATTTCTTTTTTACCGCGAACGGTGCCCTTTGACCGAACGGAGCCCTGGGCTGCAGCTCGTAAAGCCCACGTCTAGATCCGCCGCTGGCAGAGGCAATGCGAGCAGAAGTTCAATGAGACTTGCAAGATTAACAATTGCAGTGTTCGCGCGATACTCGCGGGAAGATTAATGCTCGCTCTCGCACACGAGATGAATAAAGTTGAACAGTCGGGAAGCGAGATTTCGAGCGAGTCGGTTATAATTTCGCGATTCAGCCGGCGATGTTACGAGCGGCCGAGATTACATCCGAGGCTTGCATTCTGATGCGACTGCATCCTTTCTTCGGAGATGGCCTCCGCCGCTACCGGGGGAAGTTAAATTAACATCGTCGCGATGTCAACTGCTGTTGATCACGCTCCCGACTAGATTATTTTCCGAGTAAACGAATTCTTCCGGATGAACGAGCTTTCCGTATGCCCCACTACGCGCGTATCGGGTTAATTAGTTAATATCTTGCCGGAGAGTGCTGTGAAACCTGGTGATCAAATAATCGCGAGCTCGCAACTTTGATGAGTAGACTGTAATTTAAATGAATAGGTGTCATTTGAAACAGTAAAAATATTAAAGGAATTTAAAAATACTGTTATGTTATTTTCGACCTATTAAACATATTAAGAAAGAAAATAAATTTCTATTTTACTCCGGTTTGTTGCAATTCGGATAGAAAATTTTGATTTTCCGTAAAGATCCGCTCTCTATTGATGAAGTACAGTAGGTCGAAACTAATTATGTTTATACCAAGAATTTCATTTTATGTCACGTTTCCTTTCTTACATAAATGTTTACATCGATGGTTACTTGTATGTGGTATATAGAATTTCAGAAAATATTCAGCAGCTGCTTCTCAGCGACCACCATTTGTATTCAGGCAATTGAAAATTCGAGGTCGAAACTATATTAAAAAATAGATTTCAAAATAGACTCTAAAATACACAAATTCTCTTCACCTTCACCTCGAACTTTCAGGACCACCTGCGTCTTCTGAATATGAATGATTTCGTCTAAAAAAAGATACGTGTCGAATATTTTCTTGTGCTTTTTATCCCATGTAAATTTTATGAACACTCAAGGCGAAGAGCACTTCCGACTGTATACGAATGAGACCGAGAGACCCAATTTTTAGTCTACGTGTCTTTTAATAAATACAGCTTTCCTTGTCCATAATAAATTGCTTCGTTGCGAAAAGCGAATATAAGCAAATTAAGGGATTTCTTGATGGTACAGATCCCTTGGACATTTCGTCTAGCGATTATTTTGCACTGTATGCGGTTGCTGCATATGAAATGTCGTTCGGAGCGCTACAAAGTAAATAGTATTTAGTACAAAGTAAATAGTAAATAACTCTTCAAAGTTATTTTACAAGCAAAATTTTACAACACAACAGTTCGTTTCAGGGTTAATCGATTGGTACATGTAATTCGCTGTTCGAGTTCATTCGCCACTAAAAGCAGCGGTTTTAAACAATCGGAAAATAATAGTGGCTTTAATCGGAGCTTTCTGCTCCGATCAGGCTTATTTCGACGATCGTTGAACCTTGAAAGTATTACTGATACCCATAAGTAATCAATTATTTCCAGAGAATTTGTTTTGCCTTTCTGTACCGATCGTTGAAGAGGAAACACGTATTCTTTTACAGTTTTCGGTAAAGCAGCCTGTCTTCATAATTTTCTTTTACAACCCTGTAATAAAATGGCGGCGTCCGTACCTTCCGAGGATCGTATTCGTCATTGCATACTTTTTCATTTTCATGCGGGATTTAATGTAACAACAAAGAAAATTTGCGATGTTTACGAAGATGTATTGAAGGTCAACGAATGTCAACGTTGGTTCAGAAAGTTTCCGGCTGGTGATTATGATCTCTCTGACAGGTCTCGGACGACCAGTTGAATTTGATAACGACACCCTAAAATCTCTGGTGGAAGCTGATCCAAAATTAAGTATACAAGAATTATCGAGAAGCCTTGGGTCCGCATGGTCGACTATACAAAGGCACCTACGCGAAATGGGAAAGGCACATAGGCAAGGAATATGTGTACCGCCGTCAATTATCTGAGACCAACGAGAATATTCGTCGATGGATTTGCACTTGATTGTTATCCAGATTTCGTAGAGATCCATTTCTTAGCAGAATCGTTAGATGGAAAATGGATTCTTTATGATAACATAAAGCGTTCCAAGCGATGGCTTTCTGCAAATCAACCCCTAAACCTAGCTTGTCACTTGGAAAGGTGTTACCGTGCGTTTGGTGGGAACTGTCGTGGCGTAATTCACTTCGAGTTGTTGAAACCTGGAGAAACAGTTACTGCTGAGTTGTATCGTCAGCAATTACAACGGCTGCGTTCAGAACTATTGAAGAAGAGGGCATCTTTAGTCCACGGAAAAGGTGTAATACTGCAAATTGACATTGCCCGGCCCCATACAGCGAAACTGGCCAGCTCTCGCTTTGACCCGGCTAAGTCGCGGTACAGATTTTCGCGTGGGACTCGAATTTACGGAGATTGGAAATCCTGGAGAACCGGGAGAAATGAAAACCGTGCGGAGACGTGTAGAGGTGTAGGAAAAGCAAGAGAAACGTCGGGAGTACGGAGAAGGTGTACGGAGGGGAAAAACGCGATCCCGAACGAAAGACTTGAGCACCAGCGATCAGATAGAATCTAAATTGCGTTCCGCTAAGAGGAAAACGACTCCCCTCCCTGCACCACCGTCATATTTATCTAGCTCCGCGACGGCGTGCCGGTGGGCTTAGGTAAATTCCGCATATCGGTTTAGGTTGTTGCCGTAACGGCGGGGTGGCGAGCTACCAACGTAATTGAAACGTATCAGCCCAGTATAACTCTATTTCCCTTGAGCCAGCAGATGCGAGCGGCGCGCCGCGCGGACTTTGATGATGCACATCGACAACCTCGCAGCGAAACCGTGAACCAGGCGGAACTTGACAGCGCGCTGTAACAGTGGCAGCCATCGTTGCATTGCCGGCTACGAGGATGCACACTCGAACGATGTCTAGCTAATGCGGGTAGTGCGGGTACCCGAAATTTCGGGCTCGGGTCCGCTCGCGATCCCGAAAGTTTGTAAAGTTCTATCCGAAATTGTAGTCGGGCCGAGTCGGGTCCAATATTCGGATACACGATGCACCGGAACAAACACGACCCCTTAAAGAACATTAGATCAAGGACCATAACTGTTGTCAGCAAAAAGAATGAAAGTCATGGAATAACGAGTACAGTCGAACCTGTTTTTCGGCGGTAGATAGGGATCGCATAAAAGAAACCGCACAAAAAAATATTCAGAAAGTCAATAAATAGCTACAACAAATAATTTTTTACAACATATTAACCCTTTGCACTCGAAGCCATTTTAACTCTAAAACGAAACGTTTCTTCCGACCTAGAATATTTCCCTTCTACATATATTTTTTCTTGCTATACGTACGAAAATGGTGTAATTTACTCGTACAGTACTGAAAACTTCAGTAATTTATTAAATGCAAACAAATTTAATAATGTAAAAAATATTTTGAAAAATGATACAGGAATTTTTAGTGGCGCCTTACAGTCGCCATTCGAGTGCTGAGGGTTAAAGAAAATTTTTTTGTGCGGTGGAGAGGGACCGCATAAAAAAAAGTCTCGCTTAGAAAATATGTCAGAGATTTACGAAACAGCGAGAAAGTGCTTTCCAAACAAAATAAATAATTAAATTATGGAGAAATGTTCAAAATGCACGTAATTCAATACTACTCGTCGTAGTCCAAAACGCGCATCTTCTTGTGATGAGAACATTACAAGGGCGTTTTTTTTTTTTTTTTTTGTACAGTTGTTACCTCCGATAAGAGGTTATTCTGCAGTCTGTATTACATACATAATTTTACAATAATGACCTCAAACTGATGTGAAGATAACGTAATGGATACAGTCAGTCCCATAAGTATTCGTACGCTCTTAAAAATCGCAGAACTTTGTCAATATTGAACTATACTACTTGAATTCTTTTTTTTTTTTTTTAGAAGTTAGATCAATTGGATCACTACATAAAGTGAAAAAAATTTGTTACAAAAATTGCAATTGGTCGAAAGTGCAGAGAAAATACTAAAACTTACTTTTAATCAATTGCGATTGATTGTCAATTGCAATCTATAGGAGCTAAGTAAAAATCCATTTCGCTCATTAATAACTTTCATATGTTCAAATTGGTGTAACGACATTGTTAAATTCCTGTAATCTTTCTATTGTTTTCAATTACACCTACTCATTTTTGTCACAGACGCATAAAATCCGCAGTCTAGTCATGAGCAAAACAATTCATTTGAATAGCGTGCGCTCTTGACTTAAAAAGGAGAGTAATCGAAAATTGGTGCCGGCAGTAGATCAAACCAAGAAAGGTTCAGCCCGATTCGGAAAATAATTACCGAGACGCAGATCGACATCTAACGTCTGCTTTCAAGGAACTGTGTAAAAATAAGAAAGTTGGCAATGTTTCTTGCGTTTCGATGAAAATCCCATAAGTTCGTCGGGAACGATGCGATCGATTGGAACGATTGAGACATTCGGAGGAAACGCGAATGATTTAGATCCTACGCGACCGTTCAAAAAGGTGGCGATGTTTGCCGAGGGAGCTCCGCGGAATATAAAATTCGCTCACGTACGCGGCTCGCGATGGTGGCAACGGGTTGGCAGATAGGTTCGATTGTTCGCGAACTTGCGGCGCTATTAAATTTCAAAGGGAGGCGAAGGTTGGACGGTTCTGATGACTGGGATGGTTCCGGTTCCCCGTTCGCGGGAATTCCGCGGAACTCGCTCGAACGCAACGCGGTTCGGCCGCTCGGCGGAAAGGTTTCTCTCTCTCGCGAGCGTGTAAACCCGCGCGAACGGAAGCCGGGAGCACAATTACTGTCACGTCAGAAGGCAGCGAGATAGCTTGAAAGAAAATAGAGGCGCGCCTCGCCCCTGCCGGCGCCCCCGAGCCCATGTAAAATGAAGACGGCTGAAAAGACAGGGTGATGGGGAAGGGGGGGGGGGTGCTGGTGCTGAAATGAGGAAAAACTACCGGCTACGAGGAAATGGGATCGTGCTGCGGATTAACGACGCTACTTTCCGAGTGATTGGAACGCGTCAATCAATACGAGACCGGGGCAGACATCCACTATCAGATTGCGCTCATCATATCGGAGAATCGCTCGTTGTCCGACTCGCGTTGCACGCTGTTCGATCCCCATAAAGGTATCTCGTTATCCTTCCTCGGTTTTTTCATTCTCCTGCCGCGACGCCACCTTCTTTTCAGCCGCACTGAACCCCAGCTTTCGCAAGCTCGAGCGTCGTTTGATCAATTTTTCATGGTTAGCGACTAGACCGAGACCGTGTCGATATTATCGGTAGCATTCCGTATGTTTCGATATTTCACAATGTTCAGAGTACAGTGTATTCTCGATGTACAGTAAGGAGCATAACTGAGCCAATAACCACAACTTTTGTGTAAATCGTTATTTATTGCAAGGAATATAGAAGAGTAACGAAAAATAAATATTATAATTATTTTTATCATAGTTAGAAGTAACTGAAGAAATTTTTCTCAATAACTAACGTCTCCTCGTTTAGCAACGAGGAACAAAATAGATTGACTCGGTTTTCCACCGGTCCGTAGAAGAAATGTGTACGTGGAATGTTCTAGTAGTACGTTCACATCTAGCACTTTCGTACGTATGTTTACAAAATATTCTACATCTTAACACTCGGTTCTTCGCAGTCAGTCGAACGGAAAAGCGCGCAAGTGAAGTAAGAATAAATATTGTATCGTCCAGGAGACATATCTCACAATTGGCTTACACAATTTTTAATAATGCTTAATATATGGAGTCACAATAGCAGGAGAAGTACAGTGATTTCAGTATATATGTCGTGAAGGCCTGGATGATAAACGTCGCGTTAAGTTTGCTCTCCACGGCGTACAAGGCCTCTCGAGCTTCGCGGCCCGTCACGAGGTATACCCCGCGGCAGTGGGGATAATTCCGCGACGTTTATCGTCGAGGGCTCGGCGACATACATAGAGAAATCACTGTATATCGAGAATTCATTGTAATTTCAACGTGCCAGTGGCCGTGTAACGGCGAAACAGAGGTTTCCGGAGGAGGTTCGAACCTCGAGAGCGATAGTCGATTTCGGTCGATCGGTTCCGGCCACGCAATTAGGCGAATTGTCTTGCGGAGGGCAGCAACAGGAATTTTCGGTCGCGTCAAGAAATATCGATGGCCGCGAATCCGGAGCACAAAGTTCTCGCGACGATGCGGAGGAATCGTCAGCACGGACGAGCAAAGGAATGCCCGGCACGCCTCGGCCAATTCCTGGTCGTTCGAGAGAATGCCGCAAGCCTCTGCGCTATCGCTAAGTTATGACGTCTCTAATACCGGTTGGTATTTCATTGTTACCATTTAGGAAACGACCGCTCCATTCCTCACCACTTTCGCAATTACGTTCACCCGAAAAGAAGACTCTCCTCGACCACGGTTCCGTCGTTCCCGCGAACTTTCCAGACGGTCGCAATCAATTCTCGCGTCTCCGGTTAATCGGCGCTGAGAACCACCCTGCCACCAGACGAGAGAAAAGGAAATTACGGCTACCGTATGAAGCAAATTAAATTATTTTTCGAACCGTTATCGCGCGACCGCTCGTTTAGATCGGAGATCCCGCGAATTCCAATATCGCTATCGGAGTTACCGACGTTTCGATTTAAGGGTGATCGAGATGAGCACTTTGGCTCTTTCGGGATTTTACTTTTCGGGGAACCTTCTAGAACGGCCTAGATCGTTTTAGACTTTTTCTAATCGATAGACGAAAACCTCAAGACCCACTGAACCCTAATCGAAATATACCTTTTCAAAGTGACGGTGAGATTTAGCGAGAAGAGTTCTGAACGAAGAAACGAATTAAACTGCGGATTTTTATGGAAAACAACGAAAAACGGAGAGTTAGAAATTGATTTCTTCTCTTAATAATTTTAATAGGTTGTACACAACGTGATAATAATATAAAATTCGTCGAATGTTTCTTCAATTTCGTGGTTCTTTTATCAATTTTTGCCATAAATCCGTAAAATCAATCTCGTACTAATCAAAAACACGTTTCTCAACAAAAACACGTTTTTTTTTCAATAATTTTGATACGAGAGGTAAACTTTCTTCTTGACGTAATTATGCACTTTCGAGGAATTCTTGACCGCTCGAGGTCGTAAAACTCGGGAGCGTTTAATGATACTCGGCCTGCGTTAATGGGAGACTTTAATTGCATCTTCATAGCCGTCGTAAAATGTTACAACATCTTAATGAAACTTCGATCGAGACATGGCTTTAACAATTTCGAGGAATATCATTTTTATCTTAACATCCACAACTCACATCGCTTAAGTACTTCTGAAATTAAAAAAATACAGACGGACGGCAGATTTTAAAGAAGTATGCTAATGGAGAACGCTATATTTTCATCTTTCTGTGAAATTTTTTACCAGAAGACTGCGAAACATGGCAGCTAACTCGGGAAATGCAGTTTCGAGGAAGTTTCGAACTACTTTTAGTCTGTTATAACTTCGTCAATTTTAGCACTTTAGGGCAATCGTTTCAAGGACACATTTTCGAAACTCTATTATTTAAAAACGCACAAAAAGGTTCGTTTTTCCAAGCGTCTCGCTTAGAATGACTCGTTCAAAAAAAAAACTTATTAAGCTCTTATTGACTGAGTCGCTTTAATTTCCAGTCCTAAGGGCCCCAATTTTAAAAATTGATGTCTTCATAATCGGCTTCGGCAAGGACTTTTTTCAAATAAATCCGTACGGAAATACTTAGTGCTGCCATATCTTTCAAAACTAAGATATTTAGTCCAATTTTTCAGCTGATGCTACTCAAGCATCACATAATGAGACGCACATACAGGGTTTCCATTTAATTGGTTTTATTCCATTGAAACGTTCTATTTAAAGATTCTACATTTCATTAAAAAAAAACTTCGATGATCTTGAAATCGTAAAAAATATAACGTAGAACAAATTTTTTTGCCTATCATAACATTTGCCCCTCCGAACTAATGTTCTCCTGTGACATATTTTTCTATCATAAAAAACAAGCGAGATATTTTAGCTGTTCTAATCCGGACAATCTGTATAATCGTTTAAAAAAACATGAGAAAACGAAAATCTCAAACGGCAAATGCAAAGCAATTTTATTTGGTGTTTGTGGCTTTGTCTTCGCCTTATTTTCGATATACAGCGAAGAAAAGAATGTATACCTTTTCAGTGTGTAATCTAAATGATTTATTGAGAATAAAATGTCAAGAAATTCAAAAGAAACCGGGAGGCATTGTTTAGTAGTATCGATGAGATAAGCTGTGAGAACTGAACCTGTGCGCCTTTATCAGACGACCGTGAGAATGTAGTGGTTAATGTGAACGGTCTTTCGCGAGGCGCGGCACGGACGAAAACTAATTACACGATCGCTTTTAATTAAGTTCCCAATTAAGGGGACAGCGCGAGATTTGATAACGTTGTTTTAGCAGGGCTGTTTTCGTAGGTAGGAACGGGGACGATTACCGTCTACATTATTAAAAAGAAGGAAGTAGAAACGAAACGGAAAACAGTCGCAGCCCCATTGTTGCCGCGCCATTCAGCTCGGCAGCGGAACGAGAGCGCGCGGAAAATTACACAGCATGATCATTGAGACGCTCTTTAAGCCTCGTTTGAATATTTCCCGTGACCGGTCATTTTGTACACAACGTTAGATTTCTCTGCGAGCTGAATTTGAATCGGTCGATGGAAACGTGCGACCATGCGCGGCTACGAGAATTGGTTCGTTTGGCGAAATAAAGAAAATGAATAAGAAGAATTGAGAATAAAGAAATAATGAGGGAACCACTGCTAATTAGGGAGAGCCCGCGAAGATACAGAGGACCGAGGAAATTAAACGGGTCGAGGATTCAAAAAAAAATTCAAAGGTCGAGAAGAGTTTAAAAACGTTATAATGGATCCGGTGTTTCTTGCGAACGTCTCCGTCCGAAGAACGGCGGGAGACCGGTTCAGAGAGAAAGAGAGAGAGAGAGGGAGAGAGAGATAGAGAGGTTGCTTCGGCAACGGTTTTCCAACGACGCAGGAAAAATTCTCCTCTAATAAAGTTTTCTGCCGCGCCGCGGAGCACGGCCCCGAAACCGTTTGTTTGTTTTCCCGAACCGTCCAACACAAACATTTGTACAGCGAGAGCTTTTCGTGTTCATTACTCTGCAATGCTAAGAAGATGCATATCGTTCCGAACTGGAAACTTACTTTTGCCGGAAACACAAACGCTATCCTCGAAGGTGCAAAAATACTGTCGATGCACAGACCACGCAACCCTTCTACGCCCGCTTGAAAGCTGTTTGTTGCGTGAACGTAAAATTCATGCGAAGACTGTACGGTATGAACAAGTCTTGTGAACGTACAGTTCTGTATAAGACGTGTATAATAAAAATTACCATTTCCAAAAGAAGAAAAAAGTTTCTGAACCGAATGTGACGTGTATGTTGTAAATATGAGGGGACGAAACATATGTTATCAGTGATATGCGGATCTTTATGAGAAATAAAAATTGTTTACCTGAATTGCAACGAACTGAAGTGAAACAGAAATTTACAGTGAAACAGAAATAATATGACAGTATGTTTCAATTTTTCTAATATCTTAGCTACGTAAAATCACACCTAATTTTTGTCATAAATGCGTAAAATCCGCAGACTAGTTATCAACTTACATGATCAAATTTATTAGATTACATCGAGCTCCAAATTTGGACAACTAATAATTCTGGTGTATACTCGTCGTTAGACAATTAAATATTTTAGGATATGCCCGCTTGAAAAGGTGAAAGAATACTGATCGAGAAGTATTTTTGCATTTGTGAATATTAACACTAGGTTTACGGGAAGTAGTATTCTAAATTCGCGATTATCCAAATTGTAAAGATGCACGAATAAGAAATTATGCAACAAATTTATTTCTTTGGGTATACACTGCAAAAGAAATGGCGAAAAATTTCGATAGATAGATTTTCGTTATTTTTATAAAGTAGTGTAAACCTAGTGTTAGGCAAGATGAAATTTCTGTTGGTCCGTTTCGAATACATGTTCTCCGACGAACAATTCACAGACGTTAGGCGAGTGCAAACGTGAAACGAGTCGTACCTACTGTCTTAGAACTTCTCTGCTCGATTGCAATCAGCAACGCACGCAATTGTCTTTCCTATAATTCCGCGATTGTTGTCGCAGAGCTCGCGTTTAATGCGTTCTCGCAATCGAATCTCGCAGCGCGAAATCATCCCTGTAACTTAAATAACCGCTCGTAATTCGCGCAGCGCGTTGTCAGAAATAATTCGCGAGAGTTTCGTGGAATCGGGTTAGGAATACTCGATTCTTCCTATTATGGTATACAGCGAAGGCGAAGACGTCGCAAAGTCAATTAAAGCGAAAAAGTTGATTAAAAGGTACGATGACGAACTTGCACGTCGTAGGTCTGAGATAAAGCCGGGGTTGTTCCGCAATTTCTCCGAATGCACGCTTTATTCATCTTTCCGCATTCGAAAAACTTGTGCTTTTTGCAGCTTTATCTACCCTGACCGCCCATTATGAAAACTCGAAGACTCGTATTCCCGTGGAACACCGTAATCTCGCATAATCATCGGATTACTCTGCGCGGTGTTTAAAAACTGCTCGGAAAACAAGACAGAAAAATTCAAATCGCCGTGCACAGAGTGCAGGGCCGAGTGCAGTCTCATTTGAGCATTTAGTTCAGAATCGCTGTATCATATTGCGCTTAAAACATTAACCCTTTGCGCTCCGGAATTTTGCAAACAAAATGTTAAACGTCGCCTCGACATAGGAGTGCAAAGGCTTAAGACATACTACGCTAATTCTACTTAACTGTCTACCATTCGGAAATCGTCTAATTTACGAACCCAGTGGAATAGCGAGTATTTCAGAATTCTGTGGAAAAGAAATTTTTCAATTAAACGGCAGTTACACGAAAAATAGTACAAAACTCTACTAAACTTGTCAGTTCACAAATTCTAAAACTGCAATGGACGTGCAAACGATACAATCGATAGAGCTTAATCGACAGCTTATTATTGTTGTTTTTAGAGAAGCTGTTCCTAACGAGTAACTTGAAATGTGGAGGATTTAATGTGAGATCTTGCAATTTCGAATTTCTTACGATCGCTATACCCAGTTGTCCAAGCGTATACCGTCGCAGTGCACACAGCCGGAATATCTCGGCGAGGATTTGCATAACCGATGCAACTGCGATCGCGACGAACGCAAAACAGGGATCGAGTAATTCCAGGGACGAATTTCGGGCGAGATTAGTTTAATAGCGGCGGCAAGAAAAGCTTTTTGTGGCTCGGCGAATTTACAGAAGCCACGGGCTGCCGGTTCGCCGTGGAACGTGCGCCGTGACTCTGTCAAACGGGACTTGGTCTTGTGCATGCGCTCATAAGCGTGCAACTCGTATTCCCTTTGATACGGGCCCTCGTGACTCTAATCTGTAGAGCGCTATACGTGTATACACCGTGCGCTGCGCGGTGTTCCGAGCACATCAGACGCTCACCAAAGGAAGGATATCGTAAAGCCTTTATGGCACCGCCGCGCCACGGAGTTCACGGATTCGCCGATATCGAGCTTCGGCATTCCTGTTCGAAGTTAATCGTTTATCGCGCGAACTGCGAACGATCGTGCCCTGTTAAGGGGGCCGGCAGGCATTTGGCCTTGAATGTCACGCTATGTTATCCTGTGCCTTTTTTCTAGACATTTTATGTCTTAAATAAGTAAGTAATCAATTACAAATGCATACCACCGTGTTTGTACATGTCTTTGCTATGTCTGTATAGAGTCCCTTTTTCGATACGAACTCTAAATCTCTTGAAATTAAGAGAATCTTTCAGCGGCAGCCATCTTGTGACGTCATACTTGCTTCAGAATTCGAATTTTCTGCCGAATATTACAAATTACTCCACGATGAGGTAGAAATTCGCAATTTGGGCTCTATACAGACATAAATTGGACTTTTAGGAAACACAATTGACCACTTCTAAACTGCTCATTGCAATATTGAAGCGATAGTTTGAAAAGGTTTTGACCCATGCATACGTATATGGATTTCAAACCCTGCCGGCCCCCTTAACGGCATTCAAATCATATTCGAATTTCCGAACTTCCTCCGCAACCCTACAGTCACGAGCAATTATTGTTCGCCGCGAGACACACGGTCGCGGCCAAGCAAAATTTACGATAACCTAACAATTCCTCTGATCGGAACGGGTTACAAGACGCCCGCGATTAGGATTGCCGATTTATTCGGTGTTTCGAGTCGAAGGAAGACTTATGGAAATAGCTTCGAAAAATATGTGCGTAGGAAACAATTTAAAATTGAGAATATATAGACATTACAAATTTAATATTTTGTACGGCCGCCATTACTGCCAGTTAAAGCGAAAATTCGATTTGTCATTGAATTTATAAAACGGTATTAGTTATTACTCTTCCCAGCCGCGTTTTATTTCTTCTTTTAATCTGTCAATATTGACGGCCATTGGCGTACACTTTCCTGACCAGTGCACAGTGGTCCAGAAGCCCGGTTTTTGTGGCCAAAATTCAATTTTTCAAGGTTAATAGATTAAAAAATTTTTTTTGCTATAAACTCTTCAAAGCTCCTAAATCCAAAATATTATTGATTTTAGGTAATTGTATAATCAGATACGGCGTTCTAAACACAAAATCATAAAATTGAACATTCTATTAAACGTTTTAAATACCACTTATAAGATATCAGAAAACAAGTTATAATTATGATTTTTTTATATGTTAGTAGATGTACTTTAAGTTCTAAATGCCATGATACACATTTTTTAATCTATAAACAAATATTCCAAGTTTATAACAATTTAAGCTTTAAAAAGGGTTTTAAAAAAATGTTTAAAAGTGTTAAACTTTGGACTTGTTTTATACGAAAGTTTAAACATTTGTTAAAAAGGATATGCAAAGTTTAACTGTTACCTCTTGCTACTTTTAACTCTGTATTAATTTTAATAAAGGCGTCCGAGGTATTTTGACGTTGCGTTCGGGACCTGAACCCGCTTTATCTGTGACGATAATGACGATAATGAGGATACTGATGACGCATTACCTATATTTAAACATCTGAATAACTTTGACTTAGATATGGAAGAAATATAGGTGAATATTACAGTCTTTTTTTAAATCATAAAAAATTCTATTACTATTGTTCTTTCTTTTTTTCTATAGGTTATACTAATTTAAAACATGGCATTAAGTATCTCAATGATATTGTTCTATGAAAATGATGAAAAACATCGATTTACAAAATTTTTTAATCGGGTCACGAAATACTGCCCTCTAGATCGCCATAATAACGCTGCCGTAAAAAATTTTTAATTTTTAATGTCAGATTCGTTATCAGCGACTCCAAAAACTCCTAATTTCCAACTTTCAGAAAATTATGACAACATTTTGAATTTTGGCCACAAAAACCGGGCTTCTGGACCACTGTGCAGTGTGTCCCATCAATTTTCTATGGGATGCATATCAGGGCTGCATGGTGACCATTGAAATGTTCCGTACTTGAAAGCATTCACAGGAATAGATTTTGAAACGCGAATCGCTGCGTTGTCTTAAACATAAATATGACTGAAATATAAATTCATTTTTGCCAACTAGATTTTCTAAAAATAGGATTCACGTCCCAAAAAGCATGTACATGTACTTTTCCAAATTCATTTGGATGGAAACGAAACAAAGTTTTCATTCTCCAAATGTAGGAAAAGCACCCGAAATCACTGAGCTTCCACCATGAAAAACTCTGCTTAATTTCTATCGAGAACTAGCAAGCCGTTCCTAGCAACGTCATCAAATAATTTCGTTCGGAATTCATCACGTAAAGGAGGATTTCCGAATTTCCTTGTGGCACAGCGGAATTATTAAAAATTCGATTAACAGGTTTCCGTTGGACGAATAATCGCATTAAAATTAACATTTCTCTGAAGGCCCGGAGTTTCCTGAAGAACGAGCAGTGATCCGAGCATTCGAATGTCGTGCAATCAACGATCACGAGCAGTCATATTTCAATCGCGGCGGGGAAAAAGAAATATCGCAGTCGAAGATTACAAGCGATGAGAACGGAGTTCGCCGGAAAACGAGATTTAAATAAGATGTCAACGACGCCATTGGCGATTCAATTTATCGGGGACTGTATCGGCGAAAGAATCGGGAACGAGACGCCGAGCAGCAGAATCTGATTAAGGGCGGAGGTCCGCGCAACCTGTCGGGGTGGGGCTCGTTGATTTCATAACGATATAATTAACAGAAACGAGGAGGGGGGCAGGAAGAAAAACGATCCGATCCTGTAATCACGGTTTCGCGTTGCTCTTCCTTTTGCAGCCGATACTTCCGCGGTTTCATTATCCGAGGAGACTTCGTGTCGCCGTGTTATCAGACTCCCAGGCCCCGGGACGATTAATCAACAACTTTTCAGCAGGCCTGTTTGTTTTTAACACTATTCCTACCGGGACCGGTCAAATGACCGTTTTTAAAATTTCGATCAGAATTTCTTATATACAACGTAATTGAATCGCCTTTAAACTTCACGACTTTTCCTAAAATATGCGTATAATACATTTTGCAATATTCACTTCTTTTTTTATTGTTTATTTTCTGAGAAAAATTTGTAGTCTGTCTTACCTACCGCGACCGGTCATTTGACCGGTAGAACGATTTATATCTTTTTGTAATAGTATTCTTTCAAAGACTCAATTCCAAAACTATAAAGTCGTTACAAACAAAAGGTAAGGCAGTTGTGGTACGATTTTAGCCGAAAAGTGCCATCCAGGGACTGCTTTACGGCACTTGAAAGTGTTTAGAGTTCTCGCTCGCCTATCGGCAGTTCTCGCGGTGTTTATTCGCCTGATTGGTCTCCGAAGCGGTCCAGAACCTCGGATTTTCTTACACCGTCTTATCTACTATGACTGTAAAATAAATCAAATCATAGCCGAAGGCGATGCCCAGACGTCTTCTCACGAATTCAAATCAGTAAAGTCTTGTGAGCTGAACAGAGAGCATCAAAACGTGAAAGTTACAAGGAGCATATTCGGCAGTCTTTTACTATTTTGTATTTTTATTCTATTATTATTCTACTTTTATTCTATATTGTATTACGCGTTATAAGTGTCATTTTCAAAAAAGTGAACAAACCAACAATACTTCGTAGTAAGTTTCACATTTTATCTTTTGTTCATTTTTTTATCCATCTTGATTTACATTTTTATATTTTAATTTTTATTTTATCCCTTGAATATTCATTCCCAAGATGTCAAGACGTTCGAAATTTTTGATATTGAAAATGACAATACGGAAAATTATGATCTATTCGAGAACGACTCGAACACCGACGAGGACGAAGAGAATGTTTCGAACGTACGTAGAGGACGAAAGAGAAGGAGATTTTTAATTACTTCCGATAGTGAGAATGAGGAAGAGGTAATCGAAACTGCTGTAGACGGAACTGTTTGGCAAGAAGTAAAAGAAGGGTCTAATCCTGGAAGAGCACCTATTCATAATATTTGTAGGGTAACATCAGGCCCAACAGGGTATAGTAAACGAAATATTATGCGGTGAAAACGAATAAAATATACATTATATACTCCTAAATAAAAGAAACTATATTTTTATACTGTCAAATTGGCTATTATCTTCATTCTATATTAAAAAGATATAAGTTGTGCTAAAGACCGGTCATTTGACCGGTCGCGGTAGGAATAGGTATACGTGAAGTGTCGGTAGGAATAGTGTTAAATATTCAAACGGAGGCGCACACCGAAAAATTGATAACGTCCACGCTAACAACCCGATGACGCGACGACTCGGCGACAGGGATGTTAAAACCGAAAATGTGCCGGCTTTAGAAGATCCGGGTTTGCGATTTTATCCACCATTACGGGTTCTTCGGTCTCTCGTGGTGAATCCATTTGCGAGGATGCAAGCGCTCGCACGGCTGTTCTCGGAGATCCGATTTCTCCTGGATTTTCGAATCGTTTCAACTGAGAGGAATGCCCCGAAGCTTTCCCATTAACCCATGTTCACCGTTGAAATGATGGCTGCGCCGGTGCCATCGCGGTCCAAGGTAAAACGTAGTACAATCAATATTCGATAGAACGATATAAATATTAATCTCGATTTAGTTTCGATTAAGCGGTTCACCAGGAAGGAAGCCAACATCGTTTTTAATGATCCGAGCGTATTATAAATGGAGCTCTTTTGATGTCTAATGGTCGTTCTCGGAGACGCTAAACATCATTTTTCACGGACGTAATTCGCACGGAAATGAATCGAGATTACAATGCCGAGATCAAAGAGCGTATTCCAATTATTTTCAGCACACTACGCGGGATCCACTCCCTTTGTTCGGCGCATTGTTCCGAGACCACGGCTGTGCTGATGCCGGGGCTCGTTTTCTACGTTCGTTATACCCTATTTATTCGCATTTTCATCTCGTTATTGATAATAAATTTAATATTCGACATTTCGAGAACGAGAACGGTAGGTTTGCGTTTTCATCGACTTCGCGGAGAAAGAAGGGAAAAGGGAATGTCCGAGCATTAAAAGACGCCGGAAGAATAAGAAGCAAACAAACGTTATTGCATTCGATATCGATTCGTCGAATGGATTTCTCATGGCAATAATACGAAAGCATTATTTTCCCTGATATCGTTATGGCGCGGCATTACGTAGACAGTCGCACGCTTGCGTCACGTATATTGGAACACACAAACCGAAACGAGACGTCGTTCACCTAGCAGAAAATTCAACGGCGAGGTATAATAACCAGACAAAACTCGTCCCTGAGTGTACTGTCGTTTACATTGATTAGGTACATGTCGACCAGTATCGTTCTTCGAAAATTCTTCGAATTCGAGAAAATTGCCGTTTTTAAAATAACGTGAGTTCGAAATATTTTCTGAAATAATAACTGGACTGCGGATCTTTATGCAAAATAAAAAATATTCCTTTCTCCCTTTAATTATTTTATTAAGCTAAAGCCAATACGCTGGTGCCGTCAAATCTCATTAATATGTCCACCGCTTTAAATTGTGCTTATCCATTTTTGTCATAAATGCATAAAATCCGCAGACTAGTAATAACAATCGGATTCCAAATGCGCACAGTGTTTCGGCGGAGTTACGAATTACAAGAAAATAATGCGGGGAAGGTGATTGACGGGTTTTATGCGGCCATCTATATCGAATGGCGGGCCGTGCATCGATTGTGCGACGACCATGTTTCCCGTGGGAATTCCGTGGCCCGACATCGTCCATTTCGTCATGTGCGTTAAAACGCACTTGCCGGGCCGGCACCTACTTTTCAACAACGATGTCACGCTAAAAGCTGCCACCGTTGTACGGCTTTTAAAGCTCATTGCGACACCGAAGAGTGCTATTCTTCCGCTAACTCGGCTGTGTTTGACGGCCGTGATTCGCCTGGTTCAGCTGTCTGCGCATTTCATGGAGAATATTTTTCTTGCCCTCGATTAATAAATCCATTGACCGACCGTGCGCAACGTTTAAAAATTTCAATCGACCCGACCCGACCCGACCCGACTCGACACGACACGACGCACGAACACGCCGAACCAGTTCCGTCGCTTAGGAATCGCGTTATCGGAATTTAGGTCGGTTCTTTCGATCTCTCTCCCTGCATTTCTCGGGTCGAGAATATTTGCATTGTTGGTACACGAATATTTCTGCTGCCGTTTACAAATCTGTGAAACACATACGGTAGGTTGACAAACTTAATAGTTGAGTTCATTTTCAGCCTCAATGGCCCTGAAAACCACTCGGTTTCAAAACAACCCTGAAATACTAAAATGGCGGCGTTCGAACCATCCGAGGATCATATTCGTCATTGCATACTTTCTCATTTTCACGCGGGATTTAATGTAACAACAAAGAAAATTTGCGATGTTTATGGAGATGTATTGAAGGTCAACAAGTGTCAACGTTCCTCTGATCTTTTCAGATCTCTGGAGCATTATTTAAGAAATAAAACATTCCGTAGAAGATGTTAGGAGGCACCTCGAGTCATATTTTGCTTCAAACCCTGGATTTCTATAAGAGGGGTCCTAGATAATAATGGGGATTAAATAATAATTTAAGAAATAAAAACTTGAATTTACTCACAATATTATTAAATAAGAAGCAACCAATGTGCCTGCCTACAGTTATTTGTTCTCGTAAACGCACACGCGAGCTCGACGAACGTACAACCCCAACCTTCCGAATAGCGAAGACATAACTCCGCAGAATCTTCGTATCTCACGGATCACTATCGTCTATCAGCAGTTCGACGATATCAATCTATCTAGCTTGGCTAGGCTCGGAGCGGGTAACGCAGGGTTAAGGAGATCGAGGCTGCCCGATGACGTCACGGTTAAACCGAGGCAGTTTCTGCATTGTTGCAAATCGAAGGAGCGTCGTGGAGGATCAGCGAGTCCAATTTCCCGAGGAACGTAACCCACATCCCGCGGAATGGAATTATCCGCGTGAAACTGGAGCTGAATTTTCAGCTGATTTATCCTGGCGTCGTCTAGTTGATTCCGCTGCGAACGCTCAAGAACCAAATATCCAACGGAAAATTCCCTTTCAGGGATTAAGTTTAATCACGATGTCCCTAGAACTTGGGACGAGGCACGGCCATTCACCCGCGAAAAACCTCTATATTAGGTTATCCGGATGCCATAACTTTCGTACGCGAAAAGTTTGGTGCGGGCCAGCGCGGATGCCTCGCTAGGGAATTTCCTCGGCATTCTCAGGATTTCCGCGATACCCCGCGGATAATACGCTTTCTCTTTGCTCTCCTCTCCCCCTCTCTCTCCCTCTCTCTCTCATGGTCTCTCGTCGCAGTTATTTCACTCTCCGGCTCCAGCCACATATTAGCGACGGATTACACGAGCTTCGTCTGTTGGCTCACTTACGATCCCCTATCTCTCTCTCTCTCTCTCTCTGCATCTCCCTCTGACGAGGCTTGAACAACTTTCGATTCGCTCGAATAACTATTGCCGGCGGTATAATAGTTTGACTATTAGCTACACCGTGCGCTGCAAGTCCGTCGCAAGTTCGCGCCGTCGCTAATGCATCGACTAATTAGGGGAGTAATTACAATTTGCTGGTAGCCGGTGAGCCCTGACACTCAGGCTCCTTGGGAAAAACCTAATATAGAGTGTTCGAGGACGAAGTTAACGGCGGAGCGAAGTTTAGAAATTGTACTGGAACGAAGTTTCTTCGACCGGAAAATATTTGAAAAATTCCTATGAAAATTTCGTCTTGCGCAGGATAGTTAAAACGGCGAGCGCTCTATAACGTGATGAAACTCGCGTGAAACCGGGTCACTTCGGAACGGAACTAACGTATCTAAAAAATTACCTTCCACTGCAGAGTTTGCGTCGACTTCGAGTGGTTTAATTGTAAAGTGTCATTTTGGAACTTCGTTTCGAAAACACCAGGATTCTATTGGAGCTCGGTGCAATCGAGAATAGAATATTCTTTCTTATCTTACGCAAGCGTGCCGTGCGTTGCAGTTTGAACGAAAGAAACGAGAAGCCCGCGCGTCCCGTCGAAATATCTATGATACCGCACCGTGGAATTTAATAAAAATCCTCGATACCGGGAATGTTGTCTCCAACAAAGCTGAAAAATTACACGCGTCTTCCGGAGCGCGCGGCCCCGATAAGCCGTTTAATATCTGAATTTTTCGCGAACAAGCGAGCTGAAGTTGGTCGCGTTTCTGTTCCAGGCCGAAATATGGAGCGTCTTCATCGCGATCCTGAGGAAAAGCGTGCGGAATTTGCAGGCGTGTACAGACGTAAGCCTCATAGAACACGTGTTGCACCGGCTGTCACGCGCGGAAACCGTTGTCGCAGGTAAGCCCTTATCTCGCGATTGTAATCCTGCGTCACAATGCACGGGAGAGTAGGGTAATCACGGTCAATGGGCTATCATGCTCAATATAAATGAATAATTCAAGCTTTTCAAACGTATCTTTAAGTAAATATTTCAGCTCATATTTTCATTTCGTTCTAATTATTGCTCAAGTGACCGCCATTACCCCTTTTCCCATTACAACCACCGATGACGACCGCCATCTTCTACTCCACACAATAGTAATCGCTTCACGCACGATCTACAGATTTGCTGATCGACATGCTCGGAGTGTTGGCCAGCTACAGCATAACAGTGAAGGAATTAAAGCTTCTTTTCGGCGCAATGAAGGCTGTAAAAGGGAAATGGGTAAGGAGCAAGTGAAAACAATTCAGACGTTGATACAATCCAGATATTAGATACCTTATTATTAGACTGTGCATCTTTATGCGAATTCCCAGTTGGTACCTAATTTTGTGAAAATTAAAGGAGCAATTTGTCTCTTTGACTAAAAGATTCTTTCAGGTGGACAGAAAAGTAATATCAATATTTATGACGAAAGATTCGCAGAGATAGTTTATTTCACAAGAATTACTAATATGTTACAAGACAATTGCAAATAAAAAATTTCTTTCACTTCTCTCGAACATTCGAGTTACTTGCACACTACAAGTGTTTTACTACATTTTTGCAGAATTATTGAAAAGACAGTGATACTTCAAAGCAATGAAACTGTCGTGAAGCGTAGAATATTGACTCGAGCATACTTCATTCTAATAATAATGTATTGTAATGACTAGATTGTACTACTCAACTGAAACAATGGCAAAAACACGACTGTGCCAACAAGTTCTTGGTGTACGGGCGTTCACTATGTTTTTTCTCGATTCTCGTCAACAACAGCCACGGCATTCGGCGAAGCTGTTGAACGTTCTCCGCCAAATGCCGCAACGAAACGGACCCGACGTGTTTTTCAGTTTTCCTGGCAGGAAAGGATCGGTAAGTCAATTTTTTGTTCTTCCCCCCTCTCTCTCCCACTACCTAAGTTTGTGTTCGCTTTTTTCCGTCCCTCTCCACCTGGATCATGTCCCTCTGCCAAGTCGAAGACCCAGATCGTTTCTGAACTCTATCAAACTTTCGATAAGAGAATTCGCCTTGTTTCGCGAAACTTCCACTCGCACTTAGTTCGTCGAATCGGATGACGTATTGATTCTTCGACGAGCTTCACCCCCGGCGAATAGTTTGAAATTATTTGAGAGCTCTTCATTGGACGTGTCGCGTCGCGGCGCGAGAAACTTCGGCATTTTTTCGCGAACGTGGAACTAGCTGCGCAATTTCCATCACTATAGTACTCTAGAAATCTTCTAGAATTCCACTGCCATATCAGAGAGGAAATGAGAGTGCTCACGCTCGGGGTTTTAGTGTCCCCACTTTTCCTGCATCATCTTTTTAGCCTGGAACAGAACCTGCATCATCTTTTTAGCCTGGAACAGAACCTGCATCAACTTTTTAGCCTGGAACAGAACCCGTATCATCTTTTTAGCCTGTATTAGAACCTGCATCATCTTTTAGGCTGGATCACTCTGGCATTATTTGAAATCCGCTGCTAGTGATGCAGGTAAGATGATGCAGGTTCTGGTCCAGGCTAAAAATTAGACTATAATTCAGCACTATACCGGGGACACTAGAATCCCGGGCGTGTGCACACTCATTTCCTCTCTGGCCATATTGTGGATTAACTTTACCTGAGGAAACCAGAGGTTTTTGACTATTTTTATGTAACCCTGTAGATTTTGCCGAGAAAATGTCGAAAATCCAAGTTTCAATCCTAGGAGATCACTAGCTCAAAAGTTATGCGTGTGTAAAGATGTGCGATTTTCAGTGTTTACGATAGGTAAGGGCGCCGCCATGTTGGTACGTAGTGGTCGTAGCATAATGAGCGGGATCGCTAGATGGCAGCCCGAACACGCTCGTGCTTGTCGAACCTATCACCAAGATCAAATCGAATAAGCCGAAATTAGGGCCATCTAGCGGCTCCGCTCGTTAAGCAATGCGCGACGGTCACTACATATCAACATGGCGGCGCCCTTGGCTGTCAAAAACGCTAAAAATCGCACATCTTTACATAACTCTTGAACTAGTGATCTCCTAGGATTGAAACTTGAATTTTAGGCATTTTCTCGGCAAAATCTACGGGCTTACATTAGAGAAAGTGTAAAATTTCTTGTTTCCTGAGGTAAAGTTTAACAATTTCACGACGGGATGCACCCTATGTGAACGTGTTAACCCATATTTTTATTGTAATGAATATTTTAAAAAATGCACGTCCACGGAGTGCTAAGAAAAGCGAGTGAAAATAATATATCCTTGCAATATGAGAAACTGTATATTCGTTGATGTTACATTCGTTTGGTAAAACTTTTCCAGGCAATCGTCCTGCCGCCGCTCGCGAGGTGGCCACACGAGAATGGGTTCACCTTCACAACGTGGTTCCGATTGGACCCCATCAACTCCGTTAATATCGAACGCGAAAAGCCATACCTCTACTGGTAAGTGTTCTTTACGTCGAGCACCCTTGCGGGAACACTCTCCTCGACCCAAGTGGTCTGCTACCTTAAAGAATCGTTTACGTTGCGGGTTACATTGAAATCATCGACGCAGGTCTCGCCGACACTGATCCGCAAGATCTGTCTAATAGCTGAATAATTAAGCTATCGTATGCTGTCAAACAGCTTGTACCTCTTTTATTTACACTGATACATTAAGGTGTTGATTCTTCTGATTTCCAAAGGCAGAACATCTTAGCTCTTGAGTTTTTCCTTCATTAAATACAGGACTCCGATTTTTTAGAATTTTTGGTACAAATTTCTTTAAAAGTCCCGTAACCAATTTCACTCCAGCTTATGTCATTTTCTACAACAAATTCGTTTTCAATGTTTTACAATACTTTTGCCTAATCGACCTAATAACTATGACTCATTTTACGTATAATAAAATAGAGCGAGATCCTTTTGCATACACGAGCATGCATAACGGTTGATCAATTTTATTGTGTGTCAATTAACGCTGCGTAAGCTGTCAATTGATATCGCCGCTGACGACACCTGTGTCGGCGATTTCACTACAACACTTACGTGACTGACCTCCCTTGACGAACGATAAATAGAAGGAGAGAAAAAAAAATAGCGCGTCCCACCGGATCCCTTCGATCGAACGTATCGGATTTGATTAAATGGCAGCTTTGTTCGGAGTTCACGCGAAAAAGGTCCTATTGGAGTGCGTCGCGTCCCACACCAATTTAATCACGTTCTTTCACGCGGAAACAATTCGATTTCCATACAGTTTGACAACCGTTATTCCCGTTTGCAAAATACATCGCCGTTCCCACGGACAGAAACAACAAAGAATTGAAGAAGAATCTCGCCTAACGCTTGTCCCGGATAAAGGCATAAACATTTCACTGTCGATTATGCTTCGTAACTCCGAAAACACGGGAATCGAATCGATCGCGATGGGTCGTGTGCGTTGAAGTAGAGAAACGTGCGCATTCGCTCTTTCTTATTTCAGTTTTAAAACTAGCAAGGGAGTGGGATACTCTGCGCATTTCGTAGGAAATTGCCTGGTCCTCACCTCGATGAAAGTAAAGGGCAAGGGCTTCCAACATTGTGTCAAATATGAATTTCAACCACGCAAGGTACGTGACATTTTATCAAGTAGACAAGCTAGCTCTCTGTTCGTGGATCTCCATTGTTTGTTTCATCGGAAAGTATCGTCAATATCGAAATACATTCTCTCAATGGCGGATTTATGGGGAGGCTGTAGAGGCTATAGCCCAGGGCAGAAAGTTTTTTGGAAACATACCAAAGACACAAGTCGCAATAATAAAAACAAATACATAAAAATGTTAACCAGTTTAAAAATAAAAATTACATGTTTGCATGACGTTGTGTGAAATTACAAGAAGTCATTTAAGGGGAGGGGAATGCAGAATACAAGTACCTAACTCCACCCATGTCTGAAAAGAAGGTTGAACAAAATTAGGGTGGTTCTAATGATTTCGTGCTTTGTGCTATTGATAAACCTATAAAGCATAAAAGGGATCAAGCGAGAATGGAGTTTACTCTTTCCGGAGAAGTACAAATCCGCCATTGCAATCTCTCTAATTGAAATAATAGCCTGGAACGCATTATAAAGCATTCTATTTTATTAAATGTTTAATTCTTTTAAGCAAGGTACGTAATAATTTATCAAAGAGAGAACGTAGCCCTCTTCATTAATCTTTCTTATTTATTTGTTTAAACAGTATTGGCAATGTTCAAATAAATTATCTATAAAAGAAATAATAGCCTAAAGGGCAAGCATTCTGTTTTATTTTTAATGTTTGCTATTTAGTTTTCTGTGTGAAAGGTATGCAATAATTTATTAGAGGGTAAAGCTAACTCTCTGTTTATGAATTTTATTATTTATTCCTATGATCGTTATTGTGAATATTTCAATAAATTGTTTACAAATAAAATTGTGGATTACGGAAGAATATAAAGCACACTGTTTTGCTTTCGTTGTGTGATATTTCGTTTTCTCCGCGCAAGGCGTGTATTAATTTATCAAAGAGAAAGGCTGTCTCTCTGTTCACGAATCTTTATTATTTATATCCTTGCGAAATGATTTAAAAACTCCATAAATCGCGTGATGCAAATAATAATTTATAAAAGAATGCAGAGATCTACATTATTATTATGCATTCGCAGAAAGTTGGTTCTTTATGTTTCGATATGATTTGTCTCCTTGACAATTCCTACTCGAATCCAATTCATACTGAATCGATTTATTTTCGCAGTGGTATATGATCGCCGTAGTGTACATATATAATAGGTGGACGAAGAGCGAAATTAAATGTTTGGTGAACGGTCAATTGGCTTCGAGCACAGAGATGGCGTGGTTCGTTTCGACAAACGATGTAAGTTAATTTATGCGTCCGTCATTTCGGTCGGTCGTGCCCGTACTTCGTCATTAAAACCCCCCGGGGCAAATGAAAACTGGTGGACCGCGCGTTTGTCAACAGTTTTCATTTCTCACGGGAGAAACGTCGCGCGCGTTAATGCTGAAAACTTTCCCGTAGCCTTTCGACAAATGTTACATCGGGTCCACACCGGAACTGGACGAGGAGCGCGTGTTTTGCGGACAAATGAGTGCGATTTATCTGTTCAGCGAAGCTCTGACTACGCAACAAATATGTGCTATGCATAGACTGGGGCCTGGATATAAGGTAGAAACGACCTGTTCACAAAAACTTTCGCACAGGCGTCGAGTTGTCGAAAAATGTCCACTCGTAGACATTCTGAGTGACACTGCTCGCAAAATCACAAGAAGATCAAATTACAGTGATTTTTCTATATATGTCGCCAACGTCTGGGTGATAAACGTCGCGGAACTATCCCCACTACTCGAGAAGAGGCCTCGGACGCCGAGGAGTGTAAACATAACTCGGGCATGTCTCCTGAACGATACACGACGCCGGCAAGACCCGTATTGTTGACATATATCGAGAATTCACTGTAATTGTCGACAGACTACAGATTGCGGATTTTTATGCTGCATTAATTGCAAGATACGGGAGCTACGTTTATTTTTCTTCTTGGAAATTTTAACGAGCTGAAAATGATACAACAGCATTATTTCTGATCTACGTATTATTGTCATGAATGCAGAAAACCATTTTTTAAATGGAGATCGAGCTACACTGAATTTGTATCATTTTGTATGACATTTGAAGATTACAAATTTACATTTTGCAGCACTGCAGACGACATTATTTATCACATAGTTAAGACACGCGTACATTTTTAGTACCGTGGCTCTAATAATTCCATCACCCGCTGTATATTCATGTAGTCCACCAAGCAAAAAGATAACTGGAATATTAAAGGGGTTTAAACGTTTCTCGACAACTCGGCGTCGAAATGAAAGGTCTCCCCTGAATAATCGTGTCTTTAATTATGCGTGAGCCTGTTAAATAATCATGACGCTTCCTTTTGTTCGGCCGCAGAGTCAGTTTCGTTTTGACAACGAGTGTTACCTGAACCTACCTGACAATCACAAAAGGGTGAGTGATGAGCCGGAGCTCACGAGCATGGTGGACCAAAGTATGCAAACTGTAAGCATTTTTAGTTTTTTTGTTTTCCTCCCGTTTACATTTGATTTGCACATTGTTTAATCACTCTGTTACTGCGTTCGAGCCCGTCAGAGGTAATTACCCGATAAATCGGCCATCACTACGAATATCTATTTCCCAGAACAATGAGTTTACTTTGGACGTTGCTGCGGCACATAAGTTTGTATCCGACGACCGAGTGACTGCTTGTTGTGAATCGCTTTCGTTTCGCACACATCCGTGCAACCGTTCTATTAATATTAATATAAAATATATATATATTATATATCTATTTCTATTAATATTTCCACCACTAGTTTCGTTTTCTTGCTCGTTCGACGCTTCTTTGTCGCAATCCGTGTTGTTTCGGTTTGTTTTGCTGACTTTTGGTAGATAGTCCCCTGTATGTTTTCGTTCCGTATGTAGCCGAGCGTTTCGTGTGACTGTATTTCGTATGTATTGTTTTGTATGTATGTATTTTGATATGTCTGGTTAATTCGATTATTCGTAGCAACGGACACCGCCGAATGGGTAAAACAGACTTTAGAATGACGTCCCAGTACTTCGAATGCCTTCCCGAAGATTTGCCCGTAGACTATTCATACTAACCACACTTTTGAAATGACTTTTTATGTGTGACGGCACGTGTGTCACCTAACATGCAACCATCGTTCCCCGTAGCCACGAGTAAACTTTGGAAGCTCGCTCTAAATGTCCTAAAATATGAAACAAGAAAATTATTCCCGTTATCAATCGACCGCGAACAAGAATTTGATCACTTCTCGACGGTTCCACTACATCCGGTATAAATTTGATTATGAGATATTAAGAAAAAGTTTGAGTTTGTTGGAACTTGCGTTTCGTTGCATTCTGTTCGACTCGTTTGCTGCGAATGCATAAAGAGCCGCAGTTCATTCGTGAGAATAGCGCGCAACTCGAGCTTTCAAAGGTTAATCACGATTTACGGCGGTGGAATAATTATAAAAGAGTTACGAGAACACTGCTAACACCGTTACTTTGTAGGTGCTCTACGATGGCAAGCTGTCAAACGCAATTGTGTTCATGTACAACCCGGTGGCAACGGACTCTCAACTATGCCTGCAAAGTGCACCGAAAGGCAACGTCTCCTATTTTGTACATACACCGCACGCCCTCATGCTGCAGGTACGAATATATCTATATATGCACATACATTGTATAGATATCGCTTTGAGACCGGCGCGGCGCGCCAAACGAGCGTTATCAAAAAGAACTAATCAAACTCCTCTCTGCTATCCTTTTGTAGGATGTCAAAGCTGTCATCACGCATTCCATTCACAGCACGTTGAACTCGATTGGCGGCATTCAAGTATTATTCCCTTTGTTCTCGCAGCTAGATATGCCTTACGATTGCATAGCACCGAACGACGTGAAACGAGATCCAGCGTTATGGTAAATCTTCTCCTCTAAGTCGAACATTCATTCATGATCTCGGGAATCGATGACGTCGAAACGAAAATGTCTGGACAAAATCTTGCGCCTCAAGGTCCAAAAAATCAAGCACTTCCGAAATGCATTGGCCCGTTTTAAAGGGGTGAAAACAGTCGTTGAGGTCAAAAAAACAAGTGCGCTGAAAAATTTCGTTAAAATTATCAAAATGTCTTTCATATATACCAGTTTAAAATAAACCAACCCGTTTCGAACCTACGTGTACACATATACATACGAATTCACCATTTCAATCAGTGCATACAACAATTTTTGTTGAGATTATTTTCACTCCTCCGAAGCGACGACTGTAAATGTCAAGGAATGCGTGACGAATATTTATTCGAACTCCACTATGACATAGCAGGAGTTAAGTTGTTGAAATGTAACACTCGATGGGCTTGTTTGTTTATTACATGGAGGTCGGAAGAAATTGTTCAGACAGTAGTTAGTGGAGTGGTCTGTATCGAGCTTTTATTTTCAGTTCGAAACTGTTGGGGTTTATTTGCGACCTGGTGGAGAGCTCGCAGACTGTGCAGCAACACATGGTACAAAACAGAGGATTTTTGGTAATTAGTTACATGCTGCAAAGAGCAAGCAGAGACCATTTGACCACGGAGGTCCTCGCGTCCTTCCTGGAGTTGACGAAACACCTGGTGACCTGCCTCAGCGCAAACAGCGACTTATTATTGAAACAGGTATCCATCAAGTCATGAGTTCGGTCTATAATACTACTTAGAACTAACTTGATTAGAACGAAGTTACCCGTACAGCGGATAGAACTTAGGAGTCAATGGTATAGACGTAGGTTTACAGGGATCGAGTCGAGGAGTTATAGCTTGCACGAAAGTAGAATGAAATTATGACACTGAACAGTTTGCTGGAGACAGGATAAACAGCTGTTAAATTAGTTACAATAGATCGTACGTAAACACCCCTGTGTACTTTATCGATCGGCCCTGTTAAGATAATTTCATCTTTATGCGTTTGATCGCAACGTAATCGGCGAACCGTGTTAGGCGAGAAAAATTCACATATAAGCATAGAATTCGAAAAAAGTGTTTGGTACTTATCTCTTTAGCGGCCATCATTCATATTTAGGGGTGAAAATCCCCTCACGACCCCACTTCATTCATATTTAACGGATGAAAATAGTCCTGCAAGTTGGGGTTGTACGCCATATTTAATGTACTCAAATAAATCATGTCGGAGTTGTAAACTGTGTTAAATGCGGTGGATGAGCATTAAATACAGTTCACAACCCCAATTTCGAAAGTCATTTTCACCCTTGAGATACGAATGATAGAAAGAATAAGTGTCCAATATTCTATAAGTTTCCTCAGGTGTATGTCCATTTAAAAAAAAAATGAGATATCACATAATTTGTATATTTGCATCTGGACTATTTGCAAATGGACTTGCACCACTTTCAAAATGAACGGTTCATTTATTATTTGCATTGGTCAGCTACAAGTAAAATTCCACAAAGGTTTGATGAATTATCTTAACGAACCCTTAATGACACTACAAAATAGATCCCAACTTTAGGAGATTGTACAATTTAGAAGAACAAAACTCGGTGTAACGAGGTGTTCTTAGAAAGCCGAATTAGGTGATTAGGGTTTGTATCCCCGGAAGTAGTGTGTACACGTGAAGATGTCCTAGCAAGAACGTAATTGAATCTTCTAGCAAGAACCCTGAGAGACCGGGACCCCCGTATATTGCGACGCATTTATGGTTTAATCCCGCGATGCTTCCAAACGCTTCCACCCCGCCCCCCTTATCCGCCCATTCTGACAGCATGAGCGCAAGATTTCCAAAACGCGAACGTATATATTTGTACAGTTCCCTCTGTTCCCCCTCTATGATATTCGTTGCAGTAGTTTAAACGCGACGATCTGCTATAGTAAACGCTGTGCGAATGTTCCGCGCTATCTCTAGTCTGTACGTATACTTTGTTTTCCCACCGTTTAATCCGTTCAGCATGGTTACATACTCTTTTCATGAACTGTATTATGTTCAAACGAGTCTTTGGATCGCATGCAATCTACCGACTTTTAGGCTTCCTGATTTCATAATATGGCTACGCAAGACATTTCATTTCTTTCTTTGTTTCACACTATACCGCTTCCACGTGAGAACCTACCCGAATATTATTTTGCAACGCTGAGATATACTCTTTCTTTCTGTCTGTCTCTTTCCCTCTGTCTCTTTTTCTACGCTGCGACAAGTCTTCCCGAGTTCCCTTGCGTTTCGAGAGAGAAACGAACACTACCTTGTTATTTATTTCTTTTTTCTCTTTTCTTTTCGATTTCTGGAGTCTGTAACGTTTCTCGCTTCGCATTCTTCTATCGAGGAAGCTACTTTTGATTATTTTCTCTCTACGCGCACAGTCGAATGCCCGGACGTGTCCCTCGTTCGCAGCTACATCATGAAATGAAGGAAGAGTATGGCGTCAGTGTCTATACAGCGACAAAAGTCGCGGTACGTCTTCGGCATTGGTTCCACAACCGTGCCGACTTCAAAATTGATTCCGTTGCATGAAAACCTGTCCCCCTCAACCGAAAAAACTCTCACTTCCCGAATCTTTCACGTGGAATTTGATCGGCACTATCGATTCTCGATCCCCTTGATTCCGTTTGCTTTCCACGTATACGTCAGCCTTTGCACAATCGGCGAGTGTCCCTCTCCGCCTCCCATTCGAAATCCCCCAAAATCGGATCTCACTCGTGCGAAGCACAAACTCGCAAACTGGTGGAACCCGAGACTCGTGGTCCCGTGAGACACGACACCGTTCCGTGAGACCGTTCACCGACCGAAAAACGGAACGGCAAATCGTACACACGAATGTCAAGGTCGCGGGAGTACACCGCGAGAACGGCCTAGAAAAACTGATAAAAGTCGGCTAGATTGGTGTGTCCGAAGAACAGGCAGATCTATGGTGATGTAGTTGTTTTACTTTTCATTCCTAACATGGCAGCTATTGGATCACGTCCTTTTTAATCCCGCTCTTTGGATATATACGCCGGCGCCGGTGCAAACCCGGCTTTATTCGTACTTGGCCACAGAGTTTCTCAGTGACACGCAGATCTACTCGAACGTGAGGAGGGTCTCGACAGTATTACAAACGGTGCACACGCTTAAGTACTATTACTGGGTTGCCAATCCCCGAGCCAAGAGTGGCATCACGCCGAAAGGACTCGGTGAGTGTTGCCGTCGGGGACTTTCACGCTACCGAGTACCAAACAGTCAAAGTGACACTTGCTTACATTCAGCCGCGAGAGCGCCGCTCGTCGAGAGACTTCGATCGACCCTTGTTAGAGCGCGCGTCAGAACGAATCGATCTTCTTCGTCCTCTGTTCGCCGGAGAGGACAAACCGACGCGCAGTGGGCCAAAAGCGACAAAACGTGGCCAAAATGCAAAAAATGAATTTCACGTTAGGGGTATGACTCTTGCCGTATTGGATTCTCAGGTAATCACTGATAAGAAGCCGAAGGTAAAAAGGTCTTACTACCTATACCTGCAAAATGGTGGGAGTACAAATATTCCATACAGTCGTCTCGCAGTTTTCGTGCAGTGAACTACGTTTTGAAAAAAAAACGGTGTCAAGCTTACAATTTTACGGAAATTGAATTTTTCTTTGTGCGTGTACGATGGATGCTGTTCCTGGAAGTAAATACTATACATAATAATAACATTGGATTTATATTGATTAATGTTTGGAATGTATGAAGTGAACGATAATACTTGGTGCACAGATTTTACAAATGTATACTAAAAGTTGTATATTCCACAATATTCCACGGAGATTCTTGTCGAGTCTTGTAGTAGATACTATTATTTCACATTATTTTGAAAAAGTAGCTGCCCAAAACTACCCCTTTCGTAATGCCATCCATTTTTGTGACGCAGAGGTAGTCATGGTACTAGTTACAAGCATGTTTTCCTCGAGAAATTTAGAAGTTATAATAAAATTTGTTAAATAAGCATTGTATGGTTCCACTTATAGAGTTTTCTTATACAACAATTTCTTTTTTAACAATAATTTTTTTATTGTTTAAAACAAATTTTATTTTTGTTCTTTGTAATTTTGACATCAGATTCATATTCGCTGGCCCGAAAAATATGGGAATACTAATTTTCAAGGAAGTCCAATAATTTTTTCGGTTACGCATCCGCCATATTGAATCCACCATTTTGTTTTTTGTAATTTTGTCATCAGATTCATATTTGCCGGCCCGAAAAATATGGGAATACCAATTTTTAAGAAAGTCCAATAATTTTTTTGGTTACGCAGCCGCCATATTGAATCCACCATTTTGTTTTTTGTAATTTTGTCATCAGATTCATATTCGCCGGCCCGAAAAATATGGGAATACTAATTTTCAAGTAAGTCCAATCATTTTTCTGGTTACGCATCCGCCATATTGAATCCACCATTTTGTTTTTTGTAATTTTGACATCAGATTCATATTCGCCGGCCCGAAAAATATGGGAATACCAATTTTTAAGAAAGTCCAATAATTTTTTTGGTTATGCAGCCGCCATATTGAATCCGCCATTTTGTTTTTTTGTAATTTTGATATCAGATTTATAATCAGCGACCCGAAAAACCTATGAGTATCAATTTTGAACTAAATTGAAGTACTCCTTCCTATTTTGGCCCACTGTGCGACGTCTTGCTTCGTGATACTGGAAAATATTATGATAGGCAAAACAAATTTGTTCGAAGTTATATTTTTTGAGATTTCAAGGTCGTTAAGGTCATCAAGGTAAACGTAATACGGGTCGGGTACATCCATGTAAGACCACTTGTAATCCAATAACAAAACTTAATGTATGATAATAACGAAAATGTCTCATCGTTCCTTACACAAGTAAATATCATCGGAATTATACCATATTTGGTATCATTTTCATTAGAGAAATACCACGAATATGTTGGTGAAAGCCCAATAAAAAAATAATGGAAATTAGGCCTCTCGATCTTCTATCCGATAATTGTCCCCGGCCAAACCCGTGTTTTGGACAATTATCGAGTAGACACTGTTCACTGGCGTGCAAAATGAAAGAACCACTAAATTTTCGTTAAAAAATTACCGCTTTGACTTGTTTGGTACTTGTGCGACCGTTTCAGACGATGTTTTTAGACGTTGTAGATTAATTTATTAATAATTTATTAATCTTACACTGTTGTAACGAAATGCAGATGGACCACGACCTCAGCAGAAGGATATTTTGACAATACGCTCTTATATTTTGTTATTTCTGAAACAATTGATCATGATCGGGAACGGAGTGAAGGACGACGAGCTGCAAAGCATTCTGAACTACTTGACGACGATACACGAGGTAATCTAAAAGGGGCGACTGGTGTAAAAGGCTGCTGGTGATCGTTTCGATTCGGTCGAGTTGTACGTGGCTCTGAAATTTTGTCTACAGGATGAGAACATGCACGACGTGTTGCAAACGCTTATATCGTTAATGTCCGAGCATCCGTCGTCGATGGTGCCCGCCTTCGACGCGAAGCAGGGCGTTAGAACGATCTTCAAGTTGTTGGCGGCGGAGAGCCAGCTGATACGACTGCAGGCTCTTAAGTTGTTAGGTTTCTTCCTCAGTCGTAGTACACACAAGTATGAGCAAGTACCTTGTAAATAAACAAAGACCGAACCCGCGACGATCAGAAATACAAGACAGTCTCGTTACAGGCGGAAGTACGACGTGATGAGCCCCCATAATCTGTACACGTTGCTGGCCGAGCGATTGTTGTTGAACGAGGAGACGCTGTCATTGCCAACGTACAACGTTTTATACGAGGTATTACTTTTTATTATCACCGTGAAAACCGTGTTTCACAGCGACGTCGCATCTGGCTCATTCGCACCATCGTAATCTCTGTTATATTATGCGAGGTGTGCGACAGTAGCTAGGAGAAAATCGAGCAGATGATTCTTCATAAAAATATTATAAGTTTAATACCCGACCTGTCAATCCTAGCGAAAAATTGTGGTTAATTAATTTTCCGGAACGTTTCTTTCAGATTATGACGGAACACATTAGCCAGCAGATCCTCTACGCTAGACACCCCGAGCCGGAATCCCACTCCCGTCTAGAGAACCCAAGTAAGATCACAAAGATCCTCCCGACTCGAGAATCTCCGGGATACTCACTTCCGATCTTTCCGTTTCAGTGATACTGAAAGTAGTCGCGACACTGATACGACAATCAAAGCAAACGGAACAACTGTTGGAGGTGAAGAAGCTGTTCCTCTCGGACATGACGTTGCTCTGCAACAACAACCGCGAGAATCGTCGCACGGTTCTGCAGATGTCCGTGTGGCAGGAGTGGCTGATAGCCATGGCATACATCCACCCGAAGAACACTGAAGAGCAGAAGATCTCGGACATGGTGTACTCGTTGTTTCGCATGCTACTGCACCACGCGATCAAACACGAGTACGGCGGATGGCGTGTGTGGGTGGACACGTTGGCCATCGTGCATTCCAAGGTAAATTGTTGAGGACGTCGACGAACGCTGGTGTACATACGGTGCATCCGATGCATTTTCGGGATTTCAGGTATCCTACGAGGAATTCAAACTTCAGTTCGCCCAGATGTACGAACATTACGAACGACAGAGGTCCGACAACATCACCGACCCCGAGTTAAGGCAGCAGAGGCCGATCAGCACTATCTCCGGCTGGGATCAGCAGCATTCGGGGAATAATGGATACAACAAACCGTCGCCCTGGGGAAACCAACAGAACCATGACGCGCAACACATTGAAAGAAACTACAAGGTTCGTCCGCCGTCCAGCTGTTAATGCTTTCGTTGCCAACGCGAACCAAACAGTCTTTTGTTTATAAGGCGTTCCAAATACTGTGATCACTTTGCCGGTTTCTATTGATTGTTTCTAGGAGTTCGACGCACCGGAAGGAAACGACCGACTCGAGGAGTCCTGCAGCTGCGACCTGAACTCGATAGACAACACCGAAAGTGACGGCAGTCCAGCGATCGTGAAGTCGCACAGCGAGGCGATGGACACTCCGCAATCGAGCGAGGTGATCTCCTTGGACTCCAGATTGAGCGACAAGCCGGAGACCCCGACGACCGCGCGGGAAGTGCACACGGACACCCCGACGATCCTCGAAGAGGCCAACAGCGAGGCGGTGTCCGTACCGACCACCCAGGAGACCAGCGAAGTGATCTCGATCGAGAGCTCCAGCGACTTGTACAGCGAAGTGCAGAAGGTCAAAGGATCCAGTCCCGATTCGATGGTGGTGCAGGAAGCTTTGAAGGAGGACGAGGAGGAGCCGTCGGAGCAGAAGCCTGAAGAACCTGTTGCCGAGCCGGTACCGACCGACGAAGAAAGCAAGGAGGAGGAAAGTAAAAAGGAAGAGGAGCCGGAAGAAGAGACCGCGACCAAAGACGACGCGAGCGCGTCCGAAACTGTTCCGAGTGTTCAGGAAGACGCTGCTGCGGTCCCTGAAGAGAGCGAGGAAGTCAAAGAGAAGTCTGACGCGACGGAAGAGGCGGACAACGACGACGTTGGATCCAGCACCGCGGAGGTCTCCGAGAAAGCCGAAACAACGGACGAGACTGCGACGGAGATCGTCGCCACGATGGAGGAGGTTGCTACAGAGACTATGGTGTCCGCCAGCGAGACACCGGAACCGTTGACCATCAAGGACATCGAGAAGCTACAATTGGAGAACGACCGGGAGATCGTCGACAGCGACACCTCGGAAGCGTACTTGACGCCCACGGAGAACCAAGAGAACATTGGCGACATGAAGAGCAAGATTCCGGATGGAGAGAAGATCGAGGAGAACGCGAATGCGAACGAGGAGGTCGAGAGCAGCCCGAAGAAGGAGGCGATCGCGGAGGCCGAGACCAGCGAGAACGATACCGAGGAGAACTCAAAGAATCCCAATTGCTCAACTAGCGTAATAGAAAGTACGGAAACCAGCGAGGAGAAGGTAGACGTAGAAGAGGCGATCGTGGAATCAGTAGTGACTAGCGAGTTAAGTAGTGAGAAATGCGCCGCGGACTCTGTTACGGAGGACAAAAGTGCTGTTATTAATGATAACGACGACGAGAAGGTAACTGACAAACATTCAAGGGAGCCGTCCACTATTTCTACTAACGTAAGTGATAATAAGTCAGACATTCCAGTGAGAACTGACGAGCTAGAGGTAACAGATAGTGTTTGTAGTAATAGCGATATACAAAGTTCTGTAGATAATGTGACGCAAGTGCCAAATCCTAAGCAGCAAATTCCAACAATATCTACGGTCTGTGATGCAAATAAAAATATGCCCGACGATGTGCCTCAAATCGTTAATTCTGCCGTGGTCGCGAGGGACAGCTCGTTAGTGAACGACGTAGCCCCGGATCACGTAGATACCCATCGCAGATCCAGCCTGCCGGCTGTGCCCTCCGAGACGGCCGCTGATGAGAACGCAAACAGTAACGAACCTCCTTCTTTACCTGTACCCTTGCGGAAAACATCGTCACCCCAGAAACGACCAAGGAGTGCCTCAACATCCACGCAAGTGGACCCCAATCATTTTGGTAAGACATCGATTCAACCCCCGACTGCTGTCTCCTCGAAGATCTCGTTGACCACTTCATTCGATGCTCCTATTCAAATTATTTACACTGTAGAATTTAATTTATTCAGGCAGTTCGGTCAACCGACTAATTCCGATAATAGAGGCTCAAGTAGACGAGGTAGCATTCGATTCAAAACATCTAAGGTCACCTTCATTTCTAAAAATACGCCATTACATTGCTTGTAAATAACTGTAGTACTTTTTCCTCCTTCATTTCTTTCCAATATTTATAGTAAGAGCATGAACACTCTGTATAACCAAAAGGATCTGGAGAGGCACCCCTAAACACCTTTGTAGTCAAGCAAGTCACTTGTTAGCCATCAGAATTTAAGTTAGACGAAATCATTGAAAAGATGGAGCCGATCTGAGGATTCAGCAGAGCAGAATCTAACTTTTCATGTTCTTCGTATTAATATTCGTACATGATGTTCTTTCTGTTGCAGAATCAAAAAGAGCCAAACAAGGTAATCCTGCAACGAGACCAATGTTCAGTCCAGGACCCACCCGACCACCTTTCAGAATACCAGAGTTCAAATGGTCCTACATACATCAGAGACTACTCTCGGATGTTCTCTTCTCGTTAGAGACAGACATTCAAGTTTGGAGAAGGTACGGAGACTTATAAGAGTAAAATGTCATTGTTAATGTAGCGCTCTTAATCTTGCTCATTGATACCAGTTTCGTTGCACCAATTAGGATCTTAGAAGCATACAGTGAATGCAGTGAAGTAATTTGAGACGTTTAATGAACGTGTTTCAGTCACTCTACGAAGTCAGTGTTGGACTTTGTGAACAGCAGCGAGAACGCAATATTTGTTGTTAATACTGTTCACCTGATCTCGCAACTGGCCGACAATCTGATAATAGCCTGCGGAGGATTGTTACCACTTCTAGCATCAGCGACCTCGCCGAACGTATGTATCTGGTATTTCTGGTATTTCGTTTTACTTTACATAGAAGAGTGTAACCAGGCGATGAGTTCGTTTTTACGGAGATCCTTTTTTTAATTCGTGCTTGGATATTCATAGAGCGAATTGGATGTAATTGAACCAACTCAGGGGATGCCAATTGAGGTAGCGGTTTCTTTTCTGCAAAGACTAGTCAACATGGCTGATGTACTTATCTTCGCCAGCTCTTTAAATTTCGGTGAACTGGAGGCCGAGAAGAATATGTCTAGTGGCGGTATTCTCAGGCAGTGTTTACGACTGGTTTGTATTATCGTCCACGTAGTAATTTAATTTCTTAAACAAACACATCAACTACTCTTGTCCACAACTATAAAGGTCGCCCCCGTCTGTCTTTACTCTTCAAAGATAGTTTGCGAACAGAACTTTCTGTGAGAAGTTGTAGTCCCTTTTGTACGAAAACGAAGCAAAACATTGTTGAAAAGAGTCACGTTAAACGTTTGCGATGCACATTGATTAGGCTCGTCGTGTTGAATGCACTTCACAACAAATGATATCTGTTATAGATAACACAAACACCAATTCCAAGTTGGCCTCGTCTTTCACACTCTCTCATAGTAGTGTTGTTTCTATGTTTATATTTTTTTTTTTATGACTACAGACAACGATTTTGTTTCAAATTTATTCGTTAGTGAAAGACAAGGTTCATCTAGATTGGGAATGTAATAAAAAAACCATTCTGTTTATACACAGGCTGTTCCACTTAAGTTGAACACTATGAATACCTCTCTTAATTTAGATCGGATGCAATAATGTCAGAAGAAAGCATGATTTAAGAAAGCAAATTTTGTAAAGGCCATATATACAACTTATATAAAATACTAAATATTGTATGAAATTTTTAGATAAAATAAATTCAATGTTTTCCTCGGACATCTTGTGAGATCATCAAAAATTGGCGAGGTATTTAGAATGTTTCAGTTCGGTAGAGCATCCTGTATAATACACGTACACATTTGTGTTTCATAGTAACAGTAGACGTTAAAACTTTACTTATAAATGACAATTGAAAATGAAAACAGAATGAAAGAGTAATAATTTGATTGCAAAGCCAGAAGGAACCAATTAAGTCGAAGATACAAAGGTACCAAGATTTTGAAATTTCGAGTATCAAAAAGTTCCCAAACCTGAACCCTGACACTTTAGTAGTCTACAAGTAACTTCTTACGAATAGAAATAGTCCTTAAACCAGCAGTGTATTAAATAGTTGTAATACTATTGGCTTCTGTATACGTGTGAAATAGAATACCATCTTTTACACTCTACATTTTTGTTATATTCATCTGATGAAAATGCTTCTATAGGTCTGTACATGTGCTGTTAGAAACTGCTTAGAGTGTAAAGAACGTGGCAGATCGTACAGCATGTTAGGTCGGCAGATTGGTACTAGTAATAAATCACAGCACATACAGTCTCTTATACGAGGAGCTCAAACATCACCCAAGGTACGTTTCATCTGATCAAACTTAATTTACATAGACAGAATGTGTATTACTGTCATCGATATTCGACAAATTGCACACAATGCATACTTGTCCAGAGCCATTTCGTATAGAAGAATAGCTTTCACAGTGATCATCGATGCGAGCTGCTTAATCCCAGAATAAAATGGAATTTTTATGTCCCACAGAACATTGTGGATAATCTGGCCCATCAATTAAGCCCTGTTAAAGACCCTGAGAAATTACTTCAGGACATGGACGTGAATCGTTTAAGAGCTGTGATATACAGAGATGTTGTAAGTACATATATGCTTTTTACAATACATCACTATACGCTATGTACAAAGCTAAATGAAATCGAGTCATATTATTAAACAGAATTAAATTCTGGTCTAGATGTTTCTTAATATTAAAGGGTACATCATCTTTGTCATTTTAGGAAGAAACCAAGCAGGCCCAGTTTCTGTCCCTGGCTATAGTTTACTTCATCTCTGTACTAATGGTATCAAAATATCGTGATATATTGGAACCACCAATATCTCAACGTCCACCAAGTCCAGTTCAAACTATACAGACTAACGGTGCTAGTCTAAGACCAGGCAGTCCATCAGGTAAGATACAATACCGCTCCTCTATCAAACAGTTCATTGCTACAAAGAAGTACATAACATTTCTTTAATGGAACTTGAACATTTGTCAGGCAATTTATGATTTGACACAAATAACCATCTCATAACATGAACATTGTTGACAGTATTTTGAGGTAAACGATCAGGATCATTTGCAATAAATGGCCATAGTGTTTGTTGACCCGATAATTAGAAATAGGGAGTTATCAGCGACAGGAGCTTTTGAAAAGATGCGTTGATCAGACATGCAAGGAGTACTTAATTTGATGTTGATATTCAAACATGCATGTTGAGTTTCGAACATATATATGTGTTAACCCTCTAACAAACTGTACACAAAAAATGTTATCGTTCAATGACAGAAAATATTATATATTAACTGTATCCAGTTATTACTTCAAAACTCTTACGTGTCAGATATATCTTGTTGTGTCTATTAATTGTATTCGAAAATTAATTCACCTCCAAAATCAATTTTTCTGCAAACTGTAAATGTAACACGATACTGTGGCATGACTAAAATTATGATATACAGGCATGTTTCATATATTTTTTCAATCATTTAAAAATCTGCAATTCTTCAAGTATTATAATAAATTTTATTCTGGACATAGTCAAATAGTTTTTGAACTCTACTAATTAATCGGAGGAAATGAAAGTATTATATGTAACACAAATGTATGTGCAGATATGTAGCTAACATGGAACACTGTGCACTTTAATTGTGTAGCTGCAAATTCAAACAACAGCACAAACACACAAAATAGAGCGCATGTTCGATTGCACTGTATGAACTATTTTATATGTATCTGACAGTGAGAGTTTTGATGTTTGCCGAATGCATTAGCACTTTCTTTTACGTTCGGATACGTTCTTATTATGCCATTATTACTTTATATTACAAAATACCAAATTTCTCACCTGAAAGAATTTCAAGATAGTATATGTCGATTACAAGGTATAACAGATAAAGATCTACATTGATTACATTAAGTTTTGATTACATTACATTAAGTTGTGACAAACTGACTAATTGGTAACATGTATCACTTAAATGTTGTACTCTAACAATGTGTATGATCTTTGAACTATGCGATGCTCCTGAATTTAGTACTTTATGTTTCTTTGAAATAATAGAGTGACTTAGTTGTTATGCAAGGTAAAATATCATCCATTATCATCATATTTACTGAGTTTCACTCTAGCAACGAAGATATTATGAATGTTAATAATGTTTCTTACATTTTGATGCGATTAATGGTTGATGACATTGGCCGATAACCAAACTTTTCTTCTGAAGTTTGAAAGTCACGTATTGAGCTTTCGGATTTTACTAAAAAGAAGACAACGAACTAAAAAACAAACCGCAAATGAACTGAATGTTTAAACGTTTGTTTAACATAATACTTTTCCGGTTCACCACTGTTAACCAAAGGGCGCCAATTTGTGTTCTAATTGGTGGATTTCTAAACACTTCTATCAATGAAACTTGAACGTCTGGGTTCAAGGTCATCTCAAGGCCATAGTAGAGTTCGTTGGATTCATCTTGATACTAATAACTCTGAGCGGTATTAAAGTAGGTCAAGATGATATTGAAACAAGTAGTTAATCTAAGAGAGTACATATTCTGTATGCCACTAACATTGGATGATTATAACTAGACTGCAGATTGTATGGATTTATGACAATAATGAGTAGCTGCAATTTGAATCAGTAGAAAGATTGAAAAAATTTAAGGAGTTACTAAGTACGTGACTAAAATTTTTATTTTGCATAGAGATCCACAGTCTACTTATGACATTGCATAATAATGGAAAAATATTACCCAGGATGGGCACCGGTAACAGTGGTATTTTCCTTCAATTAATCTTTCCTAAATCCCAGCTAACAATACTGATATTGAGAAAATGTCTATATGAAAAGGATATTTTTTAGGTGAATTATGCTCTAGAAAGACTCGAGTAACATATTAGACAGAGTGAAACCCAGTGTGTGAAAATTCAACTAAACTGAGAAGCAAAAGTTTAAGCGTCTCGTGCAAAAATTCGGAATCTCCAGGTTGCAAGTCTCGGACGTGAATTTTAATACAATTTCTCGAAAGCTTTGTCAAGAATTTGCGATTAGGCTGATCGCAATGATCGATTGATTGCTGCGTCGAACTGGTGGACACTGCTGTACAAGGTCACGCGAGGAAGGTGCAAATTTTTGGGGGCGGTTTAGCGTGGCCGGGACGCCTAAATTTCTGTTTTTGGTCACGTAACATGAAGATAAGAGAAAATGCACGACAGATACGAGGGCTTAGCGATCGAGAATCGGTGGTAACGTGGTAAATGTGGTTCCTCAGCAGATGGGAATGGTGGTGGAGGAGGGCGGCCCCTGTTTCCACAGTGGTCTCACCACGTGTACCCACAGTTCCTCCCGGGATCTCACCCTAACGCCAATGCGAATGCCAATGTCAATGCCAACCACCACATCAACCAGCACCACCACCAGCACCCGCTACCGGCTGCCAGGCACTCTAACCGCCAGCCCCCCTCCAACTATTATCTCCCGAATCACCACAGTAATCATTATAACCATCATCCGAATAACCATAACTATCATCGTCATCATCATTACCATCATCACAATAACAACAATCACCACCATACGCTTCAAAAGCATATCGATCAGCCCCGAAATCTCTGTCATAGAAACTCCGGTGTCGGTCTGCAAGGTAACTCGATTGCCCGAACGTTGTTCCACAAGAATGCTCGAGTTCGTTTCTTTCGCCTGCTCGATACTATTTTTTTCTTCTTCTTTTTCCTGTTCACCTGCCGTTCGCCTATCTGCCGGCGAACAAGACTATCTCTATCTCTTTCTCTGTCGAGACACCTCTGCCTTTTTTTTCCGTTACTCGTTCTTACGTTTCCGTTCTTTTTCAGTTGTTCGTTTCTGCGTGGTGTTGACATGCCGGTATCTCTTTGTCCGCATGTCGCTGTTCACTGCTAAAGAGACTCGAGCTGTTCTCAGACGACATACTGAGCGATAATGGCCCCGGCAAAGATTCTGATCACTGCGGATCTTTACGTACACTGAACGTTTCTTGACCGCGGACTAGAGTTAACCCTTTGCACTTGAAGCTTTGCATTTTAGCTCTAAAACGAAACATGTCTTCCGACCTGGAATATTTCCCTTCACGGGTGCAATTTACTCGTGAAGTACTGAAATGTTTAGTAATTTACTTAAATACAAACAAATTTAGTAATGTGAAAAGTATTTTGAGTAATGATACAGCAATTTTTAGTGGCGCCTTACAGTCGCCATTCGAGTGCTGAGGGTTGAACGCAAATGTATTTCTTTGGTGACTGGAATTCTTACACAATGAATTCAGAATCGTTTTCACAGATTCGTGCTTTGCATTTTAGCTCTAAAACGAAACATGTCTTCCGACCTGGAATATTTCCCTTCACGGGTGCAATTTACTCGTGAAGTACTGAAATGTTTAGTAATTTACTTAAATACAAACAAATTTAATAATGTGAAAAGTATTTTGAGTAATGATACAGCAATTTTTAGTGGCGCCTTACAGTCGCCATTCGAGTGCTGAGGGTTGAACGCAAATGTATTTCTTTGGTGACTGGAATTCTTACACAATGAATTCAGAATCACAGATTCATTTAATTTTTCATGATCGGGTAATAATGTGCAAAATATATTAAGAGCGGGAATATTTATTCCTTGAATGCTGCTCGCAGAAGGAACATAAAATGTCCTTGCATTCGTCTGGCAAGGGCATAGATCGCATTAGCAAGAGACCTATAAGTAAATTGTTCGACATAGACAGCAGTATCATTAATAACTAACAAGCTATCTCAAGATTAATATTTCACAGAAAAATGATTAAGCTTTTTCTAGATACAGCACATTTATTACAAATCCTATTAATCCTTTGACGTGCAAAGACGTTTCAGATACGTCACGTCAATGATAAATAATAAATAGTATCTTCGATCATTTCATTCAATTTGTATGTCGAGGGGATGACAGTCTTCCCGTAGGCGACGTGGTAATACTAGTGCATAAACATCCGCAGTCTGACTATAATCATGCTCGACGATTGGTCAGCCATTATTACGAAAGACGAATCAGTTGGATAATTAAACGTATGATTGTCCAGGTTAAATGGCTTGCATTTACATTCCTCGGTAACGATTTCTGATTCTAAAACAAGTGTTTCGTCTGAGAGGGCCTTCCAGGTTTGTTCGACACGCTCAGACACATGCACGTGCACGTACTACATTGACTCACACGCGCGCGCGCGCGTGTGCACAGAGTTGTTGTTTTGGTTTATAATTTTGCAGGAATGAAACCGTTTGAATTTCACCGCTCCTTTGTGTTTTTCGTTGTTGGTTTATTCCTAGACAGAATCTTTAGTTCCTTAGTTGAATAAGTCGATGCATTTTCAGCCGGGAAAAAGAAAGTTCGTTCATGGAAACGTTCTTTCTCAAAACGTCTGAGTCGAACAGACGTATCGATCGTAAAACTTCTGTTTACAAAACTTATTTATGGAACATCTTCGTTGAGATATACTAATCGGCCATTATCTGAACGCTTGGAACGCATAATACACTTGCACACAAGCTCTACGTATGGAAAAGGCGCACTACTTGCATACCATTTGCCACGCAAATCAACATGTCTGCATGTTCGTTAGAACGCAGCTGTACTTTACGCCGTTAACTTTTCTTTCTAACGCTAAACGCAGGACTTAATGAAGAAAAGATGTATATTATAGTCATAAATGTCTTACTGTTTCAACACTTGATAGATTTACCGATGGTCCGTGACTTTTATGAAACTTGAACTCCTTTACTGTTAGCCGATAACTTTCGTAAAATTAGCTATTACCAAGTATACGCGATGAAGTTTTTAAACGAATCAGTCTACCGTTTATTATGTTCGCTGTAGTGATCATTTTATTTGAGAGATTTATCCGAGGGGATGGGAAACTGTTCTCAAAATCTATTTAGGTAATTATTCGGAGTAGGGGGATCCTCGCGGATTTCAATGACTTTGAAATATGTTATCAAGGTCATCATTCTGATCCACTTTTTCCTATACATGTTACCGCCGCCTTGTCTCGCCTTGGTTTGCGAGATACTCGCAGAAAACTGTTCGGATGACTATGGAGAACTTGACCTTTTCTGAAAAAATGACTATACAAACCTCAGTTAGATTAGGTATTTTAATTTTTGTTGCTGAAGACCACGGAACGGTTACATTTCTATAACTATTTCATAGGAATCTTGGTTAGGTTTGGGCAAGGTCCTTCGAGGAGTGGATTTAGTTATAAAGTAACAATTAAAATTGATAACTCTCAAATTTATTAGTTCATGTTAAAATCAACATTACTGACTTGGAGATACTTCAGCCATTATTAATAGGAAAAAGTTGTTCAGTATTATGCCCTTACGGACATAATTCATTGAAATCGATAAGGATCACCCTATTCCGAATAATTACCGATATTTGTTCTGTTAATTAATTCGACGGGACCGTTTCCCTGAGCTTCAAATCGTTAAGCAGTTTTGAATGCTTGAATTACACACCAATTGCGCTTCGTTTGTCCCATCCGTTTGAGATTCCTGCACTATAATTGACCTCCTTTCCTACACGATGCAATCGACGTCTAGCTCCTCGAACTCTAGAAACAAAAATTGTTTAACTACTAGTCTTTAAAAGTTTGAAAACAATCCTGAAACCTCGCCTGAGCAACCGAGCGTCATTCGCGCATTATCATCGAGACAATGCGTGTCAATTTCCCCGTTTTCGAACGTTTAACACTAGGTTTACGAGACCCGTCGAAATGACGGGTTTTAATATTTTTAATTTCCGATTATTAAGATTGCGAAGATCCATGTACGTGGAATTACTCAACAAACTTATTTCCTTAGGTATATATTATTTAAAAAATGGCTGAAGACTTCTTATTTTTATAAAGTAATGTGAAATACTCACTTTTAATGCTCCGTCAACCTAATGTTAAACACGGTGGAAAGTCTCTAGGTTTTCGTTGCTCACGCGAAGGTGACTAGAACTCACTGTTTAGTAGATTTTCGAGCCCGGTAGAGAGTTTTCACACGAATGGAATCCGTCGATCGCATCAGCGTTCATGCCATGTGCTTTTGCAAGAAAATGATTATGCCCCCCCGACAAACGGCGGATAGTTGCATACTGTCACACTGTCGAAATATGTTCCCAGGAAGCGGCGGTATCATGAGCCAAGCTGGTTCTCAGGACGACGGCGAATACGAAGTGATAATCGTCGACGAGAACAACTCGTCGATCCTGGCGGATCACGACGTCACCTCGTCCGGGCCCCCATCGACCAAGGTAAGTGACCAAGAGGACCCTCGAAATATCCTTACCGCCGTACCTGTTCGATAAGATGCAACGTTCGCTGCACCTTGCTCGAACGTGCGACACGAAAATATATATATAAAACGTTCTACCCGTACGAAAGACGTGCGTACATCGGGATTTATTGATCCGATATAGCTCAGGTAAAACACTCCTCTGAATCTATGCTCAGTATCACTTCCGTGTATTCAACCAACGAAGATCTAAGAACTTGTAATCCTCATGTCGACCGACGAAATTTCTCCTTGACGATCTCACTCGAGACTGCATGCTCTTCCCTATGAGAAGGAATGCGACCCCGTTTCATTCGATATACAAATCTTTCAGCTTCTAATTGTACGTAGTTTATATTATTGGAGCGTTGTCGAAATTACCATTGAAACAGTTTAATCATTGTCTCTCGCAGTCATGATCTTTACCGGGTGAGACGTTCGAAGTGGTCGCCGCAATAATCGAACTTTCAACGGGGAAGAAATATGTTGACAGTTGTTCACTTTCCGGGAAGATTCGACAGAGATTAACGACAGTGATTAATAGACTGCGGATTTTTATGGGAAATAAAAAATGTTTGCGTCGATTGCAAGACACGGCGGCGAAATAGAAGTTTCTTTCTTCTTGTAATTACTTTATTAAGCTGAAACCAGTACGCTGATATCCTTAAAACTTTTTAGTATGTCCTCCGCTTTTAATTGTTGTTACCCATTTTTGTCACGAATGCGTAAAATCCCAGTCTTTTCGAAGTGAAACGATACACAGTGAATTCTCGATATATGTCAACAACGCATACTCGAGCCCTGTTATGTTTACACTCCTCGGTGTCCGAGGTCTCTCGAGCTCCGTGGACAGACCCCGCGGTAGCGGGGATAATCCTGCGACGTATATCATGCAGACCTTGGCGACATATATAGAGAAATCACTGTAGTCTTTCTTTCTCTTTGCGAATACTTTGAACGTGGTAATTAATCGCGTTTAGAATGTCTCCTACGGAATGAAATAACTTTGTTATTTTTTTTTTTTCCGTCTGCGAAGAGAAATATATTATTCGGACGGCCTTGCTTTGAACACTCACCCTGTACGTTCTGTTGTACATATCCGATTCTTTTTCGATACTTACTGCACTTTTCCAACACGCACGATCTACGGTCGTAAGAAAAATTGATCACTTCTCGCAAACACGGTCCGCTTTGCACTCTTTTACTAATCTAATACTACTTTCTGATTCCTCTTCCGTAGTCGTTCGAAACTCAGAATCTACTTTAAACTGTCGGTACGAATAACGAACAGAGTGCATGCGTCGCGAGTACCAAGCAATACGAGAGATAACGAAATCGCATAAATTTCGACGTACAAAATCATTCGATCCCCGTCCCCGTCGAAACGTTCTTTTAGAAGTAGTTTACATTATAGTTCGGATATTTAGAAAACCCATTGAGTAATGTCGAAACAATTACCAGTAAATTACAGTCTTTGCTACATCCAGCATGTAGTGTATAATTAGTGTTCTACTGCACTTGTGTACTCCAGAACAACAGTTTTGTGTAATTGTCGCGGAGTGTCCGACACGATATGGGCGAACTGCAGCTTCGAAACGGTGAAAGATACGGCGAAACATCATCGAAACTAATCGATTGTTTATACAAGCGCTTTAATTTTCTTTTTAGAAAATAACTTTTTCTGGACAATATTGTTTGCCTATCTTTCACCATTTCGGACCTGTGGCCTGCTCCAGTTGGGCAGCCAGCGAATCAACGGTCCACTATTTATTACTTAACACTTAGTATAGTACTCTTGAATCGAGAGTTGACGCGCGTCGGGCTGTCCGAAAAGTAGGCTCGATCCGATTGGTGTACAATTTGACTTCCCCGAGAGACACCGTACCCGATTTCGATCTCCGATAGTTTCGAGCATGCGATCTCCTTTACTTCCGATCTTTTTATTTCTTTTCTGATCGTTAACTTCCTCTGCTTGCATTGCTATGCGTACTAACTACTGGTTCTGAAGGGAGGTCACAGTGGTGTACCTCGGCCACGGACAATTCTCGAGGATTACACCTCGTCAGAACCAACGCTTGGCTCTACGACAAGGCCCGAACCACTGCCACGAACTATCCAGGTAAAATTTCACTTGCGTACGGTCCCGGTGAAACGAATCTTTAAACAGCAACATCCCCCCACCTCACCCCTCCTCTGCCTCCCCTAACCCCTTTTCAACGTTTTTCCGTTGTCTCCACACGTCGATGTCTCCACACCGTTGACTGTCCACGTTTTGGGAGCGTTCGAAAACACTTTGCTAACCGTTCGCACGTTCTCTGCCCCGACGAGAGCGAGAAGGAACGCAACGGGAATGCCCACTCGACGGGTACGCAATGAAAATCGTTTACAAACGGTACAATCAGAAACAGTTCGTCAGTTACCAGTCCTTTTGTTTTCTGTACGGTTCATGGGCGTAAACTATGCAAGCGACACAGTGCTCCGGGTCGGAAAATTCAGTGACATTTAGCCGAAACACGAACTTTCTCCCATCGATGTCGAATCAGTGAACACTATTTCTCAAATGTCCACGAGCCTCGAACATGAAGGAATTAGGACAATAATTATTGTAGTTGTAATGAACATCGAAACTTGCACGTTTCAGGAACAGCAGTTCTCACCACAAAAATTGCTCCTCTATTTAATATTTTCTCTCGCTTTTTTTTTTTTTAATTGAGGAGCAGACTTTTACGATGAATAGCATTTAATAATGATCACTGTCAATTATCTCTCTAGAAAATAATATCGAATACGGAAGGGAACATTTGTAACATTTTTTACAAACGACATTTCCCACATCCGGACAATTCGGAAGATTTTCAGTATCTTTTTCCCCATGTAATTATGCGAGAATCATTTCCCACTTCAAACCACTTTGAAAATTATTGTTCAAATGTCTCGTCTAAAAGTCGATCATTTACCTATCACCAAATTAATAACGTCACACTAAAGGTAAGTTCCATTGAAAGTATTCTTTGCATTTGATACCGTCCGTTATTACTATAACTTAATTTTAATATTATTTTTTATATGAGATTACTTTAATTAAGATATTCCATATTTGTACGCGGTAGATACAAAAAGATTTCTCGGATTTACATTTTACGTGTCCCATGAAACATTCCGTGTATGAAACGTGAATATAAAATACATGCTTAAAAGTAAGAGATAGTTTAAACAATTTTTCTTTTCATCGAAAATATTAATGAAAACAAATGTAAAATTATTGTTTAACAAATGCAGAACGTATTTGATCATCAACCATTAAAAAATTACTATTTCTCATATCTCCAATAGTTCAAAAGCTCCAACAAAATGTCACGAAATTCTTCGATCCGGACCACTGCGCTTGACAGTTTAGGAGGCTTTTATTTCCTATTTACTCGTGCTAGATGACTGCGTATTATAGCGATGTTATTTGATTGCATGACGTAAACTGAGCGCATAGCACGCGAGAATTTCATCGCAGAGTGTACCGTCCGATATTCCCATAGAACGTTCCTAAGACTGTTGTAATAGACGTCTTTATGATTATAGATTGTTGTTGGAACGAAAGCTAGGCTTTCGTTAGAAGTATCCAGTACCGTAGTCCGAGTAGACGTAGTTTTGTTGCAGAGTATTTTCAGCGAAAGTAACATTGTTCGACACCGTTTCTATATTATCTCTTTTCATCTTCCTACGTCGGCCCCTAAATGTTTGAGCAGGAAGAGTTACCACCCCCAACCCACCCCCCTCCACCGCGAAATTATCGCACTTAGCACCACCGGCCCGATGTCCCCGAATGAACAATCATTTCCAGATCTGTGTCTGCGCACATTCGCCGAGCGGTTGGCCGGTGCGTAAACGCTTTAATTAGTTTTCCTTTTGTACGAATTTCTCCCAGAGCAACGACTCCAGCGAGGAGACCGTGCACCGTAGCAACATCACCGCGGATGCCAGTCCGTCCGACGTTACCACCGACAATGAAAACAAACATAACTCCTCCGAGGAGGCTTGGACCGACGTGAACCTGAACGAGGACGGGGACACGATCCCGATCACCAATCAGAGAGAAGACCCGCGGAACATTCACAACATCGCGCACACTCGCGGTAAGACTTCCGGTTCACATCGTCCTTTACCTGACCTTTATATGACCGCAACCTTTTCTTTCTCACTGCTCAAAATATGCAAATTTTGCAATCTTTAACGCGTCTTCGTGTCTTGTGCTTCAACGGAGGAGCCTTGTGTAAATGGCCCGTTTCTCAAGAATTTCTTTTTGCAAAAATGTAACGCGTCGATTGATTGAAAATTTGAGGTATCTCTGGTTAACGTTATAATGCAAACAAAAATATATTTCACAAATTTTAATCGCTGATATCAGTGGTGCAATGGCGGCTGAAAATGGCATCCTGGAAATGCAACGTACAGTGCACGAAAACGATCTCAAACAAAAGAATCAAAATGGAATCGTTAGTTTATGCGAATACGTACAACGCGTCATTCTTCTTTTATTAAAATTTGCAACAGTGCAAAAGTGGCGAAGTTTTGAAGAAAAACGGAACTTCTGTTAATAACAATGTTTCAAATAAAAAATTAAAAGATTGGAGCTCGTCGTGTTGTGGCCAATTATTTATAGAATACATGTACCAAGTTTCATAAAGATCGAGTAATCAGTTTGTGAGCTACGTCGCGTAATATCCGCGTTCGCATAATTCGACCTTGGGGGTGTGCAGGGGACATCCAAGACAGCGAGGGCAACGTCCTCGAGCAAGAGATGCTGGGTAATGCGGAACGCGGCGAGAAACCATCGGCGGAGATCTCGGTGGTTCGTGTTCCAGACAGATTGGTGGTGACCTCCGCGTCACCACGACCCGATGAACTTCCGATCAAAGGGTTGGTCGACCACTTGCCGGTGCCGACACCATCGCGCGAGGCATCCCTCACGCAGAAGCTTGAAATGGCGCTGGGCTCGGTTTGTCCTCTCCTGCGCGAGATCATGGTCGATTTCGCGCCGTTCCTCTCGAAAACGCTGGTCGGCTCCCATGGCCAGGAGCTGCTGATGGAGGGAAAGGGTACGTAACCTTTGGTGGATCCATCGATCTAAAACTCACCATTTTGAGAATATGGTTACAGTGATTTCTTGATATATGTCGCCAACGCCTGGGTGATAAACGTCGCAGAATTATCCCCGCTATATAATTACCCCGAAACGGCTCGAGTATGTCTCCTGGGCGATACTTGACGCTGTGTTGTTGACATATATCGAGAATTCACTGTACTTCCTTTATTTCTACTAATTTTTGGTCTCGTTTAACAAAGAGGCGCTTGAAAATTTAATGAACACCGTGACGCAAGAGAAACACCATTTATATGCGCGTAAAACGCCTGTGATCTGGACAGGGCCTTAGTTGTGCCACGCAACATGGCGATTCTCGTGTCTAGTCGTTTACTCGATAAATAAATAGATAAAGAAATAAAAGCAGTAAAGAGTGGACGTACGGGACGTTCGGTCGCGCAGTTTAGATATGTCCGCGCGATAAATAAAATTCCAGGAATTCCTGGACGCGGAAAGGTACACGCGGTGATTTTCGTCACTTTCGTGGGCCCGTCCCGTAGCCACGGTATTCAAATTAGTCGGTTTATAGTTTCGCTTAGGAAGATGGAACGCGTATTCCGGATAATCGACTGGCATTTGTATTCCCGCGGCGCGGCCCGTCCGCGCCACTTCGCGGACATTTTATATTCGTGAAACGTCGCGGATGACGGTCGTGGCACACGTATCGACGCGCTTTATTTTCAGCTTTATTTCCAACAGGGCCCCCGAAGAACCGATCCATTCGTAGCGTTGTTTATAAATCACGCGACCCCGTCCGTTGGCCGCCGCGCGCCGCGCCGTGTCCCTGTATATTTTACAACAGATCCTAAACAACCGTTCCTTTTTTCGCCCGTCTTGGCGACCTTCGCCCGGGCGACCATCACCGGCTACACACGCCGGAGCTTTTAACGATTCCCTTCGGCTCTTGATTGCTAGGCCTGACCACCTTCAAGAACAGCAACTCGGTCGTCGAGCTGGTGATGCTACTTTGTTCCCAAGAATGGCAGAACTCCTTGCAGAAACACGCGGGCCTCGCGTTCATCGAGCTCATTAACGAGGGAAGGTAAGGAGGCTCATTATGATCATCGTTAGAACGACAGAGTTATAGGGCGTGCTGTAAACCGGGGGGAACCCGGCGGAAACATTCCCGTTCCTATCGTAAAATGTTTGCGTTCACGTTGCGCGCAGGTTGCTGTCTCACGCGATGAAGGATCATATAGTCAGAGTGGCCAACGAGGCTGAGTTTATCCTGAATCGGATGCGAGCGGACGACGTGCTGAAGCACGCCGACTTCGAGGTACGTGACGTTTTTCGTTCACAGCGACCGCGGGCCAATTAGTTCGGCTCTCCTCGAGACGTTCGAGCGGGTAATTATCGTGAAAATTTTTCTCTCAGTCACAGTGCGCGCAAACGTTGCTCGACCGACGGGAAGAGGAGCGAATGTGCGATCATCTGATCACCGCAGCTCGTAGGCGGGACAATGTCATTGCCAGCAGGCTCCTCGAGAAGGTTCGGAATATCCTGTCCAACAAACATGGCGCTTGGGGATACATGGATCCAATGGCTGCAAAGTAAGCTATCGTCGACACTGTTCGATCCAATGGGGAATTAACACATTGCGCATTGGGACCTCTGACGAAACAAGGAAATCATATTCTACGTCATTGTTGTCGATATACAGGCTGTTTCACCTAACTCGATTACCTCGAACCTTACCTTCAATTATCTTTTCCGCTTGATGAAAATCTGAAAACATAGATTTGAAAGAACTCAAGAGCCAAGACTCCGTAATTCACGGTAAGGTAGAGTGACTACGTTACCGACAAAATTGGGTGAAAAATGGTATCATGTGACTTTTCGTCCTTATATGGAAATATTTTTCGCTGGGAAAGGGCTCATTCGAAAGAGGAAGGTTCAATCACGAGCTGACGAGATTATGCAGATATTTGGTAATATTAGGGGGATCCATAAGTAATCAATTGTTTTGAAATCTTAAACAAACTTTGTAGTAAATTCTTATTAATCTCCATCATTGTCAAGGACAGTTTGCCATCTTTCCTGCAACTTTTCAATCCCCCTCTTATAGAAATCCAGAGTTCGTCAAGTAAAATATGACTCAAGACATCTTCTACAGAATGTTTTATTTCTTCAGGGTGTTATTATCAAATTCAACTGGTCGTCCATTTCGAGGCCTGTCAGAGAGATCATAATCACCAGCGGCAAACCTTCAGAACCAACGTTGACACTCGTTGACCTTCAATACATTTCCATAAACATCGCAAATTTTCTTTGTTGTTACATTAAATCCCGCATGAAAATGAAAAAGTATGCGATGACGAATATGATCCTCGGAAGGTACGGACGCCGTCATTTTATTACAGGGTTGTAAAAAAAAAGATTATACTTTTTAGAATATTTTGAAGACAGGCTGCTTTACCGAAAACTGTAAAAGGATACGTGTTTCCTCTTCAACGATCGGTCCAGAATTAAAGGCAAAACAAAATCTCTGCAAATAATTGATTACTTATGGGTACCCCTAATATGTAACTACAGTCAGTCCCATAAGTATTCGTACGCTCTTAAAAATCGCATAACTTTGTCAATATTGGACTATACTACTTGAATTTTTTTGGGAAGTTAGAACAATTGGATCACTACATAACGTGAGAAAAATATTTGATTAAAATTGCAATTGGTCGAAATTACAGAGAAAGTACTAAAAGTTGTATTTTGCAACTTTTTTATGCGGGCTTGTATTAAAAATTTGAAAAGTACATTTTGTACATCTGTATCAATTATACATATTCTGAATGGTTCATCTAAATCGGTCAACATTGCACTGAGCTACAAACATTTAACGATGAAAACTTGAAAGTCGCAGAATTTTGGCCTTCTCATGGAATTTCGCCCTTGTGTGATCATTTTCGAACATCTGCAGCTCATTGCAACGTTCACCGATCTTGATGAAATTCTCAGATCATGTACAACTCGCACAGATCTACAAATCGTACTTTCCAAATTTTCAATGTAAGTCCACATAAAAAAGTTGCAAAATACAACTTTCAGTATTTCCTCTGCACTTTCGACCAATCACAATTTTTGTAAAAAATTTCTTTCTCTTTATGTAGTGATCCAATTGCTCTAACTTCTCAAAACAAAAATTCAAGTAGTACAGTCCAATAGTGAAGTATAGTCCAATATTGACAAAGTTATGCGATTTTTAAGAGCGTACAAATACTTATGGTACTGTGGACTGTATATCGGTATTGTATCGGGTTCGGTAGAGCCTCATTAGTGCAATATCGGTATCGAAATCATACCGGCTTGGAGTCCTTGCGCGAGAATGAAAGAACGCGAATGAACACGACACCCTGTGCACCGCAGATTGGCCGAATACTGGAAGCTAGATGCTTGGGAGGATGATGCACGTAGACGCAAGCGTTTCGTGCACAATCCACTAGGCTCGAGCCATCCCGAAGCTACACTGAAAGCGGCCCTGGAGCATGGTGCACCCGAGGATGCGATCCTCCAGGCGCGTGAAGAGTTTCACGCGCATCTCGCAGCCTCGCGTGCACATCAGCAGCAATTGCAGTCGGCGGATCTGATGGACGACAGCGAGCTGTTGTCGGACGACAGGGACCTCGACAATGACTTGACAGGTTGGATATCCTCTGCTACGTTTCGTTTCGTTTCCATTTCATTTCTCTTCCTTTCGCCCCGTTTCGTTTCGAGTTTCGTTTCGTTACCAAGCGTGACCAAGTTGCTAGCATGCCTTGCCGTTCGAACACTGATATACTTAAGCTACAACGAGATCGTGTTCCGTCAGGCCCGGTGAACATCAGCACGAAAGGAAAATTGATCGCGCCAGGTATCGTGGCTCCCGGAATTATCTCCGTCACGTCCACGGAACTTTACTTCGAGGTAGACGAGGACGACCCGGAGTTCAAGAAGATCGACGCCGAGGTGAGTCAGAGATACCTAAAATTTCGAATCCGCGTTCAGCGTGCTGGTGACGTGTCGTGCTGCGTCTTATCCGCCTTTACCGAAGAGAAATGGATGGTAAAAGTGTGCCTCGGTTGAAAACTCGTTTATTTATTTTCCGAGAAGTCCGAAGACCGGTCGTGTCGCTGTACTTGCCTCTGCCTCTTGTTCCGAGTCACACGTTTTCATTAATATATTTTCATGTCCATATCGATATCGATTATTTATGCATTCGCGGCAGTGAAAGAACGAAACGCGTGAAAGAAATGTTATCGCATTATTTGCAATTCCAAGCCATAAAAATGGTATCGTCTAATTGGCTGACACGTGTCACCCGCATGCTCAACCACGTCTATAAAATTAGCCTAAGAATTACAGAACGACGTTCAAGGGAAGCGTTTCAGAAAGTACTGGCTGTATTTGAATTTTCATAAATATGTATCGCGCGGCCCTAAAGATTAGTTGCACAACCGAAAGCTGCACTTTCGAGCGCAGTAGTTTTCAGGAATTGCGAAAGAGAGTTTAGAATTCGAACCGGCCTTTACGCGGCCAGCTGCATTTTCCTGCTCGCATTTATCACGCGTCATACGCAATCTTAATAATTAATCACTGTGTCAGTTCGTCCGCGTTCAGATACCGTCTATTACATGCATTTGGAGCAACTTGTTGCGTTCGCGGAGCTATCTCTTTGAAATATCGTGGCTCTGCAGATAATGTCGCGGTGCGCTCGAATACGGGATCACGCGTAAACAAATTGCCCTCTTGCGAAATAAGTCTGCAAGGGAGACCATAAACAATTTTCGTAAAAACCGCGAACTGCGCTGTCGTTGACACGCGTAATCACGCAACGAAGACCAAACGGCTGCACAATTAAATACAGTAAATTCTCTATACATATGTCGCCGAGGCATGGCCGATAAATGTCGCGGAATTATCCCCACTGAGACCTCCGTCGCCGAGGATCAAAGAATAGTATTTCCTGGACGATATATGTCCCTGGCTAGACCCGTGTTTTGGACATATATCGAGAAAACAGCAGCTTGTTTTGTTAGGCAATCCTTCGGATGAAAGTTTTCTCCATCTTTGTTCGGGCAGATATTTTCAAATTTTCAATATAGGCCCACGTAAGAAATGTCTAAAAAAACCACTTTCAGTATTTTCTCTGCAATCCCGACCGATAGCAATTCTTTCTAAATTTCTTTTTCACGCAAACTAATTCTAACTACCAAAAAAAAAAAAAAAAGAAATTCTTATAGACCGATAGTTAAAAAGTTACCGTCTCTTTAAGAGCGTCCGAAGATCATTTCGGCTGATTGTATTAACGAGCCCGCTTAGCCCGGAATCTGAATAAATGCTGGTCGTAAGACGTGACGAAAGCTTCCACGACAGTGACCCCACGGTACCGGGGCCCGGCTCTCCGAATTGGTTTGGACGTGTCCTTGTCTATCAGCGACCATAATGTGGTCACGTTTCGCGGAGGTGGTCATCCTGAGCGAAAAAGGAAAGAGAGGGTCCGAGATAAGGGACGAGAACCGAGAGAGAACGCCTGGAAGTACCAGAGGCCCGCGATTATCATATATCGGTCGTAGATCTCGCGTTTGTATAACTAGGGAATAAAACAAACAGGGAAGAGCCCCCATGGGGTCGGCCGATCTTCAGGGTCGGCAATTATGAGCCCCCCGCGGGGCCCGGTATCCACCTAACCACTTCTCCGTCTCTCTGTAGCATCGCCTTCCATCGGCTTCGCCACGTACTAACCACACATCGGTGGCATAGGTGAACAGACAGCTCTCCTCAGGAATGCACTCGAACTACCACGGTTTCCCATCTAGTAACTATCGCACGTCTAGGCACAGGCATCCTGTTTATTCGCCGATTCACGATTCACCGGGGGACAGATGAACCGTGAATCGTCATCGCGCGTGAATGCCGCGCCACGTATGCGTGTATGTGGGCAAAGCGATTCGCAAAGATGAGGAAAGTATACGGCGAATCCTTCTACCTGTCCCGTCCTCTTTCCTCCGATACTCATTATCATTCCCGATGCCACCGGAGACAGAGATGTACGCTGTTTTTCGTCGGTTGTCTCGATCCTGGCGACGCAATTGTTGCATTTTATCTCTTTCGTTTCGTGTTCGTTATATGCAGACTTTATTTCGATTTTACCCGACCAGTTCTTCGTGGGACTAAGCGTTGCGTTCGATGAATAAATGCCACGCTTCGTGGAACGAAGATTGTCAGGATTGCGGATCGTATTCAATTTTTCAGATTTGACGTAAAAATACATAAACTGGACCTTTGGAAGAAAAATATTTACGTGCTATTACTGCGGATTTCGCGCACTCGCGACAAGAACGGGTAGATGAGAGTTAAAATAGCAGAAAAGCTAGAAGATTTTTTAAACTATTTACCTATTAGGTTGGCAAGAAAGTAATTTCGGTATTCTTAGGTGAAATAAAATCCAGTTCTTTTATCAAAGCAATGAAGTTTAATATTTTCCATCTTGTTCTATGGTCTTTTGCCAACTTTCTGGTTGCTTCATAATTCCACGCTCATAAAACTTCTGATCCTTTTCGGTGAAAAACATCATCATTAGTGAAAGTTTGACCATTCAAAGAGTTTTGTAAACTTCGGAATAAATGATAATTTGATGGTGCAATGTCAGGGCTATATGGTGGATGTGACATCACTTCCCAGCCAAGCTCCGATAACTTTTCACGTGTTACCAAAGATGTGTGTGGCCTAGCGTTATCATGGTGGAACACGATTCCTTCGCGATTTGCCAATTCTGGCCGTTTTTCCTTGATCGCTATGTCCAGTTTTGTTAGTTGTCGACAATAAACATCTGAATTGATGGTTTGGTTCCTTGGGAGAAGCTCAAAGTACACAATACCTTTGTAATCCCACCAAACTGACAACATGATCTTCTTTTGGTGCAGTTCAGCTTTCGGCGTGGTTTGGGCCGATTCATCACGCTTCGACCATGATCGTTTTCGAGTTGTGTTATTGCAAACAACCCATTTCTCATCACCAGTGATGATCCGCTTCAGAAAAGGGTCGATTTCATTTCGTTTGAGATGCATATCGCATATGTTGATGCGTCGCGTTAAGTGAATTTCTTTCAATTCGTGTGGAACCGAAATATCGAGCTTCTTAACGATTCCGAGACTTTTTAAACGATATTCTATAGTTGTATGCGAGACATTTAACCTGTCTGCAATCTGTCGGACAGTTATATGACGATCCGATTCAATCATGGCTTTCATTTGGTCGTCATCAACTTCAGATGATCGACCAGAACGTTGGTCGTCTTCAAGTGAGAAATTTCCAGAACGGAATTTTTTAAACCAACTCCGGCACGTGCGTTCTGTTAAGCAATCCACACCATAAACTTCACATATATCTTTGTGAGCCTCGGCAGCTTTTTTACCTCTACGGAAATAAAAAAGCAATATGTGCCTATAATGTTCGTTTTTGCACTCCATGTTCAAATTGACACAGAACTAACAATTTTAATCAAAATTACGTGTAATTTGCTTCAAAAGTAACCTAAAAGATGCGGTTATGAAATGTCAGAAAAATAACAAATTCAACGTTAACAGAAGTCAATCAAACAAAACATAAAGCCACCGAAATTACTTTCTTGCCAACCTAATATGTAGGAAGGAATTTACCGTTATTCAGTTTCAATTGCCAACGAAGCTGGAAGATCAGAACTGAGAAAGTTCTACGATACACGAAAAGAAGAAATGTTAGTTCAGTAACAATGAAAGTGTCGAACCGCAGGCTTAACTCGGTGACCTTCGCCGGAGAAACAAAGTGTCGGGTCGTCTATCCAAGCGATAAAACTCCGGTCTTCTAGTTTTCCAAATTGACTCGAAACACGATCGGCCCGATCCAAGAGAAGATCCAGCGATTCCCGGAGCTGTTCACCTGATCTCGGGCCCGGTCCGAAATTCTAGCTCGTAGGATTCCGTCGTGTCCACCTGTCGTCTCCGATTCATCTCGGGTTCGCTGTGAATAGAAGCACGAGCTCATTCGGCCTCTTAATTGGAATCCTTTTTGAACAGAAACGGCGAACACACCTGGGACCGTGTGGCGGGGAAAGGTTGATTGTGAGCTAGCGTAGGAACGGAGAAGCAGCGAGAAAGATGAACGGTGATAAAAAGGGAGAAAAGAGGAAGGAGTATGCGTGGACGGGAGATGCGGCAGAGAAAGAACAAGAGATAGAGAGAGAGAGAGAGAGAGAGAGAGAGAGAGATGCGAGCAAGGGACTAGTCGGTTCACGATCGAGACACGCTCATTAGTCGAGGATGTCCCGAGGGTAGGCGGGAGGCTTCGTCGAATTCGTAGGCGATGGATCACTCGATAGTCGAGCCGAGACTTAAGCGATCGTAATGCGCGGCCGTGGAGGAAGGCTGGGTCGGGAGTGGCCCCAGGCCAGGGACTGCGTCTTCAGGAACATATCGGTGAACTCTCGCTGGCCCCCTCGCATCCCCCTCCCCGCTCCCCTACGCCGGCAACTCCTGATCGCGTCGATTCCTCCCCCCACCCCGGGCCCCGGCCTTTTATAATGGTCCGGGCAAACGTATTTATCGTGATTTATTGTTTACACGGGTCTCCTTTCTCCCGGCTCGCTGCGTCCTCCTTCATCCCTCTGGTCTCTCTTTCAACGGGTTCTGCGCTAGAGATAGAGGATGCACACCGTGCGATTACGTCCGAGGTAAATTATTGATCGTCCACCGGGAACATTAATATCTAAAACAAATAATGGACTGTTACACCCCCGTGGCCCCTCTGACCGTCCGTGTCCCCCACAATCGAACTTCCATTGATGCCTCTTCTTTTCTCTTTTTCGCCTCTCGGACTCTTACTCCGCTTCGCGAGCCTTTCGGCCCTCTATCGCTCGCAAATGCGTTTCACGCTGACATTTAACCGTGGCATCGCAAAGCCACCCGGGAAACATCGTTTTCAAGGTGTATTCATTCGCGTAACCTACCAGCGGGGGACAGTTGTGTCCTTGAACTGTGTGGTGACAAGGGTAGTTTCCTTGAAAAAAAGGAGAAAGGAATAGTAAAAGCTTGACACTGTTACAGAAACTTCATTGACATAATTCAATCATGTTCGCAAGCGGGTTCTTCGCTCCTCCTGAAAAATTTACAGTGATTTCTCTATATATGTCGCCAAGACCTGGACGATACACGACGCAAGACCCGTGTTGTTGACATATATCGGGAATTCACTGTATTTGAATTCTGTCTGAAATGTAATTTCCTAAAATAAAAAAAGGAGAAAATTGATATCTATTGTATGCCTGTATGTTCTTGAATAGCTGTACATTAACAACGCCGAAGTAGAATTTTATTTCTGTTTAAAGGAAATTAATAACGTACATATTTCTCGGACCGTGTTCAGAATCTTCATCACAATGACTCGATATTGTAAGGCAAGGGCTGAAGAAAATTAATAGACGATAAATGATAATACAATAATAAAGACCGGAACGACTTGAGAATACATGTTATCTCGAAAAATGGACACTGCCTACTGGAAGCCTATCAATACGCTTTTTAATCACCGAGCTGTACGTGAAAGAAGCTGAATTATTTTCTTTTAAATAATTTCGGAAGAAGCTGTCACATTATGCCACATTATGTCACAGCTGTTTATGGAATTGTAAATGAAATCGGTGTCGTCGCTTTCAAACGATCCATTAAGGAATTCTCGACCGATGTTTGCTCTGAAAAAGATCATTGGAAAATTGCCGGCAACTGCAGCGTTCAAATGACCATGTGGAAAAATAGATTTAACTAGCTTCCTATTAGGACCTTGAATTAGTTCTCGCTGTTTCTTCAAAAATGGCAGTAGCAGTACCCCGTTCGTGGAATTTCGAATGGTAACACACATGCAAGGCAGTAGTGTATCTAACCTTAAATTTCAGTGTATGGTAGTTCACTTTAGTGTAAACAAAGTAATTTTTTCTTAGTTCTGAAAATGTCTACTTTTGTGCCAAATAAAGTGTATTTGCGGGGAATTTTATTGCACTACTTTATTCAAAAGAAATCTGCAGCTGAAGCACATAGAATTCTTGTTGAGACTTATGGTGACAATGCTTTGTCGGATACGACATGCAGAGACTGGTTTCGACGCTTCAAAAATAATGATTTTGAACTTGAGGATAAAGAACGTTCTGGCGCACCGAAAAAACTTGAAGACGAAAAGTTGGAGGAATTACTCGATCAAGACCGATGTCAGACGCTAGCAGAACTTGGAAAAACATTACAAGTAGATGAGTCAACTGTTTCATAACGTTTAAAAGTTTTAGGTATGATCCAGAAGCAAGGACATTGGGTAAAAGCTTTTATTTTGTAAAAGAAACAGCGAGAACTTATTCAAGGTCCTAATACAATCAGTTGGGGGAAATTATGTTTACATTACATTTCATACGTTTACATTACGTTTCGTAGAATACCGTGTCGCCGGTTCGTGGTTCTTTCCGGAAAACAGTTGGGTCGTTTTCTAGAGACGAATTCGCTCGCGCGTGTCCGGGTCGCGCCGGTTGTGCAACAAAATGTTAATTCCGCCTATTAGATTGAGTCGTGCGTCGTTTTCGGAACGCTGCTCGACGAGGTGCGCGGAAAGTGTTTGTTGTTGAAATCGTACGTTTGCGCGCGGTTATTAAGTCGCTTTACCTTGTTCCTACGTTCCTGCTCGAGGCTCGCGTGCTCTCCGTGAGAGGAGCCAGCCCCCGTAATTGCCGTGCTTTCAGACACGCACGATACTCTCGTTACGCAGGTACGCCCGGCATCCGTTCGACTTTGTAAGAAACTTTTTTCTTCCCTCGCTCGGATTCTTCGCCTTTAAATTTCACCCTTTGCGCGCGGCGCTATTTTCATTCTAAAACTAAATTTTTCTTCCGTCTTGGAACGTTCTCGTTTTATTCGTAGGAAACTGATCCGATTTCGACTTCCCTCAATTTTCCGAAACATATAAAAAACAGGCCATAGAGAAATCTATTGAAATAATCAAGAGGCGAGGGCTATTTAAGGGCAAAAATTATTTCCAAAACTTTTTCCGTGCCAGTTCCCTACCCGGGTTCTCCCATAAAAGACTTGAGAGGTGCTTTATTAGTACGGTCAATAGGACGCGGGCGGATCGCTATCATTTAGCCGCTTCGTTGGCGCGCGTGAGCATAATTTCTGACGGTATGTGTAGCCGTGGTCAAAGTGACGAAACTTTAAACCACGTCATATGGCAGTGCGAAAAATACGACGTCCAAAGACTAACATAACATTGACATGTTCATAGCGGAACCCAATATTAAGGCTTGCAGTTACATTCACTTGTACTTTAGAGATTGTGAATTATCTATTTAAATAATAATTACATCTTGTAATATTGTAATACTAGCCTGATAAATTGTAATACCGCATTGTAAAGCGAAATGGGCCCATTTAAGGGTCTAAAGAGCTTCAATAAAAAAAAAAACTGATCCGATTTCCACATATAATATTTAAATGTTCAGTAGTCTATTGGATACAATTTTTGTAATGTAACGAATGTCGTGTAATATGTAATTTCTTCGAGATAATGTCACAACAATTTCTAGCGGTGCTTCAGAGTCGCCAGTCGAGCGATAAGGATTAATCTGATCTCTCCACCTGCGATGTGTTTCGAGAGTCCTCCAATTCCGGTGGTTATTACACTTCATTACCGTTTCGTACTTCTAATTGCAACCTGTCCGTTTCATTTCTTAAAAGGTAGATGCCGGAGAGAGGTTGTCTGAAATGTAGGCATGGGAACAACGTCCGCGGGCCTCTTCTTCTTTATTTCGCGAGACAAATAACGTCGGGGATGAGGCGATCCGTTTAGGAATAGCCAGGAGTCCCATCGACGGGATAAAACTTGCAAAAAGCCTGGAACATGCAAGAAACAGCCTCGAGGTCCTTGAAAGGAGTTGCAGGGGCACGGTAATCGGGCAAAGCGTGCAACCGAAAACGAGCCGAGAGGCGGACGAAACTGAATCGAAGACGAACGGCGTAAGTCGGACAGCATGCTCGGTCGGTAACGTATAAATTATGCGGAAACTATTAAAAAGTACGCGACAAGAGTCCAGAGAGGACAAGCGAGCAAATTCGAAGAAACGCGAAGAGAACGATGCTCGCCGAAGTCCTCCGTGCAATCGTGCGAACGAGAACAGGAACAGGGACCAATCCTCGTTCGGTTTCGCGACGGAGCCTCCTCCGTACGGGAAAGTCCCGATCGCGCGGGGAACGGTCCCAGGCGTGGCATGGCGTCGCCCGTATTAAAATTCACCGGTTAAAATATGCGGAAAAGAACGCCTGTTCGAATACAAATTATTCTATTTCGGAGACGAGCGTCTCGCTGGCCTGATACATACCTGTAACGGGGCCGGCCGATCTCGGTGGACGTTGTTCCCGAGAAAAAAAGGGGGTGGATCTCGCGTCGGGGACATTAAACTCCGCGGTGCCGTGTCGCGGCGGGCTTCGCATTTTTATGGAAACTCTGGCTGGCGCCTAAAGCTACCAACCAGCGCTATAGTTATCGGCAGACGCACGCTGCGGGTATCCCCACGGGATACTGAGGGGCCGCATCAGCCACGGGAGGACGATAGAGAAAGAGGGAAACGCACAGACCCACCGGACAGGTGGTCCGTGTGCCGGTACACTCTCGTGCATACTCATTCGCAAGCGAGATGCCATTAACGGGAGTACAATATCGCGAAAAATCGAGGAACATCCGATCGTTTATCAGCCGGCTCGCGACGAGACGCCATATATCATGTCGCGGATGAGATTTTCGATTTATGGATAGAGAATGCTGCTGGCTACCCGGCTGCAATCACCGTAATAGGAAAACGCGATGCGCCCTTCGACGTGACTGTCTATTTCTCTCCTCCCATGATTACTCTCTTCGATTCCATCAAATTCCAGTGCAGCGGCTCTATATTAACTGTTACGGGTACCCGTGAGTAATCAATTATTTGCAGAGAATTTGTTTTGCCTTTAATTCTGTACCGATCGTTCAAGAGGAAACACGTGTTTTCTTTTAGGTAAAGCAGCCTGCGTTCAAAATATTCGAAAAAGTATAATTTTCTTTTCGACAGATTTTTCGAAAAGCATTTGCGCCCAGTTTTCTACGATTTTCCACGATGCCTGGAAAAATCATACTTTCTTTCTTCCTTTCTTTCTCTCTCTCTCTCGCTCGCTCTCTCTCATAAATCCGCTATCATAAAGGGTCGACAGATTTTTCGAAAAGCATTTGCGCCCTAATTTTCTTTTACAACCCTGTAATAAAATGACGGCGTCCGTACCTTCCGGGGATCATATTCGTCATCGCATACTTTTTCATTTTCATGCGGGATTTAATGTAACAACAAAGAAAATCGGCGAACGTTGCAATGAGCTGCCAAAATTCTGTGACATTCGCCCTTAAATTTCCATCGTTAAATGTTTGTAGCTCAGTGCAACGTTGGCCGATTTAGATGAACTATTCAGAATATGTATAATTGATACAGATGTACAAAATGTACTTTTTAAATTTTTAATACAAGCCCGCATAAAAAAGTTGCAAAATAGAACTTTTAGTACTTTCTCTGTAATTTCGACCAATTGCAATTTTAGTCAAATATTTTTCTCACGTTATGTAGTGATCCAATTGTTCTAACTTCCCAAAAAAATTGAAGTAGTATAGTCCAATATTGACAAAGTTATGCGATTTTTAAGAGCGTACGAATACTTATGGGACTGTAGTTACATATTAGGTGTACCCATAAGTAATCAATTATTTGCAGAGAATTTGTTTTGCCTTTAATTCTGGACCGATCGTTGAAGAGGAAACACGTATCCTTTTACAGTTTTCGGTAAAGCAGCCTGTCTTCAAAATATTCTAAAAAGTATAATCTTTTTTTTTACAACCCTGTAATAAAATGACGGCGTCCGTACCTTTCGAGGATCATATTCGTCACCGCATACTTTTCCGTTTTCATGCGGGATTTAATGTAACAGCAAAGAAAATTTGCGATGTTTATGGAGATGTATTGAAGGTCAACAAGTGTCAACGTTGGTTCAGAAGGTTTGCCGCTGGTGATTATGATCTCTCTGACTGGCCTCGAAATGGACGACCAGTTGAATTTGATAATAACACCCTAAAGAATTTTGCTTGACGAACCCCGGATTTCTATAAGAGGGGGATTGAAAATTTGCAGGAAAGATGGCAAGCTGTCCTTGATAATGATGGAGATTATATAATAAATTAAGAAATAAAAACTTGAATTTAGTACAGAGTTTGTTTTAGATTTCAAAATAATTGATTACTTATGGGCCACTATTATCACATCAAAAGATGTAAGGAGGCACCTTGAGTCATATTTTGCATGACGAACCATGTATTTCTATAAGAGGGGGATTGAAAATTTGCAGGAAAGATGGCAAACTGTCCTTGACAATGATGGAGATATAATAAATTAACACTAAACCTACCAAGCAAAAACCATATAAAAGTGAAACGTCTTGTGGAAGAGAGAAGATCGAATTTAGTTAAACTTTCTACGATTTTTATTATAATTTGTGCTTAAATAAAGAAGTCAATTCAGTAATTTTCTAAGAAAACGATTTTATAATTTCAATAATTGTGAAATAGAAAACCGGTCATTTTGACCGTGGTAGGTTTAGTGTTAAGAAATAAAAACTTGGACTACAAAGTTTGTTTTAGATTTCAAAATAATTGATTACTTATGGGTCCCCCTAATATTTACAATTTATTGAAACTATTCAGAGAAGAACTAACTTTTTATCTAGCACCTGTTCCTCAGAATTGGCGCGGACAATTTTTATATTACGTAAAAATCTGAGGTCTTTAGCACAGAGGTCATTCACAGTTTTTAGCACAGAGAAAATTTATTCAATTCTTCAGGGATTCGTAGTACATTTCGCATTAATTACGAGTTACGAATAAATGTCAATTCAATATTCTTGCTCTTTTAATAATGTAATATAGTTAGAGTAGAATTCCTAATAATCGATATACCGTGGATTTCTTTTTACCAAATAAAAATTGTCTTCTACAGTGAATTCTTGATATATGTTAACAACACGGGTCCAGGTGACGTATCCTAGCCGTATCATGTTCACACTCCTCAGCGTCCGAGGCCTCTCGAGCTTCGTGGCCCCTCACGGGGTATACCCCGCGGTAGTGGGGATAATTCCGCGACGTTTATCATCCAGGCCTTGGCGACATATACAGAGAAATCACTGCATTTCCTTTCTAAACACTACACCTACCAGCGCCGGTCAAAACGACCGGTTTCAGATGTTTGATTTCACAATTACTGAAATTACAAAGATGTTTTCGTGGGAAATGATTGAACAAACATATGTAGCACAACATGTATTATAATACGAACCGTACAGAAAGCATAACTGCAGTAGGTACAGCTCGGGATAATTCATACGATTAGGAGATTTCATCGAATCCGCGCGGTTTCCTTACCGAGAACTAGGAAACGTCGCGAGCAACGGGTTTCGCAAGCCGAGCACTCTTTCCCGGAGCAAGGTTAATCGTTAATTGAACGCGCGCATTGCAACATTCATCTTTTTCGCGAGCTGGTCGTTACCGGGCGTGGTTTCCTAACCAGTTCCTACGATTATTCATTGATATATGCAAAACACTCGGCCCGCGGAGCTTTTTTTCCAAATTAATAAGGCGGCCGGATATCATATTCATTGACTGGTTAACGGGCTTATCGCGGTTGACAGCTGGCCGTCGGTTGATTAGACCTTCTCGGTAAGGATACCGTCACGCATACAAAGTGCCCCGGCCTCGACTCGAGCAACGATCATTTTCGTTCCCTTTAGCCCGACTCCTCGCGAATGCATCATTCTAGCTCGGAACATTTTCCTCTCGCATTACTCTCATTACTGTCCGGACGATACGTCGGAGATCATTCTCCAGATACACCCGCGGCGTAAGCGATTCATTAACGGGGCGAACACGTGCAATCATCGTAATTATACCTCGTACGAATTCATTGTTTCCGCCTCGGTGTGCGCAGAGCGCGCGCGCGCGGTGCCCCGCGTTCGGGCGCAAGAATAAAAAGAAAGCGCGCGGACGTACGAACGAATGATCGCGGAGGGCGTGCACTTCTAAGGAGACCGAAGAGAAATGGCGGGAAGGCGGGAAAGTAACCGTGAACGAGCACCGATTTAATGTTATGCGATTATGCCCTTCCGCGGCCGATGCATATGCATGATACGCGCCGGTGATATATCGGCGGTGACGTAGCGATAATGCAACTGTAATTATCCGGTGCCGGATACCATCGGCTCAAAAATGCCGCGCGCCGGCTCGTAAACACAGACGTCGAAAACGCAATCGTATTTACACCACCTTCAACTAGTTCCATGGATTACCGGCGACGATAATTGATAGATCCTGTTCGCTCCTCGCGCGCTCGATTGATGGCCGAGCAACTATCTTCGGCGCCAGACCCCGTCGTCGTGTCGTTTTCTTTCTGTTTTTCCTCGCAGTTTTCCGTGACGTCTTCATTTCTTATGGTCGCCGACAGATATCCCGAACAAGTATATCGAAACGTCTGAGACCGGCCATTTTCTTGATCTTCGAAGAAACCAAGCTTGAACAGACCTGTTTCTCGTCCCACATGAATCTCATCTGTTTCCGGAACCTCGGATAGCGTTCGTTCTCTCGTTTTAACGTTAAAAGTAACGTACAGCAAGATTGACTGGTTTTCATCCGCTGATACGTGTAACACGATCAAATTTATGCTCGCAATAATGGGATCACGTTGACGTGGCTGTTACTTCGTGTACCAATCAGTGCCATTTCTTCGTCGATTTTCTGTGAAACAGAACTCGATGAAACCGGTTTTTCTTCCTCCGTGATTATTGCTCTCGAGTCTTCAGAAAGTGTCCATTTTCTCGCTTTAACTTTACAAGTTTACCATTTTAAATAATTGCAAATAGCACATCGATTCTCCTAGATCCTCATATTTTTCCTGTTGCAAATTACGCCTACTAATTTTTGTCGTAAATGTCGTTACCCGAGTGCGCCAAATCGCGCAGTGTAATGGCGCCAAGATTCTACGAACCGTGTAATTTTTTCCCGGCGACGTTCGGTAAAACAATTCGAAAAGTACCATTTTGTCTGTTTATCGGTTTCGCTTGACTCGATCGCGTTTGTTCGATTCGATTTTGACAAACAGCCGGACCGTAACGATGGAGGATCACGTGCACGAAATTTAATCGAGGCTTTCGGACGGAATTCGACGTTATAGTAGCTTATGGCCGGCGGCCAGGCTGCACCGAGAACAGGCAGTTATATAGTTTGGTAAACATCCATCAATTCGTGGGCAGGGCACCGTAAGGCAAAACAGGGTAGGAACCTGAAGAACAGGCAGTCTCGAAGGAAGCGGGCGGATTCATTCTCAACAAGGCAGGGTAATCACTGCTATTAGTGCGGACATTACTCCGGTGGTCCGCCAATCTCCTTAGCACTCCATCATATCGGTACCTTCGGGGCCCTTCTCCGCGTTGTAGAAAATAGGCCGGCGTCCCTCCTTCGCGTGCAACAAGTCTCCCCTTGTTTGCATTCGACCCACTGATGACAGCTACCACTTCGGTCCCAAACTTTCACCGCCTAATCAATTCTAATCGCTATGCAATTTTTCGATACTCTCCTTATCGCACCGCCGTCCTATCGACAATTTTATTCCTACACCTGGCTCGCTTTCGTTTCTCAAACTGGATCGAGTACGCTTTGCATTTGCATCGCTAAATGCTTCCGCGTGTAATCTAATATTGGGTTGTTGAAATGTCCGATTTTTAACAGTAACATTGAACAGACATAAACATTCTCTAAAGAAAATAGACGAAAGTAAGTACCATATTCTGCCAACGAATCACAATTTTCTTGACTGTACTTCGGCAGAAATCGAAGTTTTTCGTTCCTCAGAATTTTCACTCAGAAGACTGTAATCTTCATTTTGCAATCTTATAGCTCGTTCGATCAGCCAATGTATTCTGATCACATAATGCTATCGTCAATGTGTTATATTTACACTTTCATAAGAAGAATATTCCATAATCACATCATTATGTAATTCCATAATCACATAATTATGTCATTGTTCAAAAGTAAACTATTTGAACTAAGCTTGAAGGTAGTTTTAATACTATGATAAACTTGTAGATTCCACTAGTACCTCTCGATCAAAACGTTTCACGAAATTTCCGTTCTAAAATCGGACATTTAACGACCTAATAAAACAAGAATTTGAATAGAATCCAATATGTAAAAATTTCTCTTTCGTCGATTCAGTTAAAAATTTTGATAGAGCGAAATACGGATTGTTCGTTCAGTAGAAATATGTTTCACGACGATGGTCGTTCGTTCGATTAGTATTCAAAGACGTGAACTCGTTCGGACACTCGAAATCCAATAATGACACGGCACAATGACGTAAGTGAGTTGTCCTCGGGCCGCCTCGTTGACATCCTGCGAGCATCCGGTTGCGGTTGATTCGAACAGCGGACGATCCTCCTCTCGTACGATATCCTTCATCGTTCGTTATAGGCGTGACCAACGATCATCCTCGGAAGGAGCGATGATGGATATCATAGGCAACTGTCTCGTGCCACATCAGCGCTGTCAGCAGCTGCAGGTAGGCGGGAAGATTGTGGGTGTACCCTTTCTGTGCAAAGTGGACGCTCGGAGGCGCAGATGTGTTCCGATCTAATGATGCATTTACCTCCTCCTCGTTGTATCTCGTATTATTCTTTAATTTGCTGGCCTCTTATCTGTCACGGGAATCGAGCCTTTGTCCTCCATGCGTTCGTTAACTCGCGTCTCGGAAAATACTTCATCCCCAATCGGGTAACAAATTTATTCAAATGACTCCATTAATACATTCACAAAAACACTTTCTCAATCTTTTCTTCTTTTCAAAACACGAATTCTCCAGGAATTCCCGACGTTCGTTCCAAAAACTTTTGCTCCGATGACTTCTAAGCTACAGTCAGTTCTCGCTATATGTCAACAACACGGGACTTGCCAGCGGTAGTGGGGATAATTCCGCGACGTTTATCATCCAGGCCTTGGCGACACATATAGAGGAATCACTGTAGTAGTTTTAAGGCATAAGTTGTTCAATACTTTCTTGCAAAGAAGAGAAAATATCGATAACATTTGCAAACGAGTGTACCCGTTTCCGCAAGTGGCTCTCGCAAGAGAAAACGTTGCGAGTTACCTGCTGGTGTATTCGCACCTTTAGACGAAGTTGGCAAAAAGACAGTAAACGCGGCTCTCGGTGGCGAATTAATCTCGAAATCACGGTGTAGAGTTTCGCGCGGTGCTTGGCGGAGAGTGCACCGTGCAAAAGAAGCTGCGCGGTGCAGGGTGCAGCGAGAGGCCCCGTGGGAACAAAGGAGACAAATTGGCCGTGTCGATTGAATCGGGTCCTCGAGCTGGCAATTTGTGTATCGCGGGCCGCGCTGTCGGTTACCTCGCCGAGACGGGGCTGGTGTGGAAGAATGCTAGTCGGTGAATAGGCGGAGCCCAGCCAGGCTGGATCCGATTCAGAGTGTGACGGATGGCGCCCACCTGTGGATTCATTCACTAATCTGCTCGCTAAGCAAACAGCCCGAACACACCCCATCATTATCGCTGACGGCGTAAGTAGCGCCCGATCTCGTCCTTACCCGATATTTATTATGCCCCCCGTGCCCCACTGATACCCCCCTCATCCCCCGCATCCACCGATACAAGCTTTTCAAAGGGGGCCACCGATCCGAGACTATTTTCGCGTCACCCTCGTTGCAACCATCGATGCTCGATTCGGTTGTCGGGTCCGCGCTGACCCCTTGATTATCCTGCAAGCTGGTACCACCATCGCGTATCGCCGGTTGCGTGCGCCATATGGGTCTTCGGCCGATCCCTGTAAACTGGATCTTCAACTTCGCAACACGGCAATTTGTATTTTCTACTCTTCTCGAAGCTGAAATAATCCTTAGCCCCCTGAGAGACCCGACAAACGAAGAATAGACAATTTTTTTATCAAAGCAATGAACTTTAATGAATAAAATATTTTCCACCTTGTTCTATGATCTTTTGCCATCTTTCTGGTAGCTTCATAATTCCGCGCTCATAAAACTTCTGATCCTTCTCGGTGAAAAACTGATCCAAGTGCGATTTCAGACCATCATCATTAGTGAAAGTTTTACCATTCAAAGAGTTTTGTAAACTTCGGAATAAATGATAATCTGATGGTGCAATGTCAGGGCTGTATGGTGGATGTGACATCACTTCCCAACCAAGCTCCGATAACTTTTCACGTGTTACCAAAGATGTGTGTGGCCCAGCGTTATCATGGCGGAACACGATTCCTTTGCGATTTGCCAATTCTGGCCGTTTTTCTTTGATTGCTATGTCCAGTTTTGATTGTTGTCGACAATAAACATCTGAATTGATGGTTTGGTTCCTTGGGAGAAGCTCAAAATACACAATACCTTTGTAATCCCACCAAACTGACAACATGATCTTCTTTTGGTGCAGTTCAGCTTTCGGCGTGGTTTGGGCTGATTCATCACGCTTGGACCATGATCGTTTTCGAGTGGTGTTATTGCAAACAACCCATTTCTCATCACCGGTGATGATTCGCTTCAGAAAAGGGTCGATTTCATTTCGTTTCAGATGCATATCGCATATGTTGATGCGTTGGGTTAAGTGAATTTCTTTCAATTCGCGTGGAACCGAAATATCGAGCTTCTTAACGATTCCGAGACTTTTTAAACGATACTCTATAGTTGTATGCGAGACATTTAACCTGTCTGCAATCTGTCGGACAGTTATACGACGATCCGATTCAATAATGGCTTTCATTTGGTCATCATCAACTTCAGATGGTCGACCAGAACGTTGGTCGCCTTCAAGTGAGAAATTTCCAGAACGGAATTTTTTAAACCAATTCTGGCACGTGCGTTCTGTTAAGCAATCCACACCATAAACTTCACATATATCTTTGCGAGCCTCGGCAGCTTTTTTAGCTCTACGGAAATAAAAAAAGCAATATGTGCCTGTAATGTTCGTTTTTGCACTCCATGTTCAAATTGACACAGAACTAACAATTTTAATCAAAATTACGTGTAATTTGCTTCAAAAGTAACCTAAAAGATGCAATTATGAAATGTCAGAAGGAAAACAAACGCAACGTTAACAGAAATCAATCAAACAAAACATAAAGTCATCTATCAGTGAAAACCGAAATTACTTTCTCGCCAACCTAATTCATTGTCGACTCGTAGCTTCTAAAAGATCGTCAACGACAGCACCAATTCTTGAAGCAGCCTTTCGCCAGAGGTCCTGCAGTAGTTGCCGACAGGTGCAAAACTGCGACAGGGCGCGATGATTATCTGAATACGTTGGCGACTTCGAGCTTATTAAAGCTATTCAACATCGATAGATACTTCGAAGGATAAAAGTGTTTCTTAGTTGAAGCGCCCACCGATGATCAAATATGGCGGACATGTGGGTACTTCTGCGGCCGAACAAACATTTGCATTCATTAAACCGGCGAAGAAGAGGTTACAATGAATCGCTGACAGTGCTGCGTAATGCTGTCCTGGCAGATGACCGAGCCGCGGAACACGTTCCGCATGCGAGTATTAGCAGCTCGACGTTATCGGGGGAAAGAATTTCCGGCAATTAACGCCACGTCACCCGGAGGTTAACGAAAAGATCGGGGCAATCACCGTGAAGGAAATCGATTCAGTTTTTACGCGGGGCGCCTAACGAAGGCAATATTGTAACCGGCCTTGCGGTAACCGCTCGCGCGCAATCATTATTTTCGTCAGCATTGCTGAGCCGATGGGAAAACGCATTCCCGCTGCTCGCCGATCGTAACGATGGAAAAACGAGCAGCCGCGCGTCTGCCGGGACGCTACTGAACAACATGGAGAAGAACGCCAGTCGCGGGAGATAAGGGAAAATCTACCTGCGCTCACCTTTCCCGCCATTTCTACCATTAATCACCGTTGCGTGCAGACACGCGGCTGCCCGAGGCGCGTTTCCAGGCATTGCGAAACGGCCACGTGACAACGAATCGATTAATATTAATGAGCGCCCGCGACAACGAACGCGCAAATCATCGCCCGACACCGTTTACGCTTATTTTGTGTATCCTTCCTAAGTGGACATAATCCCGCGAGCATAATTCTCCGATGACATTCCTGTGAAATGGCATCCGTGGAAATCCTGGACGGAGATACCTCTGTGCGGACGGCCTGTGCAGAAGCAATTTAAACCTTGGATCGCTGTTTATGCATACTTTATCGAGATTGTACCGGGTGTGCCAGGTTTCTCCGAAACAGATCAGCGTAGAGGTACAATTAAAAAGGTGATATTGCATATAGTGTGTATTATTTATCTCAAGGTATTAATTGCACAAGTAATGGGAATTTCGGTGAATATTTTTGAAAAGTAAAGTACTATAATCGCGGTCATTGATCTTCTAATAATTTGATGGACTGTAGAAAATGGAGGGAATCACATTTACACAGAAATTTGTACCTATGCTTTTCTACCTGACCTCCCAAAAATATGGAAAAACCACATTTCTCATTGAGTGACCTAACATCTTTATTGCACTTACGTGGAGATGTTCCCTGCGAACGTTGCATAGATTTGTGATAGATCAACTTCATTTTAGTGGTGTATAACAATGACCATTTTGAGGACAAATTCGAGAAAACTGATGCTGTATTAAAAAAAGAAAAGTTATTGTTATAACAAGTACACGAAGGTCCGGTTTCGTTGTGAATCATTCACGAGCCTGCGCGTGCGCATCCTCTTTTTCACTTTTTCTGGTAATAACACCCTGTAGATCAACGAAACACCTGTCTCCCTTTAATTTTATTCGTAATTAAAATTGAATTGCTCCCACCACCCCCGGTATCGAGCATCGAGGTGGTGCTACCTATCACGCGTTCAAATCACCGGAACGGTATTAATTACGCTTCTGATTCTGTTGTGTTAAATACAGAATTTATTAATTTCGTATCGCGAACGCGCGACTATACCCAAAGAGAAAAAAGCAAACGAACTACGATGAAAAATGAACGGTAGTAATCCGTACGAAAGGATATATAAACTTCGGCATGGTTGTATCTCACCTGGTCCCGCATACTACACACCGGTAGATTGATTTTATTTCTCTACCGCAAACTGTTCACCAGGCCCGCGTAGAAACAAATTATGCGACAGGATAATTGCTAGATCGAAACTAATAATAATTAATCTAGGCACCGTTGTGTTTACGATATGTTTGCTCCGTGCCATTAACATTTTCCCCGTGGACGAGTCACTGGTATATCAATGTGTCCAATTTTTCTGCCAATGCTTTTTTGCTTGCAACCAGTCTCGCTCTAATGTAGTCGCAAGCACGCGATTTATGTAATCGTTAAATTATTAAAGTACTCGAAAACAGCTAACAGCTTGATATACGTATCGACTTCGAAACAATTAGACTGCGGGATTTATGTGTTTATTATTCGATCAAATACAAAATGGTAAAGACATTTAAGGATGTCGTTATCGGCTTGTGACAATTGTTAAAAGAGGAACTACACCTGGCTCCTCCATTTTGCGACATCAAACGATAAAGATAAATTCGATACCACACATAGCTTTACCTCGTCTCTTCACAATGGCGACTGTGAGGCGCCACTAAAAACTGCAGTATCATTACTCAGAATATTGTTTACATTATCAAATTTGTATGTACTCAATAAATTACTAAACGTTTCAGTACGAGTGAATTGCACCATTCAGTATGTACATGCAAAAATATTAATGTGGAAGGGAAATCTTCTAGGTCGGAAGAAATGTTAAAATGGCGTCGAGTGCGAAGGGTTAAATTCGTGTTTTGCAGGTGGCCTTAAAAAAGAAAGGAGAACCGTGTTATTTTTTATTGCCGCGGTCCTTTCCACGAACGATAATTCAGTTATCTACGGTTAAGTGAACAACCGGCGAACAGCGTCGCGTCGTTGTCCTGGAGGTATCCTCGGGTCGGCTGCCATCTATCATACGTGTCGAGAACGACGAAAATCGGCGTTGTCCGGGCGGTTCGGACGGTCGCCGAAATTCTGACGAGAATTAACGAGCGTGCGGCGTCGTCGATGCCGGGGCTCGGTCGAAATTCTAGAGACACGAATAAAATAACAATTACACGGGCAGGCGCGCACTGTTCCTCGTTTCGAGGTGAATTTTATTGTCGCATTAATCATAGGGGGCCCGATAATGTTGCCGGTGGGCGCGTCAGCTGTCCCGCGCGATTTTCATTCGCCGCGTCGGGACGCTCCTAAGGACGCAAGAAACGCGAAGTCAGTCGGGAGGTGGGGGGGAAAAGAAAAGAAATGAAAGAAAGAAAAGACACTGGCAGAACCGAGGAAGCCCAGGTATCGGAGACGGCGTAGATGGGACGCGCGGATAGGCAGGAAACGGGAATGTTACTGACCCGGGGGAAACGGGCTGGTAGTTAAAACTGTACGTATCCCATAATTTAGCGATTATTTTGACAAGGGTATGATCTCTTGACAGGTTGTTGGCCTTACGGCTACGGACTGAAATATAGCTATTTAAATGGGCACTTAGAGGTCCTGTAATGAATACATACTTTTCGCTGCCTGGCCATCGGGAATGCGACCGGTACGCGCGATTTAAGGTCATCCGGTGAACTTTTAGGTCGCCTCCGCGTCAACCTAGGAGTCCATTTCATAGTGAAACTCACGCGAGTCGCTCCCGATTCTGATCCCCGTGAGCGAACACACCGTTGCTCACCGCGATCGTGTCACTTGGGAGTGACTCTCAACCAACATTGTATAGTAATTCTACTACGCCGTAACTGAATTACATGATTCAAAACTTTCAATTAATTCGATTACTGATTAGTGTAATCGGATGTGTAATTGAAATACAGCCGTGGTTGTACTAATTCAATTGCACAATTGAATTACATTGTATTTCAATTATATGGTAATTCAACTACGTCGCAATTGAATTACATGATTCAAAACTTTCAATTAATTCGATTACTAATTAGTTTAATCGGATGTGTAACTGAAATACAATGTAATTGAAATACAGGCAGAGTTGTACTAATTCAATTGCACAATTGAATTACATTGTATGTATTTCAATTATATGGTAATTCAACTACGTCGCAACTGAATTACATAATTCAAAACTTTCAATTAATTCGATTGCTAATTATTTTAATCGGATGTGTAACTGAAATACAGCCAGAGTTGTACTAATTCAACTGCACAATTCAATTACATTGTATTTCAATTATATGGTAATTCAACTACGTCGCAACTGAATTACATAATTCAAAACTTTCAATTAATTCGATTGCTAATTATTTTAATCGGATGTGTAACTGAAATACAGCCAGAGTTGTACTAATTCAACTGCACAATTCAATTACATTGTATTTCAATTATATGGTAATTCAACTACGTCGCAACTGAATTACATAATTCAAAACTTTCAATTAATTCGATTACTAATTATTTTAATCGGATGTGTAACTGAAATACAGCCAGAGTTGTACTAATTCAACTGCACAATTGAATTACATTGTATTTCAATTATATGGTAATTCAACTACGTCGCAATTGAATTACACGATTCAAAACTTTCAATTAATTCGATTACTGATTAGTTTAATCGGATGTGTAATTGAAATACAATGTAATTGAAATACAGCCAGAGTTGTACTAATTCAATTGCACAATTGAATTACATTGTATTTCAATTATATGGTAATTCAACTGCGTCGAAACTGAATTACATAATTCAAAACTTTCAATTAATTCGATTACTAATTAGTTTGATCGGGTGTGTAACTGAAATACAATGTAATGGAAATACAGCCAGAGTTGTACTAATTCAATTGCACAATTGAATTACATTGTATTTCAATTATATGGTAATTCAACTACGTCGTAATTGAATTACATAATTAAAAACTTTCAATTAATTCGATTACTAATTACTTTAATCGGATGTGTAATTGAAACACAGTATAATTCAAATACAGCTCTCCAAATGATGTATAGCCTAGAACTTTGAAGAATTTGCTGGTCCTTGATCGTAATACGTCAAAGTGGTCCTATTATTGGTTAGTGGTAAGCTAAAAGCGTTCCTTTTTTCTGTTTTTTGTTACTAGATAATGTATTTCATTTTACTTGCATATAACATTAATGTTTATGATTATGTAATATTAAGGAGAAACAGAGGAAGTTTTTATTGACCTTTTGACTGGCACACTGGTATAAACAACATGTTGAGCTTCGGCAATGTTTACGCCAATCATGTATACTCAATTAGCGTGCTTCTGCGGCATTACAGGAAACTCCAAAATGGCCGAAGCGGCGAGGAAAATATAAGAGGTGCTGGATTTGAGCAAAAAGAAAGCCGCTTATGACTCGCTCCAGTAATAGTCAATGTTTTTTATATTCTATATTATTTATAGGTATAAATATATTATAGATAGGTATAAATATATATTCTGTATAGATAGGTATAGTATATTCTTATAAGCTGGTATAGTATATAGGTATAGTATATTCTATATTATCTATATTATACTATTTTATACTCTATATTTCTGTGGGAACATAATGTCGATAAAAACTGACATCGGTGAAAACAAAATATCGATATCGTATACTTATTGGGAAACTACAGTGATTTCTCTGTATATGTCGCCAAGGCCAGGGTCACGAAGCTCGTGTAAACATAACGCGGGTATGTCTCCTGGACGATACACGACGCTGGCGAGACCCGTGTTGTTGACATAGATCGAGAATTCATTGTAGTGCCTACGTAAGCATTGTCGAGGAGGTCACTGCTGGTCGAACCGAATTACGACGTATAAATGGACGTGAGAAACGAAGATCAGTGTTTGTGCGATTACATGAATGATGCAATGATAGAGGACAGTTCGTTGTTCTGAAAAACAGTCGTTTATAATGCCTAGTGACATTCATACCTCTACCTACCGAGGGAAACGACTGAAATTGTGTAACCTCGGTTGCTCGAATAATTATAAGCAATGTCGTAGGTGTTCTGAGAACGGCTGGCTGTTATCTCTCTCCTTGAGTGCATCGGTGACGAGACCGAGAAATATTTTTGAGTGGGAATAAAGTAGAAAGGTTCGAGCAGTTCCAAGAAATAGTGGGCCTACCTTCGCAAATATTAAGCCGTCAAATTAGTTAAGAAAATGTTTTCAAACCTGTACCGTCACCGAAAACTTTCCACGATGTTCGATAACATTGCAGTCGTCGGACTTGGTAGTTTCAGCTTATATTTTTACACCTGAAATTTACATCACTCTGTAACTACACAAGACAGTAGCAATCTGGAGCAATCTCTGTTATTTATCATTAAGAACGCGTACAAATTTCTTAAACGTAAATTCCGGCCAGGCGTACTTATATAACGCGTTTTCTGCAATTTCGAACCGAAGACACTGTCGCTGTCAATGTTTCAGTGTCTCTCCGTTTCAGTTCAATGTGTACCGAAATGGGACACCCTGTACATGCTTTCTTTGAAGCATATTTTCCCAAGAAAAAGTCCGCAATTACGCTCGTGGCCGGCGGCGCGGCGGCCACGCTCCGAAAGAAACATAGTGATACACGTCTGGTAATGACGGGTTCGTTCAAGACCTTCGTGACAGGCAAAACCGATCGAAGTAACGTTGCTTGATTACCGTAAATCAGGGTACACGGAACGTTGTCGCGTCGCTTCGCGGGCGGGGCCGGTGGTCGTCGGAAGCTGTATAATTTCGAGGTCTCGCCGTTCCGAGCCATTTGTTCTGCACTTTGTAATTTGAGAACGGCACCAGTGCCGTTCGGGAGGGAGATGGAACAAATTTTATAAAATATCCGTGTCGCGCTTGCCTCGCGATTAAACGAGGCCCGATTTATCGTGAACGCGGGAGTGGGAGACGCCGGACCGGAAATTATATCCCCCAATTAATTCTCGTTAGGGTCGATCGTTTACAGCAAATGGGACGGAATCTTTATTAACAGCGAGCGTGTCTTCGCCCATTAATATTCGAGCGGCGTGACGCTCTTCGGCGGCTCTCGAGCGGCGGAACAAGCATCGCGAATTGTTTCGAACCGCGGGGCAGAAGAGGGGGAAAGAGATGATCGCGATTTGCGGCGGCGCCGTTTAGTGCAGAACTGTGTAAGCCGGTGGTCGTCGCTGTTTTGTTGGACTTTTCAGAGATGCTCGGTTACACGAGGTAGCCCGCCGGGTCCCGCCGGAACGATTATCCGGTTGTTAGGTGGCCGCTCGAATCGATGGTAGGTGGAGCTCCTTTCAATTTCGCTTTCGACATGGTAGGCCTCGACGAAATCTGTTTACGTTTTCATCGGCCGGAATCCATAATGCATCCACCACCACCGACCATCGATCTTCATTCTATTCTCCGTTTGACCTTCGTTCTAACCTCTGGTTACCAGGCTCTGTTTACAACGCATACATTTTCCCCCCGAAGAAATACAGTAATTTCACTATACAGCGTGTTATCTACAGGATATTATCTTTCAAGGTCATCTGAAAGTCATTGTATCGTAGGTCGTTGAGTTCGTTTCGACGTCGCCTACAATATTATGAAGTTAAAATTGATTTTTTGTTGAAAATCGATTTTTTTGTAAATTTAAAATATTGCAATTTCTTGTCGGTTAAATACTGATTAACTTTGGTAAGAAACATTTTTCTGTCCGACCACCCGAAGGGGCTGAAAAATCGTGGGGACTAATTCGCGCCGCACCCTGTATATGTCGCCAACACCTGGACGATAAACGCGAGGAAATATCCCGCGGGTATACCCTAAGCCTCGGACCCCCATGGTATGGCGATACACGACGCTGGCAAGACCCGTGCCGTTGACATATATCGAGAATGTGCTCGCAGTCTCCGTAAATGACGCGCAGAAAAGGAGTATGGATTCGGATATAGTGGATTCGTTTTGGTTCAGTTCTTCTCGATGATCGTTTTCATGCAATACCGATGATGTGACCGATATAAGTCAGAACCGATATCACTGTGACAGTTATGACATTATTTCGGTTCCATGTAACTGTCCCAATAAGAACCGATACTATAACCTGACCGCGGATTTTTATTGACAATAAAAAATATTTGCATCGATTGCAAGACACGGAGGCGAAATAAAAACTTCTTTCTTCTTTCAATTATTTTATAAAACCAACACGCCGGTACCCTTAAATATTCTTAACGCGTCCACTGCTTTAAATTGTGCTTACCCATTTTTGTCACTAGACTGCGGATTTTATGCGTTTAAGATAAAAATGGGTATTTTAAAACAGTGAAAATATTAGAAAAATTTTTAAATACTGTTACATTATTCTCAACCAATTAAACATATTAACCCTTTCCACTCGAAGCTATTTTAACTCCAAAACGAAACAATTTCTCCGACATGGAATATTTCCCTTCTACATATTTTCTATTTATGTTATACATACGAAAATGGTGGAATTTTTCTCTTTTTTTTTTATTGTACAGTTGTAACCTCCGATGAGAGGTTATTCTGCAGTCTTTATTACATACATAATATTACAATAATAACCTTATACTAATGTGAAGGTAACGTGATAGGTAGATATCAGTTGAAAATGGTGGAATTTACTCGTCGATACCGAAATGTTTAGTAATTTATTAAATACAAACAAATTTAACAACGTAAGAAATATTTTGAATAATGATACAGTAATTTTTAGTGGCGGCTTACAGTCGCCATTCGAGTGCTAAGGGCCAAGAAGGAAAACAGATTTCTATTTCACTGCAGTCTGTTGCAATTCGGGTAGAAAATTTTGATTTTGCATAAAGATCCGCAGTCTGATTATAACAGTTCGGGACAGTTATTTTCAGAATCTCTTCAGTCTCTGGTATATAAGTCATTTGTGTATAACCGGGCAGAAGCCTCTGTAAACCGGCGAGTGGCGAACGAAGAATTTCTAATTACAGTGTTCCCGGCGTTCGTTCGAATGTCTCGCGTTCGAATGATAGATTGGCAAACGAAATTCCGCGATACCGAGTCCCGGACAAGTGAATCCGTGAATAGAAAAATATCAGGCTTCGAAAGAAGGTGCGTGTGCGTGGAGAGGAAGGGGGGATGCCAGCCCGCGGCTGGAGGCGCGACGTTACCTTGAGTTATGGCGCGGGTTAATTATACAAAACATTCAATTATACCTCCCCGAGAACTTACACAGGCCCGCGTGTCCTGTGCGGAGGCCTGGCCACGAAGACGGGTACACGGTCCAGACAGCTGAACGGTCGGCACCGGAGGATGTTGCGGACTCGCAAACATGAAATCAGTCGCGATCTCGGCCGATTCCGTTTGTTTAAAAATCCCGAACGGATTAACATTCTACCAGACGGTACCGGAGATCAAATAAAACAGATGTTGCGCTCGACGATATCTCTCGGCTGAGGGCCGGTTAAGTAATTGAAGGCGTCGATGAAAGAAAGAATTATGGGCAGATTCGTTACACGGCAAATTGGGTGTAACGATTGTAAAGAAGCCCGGTGATTTCGACCCTGGTATCAAATCAATTTCGACGTCTTGAGCAACCGATCCTCTCTGCTAGTCTCCTAAATTTGACTATCGACAACCATGACTCTCTCGTGTGGCCAATAGAATTGAGAAATTTTAGACGTACCTTGCTCTTTTGCGTTTGAACGATTAGTTACCTAGAGAATAGGTTAAAACACTTTCGCTAAATTTCACATTCTCTTTGCGATACTTTCAGCTATTGCAGAAAAATCAGCAGCCTGATGGCAATCTTTCTTTCAGCAACTACTCTATGATGGTGGCAAAGTTTCAGCCTTCGAAAATCTGCGAAGTCGCATGCGATTCTGTCGAGATTAATCTTTCAGTGACCAGAAAGAGGAGCCGCGAGAACCCTGAAGAGGATCCATGTTACTATAAAAATGTTTAACAACCGGAAGCTGAACGGAAACTGCGGAAATCCGAAGAGTCCAAGAAGCTCGGGGCCCGGAAGAGAATTTCGAAAGCCGGAAACGCGTAGTATCGCGTCGAATAATGAGAAATACTTTGACGAACTATGTCAAACGAGGATCGATTCGTGGTTGCTCTTTCCTAGGGGGCCAGGCAGCGTTGTCTCTCGGCGTCGCGTCGCTCTGTCCAAATCGGTAGCCACGGCAACAACGACCAAACTCACCGGCAACCACTTGTCCGTGTTCTTTCGGTCCGTGTGTAAAACGAAAGTTCAAGGTCAGGGGATAAATCAATCGGTTCGAGCGACTGTGGAACCGGTTGAATCGCGTTCCTCGCGCACAGTGATACCTACCCGCGGCACGATTAATAACCCGGGTAATTAATGACCGATCGTGAGACCATTCGAGAATGAAAGCTCACGTGATCGTTGCTCGGCTCGCGCGCCCCGATCGATGGACGCGGCGAGGATCGATCGGCTCCAGCGACATGATCGATACAGAAGAATCGGCTCGGGGAGGGACGCGAGCCCGGGGACCGGGGGGTGTTCCATCGATCGTCGAATCGGCGATCCACCGACGCCGGGATATCGTAAAAAGATGCTCGAAGTAATCGGCATTAATCACGCCGATATTTCCCGGATCGTAACGCGTGTCCTCTCGCCGGACGGTATATCAAGGCGCACGAAACGACGGATCACGATAAAGGAAAAAAATCAAGTTTCCGTAATTCGATCGTTATGTAACGAGAATATCGATAAAAACGTTTCGAAACGTCGAGAGGAAGGGTCGACCTCAAGCGGTGATAGTCCCAGAGATAGTCCGATGCACGTTCAGCCTCGGCATTATGGTTGCGGCGTCTGAGACCGCGGGGGGCGCCGGCGCCGGCGCGTAAAATCTCTGCCTTATGAGTCCCCTCTCGGCCCCCCACCACCTGTCCCACCTTATACATATACCCGGGGCCCCACGCCGTTCGCCTCGGAATCTCCACCACCTCCGCTCTTTCTCTCTCTCTCTCTCTCTCTCTCTCTCTCTCTCTCTCTCTCTCTCTCTCTCTCTCTCCCTCTCTCCTTTTTCCTTTCTCTTTTCCTCTTTCTCCGTCCCCCTCTTTCTCTATCTCTCTTTTGCCGGTATCGTTCGGCCCGGTCCACTGGAAGACATCCTCGGCTCCTCCACGGCCTTTTGTTTTAAGGCATCCCAAGGATCCCTCGGACGTGATAAATGGTACCCTTCCCGGCAGGGCCGATCGCTAACTTCACGTGCGACTATGCGGTGACACACTAGCCGCGCGACTATTCGCCTCGGAACAGAGTTCAACCGGTCAACCGAGATCAATCTTCCGCATGACAATAGGTCCCCGGTTTTACGGGCCTGTTCGCTCCGAGCCCGAATCGACCGAGACCCCTGTTTGCGTTCGTGTCGTTCGACTTCGATTCTCGAACTGGCTGGTTCGGTGAAAAATCTCGAAAGATTTATAGATTTATCGGTAATAAGTCGTCATAGACGTTTAAAAAATGCAGCTAAGTCTTGCAGAATTTTCTACAGTGTAATTCGCGTAATTTCTGCCAAAAATTACGGAGCAGTTTCGAGGAGTACTTTTTAAAACCGTAATTAACACTAGTACTACCGAGAAATAAATGCGACTGACGTACATCGCTTTCTAACAGTGACAAGACTGTGCCCATTCAGACTACACACAACTTTTATCGTAATATGTGCTTCGATGAAGAGGTCATTAAAAAGTTTCCGATGAAAACATTGTTACAATTTCGGTAATTGTAACAGAAAAAATTAGGAAGCAGTCGTTTCGACTGGTCCGGTAGTTCTAGTGTTAAAGTTATCGGTCGTGTTCTATTCAAAATTCGATTTTGCCGTGTTAAATACCAAGATGAAAGTTGGTTTTCCGATTTTTGCGAATGTTCGAATGCACAGCGCGTCGCTGCTTGTTCCGTGCGAAAACAATGGACGCACGGCGCGAGACGTCCCCGGGACGAGCAATATCAATGCAAACCGGACGGCGCCGATTCCCCCGAATCCTCGCCGGGACTTTAGCGCGCGTTACCGGTGTAATATACAGCTTATTGTATATCACCGTACGGTCGCGGTGTCCGGACGTTTACGAGCGTAGCTGAAGGCGCCTTTTGTAGGACAGCGACGGTACAATGTCAGGTGTCTCTCCCGAGGTTCACGTGGGCACACGGTTCCGTGCCGTTTCACGATGCTGCGATCCTCCACCTACTTCATGGTACCCGCCACCCACCGTCGTCGTCCGCGTATCACCACCAGCCGCCCACGCAACAAATCAAGCAGATCTTTTAATTGCCTGGCATCTTTACGACTCCTATAAAACAATGAATAGGTAGGCACCGGGGGGGGGGGGACGCGCGTCCCCCGGATTCAGACGGCTCGTATCGTCCTGTCGAATGTCGGTATATCATGTTTACGGTGTCCTCGGGGTTAAGTTTCCGTTGATTCCCGAGGAGATCCTCGACCCTCGAACGACAAACGCGCGACGGGAAGTGTCGGAGAAGAATTGTTTCTCTTCGCAACAATTTTACAATTCCTCAAACCCCTTGCACTACGATTCCTCTTGCGGTTTCAGTGATTAGAAGTTTTTCGTGATTCGCAATTTCCTGAAAAGAGGTGAAAATTTATGAATACAGCAGAATAGCATTTTATTTCGATTTAAAGGAAATTAACCCTTTGCACTCGAGCGGCGACTCTGAAGCACCACTAGAAATTATTGTGGTATTATTTCGAAGAAGTTACGAGAAATTTTACAAAATGTTTGTTACATTAGAAAATTTGTATTTAACAGATTACTAAACATTGAAACATTATACGTGGAAATCGGATCAGTTTCGTACGAATAAAATGAAAATATTCTAAGACGGAAGAGAAATTTAGTTTTAGAACGAAAATAGCGCCGAGTGCAAAGGGTTAATAACATACATATGTGAAGAAATGGCATTTCTTTAATTCAAATTTTACCGCGCTTCGCGCGTTGTAGAGCATAGGGACGGATAGAAAGAGATAGAGGAGAGAGATGGAAGACTGCGCGATAGAGCACGTGTTCATGAAGTAAGACAGTTAGAAAAGTGTAAACAAAGAAGTCAGATATAAAATAAACTTTAATTGTCGTTTCGTTGTTTACAGGGAAACAAATTCTAGTTTATTGTGAAAATCCTGTTCAATAGATAATTGTCTTATACATATTTGTTAGACTCTGTTCAGAATCTTCTATGACTAACTCATTAATTTTGGTTTAACAAAGACATTGTCAAAAATACAAGGTCCTTGCAAGGTCAAATGAACGTAGAGTTGCTGATCCAGAATAGACAGACTCGTGATGGAGATGCCTGGCATAATCCGTTAAATATGAATTCCTCTCAGTTATCCGTTCCTTTAAAAATCATTCGGCCAAAATCAAATTCGGCTTGGACATTTTCCGTTCGGTGGGTTGGTCGGGACCCACCTTAGTTTTTCACGTATCGGCTCGAGACTCGATCCAGGCTTAACGATCAGACGATTTCGGGTAAAGCGTACAGTTATGGTTGCGTTCCGATGGCATATGCGCGAGAACCCGAAAAATCGGGTACCTGAATCGGGTACCTGAGTTCTCGAAAATTTCGGGACACTTGAACGCGTTGAGATTTCCGAGAATATTCCTCGAACTTTTCGATCGCGAAAGAAATGCTCGATCTGATCCGATTTTCGGGTTCCCGGATAACCTCGGCGTAAGGTAACCTCCTTAGAAAGCCGAGACGACCGGTCGTTCTCTACGCACCGGATCCAGCTTGTACCTGTTCGGACTCCCGGCGATGTTTCACGGTAATGGCGGTCCGCGGAGATCGGAAACGCGCGTGCAAATCCAGGCGAAAACAGAACCCGCGCCGTGTACGCGTGTAACCGGCCCCGAGAGGTGTACAAGTTTTACGGTGCGCCGTCCGATTGTATCTTTCGGGGCTCGATCGGTCCGCAGAAACGGAACATGGGACTTTCGGCCCGTCGACGGCCCGATTCTGCTGTGTTGCCTCCGAGCCAGAGTCAGATGTTGGAAATAAAAACTCGCGAACCACAATCTATATCGTAGAGCTTGCTTAGAGAGGAAGACGCTTTATAGTGACAGATTAGGGGCCGAGGGTAGTCACGTGACTTTTGCACAGTCAGCAGTTAAGTTCACAGACTTAAGGTCTGCCTTGGTCCTGATCCGACGGGTCTTAAAGCATAAAAATGTTTGGATTCCATTTTTAGCCTACTTCTAACACTTATAGTACAAAATATCTGCATAATCTCGTCAGCTCGCACCTTCGAACCTTCCTCTATCGAATGAGCCCTTTCCCGGCGAGAAATATTCCCATATAAGGGCGAAAAGTTGAGGCGCGTGAAACCATTTTTCTGTCGGTAACCCGGCTACTCTACCTTATCGCGAATCTACCGAGTCTTAGCCCCCAAGAATTTCTTTTTAAATAAAATGAATAAAACACACATAACTGTACTCAGATATTTATTAGAGGTAAATCCATATATGACAGTAATAGAAAAAAATAACAGGAAGCGATATATATATACAGGGTGAGTCACAAAACGTTAGCACCTCAAATATCTTTGTTGTTTCTAAAGATACGTAAAATATGGTAAGGACAAAGTTGAATGGTACAATGGGGCTGACACGATGCAAAAAAAAATTTTGTTTTTATGTCATTTTTTTTGGAGATATCAAGGTCACCTTGACTTTTTTTAAATGGAACCACCCTTTTTTTAAACACCTACAATGATAGTCCCTTTCATTAGGAATTCAGTGACTATAATTAGTTCAAGGTCATTCAAGGTCAAGGACAAAAATTTGTCCTTACCATATTTTACGTATCTTTAGAAACAACAAAGATATTCGAGGTGCTAACGTTTGGTGACTCACCCTGTATATGTGCTCAATAGAGTACAATGGACTTATGAATGGTATTGGATGAAACAGTCTCTTTCAGTACAGAATGTAACCTTACACTTAATGCATGCCCGTCTCACCCTCGTATGACTATCGTTTCTACACTGTACTGAACGGATATCAACAGGGGACTCGCAGTATACCGGACTGCAGAATCAGAATACGTGCGAATATCTCATTTATGGTCGGTAAAAAAGAGATAACCATTAGTAATACAGCTTTCTACATATTTACTGAGTACTTGCAAACGATGGACGAAACATCTAGTCGATCTTAGATGGCGCTAGAGGCAAACAAATATAATCTCGTTGTCCTGTACTCAAGCGAGTACAATGGGCGCTAACGGGTTCAGTCGATATAACTTTGCGAAAACGAACGAGATGGAAGGGGACCTTAAGCGAGTAATAGCGCAACGATAAATTCGAAGAAATAATAAAGTCCAAAGGAATTAGGGCTTGGTAGAGGACTTGAAGAGGCGCAGCGAAAAAATGTCGAACAAGAAGCCAGATACGAAGCAATCTGGGCGCTCTTAGACCACGGTACTGGAATAAAAACATTAGCGAAGCTGGTGCGGGCCGCCTGGTCGGACAGGCGGCCGACGAAAATTAAAAAATGGAGCTTGTCGGGGGCTGTCACCTTCGGGACGAGAGCGAGCATCGTTTCTTCGAGGCTCGTACGGCAGCGTGATCAATCTCCGCGGCGTGCAGCGGCTCGAATCTTTGGCTCGGCACCTATGTTTCTGGCCAGAAACCGACGCAACCAGATCGTATCTGAAGAGAGGAACTCGCGATTACGCCATACGATCGACGAGAACTCGGTCGTAGGTTAGTCATGTCGGAGCGGGACATCGGCTGAGGGACCTCGGAAGGTTGAACAAGATGGAGAGAAAGAAAGAGAGAGAGAGACAGTATCTGTGGGAGATTAAAACAATGCGGCTGGTCAGATAACGCGGGTGTGACAGCTCTCCGTATCCGCAGACCGGAGACTCGGCTACGCGGATGGACCTTAACGAGGTCCTCTAATAAATAACCGGCAAGTTCGAGTTCCCTAGCCCTCCTTCTCCCTCTCGGCGATCCTTCTCTCGTTCCTCGTCGCTCCGCCGAGACTCCTCGTGTTTCAAAAGCCGCACGAGAACGGAGGGCCACGGGGATGGACCTAAACAGGCCCCCAGCACAAAGATGGATGTGCTGCGAGGCGCCGCCGTCACCTGGCAGCCCAGACTTCCATGGTGTACGCTTCGTGCTGGAGCCAGCTTGGACGCGACACCTCGTGCTCCAGTAAAAAACCAACGTCCTGGCTCGCCTATCCCATCGGGCTTTTCGAAGGTGACACCTGGGTTGCCAGTGATAGCTGCAAGAAAATATTTGGCTGTTCGGAAAGTAAAGTTTTTTTCCCAACGTGAGAGAACGTAATTGTATTTTTCGTAACTTCACACATAAGCCAGATTTTCATTATGTATTTTGATATAGCAAGATGATATAGCAAGGCTTGTTTGTGGAAAAGTTTGTTTGATTCTGGGCAGTGGTTTTTGTTTGGTGCCCTATCAAGTATGCGAAGTCGGAAGGAACATTTTCGGCATATTTTAGTTTTTTCTTATCGAAAAGGTAAAAATGCTGTTCAAGCAAGAGAAAAATTATTCGATTTGTTTGGAGATGTATTGATAGAACGCCAGTTCCAAAACTGGTTTGCAAAATTTCGTTCCGGCAATTTTGGTGTTGAAGATGCACCACGTTCTGGAAGGGCAGTTGAAGCTAATAGAAAGAAAATTGGGTAATTGGGTACTTTGATATTGCACCAAAAAGGAAAATATATAATTAAATGAAATATTTATACACTTTAAGAAAGTCGTCTTTCATTTTCACGAAAGAAAAGAAACGAAATCACTTTTCGAACAACCCAATAGAAAACCACGGATCTAACTCGCCTAAAAATTTCTAAATATTTCCTGGGTTAGGTACGATATCACAGATAAAAATTCCTATAAATTGACTATAGTCGCAGTGAAGCAGCATCCCGTGTTGCTACTATGGCTACTATGGAAATTAGGCCCAGTGTAAAATCACTCGTGTAGGACAGGAAGCGTTAAACACATTTTTGCGAGCAATTAGAACAATTGGTTTTCCAAATGATGTGCAAGAACGATTTTGAAAAAATTGCAATTGGAATGAATTACGTGAGAAAATGAAAATGGCACTTTTTGCAACTTTTTTATTCGAGCCTGTAATGAAAATTTAAAATATGCGTTTTGTAGATCCATGTTAGTTATACACATGCTGAGAATTTCATCGAAATTGATTAATATATACACGAACTACAAATAGTTAAAATCAGTTTCTGCTGATCCACAGATTCAACCGATTTCGATGAAATTTTAAGTATGCGTAACACAGATCTACAAATCGCATACTTTAAATTTTCATTACAGACTCAAATAAAAAAGTTGTAAAAAGTGCCATTTCAAAAGTGCCTTTGCAAAATCTAGTAAACTGATTCTTCTAATTGCTCGTAAAAGGTCAGATCGTGTGGTCCAGTTTAAAAAAAGTTACACTGTTTTACTAGTGTACGTTTGCTATTGTACGTCGAGTATAGTCATGATAGTTGGGATCGAATTATAGAATGTGAACCGCTAGATAGTTCCATAGAAGTAAATCCTTACACTGTCAAAATGAATGTTAACCTGCCTTAATTAAGGCTCGAGAAATACGTAGACCGAGGATAGACAGGAAGTAGATAAAAAAACTCTATGCAATAGGATAAGAGAGTTAAACAATCAAGTTGAAAAAATGAGAACACATACGTGCAGATGTAGGACTATCGCATTACTACCTCTTTTGTACCACGTGTGAACAATTGCAGAATTCATCAGATTTTCTTCTTACTTTCGTCACACGCGTTAATTAAGAAAAAAGACTCGAGATTGTCCGATGACGTAAAAGTCTCGTAAGTATAATTATTTTCCTAATAATCCTAGCAAGTACAATTAGTTCACCTCTCAGATAGATATGCATCGCCGCGTCTTGGTGAGAATAACTACGTTAAATAAAGTGAAGTTAATAGAATAATGTATAAAACGAGCATCAAGCCATCCTGGCAATCTGATAATAAAATTTATTAAGACTATAACTGTCGAGCAATAGAAGTGGCTGGTTGCGCGACGCTACAACCATGACAATCTGAATAATTAAAAAACACTCTGTACCGAGTAATTACAATGTTAACACATTAACAGTACAGTTGGTTGACGAAATGGTATGTCCACACTTGAAAATTAATTGAAAATGAATTAAGATTAAAAGTGTGATTTTAAGTCGAAAATCATGAAAAATGGCAATTTATCCACTTTTAAGCGTTTATAACTCGTAAACGAATTAACCAATATCGGTGAAATGTTCAGCGTGGATATAATTTATTCAAGCGAATCAAACACATTTTTTAAATTTTCAACACAGGCTCAGATAAAAAAGCTACAAAAACCAACTTTTACTATTTCTTATGCGATTCCGACCAATTCAAACTGTTTTCAAAAATTTTCTACACCTCGTCTAATAAACTAATCCTTCTATCTTCTCAATAACATTCAAGTCATTTGATCTAATTTTTAAAAAGTTACGTTGCTTCGCACAGTGTAGACTCAGTTCTGCTCGTTACTGTATATCTCGCTTCCTGTTATTTTTTTTCTCTATTACTGTCGTATATGGATTTACTTCTAATAAATATCTAAGTACAGTTATGTGTGTTTGATTAATTTTATTTAAAAAAAAAATCCTTTCGAAGCCACGCTTCGTCTGGAAAAAGATGATCGTTCTAGAGTCGGTTTGCGGCGGTGAATGTGATTTGAATAAGATGTCGAACGGGGCACGGACACCGCGTCAGAGTGCCGGCCGAATGATCTGCGCGCGATTCGAGCCGAGCTTTCTTTACTGCGCCGTTCCGTGTCGCCTATACGGTTTCGTAAGGGCCGTATTGATAAGGAGTCACCTACGTGCCGCCGCGAATTTATCTTACGCATATTTTATTCAAACGAGGCCTTATTCCGCCGGCCGAGTGCCGTAATAAAATAGTTGCAACGTTCGACGGGATTGGAAACGTTCGCGAGACCGTTACGATAAGGATTCCGATAAGGGAACTGCGGCGTTGTTGCATTGATCGCGGGGAAAATGTAAATGCCGTTTGCACAACAGGTGCCGGGTCGCCGACGTCAAGTCAGCACGAGCCTAACCTCCTCCTGCACGCTCCAGACCGATTCCTGATTGCCAATTTTTGGACCTTTTTCACCCGCGACGATACCATGCAAATTTTAATCCTCCCCGATGCGGGAACCACGTGATTCCTTTTTTCTTCGAATAAACGAAAATAAAGGATCGTCTTAAACGACATCATTTGGGAACCGTGGACAACGCGCGAGAGGTTGTAACCGATCAACCGAAAATAGTTGCAAATAGACGCATAAACATTTTCACCGAACTACGGTACTGCCTCGATACATGCCAAAAAGATGCGCGCGATATTTGCGCGACATTTATTCCCACCGCCGCAGGATGTACCTGTTGAAGGACTCGGAAATTATTTTTCTACGGAACTTTTGTCAATATATTTCTAACGTCTGTCTGATTAAAACGATACCAAACATGACATAATTCGCCAACAATATACATACACATAACGTGAATCATCTGACAAATCGATAAAAATTTAATCTTTCGCTGTGGCTAGACAACGGTTCTGTTATCCAAACACGCATTTTCCACTAATTATTGCCGACAATCGAAGTTCTATTTTATCCTGAATTAATGCACTTTATCGTACCGTGTTTGGTGTCATTTCAATCAGAAAAATGCGACGAATGTGTTGGTAGAAGTTTCATTAAAAAATGTTAATCCTACCTGTAGGGCAGGGGTTCTCAACCTTTCGGCAGCCCCTTGAAATATGTGAAAAATGTCATCGAAAGGTAATTTATTCATTGAAAAATAAATTTTCTCTCGCGGGTTAAGAGCCACCGCTGTAGGGTTTGTCTTCGACCACGGTTTGAAACCTTTGCGATGATTTGTTCTCAGCTGCACAGCATGATCTTCTTAAACTTACTGATTGGAGTCACCGAAAGGAGAAGAATTTGTGTTTACAAGAAGACTTTGAAGGTCAAGGTCCAAGAAGATTTCTTGAAACCCTAGGGGGATCATGTGATTTCACTGTTTACGTCAAGTGTCCTACTTTTATGAATTTCTCGTACTCAAGGTCACGCGAAGGTCATATTGTTACAGGTCGTTGGACTTGTCTCGACCTCGGCTATCGTGTAGCGATAATACGAACAAATTTAGTAACGTAAAAAATGAATATTTTGATACAGAAATTTTCAGTGGCGCCTTACAGTAACAAGGGTTTAACCCTGCAGAGCCTCGAACTCGAAGAAACGCGTCAAGTTTTTAGTGGAACGGTAGCTCGAATAATTTTCCCGCCCTCTCGATACGATTCCGGCCCATCCCGACGTTCCAAAAAGACCGCTTTTCCATTCTAGAGAAACTTAAGCCCGGCTCCGGGTCGTAATTTATTTCGTTGGAGGAGCCTACTCGCGCGTATGCGTGCGAGGCGGGGTATCAGGATTCCCGGTTCTTGGCTACCGATAATATACGCACTTCAGGTTCTATTAGGTCGCCGGTAGATCCTCGATACCTGCTTGACTCGGTAACCCAAGGGTTTCACTTATCGTTCGGCCGATCTTCTTCACGCATATTATACTCCGGGGAAAACAGCGCGAGTAAAAAGAAAAGAAAAGAAAAGAAAAGAAAAGGGACAGGGGCACGTCTTCTCCTCTGCTCTCTGTGGCAACTCGTGAGCTCCGCCGCGCGAATAACAGGATCAGGTTACTCTTTTGGAAAAAGGAAAAGGGGGCCCGGAGAGTTGTATTTCTCTCCGAGGATATCCTCTCCTGCCACCGAGCCGCGTCGGCCCGCGTTTGAAAAACATTTTACCAGGAGTTGGGGAAGGGGGGGGGGAAGACGATCCTTTTCCGGCGCGTTGCATTTTTCGAGACGTTTCGCTGTTTGCTGTTCTCCTCCTGCGAAGTTGCCGCCGCACCACTGATCCTGATCCTGCGCACCGTGCGACGATGACGCAATCTTATCGAAAGATCTTCGGTGTCTTCGGAATCGGCAGACACTTCTGATTCTTCGTGTATTACGTCACCGTGGAATCGTTTGGATTCTTCTAGTCGCGGCTGACTCGGACTTCGAGCTCCTTCGAGCACTTGTTCCGAAGGTCCTGTCGTCGCGAGGTAGAACGTGCATCTTGTACGTTCTTCGTCGAATTCGTCGGCAACTTCTGTAAAAATGTTTCGGTGAGAATTTCGGAAAAATGATATCGTCGCATTACGTGGGACACCCTGGAAAATTCTTTTTGACTGGTTTTCGTCACTTTTGATTTTAGTCGGGCGCACTGGAGGAACGCAAATATGGATTAACCGAGGGCGCACTGACGTGTGGGAAGGATTTTCTAAAACCCTTCTGTTTATTGCGATTACATTATTGTGTGTTATAATTAGGTATATGGATATGGCAGTGGATGTGAATGTACAACAACGTAGTCTTACTTTTAAGTATGTTTATAGTAGGAAGGTCCTAGAGAGACTGACTAGGTCAACGCGTGTGTGCTGTTCAGACGCGTGTCAGTATTATGTTTATAATTGTACAGATGTCGTTAGACAGGTATTACATTGATTTCTACCTTATCGATAGCTTACAGTTACAAGTATATATGTGTATATATAACATTGTGAAATATCAACATTCTTAACTGGGAACAAAATATTGTAACGAAAGTCTGAGAATCTTTGTAAATTGTGAACAGATCAAATTAGAATCATATAATTCGTTAATTAATTCATGAAGTGAAGATTAGCTTGCTGGCACAGTAATTGGGACGAGTGCCCTGTTGGACGAGAGTATCGAGTCTATTAACCAGTTAACTGTATCGACCTCTTTGAAAAATGTGTACCTAGTCGTAAAAATGGTATAGCCGTTTCGACGAGTATACTCGTGACAACACAAAGTATTGCCATTTCTTCATGACGAGGGTACTCGTCAGAAACAGGTAACTGGTTAAAATTTGTTTAACCGTGGCAACGGATGAAAATGAATTTGTTCTTCTGGTGGGCCGAAGTCGAAGGTTGGGATCGTGGTATCGCGAGCTGGGTCACGCGTTTATTAAAAACTTGTGTCCCTTCCGAGGGCCACCCCGGCGTCCAGTGGGAAGCATAAATCTTGGCCGGATCGCATGATTGACGTCTATTTAATAGAAACGCAACTACACAAGGATGGTGCGGAATAACATTAACTCGTCCGGGAGTCGAGGGGGCTGGTCCCGCCGCGACGGGTGGCCATTGTACCCCGTGGACCCCTGCGATCCTCGGCCTTTCTCCCATTCTTGTGCCTGCCAGCTCCCTCGTAAAGTCAAACGTTGACACTAGCCGCGGGACACCGGCTCCGTGGCCCCACAAACCTCTCTTTTCCCTTTCTATCCAACTCTTTTCCAAACCACGAACGCGCTTTCTCGTCCGTCGTTATGTTATTATTACCGAGCTCGAGATACCGGCCACAAAAATGGGCGTGGTGTCATCGACCCGTGCCCCGAAATATAGGGAGTGGAAACATTATTTGCCAACGATCACTCGATTAGATGATTCAGAGTTTCGTGTTACTCTGCCCGAGCAACTGCAACCTGACCATTCGGGCTCCTGCTAATCTCCGACCTACGGTGACCTTGTACAGGTCAAACTTGACTTGTAATCGCGGACGTCAACGTGTTATATTTTTTGAGGATATAATATTTGTTTTTTTTTACAGAACGTAGATTTCGTAGCAATTTTAAATAATCGCGTAATCGAGGTTCCACTACGTCGTCAATTAAATAAGCAAAAAGGACCCTGAATGTTATAGGATAGATTTTAATATTTTTGGAGGGAATAATATTTCTTCTTTTTACAGAACGTAGATTTCGTAGCAATTTTAAATAATCGCGCAATCGAGGTTCCACTACGTCATCAATTAATTAAGCAAAAATGACCCTGAATGTTATAGGATAAATTTTAATATTTTTTGGGGGTATAATATTTCTTCTTTTTACAGAACGTAGATTTCGTAGCAATTTTAAATAATTGATTCGCGCCATCCAGGTTCCACTACGTCGTCAATTAAATAAGCAAAGATGACCCTGAATGTTAACATTTTTGTGGGGTATAATATTTCTTATTCTTTACAGGATGTAGATTTCGTAGCAATTTTAAATAATTTATTCGCGCAATCGAAGTTTCACTACATCCTCAATTAAATAAGCAAAAATGACACTGAATGTTACAGGATCAATTTTAATATTTTTGGGGGGTATAATATTTCTTCTTTTTACAGAACGTAGATTTCGTAGCAATTTTAAATAATTGATTCGCGCCATCCAGGTTCCACTACGTCGTCAATTAAATAAGCAAAGATGACCCTGAATGTTAACATTTTTGTGGGGTATAATATTTCTTCTTCTTTACAGGATGTAGATTTCGTAGCAATTTTAAATAATTGATTCGCGTGATCGAGGTTCCACTACGTCGTCAATTAAATAAGCAAAGATGACCCTGAATGTTAATATTTTTGGGGGGTATAATATTTCTTCTTTTTACAGAACGTAGATTTCGTAGCAATTTTAAATAATTGATTCGCGCAATCGAAGTTTCACTACATCCTCAATTAAATAAGCAAAAATGACCCTGAATGTTACAGGATAAATTTTAATATTTTTTGGGGGTATAATATTTCTTCTTTTTACAGAACGTAGATTTCGTAGAAATTTTAAATAATTTATTCTTGCAATCGAGGTTCCACTACGTCGTCAATTAAACAAGCAAAAATGACCCTAAAGGAATATCATCGCACAAATCTCGACTACTTCATTCTTATATGCAATCAACGTTGATAACTAGACCGGGGATCTCCATGCAAAATAAAAATCGTTTGCATTAATTTCAATACATAGAAACCAAATCGGAATTAATTTCTCTCTTTAGTGGTTCTATGGAGCTGTAACCAAATATATCGTTAAATTCTTGTAATCTTTTTATTGTTTGAGATTGCAACCACCGATTTCTGCCGCGAGTGCACAAAATCCGCAGTCGATTAATAACAATTGTCAGTTACGTGGTAATTAATATTACAATCTAGTTAATTTCAGTATTAATGGATTGATATTCAATGGCATTATGAGAATCATTTTTAAGTGATCCCTTTATGCTGGCCATCAGTGACCGTTCATTTGTGTCCGCGTTGATACCGTTCGCTGAATTATGATGGGATGAAGTATACCTTCGATACAATTTTAGTTTTACCGATAAGTTTTACCGAAGAATGTATACGTATATTTCATGGCTACAATTTCGTGCAATCCCGAAAATTCTCGAGAACTCGTCCCGATCCCGAATAAAATTCTCGGCCCGTCCCGACCCGACATTTTCGGGTCCCCCCGCACGCCTCTACTGATTGCGCTGATTTTCTCGATCGTCTTCCTGTTCTCGAACCCACGGGACTCGTGTAGAGCGCGTGGTAACCGGCGCGCGAGGCCGAGCGATCCGCGCCGCGTTCGTTAAATTAAGGAGTTTATGGGCGCATTAGCAAGCTTAACGACCTAATCAGAGCAGCACGGCATCAGAAGTGCCGCGATGGAATTGACGCGATCATCCTGACACGGGCTCCAACGCCTAGGGCTTGAACCTCGCTGCCAACAATATCTTTCATCTTCACCGACCTTCACCGATCTACATTCGAACGCTCGCGATCCTGGAAATCCTTATGTCGGAAACCTGCAACTCGTTCAGAACAGGTCGTCCTATCCAACGTTGTATCTTCCATCAAAGTAAACGATTTTAACAGCAAACCTACCAAGCGTTAACGGTATCTGATAAATATTGGCTCATAAATATGGCAACACTTTTAATGTCCGTAATTTTCAATAGAATAAATGCTTGGACAAGATTCCACTATTTTCCATAAATGAATTTTTCATAGTTTCAATCATTGTAGAATATAAAACCGGTCATTTTGATCGTGCTAGGTGCAGTGTTAATAAGTATACCCGAATTCTCGATATATGTCAACAACACGGGTCGTGACAGCGGCGTGTTATGTTTACTTCGTGGACCTTGACGGGGTACACTCCGCGACGTTTATCGTCCAGACCTTCGCGACATATACAGGGTGGGTCGCCACATTTTGCCATCTAGATTTACGTCATTATTATTACGCACAGCAAACAATGTTTCAGATGAAATTGAATCGTTTTGGGCACATTCTGATGGTACATTTTTTTTTGTAGGTGGACGTGTAAAGGACATATGAAGGTCATTAATGTTTTTTTAAATGGAATCATATATTCTTTATTGAATCGGCTGATGCTCCTTTATATTCATTACCAAAAAGTATTAATCTATTTGTGTAAAAAAATCATTAGTTTAGGAGATATTTCAATTGTAATGTCTCTTTACAGAAAAGGTTCAATGTGGCGACCATTTGCATCAGAACATTTTCTGAATCGAGAAGTTAATGACTCATTAACATTGCGCAGTGTATCTGATGTTATTTTGTTACACTCATTGATGATACGATCCCTCATATTGGCCATTGTAGTCGGAGCCTCAGCGTACACTTTATTTTTTAAATAGCCCCACAAGAAAATTAATGGGGCCACCTATCCAACGATTTGGGAACATTCGATTTAATGTATCCCTTGCAATTCTTGATTAATGAGCAGGGCAACCATCCTGTTGAATCCACATTATTTGTCGTGTATGCAATGGCAAATCATCTAAAAATGTCCATAGAGTATTTGATAAAAAATGTGCATATTTTGGTCCGGTTAATGATCCTTCCATACAGTATGGACCAATAAATCTAAATTTCACAATATGTACGAGAGCAAGAATTATCAACACAGAAAATGGAAATATTTACATTGATAATTCTTGCTCTCCTACTACATTATCACATTGAATTCATAATATTGACCAGAAAGTCGAGATTTCCTAACAAATCAGAATTAAAATATCTCCTAAACTAATGATTTTCTTACACAAATAGATCAATACTTTTTTGCAGAGAATACGAAGGAGCATCAGCCGATGCAATAAAAAATACATGATTCCATTTAAAAAACCATTGATGACCTTCATATGTCCTTATACGTCCACCTACAAAAGTATCATCAGAATGTGCCCCTCTCAAAACCATACGACTTCGTCTGAAACATTGTTTGCTATGCGCAATAATAATGACACGTAAATCTAGATGTCAAAATGTGGCGACCCACCATGTATAGAGAAATCACTGTACCGTGGAAAAAGTTGTTTTATTCACCGTGAGAAAAATCGTGCTGCGTCCCGAGGTGGCCGTTTACCCTTTCGGATCGAGATAGCATGATTCGGGGAAAGTGGTGAGTGACGGGTGTTCGTGGAATAGCGTAACGCGATCTTCCGAGATCGAGCGTGGAAGTTTGACCGGTGACCGGCTCGTGAACCGGGTTGTGGGGGAAGATGCGCGATGGATCAGCCGGCCAAGAAGAGGAACGCGAGGTGGGGAACTCTCGAGGAGAAAGAGAGAGAGAGAGAGAGAGAGAATAAGAAGAGGAGGGAAGGAAACGGGAAAAGAATGGTCAGAGGAGAGAGGCTCGGTTTGCGCTCGGTCGGCGAGATCAAGGTGGCGCCACGCCTCCGGACCGCCTCCTCTAATCATCGGCTCATTACTCATTAGTACTAATGAGCCACGCGCGCCATCTATACCTACCTACGACGATACGAACACCTAGGAGAGAACGAATGCCTGGCACAATGGCCCCCACCGGTCCCTGTACCCCCGTGTGTATATCGTGTACGCCCGGAACGATAACCGACACGCAACCCTATTCACGATCCAGCCGCGAGACAGATCGATAAGCCCGATCTAAAGTATATCGTGAAATGGAACCATTTAACGGAAGGTCGGCTGATGATGATTAACGATCGAGTTAATGGAGAACGTCTCCAACCGCTCGCTGTTGATTATGGTGATTCGGATAGAGCCTCGGTCTCGGTTTTAGTCCTCCATGGGCGCCCGCGCGCAGGTCGTTCCGGTCAGATTGAATATTTAAATGTTGCCTCCGTGTGGTTCGTGTACGTGTGTTTCAGAGGAGAGATAGCGTGCCCGGTGAGTGGTTTTTCAAGTCCACGAATTAGTTTCTTCTCCGCGGTTGATGCTCCGTTTTTATTAATTGCTTCGATACACATTCGAAAACCTCCGCGTAACCTTCTTCGTTTCTCTAAACGCTTATTGAGCCGTGACCTGGCACGGCTCTAGTTGCACAGAATAATAGTTTATACAAAACGGTTTACAGAAAATTATGTAATCTCAATTGTATGTTGGTATCTATGAAAATATTCCCTTACGCATAATGGGGAGCAGCAATTTCAGAATGCATAAAGTAACAATGTGAACCAAGGACTCGGCTCGCTTACAACACGAATGTTTTTCCCGGAAAAATGCTGCTGCTGTTTTACATGTTCGCATTCGTTAAGTACAGTGAATTTCAATAACAAAATGCAACGAACAACTACATGCACGGTAAATATCAATAACATTCGTTCGTTGTTAATCACTTTTAAAATGATCCAATTCGTCGACTTTTTCGTCTGCCCACTTGTCTTCGCTTTCCTTGCATTTTCTTGTTTCGGTGATTAATGATGGCCGATGAATGAAAATAATCGCTATCTGATTATTTTTGTGACAAATTGAGGAAATGGTATAAAATCGATTTTCTTTTCAAACGGGAACCAGAATACCGCTCAAGAGGGAAGAATTATTTAAATAGAAAACTTTTTAATATACCACGTTTTCAAGAGGAACCAAAAGGTATAAAATAATTCTTCCCAGCCACATACGGATTCCTGATACCGTACAGATGGTCCTGAAAATTTGTGACTATAAATTTTTAACAGCTTTAAAAAATACTTGTGTCTCGTTTTCAATCTTACAGGTGTTTTCATTGCTACTAAAAATTCACAGGACTATCTGTATAGAGTGAGGAGAATTATTTAATGCTTTTTAGTCCGTCTTAAAAACGCGGTATATTAAAATCGCTGGAACATAAAATTACAAGAAAAATAAAATCTGATTCTCGGGGTCGGTGAAAGTGGAGCACATCTTCGGAAGATCTCGGGGAAATAGATCCTCGGTGGTGGAAAATCGTAAATCCCCGTGTAACGCGTTCACTGAACTCCGATTCTTCGCGTTTCGTCACGGCGACGCACGACGCACGACGCCGAGCGACGTCGAAGGGGATGATTCTTGATCCGGTGGACGCAGCATCATCCCCCATGGCTTTCCCATAACACCAGCCACGAGATCGTGCCCAGCGAAGCGACCACGTGTGACGAACGTTCGCGCAGAACTGCGTCTCGTTACATCCGTCATAGTCGTCGGTCCGTAAAATTGGCGCCACCTGCCACCCTCCCGAAATCCGGGCCCCCGTCGCTGCCAGTGCAGATTCTGAATCATCCCGTGTCGCCCCGCAGCATTTAATGCATTTATAATACCGTATTTAATGACCCTTGGCCCATCGACTCGCCCGGAATTCATTACAAGTTGAACATTCGAAAACGAACACGAACACGGCGAAACGCATTTCACCTGATGCGTTCATCCGACAACGATCAGGCGAATAACGCGTTATCGCGACTTCGAATTGCACGGTATGCTAATGCGCGAACGATTCGCCGCCATCTTAAACGCGTCGGACACTGGAATTCTTTTTGGCATTCCTCGGCGAATATGTATCACTGTTCCGCTTTTTCGTATGCTAATTGCAATGATTACCGGTAACCGATAGTTCGGGCAACGAGTACGCAATGGAAATTCGTCTTGAACATTTCATCACCTGCCTGTTGGTCATTTTAAATGTACCAGTTTAACCCTTTGTTTACTGACGGGACTATGAGTGCTGGGATGCTAGGGTGGATTCTAGAAGTAAAATTAATTAATTAACACGTTGACTGCCATGTCACCCATATGTGGGTGACGGAATTATTCGTACAGGTTTTCAAATGAATTTTTACGTTAATATGTTCGTTGTACCAAATTTGATTAGGATCTGTGAAAGACAAACTTCGAGGACTACGCAATGTCAGACATTTAATTTCTTTCAATTTTTATTTCATTAAATAACTTACTTTGATTTTATGAAGTTTTTTGAGGTTTCTAGTCAAAGTGTTAATTAAAGTAGAATTTGATAGTTATGTACTTCATGAGGCCATATTACAAAATTATATTGTATTTCATGGTTGGTACTTCGAAGTCCCGAATTATTTTCCGTGGAATTAGTGACCTTGCCGATGACCAGACTGCGGATGTTTATTTCCAATTTTTGTAGAGAAATTTTTCAGAAAATGGAATGAAATAAAATCCTGTTTTTCGTGGAAACAGTTTCTGTAGATCCAAAACAAATGAAAATCGAGAATTTTATATTACGGCATTTTTTGCAAATTTTCGTAAGCCATAAATGCATAAAGGTCCGCAGTCCAGTGATGACTTACAATGCCACCTGTGCTATAGGGTGTCCACTCGCACCTGAATTAAGTATTTAAAAAAGTTAGCAGTAAAAACTTTTAAGAAATTCAGTAAATAAAGGGTTAAACGATCTCATCGTCTGTCCGAATTTTTACTAGTTTGCAAAGAGAGTTCGGTGGATTTTTAAATCGAATGAATTATTTAAATGACCATTCCGCTCGGCGTAATCGTGAAGATCGAACATTAGAGTCACGTTGCCTAAATTCCGCGCTCACGAGCACCTGAATTGTCATTCGTTTCGCGTGACATCTGACAGTGCATTTAATTAAGAACAAGTTCTCCCTACCGGGAATACGGTACCGAAAATTTTCGCGTATTTTAATTAGCATGTTGACCGTCGTGTCTGATCATCTGGAAATTTATTTTTCTGTCACTTCACCCTCGTTTCGTATTTCCCTCTCGCCGCCGGAGACGCAATTAAGAACAGCCCGTGTATATTCCTTCGTGCGGGAATGACTCAATTAATGCAACCGGGTTCAGGAAGTCATTAGTCCTTTCGGCTTAAAGGAATAAAGAATCATTACATTAGTCGGTTACGCAGGAGGGGAGACGGACCGTTGTCTTTTTTGGGGCGGGGGGGGGTGGGGGTGGGGGTGGACAGGACTCCGTGTACAAAGTGTAATGTGATTGTTTCCGAGCCAACGACCCTGCTGGGGCTGCTGTTTCGCTTCGGTGGTGATGACTTCATCCCCATCTGATCCCGATTTCCTCTCCATTTTTCGAAGCGACGAGTATCGGGTTCTTTCTCGAATGAAATACACGTCGCGACGTAGTCGTCGTCCCCCCCATGCATTCGGAATGATCATTTGAAATCCGAGATACTTTTACGCCCCCCAGAACGAATTCGTGATGTAGGGTATTTCCCAGAGAGATGCGCCAAGTTTGGTCGTCCGTTTATAAAAATTTTATCGAAAATATTTGAAAGTACAGACAGGCATAATTTAATGATTTATTTCAATCTCTTTAATAATATATAAAGTTAAATCAGTAAATCTTTTGTTTTAATATATTAATATGCGGTTTAAAAATGGTTTGAAAAAGTGCATCTCTCCCTAGAGCCTGGGGTCAGGTGCACTCCTGATTCAGAATAAACGCACTCCTTTCGTTTATGCGTTCTTCTCCTTACTTGTATTCTTTTCTCCCTCTACTTTGGATGTGGTTCAATGATAATCTTCTAAACATTCAATAGAATAATAGAATAACATTCAATAGATTCAATAGAATAATTGTTAGAATCTGCTAGCCAGTCGTTTTTGTCGAAAATGAAGCATCACCTCTTTAATTACAGAGCAATAAGTACAAGTTAATTAATTTCAACTAATTAAAGTGTAAGATTGTAAGAAATAGTGTGGCAAAGAACAAGTCTCTGGTTTAATTTGTTGCTTCTTAATTAATTAAGAAAAGGATGCTTCCTTTATTATAAAAACGACTGCCTAGTACATTTACATACATTAATGGTGCTGAATTGAGGAAGAGACGCACCTGTACAAAAACAAGATCCAGTACAAGAAATTTGATCGAAACACGATGAAAAATCGTAAAAGAGAAACCATTGTCACTATTTAAGTCGATAGCGATAGTTAAAACCATACCGAGGTAATAACAGGTAATAACAGGTAAGGAAGGTAATAACATTTGTGCTGACCACTTAAAAAAGGGGATTCACTGCTTCGTATCTGGCAGCGGCATTTGATACACGTTTCACGACAAGCTTCTTCTCTCTCTCTCTCTCGTAATTACAAATTACCAGTTTGCGTTCATTCAAACCTGCGATGCCATTCTTCCGTGACACTTGGAAATGTCAGTGTATAATTTATTGAACGCTCCGTCTTAAACTGACTTACAGTGGCTGATTAACATTGCCGGTTGTATTTATAGTAGACCGTAAACGGTGAACTGCGTCATTTCTTAGAATTAATTAAGCGTGGTGCGAGACTCGCTCTGGGTTCCACTATTTTTGTGACGCGAGAATTAGGCGTCACTTTATAGTGCAATCGAGTGTCACATTTTCCTAACAAATTATGCGTCCGTTGTCTACAACAAGTATGTCTTAAACACTAGAAGCAGAACTGAAGCGAACAATTTGTGAGGATATCGATCAGAGTACGTCAATACAAACTAGTAGGAGATCTGAAGGGAGCATAGATCAATAACTCGATTAATACTTGGAGGTCTCCGAAGTTAATTCGTGATAGTCCCTGACATCGAAAACTGAGATTTAACCCTTAGCACTCGAATGGCGACTGTAAGGCGCTACTAAAAATTGCTGTATCATTATTCAAAATATTTTTTACATTATTAAATTTGTTTGTATTTAATAAATTACTAAACATTTCAATACTCTACGAGTAAATTGCACCATTTTCGTATGTATAGCATGAAAAAATATATATAGAAGGGAAATATTCTAGGTCGAAAGAAATGTTTCCTGTTAGAGTTAAAATGGCTTCGAGTGCAAAGGGTTAAGTCTTGTAAAATGTAATTGTTGAAAGGTTCTACGCTGAACTGAATTGTCCAAGGTCACGATTCGTGGTTCACCCTGTATATAAAAAATTTTCTACGCGAAGAAAAACCCTTTTTGCATAGATTTCGGACCGCCCCATATTCGGGACGCTCCCCAAATTAGGCTACTCATCTCTACTAGACAGGCCCGAATCATAATCTTGCAAACAGCCCATTGTGCTTCCGTTGTAAACCGAAACGGTGATCGAGACTTCCTGTTTACGGGGAAAACAGGACGAACCGCGAAGATTCTGTCCTTCTAGGGACGGGAAGGGCTTCGCAAAGGGAGCGGAAGAAGGAACAGATCTGATCGGAAAGAACAAAGATGGCAGATAGACCCGGTTGCATTGTCCCCGGGGCTGTTTGCGTCCGTTTCTGTTCGTATGCAGGAACGAAACCGACTCTTTGTGCCTGTTGGTGTTTTCGGCGTGCACCGTCGGGCTCCTCTCGCCAACTGCGGCCAGGGGATTACCAGAGAAATCCTTTAATGGTATTGTTGGCATTTGAATAACACGAAATATGATAGGAGATCAGAACTCCGGTCCCCTCCACCCTTTCTTACCTAATCTTTAAGCTAGAACTTCGGGGTCCTAGAGTGTAGAGTTACGGTTCCGTTCCGCGCCGTTGTCCGTCCGGATTAATTGTTGGCGGCTGGTCGATGTGCGTCGAGATACGAGAAATGTCCTTTTTCTCGTGCGTCGCTCCGTTTTCGGTGTCCTTGCCCGACGACAACCTTCATCCTCGAGCGTCGCCCTTTGTGCCCCCCTCCGAAAGGGGTGGAGGATCGTATTTAGTGCAACGGTAACAACAAAGAAAATTTGCGATGTTTACGGTGACGTATTGAAGGTGAACAAGTGTCAACGTTCGCGTCGATTCGTACTCACGAATCCCAGTCAAGTTCAATAAATTTCATTTCATGGTTTTCGATTAGTACTTAAAAGCAATAAACGTTTCAATGATTTTACTTGAAAAGTATTCCTTGTGTACGAACAGTTATCGAACCTCGGAATGAGTACTTACAACTTTCGGAAAGATACTTATAAGTACTTCGATGCTGGAAGGAATCGAATCTTTCACAAGTAGTACTCGAATCTTGGAAATCAGAACTGCATAGTAAGTTTTAAGTACTTTCTTGATTAAATTCGTAACTATTCAAGAATAATATTTCATTTACAATACTGGGTTTTATCCTATTTCTTTTTTTATCGATGATATTTCCTGCTTTTGGAAAAACTTTCTGAAAGCACAGAAGTGGCCATTGTACAAAGACAGTCACGTGCAATTTTTGACAAAATGGGGTACTTCAGTGAATTTTCACGCCAAAATAATAACGGGACCTTCTTTGCGTTCTAAATATTGTGATTTTAGATAATTTTCCACTTCTAACACAGCAGACGATCAGATAGGTATCGTATTATACCGAGCGTGCAAGAATACGGAAATTCGTAACGAAATTCATAATCATTTCGAAAGTTTCGAAACTGTTCGACCGAGATTCGAGTATACTTGCTAGTATTATTTACGTTTACCACGATACTTGTAAAGGGTTCGAAACTGTCTGGTAAAGGTTCGAGTATACTTGGGAGTACTATTATTTTTTTTTTTTCGAAGTACTTATAGAGAGTTCGAATTCCATCAATCAAGGTTCGAACCTGTTTGCGAGGTACTTGATCCCACCCCTAATTTTCTGCACGAGTTGGTACTATAGTTGCTATATCCGTTTCGCAACAGATACAGCCATTAGCACAAACAATTCGCACAAACAATTCTCAACCGACTATCACTGCACACCAGTGTCCCCGATAAACAATGTACTCTTTCGAAATCTCCTCGCAAGATTCCTCGTAACGAAATTAAAACACTGCGATAAACATTAATGTAATACACTGATATATTTTCTGCACGAGTTGGTACTATAGTTGCTATATCCGTTTCGCAACAGATACAGCCATTAGCACAAACAATTCGCACAAACAATTCTCAACCGACTATCACTGCACACCAGTGTCCCCGATAAACAATGTACTCTTTCGAAATCTCCTCGCGAGATTCCTCGTAACGAAATTAAAACACTGCGATAAATATTAATGTAATACACTGGGATCCTTGTATTTTACAAGCACATCGTAAACGCGCGAAGGCCTGCCGATTAACATAAAACACAATCTGCAAATATTTCTTGCGGAAAATACCGTGTATCTGCGCGAAGAATCGCAGCGTTCGCGCGTAAAAATTAATTACGTTTACCACAATACTTGTGAAGGGTTCGAAACTGTCTGGCAAAGGTTCGAGTATACTTGGGAGTACTATTTTATTTTTTTTTTTTTTCGAAGTACTTATGTTGTATACCGGATAACCCTAGGCTCTAGTTAAACACCAACGCATCATGATAATCATGCCATAGACACGTCAGCCAAAACCCTTGAATCATCAGGACCAAACAGACCCTTAGACTTTGTCTCTTCCACGTCATCTTTTCCACAACAAGCCTTTTCTACTCCCCTCCACATTTTCCTCTCAAAAACTACATACACTAGCGGCGGAAAGTATGTTAACACCTTTTCAAGCGGAATAACTTTTTTAAAATTGGCCCAAATGACTCGAAGCTTTTCTAGATGTTAGACCAACTAGTTTGCCACAGAATGACTAAACAAACATCTTTTTAGATTGCAATTGGTTGGAATGATAAAGAAATGAAAAAAATATGATTTTTCAACTTTTTTATCGTAGCCTATAACGATAATTTAAGAAATGCGTTTTGTTGATTTCGGTAACTTACATGCATACTGAACATTTCATCGAAATCGGTCAACGTTGCAATGAGCTACAAACATTTCAAGATGCGAGTTTAAGGGTTAAAGTCGCAGATTTTCGACCTTGCCAGGGAATATCGCCCTTATGTGATCATCTTGAAACGTTTGTAGCTCATTGCAACATTGACCGATTTTTATGAAATCTTCAGTATGCATATGTTATAGAAATCTACAAAACGCATTTTTTAAATTATCGTTATAGGCTCAGATGAAAAAGTTGAAATATCACAATTTTTTCATTTTTTTATCATTCCAACCAATCGTAAATTAAAAAAAAGTTTGTTTAGTCATTCTCTAGCAAACTAGTTGGTCTATCATATAAAAAAGTCATTTGGACCAATTTTAAAAAAGTTATTCCGCTTGAAAAGGTGTTAACATACTTTCCGCCGCTAGTGTATACAGGGTCATCCGTTTTTAAACGGCCAAACGTCAACCAGCTATAGAGGACCCCAAATGAAACAACTTTCACCCCTAACACTTTTTTTTGATTCGGTCTTGATTTTTAGATAATTGCAAAAACCCGTAATTTTTTGCGTTCACTTAAGATTAAATATATTAGGACTGCAATTATGTATCTTGATGATTTTTCCTTTGTTTGGTTTAAAATAAATAGGGGCATCTTTTTTATTCAGTCAACTTTTTTGTATGACCTTTGGATCTTGGTTTTTTTGACATGGGGCACGCAGTGGAGACTGAATGCAATAACTTCGAATCAAAAAAAGTGTTAGGGGTGAAAGTTGTTCCATTTGGGGTCCTCTATAGCTGGTTGACGTTTGGCCGTTTAAAAACGGATGACCCTGTATAGCAGCCCGTCGAAACAGAATCAGAGCTTCTTCTTGCATATTTCAGTGCAGAAGATTACATCGCTGTACCTTAAACTCGCCACCGTGTATACACTTAAATAAAACTCTTCTCGATTTTATTATAAACTGTTGTACTCGATTTCCAAACCCGGAATCCAACACTTATTGAGAGTTCGAATTCCATCAATCAAGGTTCGAACCTGTTTGCGAGGTACTCAATCCCATCCCTATCACGAACCCTGGATTTCTATAAGGGGGGGACTGAAAATTTGCAAAGATTTGGAAAGATGGCAAACTGATAACGATGGAGATCAATAAGAATTTACTACAAAGTTTGTTTTAGATTTCAAAATAATTGATTACTCATGGGTCCCCCTAATATATCGAGTGAACGCCGCACAGTGGGCAATTTGGACAAAATCGGATTCAAAATCAAGGAACTTTCGATAGGAATGAGGTAGAGCGGTGAAATTTTTTTTAAATGAAAGCTGAAACTTTGTAGAATATGGGAAAAATAGGGCGATTATTACCATCCAATCATTTCAACGAAAAAATGACTTCATTAGTTTTCGTCACAAAAATCTATTTTTTGCAAAATCCTGAGGTCGTAGACAAATTTTCAGACCAGATTTGATGCTATACAGAAATGATGTATAGCATGTTAAAAAAAATTTGTTTCCGCGCGCGGTATCGGGAGAACTAAAATTTTCTTGAATTTGTGCGCGTTTAACGAATGTTCTCGATGTTAAAAAACGTTCGTACCACAATCTCTCTATTTTTCCCATATTCTACAAAGTTGCAGCTTTCATTAAAAAAAAATTTCATCGCTCTATCTCGTTCCTATCATAAGTTCCTTGATTTTGAATCCGATTTTGACCAAATTGCCCACTGTGCGCCGTATTTAGTGCAGCCGCGTTCTACTGCAAAAGCAACGGAGCTGCTGCAGGTGACTCGGTGTCTGTAAGAACGTTCCGGTTGCCAGGTGTTCCGTGCAAAGTGGTGCTCGCGATCGGAATCGAAGAAATAGGCGAATCACGCGAGTTTCCGCGAGCGTCTAAGGCAAATGAGAACGGACTTGGGTTCTAAAGGGGCTGCGACGGCCGGGTGGGGTAGTGAAAGGCCGAGAGGCACGAAACCGAGACAATCACGCGGCCGGGGAACCGGCTGAAAAATCGAAAGCCTAAACGCTTTAAGTTATTACGCCGGGGAATCAACTTGTTAACGTCATTTCGCGCGTGAGCGACTACCGGTCACCACCGGTGCCGTGGCCGCGCCGTGACTGCTATTTTTCCTGGGGAACGTCCATAAACCGGACACTTTAGACCCACGGCGAGCGCGCCGCGGTCTGTTCAGCATTCACGGCGTTGCGACGCGGCCACGAACGAGGAATGAATACTGTCCGGGTACTCGGGGGCCCGGGCCTGCGACGCGAAAGTTTATTTTTACCAGTTGCGGAGAGGAATCGATGAGATAACACGCGATCCTCGTCGAACTGACTCGTCGCTGTCGCGCGGAAAGCAAAAATAATAAAAGAAGAAACGTTATTAACGTTTCTGATACGCGACCCGTATCCGATAACGCGACACGGAAATGCCTTTACCTGCATTAACGTTAATTACGCGGAAATATCGACGAGTTACGAGCAACGCCGAGCCGTTTGCACCGGCCCACGTGCGTCGAATGTCTGCGTTGTGCGTGCCGCACGGTATGCTGCGAATTCTCCTCAGCGATTACATTTTATCGGGACGTTGGTTAGCCAAAGGGGATCTTGTCGTTTTCGAATTGGTTGCGATGTACTGTTATCTTGGAGTACTAGTCTACTTGCTGTCTCTGTTTCAAAGTTTCAATCTTTCGGTTCTGACGACAAGGTTCAGTTTCGGAGACCGATAAGATTCCAATCTACCGATCAGCAAACCTGTTTTAACCCTTTGCACTCGGCGCTGTTTTCAATCTGAAACTAAATTTTTCTTCCGTCTTAGAATATTTTCATTTTATTCATACGAAACTGATCCGACTTCTACATATAATATTGAAATGTTTTGGAATCTATTGAATACAAATTTTGTAATGTAACAAATATTTTGTAATATTTTCGGTAATTTCTTTAAAATAATGCCACAACAATTTCTAGTGGTGCTTCAGAGTCACCACTCGAGTGCAAAGGGTTAATCAGGGACCAAAAGTAACAGTTATTCGAAAATTTTCTACGATAAAAATCGTTAATAAAAAGTTTAGTATTAGTGATATTTAAGATGATCTACGCACGATATAAAATTCGAAGAACAAAGTGATTAAAAAGTATCGATTTTTATACTTTTTGCTTACAAGTAACAGTTACCAGTATCCCAAAAAATTGGATCCTCCTCGATGACTGTTATCGACGAAGAAAAACTGTTTCGATTGCTCAAAGCAGTTGTCGACGAGAAAAGTTCATTTCGATCGCTCAACAGTTATGGTCCCCGTTTTTAATTGTTAACACTGGAACTACCGAGCAATAAATGCGACTGACGTAAATCGCTTTCTAACAGTGACAAGACTGTGCCCATTCAGACCTGATACAACTTTTATTGTAATACGTGCTTCAATGAAGAGGTTCATTAAAAAATTTCCGATAGAAACATTGTTACAATTTCAGTAATTGTAAGAGAAAAAATTAGGAACCAGTCATTTCGACTGGTAGTTCTAGTGTTAACCAATTAGCTGTTGCGACCTCTTCGAAAAATGTGTACCTAAGTTGCGTCGCAAAAATTAACCGCTGTTTGAATTGTAGCTGGTTTGACGAGAATACTCGTCATGACGCAAAATATTGCCATTTCTTCATGACGAGTGTACTCGTCAAACACAGTTAACTGGTTAATGAGCTCTGGTTACCAGAGAAACACTTTCGGAGAACCTGTAAGCCTGTACAATTTACATCTCGGCAATGATTCTTTGCCGTTAAAACAAAAGAGATACACATGTTCCTCCGCAGTTTGCGAAGAGACCATAAACGCCGCATAAACATCCGGAAAATCCGCTAATCGCTCGGCCGTATGAACACCAAGATTTTCCCCTGAACCCTAACTCACCCCCGGCTAACCGTGGTTCTTCTTATTTTGATTTCAGGTGAGTAATCGACCGTCGCCACGTTACTTTCAACAAATTTGCCGCGCGAACGCGCCAAGGTCGGTGAGTAATTTACATTATTTACCGGGGCGAGCACGGCGCGGACGCTCGAAATTAGTCGCGGGCAAAACACGCCGTTTCTCGCCTGCCACGTTCCCCCGCGCGGTTTTTGCCAGGAATTTCGCCCGGTGAAATAGTCGGCCGTGGCCGCCGCTTCGAAATTACGAGCGTAAACAGCCGATATACTTGGCGGCGATTTTCGAGAATTAAGAGGATTCGAGCAGGGTGAAGACGGGGGGAGGGCATGTTTCCAAGCGGAGACGCTCGTGAAAGACAGAAGTCGTCGGGAGGACCGACGGGTGGGGCGAAGGGAAAGGGAATCGTAGGACTCGGTAATAATTCAAGCGAAAGGACGCATCAATCCTGATGGCGCTCCGCCTCTCTCGTTCCTCGCCACCGGCTCCAGAAATAGAGCGATGCTCCTAGCGCTGCTGCGTGCTCTCCTTGCTCAGCAGCCTCTGCCGCTCCATCCCGAGGGAAAACCTGGATGACTACCGATTTTCCCTTATTGCCGCCTGCCACGCGACACCCCCGCCCTTGGACCTGACGCTTCTTCCACATAAATCTCCGCCGCGCGGAGACCAGAGCGGCGGCACTAATCAAATTTTCAGTCACATTTTACCGATTTTCATCGACCCAATCCAGCACAAAGTCGGCGATCTGTAATTGGTCTCCGTAGTTATTTTGTATCGTTGGAAAATGTTTCTGGAGAAGTTTGAAGGTTTATTCTACCGATCGTTGTCGTCGTTTATCCTTGTTGAGAGGGTGAAGAAAGTATTTGCCAAATCTTTTTCCGAAAACTATAGAAATTTCAGAAAAATCGGTATTCCAGGTTCTGCATCATACTCTGTATTTAATGGTAAATCAAGTTTGAAGGTTTGATGTTCGAAACCAACGCATCAGTGTCATAATTACTCGTCTGTCACAGGCCTGGGCAACTGGAGGCTCGCGAGCCACGTGCGAGTCCTCTCCCCTCTCCTGACACCCCCCACTACGCTCCTGTGGAATGTGGGAGAGGGGGGCGAGGGGAGATAGAAGCACCGTAGGGTGATATGAAATGGCCAGTGGTGGGGGGACTTGTACACTTGTAATGGGGGTGGTGAAGCGACAGCGGAGAAGAAGTTGCCCAGGCCTGGTCAAGAACATTGTCTTCTATTCTAAAATAGTTAACGATATTTCCAAAATAGCGAGACACAGTTAGGATTGATAATGACATGAAATTTATTAAAAATTTTTGAACTCGACGCAAATGCTCGACAAGTACAGGTTATCCGATTTTCTTTCAAATTTTGCACACATTTTCGCACCAAGTCTCCCAATTTAGGGGGGTAAGACGGGAAAAAATCGAAAGTCAGAAAACATGGATCACCCTAGTGTCCATCCAGTTACAAATGACATCCGCAAAAGCCTCTTTCGTAGATCCGGCTGATAAATTGCATTTCGTCTGCACTTAGCGTGCCCTTTACCCCTTTCGATTCTAATCGCATCACGGAGGTTGCCGTTAGGGTGTTGTCGCCGATTCAATTCACTCGCCCCTTTCAGAAAGAAGTCTACACTGCATCTTTCATAATATTCTCGATTCATCGATGAGCACACTTACCAAATCGATTAAATCCATAACATGAAAATACAGAAAATCGATCAAATACTTTACATCGATACAGTGTTTAGTCCACATATGTCCCAGATGTCTATCCGATAAAAGTCCCAGAACTGTCCCTTCGCTGTCCTTTTCTACGATCGGCGTGGATCAAAGAAAAGTATTTCCTGGCCGATATATGTCCCTGGCTAGATCCGTGTTTTGGACGTGTATCGAGTAACAGAAAAAGGTACTATTGCGAATCCCACGACAGTAAACACAGCGGATTAACACTAGGTTTACGGGACCCGTCAAAATGACGGGTTCTAATATTTTTAATTTACGATTATTGAGATTGCGAAGATCCGTCTACGTGGAATTACTCAACAAACTTATTTCCTTAGGTATACATTATTTAAAAAATGACTGAAAACTTGGATAGACTCTTCTTATTTTTATAAAGTAATGTAAAATACTCAGTATCAATGCTCCGTGAACCTACCACGGTCAAAATCACCGGTTTTATATTCTGCAATTATTGAAACAATGAAAATTCATTTATGGAAGCTAGTGGAATAGATTTCCTTGTCCAAGCATTGATTGTATTGAAAGTTAGTGTTAACGTGATCGGTTGATCGAGAAAGTAAGACAAGGCCCGCGGGCGAGTATAACGCAGGCCAATTTCAGGATTAATAAATCATCCCCAACGGCGATACCCTAACCTACCGATTCCTACCCTAACGATTCTAACGGCACTTTCCAATCATTTGTATCAATTCTCGCGAGCTTCGTCCACGAGATACAGCCCTCGGGAGGCATCTTTATCCCCGGGATCACCCTAGGAAAAAAAAAAGAATGACAATGTCGCGTGTCCTCCGCGACTTTAATAATCAGGAGTGTATCTGCTCGTAAAGAGGAAGCCGCGGTTGGTCGTTGGGCTCGCGGTTCTGAATTATTCAATCGCCTCCCTGTGCTTTCCGTGGCCCGGGCTTCCGGCAACGTTAATAATAACACAGTGTCCGGGTAGGCAGCGGGTCCTTAAAAGCGGCGGCACTTAGCGGGCAGGTTTCCGTCACTTAAAATCCTCGTAGTCGTCGCGTCCCGTAGCTGCGGCACGAGGGGATGCGGCAGCCTGTCTCGGATGAACGGTGAAGAGAGGCCGGAAGATCGGGAAGCTGATTTATCGGGCCGCGTTTCAACGCATTTGCCCTAATACATCTCGCAGTGGGCGCGTAGGAGGAACGCGCGATGTCTCGGGATGTGTTTAGACTCGGCGAGGACAAAGGGCGCCGACTGTTCGCCTCGAAACGCTCGGCCTCCGAACATTAGCCAGATCACCGGATGCCCGTGACACTTTTCTCACCCACTCGAGGCGTCGTTATCTGCGCCGGCGAGACCGTAAAACCATGCCGCCGCTCTCGTTTCTTATTAGAAACTCTCGTTAATTCCGTGTCCCACGGGACCGCGGACGACCCGCCGAAACTTCAGCGAGAACCCCACACACGCACACAGCCCCACGCTTGAACACGTCCCGGCCCGGTGTTGATACTTAAAATGCCTAAACTCTGGGGAACGCTTAGGGGGTACGGTGTACATCACTCGGTTTGCAATAATTTTTATCTAACGTCGCGTACTATGTACTCCCACACACATCCCCTTCTCTGTCTTGTACAGAGTGGTACGTCATTACTGTAACACTTTGATTGAGACACTGGGAACCTCAAACATTCCATGAAATCTGTAAAATTTGAAAAAGTTGACTCTTTGCACTCGAAGCTATTTTGACTCCAAAACATTTCTTCCGACCTAGAATATTTCCCTTCTATACGTATCTTTAGAAACAACAAAGATATTTGAGGTGCTAACGTTTGGCGACTCACCCTGTATATATATATTTTTCACGTTATACATACGAAAATTATGAAATTTACTCGTACAGTGCCGAAATATTTAGTAAATACAAAGAAATTGAATAATGCAAAAAATATTTTTAATAATGATACAGCAATTTTTTGTGGTGTCTTATAGTCGCCATTCGAGTGCCAAGGGTTAAATGTATGATATTGAGAGTAGTCCTCCCACTTTCTGGCATTTTGCAGATCCGAATTAAATTTGGCACAGTGAATATATTAACGTAAAAATTCATTTCAAACCCCTGGGCAAATAGTTTCGTCACCACATATGGGTGACATGGCAGCCTAATTTCTAAAATCAATCTAAATAAACTAGTTCACTAAACTATCTCAATAATAGTTTAAATGCATTACATGCGTATATAAATTTAAGTATATTACGATATACGTACAGGGTGTCTCATGTAACTCGAGCATCTAATTATACCTAGGGGGGTCATCGTTATTTTAGTATTTACATCGAGTGTCCTACTTCTATGAATTTCTCGTACTCAAGGTCACGCGAAGGTCATAACATTACAGGTCGTTGGATTCGTCTTGACCTCGGCTATCACATAGTGGTACCAAAAATATGTTATTCCATTTAACAAAACTTCGATGACCTTGAAATCTCAAAAAATATAACCCTGAACAAATATCATGACATTTGCTCCTCCGAGCCAACGAATGTTTTCGACGCTCGAGTTAGGTGAGACACCCTGTATATTATAAAATATTTACAGGGCAGTTCGGAACATTGCAGTTTCTCGAATCTTTATGGACTTTTAAGTTGCTTCAATTACCTCCATTTTTAAATGTAGTTTCTTTGACAGAGTGTCACCTCTTATTGTACATCGAGTCGCGACGAGTCGGGAAAGTTTCGGGATTGTCGGGAACATTCGCACGAATCCCTCTGCACTGAAAAAACGCCGAAGACCAATACACAACGCGCTCGGAATTCCACAACAACTTCCGTTCCTTTAATCGACGACATCAGCGCAGATCACGAACACTTAGCCGCGGCGCTTCGATACAGTCATTACAGAAATTCCGTATTGCCCCGAAAAATACTTTCAGTCCATAAGTACAGAAGTAACGTTTCCAGCTGTCCGGTCGTAATTGCAGCGACACAGTGTTGCGTCGCGATGCACACAGCGTTGCATCGTCCCGGGCGAATGCGAAGGCGCGGCGTGATCGTTCGCCGTCGCGATAACGCCTCTTGGGGAACTTCATAAAGGAGAGATTACCCGGGCGAGTTACATTATCTTATTAAAGCCTCGATAGCCGAGAGCCCGTTCCGCTTATCTCGCTCATTAATATTAACCACTTACGCCAGATAAATCCTTTAAATGTGCGCGCGGCCAGGTGATTAGGCATCTCGCGTGTGCGTCCTGGCCGGCGAAGTGGTCGCGGTAGCAGGAACCAGGAACGCGGATCCGTGATCACCAACCGTTGCCACCGGGAGATGTAGCATCTGGTCCCGCAGAGTTTTTGCCGGGGGAGTCTCTGCCGCGGGGATCGGAAGAGCAAGGTATCGCCAGAGATCGTTGCTCGGAGATCGGTTGCGTGGCAACCGTCGAATCGCGGTCCACCTATCCAGAAAGCGTTTTTGCACGATCCCGAAATTACCAACGTTTTCGGCCCTGCCACCGTCGACTCCCCGATTTTTCTTGCGCCCCCGATTCGAAAATAAGGGCTGCGATCACTGCCAACCAGCTGGATAAATTGCATCCTCCCGAGACAAGTCTTGCGTTCGATACTTTTTACCCGCGAGCTGCTCGTTTCTCGAATCGATCCGGGAAAATTCATCGAATCGTATACAGAATGTACCGTAACGTGTTGGACCCTCTTCAGGATTGTTACGTCCCAGGTGGGCGCACTTGCCGCAGGTCCCTGATTTCGCAAATCGCAATTCTCCACTTATTAGAACTTAACCGAATCTTCACTGAACCTTCACTGAACTTTATTAGAACTTCACTGACGTAGCGAATCTAACCGAATCTAACACTATGATGAACTGATCTATCGTGAAAGGGGGTGGTTCCCTTTTATAAGATGGACAGTTCATTGTGTTACTAGGATGCTGACTCGGGAGTCTCTACTTTGCATTGTTTAATCTTCTAATCTTCTTGATATTTTCTGGCTAATGTTTCGTCACTCTTACCATGAACATCCCTTCTTGGAATTTAGTATAACTGGACACCCTTTTTGTTTATTCGCAGGGTGTAACCGATCTTCACTGCGCGTCTTGCAGGAAGATAAATTGAAATCGATTTGCGCGCTATCTTAATTCTATTTGTTTATTCTCCTCGCGTGGCATCGTTGGGTTTGAACAATAGTTCATAATATATCTTTAAGTTTTATTTGTCTTATTCGTTGGTGGTCGATCCACCGGACGTGACAGGATCTTTCACGAGTTGGTATCGTAAACATTTGTAAGAAGGAAAACCGTTCTGATGTTTCGTTATAATTTGGAGTCGCTGTTCCCTGTAAAATCAGAGTACGAGTGCATCTCGGCTCCTGTCTAAAGAGTGATATTTGCTAATGATTATATGATATAAATATTGTCGAGTTTCGCGCAATATTTTCACGCGAGCAGCTTACGCAACCCCGGCCGCGACCTCATCAATGTTTCATAGGCATGCAACGACCCCACACCCCCGTGTACCAGCGATACACTAAGTGGTTTTGCTCATAAACCTGTAACGGTTCGTAGGATAATGTCTTCGGTAAGTGGTCTCAAGTCGGAGGGCGAGTATCGCGGTGGCAGAGAACGCACATGCGACCCCGGAGAGATCGTCGAGAGTTTTTCCCCGAAAAATCGATCCGTGCCCTCTCCACGTCGGGTGATCTCGACGATCGAATATACTCGCGACACACTGTCTAGGAGACACACTAACGCGACACGAACGGGGTACGTTAATCACCGTATGAATATGCCGTTACCGTATAATCGACCGTTTGACAGTGTCCTCGACGTGTAGCGTTTATCCCGATGAGAACGGTGACACGATACGAATGTCTGTAAGTGGCGAAACTAATTAAAAGCAATTGCCACCGATACACCGCCGATGGTTCTCCCGTTTCGGTTGCCAGGAAGTTTACATTTCACGAAATAATTAGCGCACCGATTGCACGGAAAGCAGTAGTGTCCATTACATACGCCATCGACTCGAACCATTATACACTTAGCGCGAGTGCTTACTTAATACTCACTTACCGAGAGACGTTCGGTCGGAACTAATTGCTATTAAGAATCAATATTTATGAGCTTATCAAAACGATGTCAATCCGACGCCCCGCTCTCGACGCAATTCTCCTCGAAGCAGTTGTCCAGTTGGCTCCGAGCAGAGTTGCAAATGAGGTTTTTCCTTTTTCAGTATGTGAAATCCGGTATCGCCGCTTGAAAAGAATGCGCAGTTTCACTTGGTTTTTCCGCGCGCCTAATCGAAAGTGGCCATTTACGCTCGGCTGAATCGTAACGCGTTCACGAATTCCCACGACGCACAGACCGGCGTCGACTTTTACAACCTTTCGTGCAACACGAGATTACTCGGCGCGCGCGCGCGTGAAATGTCCTGTTTCGTAAAAGTCGTGGTTTTCCCGCTAATCAATCGATCAGAAATAAATCCGGCCTGAACGTAAAGCTTCGAGTTAGTGGAGACAAGATAATGGCAGGCTGTCGATGGCTTTAAAATAAAATTCGAGCAAACCAAACAATGGAGGAAAGCAAAATTCTTGTACGAATATAAATTAGAACGTAATGCAGCAGGAGTCGGTTTTACTGGACGATATTCTTCTAAAGGACAGTCTGAAAAGAAGTTCTTCTAGTACATTATGCAAGACAGTTTACAAATGAAACTACTACAACTACCGAGACAATCTCTTAGAAATCTGTAGATAAGAGACGTTTGTAAAAGACCAGGCACGCGAAAAATTACAGTCATTCTAAAATTTTCTACGATAAAGATCGTTAATATACAGTTGATTGTTATTGAAATTTAAGATAATCTACACACGAAATGTAAAGAAAAGAATTCGGGGAACAAAATGATTAGAAAATATCGATTTTTATACATTTTGGTTAGAAATAGCAGTTATTAGAGTCCAAAAATTTGGATCCTCCTGGATAACTATTGTCGATGAAGAAAAACTGTTTCGATTGCTCTGAAATTTCTCTCATTGATAATTATTATAAGCGATCGAGATGAATTTCTCCCGACGATAACATTTACCAACAAGAAAAAAAAAAGTTCGGTTACTTATAATCCTTATTTGTAACCAATACGATTTTAGTCGATGAAATGTTGTTATTCCATGACTTTTTTCCTTTTTGGTTATAACAGATCTCTGGTTTTTCCGAAAGCAAATGGCGTGGCCAAATGAGAAGGAGCTGAAAAAATAATGGTACATTAGCGAACAGAAAAAATATGAGAATGAAAGGAAAAATGCTAAGTTGCCTAGATCCTTACCCATTCTGTTAAGTTCTAAGGAGTATATCGCCGGTCTTGCCAAGTATATCAAGGATACAAATATGTATAATACAGGGTCATCCGTTTTTAAACGGCCGAACGTCAACCAGCTATAGAGGACCCCAAATGAAACAACTTTCACCCCTAACACTTTTCTTGATTCGGTCTTGATTTTTAGATAATTGCAAAAACCCGTCATTTTTTGCGTTCACTTAAGATTAAATATATTAGGACTGCAATTATGTATCTTGATGATTTTTCCTATGTTTGGTTTAAAATGAATAGGGGCATCTTTTTTATTCAGTCAACTTTTTTGTATGACCTTTGGATCTTGGTTTTTTGACATGGGGCACGCCGTGGAGACTGAATGAAATCACTTCGAATCAAAAAAAGTGTTAGGGGTGAAAGTTGTTCCATTTGGGGCCTCTATAGCTGGTTCACGTTTGACCGTTTAAAAACGGATGACCCTGTATACTGTAAGAAAATGTACGGTGTTGCTAATGACCTTTGATGTTGGAGCAACATTAAACAATTAAATTATATATATAGATGATGACGTTGTGTGTACACGAAGCTTTTCGAACGTCCCGGTATAATATTCGATAAAAATGTTGCTTTGCTGGGAAGCTGGTGAGGCCACATGCAGCGCGTTAGTATTAATGCGCAGGCATCGAAATTAACGTGAAATCGGCACCGTCGATCGGGACCGGGTACGGCTTATCTCTCCCGCGCATCTATTCTGCGACGATCGTGTTTCCTCCCCCGTGGCAGGGCTCTAAAAAAGTGTCAAATTTCAAAGCCTATATTTCCCCCTCCCCGGCGCGACATGATTTGGTGTCGCGAATGGTACCGGGGGCGCTCGCGTTATTTTTATAATCTCGTTTCGCCGGCCCCGGTCTCAGCGTGTCGCAGAGCCTCGGTCTCACCGAGAGACGCGCGTGCATCACGAGAAAAAGGAATCGTTCGTGGGATATCGCGTTACCGATCGGTCGGTAAGGGTCTTGTCTCCGTCTCGCCTCTTTTTTCTCTCTCTCTCTCTCTCTCTCTCTCTCTCTCTCTCTCTTTTCTGTTTGTCGAGACGCCCATGCCGTAAAGGGGTGAAGGGTGAGCGCGCGTCGAGCGGCCAATAAAACTCGGAGATATCGAGGACGCGACACGCCGGACAACAAAACGAATGGACGGGCCCCGTTGAAATAATTATACCATGGATCTGATAAATACGAGGCCGAATCCCACGGGCCCATCGATCCCTTCGTTTATTCTTCCGTATCACCCGACCCTGATCAATCGGTCGGGCGACAGGTCTCGTTTCGTTAGAACACCAACTATAACTCGATAAGGTCTACGATTTGGGGCTCTGAACTCTAGTGTCTCGTACATACTTCCTGACTCACGTGCCGGCGCGGATAATTTTTCTTCTTTATTGTAGAAAATCTCGTACGAGATTTGTCTCAACACTAAAACTTTTCAACGGAAAGATTTCTACAGGATAGAAAACTGAAGGTGCATAAACAATATAATGAAAACATTAATACTAGACACAGTGAAGACGAAACGCTTGTACACTGAGGCTGCGACTTTTAGAAAATGACAACATGTAATGACAAGCCCTGATATTGGGTTTAGGTATTATCAGTGGAACATCCTGTGGTAGCTGAAAGTTGACTGTACGGAGCTATAGAATTAAGACTAGAATTAATTAAAGTCTTTCCTCGTTGTACAAATTACATTGCCATAAAACGTGGTTCAGAGACTCATCTAACTCCTTGCACCAGCGGCGCGGATGATTCTTGTAAATTAAATGCTTATGAAATTCTTACGTATCCAGTTTTCTACACGCATTTTTTAACTTATTCGTTTGAGATCCACGCTGATCTTCTTATCGGACGTGATATAAACAGCTAATGATTTGAACTGACGAGTAGAAAGTGCAAGTTTGAACAACCGATTTCAGATTTTTTAATTTTACAATTATTGAGTTCAAAAGGCCTCGTCTGTTGGAAACGATGCGTTTCTTTATTCAAACGCATACTATGACCAATTTCGTACACGATCTAAATACACTCGAACGTGACATTTTCATAAAGCGACACTGACATCACTTATGGTGCTCGGTAGGTTCGGTGTTTACAATCACCGATCAACGAGTGAAACGTGTCCGGCGATCGAAATGTTAACCCTTTGCACTCGAAGCCATTTTAACTCCAAGACGAAACATTTCTTATGACCTAGAATATTTCCCTTGCATATATATTTTTTTATGTTATACATACGAAAATGGTGCAACTTACTCGTACAATACCGAAATGTTTAGTGATTTATTGAATACAAACAAATGTAATAATGTAAAAAGTATTTTGAATAATGATGCAGCAATTTTTAGTGGTGCCTTCCAGGCGCCGTTCGAGTTCTAAGGGTTAACATCGAAGGACAGATCAAATTGGGGAAAAAAAGACAGGACAGGGGTAAGGGCCCGATCTTCGCAGATTCGCGATAAGGTAGAGTGCCTACATTACCGTCAAAAAATGGTTTATTACCTCGAGCCTTCGAAATGATTTTGCGATATCTTTAAAAGTCAATACTCCATAATTCACGATAAGGTAGAGTGACTACATTACCGTTAAAAAATGGTTTCACGCGCCTCAAGTTTTCGTTCTTATATAAGAAAAGTTTTTTTCGCTGGTAAAGGGCTCGTTCGAAAGAGGAAGGTTCAATCTAGCGCGCGCTGGTCAGGAGCTGCCGAGATTATGCAGATATTTGGTAACATAAGCGTTAGAAGTAGGCCAAAAATTGACGATGCGCGTGTCGCGGAATCCAAGCATTTTTCTGCCATTGGATGAGTTTTCTGAATGAAATCGAGAGCAGCGCGCGCTAGAAAATATCTCCAGCTGCAAACTGAGCTATATTTTGTCCTGATTCTCTGCGAAATAAAGCGAAAAACTTGCGGATCTGTGAATGGAAATTATTAATTAAAAAGTCATGTGACTATCCCGGGCCCTTAAGGGGGCCGACAGGCATTTGGCCTTGACTGTCACGCTATGTTACGCTATGCCTTTTTTCTAGACATTGTACGTCTTAAATAAGTAAGTAATTAATTAAAAATCCATACCACCGTGTTTGTACATGTCTTTGCTACGTCTGTATAGAGCCTTTTTTTCGATACGAACACTAAATCTCTCGAAAATAAGAGAATCTCTCAGCGGCAGCCATCTTGTGACGTCTCACTTGCTTCAGAATTCGAATTTTCTGCCGAATATTACAAATTACTCATAGATACAGATACTCATAGATATCATACAGACATAGATTGGACTTTTAGGAAACACTATTGACCACTTCTAAACTGCTCATTGCAATATTGAAGCGATAGTTTGAAAAGGTTTTGACCCATGCATACGTGTATGGATTTCAAATCCTGCCGGCCCCCTTAAGTCACCAGTTGAAAGATCGAGGGATCGCACACGAGGTCGACGATGCTCGCAGCCGAATCCCGCGATCGATCGGGCCCGATGAAGTCACAGAAGAGTTTAATAAGAGCCGTAGGCCCGTTCTCGCGAGATAAGCGCAGCGCGGCTTGGCGTAGCCTGCAACGCAACGCAACGCAACGAAACGCAACGCAACGCAACGCAACGCAACGCAACGCGGCGCGGCGCATTCATCCATGCATTCCTGTCCGGTTTTCTCCTTTTCTGGCTGGTGCCCCCTTCGTTCCCCGACCTATCTACCGTCTTTGATACGACGCAGGCCTCCTCGACCCCGTCTCCCCCTCGTTCTAAGAGTCTCCCTGCCCTCGGCCAGCTCGCCCTTTTCTTCCTTCCCTGGTGGCGTTCTCGCTTGTTCCTCGGTTTCCTTGCGCTCGTTGTCCTTGTTCCTCGGCCGGGTCTGGCCCCCCTACTCGCTCGGCAACGTCCACCCCCGGCTTTTGTCTTATTATTTTGTCGGCGCGCGGCCGCCGCGCCGCCAGGTATATCTCTCCTTCTACACGGCACTCCTCTCTTCTCTTCTCTCGCCGCGATCCCCGCATATAAACATCGCGGCTTTATCTGAGCGTTTTATAGCGGAGGTCCCGGCAGCCGAGGGGGCCCGGGATCGCCCCGAAGAACCAGAGAAGACCCCGGGGCCCCCGGCTCGACACGCAGCCGCACCGGACCGCGCGCAATGATCGCGGGGCCTCTCGTCCTACGCTCCGTCGCGCTTTCTCTCGGCCCTTCGGCTCCCCTCGGCTCTTCTCTCTCGCTCCTTCTCGAATCGCGTATCTTGAAGCGTATCTTTCTCGAATCGCCGGCATCTTCTCGGTTTCCACCGATCGGCAAGGACGATCGGCGAACCGACACAATCGAACGGGCCCGTTTTCACCGGTTTCGCCCGGGCTTTGTTTCCATCGCGCTGCGACGCGTACACAACCGACATCGAGAGCCGGATCGTGAGAGGCGGCCCCGACCTATAGAATCTTCTGTACCAAGCCCCGCAAGAACGCCGCGACGAAAAAAGAGGATGCCCGGTGCTGGTATACCCTCATTAGCATACCGTGTCTGGATCTCTTCTTCTTCCGACCCCCTCTCTCTCTCTCTCTCTCTCTCGCAGGCTGGCATCCTACTCGCTGCACCGCGCGTTGCACCGTGATTCTCGCCACTTTGATAACTTCGACGGGCCTGCCGGGACCCGCGTTCTCCGCTTCCCTTTTGCCGGGCCGCGGACATGCATCGGGATTTCGTAATCTCGTTCGTCCGCGAGAAATCGGCTTCCCCCGGACGGGAACAGGGCACCGCAATGTACGGCCGATTTCTCGAGCTCGGAATTGGCTGCGCTCTCTGTCCAAGAATTCGTCTGATTTCCAGGCTTTCGGTGGGAATTCTGTGCAAATTGAAATTTTCGAGGAGACCGGCGAACCTTCGGGCGAACCTTGTTGTTGCATTGACGAATTTGGAGAGAGTTGACTTAACCCTCGTGGCGTAGCGTTTAACCCTTTGCACTCGAAGCTATTTTTTGCATCATAACGAAACATTTCTTCCGACCTAGAATATTGCCCTGCTATATATATTTTTCTTTTCATGTTATATTAGGACCTTGAATAAGTTCTCGCTGTTTCTTCAAAAATGGCAGTAGCAGTACCCCGTTCGTGGAATTTCGAATGGTAACACACATGCAAGGCAGTAGTGTATCTAACCTTAAATTTCAGTGTATGGTAGTTCACTTTAGTGTAAACAAAGTAATTTTTTCTTAGTTCTGAAAATGTCTACTTTTGTGCCAAATAAAGTGTATTTGCGGGGAATTTTATTGCACTACTTTATTCAAAAGAAATCTGCAGCTGAAGCACATAGAATTCTTGTTGAGACTTATGGGGACAATGCTTTGTCGGATACGACATGCAGAGACTGGTTTCGACGCTTCGAAAATAATGATTTTGAACTTGAGGATAAAGAACGTTCTGGCGCACCGAAAAAACTTGAAGACGAAAAGTTGGAGGAATTACTCGATCAAGACCGATGTCAGACGCTAGCAGAACTTGGAAAAACATTACAAGTAGATGAGTCAACTGTTTCATAACGTTTAAAAGTTTTAGGAATGATCCAGAAGCAAGGACATTGGGTAAAAGCTTTTATTTTGTAAAAGAAACAGCGAGAACTTATTCAAGGTCCTAATACATACGAAAATGGTGCAATTTACTCGTACAATACCGAAATGTTTAGTAATTTATTAAATACGAACAAATTGAATAATGTAAAAAATATTTTGAATAATGATACAGCAATTCATAGCGGTGCCTTACAGTCACCATTCGAGTGCTAAGGGTTAACACTAGAACTACCTTGAACCAGTCAAAATGACTGGTGGATGATTTCTTCTTTCAGGATTAGTGAAACTATGAAAACGTTCTCACGAGAAATTTTTGAATATATCTTTTCTTTGGAGTACCATAAAAATCTGAGAAAATTCAATCTTGCTGTTATCATAAAGGGATAAGTCTAAGTCACGTTTAGGGCTCGGTAGTTCTAGTGTTAATGATCCTTCGGCCCCCCACTTGAACAAACTCGTGCTAGTTTAGATGGCTAATGCGAGCGACATTTAACAGATTCGTTAGTCCATTCCTTATGTTTAACCCTTTCACTGCGGCGCACTCTCGGAGAGAACCATCAATACAGACGACGCGATATTCGCATATCTGACCGAATACTGACCAAAACAGCACCCGCAGATTTGAACTGAACAGTATGAACACAATTGACTGAACAACGTTGTAACGATTTCCGATATTCAGTCGCTACGTTACATAGGACGATAAATTCCATGTTGAAACAATTGGTGAAACAGTAAAAGTGTTACAGTAAGAAAAATGTAGACGGCGTGTATTTACGTCTTTCGTATATATTGATAGACTTGTGAGAGCGTATATATACGCCTTTCGTGTATATTGATAGATTTGTGAGGGCGTATATATACGCCTTTCGCGTATATTGATAGATTTGTGAGGGCGTATATATACGCCTTTCGTGTATATTGATAGATTTGTGAGGGCGTATATATACGCCTTTCGTAGTCAAAGGGTTAAGAGCCAAGACTCCGTAGATTCGCGATAAGGTAGAGTAACTACGTTACCGACAAAAATAAGCGAAAAATGGTTTTACGAACCTCAACTTTTCGCCCTTGTATGGGAATATTTTTCGCTGGGAAAGGGCTCGTTCGAAAGAGGAAGGTTCAATTTAGCTCACGCTTGTCATGAGCTGATGAAATTATGCAGATATTTTGTAATATAAGCGTTCGAAGTTGGCTAAAAATTGACGATGTGCATGCCGTGGAATCCAAGGATTTTTATGCCATTGAAAATGCGCTAGAAAATATCTCCAGCTGCAAATTGAGCAATATTTTGTCCTGATTCAGCTCGTTAATTTTTGTCTCATTTTGCTTTACCTCTTCCGTAAAATCTATGACGGGAGCCATTTGCTCTGCGTTCGACGAGTATACTCGTCACAGCTCGATTTTAATTCCGCGTCCCGTTTCAAAATTAAATTCCGCAGTTAACTGGTTGAATTCATTTGTATTGTATCCCATTTAGGCGAAGCTGAGTACGGTCCCCTGATCGGTCGAACAGTATTTATTTCCGGCGCGAAACGAAATTACTCGGGACACGTTTCCGAGGAGTCATCCGATGGCACGGGCAGTCATTAAATATTTCTCTAAGCGGCTCGAGCAATCTCGGAAACTCAACTATCCGGTACGGCATTATAAAAACACCCTTCCCGTGGTTTCACGCGAATGGCTTATCTTCTTCTTGGATCTGCATTTTCCTTCGAAGAAAAATTCACTTGGAACGATAAGCGACAAGCTAATCTGTTGGAAGTTTTGCCGAAAATTCGCGTGCCATTGGCTCTTTATCCCGAGCTTCACGCGATCGATTTAATCTATGGATCGACGGTGCGATCGCTCGCGAAACGTACAGGCGACTGCGTGGCCGAGCGGAGGGACGTTCGCCGGGCTAATTAAAACTGGAGACGAACGACGCACGCGACAAATATTGTAACATCGTCGCCGAATTTACAGCTTTTCAAGCGTGAACGCTATCGCCGGTGCCTCGTAACGTTCCTCTCATTAAATATTAAGCAGTCATGCGTGCAACAAATTACGCCGGTGAATAAATTTGCATGTTTATCGGGTTATTACTTTGACAGCAAAAGGATAACGAAAACAGAAACACGGCGGAAAACAAAAGTTCGCTGCGGCTCCTCTCGGAAGCCTTCGGACAAGAGCACGGTACTCCGTGTATATACGTGTCGGTGTAACATTATTTTTCGTATTATACCGTTAATCGCCGCGTACGGGCCGATAAAATCTGATAATTGATAATGCCACGCATAATTCTACAATTACCGTGAAACGAAATCGCGCGGCCCTCGGTGAAAAATATTGCAATTCGATTTTCCAGCTCGCATCTGAAAAATGCCGATTCCGCTAAAAATCCGCGTGAAATTTATTGCTACGAGCAGTTTCTATTTTGCGAACGCGCCGGTGCCGTAATTAATGAACAAGACCGTACACGCGTAACGCAAAAGTACTCTCCGACCTCGTTCCGGCGACGCAGACGCTCGTGTATTTGAATATTTCTTGACGTTAACCTAACTAAAAAGTTACCGAAGAATGTTGTAACAAGTCCGCGGTAATTAACCAATGTGGAACGTGACGCGCGACATCATTGCGATAGTTTACACGATGATCATATTTCATTCGCGAAGAGACACGAAATAGGGGATGACCAGGCTTTCAACGCCTGTCAGATATTTATCAAAGATATCTCTCACGCGTCGCGCGGGGTATTCAAGGCTGCCGCCGGTAATTACGCCAATAAATTAACAGATTAGTTGTCATGGGAACACCAAACCTGTGGGTCGGGTTTATCCGCGACTCGTTTTTCCGCAAAAACCCCGGCCACCTATCAGAAACCACGTACCCGCGATGATTTATCGAATCGAATTGCACGTTCGACAGAACTATCGATTCTGTCGATAACGCTTGTCATTAAATAATCGACGAGCGTTCGCTCAGACACGGTAGCAGATTTCTATCATTTTCGAAGACTGTAATGCGACGTTAACATCTGGGAATCGTGAAGCGCAGACATTTTTCTTTTTAATTATTATGTAATCTCGGTCATCGTATTTTATTCCTAACAAAATCCTATCGGGGAAATTAGTAAGCTGAAAACTATACTTACCTTGATAGGAATTGTTATTACACGGGGACACAAACTTAGCAATAAAGAGAACAACGTAGGCGTGTCAGGAGATGAAAATACTCGAATCATTTTTTAATCAATCACCATGTTCCCACAGTTTTGAACGTTCAAAATATTTCGAATAATATTCCCGGTACTAGACACGAGGAAAAGACAAAATGAAATTGTTACCGTATTTATTTCTCTGCAATTGCAGCTGTCCGCAGCTTGTCAGGTAATTTGAAAATGTTGTATCTCATAAATAATATCATGTGGAAATTTCTATTGCATTCGAGGACGGTGAACATGGTTTCTTTTATCGACTGCAGATTTGACGAATTTAGAAACAGAAGGCGGAACGATTTTTAAATATTTTACGATATTCGCTGTACCGAAGTTAGGATTTGCAAAATGCTGGGTGGAAATTTGATTTCGTGGATTTTTGCTGAGTCGACAGTCAAACGTTCAAGAGAAGAAATGAAACCGATCTAGTGATTTAATTTCGACTTAGTCGGGACCACCGATTCGGTTTTCCCCGTATTGTGTGCCATAAAATCTTCCTTTCGCGCAAGTGTGCATAGTGATTTCGTTTTGTCGAGACCAGCGGAGACTCGATTCGCGGAGACCTAATCGGTTTTCTCCGCGCTGTGCGTCGCCGCACTATTTGAAGTTTCCCTGATGCACGCCCGGTAAACACGGATATTTGTAATTGTTGTTTGAATAGGTGCCAGGTTTGCGCTCGTTTGCGTCAGTTACGGGGATGTTCGCATCGGACGGCCGGTCGAAATCGATTACACGCGAAAATTTGCTTCTGCCTTGTTCCCTGGCGCTTTTCCCTCCGACAAGAGTGCAGCGGCGGTGTTCGTTTTTCCTTTTTCCTCGTACCGAGTATCGCGTTTCGAGAACTTTCCTCGTTTTTCGTTCCGAACGAAAGGGAACGTTTCGGACGCTACTCGAATGGAATTGTAAATGTCGCCTCGTATTTTCGCGACGCTGCATCGCATCACGCAGCTTCGTGGTGATCGGCGGACTGCGCACGTGCGCGAAAGTTTGCATTTTCATAGATCAATTTCGAGAAGCCGACGTTAAGTACCAAGTCGTTCGCGATATTAATAGCCTCGGCTTCGGTTAAGGATAATCGCGAATTCAATGGAATTTGTGTTCCACTGATTTACAGATTCTTTTCTCCCGGATTAACCCTTTGCGCTCGGCGCTATTTTCATTTCAAAAACTAAATGTTTCTTCCGTCTTACAATATTTTCATTTTATTCGTACGAAACTGATCCGATTTCTACATATAATATTTAAATTTGTTTGGTGATCTGTTAAATACAAATTTTGTAATGTAACAAATATTTTGTAATATTTTTTGTAATCTCTTTGAAATAATGCCACAACAATTTTTGGGGGTGCTTCGGAGTCACCATTCGAGTGCCAAGGGTTAATTTAGAGAAACTCGAGTCGAGTAACGTGTTCTTCTCAAATACCAATGGCCACGGTGGATTAAAGAATTTGTCGCGCGTACACCAAGAAACACCAGGAAGTTAAGTAACGTGTTCGCGGCGATGATTGCTCTGATACATCTTCCGTAGATCGATGCCGGAAATCGGAAAAATCATTAATTCCCAATGATCCCTGGAGTTAATCGAAAGCGGGATCAAGTTTGACAGGATCTTTCGTTCTACCGATTTTTAGAGACATTCGCGGTTCAGAAACCCATGAACGTTCTCCGGCCAATCACTGTCGATTACCGATGAACGATCGTTCACCGAGCAACAGACATACTAATTTCGCCGGTGGTCGTGGATAAATTGTGCAGCTTAAACAACGCCGGCGGGTGTCTATCCAGCATCGCGCTCTGACGCCGACAGTTACAGCCAGGGAAATCAGTGTTGGCGACGTTAATTACAGTGGGCCCGGAATATAATTTTCCGAAGAATTCCCGAATGAAATCGCGCGATCCGACGGATCGATCGGTGACTTCGAACGACAACCGGCCGGTTACATTGTTGCTTAGCAGACCGATAAATTAACACTGCGCGGGACAAGTGAAATCCCGGCGGACAAAGCGCGACAGAAGCCATCCATGTCAGGGCATTTTATTGCGGTTCGCGTTGCGCGCGACAAGCGTTAAACATTCCGTTGCGTCGCGTCCGAGGCGAGCGATAACGATTGCGCGTACGACTTTCTCGTAATTAAAATATCGTCCGCTTGCATTCCCATTCCGAACCCGGACGGCGAACAATGACTAAGCTAGACAAAACCGTGACAAGCGCTTCGAGACACTTCGTTGCAAACAATAAAGCGAGCAATCAACGAAATCACCTCGGAAGACAGATCAATCGATTCGTTACTACACGGTTTCACAGAATTTCTCCGGAAATTTTTATCTTTCGTTGGTGACAAAATCCTGCCGGACGAATTATTACACGACCGCGTTGAACATTCTGTTTCGACTTGGTTGGAATATGCGTGCGTGCGCGCGCGCGCGCGCAAGGTCTCGATTCCCGTTGGCTGCCCCGATCTCCAGTGGCGAGGCAGAAAAACGCGCAAGATCGAGCGTTAAATTTACGAGGCCTCTCGCCGATCGATATCTGGCTGTCTGTTTTCGTTTTTTCTTTGTATACTTGTACGGAGGGGGGGATGGGTGATAGGTGGTTTTTTCTCCAAACGAAATGACGACACAGCCGCGACGATGGTTCCATATAAATAGCATTGTATTTCACAAATTTTTCGTGTACACTTCAATAAATATCTTTCAAGATGTATTTACATAGCGACTGGGACAGGATAGCTGATTAGAAGAGAAGACTAAGTGACCCGCGCGACCGGTAACGTTCGCCTAAACGTCGCGCCCGTGTACCGCAGCTGTTCACTATTCCATTTCGCTGTACACGCTCGGACAACGCGACTAACCCTAACTCGCTCGATGATAGGGCGAGAGGGGGGGGGGGGTGGGGAGCAGACATAATCACCGGTCGGGTAGTTAACGGTGGATTTTTTTCGACTCGTCGCTGGCTGCCGACGGCGACTCGCTCTCGAGTCTGCGGCGGCCATTCGTGCCACGAAACGAAAAACGCGCGGTTTTATGGCACTGATTCGATCGTCCGCGGCACACCGGATCACACGTACGCCCGCAATTATCCTCGATCATTGGCAAGGTACACACTGGGCACGTCCTCGAGCACAGAATCTCCCGTTGCTCCGTTCGTCCTCGGTGGATCGCTCCTCAGCTTCGATCGTTCCGTCTTCGGCGAAGAGGTCGTAGGGCGCTTCCGATGATCTCTCGGCCGACGGGACGAACGCGCAACCAACTCGAAGAAGCAGACTATATCTTTTTTATTGGGCTACAGTTTCGCAAAGATTTCGCAGCGGATGATCGAGAATCACTGCGCATCGTTGCTTCCGCCTTGGAGCTCGACGTTCCCGGCGCCTGGATCCTCCGTGTGAGCCGCGGCGCTCGACTATAGTTTCTCCAGGGGGCAGCTGGTCAAGAGACCCCTGATCAGTCTCCAGACTTGCTTCGCCGCGTTCTCCAGCCCGCTCGGCGATTTTCCCTTGAACAGATTCAGGTTCGGCAGGAAGTAGTGGGGACACCTCCGGCACAGCAGGTAGAAGATCAGCTGCAGCAGGATCCCGTTGATCCTGGCGGTGATGCAAGTCTCGTCCCACTCGGCCTCGTGCGGGTGCTTCTCGCATTCGTAGAGCAGCAAGGTCTTCATGTGGTAACTGGTCACCGGGTTCCCGGGTAGATCCAAGTATTGATCCCGGAGGGTCTTCAGGATGCTGAGACACCGCTTTCGGCTGCCACCTTGGAGCAGGCGGTTCTCGGCGTCGATGAAAGACAGTGCCCAGGCGTCGCCCTCCATGGCCGACTGTTTGCCCTGAAGGCCGATACACTCTTTCGACAGCATGTCGAAACCCTCGGTCTTGACCTCGGCCACGATATTCGGATGCGGCCAGGGTATATGTGCCATGGGCCAGTGCGAGGCCGACCTCGGCCACAGCCCGGCGCATTTGAACGCCGGCGTGATCTGCACCACGTACCTCTCGCGGATTCTCAGCTTGACCTCGGTGGTGTCCGCGATCATCTTCACGGAGTCCCTGTAGGCGCACTTGTCGCACGCTTGGGCCACCAGGGTCTGGAAACGCGAGCGGATCTTCTTCGCGGAGAGATACCCGGAGGCGGTGATGAACTCCACCCAGAGCGACATCGACCTCTTCCGTCCGTCGCTGAGCTTCAGCACGGCGCAACCCGGCAGCGTGCCGTCGTCCACGAAATTCAGCACGCCCATCTGGTTCAGGTAGATCACGATCTCGAACTCCGTCGGCGAGATCACGTCGAGGCCGTCGAAACGGCCGTTGTAGTCGGTCAACGACGAGATGAACCGCGGCTCTTGCACCTCGACCTCCTTCAGCACGTCCTGCACGACGCGGCACACCTCGTGGATGGTGTTCATCACCTGGCTCTTCCTGGTCATCACCTGCTCGCCGAAGTACTTGTTGATCTGATAGACCATCTCGGATTGGGCCGCCAGCATGTCAGCCGGCAACAGCATGTTTGCGGCGGCCTGAAGCCTCCGGAGGCTTCTATGTCGGGGTCTTCCGCGACCGATCACCGCATCCTGGCCCCGGGGATCCTGGCTCGATCTAGGCTCGGGATCCTTTCAACGCGACCGGCCGTTGCGCTGGTGCTCTTCCATGTGGAGAGACTTCCCGGTTTCGAAGAGTCCGATCGATTCGAGGGAGGTCGGACAGAACGAGAAGAGGTGCACGCGGTTTTTCGCGTCTTGTCGTGTCGCGTCGCGTCGCAAAGGACGCCCGGCGCCGGCGGAGACACGAGCGAGCAGCGGGAAGACAAGGTGTGCGAGCGACTCCGAGCAGGAGCAGATTGTCGACTGCGCTGTCGTTAACCTCCTCCGCGCCGCCCGCTCTCCAGGCCCGGCGGAGGCGGGCCGATTCCCAAGACCTAACCCATACCTAACCGAGGCCACGCCACCCGGACAGCCGTCGGGCCAATCGCCAGGCTGCGGACACAGGGAGGCGTGGCCAGACGCGGCAGACCGACAAGATCGATCCGCGGCACGGCTCTACCTATACGTTATCCACCTCGAAGGACGAAGCCAGCAACGCGGCTAACCCCAAAGCGAGCCCTTCTTCCCCCATGAATTATGTAGATTAGACTCGTTTTATTTCGTCCTGGTGGACACACGGCCATTCCTCCGCAACCCCTTCGAGCTGCCCCGAAATTTTCGTTATGGTGCTCGCCGACCATACCGGACCCCGGTGTTCATGCTCCGCTGCTACCAACCACGAATTCTTCAGCATCGACGGGTTTTCATGCCGAGCAAGGGACAGATTTTCGAGCGAAGTCGCCTGCTGCTCATTTGCTGAATCGATTCTGTCCAGGAAAGAAACGGTGGAGAGAAGATTGGGATAATAATGCACGAAAGCGAGGCTTGCAGGGGAGATTGTTGAGGGCATTTATTTTGAATTGAAAATGTCCACTAATGTGGAGTTAAAGGGTTAATACCCTTAAATGCATGAGTGGGGTCCGCAAATCACCCCAGTGTTGGATTTTGTGTTAACATTCTTAGCCGCGCCATTTTTAGTTTACAGAAATTTTACAGTCTTACAGAAAGTTTACAGAAATACATTGTTGCTGTAATCAAAGTTAGCAAGGAATTAGGTAAGTGGGGTTCTCAATGGACCCCATGTATGCATTCATGCTCCTAATGTTTAGTTTACCTATGCAGTTAAGGGTTAAGGGGGAACTTTGGTAACGAAGTTTTAACACTTAGCACTCGAATGGCGACTGTGAGGCATCACTAAAAATTGCTATGTCATTATGCAAAATATTCTTTGGTTTATTAAATTTTTCTGGATTTAAGAAATTACTTAACATTTCAGTATTGTACGAGAAAATTCCACCATTTTCGTATGTATAACATGAATATATATAGAAGGTGAAAGGTCGGGATTCTAAGTCGGAAGAAATGTTTTGCGAAGGGTTTAATAAATTAGGGTTAATCGATTTTGCATGACAACAGTTCTATTGTCGGTAATTTTGTTGATCGTTTGGAGATAGGTTCGCAAAAGTAGGATTTTTCAGGTCGTTTCACAGTTTTTGATTTTTGGATCTGATTGTTAGATCGAATAGGTGTGTTGAAGATATGGTTTGGAACATTTTTGGAGCGTCTTTTTAGGAAAAGGATTTTTTAGTACTGCAATGTGGATAAATAATGGAGGATCTATTTTATTCAACTCTGAGTTGTTGAATGTGCAGTGTTATTGGTAGTGTTCGTTGTATCGGGAACTGTGAAGGGGTTGCACGTGTCGAAGAATTCAAAATTAGTCGCTGAAAAAACACGTTCAATATTTATGAAAAGGCATGAAAGGCATTCGAATAAAATATATTTTACAAACGTTGGGTACGTCCGCCGTTGATTTTGTCTAATCTAAGAACTGCAAACTAGTGTGCATGAAATTTTTTATGGTCACGGTACCTACTACGAATTTATGTATATTAGTGTATTCTTCTGAATCTGTGAAAATTAGTAAAAAAGGAAATAAACTTCCATTCAACTGCGGTTTGTCGCAATCACTCCAAAATATTAATTTCTCTAATTTTATTTCTGGATTTATTTCTCCAAAATACAATCTAATATTAGTACTTCTGAATCTATGAAAATTAGTAAAAAAAAAAGAAAGAAATAAACTTCCATTCAACTCTGGTTCGTCGCAATTACTCCAAAATATAGTTCTCGCATGAAGATCCGAGGTGTATCGATGAATTTCCTGAAAACTCCTCAGGGCTGTCAAAATACAGAATCATTTTCATCTAAACTGCTGTATTATAATGAGTCAGGCTCGTGATGAAGATTCCGAACAAAGTCCTATAAATTTGTATGTCATTAATCTCCCTTAAACCGAAATCAAATTCTATTTTGTTACAGTTGACATATATCCCTTGGAGAAAACATATAGTCATACGATAAATACAAACTATCTTTATTTTGCTATGAAAAGCAAAACACAAAATGGCTTTTGATCGATGAAGAATTTTTGATCGTTATAATCACTAGACTGCCGATCTTTATGCAAAATAGAAAATATTATTGATTACAAGACACGGGGGCGAAATAAAATGTTCTTTCTTCGTTCAATTTTTTTATTAAGCTGAATAAAATAATTTGTCTGTTGCGCTTAAGTCATTTTAACACGTTGTCACCCATATGTGTTACCCATATGTTAATATATTAATCGTACCAAACTTTATTGGAGGAAAGTTCGAGGACTACTCAATATCATACATTCAATTTTTTTCAATTTTTATTTCATTAACCCATTAGCTGCCACGATCCCCATTCGGGGATTTTGGAATTTTACGTACACCACTCGGCGCTAGAATGATATTTGGTACGCCTGACAGTTTAGTTTCATCCTTTCATTCTAAAATTTGACAGTTAATGGGTTAAACAACTTACCTTGATTTCATGGAATTTTTCAGGTTTCTAGTTTCGCAGTCAAAGTGTTAATAAGTCTACTGCTTCAACGCTAGAACTACCGGATGAGACAAAATGACTTGCTCCCAATTTTTTCCTTTAGCAATATATTGAAATTATAAATATGTTTTCACGAGAAAATCTTTTAACACTTTGAACGCCCAACTAGAGACCCCAAAAATTCCATAAAATCAAAGTAAGTTATATAATGAAATAAAAATTGCAAAAAATTCAATGTACGATACCGAGTAAGCCTCCAACTTTCTTGCGTGTTACAGATCCTAATCAAGTTTAGTACAATGAATATATCAACGTAAAAATTCTCCATCGAAGTAGATATTTAAACACGACTGGTACGAAACCTAAACGAACCCAATATTGTCGTTACGATAAGACAATGTACGCCAGTTGCATCTAGAGCTTGGTAGATGCAGTGTTAAATTCTGCTTACCGATTTTCGTCATAAAATCCGCTAATAATCACAAAATAAATAGTAGTGCACCGACAATTTATTACTGGGTGTTGAACATTTCCCAATCGACGTTGTCGTCCGGAAGCCCGACGGGACGTTGTTGCCGTTTTCTCGAAAACTTTGTGGTAGAATGTCGGAGGCTCGCGTCGCGTCGTGTCGCGTCGCGTCGCGTCGCGTCGCCGCCGGGCCGCTAAAATAAGAAATTCGCTCGCGATTGGACGAAGAAGCGGGGACTCGAAGGTATCAGGGTGGCACCGTGGCGCGGAGGAGCACGGTTTTATTTACAGCCGTTTTATTGAGAACCGGCCCGCCCGTTGAAAAAAAAAAAAAAACTCGGTATAAAATCTACGTTTAACGACAACACCGATAACTCTACCATTAAGGCTTGTAAATCGCGGGGCGAACTGCGAGATACGGCGCGTAAAGTATGCTTCATTGGGTCGCGCGTTCCACGGGCCGAGTGGCGCGCGGACGCTTTCCTCTCGCTTCGTTTTACGGGGCAATAATAATAACGTAAACCCCGTAACGATCGGCTCGGTGGTACAACGTGGAAACTGAGTGGCACCGGCGAACCGATCGCCGTTGCACCGGTCGCGGAGATAAGCGGCGAAATTTCAGGAGAGAATTAAGATAAGCCGGGTACCGGTGCCCACGTAGGCGTCCCGGCGACCATGAAACTCGGTAGCGACGCTTTGACGAGGCGTTTCAATCTCCTCGAACGGCGCGATGGAAGTGTTAATATCGTAGATAATAATTACGTCCTCGATGGTTTTATGTTCTCGACCCCGTTGGACGGGGCCCTCCTCGAAAAATTATCTACGATTCATTCACTGTCATAATGGCAATCGTCCAGATAAATTCGACCCGACGCGCTTCCCGCAATCCGCTTTCGCACCGACTGCTTTTATTGCGCGCGTCTCGCCTGGTTTAACCCTTTGCACTCGGCGCTATCTTCATTCTAAAACTAAATTTTTCTCTTCCGTCTTGGAATATTTTCATTTTATTCATACGAAACTAATCCGATTACCACATGTAATAATTAAATGTTTAGTAGTCTGTTCATTAGAAATTTTGTAATGTAACAAATATTTTGTAATATTTTTTGTAACTTCTTTGAAATCATGCCATAATAATTTCTAGTGGTGCATCAGAGTCACCACTCGAGTGCAAAGGGTTAAATGCCCTGTTGCGCTGTAAATCCAGCTACGAAGTGGTTGCGTTTAGTTCGGAAACGTTGGATGATGGTTGACTGACCGTCGTAGGGATTGTTTAACCCTTCCAAAATTGTTTAACTCTTCAGCAACGGTCGTGGGTTCGCTTTTATTGTGAACGTTACCACCGTGTCCCGATGATTTAGGTTTTCTGATATTGTTTATCTTGGAATTCTGGAAAGCAAACGATGATCGCCCCTCGGATCACCTGTATTTCTGTAGACAATTTTGCAATTTATGGTTGCTGCCAAGGCGGTCAAGGTTTATTAAAATAACGTACATACCCCGCAGATTGTGGCACCGTAGGGTTTTCTAAAATAATTGTCGGTTTCACATTCTGTGAGGCACGACGTGGATTAACGCAATCGGCAGTAAATAGAAATATATAAAACTTCAAGTACAATTTTACCAAAAAGTGGATTTACTAAACTCGGGAAGGGTTGAGATATATTTGTTCACTAGAAATATTTCTGTTAAGAAGAAAAGTGTGTACAGCCACGGAGAGCAAAACTACAAATGAACAGAGAAATTTCGATATGACTTTAGAACGCAATCGGCAGTAAATAAAATATGTAAAACTTCAAGTACAATTTTACCAAAAAGTGGATTTCCTAAACTCGGGAAGGGTTGAAATCTATTTGTTTACTGGAAATATTTCTGTTAACCCTTAGCACTCGAATGGCGACTGCAAGGCGCCACTAAAAATTGCTGTATCATTATTCAAAATATTTTTAATATTCTTAAATTTGTGTGTATTTAATAAATTACAAAAACTTCAGTATTGTACGAGTAAATTGTACCATTTTTGCATGTATGACATGAGAAAAGAAATATATAGAAGGGAAATATTCCAGGTCGGAAGAAGTGTTTTGTTTTGGAGATAAAATTGCTTCGAGTGCAAAGGGTTAATAAGAAAAGAGTGTACAGCATTCGAGAGCAAAAATACAAATGAACAGAGAAATTTCGACATAACTTTAGAACGCAGTCGGCAGTAAATGAAATATATAAAACTTCAAGTATACAATTTTACCAAAAAGGGGATTTCCTAAACTCGAGAAGAGTTGAGATCTATTTGTTTACTAGAAATAGTTCTGTTAATAAGAAAAGAGTGTACATCCACGTAGAACAAAACTACAAATGAACAGAGAAATTTCGACATAACTTTAGAACGCAGGCGTCAGTAAATAAAATACATAAAACTTCAAGTACAATTTTACCAAAAAGTGGATTTCCTAAACTCGGGAAGCGCTTCAATCTATTAATTTACTAGAAATATTTCTGTTAATAAGAAAAGAGTCTACAGCCACGGAGAACAAAACTACAACTGAACGGAGAAATTTTTACATAACTTTAGAACTCAGTCGGCAGTAAATAAAATACATAAAACTTCAAGTACAATTTTACCAAAAAGTGGACTTCCTAAACTCGGGAAGCGCTTCAATCTATTAATTTACTAGAAATATTTCTGTTAATAAGAAAAGAGTCTACAGCCACGGAGAACAAAACTACAACTGAACGGAGAAATTTTTACATAACTTTAGAACTCAGTCGGCAGTAAATAAAATACATAAAACTTCAAGTACAATTTTACCAAAAAGTGGACTTCCTAAACTCGGGAAGCGCTTCAATCTATTAATTTAGTAGAAATATTTCTGTTAATAAGAAAAGAGTCTACAGCCACGGAGAGCAAAACTACAACTGAACGGAGAAATTTTTACATAACTTTAGAATTTGTCATATACATTGCAAGGTCGCGTTGATATAAATTTTCGAACGGGGGTTGGGGGTTTGGTTCGAGTGATCGGGAGACCAGATACGAGACGAGATGCGTTTATTGATCTATTTACATGATGTGTTCGAAGAGCAGTTCGAGTAAAAATAAATATCGTTTAAATAATATAAAAAAGTATGTACACATAACAACGCGTAGTGTCCAACTACCGTCGGAAGCTCGCCGCTAACCGATTATAAATATCAGATGAATAACGACAACGGATCACACGACGATTCGCATCAGCCATATCCGAACAGGTAAAGGTAGCTAACGGAGCGGTGAATCAATCGTTTCGCATAATTGCAACGCTATACATATACAGGATAGACAACCGAGGACAGCGCCGATCAATCCGCGTTGACAAGCACGAGACTCCGGTAACAAGCGAAAGCATTCTAGGAGACAGCGAACGCAAGAATTCGAAAGAATCGTCGTACGTCGGTCTCCTTGACGAACAAAAGGGAAGATTAAACAACGAAACGTCCAGCTTCTGGATCGAACTAAAACCTAGCAACAACAACGAGTTCCACGGCCGAAACACCGAACTGTTCAAACCATTATTGCACCGATCGCAATCGACGCGATCGGAGTCAGACTCCGACGTGTTCGCGCCACTTTTGCTAACCGAAGAGTACGAAACAACGATTAAATGATCTACGGCTCTAGTTTTTTTTTTCTGGTTACACCAATTCCCAGGCCTCGATACGGTCGACAAGCTGCTATTAGAACATAACGAAACTGGACAGTCCGCGCGCAGAAAAAGAAGCGGGCGAATAGAACCGGCGCGAAAGCAGCGATCGCATTTCGAACCACTTCGAGTCCTCACGGCGGGACTTGGATCATCCGCCGTGCGCGAGCTAGATCCTCCAGGCCGGCTAAAGTTTCTCCAGCGCGCGGCTGTTGGTCAAGAGCACCCTGGTGAGTCTCCAGACTTGTTTGCCGGCGTTCTGCAGCCCGCTCGGCGACTTCCCTTTGAACAGATCCAAGTTCGGCAGGAAGTAATGGGGACACCTCCGGCAGAGGAGGCAGTAGATCAGCTGCAGGAAGATGCCGTTGATGCGCACGCCTAAACAGCCCTCGTCCCACTCGGTCTCGAGCGGATGCTTCTCGCACTCGTAGAGCAGCAATGTTTTCATGTGATAGCTGGTCACCGGGTTCCCAGGCAGATCCAAGTGTCTGTCCCTCAGGGTTTTCAATATGCTGAGGCATCTCCTTCGACAGCCGCCCTGAAGCAGCCTGGACTCCGCTTCGGTGAAGGACAACACCCAAGCGTCGCCCTCCATGGCCGACTGTTTGCCCTGGAGGGCGACGCTCTCTTTCGACAGCAGGTCGAAACCCTCGGTCTTCACCTCCGCCACGAGATTAGGATGCGGCCAGGGTATGTGCGGTATAGGCCAGTGCGCGGCCGATCTCGGCCACACGCCCGAACATTTGAACGCCGGCGTGATCTGCACCACGTATCTCTCACGGATACGCAGCTTGACCTCGGTGGTGTCCGCGATCATCTTCACGGAGTCCCTGTACGCGCACTTGTCGCAGGCTTGGGCCACCAGGGTCTGGAATCGCGAGCGAATCTTCCGAGCGGACAGGTAACCGGACGCGGTGATGAACTCGACCCAGAGCGACATCGACCTTTTCCGTCCGTCGCTGAGCTTGAGCACGGCGCAGCCCGGCAGGGTGCCGTCGTCGACGAAGTTGAACACTCCCATCTGATTCAGGTAGAGGACCACCTCGAACTCGCCCGGCGAGATCACCTCGAGGCCCTCGTAACGGCCGTTGCACTCGGTCAGCGAGGAGATGAACCGGGGCTCCTGCACCTCGACCTCCTTCAGCACGTCCTGCACGACCTTGCACACCTCGCGGATCGTCTTCTGCACCTGGCCCTTGCGGGCCTGCACCCGCTCGCCGTAGTACTTGTTCATCTGGTACAGCATCTTCGACTGCGCCGCCATCATGTACTCCGGCAGCAACATCTTCGCTCACGGAGAATCGCTCTCGATTCCCAAGGGGTCTTCCCGACGAGAGATCAGCCTCGGCGTTTCGCGTGGTTTCGAGCCGGTTCGATGTCGTTACCGTCCATCCTCCTATATCCCGAAGAAAAAAAAAAACTGGATCGATCGGCGCGACAACAACGAGGAGAAGGACACTTTCCAGAAAGAGTCACCGGGATCAGCGGACCGCGCGCGCCACCGGGCAATCGTCCGGCAGGTGTTGTACGTGGAACGAGCGCAACTCGAGCTGTTCCGCGCGCGCGACGACAGAGAGAGCGCCCGGTGACCACCGGCCCGACCAGTACAACTGCCCCTGTAGTTGTGTGCCGGGCTCGCAAGTCCCGCCTCCCGGACCGATAGGGTCACGTGGAGCGTGCGCGGCCTCGCCACGCCCACTCACGCCCCTCCCCTCCCGAACCAGCGCCGGCAACCCGCGCCCGCACACCATCGCGCGCGCGTTTTCACCCTCTCGCGACTCCGATGTACCCGGTTTTTTCTTTTCGATTTTTATTTCGCCAGATTGTATTCGCCTCGGCGATAAACGCGCGCCGCGCGCCGCGAGTCGCGGTAAATCGGCCGCGAAATATCGGGAGTGCCAAGATCTGACGTTGATCGTTTTAACGGGCACCAGATTTCAGGATTAGAAGCGGACATTTGGAATAACGACGGGGAAATTGGTCTGATCGGTAGCGTAAGATCGCCTAACTTTTTTGGTGTAAGCCAGTAAGCAAGATTCTTCTTACTGAATGATTGAAGATCTGAACTTTTTGCACTAGAATATCGAGTCGGACTCGTGGTGAAGAACACGGGAAGGGTTTATCAGATATGTATGTGTTTTCTATGTTCTTTCACGCATTCGCATTATAAGGGAATGTGAAGAGAAGGCCGTTATCGCTATCGGATCTTATTTCAATGGTTCGTCTTCGTTTCAGTGGCCTAATTTCTTCCCCTCTATAATCAGAGTTACTACTTTCATCTTCGACAACACCCTCCATTTCTATTCGCTAGCTAACGAATAATGATAGTGATAATTAACTCTTAGCACTCGAATCGCGACCGTAAGGCGCCACTAAAAATTGCTGTATCATTATTCAAAGTATTTTTGACATTATTAACCCTTAGCACTCGAATGGCGACTGTAAGGCGCCACTAAAAATTGCTGTATCATTACTCAAAGTATTTTTGACATCATTAAATTTTTTTGTATTGTACGAGTAAACTGCGCCATTTTTGTATGTACAACATGGAACAAAATATATAGGAGGGATATATTCTAGGTCGGAAGAAATGTTTCGTTTTCGAGTTAAAATAACTTCGAGTGCAAAGGGTTAAATTTGTTTGTATTCAATAAATTACTAAACACTTCAGTATTGTACGAGTAAACTGCACCATTTTCGTATGTACAACATGAAACAAAATATACACGAGGGAAATATTCTAGGTCGGAAGAAATGTTTCGTTTTCGAGTTAAAATAACTTCGAGTGCAAAGGGTTAAATTTGTTTGTATTCAATAAATTACTAAACACTTCAGTATTGTACGAGTAAACTGCACCATTTTCGTATGTACAACATGAAACAAAATATACACGAGGGAAATATTCTAGGTCGGAAGAAATGTTTCGTTTTCGATTTAAAATAACTTCGAGTGCAAAGGGTTAACATCCTTAAATTTGTTTTTATTTAATAAATTACTAAACATTTCAGTATTGTACGAAATTGCACTATTTTCGTATGTATAACATGACAAATATATATATATACAGGAGGGAAATATTCTAGGTCGGAAGAAATGTTTCGTTTTCGAGTTAAAATAGCTTCGAGTGCAAAGGGTTAAGATCCGCTCCGGTGATAGTGACCAGGAAAATTGAGCGTATTAACGATGCAAACGGTTCAAACCGGAATAAAATTCCATTTTGTTGTTGTCTTCAGGAAGTTATAAATTTCAAAAATAAATCGCAGTGGGTTCATACGAAAACCTAACTTTCTCAGTAAAAAGTTGTATCGGTTTTATATATTTTCATTAATGCGGCACTGATTCTTCGGCGCAGGAGTGGAACAAATTTTCAATACCCAAATACACAAAATAATAAGATTTTCAATTTCTTCCGTAGTTCTGTTGAAAATACGTCAATAACGGGCGAGCTTCATGTCTAATTTCAAATCGATCCGCTGTTACCGAAATCGACGCCATTACGCGTCGTTTATCAAGACAACGGGAAGATTTTGCTCGTTCCACTTGTCGCTGATTTCTCTTGTCCCTTCATTCGTATTCATATAATTGAAGAGATCGCACACGTTCTATGTAAAACTTTTTCAATTAACATTATTCTTATATTCATAATCAATTATTCGCACAATAAAGAATTCAGTTCAGAGTGTTCAAATACATTCGCGAGTGGCTTTCAATTCAATTCCCAACAAGTTCGCTAGTAGCGTAAGGGTAGCTTCGACCAGCCCTTCTTTCAGGATTATAAAATTAAGGTATTAACCCTTTGCACTCGGCGCTATTTTCATTCTGAAACTAAATTTTTCCTCCCTCTTAGAATATTTTCATTTTATCCATACGAAACCGATCCGATTTCCATGTATAATATTTAAATGTTTAGTAGTCTATTAAATGCAAATTTTGTAATATATTTTGTAATCTCTTTGAAATAATGCCACAACAATTTCTAGTGGTTCGTCAGAGTCACCGCTCGAGTGCTAAGGGTTAAAAAAGAAGGATTATAAAATGTTACTCGACGTCTTTCAATCTCGTAATTAACTTTAATTTCGCACGATCAACGAAGTCACCGAACAGAAACACGCCACCGGAGTGCGGGCTCGTCGATGGGGTCGCATGAGAATTCCGCGCACGATCACTCGCGTCGATAATACCGTCGCAACGGTCATTTGAATATTCGACATCCGAATAAGAAACAGAGGGACTCGGTCGCCGCGTCACGTCGGCGAAAACCCACCACCGTGCTTTCTTCCTTTGTTCGCGAAACAGTAACAGCCCCCGCAGCTTGTAACGCCCCGACGTTCACTATCGATGGCAGCTGTTCACGGTGAACAGCATCTAGCAAGACGAACAGCAACGACGTTCCCCTTTTATGTCCCGATCGTAAAATCCCACGGCTAGGACACACGTACCGATAAGCGACCGAGATATCCCCATACATCGAACATTTTTCCCATAAGATTTCGAAGATTGCAGCCTCCGTGAGTCGCACCATGGCCGTCATTCTCTCTCCAACTCTTTCACCATCGACAGGAATCTATGGAGTTTATGTGAACTCGACGGGGCCGTTTTGAGTTCGTTGTCGACGGAAAGGATTATTTCAGGCGAACGGTAGCAACGAGGTATTTGTTCGTGCAAGTTATTGTAAGTGCTTGTTTTATGATCTGTAGAATACTCGTTCTCAAGGATGATCAGGATTTCTGTTTGATCATGGCCTGCCGAGACTCGCTCTTCACTCCAGAAGAGAAATCGTCTATTTCGCGGTTTTTCGTTTCTTTTCGATGATAAAGGCAAATGTATTGAAAGATTTTGGGAGGATACATCTTCGTGAATATTTGAAGGCGCGAAATATCGCGTTATCTTGGTTAATGAGTCTGCGATAACCTTATTCCTTTCTTAGCTAGGATAGGATAGTCAAAATTTCCATTTACAAATTCACAGTTTTATATAGATGTATGGTAGTGGTTAAGAGAAAAGTATAAAGATTGAGAAAGTGGAGTTAGTTATCTTGGACTTTCTACAAATCTCTATGCCAGTAATTTTTCTGTACCAGTAGTAAGAAAGCATAAAGTGTGTTTGCTATATCTATTCGTGAAATAATTTCCTTGCAGAGAGATGGAATATTGCTTCTCGAAATCATATGAGACTAAAGAACAAGGAGACTTTTGCAGTGAAATTGTGCGTAGAATTTGCAATGTTTTCGATTGGTAGAAGGACTCCATTCACTTCTCTTTTCTTTTCGATGATAAAGGCAAATGTATCGAAAGATTTTGGGAAGATACATTTTCGCGAATATTTGAAGACGCGATATTTAGTTATCTTGGATTTTCTATGAACCTCTATGCCAGTAATTTTTCTGTACCAGTAATAAGAAAGCATAAAGTGTGTTTGCTATATCTATTCGTGAAATAATTTCCTTAAAGAAAGATGGAATATTGCTTCTCGAAATCATATGAGACTAAAGAACAAGGGGACTTTTACAGTGAAATTGTGCGTAGAATTTGCAATGTTTTCGATTGGTAGAAGGACTCCATTCACTTCTCTTTTCTTTTCGATGATAAAGGCAAATGTATCGAAAGATTTTGGGAAGATACATTTTCGCGAATATTTGAAGACGCGATATTTAGTTATCTTGGATTTTCTATGAACCTCTATGCCAGTAATTTTTCTGTACCAGTAATAGGAAAGCATAAAGTGTGTTTGCTATATCTATTCGTGAAATAATTTCCTTGCAGAGAGATGGAATATTGCTTCTCGAAATCATATGAGACTAAAGAACAAGGAGACTTTTGCAGTGAAATTGTGCGTAGAATTTGCAATGTTTTCGATTGGTAGAAGGACTCCATTCACTTCTCTTTTCTTTTCGATGATAAAGGCAAATGTATCGAAAGATTTTGGGAAGATACATTTTCGCGAATATTTGAAGACGCGATATTTAGTTATCTTGGATTTTCTATGAACCTCTATGCCAGTAATTTTTCTGTACCAGTAATAGGAAAGCATAAAGTGTGTTTGCTATATCTATTCGTGAAATAATTTCCTTGCAGAGAGATGGAATATTGCTTCTCGAAATCATATGAGACTAAAGAACAAGGAGACTTTTGCAGTGAAATTGTGCGTAGAATTTGCAATGTTTTCGATTGGTAGAAGGACTCCATTCACTTCTCTTTTCTTTTCGATGATAAAGGCAAATGTATCGAAAGATTTTGGGAAGATACATTTTCGCGAATATTTGAAGACGCGATATTTAGTTATCTTGGATTTTCTATGAACCTCTATGCCAGTAATTTTTCTGTACCAGTAATAGGAAAGCATAAAGTGTGTTTGCTATATCTATTCGTGAAATAATTTCCTTGCAGAGAGATGGAATATTGCTTCTCGAAATCATATGAGACTAAAGAACAAGGAGACTTTTGCAGTGAAATTGTGCGTAGAATTTGCAATGTTTTCGATTGGTAGAAGGACTCCATTCACTTCTCTTTTCTTTTCGATGATAAAGGCAAATGTATCGAAAGATTTTGGGAAGATACATTTTCGCGAATATTTGAAGACGCGATATTTAGTTATCTTGGATTTTCTATGAACCTCTATGCCAGTAATTTTTCTGTACCAGTAATAGGAAAGCATAAAGTGTGTTTGCTATATCTATTCGTGAAATAATTTCCTTACAGAAAGATGGAATATTGCTTCTCGAAATCATATGAGACTAAAGAACAAGGAGACTTTTGCAGTGAAATTGTGCGTAGAATTTGCAACGTTTCCGATTGGTAGAAGAAAGAGGACTTCTCCATTCACTAGAAAAAGGCTGGCCTGAGTCGTCTGCATAACAATGCAACAGCGACTCCTTAAGAACAGGATTGAAACCTCGACAAAGGTCTCAATCCCCGGAAATCTATCCTAGTCCATTCATACTGAAGCACAATGCTTTCGAACGTCGAATGCTTCAAAAACATTTTGATCTCATAAAACACGGTCTCTATTGAACATTCTGTATTTCAGTTTTGCAATTATTAACCCCCGCGCGTCCTTTGGAAATCATTCTCCGTTTCTTGGTAACACGAAAAGAAAATCTGGCAAAATCAATTTACTGTCGAATAAAATTGTTTTTCAAGTGATCGACGCATTAAAATATAAAGTTGTAACGCAATTTTTTGATTTGTTCATCGGCCGGCCAGCCTTTTCAGTTACACAATTGACGATGCTCAGGATCAACTTTTTAAACATATTTTTGAAGCTGCATCGGATGCACCGATCTTTGTTCCTAATGCAACAGCCATATTCGTTTGATTCGATCAGAAATGGAGCAAAGTATGATTTTGATACTTTGGGTCAATAGATCGTTGGAGGGTTCAAGAATACAAGCAAAATGGCAGAGTATATTATAGCAGAGCATCCTAGGATCCAGAGCCAACGAATCCTTTGTTTCGAAAGAGCAGAGGAAAAACGAAGAAATTCGGTGATCTTGTCGAGCGCGAAGAGCAAGAATTTTTACAAGACACTGACTATAAGCCGCAGCGACTGCGCGGCGCTTCTAGTGTTACAGACGCGCAGCATGAGTCCGCGCAGCTCGAATTATTCGCGGAAAGCCCTCAACGGCACGCCGCCGCTCGTTTCGCCGCGCCTCGTTCCCGTATAATTGAATAAAGTTCAGAAATCCAATCTACTTGAAGTTGGAGTGGTAGATTGGTGCCCACCAGGCCTGGCTATGCCCCCGTTAATGCGACTTGATTCATGAGTCGAGCGCGTGCATCTTTCTCCCTCCGACTATCTGGTCCCCCATGCTCCGTCTTACCACGCGGAGCTGCGTTTTCGCGTAAGGGACGAGGGGTCAAACGTTCTGCTACATCAGCCCCCGCATTAATGCGGGAGCCGGTCCTCTCGTCCGCCACCCTAAACGCGCCTTTCATCATCCCATTTCGACTTAATTCGTTTATCATCTGAATTATTTGTACACCCACGAGAAGACACCCGTGGCTCGGTTTCGGGACGAGGCGTTCGACCATCTTTCATTCGAACCGAGGGGAGCTTTTCTCTCTTCGAGGTGTCCACCCTGACGATCGATATTCGATCGGAACTCTGTCGAACCGGAAACCTCGGAATTGCGTAAGAAGAGGACGCTCAGTGTGAAAATTCTGTCTGCTCGCGTGCTGTTTCATTATTTGAAGTAGGAATTGATATTGGATTTTAGTTCATTTCACTATTCATTATTACGTGCTGGGAGGTTCGTTAGTTACGGGAGATACCGAACCGGTTAAAATAACCGATTTCAGATTTTTCACTTTTACAATTTGTGAGGTTATAGAGACTTTTATACTACTTTATTGAAGTTACTGTAAAAATCCTATGAGGTCCGAATACATTATTTCCATATTCTCCTGTTCCTTCCAAGCAGAGAACTGTTATAACTAGACTGCGGAAGTTTATGCACGATAAATATGTAACATGCATATGACTTTTATGCACGAAAAATATGGAAAATATGCAGAGTATATAGGTATATATAAAATGTAGTATAATAAGCAATATATTAGTATGTCACAGAATATTCACGCGCATCGTTCGCGTGACAATAAATTACGAGCATTTTTCCAAATTTAATGTTGTTAATCGGTGGTGTTTCTCTGTCAAAATTAATTTATACGCGGAGAATGACCACTCTACGTCACACGAAGTAATCGGTGCGTATTTAAATTTACTCGAACATTGTTTGGGCACACTTATTGGTCCTTGAACGCCCTCGTTATTCAAAATACTTGAAATCTTCGATAATGTAGAAAACCCTACATTCTTTTCTAAAGTAGTATTACTATTATAAAGTAGTAGTATTTCGTCGACTAAAATCGTATTGGTTACAAATAGGGATTGTAAGTAACGGAAAATATAAAAGTATAAATATTTTATTTCATTGTATATTCTCCATTTTGGTGCAGTATCAAAGTACCCGATTACCCAATTTTGTCTTCGTCAACTGGCCATCCAGAACGTGGTGCATCTTCAGCATCAAAATTGCCGGAACGAAATTTTGCAAACCAGTTTTGTCGACATCGAATAATTTCATTCTTGCTTGAACAGCATTTTTACCTTTTCGAAATGCTGCTTACAATTTTCCATATTTGATAGGGCACCAAACAACAACTATCGCGCAGACTCAAGCAAACTTTTTCACAAACAAGCCTTGCTATATCAGCTAGTGATGGGCATTATCGACTAAATTCAACTATCGACTAATTACTATTTAGTTACTACATAGTATCGAATATTTAGTCGATAGTTTTCAGTCGACTGAACTACTTTACTGGTTATTCTCGTATTTACTCTTATTCTCGATGTTGGCTAGTTAAATAAATAGTAGGACAGTACGGAGATAGTAAATTTCGTGATTGACTGATTTTGTCTGAATCTGTCTTTATTCAATAATAAATTCATACACTATGTTATAAATATAAATATACACAATTTACTTATATCACATATATAGTTTATATCGCATAAATAGCAATAAGATTTTAACATCTAATATGAATGAAAGTATTTCGCATAAATAGCAATAAGATTTTAACATCTAATATGAATTAAAGTATTTCGCATAAATAGCAATAAGATTTTAACATCTAATATGAATTAAAGTATTTCGCATAAATAGCAATAAGATTTTAACATCTAATATGAATGAAAGTATTTCGCATAAATAGCAATAAGATTTTAACATCTAATATGAATTAAAGTATTTCGCATAAATAGCAATAAGATTTTAACATCTAATATGAATGAAAGTATTTCGCATAAATAGCAATAAGATTTTAACATCTACTATGAATTAAAGTATTGAAATATCTATTACATATTTCATTACTTGCATACTCGCACGTCCTGTCATAATCGTGTACTTCTAACCTTTCCGTTTCATCGTTGAAATTTCAAGACGGCGACGTGTAAAACAGTCGACTGAAAATAGTAACCCAACCACTGCTAAATTCAGTCGATAGTTTAAAAAATCAGTCGACTGAAAATAGTAGTACTGTCGATCGATTTAGTCGATAGTTTTTAGTCGACGGTGCCCATCGCTAATATCAGCTGTCAAAATGCATAAATAGAAAATGCGGCTTAAGTGTGAAGTTGTCTGCGAAAAAATACAATTACGTTCTCTGTAGTGAAAAAACGAGATTACTTTCCAAGCAACCCAATAGTGGGTCCGTCAAACAGCAAGACGAAGACAAAGGGTTCGCTTTCGACTAACTCGCACACAACGACGTGCAAGAATCGTCTTTTCTCGATCATGGATTCCTCTAGTGGTCCGGCTTGCCCAAAAAATCACATTAATTCACTCGAAAAGTGCGACCCGCGTGCGGCGATTTGAATAAACCGCTTCGTTATTCCGTGTTCGACGGTGAGGAGTCCCGGCATAGTTGTTGGGCACCCGAAATAACGTACGAGGGTAGTTTTCTATCGAGTTCGCTCTCGCCGGTGTCTATCTAATAGCCCGATCAGTCCTCCGGAGAGACTGGCGGCATCCAGTTCGCTGAAATGAGCAGTCCTAGGCAAATGCAGTCTGCCAAAAACATTCTTCGGGTCTCCTTTTACGCGGCGGCAGGTAAAAGGACTCGCATCCCGGCCCCTGTTGCGCGGCGTCTCCTTCATTGTGGGACGTTCGCGGCGGTGGAAGAACGACGTCGACGACGTCTCTCGCAGCCAGCCAGCCGAACCGACTCTCGATCGTCCCGGGATCGAGTCGGCCTTGTAAATCAGCTCGAATGGACATCCTCGCGTAATCCCGCATAATCCGGGGGCTCAGTCGTTGAGCTCCAACAGCCGGCGAAACTGGAAAGCACGGCGACGCGGCGCGGCGCGGCGCGTATTTCACGGTTTCCTTGGTTAATGACACGAGAGGAGCATCTCGGATCCACCGATTCGATCTGGACCGTATACCGGGCGCGCATTCGCGACCGCTCGCCCGGAAAATTTGGAAAAATTGATGCTCAACTTATCGTGGAGACGCTGATCACTCCTGTCCCGAGAATTCATTGCAACGCGCAGAGTCAACCGCCCAGGGTTCCACGTGTAAGCTGTTTTTCATTTCAAATTGCCTGCGTTATGCTACGTTAACCTCTTACGCAGAATTCCTGTAGCGGCCACCTCGGCCCTCTAAAGTGTTGATTAACCCGCGACGAAGCGTTAACCTAGCTGCAATGCTTGCGAAACCGTTGGCAGCTTCATTAGCGAAAATGGTCCTGCGAGAGTTCCGAGTCTCCGAATTCGGTGCAGTTCGAGTTGAATCTTGCGATAATGGCGAAACGTTTCAGTGCCGCAATGAATTTTCGAGTTTTTCCACCGTGCCTCGAAGGACTCCAAATAAGGGGACGCTTTGAGAAAACAAATCGCGACGCGTTGTAGCGTCAAAGTAGCCCAGATACGGGTTAATCAAACGGGGGAACATTGTCGTTCAGGATGTACCGAGCGCCATTAACTCGGCTCGTTCTGTCCAATTACTTTCGTTCACCGGCTAACGATGTCCGCTCCGCGAGATCCACATTCCGTGTCCGGAGGCCGCGCGTCCCTTTAGGGCTGACGGTGCACATACGCCGTTTTAGACACCTTTTTCTCCGACTGGTAGCCAGCGAATCCGTCGGTTAATAAGGGCAACGGGCTCTGAGGACGCATCGCCAGAAGCCCTTTTGTGCGGCCGATGCCGCGATCCGCTATCTCGTGTGAGATACGGTAATAAAGGTATGAGAACGCAGCACGTGGCACGCATAACTCATTGTCGCTCGGGATCGCCTTGATGGCACCCGAAACGCTTTGCTCGCATCCGGCCCATTCGCGTGACGAAACACGCGTGTTCCTCGATCGTACGCAGACCACGTTTCTACGATTTTTTTTATAGTCCATCTTTTCTCACACCTCGAGCTGCCTTTCCACCATTAAAAATTACTATTGTTTGATGGAAGTTCCAGTTGCAAATTATAGCGCAGCAACGCGAAGCATGTATGAAACACGTGCGTCCACCTCGACTGTCGAATAGACGGAAGGAAAGTACGTTGCACTGCACGTCACGCGTTACAATAGTCACGTGACTACGTACGACTTATAATATCGTTTAAGAGATGTCGCGATTAGACCTGTTCCAACATTATTCCGTGAAGAATATATGCGCTCATAAGAGCTGACTTTTACGACCAATCCGAGGCGCCAGCTTTCTCGACGAAGATCCTCCCGCGAATCAATAATCGTGATACAGTGAATTCTCGATATATGTCAACAACACGGATCTTGCGTCATGTATCGTCCAGGAGACATAAAATAAGTTTTTACTTAGCGCCTATAACTTGCAATTGACGTGTAAAAATTTTATTCTGCATAGATTCGCAGTCCATTGATAACGTTGATCGTTTATGAAATGGGCAAATTGCGAACTATTAGGGGGGCCCATAAGTAATCAATTCATTTGAAATCTGAAACAAACTTTGTAGTAAAGTCAAGTCTTGATTTCTTAATTTATTATATAATCACCATCATTATCAAGGACAGTGCAAACCTTCTGCACCAACGTTGACACTTGTTGACCTTCAATACATCTCCGTAAACATCGCAAATTTTCTTTGTTGTTACATTAACCCTTAGCACTCGAGTGGTGACTCTGAAGCACCACTCGAAATTGTTGTGGCAATATTTCAAGGAAATTATAAAAAATATTACAAAATATTTGTTACATTACAAAATTTGTATTCAATAGATTGCTAAACATATAAATATTATATGTGGAAATCGAATCAATTTCGTATGAATAAAACGAAAATATTCTAAGACGGAAGAAAAATTTAGTTTTAGAATGAAAATAGCGCCGAGAGTGCAAAGGGTTAAATCCCGCATGAAGATGAAAAAGTATGCGATGACGAATACGCTCCTCGGAAGGTACGGACGCCGCTGTATTTCATTACAGGGTTGTAAAAAAAATGATTAGAATATTTTGAGCACAGACTGCTTCACCGAAAACTGTAAAAGAATACGTGTGTCCTGTTCAACAGATCGGTACAGAACTGAAGGCAAAACAAATTCTTTGCAAATAATTGATTACTTGGATACCCCTAATATTATCTCGACGATTCATCAATAATTCAGTCTCCCCAATTGCCCCCAATCACCAGCAAGCATCCCCGTTATCCGGTTGCCGAGTAAACTGCGGTAAAACACGGTCGTCGTGCCGGCGACAAGTTTCCAAAAGGAGTTTCTCGTAAAATTCCCGTGGCCGGTTTCCCGGCTGATGGCGTAGATAATTAACGATCGGGCTACTTCGGCTGTTCTTACATCGAATCGAATAAACCACCGCGTGTTCTCTCTCTCTCTCTCTCTCTCTCTCTTTCTCCCCCTCTTTCCGTTTCTCTCTTTATCTTTCGCGGCGAGCTCAGGAGCTCTCGTGATTTCGAGTGGTTCGCACTCGGGAGAAGAGCGGAGGAAGGGTCCTTGTAGACAGCCGGGGTTCTCTCGGGCATGGTAGGCGAACGGGGGGTCTATTATTGTCCGGCGCTTAATCTGTTTGTTGTATACCGCCGGCGGGCTGCTAAGTGGTCCCCGTTCTATGGTGCCCTATGGTGTACATAGAGGGGCGGGGAGGGCCCTGCGAACGCGACACATGTTGTTACATCACGACGCCCCATTGTCGTCGTGAAACCCCGGCGCACTGCTGTGAGTCGGGACGATTTCGGGCTCGGGCCGAGAGATGAACGCCGCATGGGGAACACTAATCGCGCGCACCACTTGACACTCCGACCGGTGCTCCAGCTCTTTTTAACCTCCCTCTCCCTCTCTCTCTCTCTCTCTCTCTCTCTCTCCCTCTCTCTCTCTCTCTCTCTCTCTCTCTCTCTCTCTCTCTCTCTCTCTGTCTCTCCCCTTCTCTCTTTTGCTTTCGACTTTCTCTCTGTCTCTCTCTCTCTCTCTCTCTCTCTCTCTCTCTCTCTCTCTCTCTCTCTCTATCTCTCTCTCTATCTCTCTCTCTATCTCTCTCTGTCTCTCCCCTTCTCTCTTTTGCTTTCGACTTTCTTTCTCTCTCTCTCTCTCCCCTTCTCTCTTTTGCTTTCGACTTTCTCTCTGTCTCTCTCTCTCTCTCTCTCTCTCTCTCTCTCTCTCTCTCTCTCTCTCTCTCTATCTATCTCTCTCTCTCTCTATCTCTCTCTCTCTATCTCTCTCTCTCTCGCTCTCTCGCTGTGCGTAGCAAGACGAGCCATGGCTCATCGAACGTGTAAACATATTAGTCGCGCGAGACCGGTGGCTGACGCGCTCCTTTCTCAACGGCGGAAGAGCAGGGGTGCGAGCCGTTTCGACGACTCACTCGCATACTCATCGCCGTGTCGTATACCCATCGAGTGCTACTCGACTATTTATACCGATCCGACGTACAGACCGCCCGCCGACGGAAAGTCATTGTTCAATGCACGCTGAGTACAGTAAGGCCGCGATACTTGTACAGCTGCGGGACCCAAGTGCCATTTATGCCGTGCACTGCTCCTTGATCTCTTGCCGCCCAGCGTCGAACGCAGAGAAAAGTATTCGGTGAACGAAACACCGACATCTACGTGAAACAATACGGTAATACCACTTTGTTTTATCTTTAATCATTCGTTTTTCATGAAACATTTATCGACTTTTCTGATGGAAATGACTCCAAACATGTCAGACAGACAGATAACTGTAGACAAACGTAATTCGACAGATAGTTACCCCCTCGATAATTCGCTCAACGGTTAAAGAAATTTCAATGAAGAAGCAACAAATCTGAAGCGAGCTAAAATCAAATTTAAATCAAATTTAAATTAAATTCAAAGCTGGATATTTTATAAATTTTTACAATTTGATGTGCTAAAGATACGTTTACCCGGACGCAATGAAAAATTTCCCGTTCGGAACGATGTTTTGTTTCTCACGGAAAATGTGTGTCCCAAATGGCTGTCATTGGGGGAAATAATCAACGGGGATGGAAAATGTGGGTAATCAATATCGCGCATTAGAGTATTAAGAAATAAAGATGTATTTTTAAACAATTTTATGAGCCGGTGATAAAGGGGTGACTTTGGAAATTGATGGTCTGGCGGTTGAAAATTAATAGTCGGAATACCGAGGGACCAACAACCACAAACTGAATCAGTATGATACATATACCGCACGTGTTGTATCTGCATTAGGATCACAGATATCCAAACAACTAATGCCGTATCACGACCTAGCTTTTATCGGTTCCACGCAGTGTTTGCGAAGAGCTTGCGCAGTCGACCTTAGGGGTTGGCTCTCGGTTGCCACCCCCCACTCTTATATTTCGCCGTGTGCGTCGAATCGACTGCGAAAAGTATTTCGCAGTCACGAAACATCCTTTTCAAAATTGTATCCATTTCGATAATGATTCCACTCTTATCAAATATACTTGGAATTGTCGCATCGTTTCAAAACGCATAACTTAGAGAGGAATAATCGAGGTATTAGAAGAATTAGTTTACCAGATACCGTGTCAACAAATTTGTTGAAAATTGCTACTGAAACATTCCCGCAAATAATTCTTTACAACCGAATTCAAAACTCGTTTGTAGTCGTCTCAAAATTGCGATGATAATATGATTTATTATCATTGTCTTCGTGTCACGGCGAAATATTTATACATTAAAAGCGTAAGAAAATCCTCGAGAACAAAGTTACAGCTTACCAGAATTTCATTAAGAAAATCATTTACTGAAAATCCACCATCGAACAAAATCGATCTTTGCTTCAATGTTTAATTCTCTAAATGCACTAACAAAACCACGAATTTACAAGTTCTAGAACGCAATGATTATGCACGATACGGGAGCTACAAAGACTACCACTTCTTTTTTTCATAACTTTATGGAGTGGAAAACAATACAGCGGTACTTTCAACGCATAAGATCCGCAGTCTACTAATGACAATAATACTTGTCCTCAATTTTCAAAGAAGCCACATCTTTAATTACTAACGATTTCCTTCTGAACGCGATTAAAAACCTCCGTGACGACTTATTAATACAAACAGCACGCGTTGCGCATAATCCCTCGTAGTTTACGCGACGTTTATGGTCCCCGGAGGCCGCCGAGCCGCTTATGCTCTTGTAATTAGATTTCGACATGCGTGCGCTGTAGCTCGCCACCCTAATGCCATATTCAGTTGATCTTCGGCAACTCGCATGCTGCACACGGTCGATCCTTTCCTCTTTTCAACTTCCTTCCCGTCAACAACAAACAAACTTTTCACCTGTGCGGATAAACTTTTTAAAAAAAGTCTGGTTTGCGGATTTTCATGGGAATTAAAAACGCATCGATGAACCGGAGCGAAATCGAAAGGTGTTTCTTCTTTCAACCCTTTGCACTCGGCGCTATTTTCATTCTAAAACTAAATTTTTCTCTTCCGTCTTAGAATATTTTCATTTTATTCATACGAAACTGATCCGATTTCCACATATAATATTTAAATGTTTGGTAATCTGTTGAATACAAATTTTGTCATGTAACAAATATTTTGTAAAATTTCTCGTAATTTCTTTGAAATAATACCACAGTAATTTCTAGCGGTGCTTCAGAGTCAGAGTTGCAAAGGGTTAATAATTTTGATTTATATCAGGTCCACTAATTGTTTTAGCGATCATAATGGGATAGGGGAGTTCTTGTTGCGGTAAATCCAATGTATTGAAAAACAGTATCTTTCGGAGACGTGAAATTCAGTTCGCGTTATTGGACAGCGTGATGTAAAGGTCTGTTTGTTGCTCGAACTATAGTGGTCGCGGCAACAACAGGTATGGCTTCATTGGCCGGAGGACCGAGACGGAGGAAAATTTCGCGCGAGGATTATATCGAGGCTAATTTGATTTCCCGGTTGTAAGGACATCGCGACGACGACGCACGGCGTCGCGTCGTCGTCGTCGTCGTCGTCGGCTGCTCATTAAGAGGGAAAAATTGAAAGGCCGGTGCCGTCCGTAGGGCGGTAAATCGGGCCTCTGTCCTTCTTTTGTCTTGTCCTTTGCCTCTTGCCCCTTTCTCCTCCGGCGCGTCTCGTCCTTTTTCTGCCTCCCCCTTTTCGCCTACGAGTTGTTCACGACTCGTTCGAGAGCGCAAGTCCGCGAAGTCCTGGGATCGATTCCCGGCTCAGCAGGAGGCTCCTCCTCTTACCGTGACGGCCATCTTGCAACCGGCACCGGTCTCACTATATCACATCACACTTCACTGCATCCAGGTTGCATACTTACAGTCAGCCATGCGACCGCACCCTGACTTTTGTACCGACTCCGCGTTCCTCGGATCTCACCCTGCCCGGAGACTTACTTCCGGTCGTGCATAGTCCTCGCGACATCCCTAAACGATTTTTCCTCGTGTATGTACGTTGACACGTTCGCGACCGGCGAATCTTTTCCGTTTCTAATACTCAGTACCCGGCGAAAATAATGAATATCCGAAAACTGCCGCAAACTCGTATCTATATAATTTATTAAGCTAATTATTAATTTAAATTCAAATCCCATTAATGCGCCTAACGTTGCCGCAGTCAGAAACAAAAATTGCGGGACGTGAATTCACGTCAGCGGCGATCAGGAATGGAATTGAAAATGACGTGAATTCGCGTCAGCGGTCGCGAATGTGTTAATATCGTGCCCATGGATTTACGAATTTCTGACCCTTAACCTTGAACCGGGGATGACGAGCTCCCCCATTGGAGTTCGCCACCACTTTTCACTTTCTCCTCATAATCCAACGAATAACTTAATCCTATTGTAATATCTATGTTTATGTAAACTTTAGTGCAGTCTCGTTTATTATAGAGAAATTTCAGACGCATCGATTTTATCGACGAAGGACCATCGAGTTTTTAACACTGGGTTCACGGAGCATTAAAAGCGACTATTTTACATTACTTTATAAAAATAAGAAGAATGCCCAAAGTTCTTGCCGTTTCTTTTTGAATAACATATACCCAAAGAAATAAATTTGTTGAGTAATTCCTCATGGATAAAATCCATAATTCCTTAATAATTGTACATTTAAAAGATTAGAACCCTGTCTGTTGGGAGATTGTTGTAGAAAATGGTGGTGACCGATCAGTAAAACTATGATTTTAAAATCTAACCGCCTGTGTTTCATCGATTGCAAGAGATGGATAATTGATAAATTATTTTCTATTAATTCCAACGAGTTGACAACGGTGTTCTTAGGTGTTTTGTATTTCACTTGCTCCTACTTGCCATAAATATAACATTCCACGATTCTTTAAATATAAATGTTATGAAATTTTCTCCGGAAATTCAAGATAGTTTAGTATCGCGTTAAATATTCTGCGTGGTTAGGGTTTCATTAAAAAATTGATAATTCAATATAAACATTTATACAAGCGGCTCCAAAAGTTTGTCCAGCCAACCTCTTTTGGGATTACCATTTAAATAACAACGACAAAACTTCTTTTAACGACATCACGTCACGATAGGATGATTATAAAGCCTGAAAGTAGGCTTCCGAAACGTTCAAATCGATTCGTCGAAACGGAACATTAAAATTTTCGTGAAACTACAAAATTATTTTTCCTAATGGCGGCCGTTTCTCTTTTCTGTTGCAGGTTCTCAAGTATTGCGACCACTTGCACGGGAAATGGTACTTCTCGGAGATCCGGGCGATCTTCTCCCGTCGCTATCTGCTCCAGAACGTGGCCATCGAGATCTTCCTGGCCAGCAGAAGTAAGTCGTGCGACTCGTCCCGATTCGTTTCCAAAGGATCGCGGAGCAGAAAGTCGGGCGGCCTCGGGCCGAGCCGACGCGCATTCCGTTTCTTGCCCGATCGGCCGTGCCTTTCTGCATTATTTCACACGACGCGATCTAATCTCGCAAAATGGAAACGGAATCCGGAGCTCGCCGAGAGCTGCGCGCCCCCGAGACCTTTTTACGCAATAAATATCTGCTCCGCGTTACGCCGTCCCCTTTTTTCGCTGTCTATCGGTTCATCCTCGCTACACCTGCTGTCCCTCATTCTTTCCCTATCATTGCTTCTACAGGGTGTACCGAAAATCGCGGCACGATACAAGAATAAGTCGGGATGGAGCAACAATATTTTCTCACTCGAGCCTCTGTTTTCCTTTATTTATTTTCCTTCATTCTGTATTTAATTTAACACTTTCAACCCCCAACTAGAAACCCCAAAAATTATACCGCGTAATTACACTGAGATACTGAGTAGTCCACCAGCTTTCTTGCATGTTACAGATCCTAATCAAGTTTAGTGCAACGAATATATTCCTATAGCACAAATAATTCCGTCCCCCAAATATGGGCCGAACGTGTTAAATCAGTACTTTTGTCAGAAACATTCTGCCCGTCATACTAAACCACGATGCACAAACTATTCTCCTGTCGAAACAACGAACAATTTTCATTCACCTTCAGAGATTTAGTTCCCCTCCTTAGACTGCGGATTTTTATGCATTTACGAAGAAATAAACCGGGTGACATATAAAACAAACGAAAAATATTAAAAAATCTCAGAATATTCAACGTGAAAAGTCTATTAAGAAATGAAACGTATTTTCATTTAACTACCGCTTCCCACGCTCGACGCAGATTATTTTTATTCCGCCTAAATATCCGCAGTCTAGTAATAGTCCGAAAAAGGTTCTAGAATCTCCGGTCAACTTTGACCCCTTGCCATGTAATATCAAGTCAGACTCGCGGGGGACATTTCGGACGAAATGTACCAAACAGAAATGTTCTTCGCAAATACTACTCTTCCGTTATCGATACATTCCGTGACAAGAATAACTGTGGTTCGGAAGAATCGAAACAAAATATTGTGGTTACGCATAACATCGTAACAAAATATTGTGGTTACGCATAACATACTTCGTAACAAAATATTGTGGTTACGCATAACATACTTCGTAACCAAATATTGTGGTTACGCATAACATACTTCGTAACAAAATATTGTGGTTACGCATAACATCGTAACAAAATATTGTGGTTACGCATAACATCGTAACAAAATATTGTGGTTACGCATAACATACTTCGTAACAAAATATTGTGGTTACGCATAAAATCGTAACAAAATATTGTGGTTACGCATAACATCGTAACAAAATATTGTGGTTACGCATAACATCGTAACAAAATATTGTGGTTACGCATAACATCGTAACAAAATATTGTGGTTACGCATAACATCGTAACAAAATATTGTGGTTACGCATAACATCGTAACAAAATATTGTGGTTACGCATAACATCGTAACAAAATATTGTGATTACGCATAACATCGTAACAAAATATTGTGGTTACGCATAATATACTTCGTAACAAAATATTGTGGTTACGCATAACATCCTAACAAAATATTGTGGTTACGCATAACATCGTAACAAAATATTGTGGTTACGCATAACATACTTCGTAACAAAATATTGTGGTTACGCATAACATACTTCGTAACAAAATATTGTGGTTACGCATAACATCGTAACAAAATATTGTGGTTACGCATAACATACTTCGTAACAAAATATTGTGGTTACGCGTGGAGACCTGCAGTCTAACAATCGACACTGAAGCATAAACGGCTCTATTTTCTCCTACGAAATGAGAATTTCAATAAAAAAAAAAAAATGTTGAAGAACAGAGAGACATTGACCAGGCCGCGAGGAAAATGATAGTGCAAGGGGTTCGAAGCAAAGTCCACGTGGCGCGTTGGGGACGCGAACGGCCGCAGGGTTTTCCCGTTTAATTACCGGGCACGTAAAACTGCTTTCGCGGGGAATGATATCCTCTAGATTAGCATCGACGGCACCGATACAAGATCCCCCCCGGGTACTTCTTGCTCGCTCGTTAAACTCTTCCGTCGCGGTGTATCGCTGCGCGACAGGCATAAAGGCGCTCTTGTCGTTCGTTACGGGACGACATTATGAAAGGAGGAAACGTACGGTTCGTTATCTCGATTTCATTGTGAGGTGTTAAAACATTCCTCCGCGGGCCGGCCGAGCATCGGAGGACTCGGCGGCGATCCGCTTGAAATATAGTTGTTCCTGCGAAGAGGATCGTCGGCGTTCCGCGCGTACATACTTGGACAAACGTGGGAGAATCAGTTATACCTGGGCCCCGGTGGGCTCCGCAATCCCGCTGATTATTTCTCCACGGGCGCAGATAAATTTCCGGCTTGGTCGTCCCTCGATTCTAATCTGATCCCGACATTCGATGCGTCGTGAAACGTTCGCCGAGACGGGCCGGGCCGGGTCGGGTCGGCCCGAGCGGAATGTCATCCCTGCGAGAGAACGGAGCGAGAGGGGTGGCTGGTCGTTCATTAAAAAATTACTGGAAACGCACGCGCGCGTTCGTTAACGGGACCGGTAAAAATCCCACCGGCCGGTCCGCGATAAATCCTCCGAACAATAAAAAACTACGGGGAAAAAATTACGGGCGAGCCACTTTATACCTCCAACCGCGCCGTAACTTTCACGGATCTTTATGGGACGACGGAAAAAATCATTTTTGAATATTCCATCCGCGCGGTTTCAACGGAACCGTGCGCGAAGTGAGAGTGTGTGTGGTCGTTTTTGGGGAAATGGCACCGACTTCTGCGTTTCTTTTCCTTTTTCGTGAATCAGAGCTGCAGACAAGTATTTTTTAGAGTCGTATACATTTTTTAACACATTATTAGATTCGCTTAATTAGTTGTTATTTAGACTGCGGATCTCTATGCAAAATAAGAAATATTTGCATCGATCGCGAGACAAAAGTTTCTTTCTTCCTTTAATTTTTTCTTTCCGGCCTTAAATCTTTTTAATATGTCCACTGCTTCAACCCTTTGCACTCGAAGCCATTTTAACTCCAAAATGAAACATTTCTTCCGACCTAGGATATTTCCGTTCTATATATACTTATTCATGCTACACATACGAAAATGGTTCGATTTACTCGTACAATACTAAAATGATTAGAAATTTATTAAATACGAGGGAATTAAATAATGTCAAAAATATTTCGAATAACGATACAGCAATTTTTAGTGACGCCTTACAGTCGCCATTCGAGTGTTAAGGGTTAAATTGTGCTTACCCATTTTTCCGATGAACGGATGAAATCCGCAGTCTGGTTATTATAAAAGACAGCGTCAAACACACAATCACGAAGCAGTTACGCTCGCGCTGCCTGTTTTATTGTTCGAGTCGGAGACCTTGGATCGCTATATGCACCTCGAGTTTCAGTCGTCCGGGGAAAAAATCGTGCTGTTTCTCCTGCGACAATGATCGTTGCTGCGCTTTTATTTAAACGCAACGCGACATCCTGGGCTTAATCGTCGGCCGTTTAAGTTATTTAGTTTACGCACGCACGGTTCGCGTTACACGCCGCAGGAATGCGGTGTCCTCTGCGTCATTCGGGGAAACTCGCTGCAATTCAGATCAAACGGTGGCCCGTTGCACCGCGAGTTTGATTCCGTATCTTTACGAGCCTCGCGTTCACGCCGCAGCGATTATACTTTGTAATAAGAAATTAAGCAACTATCATTTTTACGCGCGAACGCTGCGATTCTTCGCGCAGATACACGGTATTTTTCGCAAGGAACTTTGCAGATTGTGTTTTATGTTAATCGGCAGGCCTTCGCGCGTTTACGATGTGCTTGTAAAATACAAGGATCCCAGTGTATTACATTAATATTTATCGCAGTGTTTTAATTTCGTTACGAGGAATCTCGCGAGGAGATTTCGAAAGAGTACATTGTTTATCGGGGACACTGGTGTGCAGTGATAGTCGGTTGAGAATTGTTTGTGCGAATTGTTTGTGCTAATGGCTGTATCTGTTGCGAAACGGATATAGCAACTACAGTACCAACTCGTGCAGAAAATATATCAGTGTTTTACATTAATGTTTATCGCAGTGTTTTAATATTGTTACGAGGAATCTCGCGAGCAGATTTCGAAAGAGTACATTGTTTATCGGGGAGACTGGTGTGCAGTGATAGTCGGTTTAGAATTGTTTGTGCGAATTGTTTGTGCTAATGGCTGTATCTGTTGCGAAACGGATATAGCAACTATAGTAGCAACTCGTGCAGAAAATTAGGGATGGGATCAAGTACCTCGCAAACAGGTTTGAACCTTGATTGATGGAATTCGAACTCTCTATAAGTACTTCGAGAAAAAAAAAAAATAGTACTCCCAAGTATACTCGAACCTTTGCCAGGCAGTTTCGAACCCTTTACAAGTATCGTGGTAAACGTAAACAATACTTGCAAGTATACTCGAATCTTGGTCGAACAGTTTCGAAACTTTCGAAATGATTATGAATATCGTTACGAATTTCCGTATTCTTGCACGCTCGGTATAATACGATACCTATCTGATCGTCTGCTGTATTAGAAGTGGAAAATGATCTAAAATCACAATATTTAGAGCGCAAAGAAGGCCCGTTATTATTTTGGCGTGAAAATTCATTGAAGTACCCCATTTTATCAAAAATTGCACGTGACTGTCTTTGTATAATGGCCACTTCTGTGCCTTCGGAAAGTTTTTTCAAAAGCAGGAAATATCATCGATGAAAAAAGAAATAGGATAAAACCAAGTATTGTAAATGAAATATTATTCTTGAATAGTTACGAATTTAATAAAGAAAGTACTTAAAGCTTACTATGCAGTTCTGATTTCCAAGATTCGAGTACTGCTTGCGAAAGATTCGATTCCTTCCAGCATCGAAGTACTTATAAGTATCTTTTCGAAAGTTGTAAGTACTCATTCCGAGGTTCGATAACTGTTTGTATACAGGGAATACTTTTCAAGTATAATCATTGAAACATTTATTGCTTTGAAGTAGTAATCGTAACCCATGAAATGAGACTCGGTTATCGAACTTGACTCGGATTCGTGAGCACATATTGAACTTGATCCCATCCCTACAGAAAATATCTCAAAGGAAGCCGTTTCGAGAGCGTCGTCAGAAATTTTTACCGCATGTTCTCGCGGAGCGAACGGCAAAGAGGTTAGGGGTTTTCTTTGATTTCGGGCAGCTCTCTGCGAGCCCGGCCTCTTACTTTCCTCCTTTCTTGATTAAGACCGACTCGTATATTCCGGCGCTGTATTCGGCGTTACATAAATTACTCGCATGTATTTATGGTAACTGTCGCTCCGCACGCTACCCTTTGAACTCTCGGGGGAGCTTCAACCGATCCGGCCGATGCTATTACAGCCGTGAAATTAAGTCCATCGTGTACCCTCTTTTCATATTTCCTCGTTTCATTTTACTCTCCAGGTGCGTGTCTCGCGCCGCAGTCTTTTGCAATTCATCATTTTCTTCGATTAAATAAAGACCGCTATTTCGAGCAGCAGAACTCGCGACGTTTCGACGCTTTTAATTAGCATTTAATCGACGGAATTTTAATTCGGAAAATTACTGTCGAAACGATTGCCAAAACTTTTCGGCACGTTGGAAACAAACCAATTTCGTTATCCTTTGTCTCGGTAACCATTCCACCGATCAAATTCAAATTACTTGTACTGTTGCTGCTAAAGGTAACACGCAGTTTAACCAAAGACATTTTGGAAAAATTCATTCATTCACTCATGGACGCTGGTGTACAATTTGTCGAAGTCATTTCGGGTTTCCAGTGCACCAATTACTTTTATCAATTTATCTTCGTGTTACTTTTATGAATTTTTCGTACTCAAGGTCACGCGAAGGTCATAATATTATCGTAGGTCGTAGGATTCGTCTTGGCCTCGGCTAACACATAGCGACAATAACAATATATTATTCCGTGTAAAAAGACTTCGATGCCCTTGAAATCTCAAAAAACTTAACGCTGAACAAATTCTTTTCCCTGTCATAATATTTGCCTCTCTGAACCAACGTTTTCCTCTGACAAGTTTTGAGACACTCCGTGTATCCTTTGGAGAAACCATAGGCATAAATATAAACTATCTTTTTCTTTTCTATGAAATTCCGAACGATGAAGAATTCGTAGTCCTTACAATCGCAAAATAAACAGTAGCGCAAGGGGTAAAACTTGAAAGTACTGTGCAAAATCGTTTGCCAATCCGATTTCGCTCGGGCGAGACAATTTGCCCGGGGGGTTGTTAGGCGTGCTGCGAAAAATTCGAGACGGCCAGCGACCCGTACGGTATACGGATTACGTGTTAAAAGAAAAAAAAAAAAAAAAAGAAAGCAGATGCGTCGTCGGGGGCGATGCGAGTAAGAAGTTCGTCCTTGCCTGCCATCCCTCCGAATGATTGACACACGATCCGTCGACGAGATCGAGCCCGCTTATAATCCGCGGTTTAACGCCTTTTTGTCCGCAGCCTCGATCCTGTTCGCGTTCCCGGACCAGGCGACGGTGAAAAAGGTGATCAAGGCGCTGCCGCGAGTCGGCGTGGGCATCAAATACGGGATTCCGCAGACTAGGTAAGAACCACGAGATGGGACACCCCGCACCACCCGAAAACCCTTTTCGCCAACATCTGGATCTAGGGATCTCGGCCCTCGGACTCGCCCTGGAACACGCTCCCCGCATTCCGCTCTTTCTTTGTCCACGGCCGCGGGATTCCGATCGCGGTCAGGATCGGATCTAGGACTTTCTTGTCCGTCGCGAGCATGCGACCAGATCGGACGATAAAAGGGCGCGGATAGTCATTGAAAACCGCCCCCGGCCAGATGGCATAACGCGCGTGGAATGCGTCGCGACGACGGATCCGTCGACGGCACTGACTAATCGAGCTTTTTCCTTGCGCGCTGCTCGGCCCCGTGACCAACGTCCTTCCGCGTTCTTTTTATCGGTCGATTATCATTGCAACGGGCATTGAAATTATTCGATTAACACGTTAACCGCCACGTCAGTCTAGGTCAGCCTAGTTCGACTAGAAAATCATTTTTATCGTGTCAGATAAACCGAATTTTATTTAGGATCTTTAGAATTCGGTAGACCGCATCCCCTATAATTTTAAATTTCTAGTTTCGGTTTCGTTAATTAAATTACACCGATTTTGTGAGAATCTCTGTGATTTTTGACGCTGAACCTGTTAATTCCATCCGTTTTTGATTATTTCGAAAGATTTTCAGATTTCGCGCTAGGCGTTCCGGGAAAAATGGCGAAGAGTTGGCGGTGTTCCGAAGCAAACCGCGGCGGGACTAATTCGCGGAAGGGATTAGGATCGCGAGACGGAGGAGGCATCGACGTCCGTTGAGACGATCGTGTAGATCCGCGTGTTGGCATCGCGAGCGTGTTCCACCGGAGAGAAATCCTTTCCTCGATACCGATACTCCCTCGACCGGACGGAGGACAGGCGGCGAGAACACAGGCTCGCGTATCCACGCTTCGATCCATCCATTAAAGCACTCCTATATACGAGAGAGCCGGCGAGAAGGATACGCCGGCCATAAATATACGGAGGCCGACTCCGACGTCTGATCCGAGGGAGATTCCTGGCCAGCAAAAATAATCCTACGGTGTATAAAACGTGCATCCGCGTCGTGACGCCCCGTACCACGCTCCCGGCCACGGGGAAAAATAAATGTTGCTCCGTGCCGACCGTATCGGAAAACCCGTGCGACCGATATGGTGGCCAACCTGGAATCGAAAAATAAATTAAAAAAACCTGGAATCGAAATTCGCCCCGGGGCACAAGTCGGGCCTTTCCTATCAAACCGGTGGAATTAATACTAACCGACACTTCTTGTATATACCTACAATAATTATAAAAATTACCGGTCCTTAAGGGGGCCGGCAGACTTTTGGCCTTGACTGTCACGCTTTTGTGACGCTGTGCCTTTTTTTCTAGACTTTTTACGTCTTAAATAAGTAAGTAATCAATTAAAAATGCTATATCTCTCGAAGTTAAGAGAATCTCTCTGCAACACACGTATATGAACTTGCAACGGTCAAAATCTTGACAAATTGACGCTTCAATATTGCAACGAGCAGTTCAAAAGTGGTCAATTGTGTTTCCTAAAAGTCCAATCTACGTCTGTATGGAGCCCAAATTGCGAATTTCTACCTCGTCGTGGAGTAATTTGTAATATTCGGCAGAAAACTCGCTTCCTGAAGCAAGTATGACGTCACAAGATGGCCGCCGCAGAGAGATTCTCTTAATTTCGAGAGATTTAGTGTTCGTATCGAAGAAAAGACTCTGGACAGACGTAGCAAAGACATGTACGAACACTGTGGTATGCATTTTTAATTGATTACTTACTTATTTAAGCCGTAAAATGTGTAGAAAAGAAGGCACAGCGTAACATAGCGTGACAGTCAAGGCCAAATGTCTGCCGGGCTCCTTGAGAAAAGTTATTGTTAACCCTCTATGGGCCGAATTTTGTTCCGTTGGTATCCATCCGCAGACATCTTGCATTTACTTTGATATTTCAAGTCGATGGCTCTGCGAACCGTCTTCAATATCGTTATTGATGGTCTCAGAGACATTATATAATTAAGAGGTATACGTCATCCTGTGAATTATTTGGTGAAATGTCGATATAATGTGACCTGAAAGTTACACGGGCCCATGGAGGGTTAATATGATTAACACTTTGACTGCCAAACTAGAAACCTCGAAAATTCCATGAAATCAAAGCAAGTTATTTGATGAAATAAAAATTGAAAGAAGTTAAATCTATGGTATTGAATAGTCCTAATCGGTAGAATGAATATATTAACGTGAAGATTCATTTTAAAACCTGGACAAATAATTCCGTCAGCCATATATGAGTGACATGGCAGTCAACGTGTTAAACGTAGACAATAGTCAATTTGTTGCTGAATATCGAGAGTTCACTGTCATAGTCGAGTTCAAATCTCTCGAAACAATTCTCTTCGCGTCTGTGGTATTATTTCCCCTAGTTCTGTTCCTAAACAAATTATTTCTAGCCGATTAATGGATTTTACAGATTTATTTTAAATTGATTTTTCAGTGTTTCTGATTGATACGTCGCCCGCCACAGATTAGTCCTTCGCTTCGTTTCTTTTCCGTATTGTGATAAAAATTTGCACAGTTCCGCAAAGATTTGTGTTCGGCTCGTGCACCGGCGGAATTTATACATCCGGTTGTCGTCGCATGGTTCCCTCCTTTAATATCATCCAGCGTGTACGCCCATTAAAGTCTCTCGTGTAAATTCTAAATCAGTGATCTCGCCGTTCGTAAAACCGTCCGGCCAGTTTTACGGCGTGAAATAAAGCACCGAGCCCCGAGTCTTGACGTAATAGATCTCGCGAATCGAGAACTGTCACCTTAATTGCGTTGGAGAGCCGTGATCGACTATCCCGCGGACGCCGGTTCCATCGCGCAATTAATTCTCGCGATTCAAAGAAACGGATTGCTTCCTAGAATAATTACCAGCGTTAACCGGCGAACGTACTTCCCATCCGATTTTTCATGAAAATCGTCCTCCCGGTTCAATTGTCCGTCCGGTTCGAGTACGAATCTAATAATTGTTGCGTCCGTCCCACAGGAAAGCTTCGATGATGTCGCCGCGACAGCTAATGAGAAGCTCGAACATGACTCAGAAATGGCAGCGGAGGGAGATATCGAACTTCGAATACCTGATGTTCCTCAACACGATCGCTGGTAAGAACTTCTTCATAATTCTCTCGATTCTTTCAATTTTCCGTTAATGGAAATTCTCAATTTTCGAATTATTTTTTCTTTTATTTGATAATTGTCACTTTTTCTGTACGATTTCTTTTGTAGCCACAGTGATTCTAGATTCGTGACAAAAATGAGTAGAAAAGAAAATAACGTAAAATACACACTGGAAGAATATTTTAACGCTTTTATGTGATTCCCAACCTGCGAGACCTGTCGAGAAATGAAATAAATTTTGATTTCACTCCGGTTCGTTGCAGTCGAGGCTGAACATTTGTATTTCGCATAAAGATCCGCTATCCAGTGATCACGATCGCTGGTAATTCTCTCGATTCTTTCAATTGTCCATTAATGGAAATTCTCAATTTTCTAAATATTTTCTTTTATTTGATAATTGTCACTTTTTCTGTACGATTTCTTTTGTAGCCACAGTGGTTCTAGATTCGTGACAAAAATTAGTAGAAAAGAAAAAAACGTAAAATACACACTCGATCAATATTTTAACGCTTTTATGTGATTCCCAACCTGCGAGACCTGTCGAGAAATGAAATAAATTTTGATTTCACTCCGGTTCGTTGCAGTCGAGGCTGAACATTCATATTTCGCATAAAGATCCGCGGTCCAGTGATCACGAGCAACTTCCAATTTTGATCTTTTCATAGTAGCATGACGAACACTGCCTATATCGATTGAAGAGTCGGGTGATTCTTGACAGGTAAAATTAATGAGAAAACACTTCGGAAGTTCAGTGAATTATACAATATGAGAAAGAAATTGTTCGAAAATATTCGAAAAACAGTCCCAGCAGATTCCAGCTTAGAAGTTGACAAGATCCATCGGTAATTAGAATCCTCGATTACCATTCCCATTCGTACGAAACTTCATAGAAAGGAAGGATACGTACCGCTAATGCGAGCAGACTATACAATGATTACAGTCTCCCACGAGGCGCGGCGATCTCCGTTGTTTGTCGAAACGGCTGATCAGCGGTGATCCGGTAAAAAGGAAAGAAAAGAGAGAGAGAGAGAGAGAGAGGGGGGGAAGAGAAAGAGAAAGAGAGCAGAGAGGAGTCTCGAGTTTCGTGATTTAGCCTCGCGACGCGGAGCACAAAGGGTCGGCCGATATTAAACCGAAGGAGAAACAAAGGTTCGCGGGGGAAGCGGAGAACAGTCGGTCCCTCGGGAGAGGATTACCGGGGCCCACGAGCCGGGGATTACTCGTATGGGGTGGCTAACGGAACACGGAGCTGATTGAGAACATCCCTAATACGTCGCGACAGATTCCATCCGCCCGTGTGCAACCGTGGATCCTCTATCCCGCTCTATTTCCCTCTGCCCGTCCCTCTGTCTCGGTCCTCGGCAAAATCGAGCGACGATCGGGGGCCGTTCGCAGACGTCGCATTTTCTTTCCGCAACCGGTAAGCCGATATGATTTTTTCAGTCCCGTGGCATCCCCTTTTATTACTGTTATCCTACCGAGCATTCGGTCCCGGAAGAATGTTGCGGTCACGAGGAAAATATTGTCTAATCCGTTGCTCCCCGACAGCCTTTGCAGTCGCAACCCCTCTGTACAGGGTGTAACAAAATTTAGTGTCATGGTTTTGGCAGATGATTGTACTCCTTCGGATCGGTGGAGATTTGTTAAAAGAAATTGCCGCAAAATTGACTTTGACCTTGCAATTCAAGGTCAAATTTGTTTGTGCTTGTATCGCATTCTACTCGCAACGGGGACCAAACTTGTCAAAGGAACCGTGGGTCGCAACTCAACCGTTCTCTTATAAAACAATGTTAAATATTTCGACTCAAATATTAAATATTTAATATTAAATGTTAAATATTTTTGTCTTCCGTTTCTCGGGTTTCTCGTTCTTTGCCACAGAATAGAACCATCGAGGTTTATCGCTCTTAATAGTCGTGCTTGATCACCGGCTTCGATATGGCCACCATTATTACGCAAACAGATCCTTGGTCTTTCTTCCAAATTTTTGCGAACTTTTTCGTAAACGTTCGGTATAACCTGCACACGGTGAAAAGCGTCTTCGATTCGTGATTTCAATTGCTGCATAGTTTGCGAGCTAAGGTATAATTTCCAAATGCTTCGTCAATAGCATGAAGCATCTGACGCACGTTATAACGATGCACGTTACGATTTCTTCCTCTCCTTTGCATAACTGACGTCTAACACTCGCTACACAAGAGAGCAGGAAAGATTGTGATTATTGGCAGTGGTTATCTGAAAGTTATGATGTTTACTGTCCTCTATTTGTTTACATCCGTTCTGTTTACGAAATAATGGTGGCCATATCGAAGCCGGTGATCAAGCACGACTATTAAGAGCGATAAACATTGATGGTTCCATTCTATGGCGAAGAATGAGAAACCCGAGAACCGGAAGACGACGTTAAAATATTTAACATTGTTTTATAAGAGAACGGTTGAATTGCGACCTACGGTTCCCTTGACAAGTTTGGTCCCCATGGCGAGTAGAATGCGATACAAGCATAAACAAATTTGACCTTCAATTGCAAGGTCAAAGTCAATTTTGCGGCAAGTTCTTTTAACAAATCTCCACCGATCCGAAGGTGTACAACCATCTGCCAAAACCATGACACTAAATGTTGTTACACCCTGTACAGAAAATACAGAAAATACAATAAAAATTGCAAGCTCTCCCGTAACGTGATAGAATTTCATTTCAATTTTTAACGACAATTAACAACACATTAGGTCGTTGCATATGAAATCACCGATTCCAGAATGCAAATTTATAAACTGTTTTAATCAAGCAAGACTATTATAATCTACAGGTTTATTTTACAGGTATACCAGGTGCAAGCCTAATCTTTCAAGTCCTACCTTCAGTTTCTATCCGTAAATTGAACTTTACTTTTAACACTAGACTTACGGGACCCGTCAAAATGACGGGTTCTAATATTTTTAATTTAATGTTATTAAGATTCTAAGGATGCATACGTAAGAAATTATTTAGCAAATTTATTTCTTTGGGTGTATATTATTTTAAAAATATTGCTAAAAACGTGGGTAGAACGTTCTTGTTATTTCTATGAAGTAATGCAAAATAGTCGCTTGTAGTTCTCCGTAAACCTACTGTTAAATGTATTTCAACGTCGGTCAATCTGATTGACGCGTACACTGTTTATATAAGCGAAAGAATAAACGTATTCACAAAAATTTTCCAGTGGTCGGTCAAAATGTGGTAGTAACTAAACGCACCAGTAGTCAGTGAAAGAAAGAGCTCGAAAATATAGATGATAATCTAATAAACGAGGAAGGTGAACAACCAACAAATTCAATATTTACCATAATCGATAGACTCGTCATTTTTGGACAGAATATCACTTTAATCAACAAGTTCTACTTCGAGAAAATTACAGGAATCGGACCCCTTCCATATGCAACGACGTAATACATATTTCGCAGAGTTTGATCGAACTCCACACAGTGATTTCTCTATATATGTCGCCAATACCTGGATGATAAATGTCGCGGAATTGTTCCCACTACCGCGGGGTTACCGACACCGAGTATTGTAAACATAACACGGCTCGAGTATGTCTCTTAGACGATACACGACGCTGGACCCGTGTTGTTGACACATATCGAGAATTCACAATGTATTATACTACAATGGGTTAAAATCGTGACGAGCCCTGTTCACGAATGTTCCATCATAGTCTTTCTTACCTCGTGTTCATTTCCACCTACCCGAAAGGCGCTTTTGAAAGGGAGACGGAACGAGATCCGTTCGCGTCGGACCCGATCGATCGATCAATCGTTTCGAAAACCGTGGATCGTCGACGACACGTTGTCGCGTTCCCCATCTAGGATGCTAATAAGCGGTCGTCGGAGAGAGAGAGAGCGGACTCGTAAACAAGCCGATCTGCGAATTATGTAAGTGGAGGATTTATGGCTGCCCACGCGCGGCCCGGTCGGCCCGCTTAATGACGAGGGTCACCGAGGACGCGTAATTATTTGTACATCGACGAGGACGCAGCGAGATGCCAGAGGGTGGTCGTGTATTTACGAGCGTTATATATTAATTGCGCAAATAAATAGTGGTGTCGAGGGGGCGAGGGGGGGGGGGGGTAGAGAAGGGGAGGAGGGGAAGGTCGAGGGAGCGCAATTGGGCAAGGCCCGGCGGGAGAACACGTTGCGAAAACGAACCGGTCTCGCTGGCAGGCTCCCGCATGCGATGCCAGGGCCCCCGGTTGTTTATTTGCCAGTCGCGCGTCGGTTTATTAAAAATTAATGATAGTAGACCCGATGTAAATACGATAGAGGCTGCGTGTCCCGGTGCCAGCCGGATCTCGTGGGTGGAACCCTCTCGTTGCACGTACCGCCACCGAAACCATCTGTCCCCCTTCTACCGATCTCCTCCATCCTTCGCCGATCTTTCTCCCGCAGCTGATGGGTTTACCTTTAATTACATCTCTCGAGCTTCTTGCGGTACCCTCCGTTACCGGCGTGATTGCTTTACGAGTTTGTCCGACGCCGTTTCGCAAATAGATCGTAGATCACGGCGTTCAACTCGGCGGCGCGCAAACAAGATTGGCGATATCATCGAATTATTGGGAAATACCGCCTGCCGGAATATTCATTTTGTCGGTCTTTCGTGGTTGTATAATTGTTAATCGCCCGTTGACGGAGAACTTTAATTCGGTGGGACGATCTCGCATGAAAATAGATCAAGACGAAACGAGGAACTCGACGAACTTAAAGCACTTTATTAAGTGATTTTCTTGAGAGAAAATGAGAATTCATCAAAACTAATCGAAATTACGAATATCACAGATTCTGCACGGTGAAACGATTTAACTAAAATTTGGTATTTCCCAGAGTTCAACGAAGCTTAATTTGGTGATTCTAGATTACGTGAATTCTACCGTAGAATTTAACACGCGCATAGTGATGGACAGTCTGGCTGCCAGGGCTGTAAAGTTTCAGCGAAAAATATTGAGACATAGAGATTTATGGGAAGCACGGTTGTTTCAGTTGTCGATTCGGTTTTAAACAATGGGTGCCGCTTGTGAAGATGTAATTCCGTCATTGTATCGCTGTATTCTATTCACGATCCGAGATAAGGTTCCCAGGCAGGTAATTGTCCTGGACCTAACACCATCAGGAATGTTCGTGTCGATAAATCTAGTCTCGACGACGTTGCAGTTTCGGTGCAGCGCCGTTGCAGTTTATCCGCTTCGACAGAGACCGCGGAGGAATGCATAGAATGGCTCTTCGACCACGGGGATCGTGTATCCTTTCTTGTTATATCCTCTCGTACTAACGTTTCCATTCTCTGTGCACCGCTGAACAATAGCCGGACACCTATGGTCGCATCGATCAAGCTTTCCATCGAACACGCGAGCCCTCGATACTAAAAAATTTTCCAGAACAATCTCCTCGACTCGAATTGCAATCGAGTCGAAGCGTACGCTTGAACTCGGCACGCTTCGACTCGAATTCCAGGTTTATTGACGTGTCCCGCGTCTGCGGTATCATTAAGACAACAAATAATCAGCCCGGGCATTTTTAAAACCGTCGAGGTAATTAGTTTCGCGCATTCTTAGCCTCTCGTCGAGACCGTTGAAATATTAATATCCAATTAAGAGCGGCCGCCCGTGCGCACGTATACGATCCCTCCGAGAAATCCACCCACGCGTCGACCCAACAACGACCGAGACAAGACGCCGAAACGCGTTGCGTCCAATGAGGAAAGTTTCCGGATAAAAATCAAATTTTCAGTGATTCGCTTGCAAGTACGTATTTCAACAAACAGTCTATATTTGTTTTTTCAAAATCTTCAACGATTTTACGTCTTGACTTTAATCGTCGAGGTCTCCTGAACCCAACCTTCTACCGACCTATGCCTAGTAACTTTCTCCTGTAAACAATTAATGAAAACACAAGATTTACAAGGATTTTCGATTTTTTGAAGGTCACTGGTTTTAATATCATCACCTTTGTGACAGATATCTAGGGACACTTTTACGATGATTTTAAATACGTGAAAGTTGGATTTTATTGGGATATTAAGTACGTGAAAAGAGGAATTGGCTGTTCGGAAAGATTTTAGCATTGTTTCAAGGCTTAAAGCCATAGCAAAGGAGGTCGCGGGATTCGTCTTGACGTCAACTGTAATATTATTACAATATTTATTACATTATTACAATATAGACAAATACTATTGATTTGAAACAAAAATGGACGCGTAACGTTAGATTCGAGAAATGAGGTAATTTTTTCGGTGAAAAATGGGATTCATAAAGTGTTGATTTCCAGATGCTTGTTCTAATCACAATTTTTAATAAATCTCGTTGATTTCATCGTTTTCGAATGTCACGAGAATTGAACACTAGGTTTGCGGAGTAGTAAAAACGACTATTTTACATTTCCTTATAAAAATAACATGAAAATATCTATCAAAATCTGCAGCCATTTTTTAAGTAGTATATACCTAGAGAAATCAATTGGTTAAATAATTCCTCATGGATCAATGTTTGCAATCTTAATATTCGTGAATTAAAAATATTAGAATCCGTCATTTTATGACGCATACAATCGATAAAGTTGCTTTTTTATGAAATGAACAGCTAATTCCTCGTGCGGCGCACAGTGGGCAATTTGGACAAAATCGGATTCAAAATCGAGGAACTTTCGATAGGAATGAGGTAGAGCGATGAAATTTTTTTTAAATGAAAGCTGCAACTTTGTAGAATATGGGAAAAATAGAGAGATTGTGGTGCGAACGTTTTTTAACCTCGAGAAAATTCGTTAAACGCGCACAAATTCAAGAAAATTTTAGTTTTTCCAATACCACGCGCGGAAAAAATTGTTTTTTAACATGCTATACATCATTTCCCATAGATTTTTTCACGCTGATTTCAAATCTGGCCTCAAAATTTGTCTACGACCTCAGGATTTTTGAAAAAATGAAATCATTTTTTCGTTGAAATGATTGGATGGTAATAATCTCCCTATTTTTCCCATATTCTACAAAGTTGCAGCTTTAATTTTAAAAAAATTTCATCGCTCTACCTGATTCCTATCGAAAGTTCCTCGACTTTGAATCCGATTTTGTCCAAATTGCCCACTGCGCGGCGTCGCGTCGCGAGGTTGCAGCAATTTTGCAGAACTTCCTGCCGATTTTTCTCCGGGAGCGGGGACCGTTCCTCTAAATCTCGGCCGGCATAGTGGCGAGTTAAAAACGATCCTCTCGACGCGGCCGGCACTTATTATAACGTTGTTCCCGGAGGATGCAGTCGGTAAAAAGTAAGGGTAGGCGCGGGGGCGGAGTGAGCATAGGGAGCGCGTGTGTCGCGGGCATTCCGGTGTCGGTGAGCGTCCCGAGAGCGCTCACTCACCGCGACGCTACCATTAATAATCACTTTGATGCATAACGCGGCCTTACTATTATTTACGTCCGACCGTCGGTCGTGCAGCGTCAGGATTTACGACGCATTGTAGCAACGACGGGTCTTGTGCGGCGACCGCCGTGCCGCAGAACGTAGCCTCCCTCTCTCTCTCTCCCTCTCTTTCTCTTTCTCTTTCTCTCTTTCCTTTTTTTCTTTGCAGTCTCGTCCACGACCGAATTGAGTATCCGGTGAGGTTCCCGGAGACAACCAGTCGGCGACTTTGCCGCTGCGCAATTGATGCCGGGAATACCGCATTCCTGAATATTCGGAATGCACTCTGTTTCCTATAATGTAGACTGCCGAGTATCGCCGCGTTCGACGGGCATCGGTAGGATTCGTTTCTGTTTGAAATTCCATCGGGATTCCAGCGGTCTCGCGAATTTTTCAGTGACGGTAGCCAGCAGCGATGCGAACATCGGTAAACCTGCACGAACACGATGACAGTCTCGGTTTTGACCATTTTCTTGGCACTTTTTTCCTTATCCTTCCTACTCATTCTTGTTGCAATGTTCATGGTTGTTCGACGAACATCTGAAATGAAGATAACTGTGATTAATTAAGGACGTGGTCAACGATTTTATACTTGACCGATTGTAGTTCTCTACTTTGTTAGCCCCTTGCAGGCTATTTTGACCATGAAATCGAAAAATTTCATGCAATCCAGAAATTTCACCCACGGGTTCTTAGCGACAAATAAATACGAGGATACTTGGCTCGTGCCATACTTAAATATTTAGTAATTTAATTGATACAAAGATAAAAACTCATCCAAAGAAAACTCATCCAATGGCATAAAAATGCTTGGATTCCACGGCACGCGCATCGTCAATTTTTGGCCTACTTCTAACGCTTATATTACCAAATATCCGCATAATCTCGGCAGCTATTGACCAGCGCGCACTAGATTGAACCTTCCTCTTTCGAACGAGCCCTTTACCAGCGATAAAATATTCTTATACAAGGACGAAAACTTGAGGCACGTGAAACCATTTTTTGTCGGTAATGTAGTCACTCTACCTTATCGATAATCCGTCTATAGACAGCGGTGCGAGTCAGTCGGTTTCTAAAACAAAATTGCTGGTCGCTTGAGCCAAAAATAAACGGTGTTCCTTTTAATGCTCATAATCACGGGCCTAGCTTTTTGTCGGTCACTTTACTCTCCCCGGTGCCTTTGCCGCGATGAAAAAGCGCGCGGCTCGAAGGCGAAGTGTCCCCTTCGAATTCTATTTTTATGAAATGCACGGGGTTCCCGAGGGAAACGGGATGCTCTCCGTTTAGTAAGCGCATAACTCAGACCGTGACGGCTAATCGTTCCTGAAATTGTCACTTCTGGAGGTCTCACTCTTCCATACACCCTCCCCCGCCACGGAATCCCATTCCGAGATGCATTAGCGACGGCAGCTCGGCTGCAAGCCTGACTTCGTCTAATCTTCTCCCCTGTCGCTAATTAAAACACGTCAGCAAGTTTGTCAGACCCGGCACGCCAACCGCCGGATCGTTTACGTGCACGGTTAATTCGCGCTATACCTCGTTCTGGTTGGTTTCCGAATTCGACGACAGGTGTCAGGCGAAGTTTCTTCTTTGTTGCGGAACTGAGCACCTAATTTCAATTCGATTCTCAATTTTACCGATCTGTTACGTTAATTAAAAACAACGAACATCAGGTATTTTTAAAATGTGTCCTGGTACCTAATCTCTCCGAGGCATGGCATATTCAACTCAGTCTCTACTTTTCCGGCTCTTCGGACGAGTATTTTAAAAAGATCACTTGGGCGTTAACATGTTCGGCTCTAGGATAGCTCCAGCGATCATTTTTATTCATACTTGCAGGAACTCGCAGGTAATTTGAATTCAGTTTCAGATTTATTTATACTGCTTCGTGTTTCAGGACGAACGTACAACGATTTGAACCAGTACCCCGTGTTCCCGTGGGTGTTGACTAATTACGAGACGAAGGAGCTCGACCTCAGTCTGCCCAGCAATTATCGAGACTTGTCAAAGGTATATAGTACGGTACCAATCGAAATTATACTGTACAGGGTGAGGCACCTATGACAAGCCACCTGAATAACTTCAAACTTTTTTGAGATAGGAAGAAACCTTCCTTTTTTACGTTTATGACCTTAAATGACCTTGAATGAGTATATAGTTGGAATTGTCTCGAGAAAGGCTACAATTGTAGGAGTTCGACAATACGAGGTTCCGTTTAAGAAAATTAAATTGACCTTCAAATCTCCTAAGCATCTCCACCTGAAAAAAGTTATGTACACCACGTAATGGGCCCCCTCCAAACCAGATAACTTTTGTCTGAAACGTTTCTTCCCATCTCAAAAAATGTTATTCAGGTGGCTTGTCTTAGCTGTCTCACCCTGTATACTTGAAGGACAAGTACTACAATTTTTTATCGTGTGTCCGAACAGCCAATCGGAGCGTTGAATCCGAGCAGAAGAGCATACTTCGAAGAACGCTTCCAGAGCTGGGAACACGACAGCATACCGCCATTCCACTACGGCACGCACTATTCGACTGCAGCTTTTGTTTTGAACTGGATGATTCGCGTGGTAAGAAAGAATCCATCTTATTCTTCACAAATCTGTCTTGTTGCTAACATGAAAAATTCCAAAGTGAAAGGAAACATGTAACATTCGAAGAGGCAAATTTTTATTCGCACTCTTCGAGCGTTCTGTTTCAAGCATTTTATTGAATTTAGCATTTTACTGTCGCACCACCCCTGTAACCAAAGAACACTGCCACAATTTTTAAAACTCTGTTCGTATTATAATATTTTTCATATTTTTTTCACATTATACATACATTTTGTTTCTGCTTAAAAAATTGAGTTACAGAGGATTGAAGGATTTGTGGCTGATCGTTTAACAAACTTGAACCTTCATTTTTCTTTTATAGATACCCAAGCAAACGCAAATTGATTGCAGTCTTAAAAATAACTACTTACAAGAGACTGATGAAGCCTGTCTCACAAACGACACGTGACTAGGTTTATTTTTGAATCTTCGACGGGGATGTGTACGAAAATTTCCCGCACAAACAAAATTAGGTTTACGCCCTAAGTGGATCGCATCTTCGCCCAATTTGATATTTTGTAAACAAGACTTAATGCGGGCCCCGATAGTCATTCCCGGCTGGGAACATCGTTAAACCTTGAGGAACAGCCCGACAATCGTCGGTCCTTGGACCGTCTATTTGAGAGACCAGTCCAGTTCGAGCCATAAATTAGAACGACGCATTCGGTAGTGTCTGCACGCTAATTTGGGGGCGTCGGAACGCCCTCGAGTCAACGAAGCCCGCCTTCCCGTTAAATATGTGCATTTGTTTTCTGCTGCGTTTCCTGGAGATCGCGTTGACGCGCGCTCGTTCTCGACGATTCCGTGCAAAAATACGCGCCATCTACCAGCCCCTCCTTTCTTATTGCGTTAACGACCCGTTAATTTTCCCGTTATTACCCCCGCGGTCGGCGCCAAGAGAAACTCTTCCCTATGCCCACTTTATCGCGAAAGCCTGGCCGAAATTAATATCCCCAATCTTGCAGCAAATTAATTATATCACACTAAAATAACTCTGCGAAGCCGATGCAGTTATTTTGTCCATCAAAAACTGAGTTCTGATTTATCAGCCAATACTGGACGCATCGATTTCGTCTTACAAACTGTTTGTCTAATTTAGATTTAACTGTTTGTTAAACCAAGAGAGATCGCTCAACAATATTTCTGAAAATTTTTATTTATAATTTTAAATTTTCCCCGAAATTCTTCCCGCACAAAATTGATAGTACAAATTGAATGTAAACGCATCGACACAATGATTAAATTGCAATGTCTTTAAATACTCAGTATCATGAATTTTACAATTCCAGATTAAGCTAAAGCATGCAGGGGCGTCTCGCAAACCGACAACAAGTAGACCCAAAGAATTCACGGTTTTTCACTTGGGACTTTTCGGCCAGGATTTCGTTGTTGTTCGTCACCGTGCAGAAAACGCTCGCGAAATGATGCCGGTCGCCGATTCAATTCCACGGAAATGCCGTACGCAAGCTCGCCTCGAACGGGCGAGCGTTTATTCGGCGCATTTGCATGCAAATCGTCAATAAGGATTTTATTATTCCTTTGGTGTACGACGCCCCGCTGTTCGCTCGAGGATATACTGCACCATAAACAATTTATTGCTTTATAACTGTGCAGCTCGTTGTCTCTTTCGGACTATTTTATAAATACCATTAACGATTCCGTGACTCCGGTGCTCGGCCGCGAGAAAATCGCGCGAGCGAGCTACGAACTTTCCGCCGACCGTATACTCTACCGGGAACCTGTCGAAAATTTTATACGCGACCATAAATCACCGGCCGCCTACGAGCACGCACGTGAAACGCGCGTTCGATCTCCGGAGCTGTTCCGTTAACATCCGTCAGACTGTCAGAAGAGTCAGGGCGGGACCCTAAGCGCGAAACCCTACGACAATGTTACTTTTTCATGGGTCTTCGCCTACCACCTCTTCGAGATTCGCCATTGTTCGCGTAAACGCTTGCCCTTTGCTTTTACGAGCTGTTGCCCAACTTGTCCACGAGTTCTCCTCGCCTTGCGCGTACACCGTTTATCATAATTTCCAGGCGAATGGTTGTTTAAGACTTCTCGATATCGCAGAGGAGCCTGGCGAAATGGCAAGGTTAAACAGAATTACTTCAAAACGGTGATATTACTTTGTTCATGAATAAATTACGGAATTTCGTCACATTAACTCAATACTTGACATATATCACTTCTGGACATATATCAAGATCTCACTGTAATTAGTTTTATTTAAGATTTCAAAGGTTTAGGTTTTCGTTTGTACGTCACAGTAATCAAATCAATTACTGATACTGTTTTATTCCTCCTGTTCATCTCACTCCATCTTTTCACGATGTGATGACGGTGGCGTACAGTACTTAAGAGGTTGAAAATACTTGGACTTTTGATTACAAAACGAAAATGATTTTGACCGTTCCAGGAACCGATGACCACGATGTTCTTGGCTCTTCAAGGCGGCAAGTTCGATCACCCGAATCGACTATTCTCCTCGATCGCTCTGTCCTGGAAGAACTGCCAACGGGACACTTCCGACGTGAAGGTTCGTTTCGTCTGAAAGTCCCGAGGTCTACCGGCTTATTAGTTACACCTCGGCGAGCAAAGGATGCGCGTGTCGCTATTGTTACTGTCCGCGAATAAATTCTCGAGCGTCGCGTCCCGACGCGATGCAGATACACATGCTATATAAATTACTCGGCTTGTTAACAGGAGCTCATTCCGGAGTTCTTCTTCCTGCCGGAAATGCTGGTGAACAGCAATCGGTACCGGTTGGGTAGGCAGGAAGACGGAAGTTCAGTCGGCGATGTTGAGCTGCCGCCATGGGCGTCGTCCCCCGAGGAATTCATCAGGATTAATCGAATGGTGCGTTCACGGTTCATTGACCAAGTCAAGTTCAATTAACTTATTCCAATTCTGCGAGATCTGTGCTTTGATAGCCGAATCAAATATAAACATGTGAGAGAAGTTTAATGACTCTCTTCTGAGTAACGTCTTCAAAAGTATCGATTATGTTACTCGAGACGGCCGGATAGTTTACTATTGAAAAATTAAATAAAAAGCCCTTAACTATTTTTTGAGAGACCGGTCACCGATAGCATAACTGAAATGCAATTGAAAACCTTTCTACCGAGCCCTAAACGTAACTTAGACTTATCCCTTTACAATAACAGCAAGATTGAATTTGCTCAGGTCTCATACGATTTTTATGGTAACGTACTCCAAAGAAGAGATATATTAAAAAATTAAGAGATATATTAAACATTTTTACTGGTTCGGTAGTTCTAGCGTTAATATCGAAACAAAAAGGATAATTTCTATACTAATTGTCTCTGTCCGCAGGCTCTCGAATCGGAGTTCGTGTCTTGTCAACTGCACCACTGGATCGATTTGATATTCGGTTACAAGCAGAAGGGTGAGCTTTACTCAGCAACATCATTTTTAATCCGTCAGTCGAAGACGAAAGTGCAAGACTCTTGCAGTCTTTATGAATTGAGACGATACCGTCCGGACAATGGCATGAACGACGGAGGGGGGGATTGTGCCGGGTGTTGGGACACGCGTAGTCTGGTCAAATTAGGTTTCCACCGATGGTAATTGCCGGTGGCGCCTCTATATCCGGCGCTTCCCCGAAGATGCTGCCGTCGAGTTGCCGAAGAAAGAGGGTGGCGTCGCTCGCCGCGCGTATGGAAGGAATTAGTTTTTCGTTAGCTTCCTCCCGGTCTTGTCTCGAGCAATTAGGCACGTGTGCGGGCCGCGACAATGCGTGCCACCCCTAACACGTAACACGTTTACAGACGGTCGCACGAAAGCACGGCCTACCGGAAATGCCCGGCCACAAGCAATCGACACGGGGCCCAGAAATCGGCCGTGCCAACGTGGCGGGGACAAATGCAGCCGTCCGGGGCTATTTATTTTCCGATCCCTCAACTGCACTTTCGACCGAACTCGAACGCTCACAGGGGACGTAACGAGCCGGCAGTGTCGTTGCAATTTTCGTAGATCACAGGACAAATATTTATAGATTTCTTCGGCTTACGTGGAAACTGTTTTGTCGAACGCACATGCGAGTCCTTTCGTGGCGAACGTTCATGAAGATTTCGTGCCATCCACGGTTCAATCCGAATTTAAATACCCATCAGTTCTATTTTATATACTTTTTAGTTCACTTAATTCGAATCAATGTTGATATCCTTGTCATTTTGGAGCCAAATCCTGCCATTTTAAGATAGGATCTCTTTAGTATGCTGATACGTACTTCCAACTAGAAAATTTTGAATTTTATCGATAAATGCTAATAAATAAATGTGAAGGATAGAAATATGTTTGTATATCTTGCGTTTGCCAAACAACTGACGCCATTGCTGTAATTCCAGGGCCAGAAGCAGTTCGCGCAACGAACGTGTTCTACTACCTAACATACGAGGGCAGCGTGGACTTGGATACGATAACGGACCCAATGATGAGGGAGGCCATAGAAAATCAAATTCGTAACTTCGGCCAGATACCGTCGCAGCTCCTGATAGAGCCCCATCCTCCAAGGAGCTCGGCGATGCATTTGGTAAACGATGTTTGCATTCCTTGTTCCGCTATTCCACGAGTGTTACTCACGCTCTAACACAAGATAGAACTTTTGCTGTAAGAAAAGTGTGCACCGTAATGTAGGTATTAGTATTATAATACGAATATAGTATTGTAGGTGTACTCCCGAGGAGCTCTTAATAAAGAGACAGCCCTTTCACAAGGTAGAGTTCCAACGATTTGATTACTCTTAACGATCAAACTAGCCTAGAGCCTGATCTTGATCATTAGAACTAGAAGAGTTAGCGCGTAGTCCTTTTGTAGCTCTCCGTCACCGACACTCTGAACCTTCGTTCCATTTTGTTGAAAACTGAAACTTCAAGATGAAAACAAAATGAAAGATTCCTTGTCGTTCGTAGACCTCAGACTCGTTAGAACCCCCCGAGTTTTAGCGTCACTTAGCGTGACAACGCACCTCGGCTCAGTCATTCTCACGTCACTAAAATGATATACCTACATATACGTGCAATGCACGCTTTTCTTTCTGTTCAATCGTTCCGAACGAGAAGAGTACTGCAAACTTTGACAAGACGTTGCCACCCGTGTTGCAGTCGCCGATGATGTTCTCAAGCATCCCCGACGACGTCTGCATGACCATCAAGTTCCCATCGAACTCGCCGATCTGCCACATCTCCGCGAACACGTACCCACAGCTGCCGTTGCCGTCCGTCGTCACTGTCACCACCGGTCAGCAATTCGCTGTCAACCGGTGGAACACCAACTACGCCGGTAAGCAACAATGACTCTCGCGAGTCGTATAGTCGGCACGAACTGAACGCGGTTCTCGTTAGATCGACAACTGGCAAACCAATGTCCCGGGTGTCTCACCTAACTCGAGCATCTTGTTCTTATGATAGAAAGAAATGTCAGAGGGGAAAATATTATGGTAGGCAAACAAATTTGTTCAAGGTTATATTTTTCGAGATTTCAAGGCCATCGAAGCATTTTAAATGGAATTATATACTCTTATTATCGCTATATTATAGCCATAATCTGCAATATTATGACCTTCACGTGTCCTTGAGTACGGAAAATTCATAAAAGTAGGGCACTTCATGTAAATAGTGAAATGACGACGACATGGTCCCTTGAAATCTCAAAAATATAACCTTGAACAAGTTTGTTTGACTCTATCACAATATTTGCTTTTCTGAACCAACTCTTCCTCTGACATTTTTTTCTATCATAATAAACAAGCGCGATATTTTAGATGCTCGAGCTAGGTGAGACATCCTGTATATTACTACTAACGTCGAAGAATGTGTCGTGGCCGATGTTTTAATTGTTTGTCGAACAAATTACAGCGTCTGTACAGTCGCCAAGTTACGCTGACGCCCCGCAGGCTCAGGCTGCCAACCAACCGTTGTCCATGGATCCTGTTCTTTGTAAGTGAACTGGAAAGTAGTATTAAAGCGTATCGGATACAGTGATTTCTCTATATATGTCGCCAAGGCCTGGACGATAGTTCTTGGAATGTCTTAGATTGTTTTTATTCTCTGGAGAGTTCCTACTAGGTTGAGCAAGATATGTTAATACCATTTTTCATTTTTAATGCTATAAAAGCGTGTATCTGTTTAGTTTCAGTAGATTATTAAATTAGAGGATTGTGAACAGTGATATTCAGTTTTTATGTACATTGAGCATCCTTTCTTTTAGCGCAAGCTGCGAACAGCTCGAATCCAACGTTACGCAGACACTTAGGCGACAATTTCAGTCAGAAGCTTAAGATCCGAAGCAACTGCTTCGTCACCACTGTGGACAGTCGATTCTTAGTCGCTTGTGGCTTCTGGGACAACAGTTTCCGCGTGTTCTCCACTGAGACCGGTAACTCGAACAACTTCAAACTACTTTTAACCCCTTGCCCTACGAGTCATACTCGTGATGAAGATTCTGTACAGAGTCGAATAAATATGTTTGTTATTAATTTCCTTTAAACCGAAATAAAAATTCTATTTTGGCGTTGTTGATTTACAGCTATTGAAGAACATATAGGCATACAATAAATTACGAATTACAAGAAAGTTCTAATCACTGAGACCGTAAAATAAATCGTAGTGCAAGGGGTTAATCATTACCAGGCTCTTGACGATGTCATGTCAGCCATTCTCGAACCTTTGTACAGTTCCTTTACACACTTTTGAACCGTTTTAGCCAATAAGTGTTGTATTGTAAGCTTCGACTCGATTGCGTCTGTCAATCGTGTACTGCGGCATAGTACTCGCGCAATGTTGTATAACAACTGGTAGAATCGGAATGGCAAAACGACTCTTTCTTTGCAGCGAAAATCGTGCAGATCGTGTTCGGCCACTACGGAGTCGTCACGTGTCTGTCCCGGAGCGAGTGCAACATAACCTCCGACTGTTACATAGCATCCGGAAGCGCCGACTGCACCGTTCTCTTATGGCACTGGAACGCTAGAACGCAGACGATTGTCGGGGAAGGCGAAGCACCGGCACCAAGAGCAACCCTGACGGGCCACGAGCAACCTGTCACGGCTGTCGTGATATCAGCCGAGTTGGGCTTGGTTGTCTCTGGCTCTTACTGTATGTAGCAACACAGTATTCTCAAAATTTGATCTTTTTCAGCTCACGTTAGAGGATCGTGTACTACGTACAGCCAGACTGCAACTGATTCTTATTTAATTCTTCGTTGCAGACGGACCAGTTCTCGTGCACACGACATTCGGCGATCTTCTCAGATCCCTGGAAGCTCCGAACGGGTTCTCGTCACCTGAGAACATCGCGATGTCGAGGGAAGGTGTTATCGTGGTGAATTACGAACGCGGACACATTGCTGCGTTCACCATAAACGGGAAACGTCTGCGTCACGAGTCTCATAATGACAATCTACAGGTAACAATGAGAGAACTATCGTTTCAATGGATAGAAGCGTTGAAATTGTTTTTCTCTTTTGGAATTCTGAACGAAGCGGAATCGGAGCGAAATTTTTACGCTGTTTTGTATTTCAGTGTCTCCTCCTGAGCAGAGACGGCGAGTACCTAATGACGGGCGGTGATAAACGAATCGTGGAAGTCTGGAGGACTTTCAATCTTGCTCTTTTGTACGCATTCCCTGCTTGCGAGAGCAGCGTTCGTTCTCTGGCACTCTCCCACGACCAAAAGTGAGTTGAAAAAAGAAGAAATGTAGAATTCAGCGGGATTGAATCACCCTGTACATTGAACGGTTAGGTCATTCGGCTACAACTCGAGCGATTTCGTTCCAGGTTTCTCCTAGCCGGGTTGGCGAACGGGTCGATCGTGATCTTCCACATCGACTTCAACCGGTGGCACCACGAGTTCCAGCAACGTTACTGAGATTGTTTCGCGTACGTCTAGCAGAATCGTACTCGCACGAGCGCGGCCCATCCGTTGTCCGACCTTCTAGCAGAACAGCAACAACGGATCATCCCGAAACCATGGATGCGTCGCAACGATGACAGTCTTCGAGCGATCTGAGGCGCCAAAATCACGTCGAAACATTACGCCACGTCTACAGAAACAAACCTTTACGATTCTACATGAAAAATGAGGGGTTGGGGGGGGGGGGAGGGAAAGTAAAATCCGCGTCGCGCAATCACACGCTGGCGAGCATGGGGAGGAACGGTGGACATGGTTCGTCGGTATCGCGGCTGAACTGAACGGAACTGAACTGAACTCCGGTTCGAGGTGTTTAACAGATAAGAGCAACGAGCAACGACGCTTTCGTAACCGTTTATTACAATCAAGTATAGGTAGTGAGGGCGCAGAACGTAGCCACGGATGCAGCAGGCAACTACGATATTCAGCGTTTAGCAATAAACTCGCTTTCGCGACTCTTTCACAATTCAAGCAGTGCTTCCGTGAGGCGGCGCGTAACCGACGGCGACGCGCAAGCAAACAGTTAGAACGACCTCTCGAACGGGAGCCGTCCGGTCTCGGGACGAGTTTGGGATGGTTCGCGTTCGACCGCGACACGTCTATGGTCGGGATCGAACGCGAGACTCGGCTCGAGCGGTCGAGCTCGAAAACCTGTTCGAGGGGGGACTCGGAGAGAAAGCCGGACGCGTCTCTCAACGCTAGTCAATTACGAAGACTCGGATCAGTCTCTACGCTTGCGATATGTTCGAAGGCCGATTCTCTTAGTCACTCGACTCGAGTATAGCGCGCTGATCTAACGACGATAGATCCTCGAGCTAGGTGGCTCGCGATCCTCCCGGTCCGCGAGGTCACCGGAAGCCGACGTTGATTCTAATCCGCGATTCTGGGACCGCGTGGGTACGGACCTCGACACCTTCTAGCGCTGTTAGCAAACGTCCCGTTGTAAATACGAGAGGAAAGAGGATGGAAAATCGGACGAACGATACTCCGCGACGTATACGCATGTACACGCGTAACTCCGTAATAGGGTGGCGAGCGAGTGAGCGAAAGTTTTCCGGGGGAGGAAGAAACGCGGTGCCGTTTCAACGATGAAATGTGTATTCCAATTGTATTTCTGCGCCGTTGTCGTAATTGCCGCTCGTGATAAACACTTTTTGGCTAAGCACTTAGTGAATTCAGTTTGACGACACGCGGACAACCACACGGATCTGTCGCACGCGTGCACGCGTACAGGCAGCCGAACGAGAAAATATGAAATATGCGTGTCAGGCCTGCGCGACAAGAAGCACTTGCGCTAGAAAAAAGAAGAAAAAAAAGGAAAAAAATAATAGTGGGGCGATCGACGCTTTTCCGCAGGGCCGTCTACGCTGGATCGCCCCGATCTCTCGAGGAACGCAGCCCCCCACAATCACCGGTACAACCAAACCGCCAACGAACCCTTCTCCAGCGAACCATCCTTGCAAACACTTTTCCTATGTACCCCGACGTTCACGTCCTTCGAAAGAGATCCTAATTTTTATCAAAGCCGTCCAGCTTAACTTTTCGCGAGGATATTTCTTGGTATTTTCGCACGCGAGGTATAATTAATCAGCAAGACAAACGTTATATAGGCTTAAAGTCGAGAAATCACATCCCGAGTTCTCAATTCCCCGGGCGATCCGAGATCGTAAAGGGAATCGACGTTGTCCGTGTGTGAGCGTGTCGCCCGCCGTATCACGATTCCAGCGGGACACGTCCGAATGGTCCGGGCGTTAGCTGCGAGGAAAGTCTGGCGGAACCTTGCCGAGAGAATCATGTGTGTCGTTGTAAATGTGGTGTCTCGGGCTCTCGTGGTCTGATACTGTTGTGGTCCAGCTTGCGCGAGGCTTTGGGTGTACTTGAAATGCTCGTCGAGTGCCTGGAAACTCTGAAGTTACATCAGCCATCAGCAACTTTGTGGCTCGACCTGAATCATTCGGCTACTCAGGTTCTGAAAAGAGTACTTATACTATTTAGACGAATTGCATCGTATTTTGAATTTGTTTACTCATTTTATATGTTTGTTACCAGTAACAGTACGCAGGATAGGCTAGTATAAGGCTGCATTGGTGTCTCAAACGACTTAATACCATGTACTTAATACCATTAATACCATGAACGTTGGCTCAGTACTTCAGTTTCCTTAGTGTCAGTACTTAATATCTTTTGTATTTGGAAATGTGTTTTCTGTTTTCTAACAACTCGAAGAAGTTTGTTTGCTGAAGCATATGGACTGTTTCTTGCGCAAAGAGATCCAAGATATACTGCTGATCAGGCAACAGTATAACAGTTTATGGAAAAGTTTATTTTCAAAGTCTCGAGGTCTGAGAAAGGAGTTGAAACTCGTCTCTAAGTATATCCACATTTTTCACTGATATAAAGCAGTCTTCTTCTTCAAGTTGAAACGTACTTAACACTTTACCTTGAATAACTGTTTTGTACTGAAAGGAAGCGCGATCTTTTTAAACGGTGAATCTCAAAGGAGCCTTGCTTTCTCTTTCGCGAAGCATCTAACGAGAAACAATGAATAGAAGCACGAGGTACAAAAGAGGATTCTCGATCAGCCAATGAATTCCAATTCTCTCTGAAGCCTCGGGCAAGCTCGATTACCTGGCGAGTACTCTGGAAAGTGGTGTGAAAGTTGGAAAATGGAGGAGTCGAATAGAGATAAGTTCGTTCGCGTACGACCCTAACGACTCTCGTCTACTGTAGATCATATCGTCTGCGTCGTAGAACCGAATGCTAGTCACTCTTCACGCGAAAGAAAGTATAACACCGGCGTTCGAGAGCGAAACCGCAAAGAACCGCGCGCCTAATCTCCGTCATGCGAGAGGAGGGTGCCGCGGGTGGTTCCGCGTTCGCTTACCAAACACAGTGAATTCTCTATATATGTCAACAACACGGCCAGCGATGTGTTATGTTTACACTCCTAGGCGTCCGAGGCCTCTCGAGTAGTAATTCCGCGACGTTTATCATCCAGGCCTTCGCGACATATACAGAGAAATCGCTGTAGGTGGAGGGAATCTTCTGTCGGATATGCACGAGAGCCGAATCGTTTTCACGTGCACACACGAACGCGTGCGCGCGCGCACACACACGTACACACGTGTACACACACACGCACGCACGCGCTTAGTCGTCGCAAAAATCTCGATGTGTTTCCTTTCGTGTCGGTGATGTTTCACAAGTCGAAAGGGTCTTTGAATAGACAAGGTGAGGGAGCGTAATTGGTGGGCAAAGGGCGGCGAGGGCGCGAAGAGGGGACGGTGTGAGAGGGACGCATAAATGAGGATAATTCGGAGCGAGCGTTCATGGTTCCGACGATGGCCACCGCGACGCGCCAGTTTCTTGCGATTCGTGGGTCTATGCTCTGTGTACAGTCGCGTTTCCGATCACTCGATTGCGTCTGACCATATTTTACTAAATACGTTTTAACGGTGGAGACATAGACTCCTCTGCCGCAGTACTTTAATCAAACATTTCATAGCTTAGAAAGACTGGAACCCTTGCGGGAACCCTTCAGTAATATACGTTGCTACTTTAACGGATGATACCTTTAGAGGGGGAATATTTTAATATTTTACATAGCGTAGTTTATTATCCTACTATAGTTTCTCTCTTGTACTTTGTTCTTCGCGTTGGAAGAGCTTCAATTGAAACGGTACAAACGCAAGCTACGGTCTCCTCGAACGTACGAGCCGGTGCTGTACTTAAAATCAAAACGGAATAAAGGACGGCAGAGTCGATCGGTTCGAGTTGTTTCGGTGCAATCGGAAAGGCAATAAGGGGAAGAAAGCAGGACATGGTCGCGAACGTCTCAGGATGTATCTAGTCAGGACACTCACTGGTCGAGTATGGTCGCGGGCCACCGTCGGTCCCACATTCTTAGATGTCGATACACTTAAACCATAATACAGTACTGGAACTAAGTGGTAGATATAACGGATAAGTTGCATGGTGCCGTCGTTCTAGCGATCGATCACGTTCTTGAGCTTGCGGAGAATCACGATATGTGTAACTTGTAATTGTTAAAAACTAGGTATCGCTGGATCTTATTATGCACCCGTCTCGCCTCCGATCGGTCCGGCGGATCGATCGATCGTTATCGTACAATTTATATACACGCGTGGGGCGGTGTTACGTGTGCCGAGAAAAGGAGTAAGAAAATCGAACGCGAGAGAGAGAGAGAGAGAGAGAGAGAGAGAGAGGCACACGCGACGATGTATTAATCGCTAACTCGTTGTGGGCGTGCTTATGCATGATTGTTCTGTATTGTTCCGTTCCGCGGGGATGAAAAACGCAACGCAGCGTGCATGAGGAGGCTTCTGAGCAGCGAGAGGGTGAGAACAGGGGTGAATGAGTAAGTGAATCGTGCCTGGTGCTTCGGATAAAAGTTAATTTTTTCTCGCGTGGACGAGTCGCACGTCGCAACTGTTTATTTATTGTACTTAATGTACAGTCGCGTAGTATCGACACCTTATTTTCGCTACGGTGGAAAATAGAGAGAGAAAGAGAGAGAGAGAGAGAGAGAAAATGGGCACCGGTTGAACGATAAAGCAAATAGGAAAGAAGAAAAATCGCACGCAAGACATTCTAACCGCGTTTCTCGTTGGTCCGCGCCGCGGAATTGCCTGGTCGCCGTTCGAATTTTCCCGCGTTCTCGAACGCGCGAAATTCGAACTAAGAACGCTTCAGAAATGACGAAACGGCCGGAAAATTGGAGTACGCTCGCGCGAGACCGAAAACTTGGAGGAAACGGTGAGAATGTAGTTGTGGGGGAAGATTGTGAAGAAAAAAGTGAAACAAAAAAGATTTTAAAAGAGTGGAAGAGAGGGAGAGAGAGAGAGAAAGAGAGTATGCGCACGAGAGAAAGAGCGAGAATGAAGTTTTTATATTTGTTTATAGGTGTGTGAGAACGCTGCACTTTTCGAGCAAGTTGTTAGTGAATTCCCTCCATATTGCTATTATACATAAAGGATGTTGTAAGAAGAAAAGAAGAAGAAGAAGAAGAGGAAGATGAAAAAATGTCGATTTCTCGTCCGCGAAACTCGAAACCTCTCCGTAAGACACACGTAATAAGAGTTTAAACGCTAAACTATTTTAAATAACGCTAAGTACAACGCTACAAGACAAAGGTTTCGCCTATAATGAATTAATTGAAAGCGCAACTATACTTTATTCTCATTAATTAATATTGATATGATTATTACTACGATTATTATTCGAATTATTAGTGTTCTCATCACATGTTTGTGGTTACAAGTCGACGTACTTAATAATATTAATGAGAAGAAAAGAAAAGAAAAGAAAAGAAAAAAAAATACAAAATCGAAAAAAAAAAGTAACGCAAACGAAACGGCGAAAGGACGCGCCCGCCGTATTTGTATATTCGATGAACGATTCTAGGGGTGTTCGTCCGACGGTTTCCGTATCGAGCCAACCGTTTCCGTTGTTCGACGTTGTTCGTTACAAAAACCGTCTACCGACGTTGCGAGGAAAATGATTGCACAGAGCGAGAGCGAGAGCGAGAGAGAGCGAGAGAGAGAGAGAGAGAGAGAGAGAGAGAGAGAGAGAAGAAGCGAAAAGCGGAGAATAGAGGGATGATTGGTTCGTTTAGGATACGGAAAGCTGCCCGTAGAACGTACTTATGTAGATTAATCGGACGTTCAATGACATCCCGATGGCGCAATCACGGACGGATGAGAAGAAGGCGCGCATCAATGCCGGAATAACACTTACTCGGACGCTTAGTCGTTAGATTCGTAAATCGTTCAGTATTTAACAGCGACCCGCAGAAACGAAAACGTCGCGTCCGCGGGCGCACGGTTCTTTCTTCCGGTTGCGAAGTAATTTTTCCAATCGATCGATTAAAAAATAAAAAAGTCAATATAACACGCGAGAACGTAGAGAAAGCAAAGAGAATTACAAGCAGAATAAGAAACCAAAAAAAAAGACACACACACTCACACACAGATACACACACTCTCATACGAGTAAAATAACAGAGAAAATATGTAGCGAAAGAAAATGGGCGCCAAAAAAAGGAATTAAATAAATAAGTCGTAGTGCTGCGAAATCGTGAGAAAAGATAAAAAAAAAAAAGAACGAGATCATCGAGTTCATCCGCGTCAAAAGTAGCGTTTTATAATCGTGAAGTCCGTTTCTTAATGATAAGCGATACGATCAACACATATTGTACAGCATTTGTGATGCTACGCAGACAGACAGACGTTCACGCAACGGTACACAGAAACACACGCAAACATACACGCGCGAGCCATCCGCTCTGGATTAAGCTTAAGCCCATCCGGTTTCGCGAATGATTACCGATCACGCTGCAGTTCCATTTATTCAAGACTGAACATCGTTCCGGCGGCATACCGCTCTTCTAATTCGCCGAATCGCGTCGCGTCGATCGTAATCGTCGAACCGAGCGTTTTAGTATTGATGAAGATTCTCTCGATTAGCGAGCCCAGGGGAAAAATTCGGAACCTGATCAAGTTTGAAAAAAATACAAAAAGAGAAAACGACGAAAAATATCTGTGCAAACAGAGGGACGTGCGCTGCGCGAGTCTCATCGATATGGCCTAATGTTTTGTCCACGATTCAAGGCGAACACGTACAGACAGACACGCGAAGGAAAAGAGGGATCGATGTTCGATCGACGAACAAATGACTGCAATCAATGGAGAAAAAAAAAACCCTTTATTGAGGAAACTTCGATGCTTGTCCAATTATGATTTCCCCGATTGACGAGACGAATTGAACGCGATAGGTGATGATGAATGCCAAAATTCGTATAACACCACACGTCGATCGAGTCCCATCGTCGACGACACGGACGATGCAGGTTTATTCCCGGCAATTTTAAATGAGAGTACTATTAAGTAGAGGTACTTAAGTCGTTGCTACATACCAATATAAGCTCTATTGCTTATTTTATACTTAGTATTATCGTAACGTTTCGATTAGAGGTAACATTATGGGAAAGTTGTATCTTAGCATAAGGTAGGACTAATCTGTAAAGATAAGTAGTCAAATAAATGAAAAGTACATTTGATGTTGCAGACGGTAACAATTTTCATTCTCGTCCCCGTTGACCCGTTGCCCTCACTCCTCCTACATTCACCACAACTACGGACGTTCATGCGAACGCATATTTTTACAGGAAATCGCTAAACTTATGAGACCTCGACAGAAATAGGTTCTGTTATTTAGGAGATTTTAAAAATATATTTTTTATTTTGTGTTATTATTATTATATTCCATATTCCAGAGACCAAACTCTGTGGAGGCGACAAGATTGAGCTAATTCCTCCAGATCCACGAAATTCTTCAGAAACACGGAATCGAGTTTTAAACGAGTTTTAAAAACCAGTCGAAAATCGAAAATTTTCAAATCGCGTTTCGAATGTGTTCCTGACGGAATACCCAAGTGTTTTTTTTTCGCTTTAACCCTAGCACTTCATGGGGGGGGGGGGCACTTCGAACCCATAGAAAACCTTAAATTAGGACTATCATAACTGGACTATTATAAATTATGACTATATATTCATTCTGAGAGGAGGGAGTTATCTACTTTCCATTTTATAAACATACGTATAAATGCAATGTAAAATGTCCACAAGGTATCACGCGCTTAAACATTACAAAACAATTTATTAGGAGACATGATGGGGTTAGGGACACGACAGGGTTAAGACGGTGACGCTTAGGATTAATAGATTAGGATGAGTGTTAGGAGAAAGTGCGAGGTCAAGTCGAAGTTGCTCGATTTGAAGAAGTGTTGGGTAGCGCGTTCGAAAAGAGAGCTTCGTCGACATAGTACCGATTTATTTATTTCATTCACAATCACGAAGAGGCTACTGCGTGCCCGGCTATACAGTACAGATACACATACTCGTTAGAAAATGCAATACTATCATCGGCACCGGCTGGTAATCCGTTTGAGTCGCCTGGCGGTTTGGTTAGATACGATTACGAGTATCACTTTCATGATCGAAGTAGACTTGAAACGAGACTGCCGGTGTTGCTTGTGTTGCCGTTCCATTCATCGAGAACGTGTTTTCCCTGGCGGCTTGTCGTTGTGCGCAGGGTGTCGCAGAACAAGCGTTTCGATGCAGCAGGATGTTATTCTATCTGCAAACAATTAGTCGAGAAGGGAAGAGTAATTTCGTTCGAGGTAGTAGTATTGGCGAACGTACGAAACAATCTTAGTAGAACTTTTTATACTACTACCGGGTACCATCTATCCCAAAAAATGGCTCATAGGAATCTGTATTTGCATAGAAGTCTTTAAGTTTATGTATGTTCTAACGTTTATGTGATTTAGTGAAATAAAAAATTATTCTATTAACACGAAATTTCCTGATTGGAACGTTTACAAGAAACAGATTATGCTCGTCCTTCTCGATAACTGTCGCGCGAAACAATTCGCCTCTTTCTTCCGACTCTTCATCGTGTAAAACCGTCTTCTGCAACGTGCGACTTGTTGAACGACACCCTGTACGCCATCAACTGATTTCCCCGCGAACAGGTGTTTGATATGTGTGCACGTACACAGATATTATTGTTCGTCGTTGATCGGCAATTCCGGCCGCGACATAGGACGCCGCGGATCATTGCCAATAGTGATCAAAACGATACGAGGTCAACGCCATCCGTGTGTCACCTCTGACGTACAAAAACAACGCGTGAACACCGATGCTACGCACATTAAGGATTACATGGGAACGGATACAAAACCTGACAGATTCAATGAAACGGTACATCGATAAGTGTGGAACATAGTTTTACGGGTTTCCTAGGTACATCGAGTATCAATTTCTAGCGTCGACTAAACTCTTCTCTGTATCCAAAGTCATCGAGAAATCATCAGCGTCCGATTCCTGGTTTCGCGCGATCTAGTATCGCGAGTTCGCGACACTAAAAGTTCTCAAGGCATCTCCTGCGTGTAGAAAAACGTTCCTATAGTCGGGTCGAAGGAGGGCATTCATAGTACCTTATAGTTTCTGCTGTGCTGCGATCCAAGTTTTCCTTTTCAAAAGGAATCAGCAGTTAGGGGATAAGAAACACATCTCCCGGGTCGTTCAACCCTGAAGAAGTCACTTAACTCTTCCTCAATGGAATTTTGATTCTTAACCTCTTAAGTACTGTACGCCACTATAGTGGTTTCCGTGGGAAGCGTCAGTTTGAACGGTACGCCACTATAGTGATTTCTATGGGAAGCGTCAGTTTGAACAGTACGCCACTATAGTGGTTTCTATGGGAAGCGTCAGTGTGAGCGGTACGCCACTATAGTGGTTTCCGTGGAAAGCATCAGTTTTGAACGGTACGCCACTATAGTGGTTTCCGTGGAAAGCATTGGTTTGAGCGGTACGCCACTATAGTGGTTTCCGTGGAAAGCATCTGTTTTTGAACGGTACGCTACTATAGTGGTTTCCGTGGAAAGCAGCAGTTTGAACAGTACACCACTATAGTGGTTTCTATGGGAAGCGTCAGTTTGAACGGTACGCCACTATAGTGGTTTCCGTGGAAAGAATCGGTTTGAGCGGTACGCCACTATAGTGGTTTCCGTGGAAAGCGTCAGTTTGAACGGTACGCCACTCTAGTGGTTTCCGTGGGAAACGTCAGTTTTAGCGGTACAAACCACTATAGTGGCTTTTGTGCCATCCTTTTGTACATAACAGGCTAAGTAAAAAGAAATGATCGGGTCGAGTGAAAATTAATGAACGTTCCTCTGTATGCAAGGTCTGCATAATTACTTGATTGTAATTTGCTTGTGATTCGCGAACAAACACGAATACCTACGTTGTTTATAAAACGGTATGCCACCGACAGACCACTTTGTGACTTCCGCAGGATTAACCCGTTAACATTCGAGTCCATTTTGACCCAGTCCGTTGGAGGTTTCATCCTAATCATAGTTTGCGATAACTAGCTACTGTTCATTTTTATGAACTTTAATAACCGGACCGAGTTATCTTAACCCCATGCGCTACTATTTATTTTGTGATTCTAATGATTAGAAATTCTTCATTGATTTAAAAAAATATAGTTCACATTTATTGCATGCCTATGCTGTCTCCAAATCAACTACAACAGAATAGAATTTTATTTCGGTTTGACGGAAATTAATAACACACGTGTTTATCAGACTCTGTTCAGAATCTTCACGAGTCTGACTCGATGTTGTAGGGCAAGGGGTTAAAGCAGTGTAGTCATCAAAAGTATATCCAGAAGAATCGTTGAACACGGATCGAAATGGACGCGGACTGATGGAACGAACCTCCTCTTCGACCCGACGCATGGTTGGCTCACTGCAACGGCTACTACAATAGTGAAACGATGCACCGGTTTCGTCGCACGGAAGTTACTGGAGTAAGCTCAGTCTGTAGTAGAGTGTTTCGCTTGTACGAAAAATACTGTTTATATTCTCTCTTTGTCTTGTTCCTCGGATGCGGCTCATGGGCATCGCTGGAGCAATAGATAGTACGCGCGAACCCGCGGGATTACAACCGTTGAGACTGGCGGGGGCAGCCATGACCAAATTGACTGATGCGGTTTCGTATACGAGCATACGTATATATGTATGTATGTATGTATGTATGTATGTACGTATAATATGTACGTATATACTTCTGAACTAACTACTGGAAGCATACGATCGTCTGCGGCTACGTTTGTCTACGCTAATGCTACCTGTACCTTGGCACATTGTCTTCTCCATTTCACTACGAGTACCGTGTCTGAGGTAATTGATACAGGTATACCTATTGATACAGGGTTGAGTATACTTTCAACGAACGGATGGCCGCGCGATGTCCGTTCCCTCGCGGATGTTCAATCAATTCAGTCATCGCCATGCTGATTAACCGGACTGCTCTTCACGCTAGTTTGTTGGTTTCTTGTTTCTCAGTTTGTTAACACGTTAACTGCCACGTCAGTCACATATATGACTGACAGTGATATTTGACTGGGTTTAGAAATTCATTTTTACTATAAGATAGTCAGATGAACCGAATTTTGTTGGAGTCTTTCGAATTCAAAAGGGTTAAGACAGCAACCCCTGTGATACATTTTAAATGTCTAGTTGTGGTTTCATTAATTCAATTACTCTGATTTTGTGAGAATCTCTCGGCTCGATGTTTGGCACTTAACGCGTTAATTGCTCGCTCTTCGATGTCCTCCCTCCATCCACTGCCCAGAGACGCCCACACGCGATGGATACTTATGCGATCGGTATCTCGCAGTACAAATTCAGGTCTCCGATCGCTTGTCAACGGAAACGAGGTCGTCGACCAAGGTAAATGTCCCTATACACAACTGCCTTCTCCTTTTCGATCCGTTCTTTGCGGTATTCGAATCTACCAATGAACAATAGGTCGAAAAAGTTTTTATGTTTTGTCGTTATGCCCGCAGGAAAATCAGACAGACAGGTACGAATCTCGAATTTTCAACAAAAATCTCGAATTTTCGAAATTCGATTGACCAGCTAAACAGGGCGAGGACTGTGGTGGAAAAACGAATGTTTGTTGGATTTGAAAATATTTAGATCAACGCGACTGGGCCAATCAGATACGCTGACTACTATCCTACCGAGACATTAATATATTTCGCCGAACGACGTTTGCTATGAAACGATCGCCATCCTCTCTGACAGAGTCGCTGATAGAGTCATTTACCTTAGATGATCGATCGAGAAGGTACAATTATGCTGGTTTATTTTATTTTTCCTTACTTCTATTACACATCCATCATTCTCGATCCTTAAACATACTTACATATTTCACCGGTAGGTGTTCGATATCATATTTGTGTCGATCATGCCGGTTCTCTTCTTCATTACGTTCGCGTTTTCTATGAAACTTAGGAACCTTCCCGAACTATGTTTCCATCAGTTCCTATGTAGAGCGTTTCTGTTAAACGGCTCATAAATGGAGAAAAGACTCGCAAAGGGTCCCACTCATGGGCAGCACTAGTATAGCGCTCCCAAAGGGTCCCACTCATGGGCAGCACTGATATAAGATCAGGTGTCGTTCATGTTTTCTGAAAACTATGGTTTGCACTCGCGTAGACCAGGCTCCATAGATCTGTATCGCACGAGGGAAACGTTGTACAGTAAAGTCTTGATCCAAGCCTCGGGCCCGTGCTGTGACATAGATCGTGTAGGGCTACCATTTTCTTGTGACCGGCCGCGAACGTAGAAAAGGACAGCGCGGCCGAAGGCGCACTACATACCGTCAATTAAACCACTAAATAGAAAAGATTTTAATCAGAAAAATGCCACAAATGAGTTGGCGAAAGTCCCATAAAGAAATAATGAAAAATAAGTATGCCACCCCAGTGGAGGGGATAGACGGACTGACTAAGATCGTGTAGCTCCGTTCGGCTTAGGTCAAGACTTCACTGTAACTCTAATCTACTTTTTGCCGTTCATGTTCAATGTCTTAATTTCAATGTGTGCTTGTTATATATTTCCGTAGACAACGGTACACAACGAAAAATAGCTCTTTATGTCCTGAAGTCACACTTTCATTAATGTATTACTTTATCTGATACTCTGAAGGTACTAAACACCACTCTCATATTAACTTAGTTTAACTTACTTCTAAGTATTATATGAATCTACGTTTTGACCATTGGTCGGATAATTTATGATAGATCTTAATATGTTTCTTCAGACAGTATGATTTTTATGTTCTCTTTCAAACGCGTCGTTCAGACTAACGTTTCACAGGTTAAAGCAAGCGAAGATACTGAAAGTTGTTTAGAAGAATAATTCCAGAGTCGATAGTTGTAAACAATATATATATATACACACAGCAGTCGCATTACTTAAATAGTATAATTCATGACGTATGTGGCTAAACAGTCTTGTAAAATGTCGAATAAAACCAGCAAAAGGTAAAGCAACAGGTGAGAAAATGAGTTCTTTCACTATTCTCCAGTTCTTCTATGGTTTCGACGTTTCGTTACGATACTTAACCTAACATTAAAATCCCAATCGTTAAAATCCTTACGTATCAATTTTCTTTTACACATTCTTTGATCCACCTGTTTCAGATCAACGTTAATTGGACCAAATACAATTGTTACAAAATCAGAATCTAGAACCCGAGCCTCGCCAATCGCAAAATATCATTTCAGCACAATAATTCAGGACATAAAGAATCGAATTACTTTAGTCGGAAAGAAATATGCTTGAAGTACAGAGGAAAACGATCCGAGCGAAGGAGAAGCTAATTAAATAAAAAGAGAAGCAAAGGTGTCCAAATAAACAACGCGAGAAATGGACAAAAAGTTCTGAATACAGTGCTTTCTCGATACAAGTCAACAACACGGGTCTCGCCAGTGACAAGTATCGTCCAGATGATTCTATTCTTCGATCCAAACCTCACGGGGTATACCCCGCGGTAGTGGGGATAGTTCTGCGACTTTTATCGACCAGGTATATGCGACATATACCGAGAAAAGACTGTACATTCCCTAACGCGTTTCGAATCGATGGAGCAGATGATTCGATCCGCAACGATCCTCGTCGATCGGAAATCGTGTAGGATCGTCGCGAGACGATTCGCAGGCCTCCGCGTGTGGTTGTTATCACAAACGGTGCCCTCCGACGAGCTTTTATGTTTAAACATTATGAATAAGAACATTTGCGCGAGCGTGGCTGAGGAGCGTGAATTAGTAAACGTCTGTCCGCCATTTCGCTTTGGTCTTGCAGAATAATATTCTCGTCGGTACAACAACGCTAACCGTTTAGGAATATTGCTATTACGAGACTAGGAGAAAGGGTTCGTCGTCTGGTTAACACGGGGCTTATTGTCGTCAGAACGTTCTCTTCGCGGTGTTGTTTGTCGCAGATTCGGTTGATTAGTGCTGTTCCGGGAAAACGCGGAAGAAGTGTCTGTTTGCGAGATCTTCGGAGGACTACCCATTCGAAGCGGTTATCAAACGTTATCTACACGTTACATTAACAGTTAATCAACGATACGGCACAGCAAGTGATAGGCAACTACATATGTTTCACGTATATATTCGAGTTCGTGTGCTTCGGAGCGTCACTGTGCTCGATACACAAGGATTGCGTCTGCGCTGTTGTCGATTCAACATTTTTGTACAATTACACGAAGCGATGTGCTGCCTCTGGAGCGTGTTCAACGGAAATCGGTTGCTCGCCGTGTGAAACAACATCGATCGACGGTTACACGTGCGATCTCTCTAAAACGATGTATCCTTTGCTTTCGCCGCGACAATTACAAATGATAATAATCTGTTCCTATACGTCAACCTTTACGGATCCATTGAAATCATCGTCGACACCCTCTATTGTTCGATCGGGAAACAAAGTTTCGCGTAATGGTTTCCTCGCAATCTACAGCCAATTCGCCGACCAACACCTGTCGAAGATCAAACGGTTTCCTGCTGCTACACCGGTCGCGTAAAAATCGATTCACTCGCTAACGCCTATTGGGTTCGTGTGTGCGTGTGTCTCTGTGTGTGTGTGTGTATCTTTCTCTCGTTCATTCTTTCTCTCTCTCTCGCGCGTTGACAAAATATGAGTCGGCACACGATTCATCTTTTCGCGCATGGTTGAATGCAGGGCCAGCCTGGATTCATCTTCAAAAAATAAAACTATTTTATCTTTATTTCTCTCTTTCGCTCGCACTTTCTTACTCTCTTTCTCTCTTTCTCTCTCTCTCTCTCCCAATCATTCACTAGTTTCTTTGCTATTTATCATGGTTCCCGTCTTTGCCTGAAACGTTGAATCATCCTGATATAGTTTTGAGCAACCTCGGCGCCATCGTCGTTTCTTCTTTCACTCGCATACTGTCGCTTTACAAACATTCTACTACAATCTACTAGTCCGTTTACTATTCCACGCTCGCCACATGATTATATTCCGAAGCACAGAGTTTGTTTGTGTTTTTTTTTCTTTTTCTTTTTTTGTTCTTTTTTGTTTGTTTTACTGTTGTTGTTGTTGTTGTTGTTGTTGTTGTTGTTGTTGTTGTATGGATTTTTTTGTTGTTTCTCTGGAGCCCCTGGTTTAGATAGAAATTGTACTTAAATCAGTCAAGCGGTGTGCATGAAATGACGACAGAAGGAAACAACGCCCAAGCCGACGTCCGACAATAATTGCGATTACCCGCAAACCTGTTTCTGGACGCGCTATCTTCATCTGGAAAGAAAAGACGTTTGTTAATTGAAAACGTGGACGAACATTCAGGATAACAGTTTGAAAACTTCGAAAGTTCCCGGTCATGTCGCTCGACTTTAAACACACGTTACTTTTGAACCAGTGGATTCCTAACATTACAGTTCGGATTTTCCTCATTTTCTAGCCAAAATTGATGGGATTGCATCGAAAAAAGTTAGAAATTTCTGGTTTCCTCAAGTGAAGTTTCACCAAATTACGAATACAAACTCTGTCCTCAAAATTTACTCCGTGCTTCCATTAACACTATTTCTACCAAAGACAGTTTTCAAAATGTTAAATAAAAATTGTTCTAAAAACCAACTAGTGTCAAATCTAGGCAGCGGAATGTGCATTTGCGACAAAAACGAGTAGGTGCAATTTAAAACAGTACAAATATTAGAATTTAAAAATACTATAAGCGAAAATGAATTTTCATTTCACTTCAGTTTGTTGCAATTCAGTGAGAAAATTTTTATTTTGCATCAAGTTCCGTTGTCTAAGTACGATTCGTACATTTGACACTTCGAATCCGCGCGAAGGAGAATTCAATATAAAGTCAGGTAGACCATCAATCATATAAAGTCCGTAATTCAATTTAGACCGTAAATTGGATTGATCGAAGGTCGTTAAAAGTTTGCCGAAGCGTTCCGCGGACTTACCTCTTATTTAAGCAGCTCAGACTCATTGGAAGCGGTTCGGAACTCACGGCCGGGATATGGCCAGCAATTGTTTCCAGCAGAGGGTACCATTGCGCGACCGGTTGCCTAGGATTATCCAGCATCTCCAACCAATGATCACGTCCGATCCCGATGAAACTGGAGCCAATCGCTGTGCAGCCCATTAATTCGTTCGATCCGATCCTGAGAAGAAAATTGGACACCCGGTGTTCGTGATCATTGACGATCGCGGGGCATCGCGTGCGCTAGAATCACGGTAGGAACGCGTCCGTTTTGGTATTCCGTCACTCACCTGTCATAATCGACCACTTTTACTATGAGACTGACGTCCTCGATGTTCTCCTCGGGCACGTCGAACACGAGAGCCTCATTGTACGATGGGAACAACGTGTTCTTCTTCACCGAAGTCTTCTTCTTCTTTATTCTCTTGCCTTGGCAGAGCAGGTACACCTTCACGTAGGGATCTGAAACATCGATTTTTCGATGAAGTTCGACATGCCTTCAGCATGGTAGCAGCAAGTCGTAATTGTTAACTGTAGAGGTAGCGTGCAATCGGAGCGGCCTGTTTGCGATTTCTTATAAAAATTGCAATCGAACGCAGATCTTGAACTTTTGCTCGAACTTTTAAGTAACCTTTTACACTCGAAAATACATATTAGGTTGGCAAGAAAGTAATTTCGGCATTTTTAGGTGAAATGAAATCTAGTTTTCTTATCAAAGCAATGAACGTTAATCAATATAATATTTTCCATCTTGTTCTATGATCTTTTGCCATCTTTCCGGTAGCTTCATAATTCCGCGCTCATAAAACTTCTGATCCTTTTCGGTGGAAAACTGATCCAAGTGCGATTTCAGACCATCATCATTAGTGAAAGTTTGACCATTCAAAGAGTTTTGTAAACTTCGGAATAAATGATAATTCGATGGTGCAATGTCAGGGCTATATGGTGGACGTGACATCGCTTCCCAACCAAGCTACAATAACTTTTCACGTGTTACCAAAGATGTGTGTGGCCTAGCGTTATCATGGTGGAACACGATTCCTTTGCGATTTGCCAATTCTGGCCGTTTTTCTTTGATTGCTATGTCCAGGTTTGTTAGTTGTCGACAATAAACATCTGAATTAATGGTTTGGTTCTTTGGGAGAAGCTCAAAATACACAATACCTTTGTAATCCCACCAAACTGACAACATGATCTTCTTTTGGTGCAATTCAGCTTTCGGCGTGGTTTGGGCTGATTCATCGCGCTTGAACCATGATCGTTTTCGAGTTGTGTTATTGCGAACATTTCTCATCACCAGTGATGATTCGCTTCAGAAAAGGGTCGATTTCATTTCGTTTCAGATGCATATCGCATATGTCGATGCGTTGCGTTAAGTGAATTTCTTTCAATTCGTGTGGAACCGAAATATCGAGCTTCTTAACGATTCCGAGACTTTTTAAACGATATTCTATAGTTGCATGCGAGACATTTAACCTGTCCGCAATCTCTCGGACAGTTACATGACGATCCGATTCAATAATGGCTTTCATTTGGTCATCGTCAACTTCAGATGGTCGACCAGAACGTTGGTCGCCTTCAAGTGAGAAATTTCCAGAACGGAATTTTTTAAACCAATTCTGGCACGCGCGTTCTGTTAAGCAATCCACACCATAAACTTCACATATACCTTTCTGAGCCTCGGCAGCTTTTTTACCACTACGGAAATAAAAAAGCAATATGTGCCTATAATGTTCGTTTTTGCACTCCACGTTCAAATTGACACAGAACTAACAATTTTAATCAAAATTACGTGCAATTTGCTTCAAAAGTAACCTAAAAGATGCAGTTATGAAATGTCAGAAGGAAAACAAATGCAACGTTAACAGAAGTCAATCAAGCAAAACATAAAGCCATCTGTTAGTGAAAACCGAAATTACTTTCTTGCCAACCTAATATATTGATTTAACACTAAATCTGAACAGAAATTGTTCAAGCATCCGATGTCTAGATCAAGAAGCCTCGACTCGGGTTAAGTGACTCGAATGATGTAATCGCAGAATCTGCAGACGTTGCTCAGTCGGTTTACCTAATCACCGTGTTCCTATTCCTTACGACCAGCGGACACGTGTTATTTGCTTTGCATAACCATTCCCAGTGATACGTTGATCGGCGTGCAAAGCTTATTGTGACAAAGTAATAATGCAGCGCCGGTTGCAAACGAATAACGTTACGCCATTACGTTCTACGTGAATCGGGCATTACGTAAAGGCGTTGCGCGAACTTCCGCAGCGAAGATTCTACAAAACAATCGAGATCGATTTACCGGATAATCCTGTTATGTCCATGGCTTTCAGGTTCCTAGCCTTGATGACGGTCACTGTTAGTCGGCCTGCCGTTGGCAGATAGCAGAGCGACAGCATCAATTCTCCCAGATCCACTTTGTCCTAAAAGTGCACGCGCAACACTGTTAAAATCGCATCTCGAGAACGTTTCGAGTAGATTCTCCGTGCAACGGGGTGTTTTTTTCTCTTTACCTGCATGGCGCACATGATGTCCATCATGTACTCAATCTCTTGAGACAGATCGGTGCACTCTAACAATCCTTTGAACACTACTTGCCCAATCAGATCGTGCCGAGAGAAGCGATCGAAATCATACACCGAGAATTGGAGGTATCGTTCACGCAGTTCATCGTACGACACGCTGGCGACAGATTTCGATAGTGAGTTATCGTCGAATTTCAGAGATTTGTGCGCTCGGAATTTTTCAAGAATTTCTAATCTCAAAGCAGCAGTATAATCGTTTAGCGATTATGAAAGGGACGTATAAATGAAATAGAAATTGATTGGGACACTAGGAGAATCTATTAGGGGTACCCATAAGTAATCAATTATTTGCACAGAATTTGTTCTGCCTTTCTGTACCGATCGTTGTTGAGGAAACACGTATTCTTTTACAGTTTTCGGTGAAGCAGCCTATGTTCAAAATATTCTAAAAAGTATAATTCTTTTTTACAACCGTGTAATAAAATTCCGAGGATCATATTCGTCATCGCATACTTTTTCATTTTCATGCGGGATTTGCACGAACGTATTTCCATAAGATGGGGATTGAAAATTTGCAGGAAAGGTGGCAAACTGTCCTTGATAACGATGCAGATTAAAGTTTGTTTTAGATTTCAAAATAATTGATTACTTATGGGTTCCCCTAATAAAAGTATTATTCTATCATTTTCGACATATCACAGTTAAAAGGGGAAATACATTTTCTCCGCTATTCACAATCAACTCGGACAATTTTTATATTACATAACGATCCACGGTCTACTGATTAGCGATTGGAAAAATAAAAATTTCCTTTTCGAGAGAGAGTCGAGAAATGTATTCTACGGAAACGTAAGACTGCATAATGCTCTGCAATTTCGTTATTATCTCGAATATTCTGGAGCAGTGTGCTAGTGCTTCGGAAGGGTGCTTCGCATAGATTGTCAGATGCACTATAATCACCTGAAGATGAACGTCTCGTTGAACACCGGGTTCAGATTCTTTCGGTGCACCTTCGTCTGATACTTCTTCTTTCTGTCCGGCAACAGGTATATCTTCACGTAAGGATCGCTGCTACCTGTCACGTCTTTCACTGGTAGTTCTCGGGCATCTAGAACCTGATATCGACAGGACGAACACAAATGTAGACGTAACAAGGCGTACAGAATTGTTACATGCAATAAACGCTAGTTGCAAATCAAATTCTCGTCAGCTTGTTATATTACCATCTCGATCAAAGTGAAACGACAGTATGCCGTTCAAATTCCCACTGGTTCATATATAGGCTTTCCTACTTGAAGTTCCGCGGGCAATTTTTTCCCCAAATTATAACTCGTTGTAAAAATATCTTCGAAACGAAGTACGAAATATTTTTACAACGAGCTGTAGCATCTATAGAAGCTTCGAATAGGACACCCTGTATCACGCTTCTGAATTTCGTCGTAGCACCGAATCCTTCAGAATAGAACTATTAAGACAAGAATTAATTCCCCTGTTAATTAAACCTTGCCCCTGCTGTCCCAACGCATGGTGTACAGGGTGTATAAAAATTATATGTCACGACCACCATAGCGTGGTTCTATACCTCTGGATCGGTGGAAATCGGTAAAATTCACTTTGAACTTGGAAATCGAGGTCAAAGTGTCGGAAAATTTTCTTTCATTGCATCGTATAGTACTCGTCACTCAAATTTTTCGACGCTTTGACCTTAATTTTCGGGGTCAAGGTGAATTTTGCGGTGCATTTTCTGCACAGATCTCCACCGATCCGGTAGTGGTCGTGACATATAATTAATACGTGAGATTAATACGTGATTGTCTAATGATTGCTGCGATTTTCGGTAGAGATTGCAGAGGACGTTGAAATGATCCAGGGATCCCTCGCCGGGGATCTCGGAAGCAAAAACTGCTCTCGCACGCAATTCGAGCGTAACGCGGAGCGTCGTTAATACCGTCGTGCTCGTTCCGCGAAAACGTAAACTATGCGACGCGTTGGATATTACTTTTACAGTAATTCGAGCAGCGGAGGCCCGCGGAGGCCCGCGGAGGTGTGCGACTTGCCGTCGGGACCCGCAATGTCTGCAATTTCTGCTTTAATGACCTCGCGGCGCATATGCGCGAAAAACGAGCGGACGCGAACAAAAGAAACGGTGATTAGGCGCGGAGCGGACGAGAGCAATGTAACTTACGCGGAGTCGTTAACAGGTAAATATAACCGGCACTTCTTGGAAAAAGGGTTCGATCGATCTTATTTTACATTTTGTAAATATAAAAGTGCGTCAGGATATTAATATTTCCTTCAGACGAAGGATGAAGCATCTAATTTTATCCATCGAACTCGACCGGTTCGATGACCCTTGATTAATCGATGAACCTCAAACAAAATTTTGCTCGACACTGACTGCAGCAAAGAATTCTCCAAAATGGAGTACACATTGACAATTTACTGTTTCAGCAATTCAACACGAGTCTCGCAAGACGAATCAAGTCGATTATGCTGGGCCATTCGCGACCTCGTCGAAGCACTTAGAGTGCTTAAGGACAAGGACGAAACGGACAGTTGGCCCTTGGCAGTCGATTCGCCGGATTAGCATAATTACACGATCGGGGCAGATAAATTCAGGACAAATTCACCCTCGGTGGGCTGGCAAATGGCCGTGTTTCTTTATCTGCGTCCTCGGTTAGATTTGTGAATGAACCAGACGCGCGCGCACGCATTTATATTTCTGTGTGACGACACGTGAGCGCGCCGGCCTATTTATAACAAATTCAATCTCGCCGCGGTAGCATCCGCGCCGGCGCAGAAATAATGCATCGGCATTGATATTGCCTAATCACCGTCGAATCGTAATCGAACGGAAGCTGCGGTCGCGCCGCCTCCCCGCTGTATCCTGCACTTCATTATCGTTATCCAATAACTCGCGCTAAATATGGTAGGCGCGTAATTAGCTGGCGAGAGCGGAATCGTCGGCTGAGTTTGCCCACGCGCGTGAAAACTTTGCGAATGTTTGCCATAGCATCGCGAGGCGACAATAATTACGCTCGAGAACTTTGGCGAACGGGAACGTCCTCCGATTTCTATATACGGCGTTCTGACATATATCGTCTAGGAGACACTATTATTCATCCACGTGAACGTCGTACCGATGTTTACACTCTTGCGTCCGAAGCTTCTCGAACTTCGACGCCCCTCACGGGTTATATCCCGACTTTTATCGGGCAATGATTTGCGACATATATCGAGAAATGACTGTATCGAATGGCCGAGGGAAACCGACGACAACCAACTAATTTAAATGATTTAGAAAATGTACCTCCTAGGTTTGCGGAGCACTAAAAGCGAGTATTTTACATTACTTTATAAAAATAAGAAGAATGCGTCTGTCCAAGTTTTTAGCCATTTTTTAAATGACATATACCTAAAGAAATAAACTTGTTGAGCAGTTCCACGCACGGGTCCCGTAAACCTGTTGCTAACACAATTTCTGTTTCGCATGAATATTCGCAGTATAATAATAAATTGTGCAGAATTTACTTTCAGTTTTGAGTGACAAGAACTGCTGAAGCACGGAACGATCGATTTAAGTAGATCATGTTCGAAATGCACAAAGGACTTTCGACTATATACGCGCAAACTACAGCTTCATTACCGAAGTACCTAACACGGCTTATTAAAGGCGAAGTTAATTAGAATTTACCAGGGAGTCGCTTCACTTGTCATTCCTCCGTTCATTGGCGAAGAGAATATTTTTAGTCTTCTCATTATGCCCGCGAGAGCAGTGAATTTATACATAGTGTCATTTATTGAACATGCGAATTTACGTTTCATCGTGCGAAGAGCCTCGAGTGGTGCACCTGTGTGCTCTCAGTAATTGCCGCGTAGATAACAATAACGGAACCACATTTCCTGAATAATGTAAAATCCCTTTGGTGACAAAGTATGCGCATGTAATTCCAAGTAGATAAAATGGTCACGGTCAGACACACAGTCTGCGTCACCTTGTCATGCGGTCCGCGAGAGAACCTAATCCGTGCGAAGAATTAATACAAAAACTTAAAAATTCTTAAAATCGTCGGTCACCTTGAGGAGTAAAAAGTTTCAATGAAATTTTCAGACAGGGCCATGTCACTGACAAATACAGTGATCCACGGTTAAATGTCACTCGTCGGGGACCGAGCAATGAAATTCTCGCGAGCAGTGTTTCGCATAGTATTTACTCTATTGTCTATCGAGATGAGGCTCCGCAGAGCTCGATTTACTGAGTGGTGGGGGAAGAGGAGAGGGGAGAGGGGGAGAGTGACATTTAACCGTGCGTTACTGTACACGTTTCTCTCGTCCATACGGTCCGCGAGAGAACCAAATCGATGCGAAGAATTAATACAAAAACTTAAAAATTCATAAAATCGTCGGTCACCTTGAGGAGTAAAAAGTTTCAATGAAATTTTCAGACAGGGCCACGTCACTGACAAATACAGTGATCCACGGTTAAATGTCACTCGTCGGGGACCGAGCAATGTTTCGCATAGTATTTACTCTCTTGTCTATCGAGATGAGGCTCCGCAGAGCACGATTTGAGTGGTGGGTGAAGAGGAGAGGGGAGAGTGACATTTAACCGTGCGTTACTGTACACAGTTCTCTCGTTCGCGCCTCTGCAAAAATCTTAGTCCGATGGCCACGGTGCGGCCTTGCGACACGTATCCAGGACCTGAATGCAGCCGCACGCGATCGAGTATATCATAAACCCGGGGCCGATATAATTCCGAGCAAATCGATGAAACTGGAACGCGAATGTCGGTCATCGTTTGCGTGGGAAGAATTCATCGCCGCCTCTGCCCACCCCCGCGTACGTGCACGGTTTCTAGAAAAACTTGCAGCACAAGAATCGGATAAACTTTCAAGATTGTGTTAATCGATTCTCTGCCCAACGTTGTGCAATTTTCGTTGAATTGTAACGTTATAAGACGGCACCGCGACTTCTCTAACCGTAAACCGCAACAGGAACGGGACGGAATATTTCTGGAAGTACCCTAATTGCGTCACGCTAGTTTCTATTCATTTCGCGGAATCAAATATTCTCTTTCCCGTTGGACCCTCGTACTCTCGGGCCGGTCCATTAAGAAAATTATAAAACTCACTCACTTTCACGACCAATCCCTCGATCTCTTTGTCGTAGAGGAGAGAGAAATGCAGTTTCCCAGCGTACTCCATTTCCGTGGTGCTCGAACTCTCAGCGCTCTCCTGTCTCTGCAGCTCCTTCTTGTAAAGTTCCGGCTGCAATTGCGAATAATTCAAACATCGGCAGGGCTCGGCGTGTCGGTTTATTTTCCCGCCGGATCTCTCAGCGGGAAACGGAAATTTGTGTTTGTTTGGGTGCGTTGGAATGCAGTGATTTCACTCATCGTTTGCTCGACACGTTCAGTGTCGCGAGAATTTCAACACGTAACACTGCCAACTACGAGATACAGTGACCTCTCGATATTTGTCGCCACGGCCTGGACGATAAACGTCGCGGAATTATCCCCACTACACCGGCAAGACCCGTGTTGTTGACATATATCGAGAAGTCACTGTAATTCGTAGTTTGCGTTATTGTCTGGGACGCCAACTACGAGATACAGTGACCTCTCGATATTTGTCGCCACGGCCTGGACGATAAACGTCGCGGAATTATCCCTACTACACCGGCAAGACCCGTGTTGTTGACATATATCGAGAAGTCACTGTAATTCGTAGTTTGCGTTATTGTCTGGGACGCAAACTACCAGTTATCTCGTAGTTTGTTTACTCGCCATAATATTAATAATATTTTTGTATTTAGAAATGACAGTCGCGTATAAAATGATAAATTATTTAAGAAGAACCGTCTTTTGACGATCAAATTAAATTGGATTTTCACACCGGAATCCTGAAAAGCACCGTGGCAGTCATGTTGTTAAAAATTGTTACTTGGTCATGAGGCTTTCACTTTCGTACGATTATTAATTTCGTGTTAAGTGTTGAGCAACAGAACGTAACCGAATAAATCTGCCCTATGTTTATACTTGCTGTTAACACTGGATTTGCTAGACCAGTGCAAACGACTGGCTTCAAATATTATAATTGTTGAAACTATACCGGCGATTTTTTTTTTTTTTGGAAACTAATGACTATGACTTTAGTAGCCGAAATTTAATCCTTCGAATGTCGGAACAGCAAACTAATTGAATTACGCACGCATGAAGTTATCAGTTGTTGATTTATCCTATTATTGCAAACTTTCATAATCTAGTTCTTCCAAAAATACTTATTAAAACAATAGGAAGGTTGAACGAACGGAATGAATGCGAGCATATAATTCTCAATGTATCCGAACGATTAAAGGAAAAATAAATTGTCTGTTTAACTCCAGTTCCCTGCAGTCGACCAAGAAAATTTATATTTTACTCGGGGATCCGCAGTCTGGTGATCATGGTCGCGTGAAATAAATAAATAAATTGCTACCGGGAAACGAGTGATCTGTTCGCCGCAGAATGTGAAGGAGGGAAGAATGATTCCGCGCAAACCTTGATTAATCCGAGGCTGGAATCGCTGCGATTCTCCAGGTTGCAGATGCTGAATTTGATGTTCGGCAGGTCGAGTCGGTGGGACAGCTGCCGCTGGAAGCTTTGATGTCTCATTGGGACAATGGGTAAAGTTGTCTGGCGCAGCACCTATGAAAAAGTCGTGGCTTGACACACCGTTCGGTTGGCCTCGATATTTTGAAACTTTGCGCGAGGAAGTCCATCGTCGGTTAAACTTCACCTCGGGAAACCAGAAATTTTTAACTGTTCTTTATGCGATCCTGTAGATTCTGGCGAGAAAGTGCCAAAAATCCAAGTTTCAATCCTAGGAGATCACTAGTTTTCACTAGGTTTTGACAGGAAAGGGCGCCGCCATGTTGGCATGTAGTCACCGCAATGCTGATATTGTAGACCACCGAGGGGAAATATCTTTTGCGCACACACGAATAAAAAGTAGTAAACATAACTTGCAATTCTTAATTGCCTCCGTGATTCAGTGATCCCCTAGGATTGAAACTTCGATTTTCGGGATTTTCTCGTCAAGATCTCCAGGATTACATAAGAAAAAGTTACAAAATTGTTGATTACCCGAGGCAAAGTTAAGCCCCTTTTTGTTGGAAGCTGGTCTTGTGATTTTCTCATTTTGAACGCATTTAATATTTTTGCTGCTTTGACAGAGTCAAACAAGGAAAGCGGAAACATTCGGATAACAATTTACCTTGAAAACGATACCAGAATTTAACACTAGGTTTACGGAGCGCTAAAACTGTCTATTTTGCATTACTCTATAAAAATAACAAGAACGCGCTACCCACATTTTTAGCAATACTGTGAAAATAATATGTACTCAAAGAAATAAATTTGCTGCAATCTTCATAATTTTAAATTAAAAATACTAGAAACCCGTCATTTTGACGGGTCCCGTAAACCTAGTGTGAAAGAAGCGAAACCCGCAAATATTTTTGCACTAACCTATCAAAACAGATTCTGAACAATTCGCGTGGTTTTTCGGGTGAGAGCTACGACATTGTAAATTCATTTGACCAAGAGTTTTTCGGTAACGCGAAAATCCCAGTTTTTTAAAACTTCTCAGGATTGTACCTTGCGAAAAATGTTCTTGTTTGATCCCTTTTCTACAGGGTGAAGTCGCTCGAGTCAGGGATGTTTTCACCCTGAAGAACCGGCGTTAAAAAAGAAAATTAATATTTTCTCTCGATGCAACTTATAAATTTGAAAAACATCGGCGTTACCGAATTTCCCTGGTAATATCAGGACCTATTTGTGGTACCTTTTTGTTGTCCTTTTGCTCCTGAACGTACTCGTGAGTGATGGGCTCAGACTGCAGATCCGGCAGGGAGTGACTGATGCGAATAGCATTTTGCTGGGACAAGTCATTCTCGCCGACGTCTTCCTTCATGTATGACCTCATCCATGTCATCCATCGCCACGACGATGAACACTGGAAGCTCACCGCTGCCAGCAGTAACAGAACCATCAACGTGACTCCGGTTCCTATCAGCAGCTGATACGAGAACGTTTCCGTCCATTCTTCTGCGAACAAATTCGCACGCCTTTAACGTCGCCGTGAAATATTACAAGACGAAGAATTCCGCGTGAGAACGTTACGCGGCGCGCGAACGCGTTGCTCGCTCGAATTAATCCTTAGGAGAATAGCGCTTCGGACGACTGTGCTTCGTAAGACTGTTCTAATTAATATAGCTTATGTTGTATTTGACGCGTTAATTCTCACCGAAGTATTCACCGGGCGATCTCGACGCAACAATTTTCCTCCGTAACTACCCTTGACAAAGCCGACTTATTCTTCAAGCAGTTGCTGCAAACGAACGGAAACGCGAGGCTAACGTTAACAATGCAATAATTCACGTTTACGCTTGCTAAAATCTTCCCGAAGCACCTTTCAAATTTTTGCCACGAATTTAACGTGGTATCGCAATTAGACGGAGGATCTTTATGGAAAATAAAAATTGTCCAGCTCGATCAGGAGCAAAGTAAACGTTGATTTACTTTCTAGTAGGATCGGTAGATTGAAAACAATGTAACAATACCATCAAATTCTTCTAATAATTTCACTGTTTTACGTTTCTTCTCATACTTGTAATTGCAACGTCTGCAATTATAACAAGAGAAGATAATGTTGAGTCGCAGACTCTTTCACGCTTATGTCTTTACATTTAGAGTCTGTAATTGACATGACGAGGCAAGGTTGGAAAGTTACAGGTAGCAGTAAACGAATCTATCAAATCAGGCCTAATTATTACCTACAATACACTTCCGTCCAATTAGTGGTTTTACGCGAGGACGTCATTCTTGAAGAGGTAAATTAACCCTTTGCACTCTCGGCGCTGTATTCATTCTAAAACGAAATTTTTCTACCGTCTTAGAATATTTTCATTTTATTCATACGAAACTGGTCCGATTTCCATATATAACATTTGAATGTTTAGTAATCTATTAACCCTTGACACTCGAATGGCGACCGTAAGGCACCACTAAAAATTGCTGTATCATTATTCAAAATATTGTTTACATTGTTCAATTTGTATGTATGTAAAAGAAATACGATAGAGGTTATGTAAATTGATCGTATTCCTTTTAAAACTCATTTTGAATTTGATATGTATTGCGCATGTCTGTAGAACAACATGGCGCATTGACAGTTGATAAGAGTAGAGACAAAATAGAGAAAAGCGACGCGCATTGCAAAATCTAATTGATTAGGATTGTCACTTTCTTACATAAATCTTTGTGGAATAATAGCTTTTAATGTCGTTTCTTGTGTTCACAGGTAAGAGTGTAACCAATGTAAATAATGTAAATAATGTAAATAATTGTAAATAGCGAATAAAACTTTAATCTTGTGTTTACAGTGAAACTCAGTTTGGTTATTATTTCCTCAAGATAAATTAAAGAACGAAAGGATAAACTTACTATATGTATTTAACAAATTACATGCAAATTACAGGTAAATTGCACCATTTTCGTACGTATAGCATGAAAAATATATATATATAGAAGGAAAATATTCCAGGTCGGAAGAAATGTTTCGTTTTCGAGTTAAAACGGCTTCGAGTGCAAAGGGTTAGATACAAATTTTGAAATGTAACAAATATTTTGTAAAATTTCTCGTAATTTCTTTGAAATAATGGCACAATGATTTCTAGTGCTGCTTCAGAGTCGCCACTCGAGTGCAAAGGGTTAGAAATGGGTCCGGAACCGAACCTGACGACCTCCTAGAAATTGTGAGTAACGAGATAACCGAGAAAGTATATGTCGTTTGTCCCGGAAAACCATCGAGGTCATCAGGAAGCGTCACGAGGTTCCCGTTTCCGGTGTGTCGCAACCAGGGACGCCCATCTTCGCCCTCGGAAAGGCGAGTTTCCTCGTGGCCGGTCGAGAAGATGAAGAGAATAGATTTATTGTCCGCGCCTTTTAAGCAGACGTTACGTGACTCATTTATTGGCGCAATAGTTGCCGGCCGTTCGACGGGGCGAAAATCGCAGACTCGCTTGCGCAACACGAAGACGATGCAAATGAAGAGTAACGTCCTGCACGCCTCGGGTGACTAATTGCACCGGTGCGCTCTCTCTCTCTCGGCATTGTGCGACTGCCTACTGCCTACGACCAGAAAGAGAAAGCCATCCGAGGAGATCCGAGAAGAACGACGCCTATCTACCGCGAGGCGTCGCTCCGTTGTCCCGTGGCGTCCATTAACCGCGTCCTTAATGACGGGATCTTGTTCGCGCAATAACACACCGACCGCCGCGGATAATGCAAATAAGACGGCCGAAGACGGTCCCCGTCAGTTATTCTCCTAACTAACGAACAATCCGCGTGCCGATTCCAATTCCGCGCCCCCGGGGAGTCGCATCCTCCGCGTCGTTTGCGTAATTACTATGCGACTCCTCGGCTTTTAAAAAGATTCGATCGCCTGGGCGGATCTCGTCGCTTCATTAACACTGAATCCAGGTCAAATTGACCTTTTCAAACTTCTACGTACAACCCCGTACGTACAACATGATCGCATCGCCATTTATCTTCACGACTTTTCTTAAAGTATTTTTCTCGTTTCATCATTTCGTCATTTCTCGTTTTAGTTTGTTTTTCCAAGATACATATGTTACGAGATAATATGGGATTTAATCGAACACCTCATGGACCACTTTATGAAGAAGCGAAAACAAAGAGTAGCCAAACTTCCATGAGAAAATCGATCGTTTTAATAGGCAAACTCGTCGATCCGCTGTGACCGCTTCGTATGGGTAGAATATGATACAGATCAAGAGAAAGAAAAACTGCGCACTCTCTAGAGTCAGTTGTGCACTGAAACATGCAGAAATATATACTCTTCAAACAGAGAAGCGCGCATCAAATGCTAGTATCCCTGTCAGAAGCATCATCGCTCACCCCATTCCGCACGGTCGCGTCAATATTTGTACTAGCAATCGCGATGGGCGACATTGTCATTCTCGTGAATAGCATCTTCCTCCGCTGTAGCGCTCCTTTGCTCCAGATATCCACGCGGTTATCGTCGGCCTGGATTTCGTTTACTCCGAACAGTACGTGTCGGCCTTACGTGTCCATTACCGCGCCGCTTAAAGCAGCTTTCCCGATATGTGACCAGAGATCCTTGATTGTTACCGTACGCTTTCGCAAATAGGGGATTTCGCGCGGCAGATTTTATCACCGGTGGCAAAAGGGATCGGCCGATCAAATCATTTGACCCTGAGCTTCGATCTTCCTCCGTTCTAACCGGTTAAGCTATGTCGGTCGCGGATCGCTCGATACTGTTTGGACAATTGGTTAAACTCGAACTTTCTCGCAGGATTGAAAAGAAAAAGAAGACCGGGCCCGAGTATTTAGGACAACTTCGTACGAACTAACCGAATAATTTACCTTCTGGTAAATATCATTACCACTACTTTTTTCTAAAGCGAAATTAAAGATTCGACAGCACCATCAATAAATTCGGAAGGAAATGCGAAGACTTTTTGGAAGATTTTTCAGCTGTTGGTTCAAATAAATAGCTACTTGGATTCAGTAAAAAAAGAAACAAATAAAAAACAATTTAAATTATAAACTCGAGAAAAGAAAATTATACAAAAATTGTGGGTACTTGAGTTAATTTGGGTTAATTGGCTGGGCCCCGAACTGTGTTAACCCGTGGTCCCAAAATTAACGGTCCGCCGCTGCTTGGATTAGGTACAATGGGAAGATCAACGTTGATCTCAAAGAAGTAGGTTCAGAAACTTGTAAAATAAAATTGATAAGCGCGAAGTTAAAGGCTGTGCGACTACAAATAGTCATCGAACTCGCTTTTCAAGATTAAGTGAAGCAAGGAATTTAGAAGCATCTAATTCGAACACAACCATTTCTACAACTGATTCCAACAGCCAAGTTTCCAACTCGGATTCTCCTCGAGGCAGATGTCCTCGCTAACATAGTGGAACAATCGTTCGCGAATAAACCATTCAGGCATCGTGCAAGGTAATATTTCGAGTAAACAATAACTTACTAAATTTTGGTTAGATAAACGGAAACGGTAGTTCCAACAGTGCTGGGCGCTCAAGTTCTCACGGGGATGAGGAACCCCTTAACCCTTAAGGACACGCTTGAGCTATGATTACCTTCCTGCAGGTAAAAGTGTTCCGTTGTCGAAGGAAGTTGGCGCGCGGTATATCCAGGAAATCACTATGGATTCTACTGCACAATTTCCTTATCTATTTACCGATCGTTGAAGAGAAAACACAGTTCTTTTACAGTTTTCGATAAACCAGCCTGTGTTCAAAATATTCGAAAAAGTATAATTTTCTTTTTACAACCCTGTGTTACGTCCCAGGTAGGACGGATTATGATTTTTATTAGATAGGACGCAGTTTTGAACCTACCTGCATTCACCGGCTACTTTCACCGGCTATTTTCAAAAAACAACAAAATTATTGATTTATTCAGTATTAGGTGCTGAATCAGATATTTTAAATATCATTTGACAAATAGAGATTATATGTAGTTAACGCATAAACTAGATAGCTTACAAATATTTCGTATAATAATAATAATGTTAATTTTTACCGAGTCGCTGATTAGTAGTTAACGCTCGCTAGTGAAAATCGCCGCTAGTCGCAATCGCAGGGCCTTTGGTTAGAAGTAGTGGTTGGGATCGTCAGGTTTGGTAATCCTACACCAATTCGAACACTGCACTATTTCGCAGAACCGAAAACTGAACTTTACTGAACTTTACTTAAAACTTTATTGAAACTGAATTGAAACTTTATTGAAACTGACAAAATTCTATGACGGACTGGTCTGGTCCAAACTTTATGACAGAATGATTGATCTTTGAAGTATTGGTCCCCTTTTATAGGATGGACAGTCCATTGTTTCAATAGGATGTTGATTTATAATCCTCTAATTTTTCTATCTAATGCGCGTCACTCTTACCATGGGATCAGTGTGCCTTCTTGGAACTTAATGCAACTGGACACACTTTCTGTTTATTTTTCAGGGTGACACCGATCTTTGCTGCGTCTCTCGCAGGAGGATTAAATTGAAATTGCTTTGTGCGCTAGCTCTTCCTAGAAATTTTAACATCTATCTTAATCCTATTTATTTCCTTCTCCTCGCGTGACATTATTGGGTTTCAACAATAGTTCATAATAATTCTTTGTCTGAAGTTTTATTCGTTTGCTTCTTGAGCGGTCAAACCACCGGACATGTGACACCATCTTACTTCCTAGAATCTTAACGCTTATCTTAATCTTATTTATTCTTCTCTCCTCGCGTGGCATAATTTTTTATTTGAAGTTTTATTTGTCTTATTCACGAGCGACCGAACCACCGGACGTGACACCTGTAATAAAATGGCGTCCGTACATATTTACAGTTCTGTGAGACCCACATTGAAGCTCGATCGACACTTGAACTTTCGTTTCTCGAGTTTCGTCGGTCCTCTGTCGGAGTGCGAAGGTTTCAAAGTGGCAACCACCTGCCGCGTCTAATATCGAGGATCGATAACTTCTTTATGATTTTCCATAAATGGATATTCCATTGAGCTTCTTGTCTGCGTATTTGTCGGTCACCGGCGTTTATCGCGTCGGCGGAATCAGTTATCGTAAAGCCGGGCGGCATAATAGTTGGCTAGAACGAAGCTGGGCGCACATTAAGCCAGGCGTCATCGCTTTTATCGTGCGTGGCGCACATCGACACGCACCCGGCCGAAAGTAATCGGCGATAATCGCGTGACGGCGACGGTAGCGGGTAAAGGTTCGGGCGTAAACTCGATTTACGACTTACTTCTTGGTCGCAGCCCGTGCCCGGCAGCCGCTCCCGACGTACGCACTTAAGTGATTGATGAGTCTCGCGACGAGTTGCGCTTTTACCGGCCTCCGACGCTCGCTCGTGACCAACCCGTGCTCCACCCTGCGGTTTTTAGTGTCGGTCACGGTCCGTCAGGGCTTTTAGACGCTCGTCATCAACTCGCACGGCTGCGCTTGAAAGATCCCCCGAGCTAACAGGTGCCGACGCCATGACCCACAATGGCCCTAAATCGCCAAAACCTGGCCGAAACCTCAAAAGCGAACTGGATGCTCGGATAATGACTATGGAAAAACCGGGGCGCAACGGTCTTCACATTTATGCATGCATGCAAAATTTAATCGGTCCGTGTTTACACAGTCACAAGAAAATATTAGCCCTGTAAGGTAAAGGTATCGGTAGTTGACCAGTTAAGAGAAGTTTTTCACGCGAACAACAGTAACCGCTTGCTCTGTCATCAAATAGCGACAATCGATGCCTGAAGACACTCTTTAAGTCTTCTAGATTATGTAACAATGCCACTTTTTAAAAAAAGTTTACTTATACAAATTTAAGAAACATATTCAAAAATTCTGTAATTGCTTCAGAAGTTGACCACTCTTAAACATGAAAAATCTAGTAATTGACCCTCTCTTCGTTAGTAGTTGACCACTTATACTAGAAAGAGGGTTAAAGTTTCATCTTACGGTATCATTTAGTTTCAGCAATTACTAGCACAAATTACAATTAAAGAATAAAATAAGAAATAAAATAAATCAATTCCATAAAAAGTTCAATTCAGGAGCACAGTAGACGTTGCGAGTTCTGCTCGATTTCGTGGGCTCATTGATATGAGAAAGTACAGCCTTCCACTCGTAGTCCAGCACATCAGGCTTGTCTGGCCACTTCCATAATCGCCCGTACATTTTCATGGACGAAATAGTCGCTTTTGTTTTAGTTACACGAAGAATTTTTCCAAAAAAAAAAAAATTTCATCATCTCTTCAGAATAATTTCTAAAGGAGCCCTTGATAGGAGGCATCTCTCGATAAGTAATGAAATAACTTCTGAAATAAATAATTAAATAAATGCATTTTAATTTTCCGTTGGTATTTATAATGTCACGCACATGGCTGTTTTAAAAGACACTGATCAATACTTGACCGTGAATGCAATCAATAGTTGACCATGTGGTCATCCTCTAAAACACAGCATGCTACAAAATTTATAATTATATTTTGTACTCTTAACAATCGTAGATGTAAAATGGATACATTATAAGTCGTAAACAAATTTAAATGAGTCACGTTAGTAATTGATCACGCCTGTCAACTTCTAAAAATTGTTCAAAAACAATATTCGATATTTGACCACCTAATAAACTATTGTTTTCCAGGTTAGAATAACAAAAACAATGCATTTATTACTTATAAAACTCTGTGAGAATATAAACAGCAAATAATTCGGTCGCGAAAAGTTCACAACGTATAGATTTCTTTACCTGAACCGTACAGCTTTTCTTAACAGAAACGTTAAGGAAATAGAGATATATCAGCATATTACTAACCTTAATGAATTCAAACGTCCGTTATTACTATGCATACTTCACTTCGCATGCAATTCTTTTGAAATTTAAACAACAGATGGCATGGCATCCGAGATTCACTTTCATCAAAAGTGCACAGCTCATAAAAACCTTATTTTTTATGTTTTTCTATAAAATGGTCAACTACTGGTGCCTTTACCTTACGATCTATGTCACAGCACGGACCCCAGGATTGGAATTAGATGAAGACTTGATGCGATCTTAACAGTAGAACTACCGAGCCCTAAACGTGACTTAGACTTATCCCTTTATAATAACAGCAAGATTGAATTTGCTCAGGTTTCATACGATTTTAAGGGTAACATGTACTCCAAACAAGAGAGAAAACGTTTTCATAGTTTCACTAATCGTGAAAGGAAAAATCATCCACCAGTCATTTTGACTGGTTCGGTAGTTCTAGTGTTAATTACAGACTGTAAATATAAAGACATAAGTGTGAACGAGTCTGCGACTCAACATTATCTTCTTTTGTTATAATTGCAGATGTTGCAATTACAAGTGTGAGGAGAAGAAACGTAAAACAGTGAAATTATTAGAAGAATTTGATTTCATTTGAATTTGTTTTCGATCTACGAATCCTACTAGAAAGTAAATCAATGTTTACTTTGCTCCTGATCGAGCTGGAAAATTTTTATTTTGCATAAAGATCCGCCGTCTAATTGTAATACCGCGTTAAATTCGTGGCAAAGTGTTAAAGAAACTAACGATAAAAAAGAAGATTCTACTGTAGAACGTTTATATTGTTTATAAGTACCAAGATTCTTCTGCTGATCGAAATCAACAGAATGGGGAAGTGTATTAAGAAAAATATTAACAATCCCGTAAAATTAATAATCGTTTTGCACTTTCAAAAAATGTATCTCTGCAGAGTTGAATTATTTCACCATCGGAAATTCTATTATTTTACTTTTCAGATATTTGGATTTCAAATAACCTCGGTGCCTGGATGAATTTGATTATAAAATAATTTTACATTCACTGGGCGTAATTCAAATATACATCATTTGCAAGTATGTATATATTAAATTATTATAATATCATGAATGTATAATATCATACATAAACGAATGTCATAATATTAATTAGTAAATCGTGCGACGAGATTCACGACGTGAACATACTGAAGTATCGAGCGAGAGACAAATGTTACGACGAACGTGAGCCGGACGGGGCTTGAGAAAAATAACTTTCTCAGAAAAATAAGTTCCAGAGAAAAATTTGATTCAACGAAGCACGAAGAATCTATATATAGGCGTGCTCTTCAGCGTCCCTTTTCCATCGAGCCCTCCAATTCCATTGGCCGCGCGGGGCAAATCGATTAGAACAAATCACCGTTCGAAAAGCGGGATCAATTGTTCCGTTCCGGAACAAACACCAGTGGCAACTTCATTCGGGAATTCACGGTCTCCCGTCGACCAGGTGCAATTATCGATTCGCCGCGGTTTTTTTTTTATCTTCCGCATGGGTGTCTCTCTAGCCTTGACCCTCGCATCCCGTTGCGTAGGAGTCGAGGCCGAGCGGGATGCTGTGCACGTTACCTACATACGTTTTTACACCGGCGATCCACGCGATTAGGTCAATTTAAGGCAAACCCTGCCGGAGGCTGGAAGCCAGCAACGGGCATGATCCTTCTCTGTTAGCATCGAGTCCCAATTGTCACCGTACCGCTGTAGCAAAATTGGAGCTTATGGGAAAGAGTTTGTAAATGCATATTTTTGGCAAAAAACGCGTGTATTTTGTTGATTCCACCGTTTCTAGATTTATTTTAGGAACTTTTTCTATTCGTGCAGGTGGCTTGCTCTAGTTTTCTATCGCTTTTTGTTGTTTTGAGTTTTGCCGCGGTGGAGGGACACCCAGCGACGGGGTTTCTTATGCGTAGGAACGTGAGCCCTTTCTTCGTGAATTTATTGATTACTTTGTAAGTAATGTAAAACGTAAGTAAACTTTGTTATTTGTTATAACTAAAGTGATACCAGGCGAATTTTGGTTGCAGCTGACGTCGGAGCCCGAGGCAGCTCGTGCTCGAATCTCATGGTCACGGCCCTACGTAACCGAATGATTCCGCTGTGACGAAATATCAATGGCCCTGACCATACCGTGTCACGGCGAGTGCGGCGATCTTGAAGAGGACACCGCCCAATGCCACGTGTCGTCTCCATTCGTACAATTTTCCGAAGAACCGATATACATTCTCGCAACGTATATAGACGACACTGATCTCGAAAACGTATTTCTTCAATTTTCATTACAGACTGAGATATAAAAGTTGCGGAATCAATATTTACTCATCTTTCTCGCAATTCCTGTCAATTGGAATTTTCTTCGAAATTCTTGATGAAACAAAAATGTGGTGCACTTTGAAAAAAGTTATATCAATGTAAATGGTGTGTGGAGACTTTTTTGACTGACTGTAACTTCGACTGAATTTATATATATATATTTATATATAATTTAATTATCTAATGTTGCTTCAACATCAAAGGTCATTAGCAACACGGTACATTTTCTTACAATATATTATACAAATTTGTATCCTTGATATACTTGGCAAGACCGGGTGATATACTCCTTAGAACTTAACAGAATGGGTAAGGATCTAGGCAACTTAGCATTTTTCCTTTCATTCTTATATTTTTTGCATTCTATTATTAGCTGGTTTATATTAATTGGTACTTTACATATATCGCAGATCGTATTTTCTTTCTTATTTGACAAAAATGAACGGGTTATTTCTGAGTGCCAAATTCTGATTCTACAAATTGAAGTTTGAATTTGACGATCTACTGGACTTGGACATTTGTGCCACTCAAAATCCGCTCCTTCGTTATGATATTTTTGTATATAATTCCTATTCAGTTGAACAACGTTCAACGGCGCAAGTTCACGTCGAACAGGTTCGATTTCAGCGAGCCTCGAAGTCGAATCTCTGCAGGAAGATTACCGACATATTGAAAACTGTTTTCCGACGAGCGAAGGTTTTCAAGCATGAACATCGCGAACGGCGTCGAAAAACCGGAGAAATCGGAAGAGCAGTCCGCAAACGACGTATCGGGAGAACCCCCGTTCAAGCCGTGGCGAGTGTTCATCAATCATATTGACAGCTACCACGGCGCGAAATTGGCCGACGTAAGCACTATTTTATCGCGTTATTAGCAGAAATCGGTGTTCCGTGCGCGATTCATCGGGCATCCCCAGCGTTTAGCATTGAACTTCGAATCCCGAGCCCGAGAATTATGGTACAATGTCTAGGTTATCGGTGCAGCGCCAGAGGCGGTGGAAAAACCAGCAGAACACCCTGGTGGTATCGATTTCGAATTAGTTACGGTACTTCCCCTTTAACGTACCTACAAGACCGATCTTTTTTTAACGATGGTACAACGCAGCTTGCTTGGCAAATGGTATACCGGGAAATTATATATTTATTTAAGCATTTGTCCCCTTTTTATAGCCGCAATAACCAGAAGGAAACGACGTAAATAGCGGCACATGTGCGCGAAGGTCACCAGGGTGGCCAGCAAGGTACACTGAATTCTCGATATATGTCAACAACACCGGTCTTGCCTGCGACATGTATCGTCCAGGAGACGTACCCGTGTTATGTTTACTCTCTTCAACGCCCCTAACGAGGTATACCCCGCGGTAGTGGGGATAATCCCGCGACGTTTATCATCCAGACCTTGGCGACATGAATCACTGTAACGCTTTGATCACCTTCTTTCGACGAACCGACAATTTCCAAACCAAACTGAAACTGGGAATATGCAATTTATCAGACTCCTTCCATCGATCTACATTCTTCGAATCCTAATCAAATTTAATTTGTTGAAAGTATCGCAGCAACAATTCATTTTGAAGCTCCAACAAGGCTACTTGCGTTTTTATTGCTGGTGGTCAAACAGCCGAGGTCGAGACCAATTCAATTACGACAAGGTGACCTCCGTTTCGCCTTGCGTACGGAAAATTGAAAAATAACTGGCAGTAGATGGAAGAGTATAACTGCTGGAAATGATGCTTTGAGTTAGCGCAAGTCGCTCGTGTTACTGTTCAAAAGAAGAAACAAAATTAGAAAACGTGGAAACTACAGGAGGACTATTAAAATTTGAAGGAAAGATAAGCGGCGAACTGAAAATGTAGTGCTGAGAGAGTGCAAGGGAAGGATGGAAAAGTATGTAAAAAAAACTTAATAACTAGGCTATTTATTAAACTCAGTTCAGAATTTTCATCACGAGTGCGACGCGATATTCTGGGGCAAAGGGTTAGTATCGTCTCGACTCGAACTCGTGCCACTTTACGGGAAATAAATCAGCAAATCGTTCGACTCGCAACACCGGAAGCGAATCTCGTTAAACATTCGTCGCCGACTCCGCGTTACAAACATTTAGCGAGGACTTCGTGGACTATGGGAACGGTGCATCGATTACATCGTCGACTATATTCGCTGCTAAATGGATCGCGCTTTTGACCAGGCAAGAGTAACGAGTTGTATCCCGCGATAGGGAATGATCGATTCGCTTCAATAAATAACCCATAGATTGCGGATCGAGGGATCAGGAGAAAAATGACGGCACGGTAAGCGCGTAGGCGCGTAAAAATTCGTACACCTCCTCGTTCGGTTTTTCCGGGAAGGATTAAATGTTCAAGTTCGGCGAAAAACTGGATATGACGAGCGTATAAATACCGGGCGGCGTGCTAGAGAAATTCGTTGATTGCGCCGCCGTAATTATATGTTGATCCATCGGGGTGTCTTGGAAACTTTATGACGTCCCTGGTCGTCGGGCTCGTCTCGACGGCCCCGTTTTTTGCCCGGCGCGAAAACCATCTAACCCTCGATTTAAGGTTCATGTAAGTCGGAGTTTTTGCTCGGGCCGTGAGCACAATTTTCGCGTGTAATCTCGCCCGGCCCGTCCATAAATACATCTTTAACGCAGAAAAGCGTGAGGCCAGGAGATTTTATTTGAAATTCTGGTTAGAAATGCTTATAAGAAGACCGCTTAATAATTATCTTCGGAAAAGTAGCTACTTAGGGGTAATTGTGGTCATAAAAATGGGTCAAGGGTCCGTAGTATTTTATTAGGACCTTGAATAAGTTCTCGCTGTTTCTTCAAAAATGACAGTAGCAGTACCCCGTTCGTGGAATTTCGAATGGTAACACACATGCAAGGCAGTAGTGTATCTAACCTTAAATTTCAGTGTATGGTAGTTCACTTTAGTGTAAACAAAGTAATTTTTTCTTAGTTCTGAAAATGTCTACTTTTGTGCCAAATAAAGTGTATTTGCGGGGAATTTTATTGCACTGCTTTATTCAAAAGAAATCTGCAGCTGAAGCACATAGAATTCTTGTTGAGACTTATGGTGACAATGCTTTGTCGGATACGACATGCAGAGACTGGTTTCGACGCTTCGAAAATAATGATTTTGAACTTGAGGATAAAGAACGTTTTGGCGCACCGAAAAAATTTGAAGACGAAAAGTTGGAGGAATTACTCGATCAAGACCGATGTCAGACGCTAGCAGAACTTGGAAAAACATTACAAGTAGATGAGTCAACTGTTTCATAACGTTTAAAAGTTTTTGGAATGATCCAGAAGCAAGGACATTGGGTAAAAGCTTTTATTTTGTAAAAGAAACAGCGAGAACTTATTCAAGGTCCTAATAACTGAAAAAAAAATTAAATAAATTAAAACACGAAATTATTTCTGTAGGTTTTAGTGAGATATAATATGCAATAAGAATATTATTTTACAAACTCGTTGTTATTTTCATCATTATCATAAGCATCGTCAGTAGCATCATCATCAAGCTCGTCATCGTTGCTTTCATTACCATTGCTATAGAAAGTAGGCATTCTTAGCATACTTAATACAACCTGATTGAACTTTGCTTCTTTTTTTCGGTTCTTTTTTCGCATACTTGTCACAAGAGGGTCCGAGGATATCAGCATCCAGTTAAATATACCTGGTTACTACCTGTAAACAATCCGATCTGTTGATCGATAGGGCAAAGATGGGGACTCATTTTTTAATTTTTTATATTAGTTATGAGCCATTTTTTCGAACTAGCAAAGAAAAATCGGTGGCACTATTTGGAACTTTTTTTATAACTCTAGCCAAAGTAAGCATATCAATATTTTTTAACCCAAAAAAAATTGTATATGATAGAACATACTATATTAACAGTATGTACAACTTATCTTTGGGTTAGCCATAATTGCAGATGAAAGCACGTACCTGACGCTTCAATATCCATGTAGGAAACTTGGCGAATTTAAATTCGAGAAAATAGGATGAACGCAATTACGTCGTCAACAATACTGGCGCAAACAACTGAGATTCGCCGTCCGAACCATAACCTCACTTTTCGCATGCACACCAACTACTGTGTTGCGTTAACAACAAAAATTCTCACGCTATATTGTAGGCCGTTTCTTAGAGTACGTTATGATGGTATGTGTCATTAGTTTAGAGAAAATTTATAAATCTACTTTTGTCGTCTTAATTTGGTCATTCGGCCGTATGTGCGTTGTATAAATTTCCAACCCCCACCCCACCCTCCAGCCCCTCTGGAAACTGCATTAGCCCTGTTAGCCATTGAACGGACTGCGATGCGACGAGCCGTTCACTTAACTCATTAGCAACGACATTACTGAATTTATTCCTGACCGACGCAATTTGCCGGCGAATAGCTGAAGAAAACATTGTTACGCTCCCGGCAATGCAATTTCCCTTTCCGCGTCAAAAACACCGTAATTACAATTAGAGCGCCACCGCTCGAGCGACGTTAACTGGGTGTTTAACGGCGGCTCCCTTTAAACTATTGAATTTCAGGACTGCGACGAACCTAATCGAGCGAGACGTGATGCCGATGAACAATATAATTTGAAATTCTCTTTATCGCGGTGTCCCAGTGCACGACAACATTGCCAGGCTCGAAAAATGAGAAGGAGAAACAGAAGATACTGAAAAAAATGACAAGAATTTGAAAATATTGTTGTAGCATTTTTATCTATTAACACGTTCACGGACAGTACAAATTTCAGTGAGCTGCAAAAATAGACAGGCAATTTTTCTTGAATCTAGTTGTACTATCCGAAATCTGATTAGAAATAAAGAATAATAATAAGTTAACTGTCATTAATAATGACAAATGAAATGTATATTAATTACAAAAACAAATTTCAATTTGAAATGTATATTAATTACAAAAACAAATTTCAATTTGAAATGTATATTAATTACAAAAACAAATTTCAATTTGAAATGTATATTAATTACAAAAACAAATTTCAATTTGAAATGTATATTAATTACAAAAACAAATTTCAATTTGAAATGTATATTAATTACAAAAACAAATTTCAATTTGAAATGTATATTAATTACAAAAACAAATTTCAATTTGAAATGTATATTAATTACAAAAACAAATTTCAATTTGAAATGTATATTAATTACAAAAACTTAGAGTTGTATAAAATTAAATGAATAAAAATTGGCTTAAAAATTTGAACGCTAAAATTTGATGCTTCACGTCATTTTGCATCACTATGAAAATGAATGCAATAGCATTTGCGTCCGCGAACGTGTTAAGGTAACACATAAAGTTCCTTTTTATTCTGGTTTGTAGCTGAGATCATTGTGAGCGGCTTTAATTAACGATGAGAAAGAGCAACACGTAATCAGATAGATCGGTTGACATTTATGTTTTCAAGGCCATTACCAATGTAATCAGATTACGGTTTGCTGAACTCTGACGCTGACATGGGTCGAGCAAACACCGTTCTGTTTAAGTAGATTAAGGCCAGCTGTTACACAGCCCGCAGTAGATCATGCGATCCGGCCGGGGCTTAGGTCAGTTTGCACGTGGACCGACGGCTAACAGAACTCCAGAGAATCTTCTCTCGAAGGGACCAACTAACATTTGAAACACAGATTGATTTTTTTCTAGGTCACTGGCGCCACCTAGGTCAATCTTTATCCCGCCGAGGATCGAATCGCTGTATCATTTGATTCTCATATAAATCAGTACTACACGATTGCTCCATCAAATACATTTTTCATCATAAACTGAACTTCTTTACCTCGGTACGGAGTCTCTCGGTTCTTTCGTGACCTGCAAATTCTGTTTCATTTGATTACATTTCTCATACACGAGTCCTTCCCTTTCTTGAAAAAAATGTATTACTTTCCCCTATTTTTTTACATACTTTTCCATCTTTCCCTTGCACTCTCGCAACACTACATTTTCAGTTCGCCGCTTTATCTTTCCTTCAAATTTTAATATTCCCCCTCTAGTTTCCATATTTTCTAATTTTGTTTCTTCTTTTGAACAGTAACACGAGCGACTTGCACTATGTCAAAGCATCATTTTCAGCAGTTATACTCTTCCATCTACTGCCAGTTATTTTTCAACTTTCCGTACTAAAGGCGAAACGAAGGTCACCTTGTCGTAATTGAATTGGTCTCGACCTTGGCTGTTTGACCACCAGCAATAAAAACACAAGTAGCCTTCTTGGAGCTTCAAAATGAATTGTTGCTGCGATACTTTCAACAAATTAAATTTGATTAGGATTCGAAGAATGTAGATTGATGGAAGGAGTCTGACAAATTGGATATTCCCAGTTCCTGTTTGGTTAGTTAAGTAAGTTCGTCGAAAGAAGGTGATCGAAGCGTTACAGTGATTTATGTCGCCAAGCTCTGGATCATAAACGTCGCGGGATATACCTCGTAGAGGGCCAGGAAACTCGAGAGGCCTGGGACGCGTATTCCGAGGGACGTATGTCTCCTGGACGATATAAGACGCGGTCAAGATCCGTGTTGTTGACATATATCGAGAATTCACTGTAAACGATTGAAACTGTAGAAGATGTTTTTGTGAAAAGATATTTTCTAACTAGTGTAACCTAATGCAATGATTCGAAAATTTTAGCTCTTATCGGAACGAGATTATGTTAAGCCGAAAAGAGCCGATGACGACGAGGAGGAGGAGGAGGAGGAGGAAGAGGAAGAGGAAGAAGATAGAAGGCTCGTGGACCGTCAAACCGATGCCAAGGACGAACAGTTTCGCAGAGTAGCCTTGAGCTTCGGGACTGGGAAAAAGTACGAGGTGATTGGTACAACTTCAAACCCCGAGGTAAATAATACTTACGGCGTCCCTTTTAGTCTGATTAACGCCTGGCCGTTCCCTGCTAATCCGCCAGACTCCGCCGCGCGACGAACTCTCAAAGCGCCTTGTCGTTTCTCGGTTAATTTATCTCTCTTGCCACGACATCAGGCGATTTCAACGATCCCGTTTATGCCACTGTGGCCAACGCGGACGGGTACATCTTCGGTTAACCGATTTCACGCTGTTTCTCGACCATGTTTTTGTTCACGCGAATTCTTCAGCGTCTCTACGATGGCGTGGCACCGATTCTTTTCGCTTCGACGCGTTTTGTCGTCGACGAGGTTGTCGACTACTGCATCACATTATTCGTACGTATTTAAACGCGAATTGTTATGCTAATTTGCAAATTTGGTTAAAGTCTAGAAAATTCGAAGAAAGTTGAACGACTACTTGGTATCACGTTCGGTTGTCTTTTTCTTCCAAATAAATCTTATTTAACGAAGTAAACGCCATTATAATTAGCACATTCTGTCAACGAATTACAAGTTTCATGACTGTACATTGTGGAAATTGTTGTCGACGTTCGTCACTTAAAAGACTGCCATTTTCATTTTCGAGTTTTCTCTGGCATCAACGAATACTGTGAGTTCTCGATATATGTCAGCCACTCGGGTCTCGCCAGTGTCGTTTATCGTTCAACAGACATACTTGAGCCGTGTTATACCCCGCGGAAGTGGGGATAATTTCGTGACATCTATCGTCCAGGCCTTGGCGACATATATTTTGGCGACTCTATTTTTTTTTGAGCGAAAAAGATTGATTTCCAGAGAACTTAACCCTTAGCACTCGAGTGGTGACCTCGAAGCGCCACTAAAGATTGTTGTGGCATTATTTCAAAGAAATTACAAAAAAAAATATTACAAAATATTTGTTACATCATAAAATTCGTATTTAATAGTTCACTATGCATTTAATTGTTATATGGGGAAATCGGATCAGTTTCGTATGAATAAAATGAAAATATTCTAAGACGGAGGAAAAATTTAGTTTTAGAATGAAAATAGCGCCGAGCGCAAAGGGTTAATAAGAGCGCAGTAAAATCCTACACAAAGTTTATAGTTGCACCTGTTATCTAAAAAACAGTACAAGAAGATCCATATTTTTTATCTGGAAAAGAAAAATTCTCTTGTTAACGCGGATCATCGGATCGATACCTCGACGCTTGAATTTAGTTTTAGCACTCTGAATTCTATTGCACCTTTTTAGTATCCCCTGCCTGAAGGCATCAAGATGATTATAAAAGACGCGAGAGACCGGAACACCTTGTTGACCGAGCTCATGAATTGCGGGATCGTGGTGTACGACATCACGCAGGACCAGAGTCAGGTCGAGGAAGCTAACTGGGCTTTGGAAGGTTGGAATCAGAGCTTATAGTAATTAAGGGGTCGCGTCTAGTTAACGGTTCGGCGGACTTCTTTATGAACCTGCTGAGAATTTCATCGGAATTGGTTAACGTCGCTACGAATTGTAGACGATTAAAAATTACGGAAATCACAGTTTTTAACCATTTTCGTCCCACATGTCACAAAGAATGACCCCTAAAATATGAATAATCGTGTATCAAGAAGGAAGCCGTCATTGTTAATGAGTAGCTTCCTTCGCTAAAAGAGACAGTAAAATTTCGTTCGCGTAAAGATTCGCACTCGGGCAACATGACAAGGTATAGAAGATACATTGAAATTATGTTACAGAACAAAATTTCAGGGAAGCCGTTAATACTATTCATTTTTCCCCTGCTTTGTTGCAATTAATTATTCCGAATTTAAAGCGGTAACCGAATCGGACGGTCTCCCCGATAATTATATCTTTGGAAAAACTATCTCGCGAAGATAAATATGAAAGTACGCAAGCACTCGCCTGAAATATGGAAAACCATCACTGGAGAGAATGGGTGTACATACAATTTCCTCTGAAAACAAAGAGCAATTCGCGCACGGCCCGCCTCGGTGGCGGGGGACAATGGGATATGAAACGGAAGTGCTCGTCGCGATGCGATTGTTCCCTCGATGAGCATTGTTCTACCAGCGGATTCACTTTTACTTGCTCCGATCACTCGAGAAAAAGTGTAAGCATTAAGACGTCCTTTATTTGCTCTACCCCTAGACGGAACACTGATAAGCAAACGCTTGTAAGCAAACCGCGGATCTTTACGCGTTCTTCGTAGATTCGCGATAAGGTAGAGTGACTACATTACCGACAAAAAATGGTTTCGCGTGCCAAATATCTACACACAGGGTGTTTCACCTAACTCGACCTAAAACATGTCGCTTGTTTCTTACGATAGAAGAAAATTTCAGAGAAAAACATTAGTTCAGAGGGACAAATATTGTGATGGGCAAAAAGTTGGAGGTTATATTTTTCGAGATTTCAAGGTCATCGCAGTTTCTTTAAATGGAATGATGTGATTTGATTGTCGCTGTGCGATAGTCGAGGTCAAGACGAATCCAACGACCTGTAATGTTATGACCTTCACGTGACCTTCAGTATGAAAAATTCGTGAAAGTAGAGCACTTGATGTAAATAGTGAAATAACGATGACATGATCCCCGTAGGGTTTCGAGAAATGTTCTTGAACCTTGACCGATGACTGTAAACACGCTTGCAATTGTCTTCTTTCATAAAAAACAAGCGAGATATTTTAGATGCTCGAGTTAGGTGAAATATCCTGTATGGGCTTTTCAGGCTCTGTTGGTAAATCGTAATGACGATCTACCGTGTGTCGTTGTTATACTAAAAATCATTCTTGAGCAGTAACCAATGGAAACATGAAATGATATGAATATATTTTTTGTATTTTCTTTATACCCGGCACTATACTATTTTCGTCTGGTGACAATTATTCAGGCAAGAAACAATCGTCTAGCAATTAATACAGACAATTTCGATTTCGCATAAAACTCCGCAGTGCGCTTATTAATTTTTGTTCAATGAGAGACAGCTGTCTGTATTTATTTTCTCGTCCATTATTATCTTTCCCACAATTAAGCGAACGGCACGTGGCTCGCAGCTCGCGATACGAGGTAAAACGCGCTAATGGCCGTGTCCCGAGCGTCTCATATTCTCGGCACCTTTCAGCTATCATAAGGGAGTTAGAGCGAATGGAGCAAGAAACGCCGAAGGCTTTTAGGCGTAGCGAGGACGTGCGGCACTTCGTGTTGATATCGACCGTGATGACTTGGGCCCTGACCAAGCCGTTGGATCCAGAAGATCCGAAGCTGCCGTTCACCGAGGACGACTACCGGAAACGGAAACCGCATCCGAATTTCAAAGAGCACATACGGTGCGAGAAGAACGTGGTCGTAGCGAAGAAGAAGCTGAACCTGAAGAATAAGTTGAAGACGGTGGTGATCTGTTGCGGTATCACCTACGGGGACGAGGAGGGGCCTCTGCATCACCTGTTCAAGAGGGCCTGGCAGAACGAGCCGTTCCTACCGATTTTCGGCAACGGCGCCAACAAAATCCCCCTGTTGCACGTCCGAGATCTGATCACGTCAGTGGTAAACGACGCAATTTCGCGGCAGGCTGCATCAATGGCTCGCCGTAACCCTAATTCCGGCCGGACGTTAAACCGAAACCGGCTGGAACGTCTATCGCGATTTAACGCCGGATAAACCGCGTGATAAACACGCTCGCGTGCCGCATTCGTCACCGTGCAACACGCCGCGCGCCATTATGCAGCTGCATGGCTGCAGTTCGGCCTGTTAACCGGGAACAATCGACTCGTCGTTCGCACTTGGCTATGGGACATTAGTCCCCATAAGCAGCGAACAGATGCGCACGATATTTGCGAAAAATTTATTCTCCCCGGATGCGATCTTCCAGGTCTCCAGAAATTGATATATCAGCGAGACAATTGTTGTCAATTGGTTCTTTTAAAACTCCGTTTACATCAGGGAATTTTTGATCGAACGACGCAATTTAGTCCGAATATTTCTTCATTTTAACTTTTAGACCCCCTCTGGATTTTTTAGATCTGTTTCTCCGTCGGAACAATTGAATGAAGATTTTCGCAAACCTACGTTGGAATTGATTTGAGATATCCATAAATACTGATAATATTAACCCTTTGCACTCGAAGCTATTTTAACTCCAAAACGAAACCCTTCTATATATTCTTTCTATATATTTCCCTTCTATATATTCTTTCTATATATTTCCCTTCTATATATTTCCCTTCTATATATTCCTTTTCATGTTACACATACGAAAATGGTGCAATTTACTCGTACAATACTGAAGTGTTCAGTAATTTATTAAATACAGACAAATTTAATACGGTAAAAATATTTTGAATAACGATACAGCAATTTTCAGGGGCGCCTTACGTCACCATCCGAGTGCTAAGGGTTAAATTATTAAACAAATTAACTATTCAATTATTTTTACCGATACTCGATACCGTTCTACTACAAGCAGATTTCTATTCAACCCTCGTACTGTGCTCCAATCAATTCGACCCTGTAAGGGATGTCTAAACCTTTGAGTCCCACTCGACATTAAAAGTTCAAACTAGACTTTTTCCTTATAGAAATTTTTTATGCGAAACCATAAAGATAGTTTGCGAAAGGTTATCTTTCTGTTTTTTGTAGGAAGTGAGCTTAAAATTGCACTTCAGTGGGCTCAGAAACGGCATCGCTTTAAAAACATCGGTGTCCTTTGACATGAGTTTATACTGAAACAACTTGTCTGCGTTTGTAAATATTTAAAAACTGCTCTCTTAAACGCTGCTGCAATTTGATATCTGCTAATTAATCTATATATGTTTCCCTCTCACATATTGCAAAGTGACTACAGATTAATAAATTTTTCAATTACTTTTATTCCGTCGGGTACAGTTTTACGGAAGCGGTGTAACGATCACATAAACGCAATGCGAGGGTTGTTTAGAGGTGTGTGGGTGTTTATAAAGGAAATTCGAAAGAGGAGGTATAAAAATAGCCAAAATAAGTTTCGCAACGTTTCGTTACCCAATTGTTCTACTTAACTAGAAATTTGATCAGAAATTCCACTCATCGCGAACGACAGTTAGTTGGAAAACTATGCGCTGACGTGATGTAGGGACTCTGGAGGAATGCGCGGAAGGAATGTGTCTTGTCTGTGTACCTCGAGGCTAGTATAAATGCCTTGATGGAGAAATTAAATCAGAAACAGAAAACACGAGAAATCGAATCTGTCACGGAAAGTCGTAAAAGGGGACTGGGACGTGGAATCTTTGAAAGCATTGTTCTACGTCTGTCGTTCGACAGCCAGCTGACAATTTTCACGCTCAACCCGGTCGCATTTGAATGAACAAAGTATCTCGGTGGTATTTAATTTAATCGACACTTCAAACTAAAAACTTCCCAGTTCAATCTTCACGGTGGTCATTTTAGTTGCTCCTAAAAATCAAAATCAGTTGCTCCTTTACTCTAATCAAAGGAAGATTTAACATAAAATATTTAGAGACACCTAAAATTAAATACAAATCAGGCAAACCGAATGACAAAGGAAAGTATTATAACCAAACAGTGGATTTTTATGCATATTCCCATTTTCACTATTTTACACACACCAGGGTAAAGAACATGATATAATTAGAAGATATCTTCAGAGAAAAATATAGTAAAAATTGTAGAAATATGATCTAGTTTGTACAACAAAATCTATTCTTGATCCTCGGTTGGTAGTGTCATAAAACGTCGGACCACAAAATATGAATTTACTGTTACGTCTATTTTGATGTATGGTATGTAGAAGTTTTGAGTAATTAGTTTGTCTCTTTTGTTCGCAGGATTGTAATCACAGTATTGCAGAGTTGGCCCCCGATGAGATATATCCTAGCAGCGGAACAGGGAATAGCTTCTCAAAGCACTATTGTCAAGGTAACGTCACCGGCCAGAATATAATTATTATTGTTATTTAACGTTCTGTTGCATTTGTCGATTTACGAAACGACAGCAGAAGTCTTTTTCCGAAACTCGGACAGGAATAAAATGTAAACTGAAGATTGTTCAACCTAATTTCGCCACGATGCTCTCCGCGCATCATCTGTCATCGAATCGATAAAGTCGATGCGATTGCCGGAGATTGAGTCAAGCAGACAAAAGACGTTTCAGTATGATCGCGCCGAGGCCGGCGAAACGGAGACGAGTTGGATAAGGGAAAAAAGATGTTGAAAAAAAAAGTTTTTCCCACCATCCAGACACTTTTTTTCCCGGAGGCTTCTTTTATCTCTTTTAAATGGAACCACGTATTTTTATCCTCTGCGCGTTATAGTTGATACGAAGGTGGGTTCAGTCGTGCGTCGCGATCCGACCTTGAATTAGAAAGTTTATAATAAGGAAGCGTTCGAGACTTACGGCCGGCTATCTAGAGCGTGTTCCGCTCGCGACAGGTCGTTATGTTTGTGTTGTCGAAGCTGATCATCGGTCTGTCCGCATACTATTGTTCCTCACGTTGTGTTCCTAATCTGGACGCTTCTCATCCGTTCGAAATTACCTCTTTGACTATGGACCTGTTCTCCGTAGAATCTCACTTCAATCGGGTCTGACGCCTGTTCAAGGTCATCGTAGGTCATCGTCACTGCTTTTCAAGTTTCACCAATTTTTCCGTAATTTTAGGCTGAGTCTGTGTTCCACGATTCACGAATATCATTTATAAGTGAATTGTATTTGTCTATTTAGTGCTTATCTATAAATAAACGTATTTGTTTATTTGTCGCCAAGATGGCCCCAAAGCAGGGACCAAAAGTAACAGTCATTCTAAAATTTTCTACGATAAAAATCGTCGATAAAAAGACGATTATTATTGAAATTTAAGATAATCTACAAAATGGAGAGATAGTTAGGTGTCTTTGATTTTCCATCAACGCGGCCGGCGCTCGTCGATTAATTTATAGCACTTCTCCGAGTATCAAGATCAGTTCAAGGTCGCGACAGATCATTGTCATCGTCTCTGTACGTAAGATCGACCCATCGGAAGCGGTACTTTAAGACAAAGTATGAAGTTCGACCCGCGTTCCCATCAATTTTGTCTCAGCCGGTATTCATCGATTCATTCATATTGCTCATCCCTAACTGTTACGATTCCTCCGACCTTCCGGAGCCCCTCTTGCCGATCAATCATCGAAACCCCGTCAGGTTCCTCGTCGTTAATCACGTTTCCCGAACTTTTCTTTCTTATTCCCCAGTTGGTTAATCAATTAGCTCCGCGGAGGCCGGCTGTCGACCAGTGTCTTGCTTCCCAGGAAGCGTATACCTTATCAGCGGTATAGATCGCGCGCTCGGAGTTCATTGAAACGATAATGGATCTACATACGTCATCGAGCGCAACATGTAGCAGCCTGCGCATTTCCATCGTAACACGAGGTATAACCATTAAATCGCGATACCGGGCTGGTATCGCGGTATCACGAGCCACCGTGTAACAGAACGTATCCATTTCGGGGTCAGCTATTAATTGACAGCTAGCAAATCTACCCTGATATCAGCCGCTCCGCAGACCGCACGTTTACACACGCGCGCGCGCGCGCGCGGGCGGAAACAACGATCTTGAAATTAATTAACCAAATATTCCCTCGGATCTACCGGCTTCTCGACAACCGATTAATCAGCTGTTCCTGAGCTACTCAGGCTCGTCTTTCTCCTAATAACCTAAGGGAATACGCGCGACGTATCACTGTTCTGTCTAGGCGAAAGATTTCATACAAAATTAAAAATGTTTCATTGCAGGATACAGGAACCACACATCATTCTTTCTATACTTTATAGTTTCATTACAGAAATTGCTTTATCCTTCTCACTGATTCGAGTTCGTTTCTAGTCTCCTCGCAATTTTTTTTAATGAACATTGCTTACGCTGTGATCAATTAAAGATTAAAGATCAAGATTAAAGAAATTGCTTTATCCTTCTCACTGATTCGAGTTCGTTTCTACTCTCCTCCTTGCAATTTTTTAAAATAAATATTGCTATCGCTGTGATCAATTGAAGATTAAAGATCAAGGTTAAAGAAATTGCTTTATCCTTCTCACTGATTCGAGTTCGTTTCTACTCTCCTCCTTGCAATTTTTTAAAATAAATATTGCTATCGCTGTGATCAATTAAAGTTTAAAGATCAAGATTAAAGAAATTGCTTTATCCTTCTCACTGGTTCGAGTTCGTTTCTACTCTCCTCCTTGCAATTTTTTAAAATAAATATTGCTATCGCTGTGATCAATTAAAGATTAAAGATCAAGATTAAAGAAATTGCTTTATCCTTCTCACTGGTTCGAGTTCGTTTCTACTCTCCTAAATTTTTTTAAATAAATATTGCTATCGCTGTGATCAATTGAAGATTAAAGATCAAGATTAAAGAAATTGCTTTATCCTTCTCACTGGTTCGAGTTCGTTTCTACTCTCCTCCTTGCAATTTTTTAAAATAAATATTGCTATCGCTGTGATCAATTAAAGATTAAAGATCAAGATTAAAGAAATTGCTTTATCCTTCTCACTGGTTCGAGTTCGTTTCTACTCTCCTAAATTTTTTTAAATAAATATTGCTATCGCTGTGATCAATTAAAGATTAGAGATCAAGATTAAAGAAATTGCTTTATCCTTCTCACTGATTCGAGTTCGTTTCTAGTCTCCTCCTTGCAATTTTTTTAAATAAATATTGCTATCGCTGTGATCAAAAGTTTTCTTAGTTTTGATACACTCGTGGCAACTGTTCACCCGTTTCCCGTTCCTGAAGCATGAAGCACCAAATACTGAAGGAACATATTAGTTGGCTCGTTAAATAAGCCTCATTAAATGCATCGTGCAGCAAAAGTTTGTTCTATAATATTGCGCGATGTCGCAAACATTTCTTCACTCTACATCATTCAATTTTCCTACAATAAATTCCCAGATGCAATCTATGTTTTGCCATAAGCAGAAATACAAAGCTGCCTATTAACACGTTCGCATTCATTTTCATAGAGATGCAAAGTGACACGAATGCTACAGCATTCATATTTTAAAGCCAATTTTTATTCATTTAATTTTATACAACCTTAAGTTTTTCTAATTAATATACATTTCAAAGTAACGACCAACTGTCATTACTAATGACAGTTAACTTACTATTATTGTTCATGTCTAATCAGATATCGGATAGTACAACTAGCTTCAAGAAAAATTGCCTGTCTATTTTCGCAGCTCACTGAAATTTTCACTGTCCGTGAAGTTCACGGCGCGAACGTGTTAATTATACAAACGCGTATAAACCGAAGAAAAAGCAATATTATATATTGAAACTACTGGATCTATAATTTTAGAATATAACAAAAAATTGTATACAATTTTATAATGTCATATAATTTTTATTTTTGTTCCTCTTGTGCCTAGTAACTGAACAAATGAATTTCAGTGGATCTGAAAGACTCGGTGGGATATATTTTGCTCTGATAAGCATCTGATGCAACGGACACTGCATCGTTGTGACGTCACTCGTTTCTGCAACTTCGCAGAGGATCAGCAGAGCGCTCAGCGCCGGCAAGGTGAAGAAAATCCCGCAGGAGGAAGCCTTCTTATTACCGGAAGTCACGCAACAGACGTACGACCAGATGACTGTGAACTTGAACGTCGAGGCCGAGTATATTGCCGATAAGATAACTTGGCACCACGATGCACCGTTTCACGAGAACGTCGATGCTATCGTAATGGAATACAGGACAGCACGGAAACTGCATCCGCTGAAAATGATCGTTCTAGGACCTCCCGCGTCCGGGAAGAGTATCGTCGCCCGATATCTCGCGGATTACTATGGCGTGCACTACATTCACGCGAAATCGCTGATCGAGGAGACCGTTCAGAAGTTGGTTAGTCGCGCGTGTGTCACCGTTACACGCTGCCTCGAACAGTCTTAAAAACTAATTCAGAAACTACCGACAGACATAACGTTGAAATTGTACAAGCACCGTTTTCCGTAAATATTATTCGTGAAATCGCAGAGCCGTTTCTCTTGAACGTGTTTTAAAAAGCAACGACTCGGATGCTTTATGGCCTCCGAAGAATTTAAGAATATATCTTGGCACGTTTACCCCCTGTGCTCCCGTGGAACAATAAATTCAAATGCACGGCCTCGATTAAGTGGCTTAATGGGCGCTAAGGTGGACTGTGTAACGTATAAAGCACTCCCGAGGATTTTCAAATTTATGAAAGCTCTCCCTGAAACAAAAAAGCTTCCGCTTGTTTGTCGGGCACAGGGTTTAACCGGATACCGTCGTATCGTGTCCGTCCTAAGATGTACGTTTCGGGAAAATTATTTCTTGATTTTATCCCAGCAACGCGAACATTTTCGGTATTTTATGCCACTCGAAATGCACGGCAACCCTCGCCGGGTTAAAAGATCAATGTCTAATTAACACTAGGTTTATGGGACCCGTCAAAATGACGGGTTCTAATATTTTTAATTTACGATTATTGAGATCTTGAAGATCCTTATATTTCCTTAGGTATATATTATTTAAAAAATTGCTGAAAACTTGGATAGACACATTCTTCTTATTTTAATAAACTGATGTAAAATACTCGCTTTTAATGCTCGGTAAACCTAGTGTTAATGGAAAGATCGTGATTTTTATGAACATTTTATGAAAAAATTAATGGACCCTTTCTCAAAACGAATATCGACCGTATTCAAGAATACAGTAACGTCTTGATCTAAGGCCAATCTTCGGATACGTGCTGCGACATAGATCGTGTAGGGCTACTGTTTACTTGTGACTGCGTCGACAATCCTGTTTAGTGCCAGTTTAATCAGAAAAATGCCACCAATAATTTGGTGAAAGTTCCATGAATAAATATTGAAAAATAAAGAAATTTTGTCAGTGGATTAGTAGTGGTTCACACCGATATACCTAACCCGATACCGGACTGTGCGACTTGTTTATGCTTGCGTGGTATGCCCCCAGTGGAGGGGATAGGCGAACTGACTAAGATCGTGTAGCTCCGTTCGGCTTAGATCGAGGCTTTACTGCACATATGTTCATATGATTTCATCTGGTACATGAACATACATGGCTTTTCAAAAAATTGATTACCGTCAAAATAGTAGTAATTTAATGGAAGAATACGACGTTTCAACCAGAAGTAGTACAACGTACGTGCTTTTAAATAAGATACTCGTTCAGAAAGAAAGTCCATTTATCTTTTCAGAAAACTTCACTTTGTTTAATAAACGACTGCCGAGACCTTTAGAAAGTTATACAGGAGAGTGTGCTTGACCTTGCACGCCACGTAATGGGGAGCAACCTCGCCCAGGGTAAATATTTAATTGTCTATCACGATGTGTGCTTCGAAAGAGAAGTTCATTCGAGAATTTCCAGTAGAAACGCTTTCTTCCAATGATCGCGAGAGAAGCGAGGAACACTTCGAGCTGTGATTCTAGCGTTAGGCGTCTTTTCTACGAGAATCGCGGCCACATTCTGCGTCTTCGTTTGCAACAGACAACCGAGATAGAAGAGGCCATGACCGCGAGAGAACAGGTCACAGCGGAAGGAACAGGTGGTGGCGACGAGGATGATGAGGACGAGGACGAGGACGAGGATCTGGAGGGGGAGGACGATGCCACGAGAGTCGACAAGCTGCGCGAACTGTTGAGCGAAATAGAGCGCAACAAGGAGAGAAATAAGGGACGACTGGACGATCCTCTTTTGAACAAGTTAGTCGAAGCTCCGTTTCATTGGCGTTCTAACTGATGTTAAGGGGGCCGGCAGGCATTTGGCCTTGACTGTCACGCTTTTGTTCTTCTAGTGGAAAATAAGGAACACAGTTTTTTTCATACGGAGCTTCATTTTCGAGAAAATCGTCCCCTTGCCGGTTGTACCACGATTTTCCAAACACCCTGTATATTTTAATTCCCGAATTTTCAAACTCGGTTTTCTCGAAAATGGTGCCCCGTATAAAAGAACTATATTCCTCATTTTCGACCAGATTTTATGTGAGGAATCCTCTGATTTTATCTGAGGACATAGCACAGAAATTTGTTTGTCCAATTAATACTTGTACTACATACTAACCCAAATGAAAATCTCAAATTAATACCTATCTTTCTCCTCCATTAAAAACCATTATGAACTTTCCCCTAATATCCTTCATAGTATCATCGAAAAGAACGATGCCTTTCGAATAGTTTTTAATTATCAATTTCTTCCCGGTTCGCTAAATTAATGTTCAGGTGAGAAGGGCTTTCGTCGTTGTTTATAAAATATACGAGTTCCTGTAAAATCAGATGTTTCTACGTTAATTTAGAAGGACCCAAAATATTGACAGATGCACTGCCATGCAAACCGAATACGAATCTGAATCAATTATTAATCTGTCTCTCTTCTCGAGAAGATCACGTGCCTAAAACCTAAAACATTCCTCGATTTCATCATCAAAGTTGACAAATACGAAGATCGTCCTACTTTCAATCTCCAGTTTCTCCCCTCTTCGCTAAACTGATTTTCAAATTAGCAGCACGCCGTCATTTGCTAATTCGGTCATCGAGATCCCCTAAACGGGCGCCTATTTCCACCGGAAGTGTTGCTAACACTTCACTCGGTCCGGCTCGCTCGTCCGTGTAAAAGCACGCCGCTGTTCCCCACGGTTCAACTTTCTCGATTGTGTGCTCGTCGCTTAAGCACACAGTATCTGGCCGGCCCGGTGATCATTTCTCGGTTTCCAGACTAGTAGAGCTTGCCGTTTAAATATAAAAGACGAGGAAGAACCGAGGGAAGCCTTTTCGTTCACACAGCTCCACGATTCATAGCAGCGACGTCGTGTTTAATTAATAATTTCCATTCACAGCCTTCAGACACAGACTTAAGGTCCTAAGTCTCTGACTAAACTTGTCACAATTTTTGCTCTGTATTCTCTATATTATGAATTCTGAAACGTGCTCCAAGTTTTCGGCCATGTTTCGCAGAGAATCATGACAAAATATAGCTGAATTTGTAGCCGGAGATATTTTCTAGTGCGCCCTGCTCTCGATTTCATCCAGAAAACTCATCCAATGGCAGAAAAATGCTCGGATTCCACGGCAAGCACATCGTCAATTTTTTGGCTACTTCTAACGCTTATGTTACCAAATATCAGCATAATCTCGGCAGATCGTGACCAGCGCGCACTAGATTGAACCTTCCTCTTTCGAACGAGCCCTTTACCAGCGACAAAATATTCTTATTTAGGGACGAAAACTTGAGGCGCGTGAAACCATTTTTCGTCGGTAATGTAGTCACTCTACCTTATCGCGAATCTACGAAGACCGGGCCCTTAAGTTGGATCAAGCCTACTTCTAACGCTTATATTATCAAATATCTGCATAATCTCGGCAGATCGTGACCAGCGCGCACTAGATTGAACCTTCCTCTTTCGAACGAGCCCTTTACCAGCGACAAAATATTCTTATTTAGGGACGAAAACTTGAGGCGCGTGAAACCATTTTTTGTCGGTAATGTAGTCACTCTACCTTATCGCGAATCTACGAAGACCGGGCCCTTAAGTTGGATCAAGCCTACTTCTAACGCTTATATTATCAAATATCTGCATAATCTCGGCAGATCGTGACCAGCGCGCACTAGATTGAACCTTCCTCTTTCGAACGAGCCCTTTACCAGCGACAAAATATTCTTATTTAGGGACGAAAACTTGAGGCGCGTGAAACCATTTTTCGTCGGTAATGTAGTCACTCTACCTTATCGCGAATCTACGAAGACCGGGCCCTTGAAATGTTCCGCTCATCGTCCTGATCCGTTTCGTGAGCAATATAACTGGACGACAAGTTTAATCGGCAGGATCGGTGAAATTAATAAATTCTTCGGTTCCGTTTTAATTCCCTTGACCCTGTTCCTCTTTTCTTACTGCTACGACTGATCGTCGAGGCATTGTTACCTCCTCATCCGGCAACTTATTGCTTCCCAGAGTCCGATTGCTTTTGTACACATAGCGATCTCTTTCAGATAGATATGTACACTCTATTTCCGATCGGTTGCCCGCTATGAACGCAGCAAATACATGGATTTATACAGAGAGATTGATATTGATGCGCGTCCTCGAACATAAGTCGCCGGTTGCTTGTTATGACGGAAATATTAATTCAAATGCAGCTACCGTTGATATACAGTATAAGCTTCTTATCGGAGAGATATTTCACTTCTTTTAAGAACTTGGAAGAATTATGGTCAATACTTTGTTCGACGATACATGAAATAATAGAATCTTAAGTAGGATTGTATCGAACTATTTCGACAATTCTGTTCTCGTAGAAAATACTTCGATCGAGCCGTCCGCTATTGTTTTGCTTCGACTCGAGCACCGAGAAATTGAAACTTCCCCGAGCGTCCAGACCTTGTTACTTCCATCGTTCACCCCATCGCGCGAAGACCACTCCCTCAAGGATTGTTTTAAACTTATCCATCTACAGTTCTGCCACTTCCGTCACTATTATTATTACTTTGCCTTAGCGTCACGTTCGTATAACTTCGTTGCTTCCTTGATTATGCTTTATTTACTTCCCTGCTCGAAATAACTCCACAACATTGAATCCAACTGTCCAACTTGTTGACGCAGTCAAACTGTTATTTTAATTAAGCTAGTTACCGTAATCACAATAAGGTGCCCCATCCAGAGAAATTGAGTACAATTTTCTTCAACCTATATCATCTCTTCAGTTTGACCATTCTCATAGATCTACACAGACTTTCAACCAGCATGATTCAGTCGTGCAAGTTTTGAACGGCACTAAATGACCTTGAATGACCTTCAAAGAAGAAAGTATTATAGGACAGTGAGTTCCGTTCCATATAAATAAAAAAAAAAACAGCACGTCCACATAAAGGAGGCTTCCTATCATAAGATTCCCTCCTCCAAAACAGAGTAAATTTTATTTGAAATATTTTTTACAGCAAGTTTGGGTAATAATTGCATGCGGAACTTGAAATGGGACAGCCTGCAGAGCAATTGTCAACATTACAAATTTGCCAAAAAACCAGAAAAACCAGAATAAAGAGAGAGAGAGAGAGAGAGTTCAGATCGATTATAGCAATTTATTCACGAACCGGTGATTCTTTTGTAGTTCTCTTCATGGTTTCCGCCGCAGCCATGGAATAGCCGTTGACTCGAAAGATAATGAGATGCGCGACACGGTGGCTGGTGTAGTGGTTGATCGATCAACGTCTGCACACAAGTACTCGGAGTTGACATACCGTTAAGGGATCCGATCAAACACATTACCCGCCCTAATAGAAACGCGTTTCGTAACACGGGCAGGACCGATTCTTGTTCCGTGAAGTTGTATGGCGCGTGGGAGTCCCGCTGCAGCTGGATACTGAACGGGACGGGGGTTAGGGTATAATTGCGATCGATTCCTTTCACGAGTGTCGCGCTCATCGGATTGCTTCTCGGAAAATTAACTTTCCCGAGTTATTATCGGAAGTTGAACTTCCGTGAGCCGTTCGACGCGTCGGCGACGATCTCTTCGATACAGCGGTTCCAGTTCAGGGGCTGTCCGATCCTCCGATTAAGCACGATAAATTACGTTCCTGCTCGATGAATTAGCTATTTAAACGACTGTCGAAATGTCAGGTTATTCACGAACTGCACTCCTCATTTGTCGAATTAATGAGCTACATGGAGGGTCTCGGTTCTCTAACTGGATAGCACAATTAAGTCTCTCTACAAACTTTCATCTCACGATGCGTACTGTTTTGATTGTATTAGGGGTGCCCATAACTAATTTGCAAAGAATTCTGTACCGATCGCGTTGAAAAGGAAACACTTTTACAGTTTTCGGTGAAGCAGCCTGTGCTCAAAATATTCTAAAAAGTATCATTTTCTTTCACAACCCTGTAATAAAATGGCGGCGTCCGTAATATTTCTAGGATCATATTCGTCATCGCACACATTTTCATTTTCATGCGTTATTTAATGCAACTACAAATGCAACTGAATTTACTACAAAGTTCGTTTTAGATTTCAAAATAATTGATTACTTATGGGTCCCCGTAACATTTAGGATTATCGATAGAGTTGTTTAGTGTCTCTTCCGGCGCACCTCTGAACAATAATTGTGAGCATACATAATTTTTGTTGAAGACTATTCGGGAGGAAGCTGAGCTCGCTGGAGTGTCACAATCAGGGATACGTGCTGGACGGTTACCCTAAGACATTGGAACAGGCGAAGATGCTGTTCGGAAGAGAACAGGCGGAGGATGTAGAGGAAGAGGAGGAGGATTTCGACGAAGAAGCTAACGACTTGGTGGACCATTATACGATCATGCCCGAGCTGGTGGTGTCGCTGGAGGCGAGCGACGAGTTCCTGAAAGAACGAATTATCCAGCGGCCGGAGTGGGAGATCCAGGGCACTCATTACACCGAGAAACACATGATCCGACGCTTAAAGGAGTTCAGGTAATGGAACTGAGCCAGCAGGCGCCATTGTTCCTGCCAGTTTCGGTCAGGCCGGGACGTTCGCCTTGTCGTCAAGAGAGAAAAACAGTGTTAATGGAACTGTAATTAAATTCCAGCACACTTGGAGAACCTGTTTCCACTCCATTTTATTTTAAAGGGGGGGGGGGGGACAACGGAGCGCAACGAGCTTAATTAACAAAAATCACGACATAGAGCGGTTCGCGGATTTTAATAGCTTGTTGAACCGCGTGGAAACAGGCTCGACGCAACGCGGAGAATTTATGTACACCGTGTTTATATCTGGCGACGTAAACCTCGTTCTTTTTTATTTTTTATTTTTTAAATAGAATGTGCTTATAACATAGTGACCATTGTACGATGCAGAAAAACGCGGTGAAATGTTACAGCCGGGTAATTAGCGCACAATGTTTCATAGTCTATACGGGGTACAACGGCTAATTACACTGTCCAACAAAATAAAACTTGTTTCGTTTTTTTTCAATACCTGTTGGGCGATTCTTATAGACTTTGTCATTCTAAAACCAAAACCGAAAGCAATTCGAAAAATATTTTCGAATTTTGATAAAAATATGACGTGTTACGCAAAAGCTAAACATGCGAGAGTGTTTTCCAAATTCTGGATAATATGCATGCATTTCGTGTATAAAAGTGTTTTCGTTTCTTAGTATATTTATGAACAAAGTTTCTCTTTCACAAAGTTCTATCCGCAACTGTAGAGGCATGGCTCGTTCCATTTGTGCGTGATTTCTTTGCACACGCCATTTTGCAATAGTAACGCGATGCGTATTACTACCGGAAATTCAACGCTTTCTGAGTGCGAACCAATGAGGTTGGAAACATTATTCATGTGACGTTCTTCTTGCAATGGTTTTCGTAATATTCAGCGCGGGTACGAGCGGAATTGCCATGGGTCTGCGGGGAAATATTTTCGAATAACGTAATAATCGACGACGTGAAACGTTATTAAATCGGAAAACATGGACGGTGATATTTCAGAAGCATTTGCTGCGCGAGCCATTGATCCGTGTACCGCGGCCAACCCAACGCTCCAACATTTTTAAGATTTCAATTTAATGCAATTTTAACCGCGATGAGCGTGGCCTCAGGGCTCACATAATTAACTGCTGTACATTTTTATGGGGGGTGGGGGGAGAGTTTCTAAAGTACAACATATTAAAAATGTCATCTCAAAATTTTGCGAACGAATTTGCAAATATAACGAAACTACAGACCATTCGGTGCGATGAGCGACAGAGTTTGAAAATTTTAAAACGCGTTTTTCTCGTTTTATAAATCTGTGTAACGAGAATTAATCAATCCACCAATTTCGAACAAAGCTCACTCGATTCGTCGTCAGTTTGCGTAGGTCTCGTGTGGGCAATATCAAATTATTTTTTATTTGCAATGTTTCTCTTTTTTTAGAGTCAATTTTTCTGGTGGAAAAATTTCATTGTTCTTCCGATGAGATTTATTCATTCTTTTTTGCATGGCTATGACGGTTATGCAACTAACGGCGTTGGCGTCGAACAAATTGAAACGTTCGTGCCGCTCAATAAATCAGTAAACAAATGCGACTGAAAAATGTTTTCTTATAGTCAAGAAAGATTGTCCTGGTATAGTCAATAATATTGTGGAAAAAATAGCTTACTTATTCGTTTCCAGACATTTATTTAAAAAATATAACGAGTAAAGTGCGCAAACTGAGCAAATAAAATAATCGATACGAGCGTGGCAAAGGAAATATGTACAAATAAATTGAACAAAGTAAGACAAATACAACTATAAATCGATAGTTTACGAGGATCGATGAGCATAGTATAGATAGAAAATTGTGTAGCGATTGAACTGAAGTATCGCGTCATTTTTCTACTCTGACGATTCCAACGATAGTGTAAATTTACTTCGGTTAGAATTCCTTGCGATTGATCGATTTCAGAAAAAGAAACACGGACGAGAACACGCCTCTGCAATTTTTCGACGAAATTGAAATTCACCCACTGATCATCCCCGTGGAGGAGGACGTGTGTCCGGACATGTTCCCCACGATTTATCAATGTCTGGAAAAGCTGGGACCACCGCTGGACTACGGTGAGTATTGGAGTACCTTCGGTTTCGCCAGTTTTATCGTTTATCACTTCGCCGGGGCAAACAACCTCGGCACACTGACAAATTGATCTACTGAGAAAACTTTGGTCGCACGAAGAAACTGTGAACGTATCTCTGGATTTCGGAGAGAGAAATCCCTTTACCTTTGCTACCAACTAACCTGGTATTCCAACCGTTACATCTTATTCGGACTTTTCCGAAATACAGTAAATTCTCATTATATGTCAGCCCCGACGTTCCTTTTACTGACACCAATACGAAATCGGAGGTTCTCTCGTCGCATTTGAAATACACAGGACACGCTGGAAACCTAAGAGTCATATCCGTCTACAAGTCATAAGAAACCTATGACTACTAAGCGCTAGTGACAAGACAATTACAAAACTTCTTCATTTTTTTATGAAACTTTTACCAACATATTCGTAGCATTTTTCTGATTAAACCAAATTTTTCTTTGAAACCAAATATGATATAATTCCGATGATATTTACTTGTGTAATGACTCCTGGACGATACGCGACGCCGACAAAATCCGCGTTGCTGACATATATCGAGAATTCACTGTATTACAATCGTCACAAGTTTGTTTAGGAAAAATATTGTGGTTGGTAAACATTACTGTTGAAACCCGGACGTTTCAATTCTGGTAGACGCGAAAATCGAAGTGTCGGTAGAAAATTTTATGCGCAATTTCGACAATGGCTTTTCATTACCCGTCACCGCGCAAATTCTCACGAAGCTTTTCACGCGACCAGGATTAACGGCGGAAAGGGCGACGGAAGTACGTCGACGTGCAGAAGCGGAAGCGCGAGCCGCGGAAACCATCGCGAAGCAACAGGCGGAGAGGGAACTCTTGGAACGAAAGAGGCAACGAGAGGAGAAAATGGCGGAGTGGGTAAGACCTTTTCATACAATTCATCGCAAATTTTCTTCGTTGTTACCGTTGCATTAAATCCCGCATGAAAACGAAAAAGTATGCGATGACGAATACGATCCTCGGAAGGTACGGACGCCGCCATTTTATTACATTGTTGTAAAAGAAAATTATACTTTTTCGAATATTTTGAAGACAGGCTGCTTTACCGAAAACTGTAAAAGAACACGTGTTTCCTCTTCAACGATCGGTACAGAACTAAAGGCAAAATAAATTCTTTGCAAATAATTGATTGCTTATGGTAATATATTATTCTTAGCTCTTTCTCGAAAGAAGTGTCATTTAGCTCCTGCTGTTTCCAATATGCAGAAAACGTTCATTTCGCATGAAGATCCGCGGTGAAAAAAATAAGTGAGCTACGTTGGAAAAATGATCGTCTCGTGAATTATGTGATACGCGCCCGCACAGTTTGAAGCCGGGTTCGCTGCACGTTGTTGCGAAAAACGTTCAACGCGTGCGAAAGTTGCGACTGACCGAAGTCCCATGCATCATCGCGACATCAACTTCTGCGACCAGAAATGAAACTCGTGATTGATGTCCGAAGCGTTACCTCACGGCGTTTCGACACGTGGCAACTTTCCACTGTCGCGTTACCTTTAAACTCGCCGAGAGCCACTGAATCCTTAAACGCGACCCTCGACCCTATAAATCACGATCATCTGCCCCATAAAAAATATGAAGGCTCGTAACTGTCGCGCCTCTACAATTCATTGGCCTAACTCTTCGATTTATTAGCAGATTGCAGACGGTCCCGCAACTTTACAACTTCATGATATAATTTATGCCAAAGATAAGACAGGAGTAGATTTGCCGTTACTCTCTTCTGCACGTTCTTCCGTTCTTCATCAGATTTTCTTCCTTCAGTTTCCTAACTTACAATATCGACTTTCTTCTATCAGTTTCGTAACTTAAATTATCAACTTCCTTCTCACTTTTAATCGGGAACAATATTGACTGTCACACGTAGGGCGGGTCGAAATTTGTGGTGCAAAAGGGACCAGTGAGATTTTGACTTGCATTTTTCCCGACTACGAGATTTTTATTTTCGCTTTGTTTAACGCTCACTTCCTGTCTTTATTTGTACCATGGGTTAAACTTTACTTCAGGAAACCAGAAATTTTTTACTTTTTTTAATGTAATCCAATAGTATAGCTTTTGAACTAGTGGTCACCTCATATTGAAACTTGGATTTTCGACATTCTCCCGCCAAAATCTACGGGATTGTGTGAAAAAAAAATAAAAAATTTCTGATTTCCTGAGGAAAAGTTAAGCCGTAACATGACTTTCGGTCTACCCGGTATGTCGACGGCAACGCAAAGTAAGTGATACAAAAGAATTCCTCTCGACACAGGATAAAACCTTTAGAATTGTTTTTGTATGGTATGGTGTTCAATAAAAGCTCCATTCCGATTGAATAAACATTGCATAATCTTCCAGTGTGCGCCTTCGTCTCGGACAGTTCGCAGTATTTGTAAAACACATTGCTTTATTGCACGAAAATTCGCATGCATCGCTCGCCACGAGCTCGGGAACGCGGAACGGGAGAACAATGCTACGTGAACGAAAAATATGAAATGAAGGACCGGAAAAACTGCGTTTGCTTTGATCCTCTATTACTCTATACTATAATATCGTCTCTCTTTCTCTCTCTCTCTTGATTAGCTAAATGAATGTAGATTATTATTTCGAATCGAGTGATATTTTACGGAAAGGCGATTACCGGCCGGCGATGTGTCTCGATTGAACAAACCGAAGTTCCAATAAACCCGTATGATTTTTTCAGTCGCGAACGCAGCTCCGCTGAAATATCACGCGAAAGTTTTAGTTGGACCGCGGATTTTCCAGGCAAAATCAATATTTTCTCGAGCAATTTGCGGAAACCGGCGTCCAACAGAAATACATTTCATCTTTTTCTAATTTGAACGAATTAAGAAAAATATTTAAAAAATTACAACATCTAATTTTCATGCACACGTGAAACCAACGAATTCTACTTTATTTATAATGTTATAGTGCATAGAAATATGCAGGACGTCTCCAAATATTTAGAGCGAAAATATTTAAATAGCGAGAAAGTGCTTTCCAAACAAAATGAATAATTGAATTACACGTGGAAACATTTAAAAATTCAATACTACTCGTCGTAGTCCAAAACGCGCATCTTCTTGTGATGAGAACATAATTATAATGCCAAAACTGTTGGCATTCATATACCGCATAAAAGAAAATCACACAAAAAAAAGTCGCATAGAAAAGGACAGCACAAAAACAGGTTTGACTGTAAATTTTTATCCCGAGTAACGTCCACGAATTAAATTCTTCTAAAATATTTACTGTTTCGTACTTCGTGCACACAATTCCATCATAAATGCATTAAACCCGCATTCGTCGCGTTGTTGCACCAGACATTTTGAGCGACGTTGTTCTTTCGTAACGATTATTTAGCGTCGTGCAAAGCGGTCGATAACGATTTTTTCTTCCGCGACCCGACGTTCGAAACAGAATGTCGCGATTCGCAGATTTATGCCAACACCCGCGCGCATGAGAGTTGCGAAGGCCAAAAGTTGCGTCTACACTAGAAAAAGCGACTCGCGAAATCGAGTTCCGAGAAACCGCAACAGCTAGACGCACGGGATGGAGCCATTTGTAATGCAAATTCGGTTTTTCTTCTGCTCCTGCTCAAGCCGCATGATAAATCCAGCTGATTCTAGGTTTTGAACAAATGCCGGTTTTTTGTTTGCCTGTTGCTTTTTTCGAAACGTTACCTATGCTCGTCGCGAAGCTTGTTTTCGTTGTCGTAACTTTTACCGTTTTTCTGACACGGGACTGTAATTTGTCCGTTGAAGTTGCCCGCGAGTATTTGCAGAAATTCGCGTTTCGTTATCGAACGAAGTAAGAGAGGAATGTTGCGTAGACGCACGGTCCTATTAGAACAAATTTACGAGCCGATTCATCTCGGAGAAATATTAATTCTACTCCCTCCGGAGAACCGTTCCGCTGTCGGTGTTTTATCACCTCGTTAATAATTCTTGAGGCAGTCCGCTCTAATTCAGCCTGTGTATTTTTATTAGAGCAATAACGCACGAACATCCTCCTACGATTGCTATTTGTTTAACACAATCAAGTCTACATTTTTCAATCCAGGCTCACGGCTGGCCATTAGCTCAAGCAATTACCGTTCACGTTAATCGGTTAATGTTTCGTCCAGTTGTATCAAAGACGTCGGAAAAAGATACTCTTACGTTTTTTCTCCCATAAACGCTCCTGTGAGATATCAGAAGATTGTATAGTGAACGCGGCAGACAGTAGAACGTATCAGAAATAAGTAGCTTACGAAATACGTTTCCCAGTAGAGTCCAATTCGCATGATGGAGGGAGATTGGAAATTCTAGATAGTAATTATTGTACGCCCCAAATGAAAATCTGGGCTGTATCGCAAATACTTGGCCTAGCCCTGTCAATATTAGCTATTGGAAAACGTCAATCATCGGATTCCTATTGCGATGAACATCTATTGGGTATCTAATCGGCCTTGCACAAGTTTCAGGTAGATGGCATTCGATAAAAACGTGTTATACACCGAATACTACATTTAATTAACTGGTTTGCATGTTATAATCGTCACGTGACTTTTTAATTAACAATTTCCATTCACAGCCTTCAGACACAGACTTGAGATCCGTCTTGGTCTTGGGTATTAAGTCTGTGACTAAACTTGTTACATTTTTTTCTCTGTATTATCGATATTATGAATTCTGACGCCAGAAACGTGCTTCAAGTTTTTCGGCTTTATTTCGCTGAGAATCAAGACAAAATATAGCTCAATTTGTAGCTGAAGATATTTTCTATCGCTGCTCTCGATTTCATCCAGAAAACTCATCCAATGGCAGAAAAATGCTCGGATTCCACGGCATGCGCGTCGTCAATTTTTCGCCTACTTCTAACGCTTATGTTACCAAATATCTGCATAATCTCGGCAGCTGCTGACCAGCGCGCACTAGATCGAACCTTCCTCTTTCGAACGAGCCCTTTACCAGCGACAAAATATTCTTATATAATGACGAAAACTTGAGGTACATAAAACCATTTTTCGCCGAATTTTGTCGGTAACGTAGTCACCCTACCTTATCGTGATTTGTGGAGTATTGGCTTTTAAGGGCCCGGGGTATTCACGCGACTTTTTAATTAACAATTTCCATTCACAGCCTTCAGACACAGGACGTTTTCTAGTGCGCGCTGCTCTCGATTTCACCCAGAAAACTCATCCAATGGCAGAAAAATGCTCGGATTCCACGGCATGCGCGTCGTCAATTTTTCGCCTACTTCTAACGCTTATGTTACCAAATATCTGCATAATCTCGGCAGCTGGTGACCAGCGCGCACTAGATTGAACTTTCCTCTTTCGAACGAGCCCTTTACCAGCGACAAAATATTCTTATATAATGACGAAAACTTGAGGTACATAAAACCATTTTTCGCCGAATTTTGTCGGTAACGTAGTCACCCTACCTTATCGTGATTTGCGGAGTATTGGCTTTTAAGGGCCCGGGGTATTCACGCGACTTTTTAATTAACAATTTCCATTCACAGCCTTCAGACACAGGACGTTTTCTAGTGCGCGCTGCTCTCGATTTCATCCAGAAAACTCATCCAATGGCAGAAAAATGCTCGGATTCCACGGCATGCGCATCGTCAATTTTTCGCCTACTTCTAACGCTTATGTTACCAAATATCTGCATAATCTCGGCAGCTGGTGACCAGCGCGCACTAGATTGAACTTTCCTCTTTCGAACGAGTCCTTTACCAGCGACAAAATATTCTTATATAGGGACGAAAACTTGAGGCGCGTGAAACCATTTTTTGTCGGTAATGTCGTCACTCTACCTTATCGCGAATCTACGAAGACCGCGTCGACGGCAGCGATGTTTAATAGATTGTCGTCTCCGCAGACGGATCTGATGGAGAAGCTGAAGGAGGAGGAAGAAGAAAGGCTGTGCCTGAGGGGAATGCCTCTGAGACACTACCTGGTGAAGTATATCTTCCCGACATTGACACAAGGCCTCATCGAAGTTGCGAATTTAAGGCCGGACGACCCGATCGACTTTCTCGTAAGTACACCGAAAATGTTGCACTGCAATTGTGTCTTAACCCCTTCGGTACTATACAAGCTGAAACTTGCGCGACTATTATGGACGATGAGAATTGAGAAGATTAATTAAAATCGCTCAACTTTAAACACGCGTAACTATTGAAACAGTGAGTTCCTCGCTTTACAACTACGATTTTTGGTACTTTCTCGCCGAGATGTACAGGATTATACAGGAAAAAGTAAAAAATTTCTGGGTTGCCATGGTGAAGTTTAATCGAGATAAGTTTTAGCAACTGCCTGATAAGCAATGTCGAGTAGGCGTTTTAAAATCGATTAAACCACAAACGTTGGGAGTGAGGGTTCCCTCTTTGACCCAGTTAATTGATATTAACTAGTTATTTAATATTTTACATGCCGATTAATAGGATTTACACGGAATGACTTGGTATTTATCGTTCCCATAAATTGCAATCTAAAGAAATTTTTGTTTACTCATTGTCCAGAAAACTAGTCGGTCTAACATCTAAAAGCAAAATTCAAGTCATTTGGACCAATTGAAAAATGTTTACCATTTGATATTGTCCCCGACTGTACATGCTATTTCGAGAACGCTACAGGCGACGCATGAAACTCATAAATAAAGAAATATTAATAAATGCACGTTGTCTACAGTTTACAACGGAATGCTCGAATATGTCGCAAAATGTGAATGATACGAAAAAAGTTTTCATTTCGAGGTTGTACGATACATGTTTCACAATATATAAATATATTGCGACCTCCGTGGGCTATTTCTCTCGACATAGTGCAACATTTATTTAAATTTTTGTTTCATACGATTCATATTTTTCGAGACATTCGGGCATTTCGTTTTAAACCGGACACACTGTAGAATCGGTAAAATATGAAAATAATCAAACACAACAGGGACATTCCTAAAGTTATAAATATTATTGTCGAACACGGGGGCGAAACAATGTTGGACAATAACATTGACACAAAAGAACCGTGCTCGTTCGAAATGGATTTTAGATCGGATCAGAGTCGTGCTAGCGGAATTAATCCGCAAGTTAATTACGCGATTTCATTGCACCGTAATCCCATTACATAATGCCCCGACCACGTTGTGTTTGAATATATACATTTGAAACCTTTCGATTAATTCAATTCCTAATTAGGCATTTACTTTATCACAATTGTAATTGAAGTATAATGCAATGGACACGTTACATTTTCGTACGCGCACTGTTTATTGCACCGTGCCTTGTTATTTCATTTCACTTACACACTACGAATAACACGGGCATTTAATTGAAGAAGAATCTGAATCACGAATTACAGTATCATTCTAGTTAATGTAATTGCAATTACATTAATGTTATCTTGCAATTACCATGTATGGAACAATTTCATTATTATTATATCGGACCACTGAGAGTAACTGTTTCTGTAAAAATAACAAGAGTATGGCCATCCAAACTATTAGCCATTTTTTTAAAAAACGGAAGATGACTCTCGTATCTGGATAGAAAAGCAAAGTAACAAAAAACAAATGACAGCACTGGAAACTATGTAACATTTGTTTGGAAAAATGTTTCCTAACACAAATAACTTCCGAGTTATTCTCTCTTCTTTTATTAATCTTTTATTCTCTCTCTATCTTTACTCATCTTTAGAGTCAATCTCCTCAATCTTCACAATAATACTAAATTAAAAATATCAGAAGCCGTCGTTTCTGACGGGTCCCTGGTGTTAATTGGGTCTGCTCGCGCAAACGGAGCGTTTCAAATTAGAGTGACGGTGCGCGCGGACGCTGTTCACGGTCAAACTACACCGAAAGCTCGTTTCGACGAAGTGCGACCTCTGATTGGAGCTCAATATGAAACGAGGCAGAATTAATCGATCCTCGACGAACCAATGGCTCGACAACGAAAATTGAAAAGTCGCCGTCGTCGGGGCCGAGCCGCGTCGCTTTCAAATCAAATTCAAATTTCGTCGACCGTTCTGACTCTCTTTTTTTTTTTACTGCCGGCACATATTTTCTTTAGAATCGATTCTCCCTTTTATTCTCAACCGGAGGAGAACGAAATGCTTTCTAGCTGGTCCGCGCGTTAAATTTTCAGTGCATAAGCCGTTTCACTATTATGGAAATTCTTCCATAACAGTTAAGCTCCTCGAATGTCCGGAATCTAACATGCAAGCGTATGAAACAATGAAACCGTGAACTCTTAAAAATTCATCATATTGGAACGAATAGACGAGAGTGTGTAGGCGTTTCGAGAAAATTTTAATTGTAGAGAGAGGATGCTGGGGACAATAAACTACGGTGAATACTTTTTTTCATAATTTTTTCGTCGGAGAGTGCAGTTAATCGGGCAGTATGCCGTTGAAACTTTTTGCGTCAAGCGTTTCGCCTCTTAAAGCGGATATTTTTTAGCCAGCATATCGATCCGCACCAAAGATGGTGTATCTTACTTGGGGAAGAGTATTAAGTTTCTGGAGCCTGTGCTGCGATAGAGGCCTGCTATAAAAGAGGAAGCGGAAGTTCAATGTTTTAACCCCGGATCGGTCGACCGGATCGCGTGTTCTGGCCAAATTAACTTTTTGACCTAGACAATTCGATTTTTCCTGTTATCTAAACATTTCTTCTCTGCTCCATTATCGTAGATAAACGAGGCTTCCTATCACAACTCCCCAAGGATTGCGAATCACTACCGACAAAACTTTCAATAAAATTACTCGTTTGCTCCTTCTCGCCGCTCATGCAATCATAAAAAATTCATTCTCAACCCCGTAACATACGAATTAAATGAAATTCGATGTTGCGAGAGATACTATACATTTTTCAATTCAAAACAGAATTCAAAACAGACATGTTGACGGGATTATAGTGTTTACTCGATATATGTCCAAAAAGCGGGTCTAGCCACGGACATATATCGGTCAGGAGATAGAATTCTTTAATTCAGGTGACCTTACACTCTTCTTCTTGGCCCATCACGGGGTTCTGGGACTTTTATCGGCTAGATATATATAGAGATAGTGATCTCCTAGGATTGAAACGTAGATTTTCGGTATTTTCTCGGCAAAATCTGCAGGATTACGTAAGAAAAAGTTAAAAATCTCTGGTTTCCTGAAGTTAAGCCGATTATCGCGAGAGTCATGAGCGTCTATATTTTATCATGCGATTAACTCGCAAACATACAAATGACTTCAAGTTTAGAGAGAGAGAGAGAGAGAGAGAGAGAGAGCAAACAGGTTTGGCGGGTTTTCGACAGAGCAATAAAAAACAGCTATCATTTGTTCGCCATCTGCTCCCTCGCGTTCGCCACCCTAAATTTGAAGGTGTTATTGAGTTATTCGCATCGTCTTCTACCGTGGTACAGGAAGGGAACCTTTTCTCGTGGCGAGGCAGAAAATTCCGTGGGAATATCCTTCGATAGATTCTTCCCTGTCGCCGATAGACCCCGATCACCCGATTAGGCTATCCGCTCCGGGACATCGAACCGCGATCGGAATGGGAGCATGACGAGTCCCGGATTAACCGAGAATCGACTACGGTAAAGATTCTGTGTGACGTCTTGATCTCTTTCACGAACAGGGAACTTCTGGAGACCCTCGTTGGGAGCGGATATACCTGTCCGACGATGTTTTCATTGAAACGATACCGATCGCTGCTTCCGAATAAAACAGTCTGCCAGAGAAGTATTTCCCTTCTCTCGCCGATCTACAGCGAAACACAACATTAATTGAAAATTTAACACTGGAACTACCGGACCAGTCAAAACGACCGGTTCCGAATTCTTTCTTCTACAATCACTGAAATTGTAAAAATGTTTTCATCGGAAATTTTTTAACTTAACTCTTCGTTGAAGCACATGTTACAATAAAAGTTGTATCAAGTCTGAATGGGCACAGTCTTGTCACTGTTACAAAGCAATATACGTCAGTCGCATTTATTGCTCGGTAGTTCTAGTGTTAATAACGTTTTCAAACCTTGCTAACTTTGATTACAGCAACAATTTATTTCTGTAAACACATTAAACATAACCTAAATATTTAATTAAATATTTAATAACGCCAGTTCACAAATGGCGCGGCTAAAAATGTCAACACAAAATCCAACACTGGGGTCCTTTGCGGACCCCACTCATGCATTTAAGGGTTAACCTTTTTCACTGGGCGCTATTTTCATTCTAAAACTAAATTTTTCTTCCGTCTTGGAATATTTTCATTTTATTCGTACGAAACTGATCCGATTTCCACATATAATATTTAAATGTTTAGTAATCTATTAAATACAAATTTTGTAATGTAACAAATATTTTGTAATATTTTTTGTAATTTCTTTGAAGCAATGCCACAACAATTTCTGGTGGTGCTTCAGAGTCACCACTCGAGTGCAAAGGGTTAATAACGTTTTCAAACGAAACATTTATTTTCAACTGATTATCGTTAGACGGGTTTTATGCAGTTATGGCGAACATGGGCAGGTGAAACACAAAATTGGAGAAATATCAGACGAATTTAATACTGGTGACACGTTGCGTAGAACCTATTAAAATTATCAGGAGAAGAAATCAATTTTTATGTAACTCCCCTTTCTTGCAATTGGCGCTGACAATTTTCATCGCCCATAAAGATCCGCAGTCTAATTATCACGGTTAGGACACTTTCGTCAATTTAATTAGCATAGTTACTTTTCGAGTTTTTTACTTCAAACTATGAAGATGACAGTAGAGAATACCGAAGAAATCTTCAATGCTTGAAAATGACGGATTCTAATGTTCTTAATTTACAATTCTTGAGATTCTAAAGATACATCCATGAGGAATTATTCAACGAATTTATTTCTTTGGGTATACGTTGTTTAAAAAAATGGCTAAAAATTTGGCCAGCACATTCTTGTTGTTTTTATAAAGTAATATGAAATAGTCACTTTTAGTGCTCCGTATACCTAGTGTTAAATCAGTAAAATTTTCTCATTCTCTAAAACAATATCCTTATAAAAAAAAATTTATTTTGTTGTAAATATCAGTGAAATCGTCGATGATGCAAGAGGATTGAAGAACGCTTTTAATATTGTTTACTGTACAGATTAAAATAATTCCAATTCAGAAAATACTTCAATGATACTTCAAAAAATTGTTCATAGAGTACACACAGTGGCCAGAACTAGTATTGCCTCTCGCAGAATGCTTCTGGGCCACGGGTTGCAGGAAAGTTTCGCTCACTGAACATCGAACGTAACGTTGTTAGTTCTTATTTTCGAAGAAACGGTCCGCCTCCGTTTCGATTTTCGTGCCGACCTCCCCGGCATAGGCAATTCGAAAGTTGACCGACTGGATGCAACAAATTCACGTAACGCGCGCCCTTCAAAACGTTACGCTCCGCATACGTTTCCTCATTTTACGAGCATGAACATCGAAGGCTGCTCCCGATTCGCTGTCTATACGTTCCCGTCGACACCCGCTCCGCCTTTAACTTCCCTCGACCCTTTCAAGGTCGCCGTGACGCAGAGACACCAGCCAAACGATTCGCGAAGGGCCGAATTTTGAAAGAAGTAGGTGGCACTACGTTTACCTGTACTACACCTACAGTGACTCAATTTTCAATTTCCTGTACTCCACTTACAGTGACTCAATTTTCAATTTCCTGTACTCCACTTACAGTGACTCAATTTTCAATTTCCTGTACTCCACTTACAGTGACTCAATTTTCAATTTCCTGTACTCCACTTACAGTGACTCAATTTTCAATTTCCTGTACTCCACTTACAGTGACTCAATTTTCAAAATAACAATTTTCTTCATCGATTGTAAGAAACAGGAGCCAAATACTAATGTTTTCCTGGCTACAAAAACTTGATGAAGCTGAAAATAATACGCAGAAATTCTAAAATTTTTGTAATTTGTTCACTGTTGGTGCTTCGAATTATCTGAAAATATTCTAGGCGCAAAGTTCGTTCAAAAATAGTTCTCCGAAAAATATTTGACACGTGTTTGTTTTATCGGCAACCATCCACTTTGAAGGGGTGAAAACAGCCCTCAAAGTTGGGGGTCAAAACCACAGTTTTTGAGATATCTCGGAAACCAGAGGTCGGAAAAATAAAATTTCTTTTTAAATGGTGTGTTCTCTAATGGGAAGTGTAGTCACGCAAACAAATTTTGACAAAAGTTGTTTGTTTAAACAATACATAGAAAATTTGATTTTTTGCAGTTTCTCTTATTTATTATTAGTTTATTTTAATGTAAACTCGGGTGAGTGTGTTGTTAGGGCGAAAGAGGGGGAAATGTAAAGCAGCCTTAAAAATGTATAAATACGGCTTTGCTTCGAGGGCTGTTTTCACCCCTTCAAAGTGAATGACTGCCTATAAAAAAAACACACGTCAAATATTTTTCGAAGAACTATATCTCACATAAGTTTCATCAAAATCGGCTTGTATCAACCGAATATGTTCCCTTGTTAGCATAAAAGGCGTTGCAAGCCAACGTGATGAATAGTGGAAAGATGGAAGCAGCTGCTGCTTCGTAACTTCGGTGGAAGGTGTTCCTCGGAAAATATTTCACGCGACTTTTCTCTCGGTTGCAAAAATTCATGTTGAAGGGATGAAACATTCCCCAAAGTTGCCGGTGGAAAACATACGTCGAATACCTTGAAAGCCCTCAGAGTTCGAAATACCGCGGAAACAGTGAAATTTGGGTATTTTGTCGTAAAAACTTTTTATTCGTTCCATCCATTTTTATTAAAATTCCACTCGAGTACAGTGGTACAAAACGGTGGGATAAAAATCGAGAAAATTCTTACAAACCTTACTACGCTGCTTCTCCATTTTTTTTTTTTAGTTTTGCAGCGTAATTATATCGAACAACCTTGAAGGTTGACACAATTCGATCGATAAACTCTGTTGCAATGTTCTTAAAATTTCTTCAAATCATGGAATTTTAAGAAATGTGACTCTTGGTCTCACTTGAATATTTTCAACAATTTCGAAAACGTATATGTGTGGTTTATAATGGTTTAAGGTTCATAGTTCAGATTTAAGGATAATTTCGATGTCGGAAACAATTAGTTACTTCAACTCTCAAGCAACAAATACGTCCTTCACTCCCCGCAGTCATCGCAAATCCTGTCCGTTCTCCCCAAAAATGTCCTTTTCTAATCCTTGCACACACCCGCACTCATTCCCAAATCCTCTGTGTGTGTCCCTCGAAAATCCCAGGGACCCTTGGGCCTGGTTTTCGTCAGGGACACTTTCTCTCTTATGGCCCTCTTCCCTTGGGTTTGGCCTTCCTCAGGGACACTTTCTCTCTTATGGCCCTCTTCCCTTGGGTCTGGCCTTCCTCAGGGTCACTTTCTCTTCTATGGCCCTCTTCCCTTGGGTCTGGCCTTCTTGAGGGACACTTTCCCTTCTATGGCCCTCTTCCCTTGGGTCTGGTCTTCCTCAGGGACACTTTCTGTCTTATGGCCCTCTTTCCTTGGGTCTGGCCTTCTTGAGGGATACTTTCCCTTCTATGGCCCTCTTCCCTTGGGTCTGGCCTTCTTGAGGGATACTTTCCCTTCTATGGCCCTCTTCCCTTGGGTCTGGCCTTCCTCAGGGACACTTTCTCTCTTATGGCCCTCTTCCCTTGGGTCTGGCCTTCGTAAGGGACAGTTTCCCTTCTACGGCCCTCTTCCCTTGGGTCTGGCTTTCGCCAGGCCTCGCTGCCTAAACCTACGATACTACATATATTTTTTTTTTCAAATTGGAATGCTCCGCTAGTACAAAGACCACGTATTCGCGAAGCAATTCCATCTTCAGGGACCAATCTGAAGGGTGCATCGGGTTCGCCGCGAAAACAGGGACCAGGTGAAAGCTTTCCAGCCGCTTTGACCGCGATATTTCTAGGAAAACATTTCCTATGTCTTTTTGTGACGGATCTCGTTCACGGAGGCGCCATAGGGGCGAACGAGATTGAGGATTTCGTTTCCGAGTGGCTGTGTCCCGTCGGCTGAGCACTTCTTCCGAGCTTTCCGTGCTCAGCCAGCTCGTTTTGCTTGTCGTACTTTTGAATCCCCTCACCGATAGAAGGTTCCTAACTCAATATCCGTCGTATCGGCCGCCGTTTCGACGTTTTCGCGTTCATTCACCTCCCTCGCTCCTATTCCGGTGTCAACAACCTCGCTCGATCCCTCATACAAGGTGTCGCAATATCCGGTGGCAAACGCCGCGAAAAAACAAGCCGAATATACGCAACAACGTTGCCGGTTATCGAGCTCTTCGGGAAAGTTCAGCTTGAAGCAAACTGTGCACGCGTCGGTTCACTTCAAGTAGAAACGGACAGTCACGGACAGACACCTTAGTCGATGACTGTTCGTCAGCAGAATGCGAGTCTTTGTGGAAAATAAAATATCGTTTCAATGTTGCAATACACTCTTTTAATCTTCTGCTGTTTGAACTTGTTCTTTTTTTTTTTTAAAATAAAATCCGCAGTCCGTTCATCCCTGATAAATTGCTCGTGTAATCTCGTGTATTTTTTCAGTCTTTATTTACCTGAATCCTTAACACATCGACTGCTATGTTACGAAGAAAATGAAATTTTGGAAGCACATTCGGCGCCGACTTTCTCCAAGTTCTTTCGATCATTTGGAGAATACGCATTTCGCAATGTAAGGTTAAAAGCTTCTCGCGAAGCAATGAAACACTTCTTGCGAAGGAATCGTTTCTCAAAATCACATGGACCGTCACTCAAATGTTTTCCCAGGTGTATCGGACCCGTTTCGATCATTTCGAATTTGTGATCTTGGTTTTTACTGGCCAAAGTTTTTCGAAATATTTTACTGCAGCACTTTCCATTGATCGAGTCCGTCCAGGTGCTTTTTAATAGAATTTCAACTGAAGAAACATTTCAATTCGTGTCACCTCCGAGAGAAATCGTGTCTTCACACATGCTTGATCGTGTGTGAACGTCAGAGAAGAAAAATGGACGGTCCTCGGGGCTTAGAAGTCGGAGTTTATTGTTGAAACTGTCGAATACTTTTCAGAACGTGGATTTTCGGGCGTGTAATCGCTGTTTCTTCGATCGTGTCATGAACACCGGGATATTTTCTGTGGAAATAGCCGCGGTCAACATTCGCAATGTTCCGCGGTATGATAAAATGTGCACGGTTCAACGTTCGCTTTCGTGCACGGAATTCCAAGATATCATCGCTGGTCGTAACGGTGAAAGTTACGCGGCCAGTAAGCATTAATAACGACGAATGCGAAAGCGTTCGGGAGACAGGTGTGCTCGGGGTGTTGTTGATTCGCCTCGCCGAGATTTAACGATGAATTAAGTGCGTTCGGGATTGCACAGCTGCCGGAAAATAGACCATAAATCTCATAGTGATCCTGCGGACGTTCCGGGGAACTGCGCCCGTTATACCGTGCGAATCATTCGCTCCGTAATCCGTTCTGGATTTCTCGTTTTAACAACCGTCGAAAGTGTTAACAACCTTCGTGGGAAATTATTCGATGAGTTCACTCATCTGCGCAGACGAAACCTCAACGAATGCGTCGATGTTCCAGTGCTTTACTATCAAGTAAAATTATTTTCACTTCTCCAATACATTTAGAAACATTCTTCTTTCGTGGAAAACGTATTTTCATCCTTGTGTCGATGATCACATGCTCGAGTAATTATTCCTGACCCAACCGAAGCGGCAACATTGAATACAGATTTTTATTCGTTGTAACAGTCAAATAAAAGGCTCTTTAATCGTGGTAAACTTTGCGTTAAAATTTTCGCTTCTGGCGATAAATGATAAAAGTTCCTGCAGTCTTTGTTCCTTGAACGATATATTAATTTAAATGAAAAGCAAAAGATATACGCTGAAAGCTTTATAGTTATGGAGCTTGAAAAATTTTCATTGTTAACGCGAAGGTGGAAAAGATGCTGAATTACGCGCCCGTAAAACTTTTATAGTACGAGTTACACGGAACTAATTTTACCTTAAAGAAGAGGATCGTAATTAGCAGGATCACAACCGTCGTCAAACGTTCGTGACAACTATGATTTCGAATTTGACGTGGGGAGAATCAAATTAAGTTCCCTAATGTCTTCAAACTATTCTTCCGTCAAAGTAATAAAAATTATTCTAAATTAATTTTTGTTCATATCTCTTGCTTCGTCGCCTTTTTAATTTCCAACGAAATTTGTCAAAGACAGTCAGTCTGCACATGGCGAGCATGTTCGCAATAGTCACCGTCGCGGCGTCGAGAATAATAAAGGTGCAGGCGAAATATTACCGGCCGGGCATTTGTTATAATTTAGCCGGTGCGCAGCGAGGTTCGTTCTGGCAGTATCAAAAGTATTCGAACGGCGCGTAATTCTGCGGCGTATAAATGAAAAGCGTGGGAAGTGTCGGGAGAGGAAAACTTCCTTTTTCAAGGTTCCCTGTCCTGTTGATCCCAGGGGAGCGAGCGAGTTGCGCGAGACGGCGTAGGAAAAAAAAGCTTCTCAACAATGCTGCCGGTCTTCTCGTTACGCGAAGCCACTTCCATTCGAGGGATCGCGAATAACTCGCGATTAAGTTACGTAAATAAAATGCAAGATAAAAGTCTGGAGTGAATAAAGAGCTCGGGCGGATTATACAGTCTCGATTTAACCTGGTCTACCACTTTCGCGTGGATCTTCGATAAACTGGGCCGTGTTTTTCAGTGGAAAAGTTATTAATGATTACCGGCACGGATAAAAATGTCTGCTTCGCAAAATCTACTCGCCCGGCGGCCTTACATCGCAGAGATTACACAAAGTTTACAACGCGTCGGGACTGTACTACGTATTTTTATGCGAAAGAAACATTGTCCTAGGTGCGGGACACACGAGCTACGTTCTCAAGATATAATTAAACAGTAAATTAATATTTTTAATTTATTGTTGAATTTAATGTAGTTTTTTAATAATTAATGTTTCGTTCTATATTTATTTTCTTTTGTTGCTATTATTACGGGACAGATTAAATTCATCAACTGCTACTATTATAATGGGATAGAGGGAGTATAAGCTTTTGATAAACGAGCGTTGCGATATATCGATTCACCTCAAATTCGCAGAGCTTCCAGACGTGTCTATTATTTCTATTTTACACAAACAATAGATATATGTCGATATTTCATACAATAAAGGATCCTTTATGCTCAAGATTAAATGGAAACGATATCAATTTTGCAGAATATCACCGCTTCCTTTATGGGTGCGCGGGTACCCGAAATCTCGGGTTTGGATCGGGTCGGAATCCCGAAAGCTTGCAATTTTCGGGTACCCGAAACTATAGTCGGGCAAAGTAAAGTTTGAGGGTCCTAAAAATTCGTAATTTCGGGTACCTAAAATGTACAGACTTTTTGGATACCGATCTGACCTAACTCGAGGATCGGGTACCCGACATCTCGGGTTCGGATCGGGTCGGGATCCTGAACGCTTGCAATGTTCAGGTACCCGAAACTGTAGTCGGACTAAGTAAAGTTTGAGGATCCCAAAAATTAGTATTTTCGGGTACCTAAAGTTTACAGACTTTTGGGATCTCGATCTGACCTAACTCGAGGATCGGGTACCCGAAATCTCGGCTTTGGATCGGGTCGGAATCCCGAAAGCTTGCAATTTTCGGGTACCCGAAACTATAGTCGGGAAAAGTAAAGTTTGAGGGTCCTAAAAATTCGTAATTTCGGGTACCTAAATTTTACAGACTTTTGGGATCCCAATCTCACCCAACTCGAGGCTCGGGTACCCGAAATCTCGGGTTCGTATCGGGTCGGGGTCCCGAAAGCTTGCAATGTTCAGGTACCCGAAACTGTAGTCGGTGGAAGTAAAGTTTGAGGATCCCAAAAATTAGTAATTTCGGTTACCTGAAGTGCATTGTCTTTTGGGATCCCAATCTCACCCAACTCGAGGGTCGGGTACCCGAAATTTCGGGTTTGGATCGGGTCGGAATCCCGAAAGCTTGCAATTTTCGGGTACCCGAAACTATAGTCGGGCGAAGTAAAGTTTGAGGATCCCAAAAGTTCATAATTTCGGGTACCTGAAGTTCATTGTCCTTTGGGATCCCAACCCGAGGCTCGGCCAATTGCAATTGGCGCAACGCGGACCGTGTCAAAGAAACTGTTGACTGTCGAATCAGCCAATCGGGGCGGTTCGTTGGGGACCATGCGAAGACGAAAGTTTTCGTCCAGCGTCACGTTATGCCAGGATAGACAAACGGAACGGGAATTCCGCGGAAACGGTAATGGCAGGTTGTGCGTTCGATGTACAACGAGATACAGCGCGCGGAAGTTTAATAAACAAACTTCTGTCATTTGCCGTTACACGCCCTAGTCGGTTCGGAATTAATGGTGATTCCGTGGATCGTTGTTCGCGTCCCGGGTCTTGTTAGAATTTGCCAGGCAGACGTAACAACGTGACGACCATTGAAAACGCGAATATCAGTCTTACACGTGGGCCATTAGGGTTCTTCGAGATCGTATCGTCACGTTCCACGGGAATTGCGCAACGCCTTGACGATTATTTCACGCGTCCTGCTAATACGTTGTAAAATAATGAACCGTTTCTATCTCGCACGGAACAATATTCAATTAATAATAAATTCGCACGGAATTTTGCACGCGGATCAAAAACATGAAACGATTGCAATCTACGGTTGTCTCTTAACTATGTGTGTGCAGGTAGCCGAGGTTGAGAAAAAAGTATAGTTGAGTGTGGTCGAGTGGATTTTATGAACTTATGACCAAAGGCGGTTAAATAATATCTAAAACACCAGAAAGATTGAACGAATTTAAAAACGTAAAAGTTTCTAGGAAAAGTGCTAATTTAGAAGCACAAGTTCGTGGGTGTAATTTATCGAAATACTTCAACTGATAGAGGACACGTGCGTGATACTCGCGACGAACGTAAAACGAAAAACGAGTGACGACAACGGAAAAGTAATAAAATGAAAATTGAATTTATTGCTTCTCTTTTCGTGTTCGTATTTGATTGCATCTGTTGGAAATAATTTAAATGAAATAAAACAGAAATGACTACATTCCAGTGGATACATATTAATCTTTTTCATTTGATGTATCACCACGAAGAAATTCGCTTGTGGCAGTAAAAATATAGTGACATAATTAAGAGTTTCTGGTTAAATAATATAATTGATTTAAACCTGCTCGGTTCAAGCATAGAATCGATCCCTGGAATGTGCTTCTAGGAATTTCCCTGTATTTCTTCTTTGTCCTAAAGGAACACCACTCTACCAGAACAAGCACCATTGAACAATTCCTGAAAAGTCGCGATAAAAATACAAAGAAAAATCAGAGCAGAGAAACGAAGGTCTTTCGACGTCTCTTCGTGTGTATGTATCCACTCAGAGATTAAACCGTAATAACCTCTTGCGTCTGAAGCGCAACAGTTTCATCTGACCGGCATGTTGGATGCGAACGTATAAAAGGACCCTTCATGCGACACAGAAAAAAAAAAAAGGAAGCGAGCGCTCCATGCGTGGCACGAATCGCTGTGATTTTTGTTTTTCTATGGCAACCCTCGCGGATTGATCTCCGCGTGAAAGGTCCTCGGTCAAAGCTTCGTTTTTCTAAAAAGACCTTTGAGCTCTTAGAGTCCCACGATCGCAGCCTCCACTCGAGGAAACGTGTTTCTGCTATCGATCCCCACCAAGCGGCACATTAAATGATGGACGGGGCTTGAAATAATAGAATGTGCTTTTATTTGCACGAGAGAATCGACACGCGGACGATCAATGTGATTAAAATACTCGAACTCGATTCGATAGTAGAGAATCGGCGCAGAGTTGGCGGGTTTATTATTTATCGCGTAGTAAATCGATTTTTCGCTGAATTTCAACTCTTTGGAAACCTCCGTGCCAAATATTACGTTACAATCCGTAATATTCTCGAAATTTTGCGATGTAAGTTGTCAATATGTAAGAAGAATCAACTTAAAAGCCAAGACTACGTAATTCACGATAAGGTAGAGTGACTACGTTACCGACAAAATTGGAGATCAAGACCCAAACGGATCTTAAGTCTGTGAACGGAAATTATACAGCAGTCACCGACCTGCCGACTCTGCAAAAGTCACGTGACCACCCTTGACCCTTAATGTCAGAAAGTACGGACAATTGTTCCAGTAAAGTAGAATACAATTCGGACTTGAATAGTTATGATTTCTGATAATTCTTTTCCGCTGATCGTAGGCCAGGTAACAGCTGTATGAAAGAAGACTGCATTCGAATTATTGACTTCGAGTAAGTGCAGAAATTTAAAGTTCGAAAAATTCCGCTTTGACTAGAGTTCGGCCAATATCAGTTGCGTTGGACACGTGTAATTCGCAGCACGTAGTTCGTCAAGGATCTTTGAGCTTCGAAGGAAATCCTTCGAAGAGTTTGAGATTGTTGTAGAAGGCTTTCGAACCGGCTTAAAGATTTTCAAGAATGCTTGCGCGGTGTAGGAGTGTTTCAGGGTGTAGAGCGAATTTAATTGGACATTTGCACGTTTGACCCCCAGAACTAGAACCCAGATCATTGTAAAGTTTCTAGAATCTGGAAGAGAAAGACGGTAGTGGAATCCAACGTGACGCAAAGAAATCACATAAACTGACCACAGTGGTTTCTCCATATATGGCGCCAAGGCCTGGATGATAAATGTCGTGGAATTATCCCCACCACTGTGCGATATACCCGAAGAGGCCCCGGACGCCGAGGAATGTAAACATAACACGGCTCGGGTATGTCTCCTGGACGATATATGTCACTGGCAAGACCCGAGTTGTTGACATATATCGAGAACTCACCGAATTAACCCTTTTACATTCATAGCAATGGTCACGAATGACTCCGGCATAGCATGCGGAGAGTCAACAACGCCGCACAGTGGGCAATTTGAACAAAATCGCATTCAAAATCAAGGAACTTTCGATAGGAATGAGGTAGAGCGATGAAATTTTTTTTAAATGAAAGCTGCAACTTTGTAGAATATGGGAAAAATAGAAACATTGTGGTACGAACGTTTTTTAACCTCGAGAAAATTCGTTAAACGCGCACAAATTCAAGAAAATTTTAGTTTTTCCAATACCACGCGCGGAGAAAATTTTTTTTTAACATGCTATACACCATTTCCCATAGATTTTTTCACGCTGATTTGAAATCTGGTTTAAAAGTTTGTCTACGACCGCAGGATTTTGCAAAAAATAGATTTTTGTGACAAAAACTAATGAAGTCATTTTTTCGTTGAAATGATTCGGTGGTAATAATCTCCCTATTTTTCCCATATTCTACAAAGTTTCAGCTTCAATTTAAAAAAAATTTCATCGCTCTACCTCATTCCAATCGAAAGTTCCTCGATTTTGAATCCGATTTTGTCCAAATTGCCGACTGTGCGTCGCGAGAGTGAACCGTTTCTATAAAATGGGTGGAAGTGATTAAAAAAAGAAAATGTTCCCGTCTAGAAATAGGTTTGAAAACCGGGCCGATTCCGATTGGGGAAGGTCGAAAGAAGGAAACGCGTCGATCGCCGTGCGATATACGCATTGTACAGGGAGGACAATGTATCGCGAGATTACCTGGAAAAAGTGGGTCGGAAACTCGCGGGACTTGGCACGACCCATTTTTAAATGGACCGGTAAACGCGACGCGCGGGCATTGTGCATGCAGCGGCCGAGCCATGTTGCATCGCATTCTCCAGAACCGTATCGAGATACATCCAGTTAGGAGTATTGTCTATCGTGTATTCCGATTGCACGCCGGCCAGCTTCCATCGAGCCGTTTCCCGGTGGTTGTACCGTTTCGCGTCAATAACACTCCCGTTCATTTTTATCGGGAACACCGTCTCGTGGAATAAAGCTCCGCGCCAATAGTCCTTGATTTATTAGGGATCGCGCGGAATACTAAATGATTCGGGCCGAGGCCCGACACGAACGTTGTTTGTTCTATAATAGTTTGGATGGGTGACGCTTGTTTGTTCAGTTGTAAATTTTGTACTCTCCCGATCGAAAATTACGCAATATCCGGTGAATACGGAGGGGTGCGGTCAAACTTTGCAATTCTTTGATTGTTTCCCGAGTGAGTTTCGCTGTAAGGGGCCGGGTCATTGTCAATTTGCAGTTTTACACATTTTGCGCATTTTCTTTGTTGTTACATTAACCCCTTGCACTCGAGTGGTGACTCTGAAGCACCACTAGAAGTTATTGCGGCACTATTTCAAAATATTTGTTACATTACAAAATTTGTATTTAATAGATCGCTTTACGTTTAAATATTATATGTGGAAATCGGATCAGTTTCGTACGAATAAAATGAAAATATTCCCTGACGGAAGAGAAATTTGGTTTCAGAATAAAAGTAGCGCCGGGTGCAAAGGGTTGAATCCCGCATGAAAATGAGAAAGTATGCGATGACGAATACGATCCTCGGAAGGTACGGACGCCGCCATTTTATTACAGGGTTGTAAAAGAAAAATATTAGAATATTTTGAACACAGGCTGCTTTACCGAAGAACTGTGAATGCGTGTTTCCTCTTCAACGATCGGTACAGAATTCAAGGCAAATCAAATTCTTTGCAAATAATTGCTCATGGCTACCCCTAATGCATAGAGAAATCACTGTATATAGGAGTTATTGCGCGCCGCTTCGCCGGGAATAATCAATAATATTTTGTCGCAGGCCGAGTACTTGTTCAAGGAGAATCCGGAGGGCAAGATGTTCCATCCCGAGTATACGAAGACGATGAGGTCGGTGTTGGACGCGATCGAGAAGTTCCAGGACGACCTTCTGCCGCGGGACGAGTTCGACGACAAGGTGAGGGACTACTTGAAGCAAAGGGCCGAGCAACCCGAGACCGACAGCACGTCGAACAGCAGCGACACAGACGTCTGTGGCGGAAAAACCGAGCCATGCGTCACCCCATGCTTCCGGTATGACGACACCATATCGATGGAGGCCGAGGGCGAGTCTCGATCCGATCGACTGACAGATCCCGACGTGGATTACGTATTTTGCGTCCCGAAAGGAGTCCCCTGCCCGAGCGCACAACTTCTAGATTAATTAATCTACACGCCACCGGGCTACCATAATATTTGGCTAGGCTACGGTTACCCGGAATTTCCATAATCTGTCGATGCGCGCTAGATACCGGCTTAAGACGCCGAGGCATGCCCTTGAGACTTCCACCATGCGTCGTGGTTCTAAACTTGAACGTTGCTCGAACGATTATGGGATCTGTTCTTTGAACTGTTCCACCGCTATGCGAGTCATTTCGAAAATATGAAATTACTAATCACTCTAGCGAGCTTCGTTGCTACAGAAAATATTTGGTGAGCAATGTGGGGGAGAATGGGATAATGACGATCACTTAGGCAATAATTATAATAAAATGGAAGTGTGGATGAAATATTGATTGAAAGATACTGTTCAAGAACTTGAATTATTCATTTATTCGTGCAATTAAAGAATAAAAAGGATTCGTTTTATTCTCATCTTGTAAGTGGTCACATTTATAAAAATAAACGTGATATCGTTGACTACCATTGCACACACCTCTGGGCAATCATGATCATTTTGCGGGCAATAGGGACCGTTTCAGTTTTCACTCGTTTGACATGGATGATGGACGAACAAAAATATGTGTCAAATGCTTTTCCAAAAACTACCTCTCGCAGAAATTTCATCAAAATCGACGTGAAGGGAGATTTGACATATTCCCCTTTGCCGGATTTCTGCATCATACACTGTATCTGAAGGTAAAGCAAAAAAGATTTTGAATGTTTCTTTTTTTAAAGAAACTTTTCGTTAAAATAACGAATTACAGTAAAAATGACACGAAATTTTAAAAATTCTGAAAATTTAACAGAAATGTGGCAGAAGTTCCCAATTGTTTCCAAATTTTGCACTCATCGTTTTCAATCGCGTCTCACAATTTAGGAAGATAAGACGACAAAGATCTGAAGAAAAAATATATTCACCCCTAGGCTAAGGGCTACCCCAATGCACGTGCAGCGAATTTATAGGAAGACGTACATAATAAAAATAAAAAACTTAAGACGTGTCCGTTTGTAATAATAATACTGACCTTTATTGACCGCTGACCACGATTGCCCTACTCTCCCCTAAATTCATGCTTGACAACGTTCCAGCCAAAGGATCTCCTGGTACCACAGAATTTCTATTTGCGACTGCGTGCTCAAAGCTTTGTAGTGCCATAATTTCCTTCCAACAGGCACTATTACCATCCTCTCGTTGTTTCGGGTGTTTTTAATATTACTTCGCTAAGGGAATACCGGGAATTAGGAATGAGGGAATTAGGATTAGCCTAATTGTAAATTAACAGAAAATCGCACATCTTTACACACGCATAATTTCTGAACTAGTGATCTCCTAGGAATGAAACTTGGATTTTCGGCATTTTCTCCCCAAAATCTAAAGGATTACATAAAAAAAAGTTAAAAATTTCTGGTTTCCCGAGGTAAAGTTCAGCCATCAGGACTACGTAGCTAAACAAACACATGAGTTGATTTCTTTAGATTCTTTGCTCTGATTAATTTTTAAGATCTTTTCCGTAACTTTCACCTATTAATATTTCGCAAGCCATGTTTCCGATTTTTTTTATAAAGATTAGTGGCAAGAATTTTGAACTGCTTTTGGTTGTGATCGCCGTTGAAATGGTGGTCCAGAGGCTGGGCAGACCTTGCTGCTAAATATGCATCGCGGAAAGTGCAGGAATATCTGAAGGCGCTGCGTCCATTAGGCCACAATGTCAAGGTGAGAATTAATCGGAGCCGTTAATGAAGCTTCATCGGCCTGACCCAAGGATATACATAGTTTTCGCGCGAACTATAGCTGCTGCCCATCGAATTCAAGCTACGAATGAAAGATCTCTTCTACGAGTGAATTTCGCATCACAGTAGAGAAAAATATGTTTATTGCACTTGTTATCTCTGGGAACCCCGTGATCTAATATGGAAATCATTGTGTGTAACAAATGGGAAATTGTCTTTGGTTCGCCAAATTATTACCGAATTTGTAGAAAATTGGAAATTGTTATCGATGTATGCCTTTTGTCATTCGTCATCGGTAACAGCATTATCCGAATTGAAAGCATCTGAAAATGTCAGGAAATTCGTGCCATATTTTTGGAAATCAAAATACAAAAATATAATCGTATCCATTAGTCTGCGATACATCGATTTACAAGTTGTGGAAAATGACAGAAAATATATAAAAGACTAATGCTGTTATCGTCATGTTTTTTCGTGTTTCATTATTCGAAAATATGGAATGAAAATTACTTTGCTCGTGGCATGACCACAAGGGATGACGATTTCAATAAAGGGATGAAAGCACGAGCAATATTATGAAATTCCACATTTATTTGTTTAATACTCTCGATGTACGTTTTACCGTCAAAGGATTAAAAATGCGGAGTACTTAATATGCGTGTATATGTCCGATACATTAATCGATGTCAAAAACAAAAAAAAAAATGAAATAACGAAAATGTGTTTTAATGCAGATTTACAGAAGAGTGGTCGACGAACTGTGAATTTTATACATTTGCGACGGAAGGTATTGAGATTTGAAGCAGTGGAAATGTTAACAGAATTTTAAAATATCAGTACTTTATTCTCAAATTCTTAACACGGTTTTATATTTCACAATGATTGAAACTATAAAAATTCATTTCTGGAAAACAGTGGAATAAATTTCCTTGTCCGAGCATCTATTACATTGAAAATTAGGGACAATATTAATAAATCTAGGCTTGCCATTTGTATAAAGCAACATTTACCAGATACTGTTAATGCTTGGCAGGTTTAGTGTTAAAGTCGTCAAAGGGAGGAAGATAATTAGTTTTGGCTCCCGTTAGGGACAAAATGTCTATATGCTTCGGCATATTCTTTTCCAGCCTAATCGCTCCAGTCCCCCGATACACGTTCTCGAAAGAGATAATAAAACTCCATCGGTTCGGAAGTAACTCGACGCGCACAAGGACGTCAAAGCGTCAATTTAGTTGAATTGTATCGTCCGGTAGTGTCGCAGTTAGTCCCGCGCCAATTACAATCTTTTGCATGACTACACGTTCCGCGTTCGAAGTGCGAAAAATGGAATTACTCTTCTAGAGATGTAACTAGGCAGAGCACAATGTGTCGAGGGAGAATTTTTAGTGTAGAATAAAAGTCTTTTACGTGTGTCTACGTTTTCGAAAATATTGCCACGGAAAATTCACGGAAAATTGGCTGCTGTTGTTATCCTTTGCACCCTGATCCTACTTACGGTGTGCTTTGCCCGTGGTCTAAGTGAAAGAAAATACCATTTCACGGTCATTACTGTTTCATTTTTATAGTTCACAGGCACGTATACTGCAATTTGATTTTTCTCGGTATTCGTTCACCTGAACGATTAATTTTCGCGAACGTATAACGAATCGGAAACGATTGAAATTCATAGATGTCGATATCAGTAGAAACAGTGAGCCATGGTCAGACAGTGTGCGTTTACGTATCGCTGTCACACTGAGAGCTCCATTCCCTTTAAAAAAATGGACGATGAAGGTATAACCAATTCAATTCATACAGTAATATAGGATTACGTAAATTAAATGTATTTTCATTAATTGTAAAATATACCTTTCATAGACGACATTAAAAAATTAAAATGTTCATCTTCTTTGCGTATGGTTTTAACAAATTAGGAATAAAATGAGAAAGCATATTCCCATGAAATGAAACTGACTGTCAGATAATATTGGACAAATATTTCATGTTAAAATTACGTACGGGGATAATCTCGAATATCTTTTTTGCTAACAAAGCAGTTCATAATTCATGTTTAGAACGCTGCGTCGTAAAATGTATTACTTCGTAGTAAAAAACCGTACAGTTCTGTAGCTTCGATTGAACGTTTGATAACATTGGTAACATGTACACCTACATTAAATCTCCAGTGAGTTAAGCACGTTGCATCGTATTTCATTTGAATATATTTTATTCGACGTACGTCTATTATTTTAAATTCTTTTTCGCTCGTGTACGCCGCGGTATTTATTCTTTTGTTCATGTCCAACGAGTTCATCGTGCATAAGGTACCAACAACGACAACGATTTATTTATTTCCATAAGGCAGCGGCTCGATGTGGCCGACTTTCGAAAGCACAATTAATTCGAAGCAACGTTTGGTCACCGACATTGTTTCCTGCCGAGAAATTTTATAATTGCTCGCTCCTCGTTTCTCGTGAAATTTAATAATCGCTTACTTCTTCTGTCCAGAGAAATTACAGTGTTTCCCGAGAATGTTACGTGTAAGAAAGTTACCATAATTCCCATTTATCTCGGAAAATGTCTCGATTAGCTCAAACTAAATCCCAATTAATCGCGTCAATTAATTCGGCCAGACTTCTCCCCGCGATTTTAAACAACAAAGTATGTAAAATGACCGTGGCTATCTCGAAACAAATTGCGAGATATTATTGCTGATATTAGTTGTACGGTTCCGAGAGGATGCATGCCGCGGCCCCCGTAGAATATCGTAGTTTCATTTTTACGGCGTAATTTCACGTTCTCCAGATGTCGTTGAAGGCCCTTTTCCGATTTTTGTCCGTCCTTCGACTAATCACGAAGAATGCTAATCCTTGAGTTGCCGCACGCGAGGCGCTTGAGGATTCGAGCTGATGGCATTGGAAAAGTGGCCATAAGTCAATCCGTGCGACCCTCACACCGTGTACCGTCCGCGAGGTACTTGAGGGTTCCGGATTCGGACACAGCGGGCCTTATGGCCCACTACACGCGGCGGCCAAGGGGTCGTAAATCCTCTTCCGCACGACGCGAGGTACGCTCGGGTTTCGCTACAACCCCAATAACCGTGTCTCTGGGTTTCGTCAAACGGACGAAAACCAGAGACAGTAAACGCACGTTTTTCCAGCCCTTGGTCTTGTCACCGGACCTCGGCCAAGGGGCAATAAATTAGCTGCTAGCCACTTGGCTAGCACGGCTTACGTGGGCCACTTAGGCCTTCGTCGCGCTGTTCCGGGGTCCCATAAATCGCATTTTGGGAACTCTTCCTTATTTGACTTGAGGTGGGACTTCCTCCTCCACCGGTGAGGGTTGTTCCAGAAGATCCTCCGCCCTCAAGTCAAATTAACGAATAGGGATGGTTCTTCCCCCGAAAACGGGCCCATGGCCAAAAAATAGCGTCACCACCGAGGTGACGAAAAAGAACAGCGGACCTCGGGGCAGCAGATAGTCCTTAGATCTCTCCGAGACTATATCGATATTACGGCTTGACTAGACACTTACAACGTCTTTCAAGAAATTGTTAACGTTCTCGCGAACAGCACGTCTCGTGTCGGAGACAAGGCTATTTCAATTTCAACCGACACTTGTAAACACAACATCGTCCATTCGACTACTGGAATTAGTTGCCCAAAGATAAACTCCGCCGGCAACCGCTTGTATTTAATTGAATAAAGATATATTTATTTCCGCGATTAAATACGAAGATAGAGTTCTTTTCGAGAACCCAACACATGGTCCTTCGAGCCGGATCCAGTGGCGTAATTGGAGTGAATAAAGTGTCGGTCAATGAACATATTCGCATACGAACTTTGTGAAGTTCAACATCTTTGGCAATACCGTGACCAGAGACAACTCCGTGGACGACAGCATCAGCAGTCAACCTCCGAAGCTCCAGAGACGTTCCTGCGCTAGCGTGACCAGGGACAACTCCGTGGACGACGACGTCAGCAGTCAACCTCCGAAACTCCAGAGACGTTCCTGCATTATCGTGACCAGGGACAACTCCGTGGACGACGGCACCGGCGAAGGTAGGCTCGTTTAATTTTCGCGCCAATTAAATTTCCCATTTATCCTTTCGTTTCCCTGTCTCGAATTTCGTGGTAAAAATGGCACATATCGAGAAAGCCGACAAAGCCATTGAAAAACAAGTTCGTTCGATTAAACAGAATCGAAGTTATTTTAAAGCTCAAATCACCTCATTAGGTAAATTTGTCGAGTCATTCACAGAATCAAAAAGAGAACTTATTAAATTACAAGAACGCATAAATCGAATCCGATCTCTTTTTCTAAAATTTAACGACAACCAAGACGAACTGGGTATGTTAACCGAGGATTATGATGCCATAGAATCAGAACGTGAGGAAATAACGAATGCGTATGACGAAGTTCTTGCGGCAGCTCTCGAGCTCCAAGATTCGCTGTCAATCAAACCGAATGATGATAAAAATGTTAGTTTATCCGAACATAAAATAACCGCGAATAAAATTTCTGTAAACCTACCAAACATCAATTTGCCAAAATTTGACGGAAGAATAGAGAAATGGGTAACGTTCCGCGATGCATTTTTATCGATGATCGATTCAGACACAAGTCTGAGAAAGATACAAAAATTAACGTATCTCACTTTGTCGTTAACCGGGGAAGCCAAAGAATCGATAGAAGCGTTCACAATAAGCGAAGAAAATTACGACGTGGTATGGAACCACTTAACAGAAATATACAACAATAAACGCGTATTAGTTCTGCGACATGCGACGTTATTACGGGAAACCCCGTTCATGAAAAATGACTCTTCTGACGCGATTCGAGAATTAGTTCGGCATATGCAACTTCATATTCGATCGTTAGAAGCTTTAGGCAGAACATGGGAAGACATAGCTAATGATCTCTTAACTAGCATTGTCATTTCTCGGATGGGAGACGAAACGCGAAAGACGTGGGAGCATACGTTAATAGACACAGAAGTTCCGAAAGTAAACGACATATTCAAACACTTACATAATGCTTCCCACCAATCGCAGGATTATGCATCGATTGCATGTATGAATAAACCGCCCGTATATACGTCGTCTCGCCCTACGAGCTACAAACGTGAAAATCAGTACATTCGACAAACGCGATCGCGAAATTCACCTCCTCCGTCACCGAAATTTCAACGCCGGACCGCCTTTGCAACTCAGGCGCGAGTATGGCCCTGTTCTTTTTGCAAAAACGAAGGGCACCGTACGTATCAATGTCCTCATTTTCTAGACATGAATATAGAAAAGCGTATCGAAGCCGTGAAAAATGCGAAATTATGTTTGAACTGTCTGTTGCCCGGTCATTCGGTGGATAAATGCAGGTTGGGGACATGCCAATTTTGCAAATTAAAACACAATTCACGACTGCATAAAACCGCGCACGCACCTTTGGAAAAAATCAAATCTCGTTCGGATCCGCAATTAAACAATCAAGAATGACGCCAGACTAACCACATCGATATTCCGACCAAATTCGAAAATCATCAAACTTTAATAACAGACGGAGCTACTCACGGGTTGTTAACGACTGCAATCGTACGTGCATTTGACAACCAAGAACAACCTATCGAATGTCGCACTTTATTAGATACGTGTTCTAACGCGAACCTAATAACCGAAGAATTTGCAGCAAAATTAAATCTACCTACTAACATGCAAATGGTGAATATCGATGTGTTGAATGAACTTCAAACGGTTACGAGTCGGATTGTAAAGGTCAAGATTATGTCTCGATTAAATAAATTTTCTCGCACTCTCGATTTTTTTATCATACCGCGTATCGCAGGACACTTACCAGACCACCAAATAAATCGCAGTAAATTACGAATTCCTTCGAATATTACTCTTGCGGATCCTCATTTTCACAAGCCTTCCCCTGTAGATATGTTGATTGGAACAGGACCAACATTATCTAGTTTCAGTATCGGTCAACTGCAGATTCAATCGAAGGGAAAACCAGATTTGATTTTGCACAAAACCCAATTCGGATGGGTCATCGGGGGGAGCGCACCTACTGTTTCTATCGGAAAAACGCGAACATTCCTCAATACCGTTAATTTCGATCTTAGAAAATTCTGGGAAATCGAAGAGGGACCACAACAATATCACTTGTCGGCAATTGAAAATGAAGTGGAATCCCATTTTATCCGTACCGTTGCACGCGAACAATCCGGGAGATACGTTGTCGCGCTTCCGTTCAACGAGAAGAAGCGAGACATCGGCGAATCCCGAACACAAGCATTAAACCGATTTATGTCTTTAGAACGCAGATTCGCTCGAAATCCCGATCTAAAGACAGAATATACCGCGATTATAAATGAGTACATCACGTTAGGTCATATGACACAGATAGACTCACCCGACAATTCTTTCGGTTTCTACTTACCGCACCACGCCGTCATCAAACCCACCAGCTCGACGACGAAATGTCGAGTTGTGTTCGATGCGTCGGCTAAATCGGATACCGGTATATCGTTAAATGATGCACTCGAAGTTGGTCCGACGATTCAAGACGATCTCTTCTCTTTATTATTGCGATTTCGAAGTCATGCATACGTGCTAACCGGGGATATTGAGAAGATGTATCGGCAATTTCTCGTGCGTCCCGAAGATCGTCCGTATCAACGGATTCTTTGGCGGAACGACAAAAACGAAATTTCTACATACGAGCTCAATACAGTCACTTTCGGTGTAGCTTCAGCCCCATACTTGGCAATACGGTGTTTACACCAATTAGCGAACGACGAATCGGACAATTATCCCGCAGCATCCGAGGTCATTAAAAGGGACATTTACGTTGATGATCTTTTGACCGGTGCTGCAACATTCCGCGAAGCCCGTAAATTACGTAACGATATTATTAATTTGTTGAAGAAAGGGGAACTTAACATTCGACAGTGGGTATCGAATGACCCAAATTTATTATCAGAACTATCGGAAGATCAGATTCATCCGAAGTATTTCGGCGATGAATCCGTCAAGACCCTCGGCGTGATCTGGAATCCACGTGACGATTCAATTAGATATACCGTATCTATTGACAACAGGCAAACGCATACTAAACGCATAATCCTTTCGTCTATTGCCAAAATATTTGACCCATTAGGTCTCCTTGGACCTGTAACAGTAAGCGCGAAAATACTTATGCAACGTTTATGGCAACTGCGACTAGATTGGGACGAATCCTTACCTGCAGATATCCAAACCGAGTGGTCGAATTATCAAGCGCAGTTAAGGCTGTTAAAAGATTTCACTTTTACACGGCATATTTCGCAACACGAAGTTAAACGAATTGAAATGCATGGCTTTTGTGACGCTAGTGAGCGCGCATACGGAGCCAATATCTATCTACGCACTATATCCATGTCTGGAAATATCGCAGTTCATTTGATTTGTGCCAAATCCCGCATAGCTCCGCTAAAAACCATTAGTTTAGCGCGATTAGAGTTATGTGGAGCTAAATTGCTTGCCGAACTGTATACCAATGTTAAACAAATAATCCGAAGGGAAATCCACTCTACCGTATTGTGGACGGATTCTACAATTGTTCTTCATTGGTTACAACGGTCTCCGAATACATTAAAAACCTTTGTCGCGAACCGGGTTGCCAATATTCAAGAAACGACAGATATTAAGACATGGCGACATATTCGATCGATCGATAATCCTGCCGATTTACTCTCACGCGGTTCTAACGTTAAAAATTTCATGGCAAACAGTCTCTGGCGTTATGGGCCACCGTGGCTGAAATTAGACGAAACATTTTGGCCAATTTCGCATTTCGAAATTCCAGAAGTTTTACCGGAAGTACGAAAACTTACGTGTTTAATCTCCACCACCGTACAACCTTTGGAAATTTTAAGTAAATATTCGTGTATCCGCCGATTAACCAGAGTCATCGCTTATTGTCTACGTTTCATATCGAGACCCCGAATCACCGGACATCTTTCTGTCGAAGAACTGCAACGCGCGAAAGAAAAAATTATCTCGCTAACTCAGCAGCAATCATTTGCTCAAGAATTGCAGGATTTAAAAACGAGTTCGCAATTAAATTCAAAAAGCAAGTTGCTACCGTTATCCCCATTTGTCGACGAAAGGGGCATTTTACGTGTTGGAGGTCGTTTACAAAATTCAAATTTACCGTTTAATCAAATGCATCCGATTCTTCTTCCGAAAAATAATCATATTACCGATCTCATTATTCGCGAATCTCATGTACAAGGTTATCATTCGGGTTTGACAGCTACTCTTTACCACGTTCGACAATTGTATTGGCCCATCGATGGGAAAAACATAACGCGAAAAATTATCCGCCAATGTATAAAATGTTTTCGATGTAATCCTCCGATGACTAATTATGTCATGGGGAATCTACCGGCCGCTAGAGTTTCGCGATCCCGACCATTTACGAATGTCGGAGTCGATTGTTGCGGTCCTTTTTATATAAAGGAACGACGATACCGCAACCGTAACCGTATTAAGATTTACGTTACTGTGTTTGTCTGCTTCGCGACAAAAGCCGTACATTTGGAAGTCGTCAGCGACATGAGCTCGGAAGCCTTTTTAGCCGCATTAAAACGTTTTATTGCGCGACGCGGCATTTGTCGGAACATTTATTCCGATAACGGAACAAATTTTGTCGGTGCGAAAAATGAGATGACGGATTTGCTTCGGACCTTAAGCGAAAATGAAGAAATCCGTCAATATATCTTAGAAAAAGAGATTACGTGGCACTTCACACCTCCGCTGTCTCCCCATTTCGGGGGATTGTGGGAGGCAGTGGTAAAGTCATTCAAACACCACCTACGTCGCGTTGTCGGCGACGAACTGTTTACGTATGAACAATTTGCGACTTTTACTACCGAAATCGAGGCAATCCTAAATTCACGTCCTTTGACACCCCTTTCTTCAGACCCTAACGACCTATCCGCCCTGACTCCCGGTCATTTTTTAATTGGTGGCGTAATGACGAGCATACCAGAAGTCGATTTTACCAAGACAGCTACCAATCGGCTTTCCACCTGGCAACATATTCAAAGGGTAAAACAGGACTTTTGGAGCCGGTGGTACAAGGAATATATCAACCACCTAAACGTACGAGCAAAATGGACAAAGGGTTCACATGACATCAAGGAAGGGACGATTGTCGTGTTAAAGGACGACAACTTGCCACCACTCCAATGGAACATCGGAAGGGTCATCGAGGTTCATCCAGGCAAGGATGACATAATACGCGCGGTAACTGTACGCACAACTCACGGCACGTACAAACGCAACACTCGACACCTCGCGCCTTTACCGATCGAGCCCGTGAAACCTTAATTTTCGAATTTTTAATATTTCGTTTGTATTTCGTTTATCATTTATGCATTTTAGTTTTAGACACATATTATTAGTATATTATACGCGTTTATGTTTCGTTCGTTTTACGTGTTTCTCGAATATTTCGTATTTTTACGTATCGTTTTGTATATCGGTTTTTCTTTATATTTAGTTTTTGATTTACGTTTATGTTATGTGATGTTCCTTTCGATTTATCGTAATTAACGACATTGCGCGATTTTTTGAACTACTTGTATAGTTCAACGGGGGGAGCATGTACGGTTCCGAGAGGATGCATGCCGCGGCCCCCGTAGAATATCGTAGTTTCATTTTTACGGCGTAATTTCACGTTCTCCAGATGTCGTTGAAGGCCCTTTTCCGATTTTTGTCCGTCCTTCGACTAATCACGAAGAATGCTAATCCTTGAGTTGCCGCACGCGAGGCGCTTGAGGATTCGAGCTGATGGCATTGGAAAAGTGGCCATAAGTCAATCCGTGCGACCCTCACACCGTGTACCGTCCGCGAGGTACTTGAGGGTTCCGGATTCGGACACAGCGGGCCTTATGGCCCACTACACGCGGCGGCCAAGGGGTCGTAAATCCTCTTCCGCACGACGCGAGGTACGCTCGGGTTTCGCTACAACCCCAATAACCGTGTCTCTGGGTTTCGTCAAACGGACGAAAACCAGAGACAGTAAACGCACGTTTTTCCAGCCCTTGGTCTTGTCACCGGACCTCGGCCAAGGGGCAATAAATTAGCTGCTAGCCACTTGGCTAGCACGGCTTACGTGGGCCACTTAGGCCTTCGTCGCGCTGTTCCGGGGTCCCATAAATCGCATTTTGGGAACTCTTCCTTATTTGACTTGAGGTGGGACTTCCTCCTCCACCGGTGAGGGTTGTTCCAGAAGATCCTCCGCCCTCAAGTCAAATTAACGAATAGGGATGGTTCTTCCCCCGAAAACGGGCCCATGGCCAAAAAATAGCGTCACCACCGAGGTGACGAAAAAGAACAGCGGACCTCGGGGCAGCAGATAGTCCTTAGATCTCTCCGAGACTATATCGATATTACGGCTTGACTAGACACTTACAACGTCTTTCAAGAAATTGTTAACGTTCTCGCGAACAGCACGTCTCGTGTCGGAGACAAGGCTATTTCAATTTCAACCGACACTTGTAAACACAACATCGTCCATTCGACTACTGGAATTAGTTGCCCAAAGATAAACTCCGCCGGCAACCGCTTGTATTTAATTGAATAAAGATATATTTATTTCCGCGATTAAATACGAAGATAGAGTTCTTTTCGAGAACCCAACACATTAGTGACGGTGGTAGCGAAATATGAAGTAACAATTTAGAACAAGATGGCGGTCAGCTGTGCGCTGGGAAAAATAATCGGATTCCTCGTTTCCCGAGAAATCGGTAACACCAGTTTCCCGGTACGAAGGAAACGGCGGAATATATTACGTTTTTGTCGGGGAAGCATAAATGCATGTCCAATGAACTCGGTTTTCCGTGTCCCGCGCGGCTTTCGTGCGGACTTCGACGGGCAACGATAATCTCCGGGATAAATGAGAGAGAAAGAGAGAAAAAGGAAGATGAAACACGGTCTGGAAAATTTAAGCGGCTCGAATGCTCGGGCAGAGTCTCGGCGTTGATTATCAGCCACCCCCGGCTCGCGTTAATATTTCCCTGTGTGCGAGGACGCCCGCTGGAAAATCCGCCGGGTGACTATGCTCCAGAAGACTATGCGCTCCCTATCGAGCCGTACGCGCTCTTAACAGGCCAAGGACGATTCTACCATATTGTTCCGTGTCGTGTCTTTAATGCGACGTCGATTTGCTCTTTTCCGCCGCGGGCACTTCTATCGCGGCTCGCCCCCTTCTCATATTTCCTTTGAAAATAAACGGGAAATTACGGTACACACGGAAAAACAACAGGCGGAAATCTTTTTTCACGGTCGCGCATGCTCCGACCCAACGGCGCACAGTGGGCAATTTGGACAAAATCGGATTCAAAATCAAGGAACATTCGATAGGAATTCGAAGCTGCAACTTTGTAGAATATGGGAAAAATAGGAAGATTATTACCATCCAATCATTTCAACGAAAAAAATGATGTCATTAGTTTTTGTCACAAAAATCTATTTTTTGCAAAATCCTGAGGTCGTAGACAAATTTTGAGACCAGATTTGAAATCAGCGTGAAAAAATCTATGGGAAATGGTGTATAGCATGTTAAAAAGAAATTTTTTCCGCGCGTGGTGTTGGAAAAACTAAAATTTTCTTCAATTTGTGCGCGTTTAACGAATTTTCTCGAGGTTAAAAAACGTTCGTACCACAATCTCTCTATTTTTCCCATATTCTACAAAGTTGCAGCTTTCATTTAAAAAAAATTTCATCGCTCTACCTCATTCCTATCGAAAGTTCCTTGATTTTGAATCCGATTTTGTCGCGCTTTCATTACTCCCTGCAGAAAAGTGACGTCACCCATACGTGGGTGACGGAATTATTTGTGCAGGATTTTAAATGAATTGATTAGGATCTGTAACATGAGAAGAAAGTTGGAGGATTACTCAGTATCGTACATTTAATATATTGCAATTTTTATTTCATTACATAACTTACTTTGATCTCATGGAATTTTTCGAGTTTCTAGTTTGGCGTTCAAAGTGTTAAAACAGTACCGAAATCTCTGCTGGAACCTGTGCTTTTTCAATGACTTTCATTAGGGGTACACATAAGTAATCAATTGTTTGCAAAGAATTTGTTTTGCCTTTCTGTACCGGTCGTTGAAGAGGAAACACTTTTAATATTCTAGAAAGTATAATTTTTTTACAACCCTGTAATAAAATGGCGGCGTCCGTACCTTCCGAGGATCGTATTCGTCATTGCATACTTTTTCATGCGGGATTTAATGCAACTACAAATGCAACTGAATTTACTACAAAGTTTGTTTTAGATTTCAAAATGATTGATTACTTATGGGTCTCTCTAATGTTTATCGATAAATGGACGCGGATCTCCGTGCAAAATAATTTGTTCCGCAACGAGGGAAACAGGAGTTGAATAAAAATTCATTTCACCCCTTGATCTCTGTACATTGACAACAATGTTCTTAGATTTTTCTAATTTTTTACTGTTTTATGTTTCATTCCCTCGTGAATGAATAAAATTCTGCCATGCTTATTTTTATGTCGTTCTCTCTCCCACCGAGAACATTATCGTTAATATTAATGTCAAAGTAAACAGCTCACACTTTCAACGTAAAGACAGGACGAGAGATGGGCAAATAAAAATGATCTTCAGATTGTGAAAGTTAGCAGGAATTTATTCTTCCATCAACTAGTCCGAAGAAAGTGAAGTTAAATGAAATTTTCTTTTCTTCGTCGACGCTTGTAACGAATGAGAAATAAATTGAAACGGTAATCAGTTCTATCATCTCCAGAGTTTTGAACAATTTCTATTATTTTGCGACGGCATAAACGCGTGGAGCTTCACAGTCTAATAATCTCTGCTTTAAATATAAATGCAAACGTCATTAACAATACCAAATCTGGTTCGCGAACAGTTCCAAATTGACCGGTTCGCGCTTTCAACCCGCATAAAAAGCGTTGTCGCTTATAAAATCCGAATAAATCATCTCGAGCCGTACGTTGTGTCAAACGTCATTAACATAATCACGTTAAATCATTAATAGAATCAACGGCATTCCAGGCTGCACACGTGATCGCTCCTCATTGATTAACATCGTTACTACAATCGGCAATCGCGCGTGGATTTATTCGCACGCTTCGTTACGCTTCGTTTGTACATATTTACATAAATCCAGGCAAGGACAATGCAGTGTCGCGTGCTAATTAAATTCACGTTCGACCAGTCGTTACGTACGATTCGAATATGATCGCCTGTCTCGATAACAGATTCCGCGGCCGCGATTGGAGAGTCCGATTTTGCGAAACTCAAACGCAATTATCGGGGTTCTCGACAACATCATCGACGACGTAAGGCCAGGACTTAATGAGCCCCCAACGGTGCGACGGACACACTTTTTTATTCGTGTTATCGCGAGGAAAGTGTGCCGCTTTTCTTTTTCGCCACTTTCACCGGTCGACGCCGGTCCAGCTCCCTCGAAGAGACTTTTTCCCCCCGGTCGCATAGTATCGATTGTTCCGCAAATATAAATAGGATTGATGCGTGTGCCGGTATCGGCGCGCACGCGACGCTCGCACGTGCCCGCTCTCGCTTTTTCCCTGTTTCAAGTGTCCCGTGATGATTATTTCAATGTTAAGTCGAATATAGTCCAAGTTTTAAGATTTCTAAAATCCACAAAAATTTTTCACACTTTGTAATATTGTGTACATATAACAATTACGAAATTTGTTCTCCTCAGTATACTTATAAGTGACTTATATGTTAAGTACAAAGATATAATAATGTAATATTATGATATAATATCGGTGGTCGCTAATGACCTAGTTGTTGATGCGACCTGTATAAATAAATAAATAAATTTAAAAAAAAGTGTCCCGTGATAAATCGAACTTCCCCGGGCACCTCGATCCGTCATTCGTCCGCTTCCTCGCCGACAAGCTCCAGAAACATCCACGAAATGGTCCTCGCGCCGAATAGAAAGCACCGCGGCCTCGTACAGTCGCCGACAAAACCATTCGGGCAACAAGTAGCTTCGACCGTGCCACGAACACTCGGTCTCGGTCAGTTATAGTCTACAGCAAATGTCTCGATGCGCACGAAAGAGTTAACTCAATCACCGTTTTTAATTATTTTATTTCTGAGAGTTCGTCACGTTTTTATTTCGTGGCATTATCTGTCTACCGAGTTCCTATTGATTTAACGCTAGGTTTACGCAGCACTGAAAATGACTATTTTACATTACTTTATAGAAATTACATGAATCGATCAAAGTTTGTAGCCATTTTTTTAATAATATATACCCAAAGAAGTCAATTTTTTAAATGATTGCTCATGGATGCATTTTTGCAATTTCAATATTCGCAATTTAAAAATATTAGAATCCGTCATTTTGACGGGTCCCGTGAATCTAGTGTTAAGAAGATGGCTGTTTCGAAATAGTGACGCAGAATTTTAAGGAGAAGCGGAGAAAATATTTATCGCATTAAAAATGTTTTAAAGCTGATACACCCTACAGGAGAAAGTTCGACGTCCGCATATTTTTGGAACTAACTGTATAACGAAAGGGAGTTTATCTTTGTACCGAGTTCCTATTGATTTAAGAAGATGGCTGTTTCAGGAGATTTAATAAAATATTGACGTTCCTGGGGTTCAAGCGACGCAGAATTTTAAGGAGAAGCGGAGAAAATATTTATCGCATTAACACTAGGTTTACGGAGCATTAAGAGCGAGTATGTTACGTTACTTTATAAAAATAAGAAGAATGTGTCTATCCAAGTTTTCAGCCATTTTGTAAATAGTATATACCTGAGGAAATAAGTTTGTTGAGTAATTCCACGTAGATGGATCTTCACAATCTCGATAATTGTAAATTAAAAATATTAGAACCCGTCATTTTGAACCCCTAAACCTAGTGTTAAAAATGTTTTAAAACTCAGACACCCTACAGGAGAAAGTTCAGCGACGTCCGCATATTTTTGGAACTAAATGTATAATGAAAGGGAGTTTATCTGTCTACCGAGTTCCTATTGATTTAAGAAGATGGTTGTTTCAGGAGATTTAATAAAATATTGACGTTTCTGGGGTTCGAACGACGCAGAATTTTAAGGAGAAGCGGAGCAAATATTTATCGGATTAACAATGTTTTAAAACTGAGACACCCTGCAGGAGAAAGTTCGACGTCCGCATATTTTTGGAACTAACTGTATAACGAAAGGGAGTCGCCGAGCGGTGGAACTTTTTGCAAGTCACTTTTCCCGTTAAAGTTCTCGCGACGTTGGCATTAATGGAAGAACGACCTAAGAAAAGGTAACTTGCTCAGGCGTTCCACAAAGGGAACTGTTTTTATCGTCGACGGGGCTCGCGCATCGAGTTGTTCGATCGAGAGACTATGCAAATCCGCGAGACACGATGTCTTTCGCGAGAACGGATTACCGGCGAAAAGTGATTTCCATCTGTGTACCGTTCGCATTTCAATCGTGTTACTTTAACGAACCATTTGTCCCCTTCCTGGGAGCCTAAGGATGCCCCGCGGAAATATTAGAACCGTCATAATTCCCGTCGCGGATCCGCGTTTATATACGGAATTCTATGGACCGTTCCGAACAATAACGAACAAGCTGTGACACGCGCGACACGCGTACCCGCCGACCAGAAATGATATATTCCGCTGGCCGGATTCACCGTAGCGAAACAATCGCCAAGTGATTGCATTCAAGGCGCGCGACAGTTAATTATCGTCCAAATAATATTCCCTAAAAACACCGGAATCGAAATAATTAAACCCGTCTCTTGCTCTCTATCTCTCGGTTCCCGTAACTCTCGCGCGTTTGAAACAGTACCCGAACTCTACGAGTCGCAAACAGCCGGATAATAACAACAATCCAACGTACGTTTATGTTTCGTTGCGGCGGCGCGTCCCCGGAATGTAAACATTTGCGCGGCACATCGAACAACCTACTCTATCCACTAGCCACACTGCACCGGGTCCCTGGTGACCCAGCCACACAGCACGGTGTCGGTACCGTTCATCAACTATCGACGTACATTATCAGCAAATATTAGCTTACATTGTCTTGGGGTTAGTAATTTCCGTAGAATATCAAAAAATTGTTAATCTCGATACTGGACACTTTGTTCACAGACTCAACAATCAGTACAAACTGCTCTTTCGGACTGTCAGTATGTTACGACGATGAACACTAAGAGCACCGACCAATCAACGCGACCCAAAACATGATCAAAAACATGATCCTTTAAATCACGGTATTAACACTTCGACCGCCAAACTAGAAACCTCAAAAATTCAAAAACATGATCCTTTAAATCACGGTATTAACACTTCGACCGCCAAACTAGAATCCTCAAAAATTCAAAAACATGATCCTTTAAATCACGGTATTAACACTTCGACTGCCAAACTAGAAACCTCAAAAATTCAAAAACATGATCCTTTAAATCACGGTATTAACACTTCGACCGCCAAACTAGAATCCTCAAAAATTCAAAAACATGATCCTTTAAATCACGGTATTAACACTTTGACTGCCAAACTAGAAACCTCAAAAATTCAAAAACATGATCCTTTAAATCACGGTATTAACACTTCGACTGCCAAACTAGAAACCTCAAAAAATCAGAAACATGATCCTTTAAATCACAGTATTAACGCTTTGACTGCCAAACTGGAAACCTCAAAAATTCCGTAAAACCAAAGTGAGTTACTTAATGAAATAAAAATTGAAACAAAAATTAAATGTATGATATCGAGTGGTCTTCCAATTTTCTTGCATTTTATGGAACCTAATCGGTACAGTTTACATATTAACATAAATTAATCTCGATACTGGATACTCTGTTGACAAACTCAACAATCAGTACAAACTGCTCTTTCGAACTGTCAGTATGTTACGATGCTGAAGACTATGGTGAGAGCACCGACAAATCAACGCGACCCAAAGCATGATCAAAAACATGATCCTTTAAATCACAGTATTAACACTTCGACCGCCAAACTAGAAACCTCAAAAGTTCAGAAACATGATCCTTTAAATCACAGTATTAACACTTTGACTGCCAAACTGGAAACCTCAAAAATTCCGTAAAACCAAAGTGAGTTACTTAATGAAATAAAAATTGAAACAAAAATTAAATGTATGATATCGAGTGGTCCTCCAGCTTTCTTGCATTTTATAGAACCTAATCGGTACAATCCACATATTAACGTAAAAATTCATTTTAAAACCCGGACCAATAATTCCGCCACATATGGGTGACATGGCAGTCAACGTGTTGAAATAGAATCGTCAAATTAGGTTATCCATTCCGATCTCTTTATCCGCAGTGAAAATCCTCATTCCAATGGAAGAACTTCAGCGCATACGTTTACACCTGCATATTTACACCACCTCACCGAGATAAATTACGGGCAGGAGTGCACGGGTACCCGCGTATGTCTCACGAATGAGTCAAAAGAGCACTGATATGAAAAAGTAAATCGAACCGCGAGTAATCCGTTAAAGCTTTCCGGGCCTCGATATTGCCATTAGCGAGATTGAACGAATCGATTGTCCGTAAAAGCGGACGTTCGCAATCGTTCCGAAAACAATAGCGAAACGGGTCACCGCGACCGCTCGGCGCCGCTCGGAAAATCGTAATTTCGCAGCAGGCGTATTTCGACCGGCGATCGCGCTTAAAAATAATGCATGATGAACGTCCGTTGTCGCGAAGGAACCCGCTAATCCATCCTAATCGGCCGAGACCGCAAGCCGCTGATCGCGCGGCTGAATTCCCATCCGGTCGGCGCGCGCGATCATCGGGCTGCGATAGATCTCGGAGCGGGATCCTTAATTCCGTGAGCAAAGCTGGCCGGCTGGTGCGGCTCGAGAGCAGCGTCTATAGACGGAAGCATCGCGGCGCGGCGCGTCGCGTCGCGTCGCGTCGCGGCCAGTATATCTGTATCTCCAAACACCTGTTAGCAGTGGCTCGTGTGGGCGGCTCGGGAACGCGTTGCCTTTAAATTCTCGCCACTAATCAGTCCCGGGTGTTTCGAGAACGACCCCACCGGGAACAACGAAACCGCGGAGTGCACGAATACGTGTTGCACCGCCACGCAACGCGTGATCCCGTCGAACACAACAGCGCCGGCTACTATTAATAAACTTCGAATCGAACAAACGCTGTAAATCACCGGTTGAGAAAAATCGAGCGACAACGAACTTACCGGCGTGTCCTTGGACCGAGTAGTTGGCCTCCTCGCTGGGTAGGACGGTTTCCTCGAAGATGGTGTCGGAAACGACCTTGAAGACTCCCATGGCTGATGGGGGTTTCCGTCCGGCGGCGTCGACGGTTGTTCCACACGCTGAAAGAGGATGCGACGTAATGAGATCGTGGCACGGCGTTTACCTCGGCTCGGATCGTGCCGCGTTGTCTGCCGTTGCCGGAATACTCGGCGCCGTTTCGCCAACTTATTGCGTCTGCGTTCGCGCCTGCGTCCGCACGATATTCCCTTCAGCCCTCCATCCTGCTCTTCCCTCCTTGACCCTCGTGTAGATCCTACAACCCCCCCCTCCCCCTGTGCTTCCTACCCCGCTTCCGTCCCTAGCCTAGGCCAGGCTACGCGTCACAGCGTCGCACACAACGACGAACAGAACGGAACGGTGCGGAACGGGACGGAACGGGACGGGATGGGGTAGCAAGGCAATCCCTAGGCCAGGGTGAAACGCGGCGTGCGCTAGCAGGTTGGGGGTGGCTAGGGGGTGGCCAAGGAGCTTGCCGGTCCGATCGGTATGGGAGAGGGGGTGCGTTCAGCCGCTTCTCCCGCGTTTACCAGCGCGGAGAGGACAGGGCGGGGTGCGGCACAACACACAGGGGCAATGTCGACCAACTGGGTCTCGGTGAAGGTCTCGGCTGGCTACCCGTGCCGATAGTGCATCTTCTTTTTGCTCGACGTTTTTCCCTTTCGAACTTCCCCGTTCGTTGTTGTTCCTCTTCCTTCTTCGCCGTGGCTTCTTCACCCGCCAACCTGCGCCGCGCAGTGGGCTATTTCGACGAAATCGGATGCGAAATCAAGGAACTTTTTCGATAGGAATGACGTAGAGCGATGAAATTTTTTTTAAATGAAAGCTGCAACTTTGCCGAATATGGGAAAAATAGAGAGATTGTGGTACGAACGGGTTTTAACCTCGAGAAAATTCGTTAAACGCGCACAAATTCAAGAAAATTTTAGTTTTTCCAATACCACGCGCGGAGAAAATTTTTTTTTTTGACATGCTGTACATCATTTCCCATAGATTTTTTCACGCTGATTTCAAATCTGGTTGAAAAGTTTGTCTACGACCGCAGGATTTTGCAAAAAAAAGATTTTTGTGACAAAAACTAATGAAGTCAGTTTCTCGTTGAAATGATTGGATGGTAATAGTCTCCCTATTTTTCCCATATTCTACAAAGTTTCAGCTTCAATTTAAAAAAAATTTCATCGCTCCACCTCATTCCTATCGAAAGTTCCTTGATTTTGAATCCGATTTTGTCCAAATTGCCCACTGTGCGTCGCACAGAACGAATTTGTTTGAAAATTTGTGGAGAGATTGCCACAAGTACTACGCTTATTTGGCAAAAAAAAATGTTGTAAAAAGTTGTTAACATTAAGTAATATGGGCTAATCGAAAATCTCTGTTTTCTGCCCATTTTTTATTTATGGAAGCATACAACAAATACTTTAATAGATTTTGGTCTACGCACGCACTATTAGGCTATGCAAAAATAATTTTTTTTTATAAAAATCGAAAATTTATAAAACGGATTTTTTGCCGCCTTGGCACCACTGTGCGCCGCTTCGCCTCGCTATTTATGCACCGGGTGGCCTGACACGCCGAGGGTGATGCCGACCTAAGGGCCGGCTCGACCCGGCGATTGTTTGTTTATTTATTCCGGGATTCATATCTTCCGTGAGCCGAGGGGCTCGTTGTCCCTAGAATTGGGTTGTTCGGAAAGTATTTTCGTTTTTTCCCACCGTGAGAGAACGTAATTGTATTTTTCGCGATTTTCATTATGTATTTTGACAGATGATACAGCAAGGCTTGTTTGTGAGAAAGTTTGTTTGATTCTGGGCTGTGGTTTGTGTTCGGTGCAATATCAAATATCGGAGGGAACATTTTCGGCGTATTTTACTTTTTTCCTATCGAAAAGGTGAAAATGTTGTTCAAGCAAGGAAAAAACTATTCGATTTGCGTGGGGAAGATGTATTGATGGAACGTCAGTTCCAAAACTGGTTTGCAAATATTTTGTTCCGGCAATTTTGATGTTGAAGATGCACTTCGTTCTGGAAGGGCAGTTGAAGGTAATAGAAACAAAATTCGGTAATTGGGTACTTTGATATTGCACCAGAAAGGGAAATATATATTTAAGTAAAATATTTATACACTATAAGAAAATCGTCTTTCATTTTCACAAAAAAATAAAGAAACGAAATCACTTTCCGAACAACCCAATATTTTTTCTCTTTCCTCTTTTTCTGTTATTTTCTCGTGCTTATTGTTTGCCTCGCCCAGTTGTGCGTTATTTATTCGTGGTGCTGTGACCGCCACTTCTACACTGATCAAAGGTTTGTTTCTTCTTGTTTACTTTCTTTGGTTCTACATATGTCCTCCTCTATATTTGCTTGCTCGGTCATTTATTCATACACACTACCGCTCAAAAGTATCCGGACAAATATGTATTAGCATTGCGTACAAGTTATTGTCGATTTTTATTAGTTTCTTATGAAATGTCTAACGTTTTAAATTAAAAATTACGCACGTGGAGTTTACCAATGCTACACTAAAATTAAATACGAGATTCAGTATCCACCGCTGTTATGCTCCTTCTTGATACATGTTCGTACTCTTCGGTAACCTTGTGTGTTTCCTTAGTATTCATTTATTCGTGTATGTTGCTGTAACGAACACTTGTAGACTGCAGTACGGTTTGATTTTTCTTGTTATTTCTTTCCTCTGATTGTACACTTATCTCCTTTGATGTTTGTTCAACATGTATTCATTTATTCATATCTGTCGACGTAACGGCCACTTGATGCACGTTTTATTCCTTTTTACTTGTTTCTTTTTCTTTATACATTCTTCTGCTTGTATGCGCGTGTTTATTTATTCGTGTCTATCATCGTGGCGAAAACTTGGCTTTGTCTCGTTGTTTGTACGTTTGTTTATGCGTTTATTTCTTCGTATCCGTTGCTGTGACGAAGATTTGTGGACTGTTGTACGTTTTCGCTCTAATTGTTATTTATTCCCTTTAAATATACATTTATCTTCTTGCGTATTTATTTATTCGTATCTCACGTACTCTCTCGATTTCGTTCGTTTATTGCACGTTGATACATTTCGTTCGTAGCATTGTTTAAGTCCGAGGCGACAGACCGTTTAAAGATTGATTTTACAAATTTAACGAGACAGTAAATCGGGACCGTTAACGCTTTTATGTGATTGACGTTAAAATCTTTTTATTAAGTGACCGTCAGATCGGCAAAACACCCACTTTCGTGGTTAATGTTACGCTCGTGTGTTGTAATTCCTACGGCTATAAAAACAATTATGTGTATCTGGCCACGAGTAAGTGTTATACACCCAGAAATTATGTGAATCGGAAATAAACGGCGTTTTAAACTGCATGTGACTGAACGTGAAATTTTTTATAAACAGTTCGTTTTTCCAGGTGGTTGTGGAAATTCATTCGACGTGGATTGCACATTTATTTATTTCGCAAACCGGGTGAACTCGGTTCATACATCAAAAAGGATATATTTATAATATTAAGATGCATTTGTTATACAATGAATAGAAATGGTAAATCATATATGATTCATTCTTATGTTTCTGATTAGATTGACTAAAATTGACTAGATTAAGGAAGCAGTTTATTTCGACGTCTGAACTGTTTCCTACGCTTAGGACACTTTTTAATATTTCTAAAATAGTTTTTAGTATTTCTATATAACGATGACGATAGACACTGTTAACAAAAAATGTTTTAAATGCGTGGAGATGATTAAACCCTCCCTTGTATCAGTGTCCAACTCAAAAAACAGACATATTAATGTTTGTAATAATATTTCCTTTATATATGACAAATTTTATCATTGCATTTATCTTTCTAGGCAATGGAAATATTTTCCACGTTGTAGATATGAATAATTACAGTGGCAGACACTTGAATTGTTAGACTGAATCATTTTTAACACGTTCACCGCCAACTACAAGTTATCCCGTAGTTTGTTTACTTGCCGTAATATGATTAATAATATTTTTACATTAAGAAATGACATTCGCGTATAAAACGATCAATAATTTACGAAGAACAGTCTCTCGCGACGACGATTAAATTGAATTGGATTTTTACGGAATCCTGAAAAGCACCGAGGCAGTGAACGTGTCAAACTCGAACAAATGTTCAAACTCGAACAGCATCTTAAAAAATGTATTCCAAACTATCCGCGCATGCCTTCAGCAATCGCTTCGCGTAGATCCCATCTTCGTTGCTGAATCCAGCCCCGTGCACATTCGTCAATCAGCCTCGACGTCGTAACGGCGACGCAATTTCGAATTTCCATCTTCCCGTTTAACGCGCTCGTGCTGTTCCTCCTTTAATTACGATCGACGGCGTGTGCTCTACATCGAGCACGCCTCGTTTACTCTTACGTGTCCGCAAACGGTATCAGTTTTCACTCGACGCGGTCCCAGCACGTGCACGACCTTGAAACTGTGCGCTGCGAGGCCGGGGGGTGTTTGAACTTACACGCGGCCGAATTACCGTCACGCGTTCTCGCCATTTTACCGACCCGTCCCCGACCAGGGTAGCCTACCCGGCGGACCATCTCCGCACAGGCGAGACGTAACATTCCTCCGGTGGTCGCATGACCGAACGCTCTGCCCCGCAACGACACGCTAACGGCGACACGCGAGCCGGCGTCCTAGCAGCCCTCGCGTCTAATGAAAAAGCCCGAGAGTTACCTAATCACGGTTCCAATACCGCTAATTTCGCGACGAGGAAGCTCGACGGGTCCCAACACACCGCCGCCGGTCTGCTCCGAGGGTAAAAATAACCGTCCAAGGATGCATAGAGATAGAGAGGGAGAAAGAGAGAGAGAGAGGGTTGAGTTTATTAATCGGAGCGCATCTCGCGTGGTGGTTTCCACCCTCCCCACTTATTCTTCATCCCTTTCCCAGATGAACCGTTCCCGGCCCGGTATTCCATCGTCATTACCCTCGGTCTCATTGAATTTCGCTGGTGCTCCGGCGCGCGTCACGTGGCGCGAGGTCACACACCATAAAACCCTGAGCTAGGCCAGCTGCGAGACTTGTTGCTCGTAACAACAGAAGAGCCCCGCGGCTGCCTTTCCAAGACGGCCGACCCTGTCCGCGCGCTTTCTCTGCTCGTCTACCTCTCCCCCAGACTACGGACGGACACGTGGGCTGGCTCCGTTGCTCGCCTGATAAGGATGCAAGGATTTCAAGGACCGCTTCGATCGGGGTTCACCCAAGGTCGAGCTCTCCCGTCCTACCCCCGGAGCTGCGTTCGCGAGCACGGTATCGCGGGCAAGCCAACCGCGCCGGCGTTCCTCTCTGATTTTCGACACCGACGACCACCCTCGCTCCTCCCCCCGCGCCGCCGCGTCCTACACCCTTATCAACCTCGTACTGCATCCCTTTCCGCCGCTCCCACGTCTCGCTCCACTTTCCCTGCCACACCACGGCCATACGTTTTACGTGCGCGGCGCTTCAGCGACGCACAGTGGGCTATTTGGACGAAATCGGATGCGAAATCAAGGAACTTTTTCGATAGGAATGAGGTAGAGCGATGAAATCTTTTTTAAATGAAAGCTGAAACTTTGTAGAATATGGGAAAAATAGAGAGATTGTGGTACGAACGTTTTTTAACCTCGAGAAAATTCGTTAAACGCGCACAAATTCAAGAAAATTTTAGTTTTTCCAATACCACGCGCGGAGAAAATTTTCTTTTAACATGCTATACATCATTTCCCATAGATTTTTTCACGCTAATTTCAAATCTGGTTTAAAAATTTGTCTACGACCGCAGGATTTTGCAAAAAATAGATTTTTGTCACAAAAACTAGTGGAATCATTTTTTCGTTGAAATGATTGGATGGTAATAATCTCCCTATTTTTCCCATATTCTACAAAGTTGCAGCTTTCATTTAAAAAAAATTTCATGGCTCTACCTCATTCCTATCGAAAGTTCCTTGACTTTGAATCCGATTTTGGCCAAATTGCCCACTGTGCGACGCTGTGGCGAATTCGGACGAAATTGCGCGGCGAAAGTGACCCTTTGCATTCGGTGCCATTTTAATTGTAAAACAAAATTTTTCTTCCGTCTTAGAATATTAACATTTTCTTCGTACGAAACTGATCCGATTTCCACATATATTATTTCAATGTTTAGTAATCTATTAAACACAAATTTTGTAATGTAACAAATATTTTGTAATATTTTTTGTAATTTCTTTAAGATAGCGCCACAACAATTTTTAATGGCGCTTCAGAGTCGCCGCTCGAGTGCAAAAGGGTTAATACGGGGCCGTCATGTAACCGGTGACGGAACTGGATACCGGGGCGGATTCTATACTTGGTGTAATAAATCGAAAATGTCAAGCGGCAATGTAGAATTGTCGGCACATTTTTTATCGAGATCGAATATGAAAATATTTAGGTGAAATATGTCTCTGTTATGTAATGGATCTGTTCATCGACGCTACCCTGTTGACCGAATCCCACAATCATCAATTGTGAATACCCTGGTGGGGGGGGGGGGGATCTCATTGCTGCGAAATTTCATATTGCCGTAACGATATTTTTATACTATTTTAATTTAACTGTGAATGCGAAGACATTTAACCGTCTCCTCTGAGGAGAGTAAATCTAGGAAGCTTGCGAAATTACATGAAATTACGGTACTTACGGTAATATGGTGCTCGAGGGCAATTAGGGTACTTACGATAGGGCCATGGGCGTTTACTTCGTCGAATTCAGGACGTCCCATTTGAAGGTTCGCACACAATTATCATATTGGGCGTGTACAGTTTCATGATGGATTCATCGACCTGTAATAAGTTCCTCTTCGGAGGTCATTCAAGGTCGATCATTCTATTATTCTATTCTAGAATTCGTTCCTTCGAATTCAAGAGATACTGAACAACTTCAAGGGCGAGTAACGAAGATACGTTTCAAACTGTGATGAAATACCTCGAATGATCTTGATTGACCTTCGAAGATTAATATATTATATGTCAATGGAATCGTCTCGAATTGGGCTTCGAACGGTCAGCTTAAAAACTCGGAGACACCTTCACCTACAGACGATTTATGATCGCCATAAAATGCCCCCCCCCCCTCCCCTCCCTACGAGACAGAAAAAGTTTTATGTGACATATTTTCTGAAACGACGAGCGAAACTGCAACGGTTGCACCCTGTACATATCAACAAAATTTCGTGCCAAATCCTATTCAAACAGAGTAAGATTTCCGTAAACAATAATATACATACATGAGTTCGAGTTGCTTGTACAGTGATTTCTCAATATATGTCGCCAAGGCCTGGACGATATTCGTCGCGGAAATATCCCCACTACCGCGGGGTGGGGCCAAGAAGCTCGAGGGACTCCAGTCGCCGAGGATCAAAGAATAGTATCTTCTGGACGATATATGTCCGTGGCATTTTCTTATCTCAATAGGAGGTCCTTAGGATATTTTCTATATATAAAAAATCTCGAAAAATTCCGAGTTCACCGATTAGAGTATAGCCTCCAACTTTACAAGCAAGTTATTTCAGCCACGTGTTTAAACCTTCTCGAAATGAAAATAAAGAATCGACGAAAAATTGCGAAACAGATGAAAAATTGCCTCGAAACTCCGCAACTCATATCGCCGGCGGAGAGTTAAAAACAAAAACTATTCCGAAGTTCCATTTTGCGGGCCGATAGAAAAAGAAACAAACTACCGGCCGGACGTACAATGTTTGGCAAAAGTAAAAATGGGAAGTCGGCGAGTTCGGTGAAATTCGCAACAGTTATTATTATTATAGATCGTTTATTTTCAAGTGGTCGCATTAACAGCTAGGTCATTAGCGAGCACATCGATTACAATTGAATATAAAAGAGAAGGTTACAGTTAACATTTACATTGTGGTGGATTACAGCAAAAAACAAATTTATAACATTTTATGTATATCAATCGATTTAAAAAACAAAAGGACGTTTCCAATATTGTTTGTTGTATTTAATGCGGTAAAGAATAGTTATATATTTATACGATATACTTATATTTAACAAAAGAATATAACTTAAGACTATTTATGAGCTATCTTCTCTACGACTACGGAACGAATCTAATTATGTGTTTATCTCTTAACGATTTCGGAGCGACTGCCGAATTACGCCGGGCGTCGGTATGACCATCCCCACTCTAACTACGGTGCTCATCCTAATACTTATTACATGTGCGTATGTACGTGTAATTGCCTACATTGTTCTCGTTTAAATTTGCCATGGGGTCATTTTCGATGGAATGTTAGCGCATCGATCCGACGATCTCGCGGGTCCGTTTGTTCATGCGTGCAACTGCACGCGTGCAATGGCGCAACTGGTGTAGCCACCGATCGATTTGAGTTCATTGTATGCTGACGTAGCGGCGTTGCATCCTCGACTTTTTCCCTGGGTTGCCTGGGACAACGCAGGCCGTGTATGCGCGCGCCTATAAGAACGTTTCTCCGCGTTTCGTCCGCGGCCACGTGTCCTAGACCGCTGCAACCTGGATACGCGCCGCTTTGTCTACTCCGAGTCAAGGTCGACGGTGCTCAATCCCGTGTCCCTCGTCATTCAGAGTTTTTCCTCTGAATGGCCGAGTTTCCAATTTTTGGACTCGATTTGAAATCTGATCTCGTCGACCAATTGCTTGAAAATGGATTCATTCGGTATGTTTATTAACAACCGGTACTCCGGGCCTTTTCCTCTTCAGATTTATTAAGTTTCTGCTTCTCGTAAACGATCCGCGTTCTTCAGGCTTATTTCCGAACGCGGAGTTGACATTGAGTCAAGGTCGACGGTGCTCAATCCCGTGTCCCTCGTCATTCAGAGTTTTTCCTCTGAATGGCCGAGTTTCCAATTTTTGGACTCGATTTGAAATCTGATCTCGTCGACCAATTGCTTGAAAATGGATTCTTTCGGTACGTTTATTAACAACCGGTACTCCGGGCCATTTCCTCTTCAGATTTATTAAGTTTCTGCTTCTCGTAAACGATCCGCGTTCTTCAGGCTTATTTCCGAACGCGGAGTTGACATTGAGTCAAGGTCGACGGTGCTCAATCCCGTGTCCCTCGTCATTCAGAGTTTTTCCTCTGAATGGCCGGGTTTCCACTTTTTGGACTCGATTTGAAATCTGATCTCATCGACCAATTGCTTGAAAATGGATTTTTTCGGTACGTTTAGCCCTAGATTTACTGGGCCCGTCGAAATGACGGGTTTTGTGTTCTTTAATTTACAATTATTATGACTGTAACAATGCATTTATAGGAAATTTATTTAACACGTTTATTCCTTGGTACGTATGTTATAGTAAAAGCCTGCTAAAAATCTGCCTGAATATATTCTTGGTATTTTTATAAAATAATCCGAACCAGCCACTTTTAGTGCTCCGTAAATCTAGTGTTAGGAACTGCCGGTACTCCGGGCCATTTTCTATTCAGACTTATTAAGTTTCTACTTCTTGTAAACGATCCGCGTTTTTCCGGCAAATTTCCGAACGCGGAGTTGACATTGAGTCAAGGTAGACGGTGCTCAACCCCTTGTCATTCAGTATTTTTTCTCTAAATTGTCGAGTTACCATTTTTCTAGATTCGATTGTAACGTGACCTTGCGGATCAATTACCGTGGAAGTTGATTTTTTTCTTACGATTTACCACCGTTGCGTTCTGTGATACTTTTTCCCAGTCCACTTTCTTATTTTTAATTACCTCGCGGTCGTTTTACTGTTTTTAATCTACTCCTCACTTTTTCATATTTTATTTTCATATTTTAGGAACGCATTAAAAATTGCTGGTAATGCAAGCACCTTGTTTTTCTTTTCTGTGCCTGCTGGGATCTCGGCGTTTATATGTTTATTATACGCGTGCGTAAATGCTCTACCGACGTGGTGGTTTTGACATGTTTAATGACTCGGAAGCATTACAGAAGGGATTTATTTCACCGTGAAACTGGCGGAATATTTCCTTCATTGTTGGACGTACCAATGAAGTCTGAAACATTCTTTGATGCTTTAGAATTAACTTCAGGAAGACTGAAAGGAACTTTTATCAAGTTTACAAAGTATTCGAAAGCTATCGTTCCTTTCGTTTAGAAGATATTTAAAAAAATGTCACCTTTAAAGAATCCTTGTCAGTTTAAGAAACGTTTTTCATCAACAATCCTGTCGTTCGTTTGTTGACGTTTAAAGGTTGAATTTTTAGTAATCTCTTAAATTCCCCAACATGACGAGACAATGTCACCTATACTTTGTTTAACCCCAACACACGACTAGAACATTTGGAAAGTTACCCCATCTGTGGAAGCATCTCCCAACAATTGTGTTACGTTTCTCGAGGATCGCTACTATTATCGATATTTGTTTTTTTTTTTGTCGCGTTTAATCAACGAGATAATACTTTTACGATTATTGGTTTCCCTGGTCAGCGTATACAATTGTGCCTTCCAGGCGTCGCATTGTTTCTACTGTTATTCCTCCGAAGCATTTCTGCACTATCGTTATTTACACCCTTTGCTATTTCCATTAATCCTCAAGCCCTTACAAACATTGATATAACAACAAATAATTCACACCTCCATTAAAAGTAGTTTACCCTGCTGCAGACAATCGAAAGACAGCTTTTGTAATCATTCGAGACACAGATGGGGCTGTAAACTGTACAATGTAAGCAGGTATTCAAAGCTAATTTATCATTGGTAAATGTCTGATTTTATTGACTTGTGCAACAAACATTGACGCATTACCGTGCAACGGTATTTCAAAATCTATGATTCATAGCCAATGGTATCTCAATCGATAGCTTTCTAAGCTCAAGCAATTGTTCCATAGGAATAACAATTTCAATCGTCAGCCCAGAAATCAACAATCTAATAACTTGTCTTGGAATTTGAAAAAGAAAAAATGTTTTCAATTTGTTTTACGGTTCGAATAAATCTTTGCTCGCCCTCGAATGTCACTCCCTAACAAGAAACGAATTTTTCGGAATTATCCGGCACTATGCCTCCTAAAATATGGTAATCCTTCGACAGTGCCGTGCTCCACATTGGCATCACGAGCCAGCCATAATTCCACGACGTTGATTGCTAACATCTTAGGTCGAACGTCACTACTTAATAAGTATTCACGGCGAAACAACTCTAAATGTCACCGTGTACCCCAGGCGTAACCCTTTGCACTCGGCACTATTTTCAATGTAAAATTTAATTTTTCTTCCGTCTTACAATATTTTCAATTTATTCAAACGAAACCGATCCGATTTCTACATATAGTATTTGAATGTTTGGTAATCTATTAAATACAAATATTGTAATGTAACAAATATTTTGTAATATTTTTTGTAATTTCTTTGAAATAATGCGACAACAATTTCTGGTGGTGCTTCAGAGTCGCCATTCGAGTGCTAAGGGTTAATAATGAGGCCCATTGGGGGTAGGAGGGGGGATGGTGTCACGCTCCGTGTTCGATTAAAGTTTTTAATAGAATCAACGAAAGGCCGGCGTTCGCCTAACGGTTATTAGTTGTGCGGCTGGTCACGTGTACCGCCGGTGAAATTGTTTAATGGTCAAGTGTACCAATCGATAGCCGTCATCGGAGGGTGCTGGCGCATTAGCCGGGCGTTACAGAGTCGCATGAAACTTTAGAGCCACCTCCAGCACCACCGATATCGATTCTTCGAGCGCAATACCGCAACGCGAGGCCCGGTCGAGCTGAGTCGATCTTTTGTTCGAGAATTCAGTGCTCCGAGCGGTTCCGAGCTGTTCTGAAATGACCCGGCTCCAATATACGGTGGTGCACGGTTAAATTTACACCGGTTCAGCAGCCGGCAGACGACACATTGAACGCCACGTGAGTCACAGTTGCAACAATATTTGAACACTCTTGAAAAGGCGACGAATAGAGTGAGAAGTTGGAACGATTAGTTTACTGATGTGAAAAGGAAATTTTGAAAAAATCGCAATTGATCGGAATTGCAGAGAGAATGTTAAAAAATGTCGTTTTTCAACCGTTCTCTTTTTGTGCGAGCCCATATTGAAAATTTAAGTTAAAAAATCTTTTCTCGGTGTACTGGGATCTCCACGAAAAAAAAAGAAGAAAAACACGTGACCCCTATGTTGGCGTTCAATGTGTCAAATTATTCTTGCGAGTAGGACATCCTTTTTCCAAAGAATTGACTCATGCACGGGTCCACAACATGAAAGAATCGGTACAATTAGGGAAAGCTATTAATCAGAGTGCTGCTATTAACACTAGGTTTACGGAGCACTAAAAGTGACTATTTTGCATTACTGTGTAAAAATAACGAGAACCTGCTACCCACATTTCTAGCAATATTTTTACAATAATGCATACAAAAAGAAATAGATTTGCTAAATAATTTCTCATGTATGCATCGTTGGAATCTTAATAATTTTAAATTAAAAATATTAGAACCCGTCATTTTGACGAATCTAGTGTTAATCATCACACACTTCGCTGTTCGAATTTCTTGTGTTTTGCATCCTTGTTTAAGTTTACGACCTTGAATGACTACGGTCATTGAAATTGCCTACAGAAAGGCCACGGTCGCAGGTCTTCGAAAGTAAATGGTTCGATTTGAAAAAAAATAAGTTGACCTTCAAATCTCCTAAGCACCTCCATCTGAAAAAAGTTCGAAGACCATGTGTAATGGCCATTCGCAGCGGAACAAAGTCTGAAACGTGACTTCTCATTGCGGAAGACATAGAGGTCATTCGAGTGGCTCGTCTTAGGTAACTCATGCTGTATTTTTGCAGAAACGGTGTCCGACGGTGGACGATCGAGCGAGAGGATTAAAATCCCGGCCGGAAGGTGGCGTTCCCACGAACACATACGTGACCTTGGACCATATACGGTCGGTGTACAACGTATTCGTACACCTCTTAAAAACAAGTAACTTTTTTCCTTTTTTTGAGTATTTTACATTACTTTATAAAAATAAGAAGAACGTGTCTATCCAAGTTTTCAGCCATTTTTTAAATAATATATACCTAAGGAAATAAGTTTGTTGAGTAATTCCACGTAGATGGATCTTCACAATCTCAGTAATCGTAAATTAAAAATATTAGAACCCCTCGTTTGGACGGGTCCCGTAAACCTAGTGTTAAGTAATGCATAAATAATTTTTTTGTGATCGAGCATCTCCTTTAATTAGACAGCTCGTTGTGCCAAGTAGTTCGGTGGGCGGTATAATTGCAGAATACCGCGGTAATATAGTTATCCAAGTCGTAGTCGTACGATACACAGTAATTTCTCTATATATGTCGCCAAGGCCTGCATGATAAACGTCGCGGAATTATCACCACTACCGAAAGGTATACCCCGTGAGGGGCCAAGAAGCTCGAGAGGCCTCGAACGTCGAGGAATGTAAGGTCGCGTGGATCAAACAATAGTATCTCCTGACCGATATATGTCCCTGGCTGGACCCGTGTTTTGGACATATATCGAGTAAATACTGCGAAGCTCCAGAGACCTAGGACGCCGAGGAGTGTAAACATGACACGGTTCTGGTATAATATGGCTATGGTATGTCTCCTGGACGATACATGACGCTGGCAAGACCCGCGTTGTTGACATACATCGAGAATAGACTGTACAAGGAAAAAATGGATAACTTCAAAGAATTTGGCATTTTATCATGAAACAGTCAATATATAAAGTATGTTCGAGACACAAATGTTTATTCTATATGTTTTATTAAGGTATTATAACGAAAGTATGCCGTGTCAGCCATTTTGGAAGTATCATGTGACCTCACATGTTCCCGTTATCGTTTCGTCTTTCTCGGCCTTGCTATGCACGTACTATACCTATGCCGGGTCCATAAGTATATGTGGTCTATGTATGCGACAATGTACGTGACGTTCCGTTGACAACACGAAGGCGTGCTTGAACGCAACAACTGCCGTCAATCTGACACCGTTAATAAACGGAATTTAAATTGAACCGTTGATCCGTCGCTAACGAACTTGCATAACTGGCACTCGAGCCTAATTGTCTACCGAACCACGATTTTCGATCCGAGGGTTCGCGCGTACCTGGTCGTCGGTGGTGTTACGTTGGTGTTACGTTGGTCCAGTAGTCAGTCACTCTAAGCCAGTAGTCATTTATCCTAAGCGTCGTTATTATTAACACGGTTTGACTTCCGGTTAACTGTCACGCATTAGATACAGCGAATTCTCGATTAATGTCAGCAACACAGGTCTTGCCAGCGTCATGTATCGTCCAGGAGACATACCCTAGTCATACTCGAGCTTCGTGGCCCCTCACGGGGTATATCGTGCGGTAGTGGGGATAATTCCGCGACGTTTATCATGGAGGCCTTGGCGACATATATAAAGAAATCACTGTAGTTTGTTCCCATTGAAGCGTTTACTGTCCCAATAATATTGTATTCTATTTGTTGTTTTCGTTCCGGAAATCCACTGTACTCTATTTTCTATTTTTTGTTTTTTTTTATATGAGGATATGAAGCCATAGGAAGTGAATAGGCTGTGCTCGTTCAAATGTAGAAGAACTTGTTAGAATGTCAGTGAAGTCCTCCTCGCAAGAAATGAATCAAATGCCAGTTTGACGCCGGCGCTATTTCTGAAGTTGCTACTTGCGACGAAGTTCGACACGGGTAAAACTAAATGGTAATCGCAAGGAAACAGATCAGAACTGCAAAGGGAGTGGTATAAAACTTTCCTCGCTGATGTATTTCGAAGTTTAAACTCATAAAGCGAGAAAGCACCGGTTTCCAACTTTTTGCTATCCGTCTTCGTATAAAAAACCGACCGTTCAAGCTGTTGAAGAGCTGTACAACTGTTGATCGTAGAACTTCATGCATTACACATGCGAATTACTGATTTAAAATCACTCCGACTGTATTTATGGAAGAACATCTTGCGAGCTGTTTCCAGTACGTAACACTGGAATTCTATCTCAGGGTGAATAATACACAGTGAATTCTCGATACAGTCTTTCCTCGATATATGCCGCAATTATCTGGCTGATAACAGTCGCAGCACTATCCCCACTACCGCGGGGACGCCGAGGAGTGTAAACATAACACTTGTCGGATACGAGGTTCGGCGTGGATCAAAGAATAGTATCTCCTCGACGATGTATGTCACTGGCAAGACCCGTGCTGTTGACATATATCGAGAAAACACTGTATATGTCAACAACACGGGTCTTGCCGATCTCTTCGAGGCCTCTCTCGGCCCCTCACGGGGTATACCCCGCGGTAGTGGGGATAATTCCGCGACGTTTATCCTCCAGGCCTTGGCGACATATATAGAGAAATCACTATAAATTGATAATTTAAAGTACGCTTGGTGTCTTTGATGGTGGAAACGAATGGATGATTGTCCACACAATAGGGGATTTCAAGGGTTTAGGGTTTGCTTCGAAAAGGGTTTAAGATAATCCGTGCAGATTTAATTGCAACGACTGAATTATTCCGATTTTGTGGGATTGTTTTTGCAATTGTTGTTGGCAGCCAACCTGTTAACAATGGTGTATTACAAATTCACAAAGGAGATTACTACTCGGACCTTTTTTTTTTATTTTCCCTAATGGATATCATTTCATGGTTTGAATTACCCTCCTGCTCGTAACAACGCCACGATTTCCATGACAACGTAATTTTCTAGAATTAACCTGTTTGCACCTTTCTGTTTCTCGGTACCCAAGATAAGTGGAAATGACGGTGTTGTGTCTCTTCACGGTTACTGGGAATTGGTAAACAAGGTAAACGAGATGTAGTTGCAGAGATTAAACGTGCGTTCCACGACGGTTTTGCGTTTCACGATTTGAATGTGGCTGACGCGACGTTGCATCATGAATTCGGTGTATTGCAACGACGCATGCCAGCTAATTGCTCCCTAATACGAATGTACTTTTTGAGGTGGAGTATGGTATCGATTCGGCTTATTACACGTTCAATCGAAGACGCATCTATTTGAGCCACGTTTCGGTGATACGTGATATACGTTAAAACCATTAGAGTGTTTGCTACGCAGCTGGCAAGGAAGTGCCACTGCCCACACTTTGCTTTCATTTTCTGTTTCATTTGCTCCATTTCATTTTAAACTCATAAAGCGATGAAAAAAAAAACTAAAGTAATATGAATATTGTAAATACCGTTTTTCACGGTAGTTGCAACTTCTCTGTTTGTTTTCAAGTTATTTTACCTTGCTCGATATTGTATTCCTTCGTTGCATGTTATACCATAATGTTCCTTTATTTGGTTTGTTTATTAAAGTTCTTTGTCGTGTTCTGTTATCTCTCTTGACCTGGTTCGACTATTATATTTCTTTGATGTATGTCATGAAGTCGTTTTTTGTCTAGTTCGATTAAAATTTGTTATTACAGTCGAGATTATTCCTTTTGTAAAACATGGACTGAGATTTATAAATGCATCTTGTCTTTTTCATTTGTTTATCACAGGTTACATTAATTATCACAAGTTACAGTACCTACTTTGGCATAGAATCTCACCCCAATAAATTCGAAGATATAGTTGGTTATTATTAGACGGCGGATCATTATGCAAAAATAAACATTTCAACCGGAATTGCAACAAACTGGAGTGAAACAGAAATTTATTTTCTTCCTTAATATATTCTTAATATATTCTTGATATGTATTAAATAAATTCCTTCTGTTTGAAACCTTCACATGGATTTTTCAACCTCTTATTACCTGTTACTTTATTATTCTTTAATTGTTAATTTCAATTTAATTACTTTATTATTCTTTAATTGTTAATTTCAATTTAATTACATCGTAATTCGTAATTGATGTAGTTTAATTGCAGTGTTTTTTAATTGTACTCCATTGCAATTACGAATTACATTGTAATTTAATCGAACGAAGATCCGAATTATAAATTACAATATAATTACAATGTGATTCAATTACTGTGTAATTATAATTCCTGGAGTAATTCAATTGTAAATCTCCACAAGTCTGCTAGTAATTCGTAATTAATGTAATTTAGTTACAAAGTATTTTGTAATTGTACTCCATAGCAATTACAAATTACATCGTAATTTAATTGAACGAAGATCCGAATGATAAGTTACAATATAATTACAACGCGATTTAATTACTTTGTAATTATAATTCCTGGAGTAATTCAATTACTTTGTAATTATAATTGCTGGAGTAATTCAATTACTGTGTAATTATAATTCCTGGAGTAATTCAATCGTAATTCTGCACAACTCTGGCTCCCAGTTTGCGTGTGACTTATATGATACAGGTCATGTCAAACGACAAATGACAGGTGCTGCTTTCTTCGTTCTTCGTTCGAGTTTCGAATTGAACATTTCCGTTCGACCTCGGAACCTCGATGGTCTACCGAGCAACAAGTGACAAGCACCAGCCAGAGATAAATCCGATAACGACACGATCTGCAAAACTATCTCATCCGCGCAGTCAGCGACGTTCCCAGGGCCGCTGTCAGATTTCTCACCTTGTCCGTCCGCGCGACAGAAAGGTTCACACGCGTGTGAAATCCGCGAATAACGAGCACGCCGCGAGTTCCGCAATTAAAGGTTCCAGAGAACCGGAAGCTCGTCTTTCCTTGAACGACATCGGTTCTCCTCGGCGCGTCGTTCTATATATATATATATATTTTTTTCTTTTTTCAGAACGCGTCTCGACAGAACCTACTTTACGCGGCCGACGCAATTAAACGCGGCCGAGTGTGAAGCCTGGCATTGTGCCGCCTTCTTTTCTTCCCTGTCTTTTTTTTTTTCTCCATATCTAAACGAAATAATGTTCGAAACCGACCTTTTTCTCGCGGAATGAGGCGTGCAATCGTAAACCAGATCTCCGCGCCGCCATAGTCCCTCGACAATGGGAACAAATGAAAAACTCTACTTTCATGGTGGTGTTTAAGGCCTAGATATCCACGACAAAGGTAAATAATTAATATTAAAACGAACAAACTAGTATTAACCTTCGAACTCGTGCGAGTTCTAAGTCACTTCTGCACCACGCCGATATTTCGCTACACTTTTCTTCCGATATAAGGCGATGGTTCGGGCCCGGTTTTCGCCGTATTTCGAATGAAGAAGAAAAGGAGTAGCGAGTTTCTTATTTCGAAATAAAATTGTACACATTGACCTGGATACTGTACAGAAAAGTTTCAATTAAATTTCATTTACCATTACTGAAAATGTCTTCGTTTTATAAAATTGAGAACTTTTCATTATCCCCAGAATTGGTGGTATGTACTTGTTAATTCGATGTTGGCTCGTTCGTTTTTTCCAGTTTCTTCAGATCGAGTTAATAATGTGAATTAAAACGCTATTGGTGGCTTTGATTAAGGTTTCATAAAATACTCCTCGAACCTAGTTATACCCGAAGATTGACATTGTCGATGAAACTCGATAAAAATATGGTCGACGATCTCAATCTGTAAAATATTGTCGACGATCTGTATCCATGGATAGATTGGCGAAATTCGGTGTCGGTGAAACGTTTGTCGATGAAATGATTGTCGGCGAGGTCAGGGTAACCCTTCTTTAGCTCCGTGACGAAACCGCGAACAGCGTAATCAGACTGTGAACGGTTCTAAGCGATACAAGAGTAAGCGTGGGCGTACGCCGTGGAATGTCCTAATCAGCGGTTGTGTTGGTTCGCAGAAAATTGAGTCGCAGTTTGAGGAATGGCCGCGATCCGGGCTCCCATGCGACTGCCAGGTTGCGTTGCGTTGCGTTGCGTTGCGTTGCACGCGATCGATGCGTGCAGATGCCGAGGTGCACGCGGAAATGGACCAAAAGGAGTAGCGGACCGCGAACGGATCATCGATGTATACATAATGGAGGCTACGCTCCGCGACGAAAAGATGGCACACCTGATCTATTCCACCTTTCCGTAATTTTCGGAGTAATGCGTTTCACTAGCATATTAGCAGGATAATCGTGAAACCAATAAGAAAAAATTCGAAATTTTTCTCGTCTGCAAAAATTAGATTTCCTTCGTGATTTAAGCAATGAGGAAAGAGTGTTAATTTTTCGAATTTTCCAGGTCATCGACATTTTCATGATTGTATTCCTACAGCCGATAAAAAAAATATACATTTCATAACTGTAAATATGTTGACCTTGAAATGACCTTGGGCGGAAAATTCATGAGACGTCGTTGTTGACAGGAAGTCTCGCCCTCCGATGTTTTTTCCTATAGCATCGAGATCTATAGTACCCGAACTTGAGATTTGAACGTTCGGATAATACGATTGCCCAGTTCGGTAGATCGTCGCAGTGATCAATGTGATCGAGATGGTTTGATCCAATAAGCAGAAACAGGAAAAACAACTCCGCAGATTTGGCCCGCGAATTATACCGGCCATAATACATCCCCGGCCGAAACGAATAAATCGTGGCGGATCATCCCACTGGAAACGGAATGATTCATCGAGATGACTTTCTCTGGCAGCCGGTGGTCGGGGATAATCGGGCGGAAGTAATAAAATGGAAGAACAGGCATAAATCCGACGAACAGTAAACCAGGCGATCCACAGTGTTCCTAGGATAGTTGGGCAACCCTATATTCTTACGTTTCTCGACTCCGTATTGAGTTAAAAAGAATTGATACCTACCTCCTCCCTCGTAGAATCGATATTGTTTATTATAGTAACCGATGGGATTTTTCAAACAATTTCATTAGATTTTGTGAGTATTCTTCGGATCGATTTTAACACGTTGAACGCCACGTCAGACATATGTGGGTGACGGAATTATTTGTGCAGGTTTTAAAATGAATTTTTACGTTGATGTATTCATTGTACTAAACTTAATTAGGATCAGTAACATGCCAGAAAGTTGGAGGATTACTCAGTGTCGTACATTTAATTTTTTGCAATTTTTATTTCATTAAATAACTTACTTTGATTTTATGGAATTTTTGGGGTTTCTAGTTTGGCGTTCAAATTGTTAACAAACTTTTCCATAGGAATTTTCGGTTTTGGGGGCTTAAATTGAAGGTGGTGGACGGTAAATCGATAAAATTTAATCGATTTTAAGGGGATTCTTGGAGTCGATTTTTCCAAATGAAGTAAGGTAAAAGAAAAGTCATAAGAGAGTACTATACGTATTGTTTTCTGCGTTCGAAATTTTCGGTGTTGTTCGACTTCGCTTCGTTCGAGCGGAGTCGACGTTGACGCAACGCGGAAACGCAAAGCCGAGAAATGGAAAGCCCGGCGTCGATCTCGGCATCTTCGAACGGAATCCGCCGAACGCGGCCCGGTAATCGGAGCACAAAGAGTTATGCGGCACACGGTTAGCTTACTTTCGCTGCATGATCTGATTACGGCGCAAAAGAGTCTCGCAATTAACGGCGGAGTCGGTCGTTTAATCCGTCACGGACCGAGATGCGAATCTTTCACGTGGCAGGAACGAGATTTATTCGTCGGAACTTTTCTCGATCCGATTTTCCCGCGGTCCTTCCTTATGCGAACGGTTGGCGTGTTAGGCTCGTTCCACTTCCAAGGGAAACAGCCCAACCGCAGTTATCGATCTTCGCGCGTACAGCCCTAATAGACTACTTTCTTCTATAGATAGGTATAGAAAAAGAAAAAGAGAAACAGTTTGTATGCTGCGTATTATTGCTACAATTCGCGTATCAGTTTACTGAAACAGGATACGGGCTCGCTCCGCCGGGAACGAATGGATTCTCATAAAAGCGCGATAGTCGTGTCGTGAAAAAGAACAAAGAGAAAGGAAGCGGGCAGGGTCGGGAAAAAGAAGAGAACAGCGATCGGATCAGTTGCATATTACAAAACATTAGATAAGCTTTATTAGCCGATATTTTACAGTTCACGGTCTTTGCCGCGCAATCAGCGTCCGCGGATCGTGTTCAGTAGTCGAGGTCGAGCATACAAGCGCCGCTGTTATCTCGAATTCCCGGATCGTGCTCGTGGCACTCGATTCGCGGGATCCGTGAGCGTGGTTTCCGGGCCATGGGGGTCGACTTTATGGGGGAGCGGATATCGTACCCCATCCGGAAAATTGGAGTAAAGAATTCGAGCGGGTGCGCGCAGCGCTTGTACGCTCGGGCACGCGAGTCGGGCCCGCGCGCGATTACTTAACGCGTTAATGCAATATACGCTCGGGTAGCACCTTCGGTCTTAAATGGAGAGTGGTGTAGAGCCCGCGGGGTCCGAGCCTGGCCTCGAAGACGATGGTGGGTCTCGATGGCGAGCACCTCGTCCTTCAGCAATGGGGACAGCGAATCAGACCGTTCACGTCGCATTTCGCGCATTTCAGCGCGACGAATTCCGCGGTGAAGTCGTTGCGGTGCACGGACCTCTTGCTACCGTTGCACACCGGGCACAACTGCCATTGGTAGCCGCCGCAGAACAAGCACACCGTGCACGCGTCCTCGCTCTGAAAATGAAAATTATAGTCGCGATTTATTTCACTTCGTTTCGGCTCTGGTCGATTTATCGAGAAAAAAACGTGGACAAAATGGAAGGGAAGGGATTTTATTCCAATTTGCCCCATTCGATAGCCTACCACGAAAGATACCTTTCAGCCAAGTTTTAGCCCTATAGCTCATCTGTAAGGGTAGTTATAGAGGAAAAACGAAAATCCAGTTTTTGGCCCATTTTCCCTATTTAATGACAATTTAAAATTCTGAAAAAAATCTGACACATTTCGGACACCAAACCACATGCTTCGAGTCGTTTCTAGATTTTTCCGTTGCAAACTCTGGCTGTAAAAATCGAAAAACACGAGAAAAATCGAAAAAATGCAGATTTCATATGGAAATCGAAGAGTGACAACAACAGAATTAATTTAGCAATAGGATATTGTCCTAAGTATTATGCTCAATTTTTTTCAAATTCCTGCGTTTGGTGCGTCATAGTAGGAAAAAAGAAAAACCACTTTTTTCGGCGTTTTTTCGGTGAAAAGTAAGTTGTAATTATCGTGAAAATATGTTATGTAATATTGAACATCCCTACGTTCAGAGAAACATCGTGCAGACTTTAAAAATTGCGTAGTACAAAAAACGACAATTATGCTATGCAGGGTATATCCCAATATTTCGAAGGTACTTTCAACGGCGCCGGTAGACTACGGATCTTCATGCCGAAATAAAAATGATCCCTACCAATTGCACGAAATTTCAGTGACTTGAAAATAATATGTATCGACGTTCTCTAAATTGTTTAAATTTCTCTACTGTTCCATGTTTTGCCTATTCATTTTTGTCTGAAATGCATAAAATTATAATGGCTAGAGAGCAGATAAATTCTTGCTATTTTTGTAAAGTAATGTAAAATAACCTGTGTCAGAAATAACTCGGTGATAAAAACAAATTATCCACTTGTGTGTCGATATTAAATTCTCAGTGGAATTGAATTTGTAGCTACAAATGATTATCACCGATCACCAGTACCAAACACGTATGTAACATTATTATCAATTAAAGCCGATTTCATAATCGAGTTTCATTCGATCGGGATGCTGAAGAGTCATCAATTGTGTCGGATAATCTGCACGAACGTCGGCAATCGAATTGTGATAATAAATAATACGGATTGAATTACACGGCCGCGATGATGGTGATTGGTCACTTTATAAATTATGCAGATCGAGCATCTCGTTTAATTAAAAAGCTCGGTGTGCCAAGTAGTTTGGTAGGCGGTATAATCTCAGAATACCGCGGTGATATAGTTATTCGAGTCGTAGAATGTTGCTCGTAGTCGTACGATGTACAGTGATTTCTCTATATATGTCGCCGAGGCCTGGATGATAAATGTCGCGGAGTAATCCCCACTACCGCGGGGTATAGCCCGCGAGGGGCCAAGAAGCTCCAGAGACCTCGGTCGCCGAGGTATGTAAGGTCACGTGGATCAAAGAATAGTATCTCCTGACCGATATATGTCCCTGGCTAGACCCGTGTTTTGGACATATATCGAGTAGGCTTTCACTTTTACTAATTTTCAGGTGCGATCTTCGGGAAACATCCGCGACGATGTGGGCGATATGGGAAACGAGAATAGACACTTCGGTTTACGGTGATCTGCGTCTCAAAATATGGATCGACCCAGCTACCGACACTTTCACTTTGCTATAATATCTCCGCGGTAGAGCATACTATTGTTTTAACTACGCCTCCGCGCGATTCTATTTTAATGTATTATAAAAAGAATCCTACGGATGACGCTGGCAGAGAAATCGTCTTGCAATATTCTTGCAACTATGTATTAGGGTCATGGATACAGTAAAGGCGTCGGACCGTTTTAATTACTCCATGGTGACAGTAAATAACCCTCGAATGACGCACGGTCGGGACATTTGATCGTTTTTTGGACAGAACCTTTAAACACGCATAACTTTCGAACCAGTAAATTCCTCGCCTTAAAACGTCCATTTTTGGCACTTTCTCGTCAAGATATACAGGATTGTACAATAAAAAGTTGAAAATTTCTGGGTTGCCTTGGCGAAGTTCAACGGAAGTTTAAGTTTTAAGTAAAAGCCAAACTGTTGTGGAATCAAAGAAAAATATGAAGAATGATACTTTTGCGATTTCAGTGGAAAATTTATCCACACGTTTCCTTGAACAAATCCTTTTTAAAAAAGTTTGACTTTACCAAACATTTCCAAGGTCGAATCTGATTCGTTATTCTTTTTCCTTCTGTTCTCCTGTCTCGCCGTATTTCAGCTCTAATTGAAAAAAAAGTTTCGTCACTCTATCTCAAGTCTGTCAGAAGTTCTACAATTCCCTTATGAAAATGGCGAAACGTTCTCTTCTAGATATAATTTACAGAAACTGAAGCTAAAGAAAAACATATTTTTCTGGTTACAGTTTCAACATTTTAACGGTGTACTGCAGTCGATATCACATTTCGCAAAACTTTGTTTTATTAATTCTTGGAAGTGTAGGTTTTAGTTTACCTTGTATCTTCGTATCGTAGCATCCTGAGAAGTATCACGTTCCGAATAAAAGAATTGTATAAAAATAAAATGTAGAATGTGGCAGGTTTTATTAAAAGATATTTCATAAAATGTCTTCACAATTGCTTAACAATTCTTCAAGCGTTTTCCTTTCTCTCGTGATCGGTTTATTGCTCGAGCGTCTTTCCTGCACCCACGATTTATGTACTAGAATGAAGTATACATATACTGCGTTACTGAAACTGGTTCAAAGCCGACGAAGATCACCCAGAATGCTATCTCTCGCTAGGAATGCGACACACGAACTTGCGTGGAATTGCGTGTCCTACGACATTCGAAATGCTCGACGGAAGTTCACGGAACTTTGCTGGCTCGTATCGAAAAGCTTCGGCCGATTTTCCGTGTTGCGAGAAAAACTTGCACAACTCCGTCCGCTGCGAGCATAAATTAAAACGGGCGACCAGCTGCGAACGTTACAGGCGAAGGACAAAAAAGAAAGAAACTTGCAATATTTCCTTGCAAGTATTTCTTGAAGCCGGTGGGAAACCGTGCTAAATGGAATCCACCTGGGTATTGACACAACGTCAATATACGATTCTTCGGCGAGAGTTTCACCTGAGCGCGGATGACGTGGTACGCTTGGCATTCAGCGCGTTAATGAAACAAAACGTGTGCATGCCTCGCGAGGAAAGATGAGAATAGCGATGATACGTTATGCAAGAATTGCGTAAAGATTCCAGATGGGGAAAGGATGCGTCGTGGGCGTCGTTTAATTATCTAAATTTCTGACGCATCTCTGTTATTGGTACTTTTTTTAATCATCTATCAATAATGCGAAACGGGTTCCCTCCGCTCCGCCGTTCAGTGGACGATTTTCACCGAAATACTTGGCCAAAATTCGAAATTTCAAACGGTTGTCGTCATGGGTCTGTGCGACTTAGTTTTACTTTCGAAAGAGATAAATATTAGTTTACCTAATAATTTTCTTATTAGTGCTTCTGATAAACTATGTTTTGATCAGCTTCTGAAGGTAAGCACTCCTCGTAGTCGCGATTCAAGCTGACAAGAAGGTTAAACTTTACCTCAGGAAACCAGAAATTTCAACTTTCTTTTATGTGATCCTGTAGATTTTGGCGAGCCAATGCTGAATATCCAAGTTTTAATGTTAGGAATTCACTGGTTCAAAAGTTGTGCGTGTTTAAAGTTGACCGATTGCTTTTGACATGCCTGTCACCAGGGCCTTACCAGGGCGCCGCCATGTTGGTATGTTCTCAGCGTCGCGCGTCGTCTAAAGAGCGAAACCGCACAAGCACACGAGGATGTCGGTAACGTAGATTTGTAAGCGTAGTCGGGACACGAACCTAATCCCGACTAACATCGGGACTAAGATCGATATCTGAGCACATACCAATATGGCGGCGCCCTTATCTGTCAAAAACGCCGAAGATCGCACACTTTCACACACGCATAACTTTTGAACTAGCTATCTCCTAAGATTGAAACTTGGATTTTCGGCATTTTCTCGCCAAAATCTACAGGATTCCCTAAAACAAAATTAAAAATGTCTGGTTTCCTGAAGTAAAGTTTAGCCGACAGGAAAATGCTGGAAACAAAATTGAAGTAGAAAATTGAAAAAAAATTGTTTTCGATTAATAATCAAGACCTACATATCTTTCAATGACCTCCTGGCATTCAAGGTGACGTCAAGACAAGTTCAACAAGCTGCTACACGCGACCTTGGAGCTTGAGGTAAAATATTTTTGGACTAAATATTCAACTAGGTATGCGCCGTGGTACTAAAAGCCGGTCTCGGTAAATCTCGCATAATCACCGCGTAAAATATTCCTCCGTGAAGAAAGTGATTAGATGCACTTGTACGATTTACAATCTCGAAACGAGTTAATCGTCTTTCAGCTCCGTTTGCTCCGGCCGCGTGTTAACGCTGATTAAAGCGGCCGACCTTGAGGCTTGCTCGAACGATACCGCTCTTTGCAAAATGTCGCGCCCGCCATCGGACAACTTCTTCCCGGCACATATTTCTCGGCTGGCTGTCCGCAGATGCGAACCGGGTGGTCGTTTCTCATTCAGAACGTTCAATTACTGTCATTTCTGTTTACGTTTCTTCTCTCGCTTTGTTGGCTACCGACCTCGATTTGTTAATGGAGCGCCGTTTCAGTAATGGCGGCGCTCGAACAAAGAGCTGCCACGGATCGTCCCCAATTAGAAACTTACTTCCTCGGCGGAGAGTGAAACCCGTCGACTCAGAAAACTCGATAAGAATCGAACTGACTCTACTTCCGACGCCATTGATGATTTAACACCTTCGCGACCGGAAACCTGCCACATTTTAACTGTCGAGTCGGCTCTCGCGAAAGTGTCGGAAAGTCGGAGTGATTTATCTAGACCACAACGAAACGCAAAAGCGATAAAACAGTAATCACGTCGCTGCATAAAGTACAGTCATTTCTCGATATATGTCGCAAATACTTGGCTGATAAAAGTCGCAGTACTATCCCCACTGCCACGGGATATAACCCGTGAGCCCATTCAGATGAAAGAATAATACTATCTCCTGGACGATATATGTCGCTGGCAAGACCCGTGTTGTTGACATACATCGAGAAAACACTGTACCTCGTTTATCCAGGATTTTCATGCTAATCTCGCAATCGTCGATTTAAGAGCATCCTCCTCCTCAGTCGTTGGCATTCAAAGAATCATTTCAGGACGGACGAAATCGAAAAAATACTGCGCCATAGTGTCACAAAGAATCCTTAAGTGGACAGAAAAAAATCCAACGACTCATAGAATTCAGAGAAGATATTGTTTATCTTTCCACCACAGTTGAAAGCTCAAATAAGGAAAGCTCATATAAGGACGAAAAGTTGCGGCACGTGAAATCATTTACTTATTTTCGTCGGTAACGTGGTCGCTCTACCTTATCGCGAATTCGGGACATTCGTTTCGAGCGTAGGGCCGACGAAGTACCGAAAGCGTGGCCGTCACGAGGAAAGTGACAGTGGCAGGCACACAGTGTAAACGACCTTTACTCGCTACAAGGTAAACCTCAATCACCACGACATCGAAATTTATGATCGCGGTGGAAAAGGAAGGCGGTGGCAGCAGATATCGTCGGATAAAAGTGAAAGGATCGTACAACCTTGCGTTCGCGTTTGCGGGTGCACGGGCAAACGCTAGCCAGGCGCAGCCGCACGAGTTCCTTTATGCTCTCGCGCAGTCATACAGTGCCGAGATCATTCTTCTACGCAGCACAGATATTCCGAAGATCGTGGAACAACGCAGCCGCATCTAGAATTCTTGGAACCCCGCGCGGGATTCCTCGAGAGTCAGATAATTCCTCGATCGAAGGATCATAGGCAGCCTCCACGTGCCCGCGTGTTCGCATGATTACAAGCTGACGCGATCTCACGGCGAATCCGAGAATTTCTCTCGACCGGCTCTCTTACTACTGCTTGCTCGAAATTCAGGTAACGACGTTCTCGAAGGAGGGTCTCCTTTCAAATGAAAAGAAAATTGACGAAGCGACGAGCACGTGACTTCGCGAAGGTCAACGATGAAAGCATACCGCGGTGACGAAACGATCTTTTCGAGACGATTCTCGAAAGGCTAAAGTAATTACAATTCAACGAATTGATAGGCTGATGGAAGGAAAAGATTGGCTTGATTAGGTACCGCGAGATCAGCGTGCAACTTTTAATTACCTGGTACGGCTTCAGCATATCCCTCAGCTCGCCGGACTCGTTCAGCCGCTCGACAGTGTCAAATCCCTGCAACGAGAAACAAGTTTTAATGACGCGAAGTCTCTCCACCAGCATGAGTCGATGTCGCAAAGAAAAGTCATAAAAATATTTCTAATTTGTTCGACCCTTTCGTTCCAGTGATATGCAACCAGAAGAAAACATGTATAAGGTAATTAGAAAATGCTGGCAAGAAAAAAACCATAAACCATCGCTTTTATAAAAAAGATTGTACCGCAATTTTTCCAACCGTTTGATATTTTCCGTTGATATATAATAGATGGTGTTCTTTCCTTATTCATTCGGAGTGAAAATAATTAGTATAAATTTTTTACTCAAGTATAATTTCTTCGCAATCGTTGAAATCATCGTGGCGGACGTTACGCGGGAAGAATTGTTATGTTGTTCACGTAATTGTGTGCGTTTTATCTGCTTCAGATAAGGAAGAAAGTACGTTGTTGGGATAGGGGCACGCGTACGAAATGTTTTGTACATTTAATAAGAAACACGTGCCTCCGAATTACTATACGCGCGAGGGATGATTATCGTGAGTGCGTTGGCGAGAGGAGGCTCGTATTAAAGTATTCATGACGTTGATAGCGGAGGCGGTAATCACTTTGGTTTCGCTGTTAAACAATTTTCCAGAGTTCTGGATACTTTGTCGTCGACCGTTTAACGGTATCACGTAAACGCGACGGTGGTCGACGGTAATGAACGTTTTATGGAACTCCGCGGTTTAAACGGTCACGTACTCGAACGGTTTTCACGTGTTCCGGCCCGAGTTTCACTTGGTTTTTCTCCGTTTCTCCGCCTATTTTCAGAGAAGGAGGTTTTACGACGACTCTCCGGTCGAAGTGATTACGTTAGCCGAACAATACACCACTGTTTATTCTTCCGAGACTGGCAGTGTTTTGCGCGGGCAAGCCCAGGAAACTTCCAAAGCCGTTTTTACAGCCGATGTTCGCGCGGCTGTCGCAACAGCGTTACGAGAAGGAACGATTGATGCCTTTCACCGAACGCGATCCGCGTTTCTAATCCGTCAACGGCCGACCAGGAAGGAAAAAAATCGCCGAGGGGAACGGCGGATCGATGGCAACAATGCGAAACCTACTCACGAAGAACTAATTGTTAGTCTGTCGATGGAACTTGCAATTCCAGCTCCCTTGTGCGTGTCTACGGAATGATTCATAATTCTACGATTCAGCAACTCGTTCTCCCTGCGGAAGATGACAAGAAGCCGTACCTAATCGGCGAACCGTTCCTAATTAGATTGCAATTTGATATTGAAATTTATTACACTAAAAATTTTTTAACCTACAATTTCAACAGATAAACTCTCAGTGCACTAGTAGCAACACTTATGCGGATTTCTTTCTTGCGTATGAGAATAGAAGTCAACACTGTAACCAATTACAGTGATTTCTCCATATGTCGTCAAGGCCTGGACGATAAACGTCGCGGAATTATCCCCACTATCGCTGGGTATGCAGTGTCTTCTCAATATTTGTCAACAACACGGGTCTTGCCAGCGACATATATCGTCCAGGAGATACTATTATTCTTTCGTCCATGTGAATGTCGTACCCGACCCGTATTATGTTTACACTTCTCCCTTGACGGGTTATACCCCACCGTAGTGGGGATAGTACTGCGACATTTATCAGCCAAGCATTTGCGACATATATCGAGAAATGACTGTACTCAGTGAAGGACGACCACGAAGCTCGAGACACCGAGGACGCCGAGGAGTATAAACATAACACGGCTCCGGTGGGTTTCCTGGACGGTAAATTGACATATATCGAGAAGATTTTATGCATTTATGATAAAGATGGCCAACTACAAGACAGTAATGGCAGAAGAATTGAGTTACGTCGGGATATCATTCTGGACTTATTAAAGTTATTAGAAAAGGAATTACACTTTTATTCAACTTCTGTTTTTTTTTACTATTCTGACTATTTTTACTTTGCATAAAAGTCCGCAGTCTAGACGTCGCGTTTGATCCGCGATGAATCGAAATCCAGGTTCCCGCGATCGTTCGAGCTGCGCTTGGATCGTCTGGATAGCTGTCCATAACAGGACGATCGAATGCATGAAAATCTGCGCGGCGTGGTCGAGCAGGAATGCAGTTCGAGCACGGTCTCTCGTTTGCACACGCTTGCGAGAGACCCACGGTGGACCGTAACGCCGTGTAACGCAAGCGGCTTCGCCTTTCTCTCTTTCTCTCTCTCCCACCCTTTCCTCTTTCTCTCTTGCTCGTCTTGGCCTCTCCGTGTCTATCCTCCCGGCCTTGGGCCAGCCTGACATTTCGCTTTTACGCGGCTATCCGAGCCGCTGACAACTGTCACGAGACCGTTCTGCGGACGAGGATGAGATGTAGAGGTGCGCGACAACCCGAAAATATCGGATCGGCGAAAATATCGGATCGGCGAAAATATCGGGTCGGCTTCTCGAAAATATCGGATCGGCTTTACGAAAATATAAATATACCAGAGAAACAAAACACCTATTTATATAGGCTCTATTTCTATTTATATAGGCTCAATTTCTATTTATATAGGCTCTGTTTCTATTTATATAGGCTCTGTTTCTAATTATATAGGCTCAATTTCTATTTATATAGCCTCAATTTCTATTTATATAGGCTCTGTTTCTGTTTATATAGGCTCTATTTCTATTTATATAGGCTCTGTTTCTATTTATATAGGCTCCATCTCTATTTATATAAGCTCTGTTTCTATTTATAAAGGCTCCATTTCTATTTATATAGGCTCTATTTCTATTTATATAGGCTCTGTTTCTATTTATATAGGCTCAATTTCTGTTTATATAGGCTCCATCTCTATTTATATAAGCTCTGTTTCTATTTATAAAGGCTCCATTTCTATTTATAAAGGCTCCATTTCTATTTATATAGGCTCTGTTTCTATTTATATAGGCTCAATTTCTATTTATATAGGCTCAATTTCTGTTTATATAGGCTCCATCTCTATTTATATAAGCTCTGTTTCTATTTATAAAGGCTCCATTTCTATTTATATAGGCTCTGTTTCTATTTATATAGGCTCAATTTCTATTTATATAGGCTCTATTTCTATTTATATAAGCTCTGTTTCTATTTATATAGGCTGTATTTCTATTTATATAGGCTCTGTTTCTATTTATAAAGGCTCCATTTCTATTTATATAGGCTCTATTTCTATTTATATAGGCTCAATTTCTATTTATATAGGCTTCTCTATACATACACATATTCGTATTATATTCTTGGTGAAACTTTACCTCAGGAAACCAGAAATTTTTTATCTTTTTTAATGTAATCCTGTAGATTTTTAAGACAGAATGTCAAAAATCCGAGTTTCGATCCTAGGAGATCACTAGTTTAAAAGTTACGGGTGTGTAAAGATGTCCGATTTTCAGCGTTTTCGACCGGTAAGGGCGCCGCCATGTTGGTACGCAGTAACCGTCGCGCTTCGCTTAACGAGCGGAGTCGCTAATTGTGTTCTTCCTTCTAGCTCATATTAACTATTTGCTCAACCTATTTTCATTGTAAGGAAATATTTGAAATACAACATTAAAATATTTTCTGTTAAGTATCTGGTTATCAAAATAAAAATATTCTATTCGCCGTAATTTTTTGTTCTATTTAAAGTAGTATTTTATATGAACCACATTAAATTACACTGTTTCAAATAGTACTTTAAATATTCTTTCTCGAAATTTTGCCCAGGTCCGGTTGCCAGGGTCCGACGTCCCTGGAAATTGGGCAATTGCGGTGGCGTTGATTGAATGGGCACACTATGGCCATCGCTACGTGTCCTGCGAGCGAAATCACCAGGTCCTGCCGCGAGGATCCGCAGAAACGCGCCGGGAATCGAGAGATCGAATTTTCTACCGGTGTCGATTCCCCTAGTTTTCTACAAATTTAAATAAAGCTCTGTCGATAAAGTTCCACCACAAGTCATCGCAGTCATCGAAAAAGGGTCCTGGCCCGGGAAGGCAAGAATCCTTGCGCTTTTAATGATCGGCAAAGTAAGTTGAGTATTCAAAGCGCGCGACCGAAACGCGCCGAGAATCGAGAGATCGAATTTTCTACCGATGTCGATTCCTCTGGTTTTCTACAAATTTAAATAAAGCTCTGTCGATAAAGTTCCACCACAAGGCACCGCAGTCATCGAAAAAACGTCCTAGCTCCGAAAGGCAAGAATCCTTGCGCTTTTAATGATCGGCAAAGTAAGTTGAGTATTCAAAGCGCGCGACCGAAACGCGCCTGGAATCGAGAGATCGAATTTTCTACCGGTGTCGATTCCACTAGTTTTCTACAAATTTAAATATTGCACTATCGATAAAGTTCCACCATAAGGCACCGCAGTCATCGAAAAAGGGTCCTGGCCCGGGAAGGCAAGAATCCTTGCGTTTTTAATGATCGGCAAAGTAAGTTGAGTATTCTAAGCGCGCGACCGAAACGCGCCGGGAATCGAGAGATCGAATTTTCTACCGGTGTCGATTCCCCTAGTTTTCTACAAATTTAAATAAAGCTCTGTCGATAAAGTTCCACCACAAGTCATCGCAGTCATCGAAAAAGGGTCCTGGCCCGGGAAGGCAAGAATCCTTGCGCTTTTAATGATCGGCAAAGTAAGTTGAGTATTCAAAGCGCGCGACCGAAACGCGCCGAGAATCGAGAGATCGAATTTTCTACCGATGTCGATTCCTCTGGTTTTCTACAAATTTAAATAAAGCTCTGTCGATAAAGTTCCACCACAAGGCACCGCAGTCATCGAAAAAACGTCCTAGCTCCGAAAGGCAAGAATCCTTGCGCTTTTAATGATCGGCAAAGTAAGTTGAGTATTCAAAGCGCGCGACCGAAACGCGCCTGGAATCGAGAGATCGAATTTTCTACCGGTGTCGATTCCACTAGTTTTCTACAAATTTAAATATTGCACTATCGATAAAGTTCCACCATAAGGCACCGCAGTCATCGAAAAAGGGTCCTGGCCCGGGAAGGCAAGAATCCTTGCGTTTTTAATGATCGGCAAAGTAAGTTGAGTATTCTAAGCGCGCGACCGAAACGCGCCGGGAATCGAGAGATCGAATTTTCTACCGGTGTCGATTCCTCTGGTTTTCTACAAATTTAAATAAAGCTCTGTCGATAAAGTTCCACCACAAGGCATCGCAGTCATCGAAAAAGGGTCCTGGCCCGGGAAGGCAAGAATCCTTGCGCTTTTAATGATCAGAAAAGTAAGTTGAGTATTCAAAGCGCGCGACCGAAACGCGCCGGGAATCGAGAGATCGAATTTTCTACCGGTGTCGATTCCTCTGGTTTTCTACAAATTTAAATAAAGCTCTGTCGATAAAGTTCCACCACAAGGCACCGCAGTCATCGAAAAAGGGTCCTGGCCCGGGAAGGCAAGAATCCTTGCGCTTTTAATGATCGGCAAAGTAAGTTGAGTATTCGAAGCGCGCGACCGAAACGCGCCGAGAATCGAGAGATCGAATTTTCTACCGATGTCGATTCCTCTGGTTTTCTACAAATTTAAATAAAGCTCTGTCGATAAAGTTCCACCACAAGGCACCGCAGTCATCGAAAAAACGTCCTAGCTCCGAAAGGCAAGAATCCTTGCGCTTTTAATGATCGGCAAAGTAAGTTGAGTATTCAAAGCGCGCGACCGAAACGCGCAACCTTGTACGCGAAATGAATCTGAAGGAATAAGCATATCGCGTCCAGCGGCGACAATAAAAAAAAAAAAAAACAGAATGGACGTTGGCGGGGGCAACGCTACTCACGTAATTGTGTCGCGTTTCCATTACGAAAGAATTCGTCGGAGCGACGCGATGCAAATCGGCCCTTTATGAATGTTTTACGATGACTGTCGGCGCGCGCTTTCCGTTATCATCCATTTCCATTGACCAACATTGGTCACGGAGCGAGCTCTCGGCGTGCATTAATTAGACAGGGTCCTATCGCAGCCCCGGTAATTGGGCCAAGGCAACGGCCACTACTTCTAATCCGATTATGACACGGTCGCTGAAATACTCCTTGTCGCGCGAGCGGCTCTTTTGTCAAACTTCGCAGCGAAGAAACTTTTCCGGAACTGCGCAACTATTCGACTGGAGCTCTTCGGACGAGAGAACTCGCAGTCTCGTGTTCACTATGCGTTCACGTTGTCCGTGAAATGACGATATATGACGGCCTTTTGTAGTTCTTTGGTCGCTGGTTTTTCCCCTGGCTTGTAGCCACGAGCTTCAAAAATTTTAATCTAATCTAATATTAAAACCCGCGAGATGCAACAGTATAAGAACAAGGCAGAAATATTTTTTACCGATGAAAAGAGCGTTTCCAGCAATATGCAGATTTTGTGCTTCAAAATTCCGCGTAAAGATAAATTTCAATTTTTCAGTTCTCGTTTCGTCAAACAGAGTTCAATTTCGCGGAATTTTCACAGTTGTTGCGGACTTTAGCAGAATTTCCTTTCCGGGAACACGTGTTCGCGTGTCGTAGTACAAATATTAAAATGAACGGGAAACCCTTTTAAACAGCTCGATAATTAATTTATTGCATTCTCGCGAAACAGCGAGCTTCCATTTCCAGTTCGATCGAGGTAGCCGAGCAATTTCCGTTAAAATGGTTTTTATGGCTTTGAAAAGTATTATTCGCTGGCTGCTTTGTTGTGTGCACGCTTTCTCGTGAAAAAGCAACGGGTGGAAGAGGAAAAAGAGATATTTCACGTGTAGTTCTTTCGTTCTTTCTACGGGAAATTTAATTTAAATAATTGTCGAGCGACTGCACCGCGCTCGGCTAGCGTGTCTGATCATTGCCTGCCGCTTCTACTTCGGATTATCACGAGTGCGAACTATGCTTCCAATTCAAGTTTCTTAAAAAGAACATCTTGCTCTGTTTTGCGGTTCAGATTTCTTCCTTCTCGAGGATTTTAATTGCGACGGCGTAAATAATTGAATTCCGAAAGTAGATGTTCAATTTTTGCACATTAACAACACAGTTTAGACCTCGTTCTTTAGTTCTTCGCCACGCGCACGTCTCGGCACTATAAAAGTCCGAAACCATTAGTATTTAATTAATCATTTTTTATTTCTTTTTTTCAACTTATGTACAAGTCGCGCATATTATTTTTAATGTTGTAAGAAATCTTCCAGACGTGTCAACAAAAGTGCGTCGTTCAAACCAAAACGCGGAAATTTGGCCTTGAACGCCCGTTAAACAATTTCCGTGTTTCGAGGCAAACCATAACAGAATTTCAGGATCGTGATCGAGGTGTAAAACTGCAAGGTAAATAAAACCGCGGGAAACTTTCTTCGCGCACTCGACCGAGCAGGTAAAAGTATCGTAAACGTGGCGGAGCATGGGACGCGCATAGTAATTCGTGATACTTGCGAGCAACGGCGCAAGGGGAATGGCGGCCGCAAAATAATGCGTTCCACCGACTGGGGTACACCGAAACCGAAAACAAGTAAGGGATAAATTCTGAAGACTATACGAAAAATGACAGAAACTGAAAAACAGAATAAACACCAAACAAAGATCGCCCAATCGGCTAATTAACTCTGGGATATTGAACTTGTAACCTGAAATTGAATGTGGTTCCTTCAATTTGTAATTTTAAGTGCTGTAGATTGCTCTGAGTCCAGTATTAAGCAATTAGTTCTTTAACGTCTCGCCGAAACCAATTAAATCGAAACATTGCTGAAAATGAATCTCAATAAACGTGCAAAAAGAAGCTTGCGTAACAGGTGATTAACACGGCCGTAGCAGTGTTACATATGCGTGACGATCATAATTTAATGTATCACGCAAAGAAAATCAAAATTAATTGTGCACGTGTCGGTAGTTGAAGTTGTATGCGTAGCACGATACTCGGGGAATTTACACCTCTTGCATAACGATATTTATTTTTATATTTCACAACAGGGTGTGTTGCATTTGATAGAATGTAAAACAACGACTGTCGCCGAAACGAGCGCCGGTGGCCGAACGTGTTAAACAAAAATCAAATTTTGGTATTGTTCGATATAGATTTGATTTCAGAATCTTTTGACGGTCAAATGTCACTCTCCGATTCAGACCGCAATCGATCGATAGGAGATCCGTTGATCGACGGAGGGGCAACGCACGCGTTCGCCGCGTACAAAAGCCTTCCTTCGGTTGCGCAATGGCGGATCGATCGTAGACTTCCGGTTGCGGATCCGCGCGAAACAAGCCGGTGGTCATCTTTAACATTTCGCGGGTTCGGTTTCTCTTAGTCCTCTCGACTTTCTCGATCCTTCGATCAATAACCATGATTGCGCAACGCGACATCGGCCTTGCGAGAAATTCCAACCAGCATACAGTGTCACAAATTCCCACTATAGCTAGAAAGAAATCGAAACTCGAAACTTGGTTCAATAGCGTTTTCAAAATAGAAAAATTAATTACACACATTGAATTACGGATTCCTTATGTATACACAGGTATATGTCAACCATAACCGTTAAAATGTATAATAAATACCGCATAATAAAACGTGAATAAAATTATTACGTAATTATAAAGTAGGTGTAAGGTAATTACCGCGTACTAATGTTAATGCTATAACAATTTCAAGCTGGCACTCCTTGGAACTTTCCAGTTCTGTCAAATGGCATAAAAAATGATATTTAAAGAACCTCCAAAAATAATAAAGTTATAATAAAAGCTGTTATTATTAACATATAATAGAAGCTATTATTTCACAAATTTTGATATTGGTATATAAAACATTTGGTTACTTATTGCTGTGACATAATTTTTTTTATAACACTTATAAGTGTAAAATTTCGTATGTTCAGAGTTTTCATGTATTGATTTCTACGCTTATATGGTTATGAAATGAATGACTTATGTTTATCATTAGTAAACATTCCAGAAAAATGAACAATGGAAAATATATCTGTTTTTAGACCATTCTTTTTTCAACGTAAAAACGTAGGTACAAACAACGAACAAAGCGTGGGTGCAGATATAATTACACGATAATGAAAGAACGATCCCGATCACGAAACTGACCTCATTTTACATGAAACAGCAATTTTAACGCTAAATCCACTGCGCAATAAAAACGATTACTACATATTGCTTTATGAGACGAGTTGAACTTATTTACCAATTTCAGTTATTTTTAATTTTGCGTCCTCCCACGCTCGTTCACAGAGGTCATATTACAAACTTGTGTTAATTATTGTATATCACGTCATTCCAAAATTTCACTTTGTAAGAAACTCTACATAAATGATAAAAAATACAGTGCTTCTTTCTCGATATCTTTTTCCACGAATTTCTAAATCATAGTTTACATTTCTACAAATTTGTGCACAAGACGTAATACAATACAAGCAGTGAATATATTTCTCAACGTTTACATGAACATGTGTATGTAACGACGAAGCCTCCGAAGAGAATAAAAAATTAGACTCATTAAAATTCACTAGTAATGCCTGGTCCTTGCACAGATAAATAACCTTTTTGTGCGTTGCAAATATTATTGCTTCTTATGTATTATTTTAATGCTTATTTATTGCTTAACCCTCCGTCAATATGTTCAATTTTATTCCGATATAAGATGACGCTTTTTATTTCGCAATAAGAAAGTCACTATACCCTCTCCTTCTTCATCCAAAATACGACGTAAACCGGTCCCGGGCCGTCGCCTTATGTCGAATGAAAACTGCAGTGGAATAAAATGCATTCGATCTTCATTAAAATTAGCTTAGAAATTAACTCATTTTCGCGCGGAAAAAAATAGAAAATCGATGTCGACAACGGTCGGAGCAGCTTACTTGACAAACGTCGAACACAGTCGATCGTTCGCCGGCAGATGCTCACGTTTCGTTATTTGTTGCTTCCATAAACGCTGATAACTGTAAAACGTGCGCCTTATCGAGCCGCGACACGTGCGCGCCGCGAGTACCGATAATTCTAACAGGGAACAAGGTTTCATAGTAATTAAGGCGGCACATAAATTAGTTGCTCCCGAGGCTTCGTTGAGCACCGATAATTATCATCGGCTCGATTAATCGATCATTAGAGGCGCAACTGTTTCTTGGTGTGGCGTTTATTAATATTTGTATTCCCACATTTCACGACAGACGGTACAATTTTCCATAAGCTGTGTAACTGATTTGTACCGGCAGATGATTAATGCTCCGATAATGAGTCAACGCGTGATCTTGCTATGTCAACTCTGCCGATGCGGCTGCGTTCTAAATTGGAAAATTCTTTGCCGAAAAAGACATTCCGTCGCGCCTGCTTCCGTAGCATAACAATTCAGTTCGTAACAGTAATTTGTTAAATGTCATTAAATTCTTTGGTGCAATTCATGATTGTCCATAATTGCCCTCACAAGACCCAGACCTATGCCCTTATATTTAACAATACTGTTTAATCGTAAGTCATGGGAGTTACGTGTTAACAAAATTCTCAACTTTTTCTAAACTTTTAAACAACCAATTCTGATGATTTGATACCGTACAAAAGAACCAACGCGTTCGTGCGCAACTTTATTTCCCAGGTACGGCGCGCTCGTCCGTAACTCTGTCTTCCAGGTACGGCGCGCCTGGCCACGAAATGCAGAAAAGCCACTATAGTGGCTCGTACCGTTCAAACTGAAGCCTTCCACGGAAGCCACTATAGTGGCGCACAGTGCTTAATAGGTTAGAAACGAAAATAATTGTGTACTCGATCGTGCTACTTTTCAAGAAAAGGACATTTGAAGTAAACTCTCACTTTCTGGTGTCTCCTAACTGTGTCCCCCTCGCCCTCCACGCAGCAGGGAAACAGAACGCTACCATAAATATATTGTATACAGTGTCGCCAGATCAGGACTCGTGTCCCCACTCTAACTTCCCCCTCTACCGCGCTATTCCCCCACGCTTCGGCCCGGTCACGTGACGCGTTCAGAAGAGAGAGGGTAACATTTTCCCCTCGCTTCGTGCTCCCTCCCCTCATCGGGCGACACTGATTCTATACAGATTTTTGTTCGCCATAAAATCGTTTGGTCTCAGTGTGCGCTGATCCCACCAGTCCGAGGACCTTGATGTACACCGTGGCCTCAGCGCACAATTCAACGTCGTCCACTTTTGAGCGATCAGAAACGTACCCCGATGTGTTGCCCGTCGATGAAAAGCTGTGGCAACTGTATCGTGGACAGGCCCAGACGATCCCTGAGCTCGGCCTGAAGCTCCGCGTCGCCGAACAGATCCAGCTCGTCGTACTTGACCATGTGCGTCCTCAGGATCTGCTTGACCTTCTTGCAGTTGTAGAAGGTTTTCCGTACGATGCCGGAGGTCGTCGTGTAGACCACCACCTTGCCCAACTCCTTCTTTATGTACGCCTGTAACAGAAGACCAGGGACTTTCGTTAAAAAATTAATCCGCCAATGCGACCGAAATTGAGTCTGATCTACTGACTAATAAATAAAAACAAGTTCTACAAAAAGAAAAAGGAACTGTATGTTTTGGGTTAGCCAGATATGTAGTCCATTCCAAGAGGAATTCATTCGCCTACAATATGTTTTTCTATCAAGGTCATTGAAGGTCATTGCCACTCAAGACTTGCCTGACGTTAATTGTTTTTCGTACCTTTTGCATTCAAAAGTAGAGCCGTGTATACCAATAGAATGATTCATTTGACTCCGAAATGATATTTCTGCTCTATAGAGCGAAAGTAGTAACTCCCTTGCCCTTGACGTCCTATAATATCTTTAGTCCTTTCAAAATTAGAAAGAGAAAAATTTATCAGGCTTTTGGATGTCCGTTCAGATGTCAATCTGAACTAATTAGAAACGGGAAAAGTTCAATGTGAAACAATTTCTCCTTTAACCCCTTCCCGTACTTCAACGAGTCTGACTCGTGATGAAGATTTCGGCAGAAACGTAAACATCGCTAGTAGGACTCTGAAAATCTGCCAAACGTAAACATCACGAGTCTGTCTCGCAAGTATATACAGGGTGGTTGGTAACTGGTGGTACAAGCGGAAAGGGGGTGACTCTACGCGAAAAAAGAAGTCGAAAATATAGAATAAAAATTTTTCGTTTGAGGCTTTGTTTTCGAGAAAATCGAATTTAAAGATCCGTCGGGTTCGCGTGCTTTGGTATGCGCAGGAAGTAGAATTGGTAGGTCATGATCAGACGCAGCAGACAATTCCTATCGAATAACACGCGCATTGGCTATATTTTCAAACTCAATGTTCTCGAAAACGAACCTTCGGATGAAAACATTTTATTCTATATTTTCGACTTCTTTTCTCGCGTAGAATCATCCTCTTTCCGCTTGTACCACCAGTTACCAACCACCCTGTATATTTCGGCTAGTATTGCAACCGTTTTCGAGCATCATTCTGGTCTGTTTGCCGCGCGTTGACCCCTACCGCTCGGGCCCGGATTTGATCGAGCTAAATGTGGCACGGGAAGGGGTTAATAGTCAGGTTAAATACCGCATAATAATTGGAACAACTGAAACTGGCTTCGTAAAACGAGCGAAGCTTTATAAGTGCATGGAGTACCGTTTCGTCGATTTCCTTTACTTTCTATTTCCCGGAGTCGAGCGATTCGGCGAACGAGCGACTGGGTGTGGATGAATGAAAAGCGGACACCCGGTATAGGCACGATCGAGTCGTCTAGCTCTTACAGAGCTCGAGCAAATCAAGTCAGAACGGGTTCGTAAGTTAATTCCGATGGGGCGTTCCGTCAGGCGGTAATGAGTCGATAATCACACTCGGCGGAATGATTAAACCGCCCTTAACGAACGATCCCTCTCTCTCTGCCTCTCTCCCTTGAAGGGCAACAGGCGGTTGTCGCGTGGCTGTTCAAACTTCGATCCTCCTTTGCATTTGCATGTGCTCCGCCGTCCGAGGATACATTCGCAGCGTGGCGGAGCGCAGAGGACGCGGGCGGTCCATTGTATTACTAAATCCATTTCATTAACCCGTAAACGCTAACCGTTTACACTGAGATACGTTCCGCAAGCCCGGCTGCGATCGTCTGTGTGTGTGTGTGTGTGCGTGCGCGTGTGTGTGCCTTAGTCTATTTACATGGCGCATTCACGATGCACGATCGAGCGAAGGTAATGGACTTCGCGTAGGCACGAGCGTGGGCGTTACGAGATAATGACACCGGCTCGCGATCCAAAGAGTATCAGCAACGGGACTGGCATGTGAAGAACGCGCGCCCACCGAGGCACTCGATCGCATAATTGAAACGGGAGACGGTTCGAGCTCGATGAACAGGTGGACAGTGCTTCCACTGAACTGTCCGCTGCCTCGAATGCTCGTCCGCACTGCAATTCTACTGACCCGCTTCGAACGAGCATCCACGCATCAGTTGTTCATTATTGCAATCCATTGGTGCATTAACGAACAGTCATTAAGACAGTATTTAAAGAGTCGGGAGCTGCATGTCGAGGAGGTTCTCGTGCAGCGAAGATGACAACGCCATTTTTATTTGGGGTAGAACAACGTTTTATAACAAATAATGTTCCATTTTTTTGCAACTTCGGATTTAGTACTTGTACGTTCTAGCATCTTTGTGGAAGTTTACAGAAGTATGGAAAATAAATGACGTATCTTTAAGTTTAACGGGTGAAATCAATTTTTTTTTATGGTTGCGCAAGCTTTCGTGTGCACAGCACGAATCATGTTTGCTCGAATAAAATATTCGTTCCAATCCGCCAACCGCATAATATTTCGATCTTAAGATCTGATAATGACGTGTCTTGAGGTAAATGCGATGAATATGACTGCAGTTGCATCGCACTGAGTACAAATACAACGTAGTTTACAGTATTGTTGGTACTGTGCTGTAACGAACGGTATTCGTTAAATCGGAAAAGAAATGAAACTAAAGAAACATACGAATCTCTCCTAGCCAACAGATTGAATAATAATTCGAGTTACAACTGAAGTATACTACATTCTCACAAATATTGCTCTTGTTAAAAGCCGCGCGCGCGCAACCGAGCGTGGTTGCTAGAATATGGATGTTCATGAATTTACAGTGAAACTTTACTATGCAAGGCCACCGTTCGCTGAGAATTCGAAATCAAAACTGCCTGTAAAGTAAACAAATTCTTGCTCGGCGTCAACTTCTGCAAATCCATTGTAGCATAGTATAGGCGATTGCAAGAAGGGTAGCAAATGTGGTCCGATAAAAAAAGGAATTTATTAAAACGGAGGAAGAAAATAACTCTCTCTCTCTCCCTCTCTCTCTCTTTTCCTAAAATATGGGCAATGAGCGCACGTGTACATTTCGGCGCTCGGTGACTCTACACACGGTTTCTACCAGGAACCATAACTGTTATAACCAAAAAGAAATAAAGTCATGAAATAACAAGTATTTAAGTAAGTATCGACTAGGCTTTAAGTAAGTATCGACTAAAATTGTATTGGTTACAAATAAGGATTATTAAATTTCAATAATAATCAACTTTCTATTCATGATTTTTATCGCAGAAAATTTTCGAGTAATTGTTATTTTTGGTCCCTGGTTCCTACACTGTTTTGACATGAAAATCTACCACATTGTAGAAATGTTCTTTTGTTATTGCCTTCGAAATCGATGCTTGCGAAGGATCAATGACTTTTAGGGTATAATTGAAGAGAATTTTTTTACGCTTAGTCTCTTCTCAGAATTATTTACAAAAATACAAATCAAATGAGTTAATCCGAAACTATGCATACGCTCTTATCATACTTTCATCAAGTCATTCAAACTTTTTCTGTCCCATTTACCTAGAAACTTACCTCCGAGTCTGATATGAACAATTCCAATCGAGTTTTATTTTATATAGATCGTTTAACTTACAATCAACAACAAAATATTCTGATTAGAATATTTCTCGATCGTTTAACCTACAATCAACAACAAAATATTCTGATTAGAATATTTCTCGTTTTCTTTTAATATTTTCTTTTTCTTGTTTTCTTTCTTAATATTCTTAAGATTCTTTTTCCTTTTTCTTCTCTTCTGATTCTTTTCATTTATTAATATTCTGACAGGATGGTTATCAAAAAGTTAGATTTTACTTAACAAGTTCACAGACAGTAAAAATTTCAGTGAGCTGCAGAAATAGACAGGCAATTTTTCTTGAAACTAATCGTACTATCCGAAATCTGATTAGACATAAACAATAATAACAAGTTAACTGTGATTAGTAATGACAGTTGGTCATTACCTCATTCAATGTATATTAATTACAAAAACTTAAGGTTGTATACAATTAAATGAATAAAAATTGCCTATAAAATTTGTATGCTACAGCATTCATGTCATGTTGCATCACTATGAAAATGAATGCAATACGTCCGCGAACGTGTTAAAAAATTCAATTACATTCGCCAATTGAAGTCGTTGTAATAAGTTAGTCATCCACGGTTGAAGCCGACGGAAAACAAAATCAGCTTTTCGAGGTTTGTAAATGGGATTCCCCAGTTAGAATGATTCGAATGATTACAGTTTTCGCCGGGATCTGAGACGTCCATTAGCAGTATCAGCCCGGCCGTTCGACAATTCCAATACAGTTAACGCCGCGGCGTTTCAACGCGGTTTTAGGAATGCGCGCCGCAGGAATTCGCGGACGAACATTTCGAGTATCGCGTGGCGAAAACTCGCGCCGGTTTCCCATAACGCGTAGCGGGACATCGAGGTTGCAGTTATATGCACCAGTTCGCTCGCAACGAAACACCGTCGTCCCTCGTTTCTGATTCGCGCGGCGACTCGTATTTTTCGCGCGGATTGCGTCGGTCGCCGCGTCGTTAACGAACGAATCCTCTCCCGTAAACGATAACCCGATTAAAACAGTCAAGCGCCGGCACGTAAACAAACGTTTCCCGTTTCGCTTGAAACCCGCTTTGGTCTGTCCAATTCCGCTGTTCAATGCGTAAGCTCGAAATCTAATTTTAACCGTGCTAGTCAACGCCGATTCACTTATTTTTAATCGCTTTCCTCGAAAGCTTTGCCATCCGGGAATTTCCTCTACGGGTAAAAAATTTACGTGTTCTTTATTCGAACGAGTACTTTGTTTAGAACTGTAAACGCAGTAATTTGTTTGTACCACAAAATCGGAAAGCATGAGTAACAGTTCTGTTCGAAGAAGCTCTCCCGAAGACGCGGGACGGTGAGCATGCAATCTTGCAGGTGAATGCAATTTTTCTTGCAAATAACGTTCGATAAGTATGTCAGGCCAGATGTATAATGAAATTTTTATGGTTTTTGTTCGTTTGCTCTTAACGCATTGTATGCAGGCTGTTAGCGAAATTCTACTCGACGAAATGTTAGATCCTTGATGTAGTCCTGATGATCCGACACCATTCTCGCACGAGGGTCGTCGATTAGGATAAAAATTGTGCAGGTTCGTTTAATCGCTTCCAGTGTTCGGTTATTTTCAGCTGCTGTAATTGTTGCGCGTCGGTGTTGCGGTAACCGGGCAGAAAAATGGACGATGTAATTGATGAGAGCAGCATGCTCGATCCGAACGGGGAGCCGAATCTGCAATCGAGACGCAGTTCCCGCACGGGGTTGGCCAATCGGCGAGCAAATCGATCAAGGCTGAGGAATATTGTAGATCTCCATGCCGGCCACTTTCAACGGGACCGCTAATGAACACGCATTACACATTCGCGACCTGGTGTAAAACCGGATCCGTCGATCCAGGTGCATGATCGACGCGATAAAAGGAAACTATAATTGCGCAGGAATGCTCGACTGGATCCTGCCGGTTTCTTTCCTTTTTCTGCGCTCGTGGCTCGCCTACTTGCGCCACAACACTCGGCACAGTATAATTCTCTAATTACACGATTTAACGCTAGCGGGTCGTTATCACGGGCCCAGGACGACAGTCCCAGATCTCGGAACGGACCCAGATCGATTCTTCTCTTCTATTTTTCCCCTCCATTTCTCTCCCCCCCCCCCCCCCTCACTGTATCCTTTACCCCCTCCTTCGCTGGAGGACACGCGGTAGTGAGTTACTCACTGTACAGGCTCGCAAGGACTTCTTCATTTGCATGAAGAATGTCGCTGCACCTCGAACCAGAAATGTTCCCTCGCTTCTTAAGGGCCAGGGATAGTCACGTGACTTTTTAATTAATAATTTCCATTCACAGATCCGCAAGTTTTTCGCTTTATTTCGCAGAGAATCAGGACAAAATATAGCTCGATTTGTAGCCGGAGATATTTTCTAGCGCGCGCTGCTCTCGATTTCATCCAGAAAACTCATCCAATGGCAGAAAAATGCTCGGATTCCGCGGCGTGCGCATCGTCAATTTTTGGCCTACTTCTAACGCTTATGTTACCAAATATCTGCATAATCGCGGCAGCTCGTGACCAGCGCGCGCTAGATTGAACCTTCCTCTTTCGAACGAGCCCTTTACCCGCGACAAAATATTCTTATATGAGGACGAAAACTTGAGGCACGTGAAACCATTTTCTGTCGGTAATGTAGTCACTCTACCTTATCGCGAATCTACGAAGACCGAGCCCTTAAAGTGGAAGCTTCTGAACAAATTGGACAAAGGTTCGTTCATTCATTGCGACCGGGCTTTCGGGCTGCATGAGCAGATTGAATGGATATTGCACTTGGTTCTGCGAAGAAACATAATTGGACACGGTCGACAGACGTGCGGTGGAGTATCGTACATTCTGCGCTGTTATCTTTGCCGACTAATTTTGAGGAATTGTCATCCACGTTAGTCATGGAAGACGCTTTGTAAATTTTGTACGCCCAGTTTGTAATAACGATTAATTTTGTTAAAAAAGTTTTGTTCACAGTTTGTAATAACGATTAGTTTTCAGGTTTGATACAAAAATTGCAAATACTATAATAAATATTGTTTTAGTTTCTACGGATTTAAATAAATTGTCCTTAATACGTCAAGAATGTAATCAAAATGAGACAATGTTTGAAAATTTGTCTGTTCGAAAAATTGGACAACTTCGAATTCTATAATTGCGAATTAATAAACGAAATAAGAAAAGAAATAAATCAAAGGGGAATTTTAGAGATCAAGTTGTTTTTGGAAAGTTCGCTTTGTAAAGTTGGGACTAGTGTAAATCCAATGAAATATTTTACTGTCAGGCCGAATAAATGCTATACTACTCGCGTGTCTCCCAGGCGAGTATTATGCAGTTCATATGCGCGCATTCGTTCTTCGTAATTAAGATGCATCTTTTCTAGAATACTGTGTTTACTGCACCGTGCAATTTAATATACAGCACGAGCATACGAATTAATGAAGACGAAGCAGTTCTTTGTATTCGCGAGAAGCCATATTAAATATTCTTAATCAGCTGGTGCCAAAGAGGTTTTCATTTGACATTACATTTCAAACGCTAGGTGATTTTATTGTATTAGTTATTCTCACACCCGATTGGCATGATATATCACCGCAAGAAGTAATTTCGAAGTGTGCACAAAGAACTCTGCATGAAATCATAATGCATAGAAATCTCCATATTATAACGATTCTACTTCTTAGTTCGTCACGTCTCATGAATCCTAATCAAAACTCAGTCTGCGCAAAGAATTCTGCATGGAATCGTAATGCATCAAAATCCTTATTGTAATAAATCTAGTATAAAATGTTTTCCATAATATACCGGATAGAAAACTACAAACAAATTTTTTTATCGAAAACGCTGCAAACAAAAATATTGGAAAATTTGGTACACGATGTGACAACATTTCTACATGGTGGACACGATATAAAATTTGAAATATCCCCAGGACATTTAACTTTTACAACATCGTGCGTCAATTCCCCTCGGTTCAGAATGACGCGAGGAATCAAATAATGCGAAAAAATTGTAGCGTTCCATAAAAACAAAAAAAGAAAAAGGAAATAGCGCAATCACACTTTACAACTGCACCGTACTTCTGTAAACATCGAACCGCTCGACGATACAGCCTGATGAACAATGCAAAAAATTGCCAACTGCAATTTGCTGTTATCTGCAGTAGACACAGACGTGCAGTCCGACTCGGTGAGCAGATTCACCCTGTTTACTGATCACTACGGGGTTAACGCCGACCAACTGAATCCTGCGGAAACGCGAGAAAACTCTTTCAAGGATATCTATTCCTGACCGTTCGTCCTTCCGCTCCGAATTATTTCAGATTCTGCTCCTAAGTTGGATGAGCGTAACGTTAAATTACGCGCGCAGTTTCTCTTTCGCAGGAGGTTTAAAAAGCAAATCCAGTAATCCCGAATTTTTTGCGGGGTCATCGCACGGAACCCTGCGCGACACCGTGACATCCTGCGAGCGTATTTCCACCGTTTTAATTAGTGACCCAAATTATCATACTTATTTATGCCGTTTAAAGCCGGACTAACATCTTACCGTAATCATAAATCTCTTAGTTCAAGGTCATTCGAAGGTACATAACAGAGCTGCTGCACAACGAAGTGAAAAATATATGTTTGCATTTGAAAAACCATCAATGACCTTCAAAAGATATGGACGACAACAACAATCCCTATGCATAATAAAACCTGAATTGCAACAAACTGGGGTGAAATAAAACTTGAATTTCTCTTCGATTATGTTCAACAGAGTGAAAATAATACAACAGTGTCTTTATATTCTTCTAATGTTGTTACCGTTCTAAATTACACCTACTCATTTTCGTCATAAAATCCGCGGTCTAATTATCATATTTCACTTCTTGAACAGTACAACTTTCTCCCACAACATTTTCTTCGAAATCCTGACGGAGATGTTTCGGTGTCCTGTTTCTCGTGATTATATATTAACAGGTAGATAATTAAGATTGCTAAGATAAATATTGATAGATATTCTTAAAATTTTTTGAATCTCCGTCCGAGTCGTCCGACACGGAGGACTTATGCGACGCACTTAGTCCGTCGGCGCAGTAAAATGCAAAACGCCGATTGAATAATATTTGTTTTCCCGCGCGATGCTAAGCTGCGGATCAAAGATTAATTGTCCGGCGAACGACTGCCGCCGTTCCGCTAGACAAATGACATCAGCGACGATTTCTCCGTAAGTGGGATAATGGTTATTCGCGAGATCGAGTCGCGCAGTGACTGGAATTTTCTGCGACGAGAGCCTGCGCCGCGTCGTCTCGATGCGAGCAGGTTTAATGGATTGAACCTGACGAGACATTACCATGCTCAGCACGCGGCCGGCCGTTTTCATATTTTAGAAAGGGAAAAAAAAAACGGACCTCGAATCATCTTCAACTCGGCCGGACAGCGCGCCATGAAAATCGCGAAACTCGCGCGTAGTTACGTTCACACGACGATCGTGTTTTTCTTCTTAATTGCGTTCGGACTCGCGCAGTCTCTCTTTCCGTCGGGCAATAAAACACAAATTTGCGTAATTTATGCGAGCCGGAGTCGCATGACGATCGCTCGTAAATGTAAACGACAAATCAAAATTCATTTCTATTCCCTGAAGCGCATTCATACCTGCACGACAAAGACTCACAAATTTCAATAAACACCTTTTGCACAATTATGTAGTCGACGGTGGTGTTTGAAAGCATTTACAGATTTATTTAGAAATGTTTAAACTGATCCCGAAATTTTTTTCGTTCTTCCTGATGCAGCAGCTGTTTGTTCAATATAATTGTCAGAGATTAATTGAATGACGATTTTCGTTCTGCGGGTCGGAATGGACCCGGGCACAGCCCGCGATACGCTGTATCGTCACAGTAATTAATTTCTCCCGGCGATTGTTCGAGCGCATTGTATCGCGTCGCGCGTTCGCATCGTTCTCGTTTCGCTGTTCTCCAGGTTTCCTCTTTTTTCGTCGGCGACAGGAGTCCCCCTTTGTCGAATGCCATAAAGACGGCGTTATTATTATTGTCAGTCTGCGGCCGCTCATGCATTTATAGTGTCCCGTAACCTGCAAGAACCGGGGAGCAAAGTTTTGCTCGGCTGTTCTTCTTTGCCGTCCGGCGCACAACAACGACGCGTCGCGCGGTCGCGGTTTAATATAAAACAGCGTGTGGCCTGAATACCTACGACAAAGAATACAATAACCGAGCAGCATACTCACGGAACACCGTCATTTCTCTAATAATAGTCTTCTGTTTCGCGACTTTCGCCCGGGAACAGCGCGACAAGAAAAGTTTCTCGCCGACGCCGAGAACGACCGACTCGACGCGACGTCGCCCGAAAATAAATCTGCTCGGTCGACTCGCAAAAAATCTGTCCACCAAAATTGCTAAACACTTCTGCACACAGCGTACGTGGGTCATGCCAATTAGGGACGTGCACCGAGTCCGAAGAAAATCCTATTCTTTGCGTTCACTCTCGGAGAAACTGTGTAAATTGTGACACTTGTCCGTGGCGATAGTGAATACCATTTTTTAAATATGTCTGTCCAAGTACGCGCAAGTGTGAATTGGGTAACAAATTTATATGTAAAAAAACATTCTGTAACCTGCATGATATGTGAAAAAAGAAACTCCCTCTCAAGTTAATTCTTTACACGCAGAAGGAGAAGCATAGTCTCTCGGTAATCCCATTGACAGCAGTCGTAGCTAATTTTCTCGTTAGCTACTTAACCCCTTAACTTGTACGCTCGAGTTCATTCGAGCGCGCTTAACAGGCCAAACTGTGCACGCTCGAGATAATTCGAGCGGCGTTGTATTTTATGCTGCTATAATTTTTCACACTCGAATATAATCGAGAATTGAAAATAACAATGTGAAAGCAAAGAAAAAAAAATCGTTTTGTTGATATTTATCATTTACAGGGGATTGTATAAGCTATAACACTTAATTATTCAAGAATAAAATATAGACTTTTTCCATGGAACAAAAGCGCAGTATATCAAAAATTGATTTTTTTGGCCGGTTTTTTTTTTCAAAAAAACTGTGCGTTAAGGGGTTAAACCTTTCAGCGAGAATATTGATTGGCTGCCAGGTTTGTAGAACTCGGACCGAAGCTCGATTGGCAGCCATCGATATATTCCTTCGATAAACGTCACGGTTACTTAACCCGAATGTAGAACGCTTTGACGGACGTTTCCCATAAAACTGTTTAATAAATGTTGTAAGGTAAGGTCGACGAACTGGGAGGATCTCGGCGAACCCGTCCTCGAAATGGAAAAAAGAGGAAAAAAGATGGGCGAGGCTGCTGCGAAACATAACAGGGTACGTTGGTCTGGAACATTCAAGAAATAAATCCCCTTCTATCACAAATTCGTGCAGTCTATGTCCTCGAATCATGCCTGCGAACGGATTTACTGCAATTCGTGAGAATAATTAATTTGCTAACGTTTTACTATGTCAAAAGCGAACAAAGGTGTAAAAAGTCAAAGTCGACCTTCGAAGTTCTGCCATTTTTAGAAATACATTTTATTTATTTTAGTTGACACCATAGTCACATTTACAGCATTGAAAAATATATATTTGTTTCAAGTTATTTGAAAAAGCTTCATAGACTTTGCTCGGGAAAGAACAGTTCACACAATTTTAAGCATTTGACAAAAATATATTCTACACTCCAAGCAATAGTAAAAGTGTGTGCAAAAGATCAATGCGAAACAATCGTCCGAGTTGTTTGGAAAAAATCTTAAAGACTCTTAAAAATGGCATTCTAGACCAGGAGTCTCTTGAATGTCATCAACGTCGCCCCACCATTCTGCTCGACATCTGGATCACCGGGCAGGATCAGATCTCAGCTGGGGGAAAATGAATTTTTTTCTCGTCTCCTGAGAAAGGACTCGTTCCCATCTTTCGCTGTTAGAAAGTTTCCAGACGTCACAATACCACGCATTCCTTTACGATTCATAAAGACGCCGGATAAACTGCCATTATCTCGGCTCCCCCGTGTTCGCGCACGGCGAATTTGCATTTGACAGGGCGAAGATCCCGACGTCACCTTCGCCCTTCTTCTCATCTTCGTTTCGTGTCGCACGCGTGCGCGACGAATTGAAGTTTCGTGGAAAGTTCCTGCGGAATTTTTTCTGCCGAAAATTCGGGAATTTTTGTTGGGTCTGATATACATAGGTTGAGACGCTTCGTACACCTAGCTGGTTGCAGCCATCGACTTTGTAAAAAATATTTACCACTACGAGCCATATTATTTAGAAATTCTTTCATTCATTCGTGCAATTGATGAACAGACATTTATTCTGTCAGCGCCTATGGCGATTTTAAATATTTTAAACGTGTTTTCTGCAATTTGAATGGCCATCGAATGTCACATATTTCCAGGTATCTGTATTACAATTTCGCAGACACGCTGTGGCCCGAAATTTGAAAGAAGTACTCTTAATTAAAAAGCCCACTTGAACTATTGGAATGGAAATTCACATTAAAAATTCCGCTCGCGTTGCTCGGTATTCCATTTGCGAGGAGAACAGAACGTTTCCCGTAGCTTTCTCGCGGGAAAAAAATTGCACTGGAAAAACGTTCTACCGCTTCGAATTAATTATCCGTCGTTTTGCGGAAGAATCGTATCGATCTCCCCCGTTCTTACTTAATTAACAATTCTGTCGCCGGTCGAACGCGGCGCCTATTTCACTTACGCGCAGTTAATATACATGAGACTCGGTTTTTTTCGCTGCGTTTTGTTTAACGAAGCGAGCTGTCTCCCGACGAATTTCCAACGACATGCTTTCACTGGTCATTATTCCCTGCCGTATGCGTGCTCGCGATCTATGTACTGATTCTTCGATCGGACCGGAACAACATTCCCCAATTCATATGCGAGACTCATATACGAAATACGTGAATTTTGTTCCTTCCATTTTTTTTTTTTGGAACCATAAATAATCGAGCCAATAGTCATGAAACAATAAATTCACGAGAAATGGCATCGTCGAAAATCGACCGCAGCGTAAACCGGAAACTGCGAATCTAGAGCCGGCCACGCAACAATCACTTGTCAACAGATGAAAACAGGAGTAGGTGTGGTGAAGTGTTAGGTCGTGAAAGTCCCGCTTTTTAAGAGGTTAAGCTTTCTAAGTATTTAAGTTCAAGGTCGTTTGAAGGTCATGCCATTAGTACACATTTGAATGTATTTTTTTATGAGCTACGCGATGCAAAAATATATGTGGTTATTTAAAACGATACATCGACGACCTTGATAACTACGGGAACAAACAACCTCATAAAAAACTACATATATAAATTCATATAATTCTACATATAAATTCAATCTACATACGAAAAATTTGTTACTTTTTCTAAATTAAAGAAAACATTCTGAGGGTCGCACTTACGTGAGACAGTCTGTGTATTAGCATGGTTATTAGGCTGTCGCATATGAAGTGTCCGATTTTTAACAGTAACGTAAAACGTTTCAAAATGAATTTATAGAAAGGAAAGTAAGCATCACAGCAGTGAACATATTCTGTCAATAAATGACAAGATTCTTGATCACCAAGTTTCATCGCGTTCTTCATTTACAAGATTGTCACCTCCATTTTGTAGTCTTCTTTACCATCGACGAATAGCGCGTTCGATTCCTGATCAATGTATATCAACCAAACGTCAGGTAATGCTATCGGCAATTTCTTACTTTTAGCGCTCATATAAACAAAAATATTCCATAGCCATTAAAATTGAGTCACTCGTAACAGTTATCAATGAGAGCAGTTCATTTCGATCACCCATAAGAGTTATGAGCGATCGAAATAAACTTCTGCCATCGATAACTGTTCTGAGAAGTGGCATCGTCGAAAATCGACCGCAGCGTAAGCCGGAAACTGCGAATCGGGAGCCGGCCACGCAATAATCACTTGTCCACAGATGAAAACAGGAGTAGGCGCGGTGAAGTGTTAATTGGCGGCGGCGTGGCTCGGGGAATGCCGAATTCGCGGTGGAAAGTCGCGCTTTCATAAGCGCGGTTCAATTATTTATGCACGAACGAGCGCGGTCGGCGTGCCGTAGAAATGTCAACGGCGCCGTGAATGGAAAGTGGCAGGCGTCCATTGTCGTTGCAGCCGAGGCCGGCCATGGAATCGTTTGTTTCGCACGAGAACGGATCGGCGGAGGCCCGAACAGGCTCGTTCTCCATGCACCGTGGGCAACAATTACCGCGCTTCTTCCATGCGCGAGGACGACGACGACGACGTCGCTCTGTCAAGGATGCGGCTCTGTCCCGATGCAGAACAGAGATTCGCATTCCTCGCGGCGCGATTTTCCACGAACGCGCCACGCCATGCCGCGCCGTTCCGATTTTCCCTCGGCGAGTTTCCCCGGCCGATTACGCGCAGCCGACCACCGCACAGCGCCGTGGGAATTCTTAATTAATCGCGCGCCGCTCGAATTTGCATTCACGGTAAAGTCACGGTCTCGTGGGAACCGGCTGCGAAACGCGCCACGCTTCCACGAAGTGACGCAAGGGTAATGATGCAGCGCGCCACGGAGGCTGATCGTTAGGCACCGGACTAGCATAAGGGAAGAAGCCTGTTGCGAGCCCGGCTTTCGAAGAAGGATCGCCTTCCGTTCGTCCTTTTGACGGGAGGATCGCAAGCTAGCTCCTCTTCGACGACCACGATTAAGGGGGCCGGCATGGTTTGAAATCCATATACCTATGCAAGGGTCAAAATCTAGACAAACTGTTGCTTGAATATTGCCATGAGCAGTTTGGAAGTGGTCAATTGTGTTTCCTAAATGTCCAATCTACGTCTGTATGGAGCCCAAATTGCGAATTTCTACCTGATCATGGAGTAATTTGTAATGTTCGGCAGAAAATTCGACTTCTGAGGCAAGTGTGACGTCACAAGATGGCTGCCGCTGAGAGATTCTCTTAATTTCGTGAGATTTAGTGTTCGTATCGAAAAAAAGGCTCCATACAGACGTAGCAAAGACATGTACAAACACGGTGGTATGCATTTTTAATTGATTACTTACTTATTTAAGACGTAAAATGTCTAGAAAAAAAGGCACAGCGTAACATAGCGTGACAGTCAAAGCCAAATGCCTGCCGGCCCCCTTAAGAGCCAAGACTCCGTAACTCACGATAAGGTAGAGTGACCACGTTACCGACAGGGATAGAAGAAAAATGGTCTACGGTGCCGCAACTTTTCGTCCTTCATATTTTTCGCTGGGAACGAGATTATGCGGATATTTGGGACGAATCAATGACGAATATGATCCTCGGAATGTACGGACGCCGCCATTTTATTACAGGGTTGTAAAGAAATTATACTTTGTAGGATATTTTGAATCGATTCCGGGGTCCGTTGGCCGACAGTGACCTCCTCGACAACGTTTACATCGGCACTCTGTTTTCACCTTGATCGGTTGTTAAGGTCCCCGAGAATGCAAGAAGCTGTTACTCCGAAGGTCATTGAGTTGCAAAGAGTTGCAAGTTCAAGGGTCACAGAGAGTTCGCGAAGTACTGGTTGCCGATGCGGTGTGATCTTCAGAGTGTAATGGCAAATAATAGTGCGCTAAACTTATGTTATTAGAAAGTTCGAAGACAGCGGAATTAGAGGGAGCGGCTTGAATATCCAATGTCACGTTGCCCTGCATTTTCCGCAAGATTCTACGGAGTAATTAGATTCATAACCACAAATTGGCCCCTGTGGCTCGGTACAGTTTTCGAAGTCAATTGCGAGAACGTACCCAATCCGCGCAGAAATACTCTGTTTCATATACGTACGTGAATGATTAATAACTGCAGTGCGGAGTTTCACGGATTTGCGTTAGAAAACGTAAAAGTGAACGACTTCGATGCAATTATGGTTCCTTTCCTCGCTCACTGGAAGCAATATGCGACGCAAATCAAAATTTATACGATCCTTCGTTCCTGTCTGTTTTAAATCGCCTTGGAATATTCTTCTTCTTTCACTAAACTGCGGATCCATCGCAAGAAGCAGGCGCTCCACAAACATTTCTTTCTTTCATTGATTAATTAAATATGCTACAAATAATTGATTGATATCTTCAAGTGCTTCCAATCCTTTCAATGTTAGTTTTACTCATCGTACAAACGACTCTGGCCGTTTTAAATCTATACAATCATAAATTCACACACCACTGCGCTGTCTAATAGGTATGCGATAAAATTCAATCACCCGAGAAATCAAGACGGTTCGAATAATCGTAGTATTAAATTACGTGATCAAACCTATAAATATTCTCAGGTACGTGTTCGCGACTCTAATAATGCAAATTCGATGAATAAGAAGTAAAAGCGAGCATCAGGCTGTCATTGCAACAGCGTCGGCAGGGTCTATCTGTTAATTCAAGGAGGCAGACACGGCCGCGGCAGTATAGAAAATAGTATCTCGATCACTGTAGTACAGGTTTACGACCGCAAGGCCTCAGCATCGCGGGCTCACCTATATTTTCTCGATCTCGGTGCCGGAGACCGACGCTGCGTTCCCGTTACGACTTTCCGAGGGTCCAGCGTTTCCGTTATAGATTTGATGAACCGGTTTTGCCTGTGGCAGCCAGATTCCCGAAATTTGGGGTTACCAGTGTTGGCCCGCTTACGCTCGCGCACCTGTGTTATGTAGTTCGTCATTGAATAACGGTACGCGAACGAATCTCCTCGAGCGGCTTACTTTCTTGCGGCTCTTGTCCGGCCGATTCGTTCCCGATAATACACTGCGGATCTTTATGCATTTCTGCATACTATTCGCGCAGGGGTACAGTGAAGTAAGAAGTTCCGAATTCAATATTTTCGTTTGTTTTCGTCGACGAAACGTCGTTTGTCGTTTGGACAATCGTTTCGAGAATTTTCAACGAAACTATTAGGTTGGCAAGAAAGTAATTTCGGTGTTCACTAATAGATGGCTTTATGTTTTGTTTGATTGATTTCTGTTAACGTTGCGTTTGCTTTCCTTCTGACATTTCATAACTGCAACTTTTAGGTTACTTTTGAAGCAAATTGCACGTAATTTTGATTAAAATTGTTGGTTCTGTGTCAATTTGAACGTGGAGTGCAAAAACGAACGTTATAGGCACATATTGCTTTTTTATTTCCGTAGAGGTAAAAGAGCTGCCGAGGCTCACAAAGATATATGTGAAGTTTATGGTGTGGATCGCTGAACAGAACGCACGTGCCAGAATTGGTTTAAAAAATTCCGTTCTGGAAATTTCTCACTTGAAGACGACCAACGTTCTGGTCGACCATCTGAAGTTGACGATGACCAAATGAAAGCCATTATTGAATCGGATCGTCATATAACTGTCCGAGAGATTGCAGACAGGTTAAATGTCTCGCGTACAACTATAGAATATCGTTTAAATAGTCTCGGAATCGTTAAGAAGCTCGATATTTGGGTTCCACACGAATTGAAAGAAATTTACTTAACGCAACGCATCAACATATGCGATATGCATCTCAAACGAAATGAAATCGACCCTTTTCTGAAGCGAATCATCACTGGTGATGAGAAACGGGTTGTTTGCAATAACACAACTCGAAAACGATCATGGTCCAAGCGCGATGAATCATCCCAAACCACGCCGAAATCTGAATTGCACCAAAAGAAGATCATGTTGTCAGTTCGGTGGGATTACAAAGGTATTGTGTATTTTGAGCTTCTCCCAAGGAACCAAACCATTAATTCAGATGTTTATTGTCGACAACTAACAAACCTGGACATAGCAATCAAAGAAAAACGGCCAGAATTGGCAAATCGCAAAGGAATCGTGTTCCACCATGATAACGCTGGGCCACACACATCTTTGGTAACACGTGAAAAGTTATTGGAGCTTGGTTGGGAAGTGATGTCACATCCACCATATAGCCCTGACATTGCACCATCAAATTATCATTTATTCCGAAGTTTACAAAACTCTTTGAATGGTAAAACTTTCACTAATGATGATGGTCTGAAATCGCACTTGGATCAGTTTTTCACCGAAAAGGATCAGAAGTTTTAAGAGCGCGGAATTATGAAGCTACCAGAAAGATGGCAAAAGATCATAGAATAAGATGGAAAATATTTTATTGATTTAAGTTCGTTGCTTTGATAAAAAAATTGGATTGTATTTCACCTAAAAATACCGAAATTACTTTCTCGCCAACCTAATATGTTCCGAAAATTGATCGTGAACCATCTTGCGAATTGACCACGACACTGCGCGCAACAATCGGAGCGTAAAACAGAGAGTGATTGGAAAGACTGCCGGCCGAAATGATCTGCGGTCGTGAAAACAAGCAGCGGCGAGGGAAGCCCCCCGAAATTAATTAATATCGTTGGAAAGTCGGAAAAAAATAGGAAAAGAAACAATCATCGGACCGTAGAGTCCGCCTTTCACGAAACCCCCGCGGAGCCTCTCTACCGAATGGCCACGACAGTAACGGATAGGCGTAACTTTCGTGTTGCGCCGCGAGCGAGCAGGGTTAAGAACGATGCTTCTTTCGGTGTCCACGGTTCCCGGCTGCGGCTCGGCCGGCGTAAAAATATTAGCCGATGCATCCAGTCGTAGCCGTAACCGTAACCGTAATCACACACGGCAAAAAGAACGTTTCCTTCGTTTCGAAGCCTTCGACCGTAACAGTTGTTCCTATCGCGGAGAACGGAGTGTTGCGCGCGGTCTTCATCGCTTCGATCATCGGAACACACTCGTTGCTGCAGCAGCGTTTGCCACGGTCTGCGGATATTTATGCGAACCTCTTCTTTTTCTTGAGCTTCTTACAATCGAACTTTACGGTTACATTCTTACATCTTTAGATATATTTTCTGGTTCTATATTTTCACAAAGTTACACAAGCACAGGGTGTCTCAAGCAAGTGCGACACACCAGAATATCTTCTTTAATCTTGACGAAGTAACACATTTTTTATGTGTAACTTGAATGTGGTATCAAGCGATCAGTATCTCGCAGAAGTTGATCTTTTTTTTTCATGTCCTTTTTAAGTTTTTAAGAGGTTAAGCTTTCTAAGTATTTGAGTTCAAGGTCGTTTGAAGGTCATGCCATCAGTATATATTTGAATGTATTTTTTCATGAGCTACGCGATGCAACCCAAAAATATATGTAGTTATTTCAAACGAAACATCGATGACCTTGATAACTACGAGAACAAACAACCTCGTAAAAAACGACATATAAATTCATATAATTCTACATATATAAATTCAATCTACATATGAAAAATTTGTTACTTTTTCTAAATTAAAGAAAACATTCTGAGGGTCGCACTTACGTGAGACACTCTGTGTACTAGAATTGCATTAGGCTGTCGCATATGAAGTGTCCGATTTTTAACAGTAACGTCAAACGTTTCAAAATGAATTTATAGATGGAAGTAAGCATAATAGCAGTCAACATATTCTGTCAATAAATTACAAGATTCTTGATCACCAAGTTTCATCGCGTACTTCATTTACAAGATTGTCACCTCCATTTTGTAGTCTTCTTTACCATCGACAAATAGCGCGTTCGATTCCTGATCAATGTATATCAACCAATCGCCAGGTAATGCTATCAGCAATTTCTTATTTTTGCACTCATATAAAAAAAATATTCCATGGCCATGAAAATTGAATCTCTCATAACAGTTATCAATGAGAGCAGTTCACTTCGATCACTCATAACAGTTACGAGCGATCGAAATAAATTTCTCTTATCGATAACTGTTATGAACGAGCGAAATAAATTTCTCTCATCGATAACTGTTCTGAACGATCGAAATAAATTTCTAACATTGATAACTATTATGAGCGATCGAAATCAATTTCTCTCATTGATAACTGTTATGACCAATCGAAATAAATTTCTCTCATTGATAACTGTTAGGACCAATCGAAATAAATTTCTCCAATCGATAACTGTTATAAGCGATCGAAATAAATTTCTCTCATTGATAACTGTTATAAGCGATCGAAATCAATTTCTCCAATCGATAACTGTTATAAGCGACCGAAATAAATTTCTCACATTGATAACTATTATAAGCGATCGAAATAAACTTCTCCCATCGATAACTGTTATAAGCGATCGAAATAAATTTCTCTCATTCATAACTGCTATGAGCGACCGAAATAAACTTCTGCCGTCGATAACTGTTACAAGCGATCGAAATAAATTTCTCCCATCGATAACTGTTATAAGCGATCGTAATGAATTTCTCTCAACGATAACATTTACCAAGTCGAGAACAAATGTTCGGTTACTTATAATCCTTATTTGTAACCAATTAAATTTTAGTTGACGAAATACTTCGATACTCCATGACTTTTTTTCTTTTTGACTATAACAGTTATGGTCCCTGGTAGAAGGCGAAGGGTTGACAGAAGGAGGAGTCGCAGCAGCCGGAAAACAAAACGCCGAGAGAAGCGTCTCGGAGAGAAGGTTGAACGAATCCAAGAGGAGGTTAAAACTGTTGGTCGCCGTTGCTGTCGCCACGGTGGCCTCTTTGACCCGCTTTCTCTTTTCCCACCCGATTTGTCTCGCGGACATGCCTATCGCGTTTTCTTTAACTGGGAAATTCACGGTGCCGGTCTGGGCACCTGCCGCGCACCTCGCCGACCCCTCGCCCGGTTCCTCGGCGTCCTCGACGGAGAGGAATTACAAGAACGAAAAGGCGGAAGCCATCGCGGACAAGTGGGTCGCACGACGCTCGCACGATTCCGATTATTGGCTAGCTCGTTCTCGCCGGTTCATTCAACCTTTGCCAAGCAGCGCCGGTTACATCGCGTCGTCGCGTCGCGTCGCGTCGCGGCGAGCGAGCATTTTCGAAAATTGTTCGGTAAGAAACGCATCAACCGGGGGAGCCGTACAACGCGAATAAATTTACGTTACAATGATCGACCGAGCACGCACCGTGCCGCAATCCACCAAGAAATCGTTGTTTCGCGATCAACCTGCCCTCGTCCCCCTTCCCCCGAGTACACGCTACACTTTTTCCGCGTCGAATACGTGCCGATCGATCGACAAGCTCGCATTCGCTAGCGATACTTTGTGCAGCAGTCGAAGCCAATGCCCAGCTCGTCAATCCTTTGTCGTGAGATTCCTTCCGCGATCGAAGCTATCCGACATTCTTTGTCAATAAAATTTTTAAGTTTCACAAGATTTTCATCCTCCTTCGAACAGAATATCCAATACTAGCGTCACATTGATTTTCGCTTCCAATTTTCTTGAGTTGGCCCATCAAAATTTATATTTGTACGACGATTCATTCTTTCCACTGGTAATTAACACGTTGAACGCCACGTCAGCCATATGTGGCTGACGGAATTATTTGTGCAGGTTTTAAAATGAATTTTCACGTTGATATATTCATTGTACTAAACTTAATTAGGATCTGTAACATGCAAGAAAGTTGGAGGATTACTCGGTATCGTACATTTAATTTTTTGCAATTTTTATTTCATTAAATAACTTGCTTTGATTTTATGGAATTTTTCGGGTTTCTAGCGTGGCGTTCAAAGTGTTAAGGAATGCATGCATGTATGACAAAAGCGAGTAGGAGGCAGACAAATAACCAATAACTGTACTCTTCTCACGTAATATCGAAAATATATAAGTTTGTTCTTTTCACGAAAGTTCAATTATCCAAAGGAAATACATTCCCCTCTTACTTAAGATTGTCGCAATCGAGGTAGGACATTGTCATTCATCAATCTAAACTCACTGTCTGACACGTGCTTGGATTTGTAACTTTGATCAAACGTTTCTAATAGATCGAACACGGCTTGCCATCACTATACCAGCTTTTAATAAGTACATTTTTCGTAGTTGTGAAGGCAGAAGAATGAAGCGTCGGTAGCTTTTGAATCTAACGTCTTCCTTTCAGTGCATAGTTAGATTGTGTTTGGAAATACAATATTGAGACTAATCACGGCGCTATAAGGCAAAGAGGGCTAATCAGAGACGTAGTTCAAGCTTTCAGTATCGCGAGTATAAGTTACGTTCACTTAGGAGAAATATTCGAACGCTTCGCGAGCATTACAGATTGTTTAATCCGAGATCAGACGAAACGCCGATGATGATTAACGAATGAACAAACGTTTGAAATAAGTTAGATTCGTGTAAGTGTAGCTAACAAATTCTCGCTTCAGGTGCATAATCAGCTTTCGCGTAATATTCATTAACTTTACAACCAGCTGATTTCAGACACCACTTACCGGGAGTATATTAATAGACCCGCGAATGACTATGCTATTTCAAAAAGGAGGTTAATCATTTTTATTTAAATAATTATCTCGAAAAAGAGATGGTTGAATCACGTGAATCGGCATGACTCGGTGGTTTACGTTTGAAATTGCTATCCCTGATCCAGAATTTTTTGAGAAATCAGCTGTTAACCCCTTGTACTATAATATCGAGTCAGACTCGTGATTGAGACTTCGAACAGAATTTCCTAAATATGCGTATTGTTAATTCCCTTTAAATTGAAATGAAATTCTACTTTATCGAACACGCGGTTATACAATAAATATAAATTTTCTATTTTTCCTAGTGGAAGTATCATAGTAATCATAATATAAATTGTAGTGCAAGGGGTTAATCACAGACTTGTTAAAAATGATTAAACGATCATTAGTGAGAAGATTGTCGTCGAAGAACTTTTAAAGAAATCCTCAACCACATTGTAATACGAATATTTTCCAGCTCGTGCGGTCTAATTATAATCCGATAGCTTAGTTTTCGAGCAGGAGCGTTCGGGTCCATTTTGACCATTAAGAGTGTTAAATAAAAGAAGCGTTGGTTGTGTATTTTATAAACAACTGGTTTATTTTAATGTATTTTACTAAACATCCAGGTTTTTGCACGAGGCTCACGCATACAGTGTTTCTATAAGACTGCACACACACACATTTAGTCGCAGATGGCGCTGTTGCAACAAGGTAGCGTTCTCATGTCTCATGTCGAATGCGAATGTACCCTAATACTCAACAAAGAGTATCAGCTACGGCGCTTGATTCTTGACAAAGAATTTCAATTGGTAGCTGTAGAATCACTAGGAAAGTATCAAGAGTACCAGAAGAAGTATCTTGAAGAATACGTTCGATAAAAATTTGCATGGATAATTGTGCAGATGTCGAAAGCGTGCGCTTTCTACGAGCGAGCGGAAAAGCTACAACTTCACGGTAACTTCTGTGGAGTGCCTCCACGGCTGATTTCGATGATTCTAAGTGGCACGAGACATTGGCAACGGATGAATCTCGACTGGATCGGCCGAAGTTGCATATTCTCTCCGATCGACCCAGCGGCCATTACGACAGCGATAAGTCGTGACGAACGCCGCCGCGAACTAAATTGTTATTCCCATCGACCCGGTTTTCGCTTCCAGAACACGCAGGCGACCGTACGGGCTTACAAAGAGCATTCGAATCTTTATTTGCCCGCGAGCCAAATAAGCATCGCGGTGAAATAGAACATGAAGCGCGACATCCCCCCTTCTGCCCATAAACGTTGATCCTGAACCGACGCGCGACGCGACGCCACGCACACTTGCACGTTTCGTCATTTTTCGTACTAATTCGTTTAAAGCAGTGCTACTTTCGATGCTGCAACTAGCACGCGGACAAACTCAAGTTACACCGGTCGATTTTAACGACACTTATGTCACAGGTAGCCCTTCAAAAAATATTCGGCTCCACATTGAAGGGCTGAAACATAAGGGCCTAGGGTAGTCACGTGACTATTTCAGACTTACGTTCACAGCCGAGATGCGATTTTCTAGTTCTTTATTTAAAACACTGTTATTAACGGAAAATCCGGTCTTTTTTTCAAAACATTGCCATGCTTGCAATTTTTCAAATTTTAATAAAAGAACACTGTCATGTGGTGCGTATTTGCATAAAGTAACGATTCCATTTTGATTTTTTTTTTTTGCGCATTTCCGGGATGCCATTTTCAAGCCACCATTGCACCATTGATATTGTCACGTCCGGTGGTTCGACCGCTCAAGAATAAAACGAATAAAACTTCAGACAAAGAATTATTATGAACTATTGTTGAAACCCAATAATGTCACGCGAGGAGAAGAAAATAAATAGGATTAAGATAGTTGTTAAAATTTCTAGGAAATTAGATAGCGCACAAAACAATTCCAATTATCCTCCTGCGACAGTGTCCAGTTACTCTAAGTTCCAAGAAGGCACACTGATCCCATGGTAAGAGTGACGCGCATTAGATAGAAAAATTAGAAGATTAAATCAACATCCTATTGAAACAATGGACTGTCCATCCTATAAAAGGGAACCAATATAACAAAGATCATTCGTTCTGTCATAAAGTTTGGACCAGACCAGTCCATTATAGAATTTTGCTGTGTCAGTTTCAGTAAAGTTCAGTAAAGTTTCAGTAAAGTTCAGTAAAGTTTTAATAAAGTAGTGTTCAAATTGGCGTAGGATTACGAAACCTGGCGATCCCGATACCTACTTCTAATCAAGGCCCGGCGATTGCGACTTGCGGCGATTTATGACTAGCGAGCGTTAACCAAAAATCAGCGAATCGGTAAAAATTAACATTATTATTATTGAACGAAATATTTGTAAGCTATCTAGTTTATGCGCTAACTACATATAATCTCTATTTGTAAAATCATATTTAAAATATCTGATTCAGCACCTAATTTTGAATAAATCAATAATTTTGTTGTTTTTTGAAAATAAGAGTACAAGTTATTTAAACAATCCTCAATTTCTCGAACCGTAGCCGGTGAATGCAGGTAGGTTCAAAACTGCGTCCTATCTCATAAAAATCATAATCCGTCCTACCTGGGACGTAACAATATTAACGATTAAAATTCATAAAAAATATTTTTGTTTACATCATAATCTTAATAAATGATACCTCAAATTTTAAATCAATCTAGGCATGACATTGTTAAAAAAAGATTTTTGAAAAACGGACCATTTGCACAAGGTTGCCCCCGTAGTCGTGGATCACTGTACCGGGTGACCGAAATTTTCTAACCATTTGGTGCCGCTACGTGTTCACTGTGATCTGCTAGATCCTGAATTGGGACCGGCGTGCAGCGCGGCATGCAGCTCGACGGCGAAGAAACGATCGGGAAAGAAAGTTACCGGTGGACGACAGGGCGGACGATGAAGTGGGTCGTGTTTCTGTCGCGTTTATCATCGATCGTTTCACCTTTTTCTTCAGGAGGTCGTCGCCGGGATCAGAGAGGGACAGGCAAGTGGGTTGCTGCAGCATGCGTGTCTTCGCGTGTCGTCGCGTCGCGCATATCAGCCGCGCCGAAAATTTGTGCCGTGCGAAAGCAACGCCGATTAAATCGGCGACATTAACACGTGTGTATAATCTCTTCAATGATTTCGCGAGGGAGACACTGGATTTCAGTGAAATAAAAATGCGATTGGATTCGAAATACTATAAACTTTCCGATCGCGTTTTTCCGGTTCAGGGAAAAATGTCCGATACGCGTCTAATAGAACGGTGGTTAAAAAACGAGAAGAACGAAAGTTGCGAACGACCAATTGACTCTCGTGAAAAAGCATTTTCACCGTTGACTTGCTGCTCGTCGATGACTCTTTTGCCTCTCGTTTTTTAACCTTTTCTTCGGAACGATGCCGAGAACGGAACACGGCAGATCGAAGCATCGATTTCTATCGGCAATTATCACCGATACGCGATCGCCCGGGTTCAAGGGGACCGGCACGAGGCTTCCCGTCAATGACGTTGTGCCTCGAATTACGTTTTACTGTCCACACGGTCTGCCCATCGAGAAGTTTTTAATTAAATTCTGCTGCCGGCGAAACGAGCCGACCTGTCTCCCTTTACCGCCTTAATTCGCCGTACACATTCCGAAACTGGATTATTCGACTATTAAGGTCCCGACGTTTTAATTACACGGGGCAACGGCGGTTAATCGTTTGCGTAGCACTGACACGCGCGTGCCTTTCGTTTGGCTAGCCTGGTTTCATCGTGTCCACACCCGTTATACACATATTTTACGCGCAATGCCGAACTATGTCTTATGCAACCAACCGAGGTTCGCTTGGCCTATGTCCGACAAAAAACAGGTGGCACATATATACATATATTTTTGTGAACCACGTCAGAACGTGTTTAGGAATTCGCGCCGCAACATTTATGAGCCCGTAGAATGATCGGGGCAATGCAATTTACTGCCTTCGAGAATCTGTGAAACACTGTCCTGCAAATATTATTAACAACCTCCGCGATACTGCTTGGTCATTTTTCAACGCTGAAGACTTGGCTGCAGATTTTTACGTAAAATGAAGATTGTCCGCGACAATTGTGAGAAACAGGTGCTGGATAAAAAGTTAGTTCTTCTCTTAATGGGTTCAATAAATTGTAAATATTAGGGGGACCCATAGGTAATCAATTATTTTGAAATCTGAAGCAAACTTTGTAGTATATTCAGCTTTCTATTTCTTAATTTATTATATAATCTCCGTCATTTGTCAAGGACAGTTTGCCATCTTGCAAATTTTCGATACCCTTCTTATAGAAATCCAGCAAAAACATCGCCAATTTTCTTTGTAGTTACTATCATTGAAAATGAAAAAGTATACACTCGTATGTAAGTATCAAGTATGTCCTCCGGAAGGTACGGACGCCGCCATTTTATTACAGGGTTGTAAGAAAAGATTATACTTTTGGAATATTGTGAACACAGGCTGCTTCACCGAAAACTGTAAAAGAATTAATTACTTACGGTGACTCCAACTAATATTGGCACACTCTTAAAGATCGCATAACATTGTCAATATTGGAGTAATACTACTTGAATTTTTTTGAGAAGTTGGAACAATTGGTTCGCTTACGTAACGTGAAATAAATGTTCGATTAAAATTACAATTGGTCGAAATCGCAGAGAAAGTGCTAACAGTTGTATTTCGCAACTTCTTTAAGCGGGCTTATATTAAAAATTTAAAAAGTGTATACACCAATACCGACGATGTTATGCGATTTTTAAGAGTGTGCCAATATCAGTTGGAGTCACTGTACGGGTACCCCTGATAATACCAGAACTCGCACAAATTCTGCAATTCTGCAGTTTTACGTTTCACTTGCGGTCAGTCGAGTCATAAATCAAGTCTGTCACGAACTCGACTGTAGCAGTAGGCCCGACTAAAAGAAAGTCAAAAAGACGACTGTCGTTTTCGCTGTAACGAACGAGAAATAACGAGGGCCGAGAGCACGGCAGTGTTCGAAAGTCAAAGTTTCGATTTTCGGTGGAAGATCGTTAACGCTCCGCAGCGAAATTTCGTTCGATTCCCGTTCCGGTAAACGGGTCGATAAAATCGTTAAATTAATGGCCGCGTCTGCGGCTTAATTAGGCTAAAACGGACTCGACGAGCGAGCCGGGCGAATTGTTTTCGCGTTGGTCGCTCCGACACTCAGCTGGAACTGTAACTTTCCATTTAATACCGATTCGTTCGCGCGAAATTTAATAATCGCGAGGATCGCTCGCCGCGGATCGTAACGAGCGGCGCATTAACATTACATCAACGTTAATACGCGATAAAGTTGATAGAGGCCGTCTAGGAACCGGAGGGGATCTCTTTCCATCGATGCATCTCGGCGCATAATGCCGGGCGGCTCGCACTCCAGGAAATTACGACAGCAGTTTGCGCTTTCGTGTGCGTGCGAGCGTGTGCGTTCTGTTATGTCAGCGGCAACGGAGAGGTATCAAGTGTTAGTCGGGTATTGTTAAGCACGCGGAAGAAATCCGCCGACTTCCTGTCGCGAGCTTTTCTCATCGTTTAAAGACCGTGCGAGGCTGAAGGTGGATCCTCCGCGGTGTTGATCCACCGAAAGATTACCTTCAGACGCTAAACCTCCTCTCGTACTCACATTCGTTGCCAGATGAGAATATTATACCAATTAAATGGCGCTGTGAACATTATCCTGATCCCGGAAAGAAATCAAATTATAATACGATGCTTCGTTGGCAGGTTAGAATACTATAGCAATTACGCGGCCCTGTGAACAGTCGGTTGATCCCGGAAGAATGTCGGATTACATCTATCAGAATTCTTTTGGGAAATATTATCAAGCTGGGGCATGAGAGTGTAATTATACAAATTCTTTTATGAAATAATATCGAGTTTCAGTTAGGTACGGTTAGACTGTTCGTAAATAAGGATTTTGACCACCAGTCAATGTCTACACCTGCTATAGTCATAGCTGGGTTAGGTCTGAAGATTTTATGAAGATGTCAGATGAAGATGTTATGGCACTTAAATGGCGCTACGAATAACTCGGAAAACAATCGAGTTATGCTCGTAAAAACTCTTCCAGAGAATGTTATCTAGCCTGCGGACGATCAAGATAAAATCATTCGCGCAGTCGCTTATATAACTTCCGAGTAATCATTGCGTGTAAAAAGTTTTACGCGATTTCGATTTAGTCATCCTCGTTTCCATTAACCTTTCACATTTCCGTGTAACGTCAGATCGCTTTTAACCCTTTCCCGGCAACGGACGAATACGTACTTTTGAAACAAGAGAGCTGGTAAACAATTAAATAAAACTAAAAAGCAATGCATGTTCTATCTAACAAATCCTTTAGTACACTTATTTATTCCAGTATGTATACATTGCAATAAAAATCGTATGCAATCTTGATAAGTTCAATTCTGTCATAGAAATACACTCGCGTTTAAAGCTCGGCAGTTCCAGTGTGAAAGCGTTGCAGCACAAAAATGAAAGAATTATTATTCTCTTTTATGCAACTGTTTGCGAGGAGCACAGAGAAAGAGAGAGAGAGAGAGAGTTAAACAAAAACTGAACAGAATAAAATGTGAACGAGCTGGCAACGAACTATGCGAATTCTATAACCGATCGAACACGCCACAGTTGTCTTCGTCGACGAATCGGTCGAGCGGTGTTTTACTGTTTTGTGCGCAAACGCGCGCCATTTTGCTCGGCAGAAGAAACGAATTGCGCTTTTCGTTCCCATTTTTCCAAGCGGACAAAAACGGCACGGTCGCAGTAACTGCAGAGATTGCCTTCCCCGACGAACGGTCTTGCTCTAATCTCGGGATCGCGAGCGAGAGAGAGCGAGAGAAAAAGAGAGAGAGAGAGAGAGAGAGAGAGAGAGAGAGAGAGAGAGATTCTTCTCTCCTCGGCGCTAGTTGTGCCAGAACATTGACCGTAACGCCCGTCGCGGCGTTCCCGTTTTTACCCTTTAATGAAACGCGTTAAGAAACCGGGGAAAATTGTCGCTAAGTAAATGGCCCCCCGTAAATGTACCTGCCGCGAGAGAGGAACGTTTCGGAAACGCGTTGCGCAAGCGACAATTACGCCGCTTCACCGGCGAATATTGTACAACCTGCGGCCTTCTGTTGCGTCAAAGGTGCAGGTCGACAATATTGCGACGCGTCCGGCAATGAGCGACGCGATCGGTCGAACATATACCGTTCATGGAAACGATTTTAATCTATTCGATTTCGAAACCACCGATTCCAAGACGCACAGCGACTTGGCACCGTACCGACGCATTGACTTTCTTTGGGAATTGCCAAACGGGATACTGTTCGCGCAACTCCTCTACGCACAGTCCCAATCATAGCATGCACGAAGCTTAGTGTGCTCGTACATCGAGGCAAACCAGAATTAATGCGAGTTTGCATATATTTGTCAGCTGAAGAAAATCGCAGTCCTCTGTATACGGAGATTTTTCCATATATGTCGCCAACACCTGGATGATAAACGTCGCGGGAAGCCGACGAGTCGCCGAGGAGTTTATGGTCGCGTGGATCGAAGAGTAGTATCTCCTGGCCGATGTATGTCCGTGGCTAGACCCGTGTCTTGGACATATATCGAGTAAATATTGTATATAAATGCTGTCGATTGTACAAATTAAAGGGAAATATGCATAGAATATGCGTTTCAGTGTTTGAACGTCCACTGTACTGTTTGCGTGCCAGCTACAGTTTCATAAAACCGGTTATTGCCTTGTATTAAAATACAGAATCTCTTCATTATCCACCAGTAGGAGTTTTTTAAAAAAATTCCCCGTCGATCTGGAATCGGTTGGCGAACTCTATAAATCACAAGTCGCAGGGTTATCCAGGTACGCCTACGAACAGGAAATTTGTAGAAAGGCGTCCACCGGTGCCAGCCGTAACCAAATGAACCACTTATTACGCCTCGGCCCGGTCTAAATGAGTTTCGTTGCAAGTGGACCACGACAACTCGCTTTTCACCGTACCGGCAAAAAAGGAGCGTAATCAGAGATTTCTCTTCTGGTCCAAGCTCTCGAAACTCCGCTCGCCCGTGGCCACGACGTGCGTCTCGAGCCGAGTATGCTGATCATGCGAACACACTCCGAAATCTCGTGAGACGCGGTCACAAGAAGCGGACTCGTGATCGCTCTGCTCCGGTTGCAGGAAGATGCGCATCTCTTTCTCTTTCTCCTCCTCCTCCTCCCCCCCCCCCCACTATATCACTCTTCAGTGTCTCTAGTTTCACGAAATGCTTCGCTACCAACTTCCTTGCTCAGCTACAGTCCATTGTGAGAATTATTTTTATATACTTTATACAATGTTTACTCAATGAAAATGTACTGTTAGTTTACCTAGAGACTCCTCTTTTTGAAGGATATATGTATCTTGTGAAATTAGAGACCTGGAGAGTTTAATCGATCGTAAATCTTTGCGAAGAGAATGGAACTTTTGCGGACCATCTCGTTGGCAACCGTTTCTACCGTTTTGCGAATTTACCGGGGAATTTTTTTCCAACTTCGAAGTGGTAAAATCTGTTTACCACGTTCATTCGAGGATAACGGTAGAAGAGAGGCGGAAAGTGAGTGGGTGATCGTTGTTGCTTCGGTACTTCGAAAAACAAGGGAGGAGTACGATTTTAATTTGATCCCCGTTAGCTCCCGTTCAGCTAAACGAGCTGCCCTTTGTATCTTTGCGCGCAATCCACGGTTCTCGTTTTACTTTTCAACCTTTTCCCAGGTAAGTGGGCCCTCGAGTGGAAACACTCGAAAGTGGCATCGATTGATTTCGGATGCAGTCTCCGCGAAAACCTTTCCTTCCACCCATTCATCGATTAGTGTTAACCCTTTGCACTCGAATGGCGACTATAAGGCGTCACTAAGGCTGTATCCTTATTAAAAATATTTTGTGCATTATTAAATTTTTTTGTATTCAATGAATCACTAAAACATTTCAGTATCGTACGAGTAAACTCCTCCATTTTCCTATGTATAACACGAAAGAAGAATATGTATAGAAGGGAAATATTCCAGGTCGGAAGAAACGTTTCGTTTTGGAGTCAAAGTAGCTTCGAGTGCAAGGGGTTAATAGGTGAAGACGTTAAAAGCAGCATTTTTTCGTTAATTTTCCTCGTCTTCGAGGTCATTTTAATTTTTTTAATTTTTAATGTAACACTTCTTTATCTCTGAAATCATATTTTGCACCATATTTTAGCAACATTTCCACAACTTTTTCACGCCACCCTTCAGCAGCAATATGAAGAGGTGTTCTACCTCTTTTATTTCTCAAATCATATTCTGCACCATATTTTAGCAACATTTCCACAACTTTTTCATTCGATTTCCGAGCCGCAATATCAAGAGCTGTTTCATCTTCTTTATCTCTCAAATCGTTCGATTTCCGAGCCGCAATATCAAGAGGTGTTTCGTCTTCTTTATCTCTCAAATCATTACAATTTTTAATGCAACACGTTGCTGTTATTTCTTTTTTACCATCAGCTGGTAGACCTCGAGACGAATTCAACGAGCTTGAAAACATTTTCTTCTGTCTAGCAGAGAGACAGGTGAAAAGAGATTCGATCACTGTCATTTTGTGTAGATTATCTTAAATTTCGGTAATAATCGACACTTTATCAATTACTTTTATCGTAGAAAATTTTAGAGTATCTGTTGGTCCCTGGTCGAAACTGATCGCCTAAGCGAAGAGGGTGGCAAGATCTTCCGGAAGCAGGGAAGGCCGCGGAAGACGAAGGTGAAAAATCTGTTAGAGGAGGACGACCGGTTTCCTGCTAGGGACACCGAGCACGCTCTCCTGCTCGTTGCCATAATATCGCTTTATCGGATCTACCGTTATGTCGATTCGTTCTGCATCGACGATACGATTCGCCGATGCGGCGCGGCACGCGCCCGCATGGCAACACCGGAAACGGTGCAACTGCGAGGACGACGCGACGCGACGCGACGCGACGAGACGTCATCGATCGGCGCGTGGTCGACGTCGATCCAAACCGATCGCCCACCGCCGGACAAGAGGTGATCTAACTGTACATCTAACGCTTTTCGCGAGCTGCGAGAGTCAAGTGCAACGGACGAGCAAACCCGTCGAGCGCAACTAACAGGTCCCGCTCGATTCGAACCTGTTCGAAACGCTGCGCGTCGAGCAACGATCGCGAAAAGATCGGCAAACATCGAGTTTCCGGTCTCCCTCAAACCCTGTCGGATTTTGGTTACATAGTTTCACGTTCGCTGAATCTCATATGTATAACCTCTACGACCTTATGTTTTCTGGAGAGAAAATAAAAAAAAAAAGTTAGTGTATTGCATAAATGCGGAGAATTTATTTATTTATTTATTTTTTCGTAAGACCTTAAGACTTTCTGTGGAGAAGACACACGCCTATGAGAACAGATGTAAAACGACGGGAAGTGATTGTAGAAAGTGATGTGTTGTCCAATGTAATATGAAACGGAATACAGTATCTATATATGTCCCAACTGCCCAGCCGATAAAAGTCCCAGAACCATCCCGACTGCCGCGATGTACAGGGTGTATAAAAATTATATGTCACGACCACCAAATAAATGCACCTCAAAATTCATTTTGACCTCGAAACTTAAGGTCAAAGTATCGAAAAATTTGAGTGATTAGTACTATACGATGCAATAAAAGAAAATTTTTCGACACTTTGACCTTGATTTCCAGGGTCAAGGTGAATTTTGCGGTGCATTTTGTAAACAGATTTCCACCGATCCAGAGGTGTAGAATCACGCTATGGTGGTCGTGACATATAATTTTTATACACTATATCCTGCGAGGTGCCATTTCTAAGTCCTTTTCTACGTTCCGCGTGGATCAAGGAGTATCTCCTGGCCGATATATGTCCCTGGGTACATCCGTGTCTTGGACATATATCGAGTAAACACTGAAAGTTGTTTCGTTCTCTGGAAATCTGATTCTGCGACCCCAAAACCGTTATTTCTGTAATTGATAACGTGTAATTAACAGAGGAATAAATTTTACTGCCTCTTACAGCTACGGCTGATTGTGTGATCAGCCGGTCTCAGTGTCAGAGGTTGATTAGCATTACAAATTGACGCTAGGGTTCGCGCGAACTTGCCAGGTTCTGCAGACTGGCGTCACCGTAACGGGCAAGGACTATTGTCTCACCGTTTATTGCTCGATTGTTACTGCTTTATGAATTCTAACGCATAGATGCCCGAAGTTAATAGTCGGCGACACGGAGACGGCCGAGCGAGGACTCGTTTTTCCGGAGTTCGCGAATCTGGACCGACCATAAGCGGATTTTTCGACACCGTACCCTCCTGACCTTTGGGATTGCCTTTCACCACCCTCGCCCCGGTCGCGCTATCTTGGTCAGTAGCATTTCGAAGCTGCGAAACGGGAAATGCTGGAAACGTTCCGCCATTGCTCTCGCTCGGAATGTTATCGTGGATTAATTATGAATCTAATCTAATTAATGACTGTGTGACATTTCACCGTGGAACACTTTCTTGCGATACACTTGTATACCCGCTGCGTCTTACTTTCGAAAGCGTGGAAGAGAGACTGCCGAAGAACGTGTTTCGCGAACGCGGTGTCTAATTAGGAGAGTATATAGACTCGCTGAAATAACAGCCAGTTAAATATCTTTCTCATTTTCGGCGATGTAGAGGATTTCTAGAAAACGAATTTGAAATTTAATGTTCATTTTCGGAGTCGAAGGTCGTTTCAAGGTCACGTCAGTAACATCTCTAAATTTGAATGTCAGCAACAATGTGCGATGGAGAGAATATACAATTACCATTCCACAGTGTCACCGAATGACGAGGTTCTGTTAACGTACAATTAATTTACAATTATATTTGTCATGGAAATTATGTTACGATCACGACTATGACGCATTGTCTCTGAATCGATATGTATGAATCTGAAATTGGCCTTGTAAATTCATCGGTGGTACACGCACAGAATCGAACACGACACGACAACGTGGCAATTATTATTTCGTTGGTTAATGAATTTTCATTCGAAATATCCGCGTTGTTATTTGAAACCATTGTTCGTAGCATCGCATTCAGGAGGTAACGAAATGTTCTCGTGACATTTTTTAATAGGCTTTACACAGAGGCTACGCTGCATTTGATGGGATGTTTTAACAATGACGACTGTTACTGGCACACAAAGAAACAACGGGATTATTGTAACAGAAACAGTTTCCTGATAACAAGCCATCGGTTATTTAGTCTTTTACATTTCAGCGATTGTGCGCAGTTCAGAGATTGTGCCCACTCGTAAGCTAGTCTTCTGGTGCAATTTACTGGTACAATACCGAAATGTTTAGTAATTTATTCAATACAGAACAAATTTAAGAATGTTAACCCTTTGCACTCGAAACTAGTTTAACCCCAAAACGAAACATTTCTTCTAACCTAGAATATTTCCCTTCTGTATATATATTTTTCATGTTATACATACGAAAATGGTGCAATTTCGTACAATACTGAAGTGTTCAGTAATTTATTAAATACAAACAAATTTAAGAATGTTAACCCTTTGCACTCGAAGCTAGTTTAACCTCAAAAGGAAACATTTCTTCTAACCTAGAATATTTCCCTTCTGTATATATATTTGTCATGTTATACATACGAAAATGGTGCGATTTCGTACAATACTGAAGTGTTCAGTAATTTATTAAATACAAACAAATTTAAGAATGTTAACCCTTTGCACTCGAAGCAAGTTTAACCCCAAAACGAAACATTTCTTCTAACCTAGAATATTTCCCTTCTGTATATATATTTTTCATGTTATACATACGAAAATGGTGCAATTCCGTACAATACTGAAATGTTTAGTAATTTATTAAATACAAACAAATTTAAGAATTTTAACCCTTTGCACTCGAAGCAAGTTTAACCCCAAAGCGAAACATTTCTTCTAACCTAGAATATTTCCCTTCTGTATATATATTTTTCATGTTATACATACGAAAATGGTGCAATTTCGTACAATACTGAAGTGTTCAGTAATTTATTAAATACAAACAAATTTAAGAATGCAAAATATATTTCGAATACTGATACAGCAATTTTCAGTGACGCCTTACAGTTGAATTCTCGGTGACGCCATTCGAGTGCAAAGGGTTAAACATTTTCATCAGTTTTCCATCGACGCACGGCCGTTCTTAATTTGCGAAACTAATCAAATCCGCTTTGACCCGTGACCCATAACATTCTATAGAACTTCGCGATGTTAAACCAAGGAGCTAAACAGTGTTAAAATCGTGGAGCCTTGCGATAATTATCGAAAAATTGAAGTTCCTCGACGAAGTCTGTAACGATGCCTCGTTATCCGGAGATGTTCCAGGTTCCGGAATCCGCGCTGGTAAAGTAAACAAACTAATTACAGGGCATTAAAAATGTACTCGCTCCGGCAACGTAACCAGCAGGCTCATTCATTCGAACACTCGCGGCTTCCTCGTTGGATTCAATAATGGATGCGCTCTCCGGCGTATTTTTTAAAGTGCGTTACACTGTAGCGAACGAGGAAGCAAACGAGCCACGCTCTCCGAGCGTCACCAATTAAAAGAAAAAAAAAACCACGACGCGAGAGTACCCGCGCAAACGTATTAAATAATGCCATCGGGGAACAGGAAGCCGTACTCGATAACAATGATCGTTGCATAATTCTTATCGTTTGTTTACGACGTAAGACGAGCGAACGATTCGAACTCGCACAACTTTCCCAGGGATTCCAGCATATCCGAGGGTGGTTGCGAATATTTTCCAAGCAATCATCGCTGGGGAATAATTAATGCAATTTCGATACTACCGATCTTTGATAATTCAAGAACGTGGTCCGAACGTCTAGGAACAGGTGCGCGGAGACAAGTGCACAAATGCAACTTTCCCAGGGATTGGAGCATATCTCAGAGGGTAGTTGGGAATATTTTTCAAGCAATCATCGCCGGGGAATAATTAATGCAATTTCGATACTACCGATCTATGAAAATTCAAGAACGTGGTCCGAACGTCTAGGAACAAGTGCGCGGAGACGAGTGCTCAAATACAACTTTCCAAGGGATTTGAGCATATCCGAGGGTGGTTGCGAATATTTTCCAAGCAATCATCGCCGGGGAATAATTAATGCAATTTCGATACTACCGATCTTTGAAAATTCAAGAAGGTGGTCCGAACGTCCAGGAACAGGTGCGCGGAGCCAAGTGCACAAATGCAACTTTCCCAGGGATTGGAGCATATCCGAGGGTGGTTGGGAATATTTTTCAAGCAATCATCGCCGGGGAATAATTAATGCAATTGCGATAATACCGATCTTTGAAAATTCAAGAACGTGGTCCGAACGTCTAGGAACAAGTGCGCGGAGACGAGTGCTCAAATACAACTTTCCAAGGGATTTGAGCATATCCGAGGGTGGTTGGGAATATTTTCCAAGCAACGTTCGCCGGGGAATAATTAATGCAATTTCGATACTACCGATCTATGAAAATTCAATAAGGTGGTCCGAACATTTAGGAACAAATGCGCAAAACCGCACGGAGACGAGTGCACAAATGCAACTTTCTCAGGGATTCGAGCATATCCGAGGGGGGTTGGGAATATTTTTCAAGCAATCATCGCCGGGGAATAATTAATGCAATTTCGATACTACCGATCTATGAAAATTCAATAAGGTGGTCCGAACGTCTAGGAACAAGTGCGCAAAACCGCACGGAGACGAGTGCACAAATGCAACTTTCCCAGGGATTGGAGCATATCTCAGAGGGTGGTTGAGAATATTTTTCAAGCGACCTCCGCCGGGGAATAATTAATGCAATTGCGATAATACCGATCTATGAAAATTCAAGAAGGTGGTCCGAACGTCTGGGAACATATATCACAAGTTGTTGTGCGAGAAGTGCACACGATTGGACGGAGAAAAAAGAATCCAAAGCAGCGTGCCGAAGGCGATCCGAGGCGCGGGAATACCCTTAAGAAGAAAAGTTCTCGCGCGTGCCTTTTCTCGCGGTTCTTTGAACCCGTTTCCCGAGTGGCCCGTCTATTTTTACACCGAGTCGAGTATCTCGCGGTTCTACGCGGATAGCGTTTCGCGATTGTGTGCATGGTCTCTCGCTCGCGGCCGATAAACATCGGCTAATTTAAAGTTTTCATTCGCCTGGCCGCGCGGCGCGGAGCTGTTTAGAATTCCGAGGCGGGCAGGATCGGCCGTTAATTGGCACGCAACAGGAATTCCTCGGCCGCGAGCCGGAGCGTCTGGCTACAATACACCATGGAATAGAACGACGACAGAGAGAGAGAGAGAGAGAGAGAGAGAGAGAGAGAGAGGGGGGTGTGGTGTCGCGTCGATCCCGGAATTGGGAAGAATCGGATCGCGAGTGGGTAAGGGTTGACGGCGAATGATTGTATATTCAAACCCCGGAGAACTGGTCTTTATTTCTGTTAGAATGGCCAATCACCGATAGCTGTTCCGGATTGTCACACGTTGGTGATGCCTAGTTATCGACAGAGGTCGCTTACACATTAATTTTTATTATACGCTTGGCTGTGCGTTCTTTAGTGTGTACGTTAATGTTATGTCCGCATGGCGACATCGGAACGTTTTTGTTTTAGCACGCGCTCCTGTTAATTTCTTAGCATGTTGTAACTTTTGGCTTTTGCACTAAACAAAAAGTATACCAAACGTTCGTGTGGAATCTTCCCTAAAACCTCAACGATTTCTAGATGCAAGACTTGGCTTGCTTTTGGTAACTCGGAACAGCTCGGTGTTTGAAACAGTTCCAGGGCCCGCTCTAGCGGTTACGGCGCCCCGGGCAAAAAAACAAAATGCCGCCGCTTTTTAAGCACAAAGCACCGCGCTGAACAGAATGACCTTCTTTTTTTCTTTTGTTAGCAAAATTGTCTGGCAAGGGTAGTCAGACATTTCCTGTTAACTGAGTGTTTAAAACATCAATATTTTTCCCACGCTTACAGCCAAGGCCGAAATGGCACCCCTAAATTTTGGCGCCCCGGGCAATTGCCCGGGTTGTCCCCTCCCTAGAGCGGGCCCTGACAGTTCTAGGTTTTCGACAGTTCCAGACAGTTCGGTATATCAGTCAGTTCTAGACAGTTCGGTGTACTAGACAGTTCTGATCTTGTTACAATATTATGGAACAAAGAAGGCTCGGATGTGTGTGTGGTCTTAGGAAGTTGTCTATGATTGGTAGAAGGATGTGTTTTTGAAGGTGTTGGAAGTGTTGGAAAATTAGGAAGAGTGGGAGTGGAAGGTACATTTGGTTACATGTGATAGTCTGCTGAAGTTTACTCGGGTTTTCGACTGCTCTAATGGTAGGTTCTTTATGGCGGTCATGGTCGTTATGTCCGCGACATAGCTAGTCCGGTTGACCTTCACGGTCTTGCAGACGTCCCTCTGCAGAGGGTTTTTACGACGGAACAAGAGGCTTAGAAAATCGTGCACCGACCTGGGAGGATGGTTTCTGTAGAAACGTCGCGATGCCGGCGCGCACCCTGTTTTTGACACCGCGCACAGTTCCCTTGGCACTGCGTATGGCTTCCTTGTCGAGGATCTTGTAACCGGCAAAACATTCGTCGGTGTCCTTATCCCCCAACACCGTTCCCCTGCTCGCGTCCTTATTGTTCCCCTTGAGCTCGTTCACGTGAAACTTGTAGAACCTGTCGTACTCGTACACGTACTTCTTCCCGGTGACGGGATTCACGGTGGTGTCGGCGTCGCCGGTGTTCCCGGATTCCTGCACTATCCTCCTCTCCTGCTCCTGCTTCCTCTCTTCGTAAGTGCACTCCTGCACCACCGGCGAGGAGGACGGTACAGGTTTCCCGTTCTGCTCGCAACCGGGTTCCGGGCTTCTGATCCGCGGCGTGGACGAGGCCTTCGACAGTGTGGACGCGGCCGAAGGCGACGGCGAGACGCTGGCCGAGTCGGGGGACGAGCATGAATTCGACTCGACTTCCGGTGTGACGGCGACCGGCGCGTCGTCGTCCTTGTTCGTCGACTCCGCGTCCTCGGTTCCCTCGGACAGGTCCAGCCGGTTCAGAGTGAGCACGGTGTCCTTGCCGTGATTCTCGACACCGTTCCCCAGGTGCTGCTGATGATAGTCGATCGATCGATCGGCAGCCTCGATGGTACCGTTCACGTTCCGACCCATTATCGCGTCGGTCAGGTCACCGGCGTTCAGAGAGTCGCAGCTGATGTTGCTCTCGTTGTCGTCGCTGTCGACGTCGGCGCCGCTGCTGGTCAAGCTACCGGTGCGTTTGTGTTGATCGTTGGAGAGCAGCACGGTGCTGGCGTTCTTCTTCTTGGGCAGGGGCGGCGGCGTGCCGTCGAGGTCGCTGCAGGTGCCGCTGTCCAGGGTGTCGCTGGGCGAGCACTGGCCCGAAGACATCACCATCCCGGCTAACGGGTTCTGATAGTTGTAGTAGAAGCAGGCGTTGCTCGACCGGTTGCCGCCGGAGTTTAGGCTGTCGGAGGTCTCGCGGTGTACCATGTCTTTCTCCGAGTTGTTACGGTCGTGTTTGTCGTGATTATTATTCTCGTTGTTGTTGTTGTTGTTGTTGTTGTTGTTGGGTTCGAAGTTGTTGCAGCCGACACTGATCCTCACACAGGCTTCACCGGCACTTCCACAACGCTGCTCGTTCACCAGATTCGTCGCACACACGACCACACCACCGTCACGCTTGCCCAAACGTTCGCACGCGGTCCCGTTTGACTTTTCGTCGACCTTCTCGTCGAGGGTCAGTCGTACCGTCGAGATCACACGGCCGTTCTTCTCGCCATCCGGATTGATCTTGATCTTGACCACGTGAGCCGCTTGTTGCTGATGCTGTTGCTGCTGACGTTGCTGCGGGATCGACTGTTGCTCGTGGCTCTGCGCCGTCGACTTCACGCTGGTCTGGTTGCCGTAGCCGTTCGCCGATTGCACTTCCGGGATTCTTCTCCTACAGGCTTCTGCCGCGGAATCAACGCCAGGAGCGGCCAGTCCGACGAATACCGTTGCTCCGGCCCCGGTGCTCAGAGTGGCCGTGGGGGGATTCGAAACAGTCCGGATTGACACAGTCTGTCGGGCAACCTGATTCGCATCCCGGGCCTGAGCCTGAGCATGAGCCGGCAGTGACGGTGGAACGGTCATCGTGGCGATCTCGTCCATGTACACATCCGAAACCACTGTCACTTCTTCATGGAACTACACCTGACCACCGATCGCAAAAACCAGCTATTCGGTTGCTCTCTTTCCCCCACTATTACCCTCTCTCTCTCTTTCTCCGTCTCTCTGCCTGTCCCTCGGTCTCTCTTTCTCTCGGGACGCCTAGCTCTGCGATTTATGAATGGAACTGCTGCGTCGACTGCTAACGTGTCACCCTCGATATCTGTCACCACGATTCTCTCGAGCTGTTCGACGCGAATCTCCTCGTGAACAACAATGTTGACGCGACACCGATTCTCCGATGGTTCCCACCGAACGACAACCGTGCAATAAGAAAGTCTGAACAACTTTGCAAAGGGCTTTGCAAAGGGCTAGGCGTCGAGTGTTGATTCCAGACTGACGAGCGTTCCCCGTCGACCGTTTACGTACACATCCGTCAGGCGTGCGTAACGAGAGATCCTAGCACCGACAGAGGATGCGAGCGCACTTTCGAAACCGAGGGCAGAATTCGGGGAGGATAAGAGACGGGTTTTTGGAGAGAAAGGCGATGGACCGCGAGAGGCGAAAGGTGTGATCCGGTCGGGTGAATAGAAGAGGAACCAGGCCGACGCATCGGGGAGCGGTTGCGGCGCGAGTATCGAAATCGTTCGCGCTCGTTTACCGCACTCGTGGGACGTTCGCGGAAAGAGTATAATGGTGAATACGGAGCGCACCTGCGAACAGCGAGGATATGCACGCCAGTCGGAGGGAATCTGTCCCCCGGGAGCAAGGCGGTCCGAGGGAAAGGAAGAAAGGGACCGGGAGGAGAGAAAAAGAGAAAAAGAGAACGAGTGAGAGAGAGAGAGAGAGACAAGATGAGAACGCAGATGATCCAGAGAGCAAGGTACAAGTGTTCCGCCACTTACTGACTCTGCATGTGTCTATCTAGCGGAGCGCATGGTACGAACGAGAACCCGACGACGATGTCGAACGAAGACGACGAGGACGAGGACGAGGACGAGGACGGCGATCGTTCACGGTACGGGCCGTCGGTAACTGTACTGAGTGGCTCTGACACTTACTCATGCAGTTTCGTTGCCAGGGTGGGGACCAAGTTGGGCCCTAGCGAGGGGACCCGGGTAGTGGGAGCGGCCGGAGTGGGAGACCGTGGGCCCAGCTCGGCGACTCGGGAAAGAAAGAGAGAGAGAGAGGGAAAGGTAGACCGAGAAAGGAGCAGCCGTATGCTAACGAGGAGGACGAAGAACGAAGAGCGAGAGAGGGCACACGTTGGATCGCGGTGTGGGTAGGTAAATAAGCAGAGCCGGTGGGACGTGCGAGTGAACAAGTGAACACGTTAGCGAGTGAAAGGACCAGCTCCGGGAGCCTGTGCGACGATGAATAAGCGTGGAGGATGAAGGGGGAAGGACGGGAACGGGTCTTGGAAGTCGTCTGGCACGTAAGCACTTGCCGAGGAGGACGTGGCGTCCTCTACCGAGCCAGGTAGAATCGACTATCCGGTTTCTCATTTAAATGGCCTGTTCTTTACCGTTCACCGGCTTTCCCGTGTGCGGGAACGTGTCCGTGTATGCGCTCGCTCGTACCTGTTCCCACCTGTACACCTGCCGAAACAACACCAGACACACGCGCGCGCGCGCACACACCGTCGTCTCGAGAGATGTTTTCAGCGTTTTCTTCTTCTTCTTCTTCTTCTTCTTCTTCTTCGGGGAAGCTGTGCGCCCGCGTGTGAATGGCCCTGTGAATGGAAAGCGGACCGGCACAATAAGAGACGCGGTTGTCGCGAATTTTCACCGGAATGCTCGGCTCGAATTGTCCGGAAGTGTGGTGGTTGCGCAATCGGTTCGCCTTTTGTTTGCCTCGTGTAAACGACCGTGTAATTAGCGGAAGCAAGAGCGCGTGTAATTCTTTAATAAATTCGTCGCGGGCGAAGGTTGGTCTGATAAAATGATAGCGGCGGCGTCTCGCCAGGAGGAAAATGGTGCTCGGCGTGGTGGGCGTCCGTGAAATTCGATATCCCGAGTCGAGAGACGCTTTTGCTATCGAAACACCGGCGATCGAGATCGAAAAGTAATTGTCGTCGAACGTTAACGCCGCGAAAGCCTTTCTTTCATGCTCTGTTTCCGAATTTGTAGAGACGCGATTAATTAACGTCGATTTCGAAAGCGAAGAACACGGCTTTCAGTCTCACTTCGGAAATTTTACTTTCTCGGGTAATTAGAATCCGCGCCTGCCGGACATTCTACTAGGCGAGAAAATCATTTTCTGCGACGTTCTCTTTCGATGGTAAAACACCTCGACCATGTTCCTTCCAATGCGAGCAGCATGGACGTCGATCTCCAGAATTTTGCAAATGCACGATCGAAATGGAAAGTACGGTTGTTTCTCGATACATGGCAACAACACGGGTCCTGCCAGTGACATATATCGTCCAGGAGATATTATGTTTACACGCCTCGGCTTCCGAGGACTCTCGAGCTTCGTGGCCACTTACGGGGTGTACCCTGTGGTAGTGGGGATAATTCCGCGACGTTTACCATCCAGGCCTTGGCGACATATATAGAGAAATCACCGCATTCAGTGAAGTACACTTAATGAACACTCGTAAATCACTTAAATTAACCAACGACGAAGTTATTTTTATGCAAATCCTCAATTTAAATAAAATGCGGGATGAGTTTGTTTGATCGATTAGGAGACTTATTGTGGTGGAAATGAAAGAAAAATATTATCCCTAAAATATTGTACTCTAGAAATTCCTATATGCCATAAATGACACAATAATTTAGGTTCAACGCTAAATCCACCGCGGTCAAAATGACCGGTTTTCTATTTTACAATTATTGAAACTATAAAAATTCATTTACATAGTGGAATCAATTCCCTTGTCCAATTCTATTGAAAATTACAGACAACCTCAATAAAAGAGTCGCCATTTTTATAAGGCAATATTTATCAGACACTGTTAATGCTTCGTAAGTTTAGTGTTAATCAATTTCAAAGTGACTCAAATATTGAATTATCTGTATCTAACTATTTTTTTGTTTTTAAATACGTCTAGATAGTTCGATGAATAAGTACAGTAGTAAATTGTTGCGAATGTTTGCTCGGTAAAAATTCGCCTGAACACGAAGAAAATTTGTCGCGTGTACATTCGGAAACGAAAGAAGAATCGCTAGTTACGGAATCGCAATTTACTTAGACACGGTTGTACAGTCTTCATGCAAATATTTGCGTACTTGTTCTCCTCCGCGTTAAGGACAGTGAAGGGGCATTAATTAAGATTGAAAGTTGAATGAGCAAAGTTAAACTATGTCTGGAGTTGTTAATATTTAGACGGCTAACCGCTTGGGAACTTTCTGTTTGGCAACCCGACGTCGGTTCGGAGGTTATTTGAGAGGGAGGATTCGAGAAACCTGCCATAAGTGCGACCTGTTCGAGGAATCCCGGGACTATATTTAGGAATGACACGCCGCGGGATCTCGGAATGTGCACAAATACAGTAAAGATGGTGCAGAAAGAGCCGCGCGTCAAATGAATAATCGAGACCTGCAATCGCCAACTGCAATGTGCGAAGTGTGTCATAGTTTTTAGTACAAACTTTATCACTCTATGACTGAGAACATCTATAAACGATTTTTATGCGATACGATGAATCGTAAATAGCATAGATTGCCGATAGACTGCTGATTTTACATTATTTTGCTGTTGCATTACTTTCAATCTATTAAACACGATCAAGAAGAAATTATATTAGAAATTCATTTTTAAATTGAGTTTAATTAATTCTTTTTATTTCACCCCAGTTTGTAGCAATTCAGATTGAAAGTTTATATTTTGCACAAAGATCCACAATCTATGCGCTTCTTCCGCTAATATTAGTACAATAAATAATTCTAAATCCCTCTCTTTGTCATATTCTTGTTCCAGCCTCCTCTATTGTCGACAATTGTAAATTAATTTTTATAGCTCAACAAATTTCATGTAGGATTCCATAAAGTCGACAGTCTCTAAGTTTAACTTCCCGTGTCATTGAATAGATTACAACAATTTCGATAGATCATCATGACTTTTATTATTATTATGATTATTACTCTTCCGTGGTCAACGTGTCGTCGAATCGTTTATGGACTTTCTGTTAGGCAACATTACCAGTTTGCATATGCGTAGTGTATTTTCCGCAACACATACGAAAATCGTCGTAATTGATGATTAAATAAAATTGTTGTAAAAATTGAAACGAAAGTTTTCGGCTCGAACGCTGCAGGCCGATCGCGGCGAACGCTTCCAGCGTGCGCGCTAAAATCTGAAAGTCAAACTAGTGTTACGACTTTCATAGTAATAACCGCGGTAACAGTTCCTAAGCGTGTTCGTTTTGCGCCGGCACCGGTCCGCCGATTAATGTGTGGGTCGGATCGTTACATTATCACCGGTATCCCCATTTCACCACCAACGGTACGCCGCAATTGTTACCGGTTGGCGTCCTCGGAGGACACTGCCCCTTTGATTTCATCCGAGCGACTGTCCATTTTACCCGACAAGCGATAGTCACCTGAGAGGAAAGGAATGTCCAGGCTAAATCGGCGAGCGCGCGCGCGCGCGCCTGTAAATGGACAAGCCGGGTGTAGATATCTGTATTCAAATGAGTAGAAATCGACCGTGGCACTGTCGCTTTTTAACAAGGAAGTATCCTCCGAACGAAGTCTCGGAGACGTGTTTCCGTCTTCTGAATATCGACCGTCGATACTCTGCCGTGTTCAAACGCCAGTTCTCAAAGTTCAATCCACCCCCGATTTACCCTTAAGGGCTCGGTCTCCGTAGATCCGCGATAAGGTAGAGTGACTACATTACCGACGAAAAATGGTTTCACGTGCCTCAAGTTTTCGTCCTTATATAAGAATATTTCGTCGCTGGTAAAGGGCTCGTTCGAAAGAGGAAGGTTCAATCTAGTGCGCGCCGGCCAGCAGCTGCCGAGATTATGCAGATATTTGGTAACATAAGCGTAAGAAGTAGGCCTAAAATTGCCATTGGATGAGTTTTCTGGATGAAGAAATTCAGCTATATTTTGTCTTGATTCTCTGCGAAATAAAGCCGAAAAACATGAAGCACGTTTCTGGCGTCAGAATTAAGATGAAGACCAAGACGGACCTTAAGTCTGTGAATGGAAATTATTAATTAAAAAGTCACGTGACTATGCCGTGCCCTTAAAGCTCGTCGACGACGGACGATCACGCGGTCTCGGTTCCGCGAAAATGTCGCAAACAATTCGCGCGTCTTTGGCCTGTTTTTAGGCAGAAATCGCCACGCCACCAGAGCATCGGCGTCGATCGGTTGATCGGCGAGCGTTCCGATGCGATGTTTCTTTTACACTTTATTATTTGGCCTTATTTTCCGCATACCTCACCCGGTAAACCAGTTGGCCAGTGTTCGCCTTTCTTTCCACGACGCGAAACCTGTATTCAGCATACCGCTCGCCTCGGCGTGCGATTCAACAAGCAACTTTATAAACAGTCGGGCACGACGCGCAACAACCGTGTCTAGGAAACTGTAATAAACTCTTGGGAATTCTTGTTCCTGCCGTGTATTTTTTTTGCACTCTCTCTCTCTCTCTCTCTCTCTCTCTCTCTCTCTCTCTCTCTCTCTCTCTCTCCTGCTTCCACCCCACGTGTGCGCTTAACGCGCCATATCTTCGGTTTCGTGGTTTAATACGGGACATGTGTATACATACGCGGCGAACGTGTAATTCCCGATCGAAAGGCTCTCTGCGCAACAGGGGAAACGATTTTCGAGGTTGTACCACTGAGACACGGGGAATGGATGTTGATGAATGTTGCCTGTAACTCGACGAGCAATTTCTAACTTATCCTTGCTGCTGCTGCTGCTGTTGGGATTATTATTGCGGATAGCTGTCGCTGGATACAAGCTGGCTGACTTTCTGAAGTGTGGGTGCATCCTGCTGCAACTTCTGATTTTTTTATTAGTCTAATGATCTTTACGTCGACCCCCGGTTCAGGCTCTTTTGTGCCCTCACGGGAAATGTTAATTTTATCAACCTTCAGAGTTGCTTACCGCCTGAATTCTGATCTTTTAGCAGTTTTAATTGTTATGAAAATATCGATGAAACAAAATCTTACCTGTTCTTCCAATCTAATTCTAAATTTCACAGTTCCACTGTCCCGCCAGTTATACACACAGATGACACCAATACCTTATTTAGATCTTGTGAAAAAAGTGTTACAATTCCAAGAGTTAAATGTGAAATTAATACTTTCACCTGTCTATCAGACGTACGAATATGCGACATCGATTCTTTGTTCAGACCTGAAGTGAATAAATAACAATTGTTCAATAAAAGATTGAAACGATACGATGCAAGACGTGACGAATGAATTTCTACTCTCTCGCCGATCATATGCGAGTGACAAAAATTCGTTTTTACTATGATACATCGTGTTGCTCAAATTTTACTATAGTCGAACGGCTGTGTTTTACTCGCTAATGATTCGATTTTCTAACACTCGACGTAAAAGAATTGTTAAAAGAGTTCAACGAGATGGAAAACCTGGAACAGCATGAACAAATATTGCCTAAATTTTATTTTCAATAAATAAAAATGTCCAACCGCGTTAACACTGAACGTACCATAATATTAAAAGCAACTACAGTGATTTCTTTATATATGTAGAGTGCATTTCTGTAGTTCCAATAATTATCAAATAACAAACGGGTGATTAGACTGTGGCAAGTTCAATACTAGAAAGTTTAATTACGACCGGAGCCGCAGGAAATAACAAAGAACAACAGCAAACCGGAAGTTCCCAGTGTTCGCGACTTTTAAAAAACTGCTCTGTACTTGTTGTATGTAGGTTCGTCATTTAAAAGTGGAATTCAGCAACGGCTCAATCAACTCGAGAATGGAGCCTCTCGGCTCGCAAACAAAACAAAATAATTGCTTTCCCGTTGACTGGTACCTGCCATCATTCACACGTTCCCAACCAGTTCCCGAAGGCAAGGGAACGCGTCGAAAGGGCCTGTCGCTTGCGGTATGGTTGTTCTTCTCTTACAATCGAACGAGAACAGACGGACAGAGACCTAATCAGCGTGAACTACGAGGGTCAGTTAAATATTAATCGGAGAATGTATTGTAGAATGTGCATAGTCGTCCTTATCTGCACGAGACTAAGCGAGAGATCAAGCAGGCGTGTCTTGCACTCGATCCGCGTCAGGTATAGTATTCTGCTGAATCATTTTCTCAATAGCTGGAACGATGAACGAGCGAACAGCGACGACGTCCATTACTCAACTTATTGTTATCGACAGTACTTTATGAAAAGTAAAAATTGTCTGCGTCAATTGTACGAAGCAGGCGGCAGATACAGCTGTCATCATTTTTTTAAATGACTTCAAGAAGAATAATACTTCTAATACTCTTTAAATTATTTGACTGTTTCAAATTTCATGTGCCCATTTCTTTTTTCATAAATGGACAAAATTCATGGTATAATTGTTAAGCTTATAGAAACAAAAGAGATTTTGAATTTCGGAGCAATACATTTTATTTCTATTACAATAATTTAAAGAAACAAATTGAGTGAATTTAGAGTACCAATACCAGTAGTCACCAGCGACCATAACTGTTATCACCAAAAAGAAAAAGGGGCATGGAATAACAAATATTTCGCCGACTAAAATCGCATTGGTCAATCGCAATTCAATTTTTCAATATTGATTCCATATAAATTTCTTGAACACTAACAACTGTTATTTGTAACCAAAAAGGATAAAACTCGATATTTCTTAATCATTTCGTTGTTCGAATTTTTTTCTTTATATTTTATGTAGATTATCTTAAATTTCAACAATAATCAACTATGTACTAATGACTTTTGTTGTAGAAAATTGTAAAATAAATTGGTGGTAAGCAATAGGCGAAGCACTTGGTGTGCAATTTGTACCTTTCACTTTCTACGAAGCTGGAAATCAAAAATGGTGGCAAAAGCGTGTAGCGGAGCGGTGCAGAAAACTTGTTTACATTTCCAGAAGATTTCTTTCGAATATGAAACCGGAGGAAAAGTCCGGTTTAAACAATTTAACCGAGCCTGGTATAGCTCTCGCGTGCGATAAGTCGTACACGGCGATATTCCACGGTAGGAAAGATGGAAAAATGATTGCTGGAATCTGTGCCGTATCGGCGATCGTGTCGTGAACGAGGATCGATGTATTGACCTTGCGTGGTGCGTGGGACGTGTTGGGAGTAGAACAGGTTCCGTTACACCTTTCAGCGTCCAGCATTCCATCAGGCTCTGTCTGCCTGTGTACACGTTCCTCTTTTCTTCTTCTTCTTCTTCTTCCACCTCTTCTTGGTCGCCGTTCCTTTTTATTTAACAGAGAGGTTGTTTCACACTTACTGCCGCCGCGCCGTGCGCTCGGTGACCCGTTCTCCGGCTGCGCTGCGTGTGGCGAAAACGGGAAAAGAAACTTCGCATACCTCCGGGCGACACTCGGCCGTATCAGTGACACTTATATTTGATTGCCTCTTACATTTACAATTTGTAAACACTGTCGCGCACAGGCGAGTCGAAGACCTCGACAGCCGAGGCATCGTTCGTCTAGCAGTGGTGGACGTACAGGTGAAAAGAGCCGCTCTCGGACGTGTTTCGGGTCGGTCCGGACCCGCGGCTCCTCCACTGACCCGACACAGTTGCGGACTAGTCGAGAAAGTATATTTTTCATTGGTCGTGGCCGGACGTGATCGATCGGGGACCGGTCTTCGTAGATTCGCGATAAGGTAGAGCGACTACATTACCGGCAAAAAATGGTTTCACGTGCCTCAAGTTTTCGTCCTCATATAAGAATACTTTGTCGCTGGTAAAGGGCTCGTTCGAAAGAGGTAGGTTCAATCTAGTGTGCGCTGGTTATGCAGACATTTGGTAATATAAACGTTAGAAGTAGGCTTGATCCAACTTAAGGGCCCGGTCTTCGTAGATCCGCGATAAGGTAGAGTGACTACATTACCGGCAAAAAATGGTTTCACGTGCCTCAAGTTTTCGTCCTCATATAAGAATATTTTGTCGCTGGTAAAGGGCTCGTTCGAAAGAGGAAGGTTCAATCTAGCGCGCGCTGGTCAGAAGCTGCCGAGATTATGCAGATATTTGGTAACATAAGCGTTAGAAGTAGGCCAAAAATTTTTCTGCCATTGGACGAGTTTTCTGGATGAAATCGAGAGCAGCGCGCACTAGAAAATATCTCCAGCTACAAATTGAGCTATATTTTGTCTTGATTCCCTGCGAAATAAAGCCGAAAACTTGAAGCACGTTTCTGGCGTCAGAATTCATAACATCGATAATACAAAGCAACAAAATGTAACAAGTTTAATCAGAGACTTAAGACCCGTCGGATCAAGACCAAGACGGATCTTAAGTCTGTGAATGGAAATTATTAATTAAAAAGTCACGTGACTACTCTGGGCCGTTAGCCTGCAGACTGTTCTACCACGGTCCCCATGGATCATAGTCATGGATCGTGAGAAATGTTACTAGTAAAGCCTACTGAATTCCTTCAGCGGAACTGTGCACGACATTTGAGAACAGCATGGTTAAAAAATGAAAGAGGAAGAGCGGCGACAAATTTAAAACGAACGTTGCTGAAAAGTGGATACGCGCAATTGATCGCTCTTTTAATGATTCTGTTGCTGGGCTACTTATGGATCCACAATGGAATTTCCGAGCACAAGTATGGCATCTGTCATTATCATGAACAGTACTAAATGAGTCGCTCACTTGCCAAGTCGATTAACTCCATAAAACAGAAAGTGGAAAAATGTGATGAAATAATGTACATTGTTTCTCAAAATTACCATTAAAGTAAAAATTGAAGTGAACATTATATAATGCATAAATGCAGATTTAGTTTTCATGTGAAGACTTAACGCAATGAATGACTTCTGAAATAAATTATTTATTATTCGAGGACCAAACAAATTTCGTTGGTTAATGGTGTTAATCTGTATCGTTTGGGAAATTTATTATACATAAAGAAAAGTTATGACTGAACCAACTGCTTTGACACTTAAATTTAAAATATTTCAAAAAGTGGAGTTAATCGATTTGGCCTGTGCTACAAATAGTAATAGGAAACAAAGAAAAACAGGTGACCATATCAAGTAGGAGTATCGAAAACCACTTTTAACCATGCTGTTTTCTTGTTAAAGTCACGTACAGTCACGTGTAAAACAAAAATTGTCTCCAGCGAGTACTATTAAGTACTTATCGAGACTGTACAAAGTTCTGAATCCTTTATTTTATCACTCTGCTTAACAGATCACTCGGATAATTCTGTAGCATAGTACTTATCTATATAACGATGGAAGTAGGCCATCGTTCGCGGACACTACGAAGTTGAATGAAATGCAACGTTTCCGGAATGTCTCATGAAATCGAAGCCGAACACGTTGACCGCCACGCTACCTCCACAACGTAACTCAACTACGTTCCTAAAAAACACAAAATTGAATTCTCCTGTTCGTACATTAATTCTCGCAAATGTAATTTTCTCCCGCGAGATACTTGTTAATCGAAAGTACTAGATCTTTATGCAAAATACGAACCAAATACGATAAAGTCTTCATCAAAGTCCAATCGTCGGATCTGCACTGTGACATAAATCGTGTAGGGCTACTATTCTGTGACCGCGTAGAAAAGAACAGCGCGTGTAAACACTAAATACAGTTGAAATTATATCGAGTTTGGTGTCGTTTTAATCAGAAAAATGCAACAAATAAGTAAATACACAAGTATTTGGTATCATTACGGTATCATTTTCATGAGAAAACCGCCACGAATATGTTGGTGAAAGTCCCATAAAAGAACAATGGAAAGTAAAGAAGTTTTATAATTGGATTAGTATTGGTTCACACCAATATACATGTTACAGTGTTTAGCACTGACAAATGTAAAGAGTTATTTAAGGATGGACAACGATGCTTTTCATTTATTGGCGGAATTACTTCGGCCGTAAAATTACAAAACAAGTCACAAACATGAGAAGTACAATTAGTGCTGAAACATCTGCCTACGGAGAATACGACCGCACAGAGATGGAAATTAACAAAAATCTCTATTCTTAAGATACAGATAGAACGAAATCGCTTTGAACAAGTCGCAACGTGCCTACAAACGATCGAACCTGTCGTACGTCATCAAGAATCGTCAAACTCGGCTTCAAACTCTAATTTCAAAATTTATTCCATATTTTCGATTTATTTTCTCACGTAGAATCACACCCCTTCCACGTATATACCATTTTGGTTCATCCTGTAGACATATGGAACAAAATAGCTCAAGAAAATAATAATTTTTATATTTAAAAAAACGACTTTTTTCAAGAGAACGGTTGATTTGGAACTCATGGTCCCTTCGAGACTTCTGTTTCTCGCGACTATCCGATGCAATAAGAAAATTTGACCTTGAAATTGAAGGTCAAGGTCACTTTCGCGGCAAATTTTTTTTGCACAGATCTCCACCGATACGGAGGTGCAGAATCACGCTATAGTGGACACGAAATATTATTTTTTATCACTGTATATTAGTTGTACGAGAAGTCTTATCGTCTGTAGGCCGTTTCAATTGATTAAATGTTTACAGCTGAAGTAGGAATTACAAAACGTGTAGGTTCGGGGCTCTCGGATTGAGGAACGTTACAAAGATGTTAGAAACACGTGTTCCCCGTGTGGTTGTGTCGCGTGTACAATCGTTTACTTTGTTACGGAACCATAAAAATCTTAACGTTCGTCTAGAGCGGTGTGTAGAGTCTTAAAAATATTGCCGTGATGGTGTCGGTCGTGGTAGATTTATGCGGGCAGCTCTCTCTCCCTGGACAGGAACCAAACGTTCATGGGTTCGGACTTGCCCTTCATGGTCACGGGTCCCCTGTACTCCAGCAGAAATTGTGGATCGTGGTTCTCGGGCATAGACAGATACCTACGGACAGGCGAACGGTAATATTACTGGCTTGTTAACCCGATGCCTCGGTCATATTATACCCTGTTCTCCGGAGAAAGAATGCTAATTCGCGTGGACTATCGTGCACGAGTCGCGAATGTTTGCCGAATATTTTACAACGTCGTAAATTCACGGACAGTCAATGGCCCGCACTTTGTAGCATTTATTGCGTTGTAAATCAATGGAGGATCTGAAACAGTTCGGGCACGAATAAAATACTTTTTCTTTTCGGACCACTGGTCCTCGAAACCCAGTCAAACCAGAAGTCATCAAATCGAACATCTTCAACCCTCTCCACAAAACTAGTTTGCGCGGAGATCCTCCTACGAGTTCCTCTCATATTTCTTTTACGCTTCGATTCAACCTATTTTAATTCGTAAAAAGACGAGCTCAACGATTTAGCTTACTGTGACCCTGAACTGACCTTGAACTCTGACAAATTTCTTAAAAAGTGAAAGTCAATGCGACCGTTTGTTTTCCTTCCGTTCATACAAGCTTGACTATGTGATCGACAAATCGATACTCAAGTCTCTTCCATCGCATTCCGAGGTCATTCCACGGTCATCCGATAGTACAGCAGATTCACGAACTCCTTTCGACGTCTGAATTTTTAAACAATGTTAAAAATAACGCGGAAAGAAAAATTTGTTTATATTATCGTATTTTGTTTCAATTAAACAAGACAGCTTCTGTCGTGGTCATTGTTCACATGTAGTTCCAGCAGAAATGTCTTCAGTTTCTTAGGACTCTCGAACAATCGATTTATACAACCCATGAATGTGATGGATCTCACATGAAGATTATTTTCTAGCTGTTTACTGTTCTAGAACATGTTTGTATAGAATGAAACGTCGATGACCTTGAAGTTACATAAACTATGACCTTCAATTTCTTATTGTGATCGAGGAACGCATGTTACAAAATTAACCCCCTGCCCTGCAACAACGACTCGTGGTAAGAAGTTTGCGTCAAAAACAATAAGCACGAGCCTGACCCGTGGTACCTCCTTCGCACCAACCGTAAACAACACGAGTCAGACCCGTGGTTCAGTTGTTCTCGATACAGTAATTTCTCTATATATGTCGCAACTGCCTGGCTGATAAACGTCGCGGAACTATCCCCCCCTTCCCCGTAAGCTCGATAGGCCTCAGACGGCGAGGAGTGTAAACATAACACGGGTATGTCTCCTGTACGATACGTGTCACTGGCAATACCTACATTGTGGACATATATCGAGAATTCACTGCATTTTCTAACTTTCGTTGCGCCGAAATATACATGTCACAAGATCGGGAGTTAGGACAAGAGGACTAATAGCTTTCTTCATAAAGTAACTTGTCACGTATCGCACAAGGTCAAACCCCTACAGGATAACACAGGTAAAATCTCAGAGAAATGTGAAATAAATTACAGTTCGTACTAACGAACCGTGGAAAAAAGAACTCGTAGCGAGTTCTGAACGAATGTTTCGCAGCAGTTCGCAGACTTTATCACCGGCGACGTAGAAATTGACGAGCGGAATACGCGCGTTCCCAGCGGCGTGCGTGGACCGTGCAGCATCCGATCCCAGTCGTTTAATTTCCAGAAAACGTCTGCTTCTTGGCGAACCGCGTAAACGTTCCGCCGTTTAACGACTTCAATTAGACTCGTGAAATGGCACGCGACCCGAAACTCGCTGCGCCGCGAACACGACGGCGAGACTCGGTCTAGCGTTCAGGTATTTCGAGGCGGTGCGGGAAACCGCAACCGCGAGAAGTATCCGCGCAATTTAGTGCCGCGATCGCGCCATAAATTCCGCCGAACGCACCTATGCAGTCGCTAATCGGCGACGCACCAGCGTAATTCGCCATGTTTATCCACCGTCCGACGGCGGATGAAATATTTACCCGGGCCGGACGCGTTCGCGTAGGGGACGAGAAAACCGTGGAAACCCTTCGAATGCTTCTTTAACGCCTAATCGAGTTAGGCCCGGGTGTCGGTTGCCCGGCCGTTTCTGCTGTCAGCTATCATTCCCGGCCGATCGAGCGCGAAGTTCGCTCGCTCGTTCGCTCGTCGACGTGAAATTAGTGCATGTCGCTGGTCGAGAGCTTCCGTCTGATCCGGAAACGATGGAGGTGCTGATCGACTGCTATTTCGACAGGCTGTTCGCCGAGATGGAGCGCAGCTGCCTCGCATCCCGCTACAAACGACGTGAGATGGTCGGTTACTTCTCGGACGTGATTAACAGCTGCGCCGAAGGTAAAGTAAATTTTGTGATCGGAGCAGAAAGAATTTCCAGTGAAACCTCTCCACCGTCTAGACCGCTAAAACTGTGAGTCGTGTTCAGTGTTCCTGATTTCTCAACATTTTTCATTTCTCGAGAAATGAGAAACAGAGAGAGAGAGAGAGAGAGAGAAATAGAGAAATGAGAAATAAGAGAAACAAGAAGAGTGTATCTTCTGTGTCCGTGACCTTGAATGACCTTGGAATAATTATTGTCACTGAATTCCTAACGAAAGGGACTATCATTGTAGGTGTTTAGAAAAGGGTGGTTCCATTTAAAAAAGTGAAGGTCACCTTGATATCTCTGAAAAAATGACATAGAAACAAAATTTTTTTTTCGCATCGTGTCAGCCCCATTGTACCATTCAACTTTGTCGTTGCCATATTTTACGTATCCTTAGAAACAACAAAGATATTTGAGGTGCAAACGTTAGGTGACTCACCCTGTATATTGGGAATTATTATATATTGGGAAACTTTTACCAAACTTTTATAAAGTGAAACATTACGGTTTTTGTTTTGAAATGGCTTCTTAAGAAGCACAATGCGTCTAATGTAGAATCAATCTACTTCTTTTTGTAACAAAATCTGTAGCCGTAGAAAAATTTCTTTCATTTTGTGTGGATGTTGGCCTCATCGTATACAGAACATCGAAAAGTTGCTGAAGATTGGGTGTCCTTTTTTCGGTGGAATCAAACATTTGGAATTCCTTTGTTGGAGTCCGGAATTTATTTTCTTCCGCCGCTAAACTCTCGACACTAAATTCTTGAAGGCTATCTGCAATTTCTAATTCTAACTGTTTTTCCAGTGATAGTTCCTCGTTCTGAGTATCTGAAAGTTTTTCACTATTTTCATAAGGATCGTTCTCATATTTTCCAAAAAGTCTGCTTAGAATTTGTCTTGCCATTTTATGCATATCTGCCTTAGATGTTAAATAAAAAAATGTATCTTCTGAATCTTTTCGCAGAGATTCTGGATTATGCAGATATTTTATAAGGGGTACAACAATCTTGTCTCTCCTTTTAGATATTTCTTCTTTAACACTAGGTTTACGGGACGCGTCAAAGTGACACGTTCTAATATCTTTAATTTACGATTACTGAGATTATAAAGATGCATTCACGAGGAATTATTCAACAAATTTACTTCTTTGGGTACATGTTATTTTTAAAATGGCTAAAAATTTAGATAGACACATTCTCGTTATTTTTTATAAATCAATGTAATATAGTCACTTTTAGTGCTCCGTAAACCTAGTGTTAAGAACAACAAGAAACTCATTACTCCATTCAGTATTCAATTCTTCTAAAGTTTTAAGTAAGAATTTAAGAGAATTTAAGAATTTATATGTCATAAAATAAATGAGATTCGTAAGAATTTTCCTAGATTGAAATTTCTCGAGAAATGCCGAGATTTCTCGAGAAATAAGAAATAATCAATTATAAAATTTCTCGAGAAGGAACACTAGTCGTGTTCCTTTACGAATTCCTAACGTTTGCGAAACACATCGCAGTTTTATAAACAGCGCGTCTTCCGATATCTGATGAAGATGTACCCGATCTCGAATGAAAATAGAAGATTTCGAATGATTTGCTCGAGAACGTGGCGTCAAATGAAACGAGTTATATTTTCGATACCTTGTAGATCGAAATGGGATCGGGGATCGATCGTGATGGGCGAAATCGTTGGAACGAATCCGCGCGATTTACCGTACATCTAACGGGGTTCCGGCGAGCGACCGGCTCGAATCATGCTCTCGCACCGTTTCGACGCAGCTGGGTAGATTTTCCGAGCCAGTGGTCGCCAGGTTCGTGTCCAGCAGGCCGCTGCGAATTCTATTGTGCGACCATGAAAGTGACTCGATCGAGGATGGCGGAAGGAAAGTGATACCGCGGTGTAATGTTAGACGCGCTGGAGAAACTTTTGCTGCGTCGTCGTTGTCGTTGTCTTCGTCGTCGTCGTCGTCGTCGTCGCTGGCGTGGTGGTCGTGCGATTCGGCTTTCTTCGAAAAATTATGCGAAACACTGCCTCTGGAAAACGCGATCGAAAGTACCGGCACGGGGAAAGAAAAAGTCCCGATCGTTCACCCGGTGTCGCGCGAATGCGCGGAGAAACGAGTGCTGCGGTTGCATAGCATTCGATGCACTGCTCAAGGTCGTTGCGGTGTTCCTCTCCCACCGTGACGCCCCTTCATCCTCGCGTGAACTTTCAGCATGGATTTTTCTCGATCGCGCTGAACGTGTTTCAATGTTTATGATACTGTAAAAATATCAATCATTTTCAGGGAGTTCGTCTAATTGAAAAACGTCGATATTGTTGGAGCGCAGTCCTCACACATTCTCCTTCTATACAGGGTGTCAAGAAACGTTGTGTCATGGCTTTCACAGATGATTTCACACTCTCTGATCGATGGCTTTACGTTGAAAACTTTCCACAAAATTGACCTCCGCCTTGAGGATTTCAGGGGAAATTCGTCTACAACGTACTCTACGCACAAAGTTAACCAACTGTCTTAATGAAACTATATAAACGTATAGTTTCTCCAACTATGACGAAGTCTCGTCACCAATGATATGGATCTTTTTTAAAGCAGTTTTCAAAGTCATTGCTGCAATATTGTAACAGAACGTTCTTGTACCCTGACGTATGCTACCCACTGAGTCAATTCTAGCATCAAAAACGCACCGAAACTATCAGTTTTCATATAACAATTGCCGTAGAACCTCAATTATCCGAACTAAACAGGAAAACATGACCGCTCGAATAATAGAACAATTATTTCATTAGATAGATCCAACCTTTGCGTTAATTTGCACAATAAATATTGGTGCATAAGTCCGTTGGGCTAATAGAGACTTCATAGTAATCATAGTAAAGATTCCTCGCAACCGTTTCAAGAACCAAAATGGATGAAATTTTCCTTGATTCCAAACTACAGGGTGTCTCACCTAACTCGAGCATCTATATATCACTGAAACATTAGTTGGCTCAGAGGGGCAAATATAATAATCGGCAGAAAATTTGTTCGAGGTAATATTTTTTGAGATTTCAAGGTCATCGAAGTTTTTTCAAACGGAATGATGCGTTTTTATTATCGCTATATGATAGCCGAGGTCGAGACGAATCCAACGACCGGTAATATTATGACCTTCGCGTGACCTTGAGTAAGAAAAATTCATAAAAGTAGGGCACTTGATGTAAACAGTGAAATAACGATGACATAATCCCCCTAGGGTTTCAAGAAATGTCCTTGAACTTTAACTAATGACCGTAAACACGTTCGCAATAAATGTTTAAATGTATGGCGTGGAATCGTTGGCGATAACAAACTCAATGTCACGTGACGGTCACAATGTCACAGGTCGTTGGCTTCGTCTTGACTTCGGCAATCATTTTAAAATCTGAAAAAACATAACCTTGAACAAATTTCTTTGCCCGTCATAACATTTGCTGAACCAGCTGATGTTATCCTCTGACATTTATGACCCGAGTTAGGTGAGACAGCCTGTATACTAAACTGAACTGTTCACACCGAACTGAACCGTGTTCTATCCGCAGCAGAGAACCTAGACAAGCAAGACGTCTGCGAGCGTATCGTGATGTCGGCGCTGCGCTACCACAATATCGCCATGATGGAGAACGGGTTCGTGTGCATGCTGGGCAAGTTCCACAACGTCCTCTACGTCGCGGCGAAGCTGTGCTACGACTGGAACTTGGAGAACAACGAGATCGTCGCTCGGCTCCTGAACGACATATTTTACTGCGAGAAGACGTTCGAGCGGATCATGGTGGGCGCGATATTCGGCACGAGGGTCACTCACTTCCTGTCGGGATGGAAGAGCGACTTCGAGGACCGCGAGGAGAACATACGCGCCCTGGTGTACTTCCTGCATCACGCAACCGTCGGTCGTCTCGAGTATCGTTGCGAGTCGTCGTTCATCAAGCGGCGACTGATCGACGTGCCCATGGAATCTTACGGGCAAGCCTGGCCGTTGAGGGTGGCCATTCAGCACGGCTCGCCGGACATCCTGTTGGTGATGTTGCGTTATGGCGCCACCGTCGAGTCCGATCAAGTGGCGCCCTCTCCGTTGGAGATGCTTCTCACCAGGCTGAACGAGTACGACCCTCAACCCGGACAAGACAAGCCCGTTTATCCGGAACATCTGATCGCGTGTCTGCGGCTGGTGCTCAGGACCATCACCACCGCCTTCGTCAAGACGCCCAGTCACATTGCAGAGCAGAGCGGTGTCCACAGCATCTCCTTGTACGAGCAATATCCCGCGCTGATGGAGCAGAACCTGATCCCGCCAGAAAGGAGCGGCCTCAGCCCACCAGAACTGAGACACCTGTGCCGCTGCGCCATCAGAGAGAGACTCTTCCAGAACTGGGCCCTGCCTCACGGTATCAAGACCCTGCAGATCCCCCAGTTGCTCAGGAACTACCTTGACATCCTCTGTGATTGACACGGTTAGGGGACTACGGTGTTCCAGAACTGGGCCCTGCCTCATGGTATCAAGACCCTGCAGATCCCCCAGTTGCTCAGGAACTATCTGGACATCCTCTGTGATTGACACGGTTAGGGGACTACGGTGTTCCAGAACTGGGCCCTGCCTCACGGTATCAAGACCCTGCAGACCCCCCAGTTGCTCAGGAACTAGTTGGAAAGCCTCTGTGGTTGACAAGGTTAGGGGACTGCAATGTTTATTGGAATTTTGGAGGTGTCCCAGCTCGCTGAGTCGCTGAGGAACTACTTGGACCTCCGCTGTGATCCTTTGTGACCACTGCTGTGATTGATGTGTAGAGGATCATTGTTTGATTGTCGTTCGATCGTTGGAGGTGGATCACCTGGCTGATGCTTCGAGGTTTTTTTTGACTTTGGCATAGTGGTTCCGGGGTCTGTCTAGACCCAGTGTTTCAAAAACTTCATCTGTTTGTCCGTTGGTTTATATTCCTGGCGTGTTTGCATTTATTCTAGCAAGTCGATGTTCAGAACAGAAAATTTTATTCCGACTTAAAAGAAGTGGGGGACGTACGTGTGCAGTACGTACGTGTGTATTTTTATAGAAACCTTGATCGCGAACCTGACTCAATATCGGGTTTGCTTTAACTGCATAACATCTACAGTCTAGACTGCATAACATCTACAGTCTAGACTGCATAACATCTACAGTCTAGTCTATTTGTTTTAGATTGAATAATTAGACTGTCACCTCGAAGAAGTGGAAAACTGATCGAGATTCACCTCAGCAGTATAAAGCTATTAGCTCTTGCCAAGAATGTCCACCTTCGAACGACTAATATTTTAATACCAATACGGTGCATGATCAAACTATTACAGCCAAATTGGGGAGAATGTATTTATCATTCATGTGAAGGATAATGTTGTCTATAGTGTTGTTAAATTGTACATTCGCATTTTGATACTGCGTAGAATACTTTGCAAGGATAACATGAGTTCGGCGTAGCCAGACTTTCGTATGAAAATTGTTATTGCGAAGTCGTCAGTTTATGAAAATGGCACTGATAATTTGATCGTCTACTTCTGTAATCAATGGGGTATGCAGGATACGATTCGGAAAGAAGCATAAATTTAGTATAGAGGAGCCAAACAGCGGGGAGGAGACCAAAGATGCCTTGCAACCAATCTAGTCTAACGATTTTCCTGTTGACAAATTTTTGCGTCTGCATATTTTTGTATGTATCGAAGAATCTGAAAGTATACTATCCTAGACATTGAAAGTTTCTTTTAGTCCTAAGAATAAAAAATAATTTTCCTAGTTTCGACGAGAGCAGCCCGAGATTTTCCCGTGTTGTTCGTTCACAGTGAATTCTCGTTGTATGACAGTGCCAACCTTAGAATTTAAAGTCAGTAGAAAAACTCACACCACCGCGGTGAGTGACTACATTGTCGGCTACATCGGTGTGAGACCAGAAGACCACTAACCAAATTACAAAACTTCTTCATTTTTCGTTATTTTTTAATGAAACTTTTACCAACATATTCGTAGCACTTTTCTGATTAACACGTTGACTGTCATGTCACCCGTATATGGGTGACGGAATTATTTGTCCAGGTTTTTCAATGAATTTTTACGTTAATATATTCATTGTACCGATTAGGATCTGTAAAACACAACAAACTTGGAGGACTACCCAATATCACACATTTAATATTTTTTCAGTTTTTATTTCATTAAATAACTTACTTTGATTGTATGGAGTTTTTAAGGTATCTAGTTTGGCAGTCAAAGTGTTAAAATGAAACCTTCTTTTCACTTGCAGTCTTCCTGTCACTAGCGCTTAGCGGTCACAAGTTTCTTATGACTTGTAGACGGATATGACTCTTAGGTTTCAAGCGTGCCCTGTGTATTTCAAATGCGACGAGGGAACCTCCGATTTCGTATTCGTGTCGGTAAAAAGAACGGCGGGACTGACATACAACGAGAATTCGCTGTATTTACCAGAAACGACAGGCGTCTCTAGATCCAGCACTCGGGAACTGCGGGTCGTGATCGTGTTCCAGAACACTCGGAAAGTTCGTCGAAGCGGTAATCGAAACGGTCGTACGACGAATCGGCCGACACGATCGGATGGAGTCGAGTTTCGCAATTCGACGCGCGAAACGCGTGCGTCGGCTGAAAGTATCGACTATAGTGTCTCGAACTTGCCGGTAACTTTTCAAATGGAATCTCTTTCGTCGATGCTCCCAGTGTCCCGTAAGCCAACGAACTTCCTGATCCAACGCGGAGCGTGACAACAATGAGACAACGGGACGAATTTCGCTAGAGATCCGCACAATCCCCCCCCCCCACCCCCCTCTCTCTCCCTTTTAGTGCAAAGTTATTGTTAAGAATTGCATCGACTTGCTCTAAACGAATCGGGCAATGGCGGCATTCTGGCAACGGAGAGGAACGCGGTAGACAGTGAAACTCGATTTAATAGACTCGATGATGCAGCTTCGATATTTCTAACTGATTGACGTGGAAATTGTCTCCTCGTATGCAAGTCCTGGAGAAGATTACAGAAAGGAAGTAACCTTTTCGCTTGAACTCGACAGTCCGAAGCCAATCTTCGTCGGCTGAAAGGAAAGTCAGGTTCAATGGGTTCACGATAATTACTCGGCGAGGTGGTGTGGGTTTAATGAGTCCCTGCACCGAGGAGAAAACTCTGACCAGAAGAAGGCTGCCGATCGCGAGTGTCCATACGCCTCGCGCTTCCGCAAACTACGGCTTCCATTTTTATATAAGACACGTGTCGCACGTGGATCGAATATTTTGCGTAGCTCGCGAAAAAGAACGTTGCAGACTGTCACTTTGCAGAGATCCATTATACCTACAATATTAATTCGCGCGTTCTTCAAAACATATTCCGAAGATTAAATATTGTATCTGGAAGCCATTTTCGGACCGAGCTCATTTTTCTCAGAGCCAGAGAAAGTTTCTTTTACGTGTAGCCAGTGGAAGATGTCTTTCGTTCTTTTAACATGCTAAGTGAATAATAGAGTGAATAATGAAGGTCACGCGAAGGTCGTAATATTACAAGAGGTTGGATTCGTCTTGATTAAAAAAACTTCTACGCGCCTGAAATCTCAAAAAATATTACCTTGAACAAATTTTTTGCCTATCATAATATTTGCCCTTCTGAGCTGACTTATGTTTTCTTCCGACATTTTGTTCTATCATAAAAAACGAGCGAGATATTTTGTATATTTTCACAAATCTTTTTTATTATTTTAAGATATTTTTTGAAAATATCTCGAGATCTAATAATTTTTTGCCATGGTACCCTAATCATTTTTTACGTAGAATGAACGGAAGAATCGATCTGTGCAAAAAAAAATATGCATTTCTATTTAAAGAAATGATGCAATTGTTAATTGCATATGAACTGCTGCATCTAAAAAAAATTTAAAGGCCTACAGATGTAGTACTCTTCGAACTATTTATCTTTCTCCTTTATCATTTTTTCGTAAATGCAATAATAACGGAGTTATGACTTGAAACAATTGCGTGGACCACCCTGTATATAGCGACTACGACATAGCGAAATAAAAGAATAATTCTGTCAATTGAATGGAAAATCTGGAAAGCGATAGCAAACACGATAGAAAAATTGTCTTGCCTGGTTTACAGATTAATTGTTCCCATAATCTAAAATAAAAGTTGGACGTTCCGGCATCGAAATCCCGAAATGACACACTTTTGAAGATAGGAAAGCGTGTTCGATTGCTCGTAAAATTCATTTTAAGGGGATCGGACGTTTTCTACAAGCTTCGGGCCGCACTGTTGGCGTTCCGTTGATTGTTATGAAACATTGCATCGAAGTTAATGGAAACGACCGCGGCGGCGAGAATAGATTGCCGCAACAGGGCGTATAAATCCTCGGCGACGCCCGAGGGGACCTAATAAATTTGATTTTCGATAGTTTATCGGAGCCTCCGTTTAATGAATTCGACCGGCGGGTGTCCGTCAATCGGGGCCGATCTGCGACCGATCGCTGCGACTGCGAAAGTATCGTGATAGATCGGCTGACAACCGTTGCAATCGCGACCACATAAACGCCGTTATGCATTAAATGTTAACTTCCCCGGGCCGGTCTCTTAATCCCACAACGGATGGAACTCCCAGGGGGATGACATCTCGCAGCCATTTTAGTCTGTTCGGCCGAGTAATCGAATTACGTACGCTCTAAACAATTCATTCCCGCTGTAATGACAACGGACCTGATTACCGATCATTCAATATTGATTGAGGGTAGATTTGCCCCGTTCGACCGACAGTTGCTTTGCACTGTTTCGGGGAAGGAGGTACCGACACGATTGGCTTTCCTACTGAGTGCACTTCATTGAGTATAACATTACTATAACAATTCTTATCTTAAACGATTACTTTGCAAATATCTCTATTCAGGAAAACATACTCCATTACCCAAAATTTAGGAAATTTTACTCTTCCACTTTTTTAATAGAAATTGTTACTCTCAGAGAGAGAGAGTAAATTAAATGCTCAAATGCTGCTGCTATGCTGCTTAAATGCTGCTGTAATTAAATGCTGGGGGTATTTTAAATGCTCAAAATTTGGAAAAACATTTTCACCGACTTCTCGATTTTCTTGGATCTATTACCCACATTTTTACACTCCAATATATAATAAAAATTCTCACTTTTATAGATTAATATAAATATTCAAGGAACCATTTTCAGATACAAACAAGATAAGAACACTATTCATTTGTTTTTTTAATAAACGCGTAATTTTATAAAGCACATGTCATTAATCCACTCGTAACTAGATTGCATTCATGCATTTACAGAAGAATTTTGCATAAATACTCACGGTGTACACGTGTTCTAATTTTATGATTCGAATAAATGTTTTGCAGTTTGTCGTTAACAATACCGTTCGCAACTTCGTGCACTTATGCAAATCTAATGTCCCGTCGTACCGGTTCATTAGTATAGTTCACGTATAACACAATCGATATTAAATTGAATCTAGACAAGATCGAGTTACACCGCAGCCCCGTTTAGACCAGCATATAAGGGAAGAAATTCAACATGGAGGATACAAGCACGGTAATATCATAGAGTTAATTTACTCGGTTTCAGTGCGGCACGCTTTAATAAAGATAAAAATATCGCGGAACCTCTGAGACTCGTAAAAGACCACACATAAGCGAAGTCAGTTACCGCGGCAAAGAAATGCAGGTTTATTTAAACGTTCATTACAGCCGGCGCTGCGCGGTATTATAAATTTGTACATTCTCGCGCAGGATGCAACCGGTAATAAATGGGCGTAATGAACGAAACGAATAACGAGTAGCTACGGTACCGGCGTACTGAAAACTCAATCTCAAAGGTAACGAACAAGTCACGTCCGTCTCGTAAACCTGATTAACTTATGTACCCTCGGTAGCCGTGTAATAACCGTAAAATGTTACATCCGATAAAGACACAAGATCGGATTTAAAGTCGCCGCCGAATCCCGACGAGCGCATGCGAAATTATAACTTTGGTGTCCGGGTGAAACGGGTTAATATGATCGAGATACTTCGGGGACCTCGTTTCCGTCGAAGAAAATACGAAGGTCGATTCTCCTTAAACGAGGAGAAATATTTGCAAATGGAAGGCTGAAATAGCGCTCGAAGAGCGGAAAAACAGATCGGATTATAAGATAACACTCGATGCACATGTATACGGTGTTACTGTATCGCGCGCAATTCAACCTCCCCCCCCCCCTCCCCACCGCGGGGATCCAATAAAAGCTGCTCTTAACATAAATATCGAGTCCCGTGTTGCTTCCAAGTCGCAGCAATTCTTCCGCTCGAGCGGCTCGCGTCCGTTTGCATGGCCATTATCTACCCGGAATGACCATCTTTCGTTACGCGCAGAAAGGCCGCACGATTATCGATCGTTTTCGTGCAACCATAGTCTCTCTACCTCTCTCTACCTCCCCCCCCCCCCCTCTCGAGTTCGCCAGTAAACAATGTCGCGGTCTGCCAAGCGGCCTGCACCTTCCAGTCGCCGAAAAATTGGCTGAGACTCCGAACCGGGTCGAACCAGTAACACGCTCGCGGGAATTACGTTAACGCCTTGTAAATATCGAATTCGAAAGCGGAGCCAGCGAGGAAACAAGCCGTCGCGCCGCGCCGTTAAACGATCCGCTTTATAGATCCGCGGCGGGCACCGTGTTCGCTCCTCGATCGGCTGCCAACCTCGCCGACAACTTTTACCGAACGGATATTAAAATAAGACCGGACAAACGGGGCTACGCGATCGTAATGGCGAGTTTAGACTTTTCACTTTGAGTGTGGGTATTATCGGGACCTAAAGTCACCAGGGATAATATGGGTCTGTCTCGCTTGAAACAATGGGGACAAGCCACCGCACGTGTTCTTCTCGCATTTTTTCTTATCAGCTCGCGATAATACTGTCCACGTCTCGCAAAGAGCGGCCCTCTCCCCACCATTGACCTTCCCGTAGTCCCAGTAGGCTCCGACGTCACACGCTATAGTGCGTGTCCAATAGTTCGCTACAGCCCAATACGCGTGTGAAACTGGGCGTGCCCCCTCCACTCTGACCAATCAGCACCGCATTCCTTTCGCGGAACATCTTGTGGGTCGCGCACGGTACATCCCGAACGATTGTTTCCATCCGCGTCTCATCCAGAGTGATTAGCAGAATACCCCCTTGAGCTGGGTAAATTAGACTAAGAAAAGACCTCTCCTAATACCTCGAGACCCCTCCTTATTTCCGATACAGAACTCTCGAATAACATGCTAACTCTGATATTAGGAGGCCATTTTTTAAATTAGTGTTTTATTACCAGTTTCGTTTTTTCTTTCGTTATTAAGAGACCGAATCATTTTTACTTTCTTTCAAGAAAGGCCCTTATTTATTCGAATATACGTTGCATTGTACCAACCGTAAGGTAGAAATCTTCCTTTGGTTAGTATTCAATGATCAACATAGATGGCTGCCATGTATTCTGCGATTCCCGCGTTTAACTCGTTCGACAAAGTGCACGGTGTTTCCAGGTGCAGAGCAAAGATTGAGTTAAGCATTATGAAACGATAATTTAAGCAATAGTTTAGAAATCTATGTGTTTATCTTCGATAGGCAGAACGTATAGTAAGGTAAGTTTCCTTTATAGTAATAAAATATATCAGTTCTTTTATATTTTTTGATAAAATAATAGTCTAACCTCACTCGGGAAATATTTGAGCACGGGGCAAATTCGGACTATCCATCGGGGCAAAACCGCACTATAGCACGAATTTACCCAATGTTACATTTTAATTCTTACTTAGTCAACTGTTTCATTAAATTCTCTTCTTGGTGGGCATTTAATTTTGAATTTTTTAGACTGATAATACTTTTGCATCTACACGATGGTCCGAAATTATGTAAAGAAAACAAAACACCGCACTATACGAAGGAAATGTTGGCTGAAGCATTGGCAGAAATTAAAGCTGGCCGAATGACTGTTTATAGAGCTAGTAAGTACTATAAAATACCAAAAAATACAATTAGTAACCGAATCCGAGGAAAAAGTGGACAAAAAAGTGAATCTCGAGGAAGAAACACCGTACTTTCACGTGAAAATGAAAAACGTCTTTCCGATGGACTGTTAACCTTGGATAATACAATAATAAAAATTTGAATTTCTATTCTTATGTTATTTTATTACTAATAATAATTCCGCTTTTGCCCCATAATATAAGGAAACAAGATTCAATAATTTTTAAACAGGTAGGTGCAGTTTTGCCCGAGTTCCGGGGAAGTCCGCCCCAGCAGCACTGTTTTTCATGTATTAAGAAAATCATAAGCTTCGGAAGATATTTTTAATCCAAATTAATGCAACTTAGAGAATAAACCATGCGCTAAATAAAAACACTAAGGTTATTATGTTTTGGTGGAGTAGATAGAAAATACATCAGTTTAAAGTAAACTTTACAATTTCTGACTCGGTTTTACCCCGCTCCACCTTAGTAATTTTTCGTAAAAGTGTTCCTAACCGATTTTATCAAGCGTCTCATATTAGGCTACTTTACTGTATAGCGAGCGGTACCTGTAGGCATCCTCGGAGACGTTTATCTTGCCAGGTTCGCCGGTGGTCTCGGTTCGGCTGGTCAGATTCACCGTGTTCCCAAATAGGCAGTAACGAGGCATACGGTGGCCAATTACTCCAGTTACGACCTCGCCGCTATGGATCCCGATGGTGATTCTCTGCGGAACAGTTCGCGAAACCTCTGTCAGACGGGATCTTTGTGTGAGAGGACAGTGTGCAGTCGTGGCACGTCGCGCGCGTTAAAACGTCCACCGGCGGAAGCGTCCGCGCAGGAACAGGAAGAGCGCGGTGGCCAGGAAGACGAACAACACTCTTTTTACGGGTATAATCGAATACGCGAGATCGACGGGAACGCGTTCCACCGAGACACCATGGAAAACCAACGGGTGGAAACCGTCGAACCGTTCGAGTAGGTTCGATCTCGTATTTCATTTCGACGGCTCCTACAACGCTATTTCCGGGGGAAATGAAATCGATTTCAAAAGTACTTCAACATGATTCTATTGAAATTTAGAAATCAATGTTGTTCTAGTCATTCGATATAATTTTCTATGATTTTATCCAGGAAGAGCATCAACAATGTCTTTGTGTCAGCATTAGGGAGGAACTGGATTGACGCGAGGATCAGGCGGAGCGACAAAGCAGACATCATATTAGTTTCGGGACTACCAAAAATTTTCTGAACGGAGCTGTCTCCCAGACAGCACGGTCACCAGTGAAGGGCTAATTTGCCAAATTAAAAGTGAACATTTTCGAGCGGGGATAAATTGCAGAGCCCCGAAGGTTAATCTTTCAGGAGGTAATGGACGAATGATGTAGAGCCGAAAGTGGACGGACGGAGTCCATCAGCGAAGAAGAATAGACTTTGGTTCTTTTTCGGTTTGTAGAATAGGGCTGTGAAAAAGAACGAGCTAGAATATATTGAGACTTACCACAGGCTCGCCATCGATCTGCACTTCCTCCGTGGCGAGATCCATCATATCCAGCGCCAGCCGGGCGATGCATCGTGCATGGCAACTACACGGTTCCGGTAATCCGCTCACAGCCATGTATTTGTCACCAACAGTTTCGACCTAGTCCGAGCAAAGTGGATCAGCGCTAACAAGCCTTCCCGTAAATTGAAATATATATCCGTTGTCGGGGAATGATCATTCCTCCGGGTAATACAGTTTCCCCGAATTTGGGTCCCGCGCAGGCTCCGCGGCACGAGGCCCCGCCTTTATCTCGTCTCGAAGATTATTAGCGAAAGTTCGGACGGAATCTAACTAGCCGATGTTAAGTCACCCAACGCACGCGTCAAGTTCACCTGATCAACATTCATTACGCTGCGACTGAGCCGGTTACCGAGAGCCCTGCAAACTCGAAACCGAACTCGAGCGAATTCACGCGAACTTCGCATCGCATCGCCATGCAATATCGTCGGCACGATTACTCGCGATGAAAGAACCTGCTAATATTAGGGGTACCCATTAGTAATTATTTGCAAAGAATTTGTTTTGCCCTTAATTCTGTACCGATCGTTGAAGAGGAAACACGTATTCACAGTTTTCGGTAAAGCAGCCTGTCTTCAAAATATTCGAAAAAGTATCATTTTCTTTTACAACCCTGTGATAAAATGGCGTACCTTCCGAGGATCATATTCGTCATTGCATCAAAAATCAAAATCAAATCATTTGCAGTGGGAAGTTTGACCGCACCCCCGTACTCACCGGATATTGCTCCCTCTGATCTTTTCCGATCTCTGGAGCATTATTTAAGAAATAAAACATTTTCTAGAAGATGCAAGGAGGCACCTTGAGTCATATTTTGCTTGACGAACCCTGGATTTCCTTGATGTCCTTGATAACGATGGAGATGATATAATAAATTGAGAAATAAAAACCTGAATTTACTACAAAGTTTGTTTCAGATTTCAAAATAATTGATTACTTATGGCTCCCCCCTAATAGTACTAAAAAGTTCTTCTTTTCGCCGTCGCTTTTCAAATAAAAGCTGTATACTAACCACGCCAGTTTGCATTTCATCTTTCCACGCGACGTTTGGTCCAATGCGACATGTCTGTCACGTACGATTTTTGAGAATCCGCTCACGGAACGTTCGCGTACTTCGTTATAACAAATGTGCTCGATGTGGACCACAAATGGGACGTGCACACTAACGTGCACTTAGGATCGCCGCTTCGGAATGTGAATCGCGTGCTATTTTTATGTATGTCATTGGTGTAAATATCTTCTCGTTTCTTTCACAAGAGTGGAAACATTTTGAAATATTTGAAGTATTAGAAAATTGGGCGAAACTTCACTTTGGCAACCCAGAAATTTTCAACTTTTTAATATGTAATCCTGTAGATCTTGACGAGCAAATGCCAAAAGTCGAAGTTTTAAGGCGAAGAATTCACTGGTTCAAAAGTTATGCGTGTGCAAAGTTGAGAGATCACGCTTTGTTCTGGAACAAGCTTTCATCGAACAGTAATTAAAGTATAGAGAATTATATACGGGATCTCAAAGAGAAAGTGTAATCCAAGTTGGTTGGGATTAGGGCGTTATCGACATCAGCGCGTGCTTGTGCTGCCACCCAGCGGTTTCCAACATGGCGGCGCCCCTACCTGTCAAAAACGCCTAACACGCTAAGCGCTACGTTGGTCCCAGGGGACCACGAGGACCGACACTAGGCTTTTCGTTTAGGCGACGCGTCGGTCAGCTCGGAGAGGTGACCTCTGCTTGCAAACGTGTTAAAATCGCTCAACTTTTAACACACACAACTTTTGAACCAGTGAATTCCTCGCCTTAAACCTTCAATTTTTGGCATTTTCTCCTCAAGATGTACCGGATTACATAGTAAAAAATTAAAAATTTCCGGGTTGCCATGTTGAAGTTCAACCGAAAATTGTAGAATAAAATAGTTAATGTCCTGAATCTTTCACTTAACGAAGCCAAACGGGTCTCCTTTTATCAACTGTCATTAGTCTAGCTTTACAGCATGACCCTTTAAAAATGTCATGTATTTCTCATGGCACTGTGCACGATGAAGTAAAATATTGCTTAATATTACATATTTGTCAGTAAAAAAGAAAAGTTAAGAATAAATAATATTTCTGGTCGTATCCAATTTCGTTCCATCTGTATTTCGAAGAGTTAATCTGCTCCTTGGAAACGTAAATAATTAACTTTCTTCTATGAGAATGCAAGCCTAAGGCAAACTGAGGCTACTCGTGATTATTCACGGCGTGAAATGAGATTACAGCAGCTTCCGGTACAACGCGGTAATACGTTACGCGTAGTATGAATTATAGGAAATGTACGAGAAAAATTCTCGTACACCACGAGTAATATAAAGCAACACGTTTGGCATGATTATTGATTAACTCCGCGTCAACTTGTATTTCCTATATTTTATCGAGTAGAACGGTCTTCGAAAAATAACTAGCATAGAGCGCGTTGTGCAAAATCGCCTACGAGAACGCTATAAATCGCGTCATACGAAAACAGTAGTCGCAACAGCAATAGAGGATAACAATGGAGACTCTGCTGCGTTTTAATGAACTCGAATGGACTTTTCAGAAGTGAAAACGTTTATGCTTTGAACGCTGGAGATCCCTGTCTGAATCTGTTTGGAGATTGACACTGCGGATATGGAAATGAACGGCCATAAACTCACCTTGTACACGTCCGGATATTTCTCCGGGTCGGTCAACACATCGAACGCTGTGTACAGTTGATTGAGCATGTTGACAATCTTCATCGCACCGCTGGAGTCGGTGTGCGCAGCGCAATAAGCCCCGAAACCGACGATTCCAGAGAACAATAGTGTCACGCAATCATACTTCTTTGCCGGAACGGGCCTGGAGTGCCTGAGCTCCTTTGCCACCGAAACTGGCAGCACCGAGTACAGCAGGCTGTCAGACAGTCGGTACTTTTCATAGAAATTGTTTACAACAAAGTTATTGTTATTCTTAGTCGCCCACTGCCGTCAGTCCATTTATATTCTCATTTTTGATACTCACTTTTATTTCTTACTGATTGAGACTCGACCACTGTTATAACGAGACTGTTTTTACGCATTTATACACAGATTAAATAAATGGAAAATATCGACGTATACTTCCAACTTATTAAAGTGACTAACTATGATGAACATAATGTCTATTTAGCTACCGTGTCTTGCTATTAACGCAGAAGATTTTGCATGAAGATCTACGGTCTAGTTCTAATCCAAGCTAGTTATAGATTTCAATAAGTCGAGATTAATAAATCTGTTTTCGTTAATATTTGCACTGCTTTATACCTGACACATTCGTTGCAGTTATAAATGCAGAAAATCCGCAATCTATTTGTATTGCTCATTACATTTTGTATTTGATTAATCTTGCTGATCCTCGGAAATTAATATGGAGTTTCAATTATGGTACCAGCATTCGATCATCAATGTTGTGTTCAACAAATATTAACTATAAAGACCCCATTAACTGGCTAAAATTACGTATTTTCACGAATATAAAACATAATTATTAAAATATAAATTAGCAGCCTTCAAAAGGTTCAAAAAAAGAAAAGAAGACAAAATATAGCTCAGTTTGTAGCTGGAGATATTTTCCAGCGCGCGCTACCCTCGATTCCACCCAGAAAACTCATCGAATTGCATAAAAATGCTTGGATTCCGTGGCACGCACATCATAAATTTTTGACCTGCTTCTAGCACTTATATTACAAAATATCTGCATAATCTCGTCATATGAGAAAAATATTCTCATATAAAGACAAGAAGTTGAGGCACGTGAAACGTAATTTTTCGCCAAATTTTGTCGGTAACCTGGTCACTCTACCTTACCTACGGCGACTTGGCCCTTAATGCTGTAATTTGTGGTTGACCGAAAACTAATTACGTTCTGTTCGAAACACTTTCCGGTCCACTTTTTAACCAACTTGTGACCGATTTTCAAAGCACTCTGTGGAATGAATACTTATCGGGGACTGGTGTCTCGGGCAGTCTAGTTACGGAATAGATAGATGATACTACATTTTTACTGTCTCGAGGAAACGTCGTCGAAACAGGCGACGTTTAAAGACGACACCGTTCTGCCGCGATAGGTACGGGGGAAAAAAAACTACGATCCAATTTCCGGCGTGGGAGATTATTCTGTCAAGAAAGAAATTCCACCGCGAAGGGAAAAGCTCCGGCCATCGTCGGCCAGAAATTGCGTCAGGATAAACGTCTAACGAGGCCAATAGGGACTTCCTTAATCAGAAAATTACGCCGACGGTGGAATCCTTACCTGTCGGTCTTCTTTTTCTCGCTGTCGAGCTCGCGATACGTCTGCTGCAATTTATCGGTAAGCAGCTCCAAGTTCACCGTTAATTTGTAATCAGCCTCGAATTGCTCGGACATCAGCACGAGATCTCTGGTGGCGTCGTGAAGGGGGATGTCGCTCAAGTATAGTCCCCACCTGGCGATGCCGTGAAACACGTAGAAAAAGGTAAACGGTTTACTTCGTTTCACAGGATACTCTTGTTTACGTCGAAAGTCGTCCCGAGTCGGGCGAATTCAAAAAATGTCTTTCAAATTGAGATCCCGCAAACTCCTCGCAAGTCCGATGTCAATTCCAGCCGTTGCACAGTGGTCCAGAAGCCCGGTTTTTGTGGCCAAAATTCAAAATGTTGTCATAATTTTCGGAAAGTTGGTCATTAGGAGTTTTTGGAGTCGCTGATAACGAATCTGACATTAAAAATTGAAAATTCTTTTACGGCAGGGTTATTATGGCGATCTAGAGGGCAGTATTTCGTGAACCCGATTAAAAAATTTTGTATATCGATGTTTTTCATCATTTTCATAGAACAATATCATTGAGATACTTAATGCCATGTTTTAAATTAGTATAACCTATAGAAAAAAAGATATAACAATAGTAATAGAATTTTTTATGATTTAAAAAAAGACTGTAATATTCACCTATATTTCTTCCATATCTAAGTCAAAGTTATTCAGATGTCTAAATATAGGTAATGCGTCATCAGTATCCTCATTATCGTCTTTATCGTCACAGATAAAGCGGGTTCAGGTCCCGAACGCAACGTCAAAATACCTCGGACGCATTTATTAAAATTAATACAGAGTTAAAAGTAGCAAGAGAGAGCAGCTAAACTTTGCATATTCTTTTTAACAAATGTTTAAACTTTCGTATAAACTAAGTCCAAAGTTTAACACTTTTAAACATTTTTTTAAAACCCTTTTTAAAGCTTCAATTGTTATAAACTTGGAATATTTGTTTATGGATTAAAAAATGTTTATGATGGCATTTCGAACTTAAAGTACATCTACTATCATACAAAAAATCATACTTATAACTTGTTTTCTGATATCCTATAAGTGGTATTTAAAACGTTTAATAGAATGTTCAATTTTATGATTTTGTGTTTAGAACGCCGTATCTGATTATACAATTACCTAAATTCAATAATATTTTGGATTTAGGAGCTTTGAAGAGTTATCAGTTTGTAGCAAAAAAAAATTTTTTAATCTATTAACCTTGAAAAATTGAATTTTGGCCACAAAAACCGGGCTTCTGGACCACTGTGCGTTGTAGGAATAATGTGAATACGTGCGATCATTTGCGTTTCGCGCGGCTGGGATCCACGAAAATGCAAACTCGAACGTGGGCGTCGCCGGTGGAGTCGAGAAGCGTGAAAAATATCGCTTTTGCAGGGGATGTAGGAATTTATACTAGACGCCGACCCTTATTTTTCCGGCATCTTGCTGCGAGGTAATCTTTGCTACACGTAAACTCGTCTGTTGTCGCTTCTAATCCAATGCGCGCCGGACGGTGCGTCGCGCCGAACACAAAAGAAAGTTACCACAATGATCAGGTAGCGCGTAATCGTCCCAGAGTTGATTAAGCTTCGAATTCAACCACTAACAAGTTCGAATAAATTACAGGTCATTCGAACTACACTGGACCTTCACGACTCCTATGAGTTCCAAGTGAACGAGCATCGTACAATGCATTTTTTTAGCTTTGTATTCCCGTAAAAACACGCTTGGGAATTTTGGATCTGTCGAAAATTTCTACGTGGTTTCGAGGTGTGCGGCAATTTTCAAGTACACTGTCTGAAAGGGCATTCTGCGAGCTTTTATATATCACGGAACATACTTAAGAAGCGATTTGAATATTTGTCGGCCGATTTTTGCAAATCTCCTTTTCGAAATTTCAAGGCTAAGAACAAAGGTGACCTCTACATCTTCTCTACGCCTCCTCTTGCAAGAATATCATTTATACCGTACTATGTAGTTTCTTAAACCCTACAACTTCTGTAAGTAACATTTTCTCGTACTGTTTAAAATAACAAAGTAGACAGTATCCACATTTCCAAACGTGTTTGTCTTAGAGTACAGTCAACTTTTAAATCAATCATATTAGTAAAATCAGAAACAACAGTAATTCCTCGATATCGAGTATTCCCGTCTAAACGAAAGCAATTATCATTTCTCTGGGTAACGAACATAGTCGTCAGCTAAAGGATTGCCAGACAAACGTAAAGATCGACAGTTTAGCAGTAAAGTGATAAACCAACGAAAATATTGCACCGTGGCAAAGTACCACGGTATTGGTATCTAATTGTTTTCGCACGGAGTGCATTTCACGGGGAAACAGCGTGAAAATGCATACGGCGCACGGCTTTCGGAGACACGTCTAATGCACCCTAAACGCGTGACATGGACTAACGAAGGGGAAAAAATTCCCGTGAAAACCGAGGACCGTTGGTTTTTATTCGAACGAGGCTAATTCGGCGGCGGCGTGACAAGAATTAATGCACCTGCCGCGGCAGGACGAGACACGCGAGGATGACGGTAATTACACGAGCCGTCGCGTCGCGTCGCGTCGCGTCGTCGCTTCCGGTATCCATCGAATCGCAACGACAACCGTTATCGCCGCGACGCGAAATATTTGACCAACGTGTACGCGGCGATACCCGGCGACGGATTAATACGCGGGAAGCCTACTTACCAACCGCACGAAGCACGAGCTCTGCCTCCGCACGCGATAACGGCCTAGATAGAGTGCCGACCATAAGTCTGCTGTCACTTTGCGCCCGGTTTCGTACGGTCGCGAGATACTTCTGCGATCTATTCTGGTGGAAACCGGCGTACGATTGTCGAGCGATTTGTTCCTTTCGGAGAGGATTACCGATTGAGCTCTCAGCTTAAGATCAGACCCATCTTCATGACACCACACGGAGACGATTCTCCGCACGTGTCTGCGAGAGCAATCGCAACTTCTCTTCTAATTATTTCTCAGACTCCGAGCTGGTCTCTTCGTGCGTGCGGCAGACAAGCATGCCTCCGTCGCTGAACAATGCTTGTTGGTTTCGCTTGTACTTTCGAGCAACAAGCAGAATCTTAGGAAACAATGTCGTTTTTCGTTTTAGAGAAGAATGGCACAGTTTCCGCAAAGTTCTTTCGAATGAAATCCACGGGAAAATATTTTAATAAAATTGTACTACGGGAGATAGTTTTTAGGAAAATTAGCGAACGCTTTTTTACCGTTTGCGTTCCAGCCGTTGAAATACATTTGATGAGAAATGATCTTTTTAGATCGCGTGCTTTCGAACGGACAAGTGTGCCGGAGTGCACGCTATTGTAGATCAAAGCGTGTCCGTAGAACAACGTGCGCAGCGTGGTTTGTAGAACCTAGGCGAAAATAGAGCGTGTTTCGTTGATTGCTGTGTGTGTGGGACTCTGAGAGACACATTCCTAACAAAACACCGACAGAGAACGACAAAAAGAGGGAAGGAAGCGCACGAGTACCGAAGGGAAGAACGTTTTAAGAATTGAAAAGATGAGGCGGTTTTTGTCAGCGAGTCGGCAAGGGATGATGGAAGAGACATTCAGAGTATATGCGTATGCATGTGCGTAAATGTATGTATGCCCGGCGAGGTCTCAACGTCGCATAAACTAGAATAAGTAAAAGGTACCGGGACGACCAAAAAATGGCACCATTTCGGAAGAAAGTTATCGTAACTTATTTTTGCAAACTGGACCACAATGTTTTGAGAGCATGTTCTTGTACTATCGATTTTCAAAAACCAAAAATCATTTTGTCCTGTTAGACGAGTATCCCCTTTTAACCCTTTCGCTGCCACGCGAGTTTTTCAACTTGCACCAGTGGGCCACAATACAAAGGCTGTAGCCATCTAGCTATTTTAAGCTAGTTAAAGATCTAGATCTAGATCTTAGTTTTAATCTAGCAGAGCCATTCGACAGCCTACCAAAAAAGAAACCTTTCTGCCAAGTTTTAGAGCGATACCTCACCTCTAAGGGTGGTTATAGAGGAAAATCGAAAATCCAGTTTTTGGCCCATTTTTCTATCTATTTTAATGTAGTTAAGTCTAGATCTAGATCTTAGTTTTAATCTAGCAGAGCCATTCGACAGCCTATCAAAAAAGAAACTTTCCTGCCAAGTTTCAGCCCGATACCTCACCTCTAAGGGTGGTTATAGAGGAAAATCGAAAATCCAGTTTTTGACCCATTTTTCTATCTATTTTAATGTAGTTAAGTCTAGATCTAGATCTTAGTTTTAATCTAGCAGAACCACTCAACAGCCTACCAAAAAAGAAACTTTTCTGCCAAGTTTCAGCCTGATAAATTATCCATAAGGGTAGTTATACAGAAAAATCAAAAATCCAGTTTTTGGCCTATTTTTCTGGCTATTTTAATCTAGTTTAATCTAGATCTAGATCTTAGTTTTAATCTAGCAGAACCATTCGACAGCCTTCCAAAAAAGAAACCTTCCTGCCAAGTTTCAGCTCGATCTGTAAGGGTAGTTATACAGAAAAATCGAAAATCCAGTTTTTCGTCCATTTTCACTATTTAATAAACAATTTAAAATTCTGAAAAAAGTCTGACACATTTCAGACACCAAGCTACATATTTTGAATCGTTCTCAGACTTTTCCGTTGTAAACTCTGGTTATAAAAAGCACGAAAAACACGAAAAAATGTCATATAGAAATTGAAGAGACACTAGAACAGATTTAATTTAACAGTGAGATATTGTCCTAGGTGTTATACTCAATTTTTTTCAAATTCTTCAGTTTGAATATAAAAATAAATGAAATGGAATCGTAGCTATTATTACGAGATGTCTTTTTCGTTGAACCTGTAAATTTTTCTTACCATGGCCCAAAGGAAAAGACAAGCCATGGGACCACGGGTACCATGGGGTTAGGCGTCATTTAGGTGTAGCGTGGTCATGGAAAATCTTGTTAATAGATTCTCAGCGACCGAAGCGTTAAGGTCGTCGGCACCTATGGTTGCATCACGATCGAGCATTTCGCTACCCAACTGGGTGTATCGGGCCGCGTGCAAAACGGAAGCGACGCGTTCGATCGTTTATAACTCATTGTCAAACCCGGAACGATCGCGTGCTGGGAGCAGTGTTTCGCGTTTTGTAAGTGGAAACCCGTCGCGTTGCATTCTTCGCGGTGACCATTCGTTTGCGTTGATTTACGGTGGCCCGTCGACAGTTTTACAGGTTTCCGAGCGGTCCGCGGGAAACGCGAACGGTGATAGACGCGTTCGCGGCGCAACCGATCCGAACAATGCACGGGCCGTTACTCACGCCGAGCGAGATTCAATTTATTCACAATTCCATAATTACAGGCCGGATTAACGTGTCCCTGCGAACAGGGCAATTAATTCGCCTGTCGAGCTGTATCGCGGCGCGTTTGATCCAGACATTTTTGGTACATTCTGCCCACCGCGGAAATGAACTTTTCAAACTGTTAATATTTTCACTCTGCCGCGTCGCGATAACTGTCCTGCTCGTGCCAGAATGCTGGTTTGTGAAAATGCTATATCAAATTCTCGTTTGCGAATTATCGTTTCGAATCTTCGTCCTATTCTTTGGTGAAGATTTCCGATAGAGAACCGCGACGAAGAAATGTATAACTCGGTGCTATGTTTGCAATTTGTTGAAATACTTCCGAGGGAGCACATTCTCACGAAATTCACGGCTAGACCGATTACGGAAAAAATGTTTATGACTGCACGGAAACGGAAATAATATTTGGGCTACGTTTATATAATACTTTCGAGGGAGCACATTCTCACGAAATTCACGGCTAGACCGATTACGGAAAAAATGTTTATGACTGCACGGAAACGGAAATAATATTTGGGCTATGTTTATGGAATTAGTGTTTGTAGATACTGTGATTAAATTTCGTTTTATTTGATTGGACTGAACGCGTGTCGTCTGGCTCGCAGGGCGGTCTGAAAAGGATGCAAATGAAGCGTAATGAATCCGCGCCGGAAGCTCACCTGGTTAAGTCGTCCAAATTCATAACGCTCGGGTAGCAAAGGAAGATGACGAGATCCGACTCCGGTATGTACAGCATTTGCCCCTGGAAAAAGTAACATGCCCCGCTGTGACAACGAAACACGCTTAATCCGGGAACGTGTTGCCGTGAATTACATCGCGTACATGTACGTATTCGTGTATGTGTACGCATGCACCTTACAGCGCATGATTTCTACTAACTTTTAAGCGCAGACACGGCCGCTTCTTGGACGCGTTCGATCGCATCACTCCCTCCTTCGTTCGCAGCACGTACACCGTGTTTATGTGCGACAATATGTTCTCGAATGTTAGCTCCAGGTGTGGTCTGACCTTTGGAAACAAAACACTGTGAGTTTTAATCGTGCGCGGTACAACATTGTGTCATGGACGCCTGCTAACAATGTAAGTCATAATTCTATAAACCATAGGAATCCGTGTCGTACCTTCGGAAAATAACGGAAGCATTTAACGATATTTAAATTGGATTAAAAATTGATTTAACACTTTGACTGGCAAACTAGAAACCTCAAAAACTCCATAAAATCAATGTTATTTAATGAAATAAAAATTGAAAAAATTCAATGTGTGATATCGAGTAGTCCTCCAAGTTTGTTGTGTTTTACAGATCCTAATCAAATTTGCTGCAACGAATATATTAACGTAAAAATTCATTTTAAAATCTGGACAAACAATTCCGTCACCCATGTATGGGTGACATGGCAGTCAACGTGTTAAAAGAGAAGATTAACACTAGAACGACTGGAGCAGCCAAAATGACTGCTTCCTAATTTTTTCTTTTACAATTACTGAAATTGTAAAAATGTTTTCACCGGAAATTTTTTTAATGAACCTCTTCATTGAAGCACATATTACAATAAAAGTTGTATAAAGTGTGAACGGGCACAGTCTTGTCACTGTTACAAAGCAATATACGTCAGTCGCATTTATTGCTCGGTCGTTCTAGTGTCAACATTGATTTATTAATTTTCATAAAATCTTCACCGCGTCAAGGGCAGAGATGAATATTTACAGTACGCAAGCAGATACTTATGGACGGGAAGCAGAATTTTGAAATCGAATTTTTATGTGAAGTTTCGCAACGGTATCTAGGCGACGTTAACGACCGAGATTTGTATATTTGGTAACGCAGGATTCGTTCGAGCGTGACAATGGTCGTTCAAATTTTCAGGTCAGCAAGACGTCGCGTCGCCGCATAACAACGTCAAGTGAAACGAGATTACGCGGTCCTCACCGATTACTATAGATCGAGGACTCCTCTCCTTAAGACGGGGACAAAGGGAATCCAACTATGACGGGGAATAACAACGGGACGGTTAATTGATTACGCTCGCTGCCGTATGCGCCAGCGACTATGGAAATGCCGCTAAATGATGCTTCTGCAACGAAGCGTGTCACGCCGTTCGAAACAAACCGCGTTTGAAAGATATATGGATCAGCGGTGTATGAATCCGCGCGAATTATAGCCCGCCGTTGGCCACGACCTGCCCGAACAATAACGTCATTTCGTGGTCCGCGCTAACTAAATCGCTTCGCTGAATAAAACGCGGTTATCGATCCCCGCGACCCTTTATCACGTTCACGGGAACGTGGGACACCGACGAGTTTTAAAGTGGACACCCTTGCTCGCCATTTTTCCGGCGAACTTAACCTTCTCAGGGACGAACACTTTCCATGCTGTAACAATTTATCATGTTTAAGACATAAGCATCGTGCTTCCATGCGAACAGTTTTCGTACAGTCTTCATTATTCAGACGTTGTGATTACAGTGGATTCCCGATATAAGTCCTTTCTGCGGTTCTGGCGAGTGACATTTAGACGAAATCTGTTCGGTTCCCGCCGAACGGTGCATTTGAAATACACAGTGCACGCTGGAAATGACCCTCGCGTCTATATGTCCAAAACCCGGGACATACAGACGGATATGTCGGCGAAAGTGCCATAAAAAAATAATGAAAAATAAAGAAGTTTCGTTATTCGATTAGTAGTGGTCTGCTTGTCTCACACCGATATATCCGATCGTGTTACACTCCTCGGCTTCTTGTAGTGGGGAAAATTCCGCGACTTTTATCGTGCCGGCCTTGGCGACATGTATAGAGGAATCACTGTAGTGTAAACTCATTTTCTCAATTGTAATTTGGAAAAAGTTAAATTTTAATGTGGATGTTGATAATATGTAATAGCCCACGGTGGTGTGGGTAGTTCTAGGGACCGTTAAACGCGAGGCTCGTAGCGACTTATATCGGGAGTTCACTGTGGCGGGCTGCGAATCTTTATGCAGAATAAAAATGCGTGAATAGCAAGAGACGGGAACAGACGACTGTAAAGTCCATCATATGAAACAGTTAACTAACAAACGACAGATATCTAGCCATAATTTGTAACAATCTTCCACTGTTGTCCCGGTCTCCCGTATTGCAGACGAAAAAATGACACAGGAGCAAACTCACTGTCCAAAGGATGTCGTTCAGCTTGCAATTACCGGAGCACACTTGGGGGATGACGCGAGTGATGGTGCATCCAGTCTGAACTATGTCGAGGTCCCTGTTGAACATCAGATGGAATGGGAAAACTCGGCAGAACGTCATGGGGCTCACTTTCGGTTCTGCGAGAAATTCCGTAACAAAGTTTCTCTGTGAATGCGTCCGACAACTTTTCACCTGGTGTAATCGTGAAACCGATCTACCGATCCCTTTCGGGATCGAGAGTTCGTCTTATTACGGATGCTAGGCGTCACTCACCGACGGACAGGGTCTCCAAATCGGCGATCATGGGGTTCGAGACGACGCCCGGGCCGGACGTGTTCGTTATCATGAATTGCACATGGTCGCACTCGTTTTTCGTCTTCAGTATCCGCATCTCTATGTCCGTGTCGTGGAGCTTTTTCGCTACGGTCTGCGCCGGGAAAAGTTTCAAACTCGTTTAATCACGGGCCCGCTTTCGCCCGAGAGGATTTCGCCCGGTTGGAAATTAAATGGACGAATAGTATAACCATCAATTTCGCTCGTAATTCAACCGGGCCGGAAAAGGGATATCACGTTGATCGAATAATTTCGTTTGCTAAAGTAGATGTTTGCTAGCTCGGTTTCAAGTTTGTTTTAATTCTGTACGGTCTGTGATTTAGGCAGTTTGATTCGCCGGGAACTGGAAACTAAAATATCTCCGTCAGGCGGCGCGTTTAATTCAAGAATTACGTGTCGCGCGATAAATAAACTTGTGACGCGAAAGCGAGGTACAAGTTGAAAAATGCGAAGCAAACGTTAAGGTTCCACGTGGACGATTAACGGTCGAAATTGAAGCTTTAGAAAAGCGGAATGGTGTTGGCCGGGAATACGATTCGCTGTTGCAAATTTGATCGGTAAATACGCCGCCTGATAAAGCACGTTTTAGACGTTGAATTTTTCATGAGCGCTAGATGGAGAAATCAGCAACAGAGACGGACAGGTATTTGCGCTGGGTTATATCGAATAATCAACTGTTCACCTGCAAAAATCCAATTCGCTTTTTTCTGAAAAAAAAAATGTAGTAAATCCTTCGATCAACTTGATACTTCGCAGCGCGCGATACCGCGGGAATGAAAAGTAAATACCGTTTACATTGTTCCAACATCGTGGGAGAAGATCGTTCAATTTCTTACACGGATTTATTAATTCCAATTTTATTTGCTCATTTGCTTGTAATTTTATTTGCTCACGTTAATAAATCCATGCGAAACCAATTAAGGTCGAAGTGGTGTTCATATTCGCGTGATTTTATTATGTCAACGATATAATTGGTGAAATAAATTGTCTTCTTATTTATTTTCGAAAGAACAAAAAGAGAAGATCTCTATTACAGAATAAAATTATTAATTCGATACTCGACGAGTAAAGATACTTTTTTTATTAGAAAAAATTTTTATACCTTTTATTCGTTATTCGAAGTTTTTATTTAGATCAATATTTTGCCGAACTCTGATCAGCGGTAACGTGCTGAAATTATGCGACGTAGGTCACGAGTTGAAATTCCATTTTTTTTAAAGAAAAATTTTAACTAAATCTTGCACCGTATTCGGCAGTCAACACTTTGAACGCCAAACTAGAAACCCGAAAAATTCCATAAAATCAAAGTAAGTTATTTAATGAAATAAAAATTGCAAAAAATTAAATGTACGATACTGAGTAATCCTCCAACTTTCTTGTATGTTACAGATCCAAATTAAGTTTAGTACAATGAATATATCAACGTAAAAATTCATTTGAAAACCTGCACAAATCATTCCGTCAGCCACATATGGCTGACGTGGCGTTCAACGTGTTAATGCAGAACTCGTTTCGAGGATCTTCGAAAAGAATCTCGGAAGCCATCGAAGAAGCTCGGGTGTTATCGGGATTTGTCGGGGCAACCCCCGTGGATTTCGGTAACCATGCTGTATTACGGTTTCGTCGAGAATACCTTAACGATGCCGATGACGATATGCTCCAAACCAGGTCGGTCGGAGTAATAATGTAATATGAGCGCGCCGTCTTCAGGCCTCTCGGTGCATCGGAAGGAGGGCGCCCTCATTCCCGGGTACAAAGTGCCTAAATGATCGTGAAGGGCGTCCAAATTCTGCAATTAAGCGTCACCAGATTCTCGTCAGGTTAGCAGCCCATGAAAGATTATGGCGGGGACGGGTCCCCTTCGCTTCGGGTCAAAGGAGGGCGGACGCCATCGCGTTCGAGCGATCGAATTTTATCGGTATCGGCGGTCGGCTCCTAGGGAGGGTAATTGCGCCGTATAATATCTGTCGGCTGGTGTCGATTCGGCCCGCCATCGCTGTCGATTATGATCGACCGATACGCCGACGTGGAACTGATGTTTCTCAAATTTTCGACGGGGCGAGAACGACTTGCCGGGTGACACCAGAACCGGCAATAATCGACGATAATAATCGCGTTCCGCGACGGAATTCCGCTCTCGCCAATCGCATTGCTTCATTTTCCCATTGTTTTATTTTCTTAACCCATTTGAACTTCGCATAGTCTAGTATAAAGTACCGAAATTGTGAACTAGCTTTTCATGTTATCGATTAACCCTTAAGTGCATAGGTAAACTAAATATTAGGAACATGAATGCATACATGGGGTCCATTGAGGACCCCACTTACCTCATTCCTTGCTAACTTTGATTACAGCAACAATTAATTTCAGTAAACACATTAAACGTAACCTAAATATTGACAGAAGCAAATAGCTGAACTCTCAGTTCACAAATGGCGCGGCTAAAAATGTTAATACAAAATCCAACACTGGGGGGTCCTTTGCGGACCCCACTCATGCATTTAACGGTTAACCCTCGGACTCCTGCGAGTTCTAGGCCTATAATCATTATTTCGATATAAGGCGACGGTTCGGGATCGTCTTTCATCGTATTTTGGACGAAGAAGAAAAGGGGATAGCGATTTTCTTATTTCGAAATAAAAAGCGTCGTCTTATATCGGAATAAAATTTGCGGTCGCTCGAGCTTATCCCCACCGCGACGGGTCACGAATGACTCCGGCATAGGTAGTGGTGAAAGCGATTTGTATTTTTCGAAAATTCTGCTCAAATACGAGACGCGAGAAAAGGTCTGGTGCATATTTTAGTACCGTCGTAGAATCGAAATATCCTAGGGCGGAAGTAATGGCTTGATTTCGGAGTTAGAGCAGCTCCGAGTGCAAAGGGTTAAGTGTCGAATACTGGAACGTGTTTACTCGTCCCTTCTTACCTGGTTCCTCTAGTGGCAGTCATTAATTCGAGTCTAGAAAGTTTCGCGCGAGCTCTTTTCACCTGGTAATGTATTCGTCTTCTCCTTAGAAGAGGGTTTCAGTGTTTAGAATATTAATTTTCTGACTTTATTTTGCACGAGCGAGCGTGCTCCGTCATGTAAATAAAACAGCGTTCTTGAATACAAAATTTATAGAAACTTGACGTCGAGGAGCGGTAAAATTCGTTGAACACTTTGTCTGCTGCAAATACAGTCTCATAATTAATATAAAAATATTTATCAATTGTCAAAATAAAGGCTTCGCCCTTTCTGTGGAATTTACTCAGCTCTTCAGGCAGAATTATATTTCGTAAAATGGTGAAGTTTCTTCCATTTATTTACTCAAACATGCAAATACATGGAAGCATATTCATAACGTAACGAGCATATTCATAACGAATGTAAGATAACTTTCTACCCAGTAGATAAAATTTTTCCCCGTTTGAGACGTCAACAGATTTTATTAATTTTAATATTTCCCTGTTCACAAATGCACAAACATAGTCATTCACGGAATTTGTACAACTTCAATTCAGAAGTAAATTACTGTCTACAAAATACCCGAAACTTTCGTATCTATATTTAAACGTTCGAAACAAGGCAAATATTTCTTTCCTTTTTATTCGATCTTTCAAAGTAACACGTCGGGTCAACGAAATTTTATATCAGCCAAAGATCATGCGCGCAGATTCATTTGAATGAAACTGCTTTCTTCTTCGCTTTTACCCAGTTAGAACCCTGCCGATACTGTAAACAAAATTCTCCGACGCTTAAAATTCAAGAAATGTCGCTGGAAGAATGTGCCAAATAAATATCGAGTTCCTGGTTCATTAAATAAATTAGCCGCGGTGCCGTGCGATCTTTACGGGTTCGTCAACGATAATCGACTCGAGTTTCTTCTTAATGGACGCGCGATTTCACCGAAAAGATACATCGAACAGCCGGGGCCCGGTCTTCGCGATAAGGTAGAGTGACTACATTACCGACAAAAAATGGTTTCACGTGCCTCAAGTTTTCGTCCTTGTATAAGAATATTTTGTCGCTGATAAAGGGCTCGTTCGAAAGAGGAAGGTTCAATCTAGCGCGCGCTGGTCAGAAGCTGCCGATATTTGGTAACATAAGCGTTAGAAGTAGGCCAAAAATTGACGATGCGCGTGCCGTGGAATCCGAGCATTCTTCTGCCATTGGATGAGTTTTCTGGATGAAATCGAGAGCAGAGCGCGCTAGAAAATATCTCCGGCTACAAATTGAGCTATATTTTCTGGCGTCAGAATTCATAATATCGATAATAAAAATTGTGACAAGTTTAGTCAGAGACTTAGGACCCGTCGGATCAAGACCAAGACGGATCTTAAGTCCGTGAATGGAAATTATCAATTAAAAAGTCACGTGACTGTCCCGGGCCGTTAATGCCACCGAAAGAATCGCGATACGTTCTCCGTCTCGATTGAAAAAGGTGTAAGAATCGATCAATCGCGGACAGGGAAAATTCTGAGGATAATTCCGCGGCCTTATTCCGTGCGCGCAAACGAGTTTACAAGCTTTTTGTCCAATTACTCAGCGGCTCGTTGCCGCAATCGCGGACTGGTCCGGCGTGTTTCCCTCGAACGGGTCGTGTCTCGGGTTTAGGAATGCGTCGGCCGTGGAATGCGCGAATGAACATTCCGCAAGGCACGCAGGTGCACGCGTGTGCACTTCCTTCGGGCTAGGCTCGAACCAATTTGCCCAAAAACGTCGACGAGATTCAGATCTTTCTTGGTTAATTGTTCGAACGCTTTTTCAAATCAGAGTTTGAATCAGATCCAAGGTTCTTGCAACGAAAGAGGTGTCCAATTAATCGCATAACATTTCCTACCTTATAAATCTCCGTCACTATTGAATCGAAAACGCGATCAAAGCGTACATGTAACAATATAAAGAAATCAAGACGAAACTACCATTTACACTAATTGTAGACAACAACCCCTATAGTATGCGTTTCAATCGAAAGAGAGGAAACTGGTCGTGTATTTTGATTGGTATAATGCTTTAGCTAATGAAAGATCGAATTGAACTATACAGGGTGTCTCGCCTAACTGTAGCGTCTCAAACATCTCGCAGGTTTCATATGATAGAAGAAAATTTCAGAGGAAAACATTATACGAATATATCAGTCTATTAAAAAAAACTTCGATGACCTCGAAATCTCAAAAAATGTAACCTTGAAAAAATTTTTTTTGCCTATGATAATATTCGCCCCTCTGAACCAACTGTTTTGCTCTGAAATTTTCTTATCATAAAAAATAAACGAGATATTTTAGATGGTCGAGTTAGGTGAGACATGTTGACATTCGAATGACCTTCGGAAGACTATTCTTCATACTATCTCTGTTCGAACTGTTCATACCACGTTCAAGCTTACCATGCTCGAGTAGGATTGCAATGATACGTACACGGACATGTTTGAGGAATAACTGATGTGGAGGTCATTTGAAGGTCAACGTATTATATATGGTTGAATTCGACGAATTTCATTGGCCAAAACATTGTACCAGTGGAAATACGTCATCGAATTGAAAAATTTTAATGTCATTTTAGTATTAACCGTGTGAAAATTATCTTTGCAGGCAAATTAACCATCGTGGGACGCTAGGATGGGAACAAATCGAATAGAACCGAATGGAACGTGATTCCACTGGGATCGCCGGTGAATCGCGAACGCTCTGCCCACGTGTACATCCTTTCTGGCAACTTTCACTTGGTCCGCAAGCAAACGGAATCGATGGAATCCCGGGAGTCGGTCACCGGGTGCTCGTAGCCCGAGGGAATTTTGCGAAGATCGTCCAGAAACTAACGATTCGATGTGTGTGTGTGTGTGTGTGTGTTTGTCTGATCAAGTGCGCACGGAATTCCTCCGAACACGATGTCCACCGCATACAGTTACTCGCATTAATATTCAAATGCCTACGACTATTTTTGTAGTCGTTGTTTTGTACAGGACAGGATTATTTAAATTTAGATACTTCACCTGTCCGGAACAGTACTTTCATCGAAACGAAGTGACGCTGAAAAAAAATGACAGGCATCTAGAGATACAAAAATTTTTAGATTTGTCACGACTGTTACTCTGTTACTGCTCAGCCTTATGCGAAATTGAACAGTATAGGGACGACCTAATTACTGTGGGGGTGACAACTACTGTGCCTATATTAATTATACTTATTTTACTTATTACACTTATTCTTAAAGCAGAATGAACATTAGAAAAGAGATGTTAAATTGTTTCGTTAAAATCAGTTAATATGTATGTTGTACATCTGTTTTTCGGTGTTCGTTATGCTGTAAAAATAAGTATAATTAATATAGGCACAGTAATTGGCACCCCTACAGTAATTGGGTCGTTTACCCTACTTTAATCCGACATCTCGGGATTGAATTGTAAAACAAGGGGTAAGTGGTTGCGATTTCTAGAACAAGCCCCGACAATATTACGGTGCAATTCGCAACGGTGGAGATGCTGCAGAAGTTGTAAACGATGTAGCGTAACGGCCGAAACTTTGAAACTCCATCGTCATTACGGTTATAGAAGAACGTACGTTACAAATGCTAAGTGCTTCTGTCAAGACATTAGTTGCGTGATCCAAGAATATTTATCCTAGCACCATAAGATCCAAAGACAGAGAATATTCGAATCAATTTTATTCCGACGCGTGTACAACAAAAATCGCGCAATATCTAAATGGTGGAATCAGTACACTTCGAATCTTCGTGTAAAATAACAAGTTTATAGATCAATTGTAAGACGCGGGAGCTAAGCTAACCGAAAAGACAAAATTCGAGCTTTAGAGTGAGTCCGAATTGATTTCCCCAAACCTGAAATTTAGTGTCGAAATACTTTATGGATCCGTCAATTTTTATAATTTTCACTTTAAAAAATTGCGCAAACTCGAGCTTTAGAATGAGTCCGAATTTGGTGTCCAAATACTTTTCGGATCCGTCAATTTTAATAATTGTCACTTAAAAAAAATTGCGAAAATTCGAGGTTTAGAGCGAGTCCGAATTGATTTCTGAACTATTGTTTTCTACGTAATTACCACAGATTAAATGTTAAAAGATTTCCCCCAAATCTGAAATTTAGTGTCCAAATACTTTATGGATCAGTCAGTTTTAATAACTTTCACTTTAAAAAATTGCGAAAATTCGAGCCTTGGAAAGAGTCCAAATTGATTTCTGAACTATTGTTTTCTATGTAATGACCACAGATTGAAAAATTTAACAAATCTTATAGCTTTCAGAGATATGAAAAGATTTTCTCCAAGTCTGAAATTTAGTGTCCAAATACTTTATGGATCCGTCAATTTTAATAACTTTCACTTTAAAAAATTGCGAAAATTCGAGCTTTAGAGTGAGTCCGAACAGATTTCTGAACTATTGTTTCCTACGTAATGACCGCAGATTAAATATGAAAAGATTTTCCCCAAATCGGAAATTTCGCAGTAGGTGAAACTTGTGCAAATCCTGAGCGCACGAAACACTGAAGAAATCGTGTAGGAGAAATGGACGCGTCATGGGAAAGGTATGCGCTTACCTGCAAAAAGTCCCAGGGCGTTGCCCCCAACACCTGAAGAATCTTGTCGTATCCGGAATCCTGGCAAAACTCGAAGAACATCCGGCCGAACTGCTCCAGGATCTCGTTCGCCGGGATATCTGGAACACGCGGTCTCTCGTTACCCCTCGTGGATCTCGATTTCGTGATCGTTCACGGATCCGATCCCGGACCGTTCGACTTAATGGGGAAATCGCTGGATGGCTGTCGAGTGTCGCTTAAACTGATCGAGGGGCGTTGTTAGGGGTGGTGGGGTGTGGGGGGAAGGGGGGAAATAGGGGTCGCAATTTTAACGAGCACCGTTCGAAGTTCAAACGGGAACTCGATCCGATGAGATCGTGTGCGGTCGGAATCAGTTAGATTGTCCACTGGATACTCGATTCAATCGCTGATCGGTTATTCGGGATACACAGCAATTATTGTGCGTCCGTCCTTGTTGCAATGCTACGGGGAGGAAGCCCGCGTGACAAGACAATGCTGACCAGCGCACCAATTTGTGAGAATTAGGGGATCATTTGACGTCTTGTGTTTGGTGGTCATTTGTCATCGTTTGAAGTCTTGGACGTTTTCGGAGTATGTTACTCAATTATTAGGTGGTCCCATTAGTTCGTGCCGTTTACTCTTGTACCATTTAAATTCTGAAAATAAAATATGTAATCATCCTCTTCTGACATTTTTGGCAAAGACATCATACCGTCACTATAAAATTTCTGCGGTTTTTCGTTAAAATACTTTTCAGTGGTGAATAATATAAACATATCCACGGCACGAACTTATGGGACGACTTAGGATAGGGTTAAAGTAAGGAAGGACTTTTGGAAAACGAGTGTTCTTAAAAAGCTGGTTAAACTGGTTTTCGAAAACTATTAAAATTGTGCTAGAAATATTTTTTATACCGTAAAAGGCGAAGGAGGTGCATGGGATATGCTTGTAAAGTCAAATGAATATTCCAATCAGTATTTCCATGAATAGAAAATAAAAAGACACGATCACTTCGAATTAACCCTCCGACGACGACGGGCCCTGGGTCTGTCAAGACCCAGAGTATCAAAGTCGTTATTCGATTACTCAGTTTTCGGCGAATCAATTAAAGAAACGCTGCTTTAGGAACAATAGAAAGAGCAACGTGTCTACAAGAAGTGTCGTCAAAAATACATTTTGAAAAATTGATAAGCCATACAGTAACTGGTCGAGGGTTAATCAATGTAAATCAGTTTAGCGAGTATCTTCTGGACTTTTCAAGTGAAATAACCAGCGACCAAAAATATCGGTTATTCTAAAATTTTCTGTGATAAAAATCATTAATTAAAAGTTGATTATTATTGAAATTTAAGATGATCTACGCAAAATATAAAGAAAAAATTCGAAGAATCGATTTTTATACCTTTTGGTTACAAATAACATCTCATTGCTAACTGTTATAAGTGATCAAAACGAATTTCTGTCAACGATAACGTTTACCAACAAGAGCACAAATTTTCGCTCACTTATAACCCTTATTTGTAACTAACACGATTTTTGTCGATGAAATACTCGTATGACCTTTTTTCTTTTTGGTTATAACTAGACTGCGGATCTTCATGCATGTATGGGTTCTGAAAATTTTCAAAAAAATGTTATAATATAAAATTCCGCAGAATTTCGAACGATTTTTATTTATTCCAGGTCTACAAAGACCACTGCCACTAAAGATTAGATTTCATTTGTTTCCACTTTCCCAAAATTTTCCTGCAGAAATTGAAAATTGCATAAACATGGTTATGAAAGATTACGGTCCCTGGAAATAACATTTTACCCAGCGCTGTTTCGAACGAGGCTGCCCCGAAAAAGTGCGCCCACGTTGCAGCAGCAAGAAGCTACAGACAGGAGGGCAGAAGGCAAAAGGGAAAGGGCCGGTGGGGGGAGGGGAGAAGGGAATCGCATTTCGACCTGCAGCCGGTACGGTGGACTCGCTGAAAGGATTTTTTCTGTGGTGAGGTCACCTCGTTCGCGGATGGAGGCAGTAAAGAAGGTAAAAAGGGTTGACAAAACGACCAAGAAAAAGGAATCGCATTTCGAGCTGGCCCGGTAGCCTGGTCTCCGTCGCTTTAAAAGACGTAGCAGCGTTTAGTGTTGGGTCGGGGGATCTGCAGAATGGTGTTCCTTCTCCGCTGAGGTCACCACTTGGGCCAATAAAAAGCGTCGAAGAGGCGAATGGCGGGGGTAAGAGAAGGATCGGAGAAGAAGGCGAGTTTCGATGTCTTGGTCAACTGTGGGAGCCGAGGCAGAATCAATTGGTCCCCGAGAGTCGATTTTACGTCCGTGAATCTTCTAAGAGGGGATTGCTACTTTTGCATCCCCTTTGCCTTATTGTCCGAGCCACGGGAGAGAACGGGTATCCCGGCCATTTTCTTTTACGAAACCAACGGACGGTCCGGAACAAACGGTAAATGAATGGAGAGGAGTATCAGTTTAGTATACAGGGTAGGGCAATAACTATGTCCAGTTTGAGTATTGCCGTTATTTGTAATAATATGAAAAAACGTTATATAGAAAACTTGTACGATATAGAGGGGGACATATTGTGACGCAAACATTTTCTGCGTGGGTGGAGGCATACAGGAGATTTCAAGGTTATTTTTTTGAATGGAATGCTATGTTTTTTTTATCACGATGTGATAGCCAGTGTTGAGACGAATTCAGCGAGTTATCGTTGAAGGTCATGCGAGGTCAAATATGGTAGTAAAATGAACTTTATCACCTTACAGGAGATGCTCGAATTGGTGACCGTTTGCGTCAATGCAAAGTTGCAATCTTCGTATCTCTGCATCACGTGCATGTCTGATCGTTACTACCATATTTGACCTTGCATGACCTTCAATGATAACTCGCTGAATTCGTCTCAACACTGGCTGTCACATCGTGATAACAAAAACATAGCATTCCATTTAATAAAATAGAGTTGACCTTGAAATCTCTTCTATGCCTCCACCGACGCAGAAAATGTTTGTGTCACAATATGTCCCCCTCTATACCGTGTAGGGTTTTCTGCATAACATTTTTTCATATTATTACAAATAACGGGAATATTCAAACTGGACATAGTTATTGCCCCACCCTGTATATGGGAAAGTGGTTTACGCTGTAACAGGTACTTATCGCGGATGTACCAGGTAGCTGGCAAAGGTGTTTCCGAGACGAGGCGGGTAGTTTCGGTCGAGCGGAAGTAAAGAGAAAATGTACATACTGAGCAGGTTCGCCGCCGCTGATATAATGTTGTAGGTAATCTCGTCGTCGTAGATCTGCCGCACCAGAAACTGGCCCTCCATATTAACCGCCGCATCTTTCCTGGATTAACAAAGTATGAATAAACATCGCGCGGCAAATTGAAACAATTATGCCGGCCGCCGGCGCTGCGCGGATTCAATGGCGGCGCTTGCTTGTTTGCAATTCTAGCAGCCGGATAATTCGAAAAGCTTATTACTAAAACGCTTTAGAAATCCCGACTGCCCTCGAGTGCAAAAACGACAATCAGGATTATATACAATTGGAAAAGATGTACAGTCAGCTGAAATAATATTCCGGACACTTTTCAACAGACCATAACTTGTTCAACCTTGGACCATGCAACTTGGATTTTTTTTTTTTTGAGATATTAAAACAATTAGTTCACTACATAACGTGAAAAAGAAATTTTGAAACAATTCCAACTGGTCGGACTTGCAGTGAAAATCCTCAAAGCTGTTTTTCACAACTTTTTTATGTGAGCCTAACATGCAAAACCAAAGAAATTATTAATAAAGCGTTAATAATTAACGCTGGAGAAATCCCGACTGTCCTCGGGTGCAAAAACGACAATCAGGATTACATACAATTGGAAAAGATGTACAGTCAGCTGAAATAATATTCCGGACACTTTTCAACAGACCATAACTTGTTCAACCTCGGACCATACAACTTGGATTATTTTGAGATATTAAAACAATTAGTTCACTACATAACGTGAAAAAGAAATTTTGAAACAATTCCAACTGGTCGGACTTGCAGTGAAAATCCTCAAAGCTGTTTTTCACAACTTTTTTATGTGAGCCTAACATGCACAACACAAGAAATTATTAATACCAGAAGGATTTAATATCGTTTTCGAAATATTTGTCTTTACTTGAAATTCTCAACGAAATTAATTAGTAAAAGCCCGAATTTGCATAAAGTCTCTAATCCAATTAAAAATTACATTTCGCGCTCCGCCAGCGAGATGAAATATTCCTTCGAAAGTGGCAACATTTTAATCAGTGGCATCTGCTAAGTGGAATACAATTATCATCAAATTAAACAAGCTATTAAGTATAATTAAAAATGAAAAATCGCTAGGGATCTTATTCTCGCTGCTGGCGAAATGAATCATGGCATTACAAGCAAGGCAAGGTGTGCTCTTGATCACTAACTTCTGCAGAATTGAAATGTAATTACGTTCTTCGTGAATGATGTTTTACGTGTCTACAGCTCTATCGATTAATCATTAGAGCCCTCGAAAGTTTAAATCAATGTTTGGTCCTCTGTTTCATAATACAAAGAAAGTAATTATAATTGGCAGCTTTGTTACGAAGATTACGTTACAGGTGAACGAAAGAAGTCGAAGTTACGCCATCCTGCAGCAAAAAGAATCGCTGTCGAGCATCCTTCACGGGCGAGCAATTTATCATACTTTCAAAAGCCGTCTTACACTGTTATGCTAATAGCGAGCCTGTGTTTCGCACTTTCCATCGACGTCCGGAAAAGGCGGCGGTAAGAGGAGTCGTGATTGCACAATTATCGAAAGGATTGTTGATCCCGGCCGAGCGTTTTGATCCGCAGGATTCCGTCACCGTGAATTAATTAATCGGCTTGGCGCCACCGGCAAAGTAAATATTTCTTGGCGAACAAAAGCTGAGCATTTTAACAGGCTGCAGGGTGTTTTCCATTAGGTTCACAAAGTACGGCTCCTCGCCGTTTGACATGGATATGAGCCGTCGCTCCGAGCTCAATTCATTATTCCAATCCAATTTTTCGAGAATCCTTCGACCGGGTGTTTAACTCGCCCGTGGAATTAATAAAACATTCCTATCGGCAGGATCGACATAACTACTTCACCGTGGCTTCAACGAAACCTTCATGCATTCGTTATCAAACGTATCCCATCCAGAACAATTCTAATTTTCATTCCGATTCACACCATATTCACAATCATGCTAATCAAGAATCCTTTTGATTTTTTCATTTCGGATAAAATGATCGGAATCGTGTCAGCCAGTAGGACACTTTTTGTTAAACGAACCTTGTTCAACGACACGTGTCTCCGTCAATTTCGATAATTTTCACTTTTAAAAAAATGTCGAACATTCGTCGAATATAAATAAATATGCATGCAAAATTCTAATATTAAGGAACTTATGATTACTTTGTAAAAAATTCCCCAAAATGTCCAGAAAAATGAAAGTCTAGACTAGGACACCCGCTTAACTTAAGGACTGAAAAAATCGAAAATGACACAAAAATATCTTTAAATCCTTCTGAAGAATGCATCATTTCAGTTTTCTATTTGATGGCAGCCTGCTCCATTTAGCCGATCCATTTATAGTAAGTCCGATAGTAACGATGACAGCAGAGAAGACGGTTCATGAATTTATAAGAGCAAATTGATGCTTGAAGATTTAAACGGATCCGGTTATGGCTGCCATAAAATCAGCGAAAGCGTGCGCTGTCCGAGGGTTGGTAATAAATCTTTGAGGTCCTTAAACTGTTATGAGCCTTGATTTATGGTGTAAATCGTGCTTAGATACCGCCGGCTGGACTAACGTGGTTAGCATGGTTTAAAATGGGACGGGGTACACGTGCAAAAGCCACACTGCGGTTTCCGTAGACTGCGAAGCGAACCAGTACAATCTCGAAAATTATATGACGCAATTTGTAAACACGATGCGGGGAGGCAAACGATGAAACGTCATTCAGGACGGCTAAAATGACCCTTTCCAGCCGAGCTTTTAAGAGTGATCGTGCGATCTTGCTTCACCGATAACCCACATCTCGCTGCTTTCCCGATGTCGTGCACGCCACCCTATCCCACAATTCCGTGGTACGTTGTCGCGGTTCGTAAACAAGTTATTTTGCGAAAATGCACTTTCCTTTTTATCTACTTCCACCGAGGGCCTTTGCGGATTTTCGCCGTTATATACTGTTACGTCATTCTCGATTAACTGTGTAGGGAACAGCACGGAACGCAAAGAAGACAGGATGGAAAGCTTCATCGAATTGCCACAAGTGCCATAAAATCCGCAGTCTCACAATAAATGCAGTCTCAAACGGATTAGTAAAAAATTTCAACTGGTTGGTCGATATTTTATTTTTCTTGGAAAGAAATTGCAATTCTACGTATATTTACTCGACATACGACAAGCAGGTGTTGAATATGGATGTATATCTTTTTTATATGTACAATTTTATTCCGATATAAGACGACGCTTTTTATTTCGAAATAAGAAAACCGCTAACCCCGCTTCTTCTTCTTCATTCGAAATACGACGAAAGCCGGGCCCGAACCATCGCCTTATATCGAAAGAAAACTGTAGCGAAATATCGGTCGGGTCAGAAATGACTCGGGCATAGGCCTGGAACTCGCAGGAGTCCGAGGATTAATAACTTTAATAGCTTCAAAATGAAGCAATAATATTATTAAATTTTTCCAATATGTTGATCTACTCATTTTAATCATGAATGCATAAAATATATTGTCATACATTCTGACATGAATATTTATTTAAAATATGTAGTATTTTGTATAATATCTACATTTATCACCAGCTGTTTCAATACCGACCATCGGAGATACAATATTTTAATAGCAATGGCTGCGCAACTCGAGACTTTGTTTTCTCCCCTAACAGGTCAACTGTAATAGGTACTATAACTGAGGACTCTCGGCCGAGCTTGAGCGCTATAAGGGTAAGGAATTTCCCCCTCCATCGTACCCGCTCCCCACTCTACGAATCATTATGCTCCCCCGAATACATTAAAATTCTGCAGCAAAAACAACAATTTTCAACGTAATCTGTCAGAGTGTGGATAACTTCATCCAATGTAAGTTCAATTTGTGACAAATTGTAAAAAGTTATTGTCAATTTTTCCCAAAACTCTTTCGAATTATTATGCTCCCCCGAATACATTAAAATTCTGCAACAAAAACAATTTTCAACGTAATCCGGTTGAAGATTAATTTCTAGTTTTAAACCTGTCTGTCAGAGTGTGGATAACTTCATCCAATTTAAGTTCAATTTGTGACAAATTGTAAAAAGTTATTGTCAATTTTTCCCAAAACTCTTTCGAATTATTATGCTCCCCCGAATACATTAAAATTCTGCAGCAAAAACAATTTTCAATGTAATCCGGTTAAAGATTAATTTCTATAGTTTTAAACCTGTCTGTTAGAGTGTGGATAACTTCATCCAATGTAAGTTCAATTTGTGACAAATTGTAAAAAGTTATTGTCAATTTTTCCCAAAACTCTTTCTGCAAAAGTCGCATGTCCTGCTTAAAAATAGTGTTTAAAATAGGCTTACAAAAATGCATCTTATTAATTTCCTTCAAACCGAAATAAAATTTGCTGTAGTTGACGGATATCCTTCGGAAAAAATCATAGTCCTACAACAAATATAAACAATCTTTTGTTTTCTACGAAATTCTGAACGATTCATTTAGCCGCTTCGTTGGCGCGCGTAAGCATAATTTCTGACGACATGTGTAGCTGCGGTCAAAGTGACGAAACTTTAAACCACGTCATATGGCAGTGCGAAAAATACGACGTTCAAAGACTCAAACTTTTGGAATCTTTAGGTAAAATGGGCTACCGATTACCCCTAAACATTGACATGTTCATAGCGGAACCTAATATTAAGGCTTGTAGTTATATCCACTTGTATTTTAGAGATTGTAAATTATCCATTTAAATAATAACTATATCTTGTGATATTGTAATACTAAATTGTAATACTAAATTGTACTGTTAAATTGTAATACCACACTGTAAAGCGAAATGGACCCATTTAAGGGTCTAAAGAGCTTCAATAAAAAAAAAAAAAAATTCTGAACGATGAAGAATTTCAAATCATTATAATCTCGCAAACTAAATAGTAGCGAGAGTACACGGCCAATAAATCGTCGAACAGACTGAAAAATCTGTGCGATTTTAAGGTCGATAAAACTGTCATCGGGATCGCAAAAGTCAATTTCGCCCCGTGGTCCCTACACAATGTATCCACGGATACCTTAGGGTCCGTGCTTTCGTGCTTGCTGTTCGCGAGTGGAATTGTCCTTTTAGGACACGCGCTCGCCGATGCTTGCCGCGTGTTTTACAGCGAGAGGGCGGGTTTATGGTGTTGTAAACCTGTATTACGAGTCAGTTGTCCCGGCAACCTCGCCTTTCGTCTCGTCCGCAGAAGTCGTCGTCAGAAGAGTTTCGCGATCTTACGGCCGGGAAACTCGAGAGAGATCCCCACTCCCACCCCCACCCCTTTCCACCCCTATCGAGAATATCGAGGCGAAACTGCAACGGAATTTTTCACGTGGAAACGAGACCGTAGGTTCCTCCGGCAGTCGTGCTCGAGCAAAAAAGTTTCGCTTTCCGTTTCGCTCTCCGGGGCGGAAACCGGAAGGCGGAGGCTCGAAAAGTTTCAGTAACGGGCATTGTTTGCCCGTTCCCGAAGGGAGCCCCCGGCGGCCTGTGATTCCGCGAATAAACGAAACCCGTAACGCGCGCGACTCCCTCGAGCCGGTGCTCCGGAGAGAAAGTCGAGTCCGACATTGTAAACAGCGAGATATTTATGCAACGCCAGCGCCGGCCGGGATTCAAGGGGTTAGAAGGGTGCGGACCTTTGAGCCCGTCGGCAAACAGACGGAAACGCGTGCCAATATTTCGACTTACCGTCGCAGGATCAATAAGCTCCGAGAGGGATCAGGTAAACAGAGGTTTGTTAAACTTGTTGATCCACCCGGGGACAGGAAGAATAGTCGACGGGTTCTTTCTGCCCTCCTGACCCACTTTCCGACTTGCGCCCACTGTCTTTCCGCGAGACACAATCGTTTCTTGCAGCGCACATACGGCCGAATGACCAAATTACGACGACAAAAATATAAAATGAGATTCTATTTGAAATTCTGGTGAGAAATGCTTACAAGAAGACTGCTTAACAATTATCTTCGGAAAAGTAGCTACTTAGGGGTAATTCGGGTCATGAAAAAGGGTCAAGGGTCCATAGTATGTTGATTAAAAAAAAATTAAATGAATAAAACACTAAATTATTTCTGTAGGTTTTAGTGAGATGTAATATGCAACAAGAATATTATTTTACAACCTCATTGTTATTTTTGTCATTGTCATAAGCAGCATCAGTAGCATCATCGTCGAGCTCATCATCGTTGCTTTCGTTACCATTACTATAGAAAGTAGGCATTCTTAGCATACTTAATACAACCTGATTAAACTTTGCTTCTTTTTTTTCGGTTGTTTTCGCATACTTTATTTCATCAAAAGTTTCATCAATGTTTAGAAAGTTCGCTAACACCAAACTTGTCGAATATATGCTTTAACAATCGTTCATTACACTTAAATGACGAAAACTTGGAAAACTGTTCACTTCTTAACACATCAAATAGTTCTTTTCTCGTAATCTTCATTTCCTTTACAGCGCGGTCGACGCGACTACCTGTGAACAATCCGATCTATTGATCGATAGGGCAAAGATGGGGACTCATTTTTTAATTTTTTATATTAGTTATAAGCCATTTTTTTCGAACTAGTAAAGAAAAATCGGTGTACTATTTGGAACTTGTTTTGTCACTCTAGCTAAAGTAAGCATATCAATATTTCTTAACCAAAAATAGTATATGATAGAACATACTATATTAACAGTATGTACAACTTATCTTTGTGTTAGCAATAATTGCAGATGAAAGTACGTACCTGACGCTTCAATATCCATGTAGGAAACTTGGCGAATTTAAATTGGAGAAAATAGGATGAACGCGATTACGTCGTCAACAATACTGGCGCAAACAACTGAGATTCGCCGTCCGAACCATAACCTCACTTTTCGCATGCGCACCAACTACTATGTTGCGTTAACAACAACAATTCTCACGCTATATTGTAGGCCGTTTCTTAGAGTACGTAATGATGATATTTGTCATTAGTTTAGAGAAAATTTTTAAATCTACTTTTCTCGTCGTAATTTGGTCATTCGGCCGTATGTGCAGCGACCATAACTGTTACAACCAAAAAGAAAAAAAGTCATGGAATTCACAGTGAGCTTATATTCTTCCTCCTTGTTAACACGTTGACTGCCGTATCACCCATATGTGGGTGACGGAATTATTTGCCCTGTTTTTAAAATGAATTTTCACGTTAATATATTCATTGTACCAAATTCAATTAGGATCTATAAAACACAACAAACTTGGAGGACTACTCAATATCAAAAACATTTAATATTTTTTCAGTTTTTATTTCATTAAATAACTTGCTTCGATTTTATGGAATTTTTTGAGGTAAATCTAGTTTGCCAGTCAAAGTGTTAACGTGTGTGACCTTGAACGACCTTGAACTGCTATATCGTTGAAATTGTCTCGGGAATGGCTACAATCGTAGGAGTTCAACAATATGTGGTTCCATTAAAAAAAAAAAAACAGAGATGACCTTCGTATCTCCTTGACGCCTCCACCTATAAAAAAACTGGTAACATCGGATAATCAGACCCTCGATACCAAATAATTTTGGCCTGATGCAACCAAGCAACCAAGTTATTCGGGTGGCCGGTTTAAAGTGCCTCACCGTGTACAGTACTGCCGCGACGTTTACCATCCAGGCCTTGGCGACATATATAGAGAAATTCGATGAGACCGAGTTTCTTAATTCCGACGATTAACCGCAGCTGTTCGCGAGAGTTTTATGCGCTGAATTAAAAGCAGATAAAATGTCCGATTCGAGGGACGATGTTTTACGTCCGTGTGCGTACGTGTTTACGATGTAAAAATGTCGTAAAGTCTGTGAACATTGCGGAACCGTGGAAGGAAGTTCTATAAAAGCTTCTCCGCAGGAGAATCGGACAGTAAAAAGTATGCTAATCGTCGATAAGTAAGGAGCGATATTGCTTCACGAGCGTGTCGTAAATGCAACAGTGACACGAATAGAAATTGTCTCGTGTTAAGAACAAATATAACGCGCGATACTCGATGCAAGGAATTACGAATGCAACCTCATCCTCTAAGTTTTCTCGATCGTATCACTTTCACTCCCTCGGGCTTAATTCCTCTTCTCTTTTAGTATTATACTTAATGCGCTGTATTAAAGGCCGACGAAGGTTATCATTATCCGATCGGGAAATTGTTTGCAGCTGTCTAAACGCAGAACTTTCTTCGATTCGACAATCTTTTTGCTTGCTTATCCTTACGGCGAGCTGGCTCGAGAAACTTTGACTGTTCAGAACCTCGACGATCATCTGTTTTTCGCGATGAGCCTTAATAAAATGCGTTAAACAAATTAGAAGACTTAACAGCAGCGATTCAAATTTAGCAATTTTGTAAAAGAATTCCAAGTACGTGACGAAGCGAGACTGGACGAGAGCGATGAGATTCAAAGTAACTAAGCGGACAAGATTGTTAAAAAGACATAAAATTGCAAATTGAAATGGCCAAAGTGGAAGCGCGTAAGGATGCGTAGCCATCGGTTCCATCACGAAGGATCGGCGCGTAACGCTTTCTGCGAGGAAACAAACTGTGACGAACCGTGAAGCATTTTCATGAAATATTCACTAAAGTTTATAAATCTTTTACCGAGGTTATTATCCAATCTGTCCAATTTGCCCGAAGCTAATTTACGAACACGGAAAACATTTTAAAACCCGTTTAGAACCCATCGCGAACCTATCGTACCATAAACCGTACAGCTAATTAAAAAAAAGTTTGCCCACATTTTAAATTACCGATTTAGCTTGGCAAATAGAAGGTGTAAAACAGCGCTATAAAAATAATTTACTAACGCTTGTTTTATTGTTCCAGGCTGGAAGAAAATTTGAAAAAATCCTGCGACACTTATCGAAGCCTCTAATGTAACGTATGAGAGTTAATCTTTAATCAATTTTACAATAAACATAAAAATTCGAAGGAAGAAATTTTCGCCTGTCCATAAAATTCGGGATGAATTAGCTTAGGGTCTAAATGTGTGAATGAAACTAGTACAGGAACGTGCAATATGCGATACCTGCACTATATCGGTGCGTATTAAAAAATTTTCGTTAAATTGGAAGTGTCGCCCATAAATCCTGAAAAAATTGCTTTCGATAGTCCCGCGAGAAAAAATTCGATTTCGATCACAACGACATGATTAATTCGAAGCATTCCGGTTCACTGTACATCTTCCAGGCATTTTCGCACGTCCCCGAAATTCCATTCCCGAATCTAATCATCGCAGCTCGCCGGAGGCACGTTTGCCATTCAAATTATCAATTTCGCTCGGGCGCGCTATTGCACGCTTTGAGTGTCGCGTCATCCATTTATTCTTTCCCATTGTTGAGGAATCAATTTTCGCGAGGCTACACCGAGAGAATCGAATTCTCTTAGGATCCGTCCCCTAAGCTATTTATACCTCAGTTCGTCGGGGCAGATCACTTCTCTCGGTTTCATTATATTTTTAAAATTGAAACTATAAGTTTCCTCGCGAAGCCCACGATTAAAACAGACGTTTCTATTGCCGGACAATATTTAATCAATGCTTTAAAATAACTTCGTGAGGCTTTCACTATGCAGATTCTAAGGTGTCTGTTGAATGAGAACAGTTCTCGAAGAAGTTTTCGAGTTTCTTTCTATAAAAGTTCCTCAGGTGTCTTCTTCATCGTGATACAGGGGTTGGTACAGAATTCTTCTAGATTATATTTCGATTTCTGCAGAAAAAGACAATGACATTATGCAACGTAGGTCACGAGTTGAAATTCCACTTTTTTAAGGAAAATTTTAACTAAATCTTGCACCCTCTTCGGCAGTTAACACTTTGATCGCCAAACTAGAAACCCGAAAAATTCCATAAAATCAAAGCAAGTTATTTAATGAAATAAAAACTGAAAAAATATTAAATGTGTGATATTGAGTAGTCCTCCAAGTTTGTTGTGTTTTATAGATCCTAATTTAATTTGGTACAATGAATATATTAACATGAAAATTCATTTTAAAACCAGGGCAAATAATTCGGTCACCCACAAATATGGGTAACGTGGCATTGAACGTGTTATTATAGAATATGTTTCGATTACTGCAGACAAAAGACGGACAAAATCCTCCTCTCTTAACACTATGATCGCCAAACTAGAAACCCGAAAAATTCCATAAAATCAAAGCGTTATTTAATGAAACAAAAATTGAAAAAAATAAAACGTATGATACCGAGTAGTCCTCCGACTTTCTTGCATGTTACAGATCCCAATCAAGTTTGGTACAACGAATATATCAACGTAAAAATTCCTTCTAAAACCTGCACAAATAATTCCGTCACCCACAAATATAGGTAACGTGGCATTCAACGTGTTAAATAACGAAATGATGGGAGCCAACTAAGAAATGTCACCCCATCCACAAACTAGAATTGCTTGGATGCTCATCGGAAGATCGTACGCGTTAAAAAAGGCCGGTCGAACAAAAGATTCGTTGAATCTGCGGGCGAGTCGGTGGTTGGCCAGTTCAATATAATTCAATATAAATTCCAGAGGCGTATCGCGCGGCGATGAAAAGTGGCGGTGTCCGCGGGGGCGAAATTTCCCAGGGAAGAATGCGAGGGATTCGGGTCAGGGATGCGTGGAGGCTGGATCGGTGTCACGCCTCCAGTAAAATTAAGCTAGAAGCATGGTGACACCACGTGGCGAGGCGTCCCATTCGGCGATCGGGGTCAGAATCGCGCGTCGCGACGCCGAGAACGCTTCGGAATCGCTGAAGCGCCGAAACCAACGGCCGCAGTACAAACAGTACGCAACACGTTACTGTCGATAGTCCTGCGGGAGCAGGCAGGACGCGAATAGGATGCAGAGGAGTCGGCGCGAACGTTGATCGCGCGCGGACTACTTACTTTATCGCCTCCCAGGACTCGTTGCCGAACGTCTTCACGAACAGCAGCTCGAGGGCGTAATTCACAAAACCGTACTGCACATAAGAGAAAAGATATGTGTATCCGAGCGTGAAACGGACGAGCGGAAACGGTCTCGCTTGTCGATTCAGGAAATCCCCGTTCTGTCCCGCGGGTCCGTCACTTCGATCGTGAATCAAACATAGTCAAACGACACTGTCAACCCCGGGTGATCTGTCGTCTCGTCGCTCGTGTTAGTCCCGGTTCCGTCGCCGCGACGCGACGTCTCCCGCGGCCTTCTCGACCGTTTCCGCGTACTGTCGCTTTTCGCTTCTCTCTTTTGTGGGAACGTACCATGGTGCACCGGGGAGAGGTTCGCCGCGTATCATTCCATTCTAATTGCCATAGGAGCCGTGTTTACCTCGTGCACACGAGCCGCGTACTGGAAAGTCGGCCTGCCTTCCGTCAGAGACGATACGTATCGATTTTCAACCCCTCAGCTGCGCCACCTAGACGCAACCCTGTTACCCGGGACCGACGACACGCGCCTCCTACACCCTTCCGCTCTGGCAATCCGCTCTAATGCCATTTCCCGCTGCGGAATCGACAGCGATATCACTCCGCCAACGAATACTTGACGGAGTTTCAAGGGGAGAGGCCCGCTGGACAATAAACCGTCGAAGATAAACGAATTTTCAGCGAACAGCAACAGCGATCTGCGCGCGCGCGCGCGCACACAAGTCGATGCCGAAAAGTTCATTTTTCCCCAAGTACGAAATCCAAGAAAATTTCTAATGGAAACCATCAGTGATGTGACATAGTTCGTAATGTTGCCCGGAATTTTTATGCAGGGACTACAAGTAACAGTTATTCTAATGTTTTCTACGATTAAAAAGGCATTGATAAAAAGTTATTATTGACACGTCAACTGCCACGTTAGAATAAAAGAAAACCACACTATTATAAAATATGAGATAAGATTTATATCAGAATAGTAACTCTAGAAGCACGTTGTGAGACACGTGTTTATCCAGCGAAAGAAACGTTACGAATGAAACAGAAGAGATCGAAACAGAGGAGCGACAGTCGAATATTAACCCTTAGCACTCGAATGGCGACTCTGAAGCACCACCAGAAATTGTTGTGGCATTATTTCAAAGAAATTACAAAAAATATTACAAAATATTTGTTACATTACGATATTTGTATTTCATAGATTACTAAACATTCAAATACTGTATGTAGAAATCGGATCAGTTTCGTTTGAATAAATTGAAAATATTGTAAGACGAAAGAAAAATTTAATTTTACAGTGAAAATAGTGCCGAGTGCAAAGGGTTAACAACTGAAGATCGAGGGTCCCATGCCGGGGACAACATACAATGTATATTAACCGTAGATACAATGTATGCATATACAGGTCAATGGCCGGTCCAATCGATCCTACCTTTTAAAGAAATAATAGATTGATTTTGTTCTATTTATGAGAGAAATTCCAACAGTGATTTTATTTTTTTTATTATGTGATATCGAGATAAACCGAATTTTATTGGAATCTTTCGAATTCGAAAGGATTAAGACAACGTTACCTATGTATAACAGTGTTATTGTATTCACTTGTATTATTATTGTATTCTTCTTGTTTTATTTCTGTATTCTATATTATTGTACCCACTTATATTATTCCTGTAAAGCGAAATAAACCCAGAAAGGGTTTCAAATGCTTAATAAAAAAAAAAACGTTACCTATAACACATTTTAAATTTCTAGTTTTGGTTTCATTAATTACTACTCCGATTTTGTGAGGATCTCGGGGGTTGATGTTTGGCGCTTACCGTGTGAAAAGTTAAGATGATCTACACAAAATATAAAGAAAGAAATTCGATGAACAAGATGATTAAGGAATTTCGATTTTTATACTGTTTGGTTACCAATACGTGCGACCAACACGATTTTAGTCGATGAAATACTTGTTACTCCATGACCTTCTTTTCTCTTTGGTTATAACAGTTATGGTCACTGTTTTTATGAAATATATGACTTTACAATTATTGATATCAATATAAATCTTGATTCGTTTCCTGAAACACGCTGTGCAAAGAATGTGCAAAATGACATGAATACATTCAAAATCATGCAAAGCATTCAAATTTTAAAGCCAATTTTTATTCATTTAATTTTATACAACCTTCAGTCTTTGTAATTAATATACATTTCAAAGTAATGACCAACTGTCACTACTAATGACAGTCAACTTATTATTATTGTTTATGTCTAATCCGATTTCGGATAGTACAACTAGTTTCAAGAAAAATTCGTCCGTGAACGTGTTAAATACGAAAGTTTCGAAATTATCTGTACAATATTGTTTGATTACTCAAAGGATAATCATCGTGTTCTCTACAACAAAAGTTTGGGGTCCCACAGGTCTTAGGGGTCCGGACTAGTGTTCTTTCTCGGGAAATTTTATAATTGACTATTTCTCATTTCTCGAGAAATCTCAGTATTTCTCGAGAAATTTCAATCTAGGAAAATTCTTATGAATCTCATTTATTTTATAACATATAAATTCTTAAATTCTCTTAAATTCTTATTTAAAACTTTAGAAAAACTGAATACTGAATTGAGTAATGAGTCTCGTTGTTATTCAAGAAGAAATATCTAAAAGAAGAGACAAGATTGTTGTACCCCTTATAAAATATCTGCATAATCCAGAATCTCTGCAAAAAGATTCAGAAGATACATTTTTTTATTTAACATCTAAGGCAGATATGTATAAAATGGCAAAACAAATTCTGAGCAGACTTTTTGGAAAATATAAGAATGATCCTTATGAAAATAGTTAAAAACTTTCAGATTCTCAGAACGAGGAACTGTCGCTGGAAAAACAGTTAGAATTAGAAATTGCAGACAGCCTTCAAGAATTTAGTGTCGAGAGTTTAGCGGCGGAAGAAAATAAATTCCGGACTCTAACAAAGGAATTCCAAATGTTTGATTCCACTGAAAAAAGGACACCCAATCTTCAGCAACTTTTGGATGTTCTGTATACGATGAGGCCAACATCCACACAAAATGAAAGAAATTTTTCTACGGCTACAGATTTTGTTACAAAAAGAAGTAGATTGTCTGATTCTACATTAGACGCATTATGCTTCTTAAGAAGTCATTTCAAAACAAAAACCGTAATGTTTCACTTTATAAAAGCTTGGTAAAAGTTTCCCAATATACAGAATTCTCGAGAAATATACTCTTATTTCTTATTTCTCGAGGTAAATGAAAAATGTTGAGAAATCAGGAACACTAGTCTGGACGCTGCGCGCTGATGGGATCGAAGAACCCATGGTCCTCCTGACCTTGACCGGATTCGGGCCCATTTTGTATTTGCAAGTAGTTCCACTTTGACGCAGACTCCGCCTCAGTCTGTCAGGCGACTAATGAAGCTGTTACTCCGGTGCCCCCCCCCCTAATTTCCGGCTTCTTCGGCCCCGAGTTTGCCCGACGACATTGCTTCTCGAACCAAGAAGAAGCTCCGCTGCAGCGACTGCTGAAGCGCTACGAATTCCCGGCTTCGTTTCTAATTACAATTTAAGCCGAGCTTGCTTATCAACCGCGTGTCCCTCGGAGTGGAGATTTCAGAACGCGGATATCGCTCCTGGTCGAACCATTCTTGCGCCCCAGTTTCGCAAAGTTCCTACAAAGTTGATCGCGTCCGCTGCTCTTGCTGTTCCGTGCTTGGCTCCGAAGGCCCACGCTTTTCGTGCGGATCGCGTGCTTCCGGTTGCGCCGAAAATACGACGACGCCATTTTGTTGCCGAAGCTCGAGCCTCCCAGATAAAATCCCCGAAGACCCGCGATACCATCTCCTCTATTCAGCCGGCAGCAGGAAGCTAGGCGTCCATCTAAATGAGGCGTCCTCTGTCGAGAAGACACACTCTGTCTTCACAGCAAAAAATGTCACAGAATTATACAACGGCTGAAAGCGTTTAATGAATCTTTGAGCTGCAAAAATTATAAGAAATGCAACATCATTTTTTAAGAGAACTGTTGAGATGCGACCCATGGTTTCTTTCACAAAGTTGATCGTTATGACCAGTAGAACACGATTAAACGAAAAAATTGTTGTTTTTTGACCTTGAAAATCAAGGTCAAGGTCAATTTTGCGGGAAGTCTTTTATGTCAATTTCCACCAAATCGTAGGTGTAGAATCCCGCTATGGTGGCCGTGACATATAATTTTTTGACACCCTATACACGTCGGTGTTGATCTTAACGCGTTAAGTACCAAGTATCAACCCCAGAGATTCTTCCAAAATCGGAGGAATTTAATTAACCAGTTAAGCGTGGAGTTTAATTTGAAAAATCCCCCACGGCGCGGAATTAAAATCAAGCAATGACGAATATACACGTCGAACGCAAGCCAAATGCGGCTATTATAAAAGCCAAAGCCCTTGTAAAGCTAAATGAGGAAGAATTACATTTTTATTCGACAAGAAATTAACAATTCGTTAACGTTAACCGCACCGCAATAGAATTTTGAATGACGCGCATACACGTCAAACACGCTTAACTTTTTAATGAAACCAAAACCAGAAATTTAAAATGTATTATAGGGGATGCTGTCTTAACCCTTTTGAATTCGAAAGATTCCGATAAAATTCGGTTTGTCTGGATGTCTGATAATGAAAATGAATTTCTGACCGACGTGGCTGACCGAAATTGTGCTTTTCTACTAAATTTCGTCTTCACTTTCACGAAACTACCCCTAAGCCGCGAGTACAAGGAACGTCTGGAAACGACTGTCCCGTCTCATATTTATTGGCCGAAAGTTGCAGCACGGTCTCATTGGTTCGCGTCGAAAATTATTAGCTGGCCTGCACGTAGCACAATGTAACTATCCGGCACCGAACGAATCCATCGATATCGGGAGGTGCTCGGTTCCGCCTCACGGGTCGCAATGATTAATCGAGTGAAACTTCCGCGGACATAAATTACGAGCCAGCCGTGGAACCGATCCGGCAAACGGCAAATAAATTACAAAGCGAAGCAACCTGGAAAGAATTTTTAATTAATTGGCGGGGCCACTTTAATCAGCCCTCCGTCGAAACGTGCTCGCTCCGCTCCGGCCGTTTAGACCGGTAAGAAGCCCTGAATTCCCTTTCAGAGGCACCGCTGGATTTCTTGGTGAGCTCGAGCCCGAGCGAAAGGCTTGCCGGGGGGATCATTAGGCCGAATAAAAATTTCACAGAACGCGAGGACCTTCGGGAACGATGCTGCGAGCCAACGGGACCGTGTCTTTCGAGGACACCCTCCACCGACGCGGAATTTCGAAAACTTCAACGACCGTCGGACACTAAATATTTCACTCGCCCCGTCTTTCTGAAGAGTGTCCACTAGTTTAACGCTCCGATTGTAAAGCAATCTTTGGGGATTATCCCTCTCGCACTCGAAGAACCCACACGTCCCTTCCGACCTACAATATTTTTCATTCTGTCCCCGTACTCTCCCATTTCATGTACACGCGACGAATAGATGAATTTTATGCATTTCATCGATGAATTTTTGTGACAAATGCGTAGGCGAAACGGAAAATAGCGACAATATAAAAAGATTATTAAGAGAAGAAATAAGTGTAAGTAATTGTTTATTTTGCGTAACGATCCGCAGTCTACTGCGAAAAGTTCTCGAATAAATCAACACGTTAATGTTGCACGCCGGTGTGTTCGTTTCGCGAGTACGCCGGCCGGGGGAAAAACAATTGTCATTTCTTGATGAGAAGAGTAGTCGTGAAGCACGGCTGAGAGGTTAAAGCTGACCTATTTCCTCGGTCGTTCGCGACTTCTCGGAGCTGCGGCGTCGGGTCGCGTCGCGTCGCGTCGCGACGACAGGGAAATTGGGCGCCGTTTTTCGGCGTCCCGTGTCTCCGTGCGGGAAACTTTTCCGCGCCAGTTCCTTTAATCCCGCCCGAAATTCCGTTGTTGTCCCCGGTATTAGGGGTCGTCCTGTCACGGGCGTCTCCGATCCCCGTCTATCGGCCGGCGCGCAGCGTCGCGACGACACACTTCTGCACAGAGACCGGCCGCAGATGTTTACCTTCGCAGCTGTCGCGGCGAACTTCGAAGACGTATTCGCCCGTATCGCAGTCGCAATATCGGGATATAGGGCACCCGAGGCAATTGCACGGAGCTCGACCCCGTTATCAAAGGCCGAAAGGGCAGCACACCGCCCGCATCGCGAGAGAGAGAGAGAGAGAGAGAGAGAGAGAGAGAGAGAGAGAGAGAGAACGTTCTCGGGAACGTAATCGACGATCCGACGGAACACTTCGTTTCTAGCAATTTCGCGACGCGTTCTCGCCGACCGCCCTATGAAACATAGTTCCCGAGCCAGTCTCGCCCGGTACACTTGCCCGAACAAACGTAATAACCGCGTGGAACTGCGTAAAGCGCAGCTCAATATTGTTCCGGGACATTGAGCGTCGATGATTGAAGGACCAACACGGATTTTCGGGAACTGATGCCGTCCGCGTGTTAACACTTTCGATCGCCTTTCATTCCTACCTAATTGTGGAGAATGTTTTATAACCAAGGACCGTCACTGTTCTAACCAAGAAGAAGAAAAGTCATGGAATAACAAGTATTTCATCGACTAAAAGTAACGGAAAATTTCAGTGTAAAACAGTATACAGTAAGGAGCAAAACTGAACACACATACGACATTTTAAGAAAAATAATTTGTTATTCAATATTTGTATGTGGAATACAAAAGAAACGAAATACTTGGTGTTATGTACAATCTTTTGGCTTTTCAAAACAAACTTAACATTTGTGATGTTATTATTATTTCGCTGGATGCAATTCTTTTTTCGTGTAGTCGGTTTTGCACCGCACTAACATTCTCGGGATTAGGAACTGTCAACACAGATTTTGTAAACAACTTGGTAGTCAATCACGGTCAATGCCACGGCCAGGAGTGCAGTAGTTATTAGTTTATCGTTGTTCATGCGTCAACACGCGTCAATATAACATCATGAAGCCATTATCTAAAGATATGAAGAATAATATCATTGTCCAATTAAAATCGGGTTTATCGACGCGAGTAATTGCTAGAAAATTTGTCGTCAGTCAGGGAGTTGTACACAAGATACGGAAAAAATACTGTAGTAAAGTCCCTGCATCTTTTGGAGGCCGTCCAAAATTATTATCTTGTCAGGAGAAGAGAAGATTGACGAGATACATTACTTCAGAAATTACAACGACGGCATCAATGGCCGCAAAGTTATTCGAAAGCGATGTTGGAAAGAAAATTAGTAGGTGGACGGGTCGATGGGCATTAAGAGAAGAATGGCATTAAAGAATGTCAAGGCCGGTCTGAGTTTTGCAAGAAAATATTTAAGCTGGAATATAGAGCAATGGAAAAAAGTAATTTTTTCCGACGAATCTAAAATCAATCGAATTTCATCGGATGGACGTTCTTGGTGTTGGTTACTAAGGTTATTAAGTGTACGAAAATCTGAAATGTTTACTCAAAATTAGTTGCCGGGCAAAACCGACTACACGAAAGAAAATTGTATGAAGCGAAATAATAATAATATCACAAATGTTAAGTTTGTTTTGAAAAGCCAAAAGATTGTATATAGATAATACCAAGTATTTTGTTCCTTTTGTATTCTACATGCAAATATTGAATAAAACATTATTTTTGTTAAAATGTCGTATGTGTGTTCAGTTTTGCTCCTTACTGTATATTTGTAAGTGCTCGAGGGCAGATAGAGTGAAAATTATAACGTAACGAAAATAATTATAATACGATGCTAATTTTTATTTCGTTCGCGTGTTTAAGAATGAATATTAATAATCGCTTCGAGCGTTTGCGAAGGATTTACAATTAAAATCTTTATTCGCACAGAACGCGAAGAGAATGGATGGTTCGGGTGTACAGATATTAAGGGCAAGCTGAGCGGAACTGTAATCTGAGGACACTAATTACGAATGCGTGAGAGTAAAACCTCGCAGTTGCGAGACCATATTTAATGGTCCGTAACTAACAACTATATCGCTTAACGGGTCATTTGAATGGGTCTCAATAGTGATATTATATTCGTTTCAGCTAATACTCGGAGAATTTATAGCGATTTGCAAGTGGCAATAAAATGAAAACTAAAACTCTGTAATCCTGTCTTAGATTATGTATTCACTGATTTTAATCTAACACAGCTTTTATTTCCTTAGACCCTTTCCACTGTGACTATTTGCAATTGCTTTTTTTCATTTTGAAGACCGTATTAATTTTGTGTAATGGAAAAATGATGGCGAGAGAAATGAGAAAATGGAAAATTTCTAAGACCTTTACTCATTACGACGTCTTCGGTGAGTTCTTTAGCTTTTCGCCATTAAAACTTTTCAATAACTCGTTAAACGAAACGGAAATGCTTTGTTCACTTTATAAAGAAATATAACCACCGTAGGAGGAAAGCATAATCAGATAACTAGAACAAGACGACGTTAATCACTGGAAGCTGGATGTGACGTAAAACACAGACCCTCAAAAAATTGTCCATATTCAAACTATGATAATTTCGTAGAGAAAAATAGTACGACAATAAACCTGGGCTCGTTTTAAACTTGACGTCTCTTTCTGTAAGATACTTTTGCATGAACGTCAGTGAAAACGTTGTTAAAGAGTTTTTTCGCAAATGAATGTACCATAGAATTCATGAAGCTTCTTCCCCTTTGCAACGACTGTCTCGAACATGCTGCAGCATTTTTTCAGCTGGTTTATGGGACAAAAATGGGGTACAGGTTTGGTTATAAATCCTTCACGGTGTACCGTATTTCGTTGCGAAGCTGCGTGTTTCACTCAAAGCTCGATAAATCGACCGAAAGAAAATCGTACAGCAAGTTTTAGAGGGTTGTGGTAAAGGGGAAGTTTCAATCTTCAAATGTACGGCGGATTCATTCAGTCGTGAGAAAAATTTTCCAATCTTTTCGCAGACGTTGCAATATGTAGTATTCTCCAAAACATAATTGTACCAAAACAGACGCATTATTTACGATTTAGTCTAGCATACTTAAGGAGCAAGTGGAAGAAACCAATGCTCACAGACGCCGCCATTTTATTGCAGGGTTGTAAAAAAAATTATTAGAATATTTTGAGCACAGGCTGCTTCACCGAAAACTGTAAAAGAATACGCGTGTTTCCTCTTCAACGATCGATACAGAACTGAAGGCAAAACAAATTCTTTGCAAATGATTGATTACTTATGGCTACCCATGATACATTTTCTTCAGCTCGAATTTTGTTCGGCTCGAGTCTGTCCCGAGGCAACCGGTTAATTTGATCAAACAACCAGACGTTCGGAGGCGCAGTATTTGCAAAAGGCAGAACAAGAAATACGACCTCGCTTTGACCGGTCGAATCCAACGGCTGAACGGAAGTGATAAATAGCTGGGAGAGACAACAATAAAAGCGGGTAATCTTCGAGGCACCGTGGTGTCTCGGTCACGCCGACGATCGCACGTCACGGCGGCGTTTCGTTTTTTTTTTTTTGCGACGAGTTTCTGTACATACGTTAACAGAGACAGCGAATGTGTTCCACCACGGTCTATTAAGTAACAGTGCGTTACGTTGCGGTCGTTCTGGACGCCATTTTCGATCGCGAGCGGCGCGTGCCGATCGTTTCGCTTGTTCCGATGCGTTTCCAATGCGTCTGAATCGTTTTTAACAACGCGCCCAGATGGGTTAGCAACAATCTTCCTAGATGGAGGAAACTACTTCGTGTACGGAAACGAGTAGCTTAGCTTACCGAAGTGTACAGGGTGTCAAAAAATTATATGTCACGGCCACCATAGCGTGATTCTACACCTACGATTTGGTGGAAATTGACATAAAAAACTCGCCGCAAAATTGACCTTGACCTTGAAAATCAAGGTCAAAACACAACAATTTTAATCGTGTTCAACAGTTTAATCGTGTTCTGCTGGTCATAACGATTAACTTTGTGAAAGAAACCATGGGTCGCATCTCAACGGTTCTCTTAAAAAATGATGTTGCATTTCTTATAATTTTTGCAGCTTCTTTCTTTCATTCTGCAGTTAGAGAAATAGGAGCATCATGATTATGATAATTTCATACCTAACGAGATAGCTTACCGATGGTACCCGCTGTATGATAGTACAGGATGTAACAAATTTACAAATAAAGAAGCTGCGAAAATGATAAGAAATGTAACATCATTTTTTAAGAGAACTGTTGAGATGCGACCCATGGTTTCTTTCAGAAAGTTGATCCTTATGACCAGTAGAACACGATTAAAGAAAAAAATTTTGGTTTTTTTGACCTTGATTTTTACGTCAATTTCCACCAAATCGTAGGTGTAGAACCACGCTATGGTGGCCGTGACATATAATTTTTTGACACCCTGTACGTGGCCACTATAACGGGCCTAAAAACACCAACAAGTTCAACCATTTTTCTCAGTATAAAAAAATAATTTAACATAAAATCGAATCGACGCACTTTTCGCAACGTATCTAAAGGTACATGGAAAATATACAATAAATGTATATTGAAAATGGCGGCGCTGCTTAACCCTTTGCACTCGAAGCTATTTTCACTCGAAAACGAAACATTTTTTCCAACCTAGAATATTTCCCTTCTACATACTTTCTTTTCGTGTTGTACATATGAAAATGGTGCAATGTTGAAAATGGTACAATACTGAAGTGTTTAGTAATTTATTAGATACAAACAAATTTAATAATGTACAGAGTATTTTGTATAATGATACAGTAATTTCTGGTGGCGCCTTACAGTCGCCATTCGAGTGCTAAGGGTTAATACGTTTTTCTTTTTTCGGAGGTGTCCAATTCTATCGTTAAGGGGGCCGGCATGGTTTGATAATCCATATACGTATGCAAGGGTCAAAATCTAGACAAACTGCCGCTTCGATATTGCAATGAGCAGTTTAGAAGTGGTCAATTGTGTTTCCTAAAAGTCCAATCTACGTCTGTATGGAGCCCAAATTACGAATTTCTACCTCATCGTGGAGTAATTTGTAATATTCGGCAGAAAATTCGAATTCTGAAGCAAGTATGACGTCACAAGATGGCTGCCGCTCAGAGATTCTCTTAATTTCTCGAGATTTAATGTTCGTATCGAAGAAAAAGGCTCTATACAGACGTAGCAAAGACGTAAAATTAACTTTATTATATTTATATAGATAAAAATTACTTATTTAAGACGTAAAATGTCTAGAAAAAAAAGGCACAGCGTAACGTAGCGTGACAGTCAAGGCCAAATGCCTGCCGGCCCCCTTAGTAAATGAAATTTTCAAGTCATACCGAGTTTCGTCCGACTTTTTCGAAAATTGTGCGACCCTTGACAACGAAATTCACGAGCCCCGGCCCCACTATCCGGGTTATGAGCTAAGATACAGTTTCATCGAGGAGCTGATGTTTGCCCTCGAGAGCATGAAAATAATGGCTGTTATGTAATTGCTCGAACATTTACGAGCGACGGGTTTACGAGGCCGACCCACTCCCATCACCGGTGGAAGAAGCAATCGTATCTGCTGTCGAACGAAAACGCACGGCCCGGAACACCGTCAGGATGAAATGGCGGCCGGTGATTCAGGGGCGGCACGTTTCCCGGGGGCCGATAATCAACGACGACAACAATAAAAGGGTTGCCCGGACGCGGGAGGGTGGCCGCCGCAACTCGATGAAGAATTACAGGTTGATCAGTGCAAAAAGACCCGGCCGGTGGCGGCGGGAACCACTAATACGCCCGTGATACGGGTTAATGACGCGGCCGCTTCGCCAGGTGGGGCTTGATTGCCGTAAAAAGTTCATCGACGAAGACCCGACGCGACGTGTCTTCATATCGTCGAATGAACCCCGGTTAAAGTTTGATGAGCGTGAAATGTCCCCTCACGGGCTCGCCGGAGCACATGATACGCTGAAGCGTTAATCTCGGCGATAATAGTTCGGGCGTCATTAATTGGCCGGCTTCGGGCATCGCGAATTTAGAATATAAATTCGACCGGCGCTCGTGAAACGACCTCTCGCGAGACAATAACGGTACAGCCTGGTCTGACCCTTGCACCCTTATCCGGAAATATTAAGTTGTTGCGTGTGACACAACGGTAACATTAACACTAGGTTTAGGAAACCCGTCAAAATGACGGTTATTGTGATTGTAAAGACGCATCCACGAGGAATTGTTCAATAAATCTACGTCTTTGTGTTGATACTGCTTAAAAAATGGCTAAATATTTGTATAGATTTATTCTTATTATTTTTATAAAGTAATGTAAAATAGTCGCTTTTAGTCGGCCGTAAACCTAGTGTGAAACTAACGTAACTTTCGCGTAAATAAATCTTACGAAGAAAAGCGAGCGCCATATATTCTTATTATTGTTGATACTGCTTAAAAAATGGCTAAATGTTTGTATAGATATATTCTTATTATTTTTATAAAGTAATGCAAAATAGTCGCTTTTAGTCGGCCGTAAACCTAGTGTTAAACTAACGTAACTTTCGCGTGAATAAATCTTACGAAGAAAAGCAAGCGTAACCGACATATTCTGTCGACGAACTACAAGTTTCTCGGTTTTCATTTACGAGATTGTTACGTTCATTTTTGAGTTTTTTCTACCATCCACAAATAGTGCGTCCATTTACCACCACATAGCGATCAAACATTGCACGATGCTACACAGTTGGGGATAATATTAAGTGGACACTCTTAAGAATCGCATAACTTTTTTAAAATTGGTCCAAATGATTTGAATTTTCTTTTAGATGTTACACCGACTAGTTCGCTACACAATGAGTAAACAAAAATTTCTTTAGATTGCAATTGGTCGGAACGATACCAAAATGAAAAAATGAGAAACAGTTTTTCTTCGTCGATAACAGTTATCGTGTCCAATTCTTTGAACACTAATAGCTACAATTTGTAACCAAGAACTATAAAAATCTACTCCCCCCAACCATTGATTTCGCGGTTGAGTTTCGAAAAGTTTCACCCTCATATTCGAAGATCCACTACCATGATTGGCCGTGGTTCTCGAGCGTGACGGTTCCGCACCCCGCGGATTTATTTGGGGAGATCCAGACAAATCGGAAAGAGTAGGGTTGTTCGAGCGTCCCATTTTCGGCTCGATCGCGGAGGTTTAGAGGCGGACGGGAAGATCACAGATCGCTGTTCCGCTCGCGATCGCAGTTTTTATTTAACGTGACCGATAGAGGGCTCCTTGAGGGGTGGCAACCGATTCTTCGTGTCAGTTCGAATTCGAGTCCGGGTAGTGCGCGGATACAAGTCAAACAAAAGGAACCGGATAAGCAGCACGAAGTGTTATCCCTCTCATAAACCATCGATGTGCAAATATTGGAGGAAGCGTTGAAACTCGTCTTGCGGCGACGCAACGCTCGCCGATTCGTCCGCGTTTTCCGCGCCGCGCTGCCGGGCGATTTTATTTACAAAAGAATTTTCTACCCTTTGGTAAAAGCGCCGGTTGACGTTTCAGGATCGAGGGCTCCTTCCGGCCGTATGCAAATTTGCCCGGCACTTTCTGCACGCGTTTCCCGCGGATACTGCCCGGTGCATTACATTCCGCGCGGATCCTTCTGTTATGCAAATCCGCTCTGACGGGGTAACGAGTGCAACTAAATTCCGCGGACTTCCACTGCGATATTAATTATTATAGACCACTACACGTCATTTTCGAGGACTTTTAAGGGTGGAACCTTGTGTAGAATGAAATTTTTGAGCATTTGTTTTTTTTTTGTTTAAATCGATAGGAAATGCGATGAAAAAGTTAGAAAGTGATCAGAGCTTTAATTTTTTATTTAAAACATTAACGATTGCTCATAACAAGAAATCCGTTTATTTCAAAACTTTTCAGACGAGTTCTAAAATTTTTAATTCGCGATTATTGAGATTGGAAAGATGCATCTACAGAGAATTACTAAACCAGTATATTTTCTTTGGTACATATTACGATAAGAGTAGCGAATAATTTGGATAGACACACTCTAGTAACTTTTATAAATTGATTGATTTAATTCTCTTAAATATTGTATTCTTCCAAATTGCGTCTATCAATTTCTGCCATAAATGCGGAAAATCCGCAATCTAGATATCAGTCGGGTGTACGCGACATTGCGTTGTTTCGCTGTACAGGTACCAACATAAACTATGTGCAACTGTCCGTGAATCTGACTATTGATTATCGTCGGCCGATATCTGAAAACTGTGTCGGAACAACTATTTCCAGGCGTTTGCGAACACGGAAGGGAAAACAGGGATGCTGTTGTCATTAACGTATAAAGTAATCAACAGTAGTCAGTACAAAATGAAGTCACTAAAATTGACTAATACAAAATCTTAAAACTGACTAATACATGTTGCCTTATAAAAATGACGAGATTGAATTTATTTGGATTTACCGTTCGTGTTATATTTAATTACTTCCCGCGAGAGCATCTTTACAATTTCAGTAATCGTAAAATAAAAAATCTGGAACGGTCATTAAACGACCAGTAATTAATCATACCAGCGTCAATATTTTCCGTCGGACCGGCGACGCAATGCGGTCGCACTGAATTCGCCAATGTGTTTCACCGCTTTGGCCAACAAGAATTCACCGAAACCAGGCTCGGCCGACGCCAGAGTTCATAAACAGTGGCGTTAACCGACAGCAATGTCCTTTCAGTGGTTTCACTTTTGTCACCGAAAGGTCAAAGCGTTTGCACGCACAAAACGAGGCACGGTTAATATTCGCATTCCTTGTCCGATAACTCTGTATCGCTAACTCTGCTCTTCTTTGCCCTAATCGTGACAAAACTATACAGGAATCGTAAAGCGGCGAAAATAAATACAGTGTACTCTCGATATATGTCAACAACACGGGTCTTGCCCGCGTCGTGTATCGTCAAGGAGACATACTCGAGCCGTGTTATGTTTACACTTCTCGGCGTCCGAGGTCTCTCGAGCTTCGCGGTAGTGGGGATAATTCCGCGACGTTTATCATCGAGGCCTTGGCGACATACATCAAGAAATCACTGTAATCATATTTAAATAAATGCTTGTTGAACAGCATTTGAAACATAAGAAAAATTCTAACTCTGTAATAAGAACTCTTACGTCGTTCGATGCCTGTCATGGAAAATGCAATCATCTCTCTATCGTGCAACTTTCGTCTGAAACATTTTCACCGTGTAACCTATAATTTCCGTGTAATAGAATTTAGTCTAGAAAACGAGCTTTTCAACGCGCTGTGTGCAGCGTGGCACTGCATCAACGGTCTTCTCATTAATCGATTCCCGTCAAGTACGAAACAAAATTATCTGCCCTCTTGCCTCCCATCGAAATTAATTAGTGAAGGACGGCCCCGCGTAATTCGGATCCTCGGGGTGAACCGAGCGATGATGAATAGCGTTCCGCAGATAATTAAAAATACCGTCACGCGTCGAATATCGATGATTCTCTTCCAGACCGCCTACTCCGATCCACCTTCGCTGCCATGCCGGGGTCCATAGAAACGCGTGCACAGCGGCGACGTAATGCTGCTGCCGGTCATAACACAGAAATGACTGACGTCATCGGATGCCTCGGGTTGTCCTTGCCGCTCGCCGTGGAACCGATCCAATAACATGCGTATTAACGTGACTCACCGGCACATCCGACAATGTCGAACATCGCGGAATTATCTTGACCAGCTAGCTGTTTTCCTGCCGGTTTCGAGCGTTTGCTCCCATTTCTGGCAGAGCTCGCTCGTGACAATTACAGTCCCGGGAACACCAGATTTCTGATCTTCGAGAGAACGTCGATATCCAACCCCTTGCAGTATTATTTCCCTCGCCGGTGCAATCGTCAGAATTTCTTTCTCCCTCATTCATTTCCTAGTAGAAGAAGAAAATTTCTATCGATTGTATGCTCACAGTTACTTCACTGTTTGAACCACGATATATTTCACGGTAATCTATACTTATCTGTATGTGCAATCGAACGAATTTATTAGCCAGTACATTCGAATAAATTGTATCAGGACTTTTAGAATGCTAGTGAATTTATTACGATCGATTTTAACTTATCAGTTGATTCAATTATTTTGATTTTGCGAGAGCTTTAGGGGCGGACATACTTTAGTGAAATTATTAGACCACTCGAAAATGGCCCAGTAGCTTGGTCTAATTTCTTTTGTGGTTATCAGCTAATTTGAGATTGCCAAACCTATTGTAGCTCTAACAATGCGCAGTCTATCATTGTACTTATCGCGCCTTTATCCCGAATTGTCGGAAATTGATATACAATCTCCGTCGTAAATATATATTGGTAGTGGATAAAGAACACGCTACTCTGACGTCACGTGGTATTCTTAGGGTGTGAGCCAACAGATTTCCTAATAAATGTATTATAGTTTCCTCCGTGTGTAACATGATAGCACACGATTTCACGCGGATGTTACCGTGTGTCCTACCTTGACACGCGTCGCAACAAACGTGTTACGTATGAAGGCAACATGTACGCGCGACTAAATCCATTCAAAATAAACAGTAGAGCCTGATTCGGGTCCAAGATGGACGCCTACGAATCCGACTGCTTGTTATTTAGGCCGAGCGGGTTAGAGAAGAATAGGTCAATTAAACGGGGACCACGGTGGGCGTTAAAATTCAACGGATGGCCCAGTTAGCGGTTAAAATTCGTCAAACACGCCGAAAGTTGCGAGAGTGGTTCAATCACCGGCGGCTCATCATCGATTTCCCGCGCGATGACACGAGCGTGGACTCCGGAGGGGGGCCCTGTCCCTTGTCAATTTTTATAATGAAACGGCACTTCATTCGACGGAACGTGGTCATGCTAGGGTATCCCAGGCCGACCATCAATTTCCCTCTTCTATGATCTCGTCGGAGGGCGAAGATTAATGTCGACTTTCGCGGTTTTTTTTCCGCAGGACTCTGGTCGCCGGACAGACCCTGTCGAGCGCTCCCCATTACCCTCTCTCTCTCTCTCTCTCTCTCTCTCTCTTTCTCTCCCTCTATTTTGCTCTCCACCCCCCTGTTCATTCGGGCCAGGAACGATTAGATGCACGACTTGATTGAAGTTCGTTGTAAGTGGATCGATCGGCGCTGGTTGAACGTTTCAGAGGACCAACCGGCCGCACCTGCTCCGCGAAACCGATTGTCTCGCGCTTCGCTCTTTTAGTCCCGATTCTCCGGACTTAACTTTAGATTGAAAGCAGCTCACGGTTGTACACCGACCTTCGAATTAGCCGCTCCGTTCCTATCGATCATCTCTGTCTTCTCGCAACACAGGTTTCCCGAGGGCTAGACGAAAGTTGGGCAGGTCCTTTCCCATTGAACATAGATTCTACAGGGTTTTTCAATAGAAACATAACGTTTTTGTTTTTTCATATCGAACGTAACCTAAAACTTTTCTATGATTTCTCAATGTAAAATAGTCTGTGAAGGTTTACATTTTTATAATATGGTAAAGTTTACAATCGAACAGCGGTTGGAAATCATCAAATCTTACTACCGAAATTCCGAATCAATAGTCGCAACATTACGAGCATTGACTCCGATTTTTGGTCGCAATAACCGTCCCACTAGACAAGCTGTACGTGCTATGGTTATGAAATTTGAAAAAACATTTTCACTTGTGGACATTCCTGAAGCAGTGAGACTTTCGATTCAAAATGAGGCACATCTATCAATTCCACGCCGTGCACAGGAATTGGGAATTTCACAAACGACGTTGTGGCGCATTTTAACAAGGGACCTCAATTTACGATGGTGTCACAAGTCACACAGCTGGTCAAACAATTGATTTATTGAAAACGAAATTCGGTAATCGCTTAATCTCGAGAAATGGTCCTGTCGAATGGCCGCCTCGCTCATGTGATTTGACGCCGTTGGATTTTTTCTTGTGGGGTTACCTTAAGTCAAAGGTGTATGCCAACCATCCAAGGACGTTAGGCGACCTCAAGAACAATATTCAACAAGAAATTAACAACATTCCGGCTGATATGTGTGGGAGAGTAGTTGACAATTGGAGACAACGAATCGAATGCTGCCGTCGTGCCCGTGGAGGTCATACGAACGACATCGAATTCCACACATAATTCAATAAAAATGTAAAGTGTGTACTACAACCCTAATAAATTTCAGCGCGATATTTCAATTATTATGTGTTTGTTTTTTAACTTAAAGTTGTTATGTCCTTACTGAAAAACCCTATATATAAATCGGGGACTAAAAGTAACAGTTATTTTACAATTTTCCACGATAAAAATCGCTAATAAAAAGTTGATCATTATTGAGAAAGATAATGTGATAATGATATTAGGTTGGGGAAAAAGAAATCCATTACTTTTACGTGAACTTCAAGACTTTATTTAACATGTTTCGGATTGTCCGATTTCGGTCAAATATGCACCGTTTTGTTCTATAATTTGTTGCCATTTTGAAGGTAGCTTCATAAAACCTCTCTCATAGAAGTCTTGGTCCCTATTGGCGAAAAACTCTAGTAATCGATTTTCACAATCTTCTCTTGATGCCAATTTCTTATCAGTAAGGAAGTTTTGCAATGCAAGAAAAACATCATCAAGATGCATCAAAACTTCTATTAAGATAATTCTTATATTAAGATAATGATGTGATAGTGATATGAAGATAATGTGATTTTTTTTTATGTGGACGGTTTTCTATTCAACTGTATTCGAAAATTTGTATTTTAAATTTGACAGTATTAACCGCCTTCGTCCGGTCAGGATTCCAGATTTTTCTTTTCGAGTGCATCTGATTTGAAGTAATTGAACGTTGTACAACAATCTTTGTAATGAGTTGTAACCCCTGTTTGGTATAATAGTTTCTCACGCAGAATTTGGTGCTTTCGTATTCGAGAAGAGATATTTCCATGTAGGAAGCTGAAGGTGACCCTCATATCTCGATAAAAGAGCATAGTAACAAAGAACAGATTACTGCATTTTTCTCGTACAACAAATCAATAGCAGTTATTTGGAGTCTCACCCTGTATGTTCAGTGAACCAAACTTGACTGTGCCAGACCCAAGAAACTTAACAGGGTAACTGTATGTATAGTGCAAACATCCTCAGACTTTGGAAGATGGATAAAATAGAAATAAACGAAATTTTCGGGAATGCAAATCGAAGAATTCCCGAAGCGTGCCCGACGAATATTCGTGGTCCATCGGGAGGTACTATCATCGTCACGGACCTGGAAATATGAATTAGCATACCGTCGCTTTGACACGGTTACCGGAACTACGGGGAACCGGGGACTCGGAATTCGATGTTAATTAATGAGAAGTAACGTTAATTATAGAGATGATAGGGGATCGGGGAAAACGACGCGACGGTTCTTCGTTTGTGCTCGGCGGAGCTTGATCTTCTTCATTAGAATTGCAAAGGAATAAGCGCAGGATATTTTAATATATTCCATTAATGAAATGGAACTGAAAGAACGTGTTCGCCCGCAGTCGACTGGGGCACCAGGTGCGAGCTCGTGATAGCTTTGTCGAGCTCGTTCGAACTCTTATAGCCAACTGGAATTTGAATTTATTGTCCCAGCAATTTTGACCCCTCAACTGTGCGCGGTGATTCTCACCTGGCTGCTTGAAATTCTTGGAAAATCCTTTTCGTGCAAACACCATTTTTCGCACTTTTTCACCCTTGCTTAAAATTCTGTTTTAATATTGTGGTTAACAAAAGGTCTCAATTCAAAGCATTTTATCTGGTTGTTTTCTTTTAATATTTTCGAGAGTATCTAATACTCTAATGACAAGGGTGTTTCGTCTAACTTGATTATTCGTAACTTCCCATCATAGGTGAACATGAAGCGATGATGAGTGCAGCGATTTTGAACCTGTACTGATTATTTTATTTCCCATCGATACGTATTTAAAGGTTCGGACGAAACGATATGCAGTAAAGTCTTGATCTAAACCGAACGGAGCTACACGATCTTAGTTAGTTCGCCTATCCCCTCCATTAGGGGAATACCTCGCGAGGGACCATGAAGCTCGAGACTCGAGCTGCCTCGGTCGCTAAGTAGTATAAACATGCCGCGATACCTGGTCGGGTATATCAGTGAGAATCACTACTAATCCAGTTACAAAACTTCTGTATTTTTCATTATTTTTTCATGGGACTTTCCCTAACTTATTCGTGACATTTTTCTGATTCAAATGACACCAAACACGATACAATTCGAACTGTATTTAGCGGTTCAATCTCTGAAGTACGGTGTGCTCGTCCGTAACTCTTTCTCCCGGGTACGGCGCACCTGGCCGCGAAAGGCAAAAAAGCCACTATAGTGGTTCGTACCGGTCTAACTGATGCGTTCCACGGAAACCACTATAGTGGCGTACGGTATTTAAGGTAGAGTGACTACATTACCGACAAAAAATGGTTTCACGTGCCTCAAGTTTTCGTCCTTGTATAAGAATATTTTGTCGCTGGTAAAGGGCTTATTCAAAAGAAGAATCTCTCGGGAGCTGCCGAGATTATGCAGATATTTGGTAACATAAGCGTTAGAAGTAGGCCAATCACATCACGGACCCCAAAAATTAGCCTTAGATCGAGACTCTACTGTATTTGAATCTGACGCCTTAGAATTAAGGCAAGTGGTTAACTGTAAGGGGTCTGTAATTCGTAACATTATGTAAAAATCAAATGAGAAAAAAATAAATAAAAAAAAAATGAGTTGAAGTTCGAGCTTTTACAATTTTCTTTGCCGTGTGACAAACCGTTTCATTTAAACGCACTGCGAGGATTCCGCGCGCGGCGATAATTGGAAAGTCAGAGATTCGTAATAAAAGCGGATAATAATTCTTGAAGGCGGCATTTCCCGCGTTTTTATAGGACGAATTCGCGACGGTTTTGTGCGTGACTTTACGCCCCTGGTTTATTGAAATGTCGACGGCAGCAGGCATTGAGGAAATATTCCCGACACGATTGTCGTTCATGCTTCGCTTTTGTCCTCCCCTTTTAACTTTCGAGACGGGACAAAAAGAAAATGGCGAGGAAGACGCAGCTGTATCGGAGAATGGTCGAAACATTGGCTCGAACGATTCCCTCGAGGGTAAGCACAGTGATGGCTGCTGCAGGGATTAGTTTACTAGACGACGTGCGAAGAAATTTTGAAAAAAAGTGCAATTGCAATCCCGGGGAAAATACGAAAGGTTGCTGTTTACAACTTTTTTTATCGGCCCTTTTTCAACTGTCGTCGCGGTAGTTGACCTGGTTCGTTCGAGTAGCGAATCTTCTGAAAAAAACTTTTTTGAGTCAATCCTTCCGTAACGAAAACGAAGACAGTTTTAAACGATATAGACAAGACAGTGTAATATTTATGTGCACGAGTGTATGTAGATTTTGTATAATTTTTATCTGAATATGTGCATGAGGAAACTCAAGTAATCATTGGTGCACTCGTACAATTTCAATAATAGTACGATAAAAAGTGTGGAACCGTCCATTTTGTAGTAGATTTAATGTTCATTTGTTAAGGGCGAGCGTCATCATTTTATGCAATATGAAAACGAATGATCTCGATCGTTCTAGCGAATCCAGGGAGCAAGGGATGCTGAAAGTATTGTTCGTTATTTGTTCGCGACGAAATTGTCTCGCGATATATGAAAGTCTAATATCGAGAAAAATGTAGGCAGCTGTTCAGGTAGACATTATGCGGGTGTTCCTCTGCGATATTTACTGTCCTACGGGAAACAGAATAATGTTTACGCCGTGCCGCCGAGCGAGCTCATACCTGGCAACTGTAAATAAATACAGGCCGATCCCGCCGCGGTTTTCCCTCGGAACCGCGGATCTTTAAATTGTTTCACGCACAGATTGGTCCGGAGCATGGTTCAACAGCGTCGTTACGCGAACGAAAATAATTCCCGGAACGGCCGGATAATGTATAATCTACATCCAACAATTTAGACGCTGTTGAATAATGTAATCGGAAATAACGATTCCTTATACTGGTCCGGTTCGCTTTATGCGAAATTTATACTTTCATAACTGAATTCGCGGGAACTGCAATCCGGCAAACACGCATTTCCTCTTGTTAAAAGGTTTAATCAAAGTGTAATGTAATACAGACTGCAGAATAACCTCTCATCGGAGGTTACAACTGTACAATAAAAAGAAAATCAAAGTGTAACGTGTACTGTTCTGTACACAGAATGATCAACGAAAAGAACTTGATAAAAGCATAGAAGACATTTCGTTTTAATCAATATAAAATAAATTCCGTTCTTATTCGATTCTAATTCAATATTTGAAGGTAACTGTTGATTTGATATTGTTCTCCTCTGGCTTCGTTGACCCAAACAGCGGAAAATTTTCATTTTCACGTCGTTAAAGTTTTCCACGAGAACGTGAATAAAATTCTAGATTGTAAAGCGAACGGTCGATCCTTGCGAAATGGATCTCATTTTTCGAAAAGTATCAGTCGTGAACGAAGCAAACACCGCCCACGTGTAACAGTGAAACGTTACGAGAATCGCATCGCACAGAATCGGTTAATCATGCTTTCGCTCGGGTCGAATGAGCGCTCTGTACCACAGTCCTCGTAAACTCTCTTCTCAACGAGACTCGTTACGCATACAGAACCGTTCGAGCCGCGCAGCTGCGACAGCGAAAAAACAGAGTCATATTGTGCGTCGGTTATTAGTTTTTCGAAAAATGAATATCGCCGGCAATATTCCGCGAACGAGCTTCCAATATTTTCAATAAAACGCACGGCGGAATTTCATTACGATCCTTCGTCGCGATACTGATGCCGGCGGATGGATTGTAAAATACGGTCACGTTTGATGAAATTTTTTCACGCGTCGTTAACGAACGATCGAATTTATTCGAGATTGATGAGCTCCGGAGGCCGATTCGCGCCGTCAGCTTGTGGGGCGCAATTTCGAGGAGATCGTTGATGATCACCGAAGTCAACCCATCCATTGACACGCGTTTCTAATGACATTTTTAATCGAACTTTTACCGCCATAGCCGTGCCATTTTTCTGATTGAAACGACGCGAAACATAACACGATTTGAATCATATTACAACAGGTTCATGCCCGCGTGTACCACCCTTAAATTTTTACTGAAGTTTTCAATGAATCGTGTTGCACACGGTTCGACTAATCGAGGTTCGGAATTAACACTAGGTTTACGGGACCCGTCAAAATAACGGATTCTAATATTTTTAATTTACGATTATTGAGATTGCGGAGATCCACCTACGTGGAATATTATTTAAAAAATGGATGAAAACTTGGATAGACACATTCTTCTTATTATTATAAAGTAATGTAAAATACTCAGTTTTAATGCTCCGTAAACCTAGTGTTAAGCAAGTAAATGAGATGCAAATTGTGTTGGTCATGTTTGGTCTCGTTTTAATCGGAAAAGTATGAGAAATGTATTGGTTCAAGTTTCATAAAGAAAAGAAAGTAATTAAGAATAAAATGGCCTCGTCCAACCCTGTTACACTCCACTACTATTAACACTAGAACTAGAAGAAAGATTTCTTCTTTCACGACTACTGAAACTATGAAAACGTTTTCACGAGAAATTTTTTAACATATCTCTTTGGAGTACATGCTACCATAAAAATCGTATGAAACCTTAGGATATTCAATCTTGCTGTTATTATGAAGGGATAAGTCGAAGTCACGTTTAGGGCTCGGTAGTTCTACTGTTAATATAATTTGTTAAGTTTCTGCCCCAGCATCGGAAAGAATCTATTTCCAATGTTAATAGACAACCTGTACAGGGTGTAACAAAATTTAGTGTCATGGTTTTGGCAGATGGTTGTACACCTTCGGATCGGTGGAGATTTGTTAAAAGAAATTGCCGCAAAATTGACTTTGACCTTGAAATTCAATGTCAAATTTGTTATACTTGTATCGCATTCTACTCGCCATGGGGACCAAACTTGTCAAAGGAACCGTAGGTCGCAATTCAACCATTCTCTTATAAAACAATGTTAAATATTTTAACGTCGTCTTCCGATCCTCGGGTTTCTCATTCTTTGCCATAGAATGGAACCATCAAGGTTTATCGTTCTTAATAGTCGTGCTTGATCACCGGCTTCGATATGGCCACCGTTATTTCGTAAACAGAACGGATGTAAACAAATAGAGGAGAGTAAACATCATAACTTTCAGATAACCACTGCCAATAATCATAATCTTTTCTGCTCTCTTGTGTAGCGAGTGTTAGACGTCAGGTATGCAAAGGAGAGGAAGAAATCATAACGTGCATCGTTATAACGTGCGTCAGATGCTTCATGCTATTGACGAAGCATTTGGAAATTATACCTTAGCTCGCAAACTATGCAGCAATTGAAATCACGAATCGAACACGCTTTTCACCGTGTGCAGGTTATACCGAACGTTTACGAAAAAGTTCGCAAAAATTTGGAAGAAAGACCAAGGATCTGTTTGCGTAATAATGGTGGCCATATCGAAGCCGGTGATCAAGCACGACTATTAAGAGCGATAAACCTTGATGGTTCTATTCTATGGCAAAGAACGAGAAACCCGAGGAACGGAAGACAAAAATATTTAACGTTTAATATTAAATATTTAATATTTGAGTTGAAATATTTAACATTGTTTTATAAGAGAACGGTTGACTTGCGACCTACGGTTCCTTTGACAAGTTTGGTCCCCGTGGCGAGTAGAATGCGATACAAGCACACAAAAATTTGACCTTGAATTTCAAGGTCAGTCAATTTTGCGGCAATTTCTTTTAACAAATCTCCACCGATCCGAAGGAGTACAACCATCTGCCAACACCATGACACTAAATTTTGTTACACCCTGTACGTAAACCTCGGGTGTCCAATGGGAAATCTCGCGTGCTCCTGAAGGGGCCGCGTGTTTCCTTCGAGAAAAATATTTCAATATCAGCGGCGTGTCACCGGTGTGCGCGCCGCCGTGATATATCAAACGAAACGGGAACGAAAGGAAGTGTCTACCCTCTGTTCCAGCACAATATTTTTCAATATGCGATTTTCCCCGCGAAACCGTGAACGCTCTCGGCTTAAATATAGCGCGGGGCGACAGTGAAGCATGTATGCAAGCTCTCGGGAGCCCGAGGTCGCTACCGGGAGCCTGCGATCTCCGAGGAGAATCTTCTCAAGTGCGTCTAATTGCTTTTCCAACTTGCGACTCGCTCCATCCACCAAAACACGTGTGAACTAGATTGAACCAGTCCCCGCGCGTTCAAGCCCATTTCAATATCCACGTCTTGCTTTCGGCACCGATTCGGCCCGCATCTACAACTCCATTCAATTTTCACCGTCACTCTTACTACCTGCCTTCCGGTCTTAAACTGTAATTCTCGGGAGCAATAGTCACTTATCCATCGTACGTAAAACACGCGACCACTTCGGAATATTGTTTCGCTCCCGCGCGCTTTTCAGGCGACTGCCCCACCCACTTTATGCTTCCGGATACCGTAACATTTTTTATTCCCGTTTTATTGCCGTGTAATTCGATGCACCGGAGACCGGGATCGAGAGTAACCGTTGTTCCTTAACTATTATTAATTTTACGAAAAATTCTAAAAATTTCCCGCCGGCACAATTATACTCTGATTTTCCTGAATGCTCGATGCTCGCGCAACAGAGTTACATCGGAGAAAGGAAAATATTCTTGAACGGTCGCCTCATCGCGATCAGTAATTACTTTCTTTCCGATTAACTCGGTAACATCTGGGTTTCAATCACTGTTTACCAGTCTTCCAAGAATCGCAAGCGACGCTCTGTTGCGCAAATGAAGTATTTTCTTCGCGCGATTGAAGTGTTCGTCGCAGACCGGTCATTAAGCGCTTTTTTTCTTTCTTCTCCAAGAGAATTGATTTAGGTGTTTCGAAGCTTCCTCGAACAATGGTTACGACGATCGGGGGGTGTCTCTATTAAGCTAATTTTTCAGAAGATCGGCTGACCCGATTCGCTTAAACAGCTTTGCGTTTATTCAACCGGAGAAAAGGTTCTATTCGATTGCCGCTGAAACTAGGATACGAGTCTAGATCCGCTAAAGTGTTGCTTGTTGTACTCTTTGGAGTAATTACCGGACTACTGGCTTTTATGCAAATTCCCATTTCCACAGATTACAATGCGCGAGTTTATTTCGCAGACTGGAAGACCCGTTGCAGTAAAAACCAGTACTTTCAACCGAAACGTTTTCTAATATTTTTCATATTTTCCATCGGCGAAACTCGGGGGGAAAGAAATTTTCTTTTTCGGGAGATCTGGAATAAATGAAACTGTAACGAGCTTAAGATAACATAAAGGAAAAACAAAATGTTAACACTAGAACCACCGTGCAATAAATGCGACTGACGTATATTGCTTTGTAACCGTGACAAGACCCATTCAGACGTCATACAAGTTTTATTGTAATATGTGCTGCAATGAAGAGGTCCATTAAAAAATTTCCGATGAAAACATTTTTAAAATTTCAGTAATTGTAAAAGAAAAAATTAGGAACCAGTCGTTTTGACTGGTGCGGTAGTTCTAGCGTTAATAGACGGAAGAAGAGGGTGTCAAACAGACGTTGTATTTCTTTTCAATTTTAAATTAATTTAATTTAATTTTCTCTTCTTAATTTTGAAAATACCGTAACCATATTTGTACGTTCTGCAAGGTAGTACTTGCAAGGTAGTAACCTCGCACGTTTACAAGAACGTCTTTGGAAAAACGTTAAAAATCATTTAAAAGTCATTTCGTTAAAAATGATTGTCCAATCGTCGCAGTGTCAATGAAGCGTAACTCCGAGTGATTCGAACAGGACTCGAAGAACGCGGATGAGTCGATTCGAACTTTTCGAATCAATGTGAGTGCGCGCGCGCGCGCGCGTGTGTGTATGTTTACAGAAACTTCCGCGACATTAAGCTAATTGCCGGAGTGGGTCACCAAGAAAGAAAAGTCGAGGTACGAGGGTAAGGGTAACTCCTTACCCTCAAAGGACAAAGTTTTCGTCGAATCGGAGCAGAAACGGTTATAATTAGAAGTTGTACAGAGTGTTATTAAATGGAACGAAGCGGAAGATACGATTGTAAGTCGAGCGAAGCTTTATCCGCGGATAAAGCGGTCGTCCGAACGCGGCCGAATAAATCGGATTAATTTAGCGAAGCTCGAAGCGGGAGGACAACTGCGTGGATGGCCGGAAGTTAGGGTCCAAGGCGGAGCGTGGGACGAATTAAAAGATGTCGGGGGAAAGTTCGACGGTGCCCCGAGTACGTCGTCACGTGGAATCGTGTCAAGCAAAGCTTAAGCGACTTAGAAGCGACCGGAGGAGGAATCTTGAGCGGCTGCGGCCAACTCTCTCCGCGGAGGAACAAACAATTTCATCGTGCGGCCCGGCTGCTAATAGATTTTCGAACAAAGGCTGCTGCGAAAAGTTGCGGAAACCGCGGAAGAAACAACGGAGGAACCAACGACGCCCGACAAATACAGTGAAAAGTCGTCCGGTGCCTTTGTGGCGGTCCGGGTCTTCCGCGAGTAAAGTACAATCGCTATTACACGTTACTAACACTTCGCTGGTTCTTCAGGTACTCAGGGCTTGCACGAACGCCGGTCTCTCAAAGAAGCTTTCGCAAATTAATACGAAAACACAAGATACTGTGGCAAGAAAGAAATGTCTACAACCTATCTGAATATTCTTCAGCTTATTTCATGTAGAGGGCGTCAAAAAATTATATGTCACGGCCACCATAGCGTGATTCTACGCCTACGATTTGGTGGAAATTGACATAAAAAACTCCCCGCAAAATTGACCTTGACCTTGAAAATCAAGGTCAAGGGAACAAAAATTTTTTTTAATCGTGTTCTACTGGTCATAAGGATCAACTTTGTGAAAGAAACCATGGGTCGCATCTCAACAGTTCTCTTAAAAAATGATGTTGCATTTCCTATAATTTTTGCAGCTTCTTTATTTGTAAATTTTTTACATCCACCGCCAATATATAAGTAAATAGCGTACTATCATACGGCGGGTACCATCGGTAAGCTATCTCGTTGGGTATGAAATTATCATAATCATGATACTCCTATTTCCCTAACTACAGAATGAAAGAAAGAAGCTGCAAAAGTTATAAGAAATGCAACATCATTTTTTAAGAGAACGGTTGAGATGCGACCTATAGTTTCTTTCACAAAGTTGATCCTTATGACCAGTAGAACACGATTAAACAAAAATGAATTTTTCTTTTCTTGACCTTGATTTTCAAGGTCGAGGTCAATTTTGCGGGGAGTTTTTTATGTCAATTTCCACCAAATCGTAGGTGTAGAATCACGCTATGGTGGCCGTGACATATAATTTTTTGACACCCTCTACACAGGCCGTTCCATTTGAAGTTTCGCACGCAATTCGTTCCCAAACTGTAGCTCGCTGTAACAAATATAAAACTTTAGGTGGACGTGCTTCCGAGACTTCAAGGTGACCTCTGTGGTTTTGGTAAGCGTGCAGCCTATCTCGAGACGGATACATTGATCTACAACTCTTTCGTCTGTCAAGGTCGATCAAGGTCACTTGTGTGATATAACGCGTAAGTACCTTATATAGTGTACGTTATGTTCATTACAGTGTTTACTCTGCACAGGGTGTTCGCGATAATTTGTACCTGCGTTTTTTTCGTAAACGGTAAACATTAGAGAAAAACCGAAGAGGTGTGGTATATTTTACCGGCAATATGATAGCGTATCTCAATTTTTTCTATTTTTAATATTTTTCTAGAAACGAAGGTGACCTCCATTCTTTTAAATCGAATGCTACATATTTGTTTACGTCAAATGAAAATACTGTCCTTTTCTACGTTCGGCGTAGATATATGTCCGTCGCTAGACCCGTGTTTTGGACATATATCGAGTAAACGCTGTAGCTATTTAATTCGATAAACAGACGTTCCTTAGCTTTTTTGAGATGGTATCCGGGTAAAACTGTCGACCGTGTAATGTGCGGAAAAAATACAAATGTTTTCCTTTGTAAAAATAATTTCCCCATTTCTTTCCTCAGTTTAATTTTTACCGCTCATCTAAACGCGAAAGCATAATGAATTTTTACGTTGATATATTCATCGTACCAAATTTTATTAGGACCTGTAACATACAAGAAGGTTGGAGGACTACTCAGTGTCATACATTTAATTTTTTTGAATTTTTATTTCATTAAATAACTTACTTTGATTTTGTGGAATTTTTGGGGTTTCTAGTTCGGCGTTCAAAGTGTTAATAGAGACGGGTTCACTAATGGTGACATGTATCGTGTAGCTACAGTATGTATCCGTTTCCTCGCGTTTTCGCTGACATTTATTACGTGAATCGGTCTTCGCGCGACAAAAACGATCGAATGAAAGGGGTTGAGGAATCGTTGCGCGCCTACTCGATCGTGTTACAAGTACCTAGCCGGGATAGCTGGAACGACTTTCTGAGACGGAAGAATGACCTGGCGCTCAGGTAAACTCATTGGAAAGTCATGAGAACGAGGGGGGAGGGGGACGGGGGGGATTCAATGGAAAGCGATCTCGGGGAGCTTCAAGGCGCGCGAAAGCGAATCGAGGCGGGCCACCGGGTTCGAACGGATTGAGTTTGGCTCCGGGTTTATCAGAGATCGGTTCGACAAGGTCCGAGACTAATCAGCGCAAGTTACGGAAGTATAGTCGCGGGCTCGGAACCCGGTGTAAGCGCGCCAGGACGAATCGGGGCCGGGACTCGGAATGGCCCGAGGCGTGTCCGGCCAAGTCAACGAGGGTCTAAGTCGATTGAGGGCATTTAGATAAGTTGTGCCCGGGCTATCGTCTCTAATACATAAACATGCGACTTAGCCACGAACTCGATGGGATCGACGGGACAATTTATTGCACGGAGCCGGGTCGTTACTTAAACCAAGTGGTTACGTATGTTGCATTTAATTGGCGGTATCTGATCCGCCCTTGATTTCATTAGAAAATAGAATGTCCGAACGAGATGGAATTACAAAAGGGCTCCTCCCTCAACGTCCCCGGCAAATTGGACGCGGCGGGCACTGTCTGTACGAGCCTAATGAACCTCACAAAATCCTGCAGTTGGCTAATAAATTACTTTAACACTTCGCCTGCCGGTCGCTGCTTCGTTTTGCTTTTCGACCTTTACAGTTTCCTAGAAAAGAACGAAAGTGAGTTCGTGTTGTTTGTACTTTTATATTCTTACTGATCCTTAATCGTCAATAGCAGAAAAATTGCGAAGAGTGTTTTACGTCACACGACTCGGTTTGTTCCTAATTAGTGCTTGAATAATCATAATATTTGAAATGTTCATCGCGAGTCTCATTCGATGTTATTGGACAATAATAGTCGCGGTCGTTTTAAAAAATTGATCAGTAGCAATTTCATTCATAACATCTTCTCTTGCAAGTCATTATTATTTCCATGAGAATTATTAAGCTTCTTATGGATACAGCCCATCATTAGAGAGTCCATTAACAGGCTTCCGGAAGCTGAAAGTGCTCAGGAGATTTGCAATAACTGTAACACAAGAAAAGAGAATTAAAAATATTCTTTCATGTAACGATCCTGGAAAAAACTTCCAATTGAATTTGTTGTTGCTATTGGAAAATGTCAACCCTATTAAAAAATCAAATTAAAAGCTAGAAATTAAAGTGTGTTAATAAGCTGGTTGCCATCATTGTTAGAAAGTTCTATTCATTTTTTCCTTGATACCGCAACTATTTGGCTGACAGGTCTGACTATATTCTGCTATTTCTACTTAGCATAGGCGGCGCTTGCCGTTCTCTGTATTCCGAAACAAGATGGAACGACACGTGGTAACAGAAAAGTGAAAAGGTAAGAACGTATGATCAAACAAAAGCGAAATGAGACTCTCTTTATGGTTGAACAAATTAGAATCGTTTATAGTCGGGCAAGGGGTAAGGGAATCGTCTTCGAGCAGGAAAGAAGTGAAATAGAGGCAGCGTATGGTCAGTCAAGTAGAATAGAAACGACGTGAAAATCGGGAAAGTGGAAATGGGAATTTTATGGTTATACAAGTGGGGAGTGTACGAGCCATGGGATAAGACAATTTGTATGAGAATTAACGGAGGGTCGAGTAAGTGGGCCGGGGTATGTCTACGGGCAGACAAGAAATAGAATCGGACAGCAATGATCAGACCAGGGACGAGCTGTAACGCGACAAGTGAAATTGGAACGAGCTGCGGTTAGGCAAACGGTGTAAGAGCACTTAATAACCAAGCAAGTAGAAATGGAATGGTTTGTGGTCAGATAAGTAGAATCAGGATGATTTGTGGTCGCGCGAGCGAGACACGTTCGGACTTTGCCAGGTAGATTAATCGTTCGAATAATGCAAACATAACAAGATCGCGTGTCGCGTTACATTCTCTTCACATTCCTGAAATTCCTCGAATCATTCTGCAATTAAACAGAAAGGGAATGCAAGTGCAATTTAAGTACAAATTGTTTTCTGCTTAAACGTGACATAGGTAATTCACATAAATGGAAATCAAACAAATTCTAACATAGACATGTTGCCACTTGCGGGTTCTAGGCCTAGGCCGGGGTCATTTCTGACTCACACCGATATTTCAGTGATTTCTCTGTATATGTCGTCAAGGCCTGGATGATAAACGTCGCGGAATTATCCCCACTACCGTAAACATAATACGGCTCGGGTACGTCTCCAGGACGATACGCGACGTTGGCAAGACCCGTGTTGTTGACATATATCGAGAATTCGCTGTACAGTTTTATTCCGATATAAGACGATGGCTCGGGACCGGCTTTCGTCGTATTTCGAATGAGAGTGCCTATGCGGCTTGACTTCGTCGAGAATGTGCCAAAGGCTCGAACGTAGGGATAAACTATAAACAATGATATACTATAGCGATTTGAAAAGCGTTGTCTTATATCGAAATAAACTTGTACATATTGCCGATCGGCAGCGGGTCACGAATGACTCCGGTATAGTAATAGAAGGGTTAAATAGATGAAAATCAATAGAATTATATTAAAAAAAAAAATGCTAAAGAAATGCTATTAATGCTTAATATAAATACTTTAAATACACAGAAATCGCACAAGTTAAAACGGGCGTGCAATAATATTATGACAATATTGGACTAGTGTCGCATGATGTGTGTATCAACCACCAACGTCCCTCTCGAATTAAATGTACACGTACACGTCGTTATCCTGGAATAGATTAATCTTCCAGGATCGCACAAATTCTGGGCTCGCACATCCATAATGTATCCGGTGAAATCTACTTCTTCCACGGCGAACAAACGGATGGTTGATAAATGATCGCGGAACATCCCCTACAACATGCATCATATTTCAATGCATTCCACCGACCATAATACCTCGGGAACTATGAAATTCGTGAAAAATATTTTCAGGTGCTCGGCTGAATCGTGGCAAAGAAAATGTCCGCGGTGGTCACGGAATGGTACCGTGACCACCGCGAATGCATTTCCTCTGTGACAGTTTCCTCTTGCGGAATAAGAAACGCTGGCATTCGTGTAGGGTTTCACAATACGTGCGCCGATGACTTATTGTAGCCCAGATTCGGGTCGATTCGGGCTACGGGTCGTTCGGGTTACCCGAACGGACTCTGGCCCGTCCATTGACACAAAATTGTTCATAAAAACACTGCTACCGAATCACCCCCGAAGAAGTTACCCTTCGAAAAAGGTACAGTGAAATTCTCGATATATGTCAGCAACACGATATATGTCGTACCCGAACGGACTCTGGCCCGTCCATTGAGACAAAATTTTGTATAAAAACACTGGTAACGAATGACCCCCGAAGAAGTTACTCTTCGAAAGAGGTACAGTGAATTCTCGATATTTGTCAGCAACACGATATATGTCGTACCCGAACGGACTCTGGCCCGTCCATTGAGACAAAATTTTGTATAAAAACACTGGTAACGAATGACCCCCGAAGAAGTTACTCTTCGAAAGAGGTGCAGTGAATTCTCGATATATGTCAGCAACACGATATATGTCGTACCCGAACGGACTCTGACCAGTCCATTGACACAAAATTTTTTATAAAAACACTGCTAACGAATCACCCCCGAAGAAGTTACCCTTCAAAAAAGGTACCGTGAATTCTCGATATATGTCAGCAACACGATATATGTCGTACCCGAACGGACTCTGGCCCGTCCATTGAGACAAAATTTTGTATAAAAACACTGGTAGCGAATGACCCCCGAAGAAGTTACTCTTCGAAAGAGGTACAGTGAATTCTCGATATATGTCAGCAACACGATATATGTCGTACCCGAACGGACTCTGGCCCGTCCATTGACACAAAATTTTTTATAAAAACACTGCTAACGAATGACCCTCGAAGGAGTTACTCTTCGACAGAGGTACAGTGAATTCTCGATATATGTCAGCAACACGATATATGTCGTGCCCGAACGGACTCTGACCAGTCCATTGACACAAAATTTTTTATAAAAACACTGCTAACGAATCACCCCCGAAGAAGTTACCCTTCAAAAAAGGTACCGTGAATTCTCGATATATGTCAGCAACACGATATATGTCGTACCCGAACGGACTCTGGCCCGTCCATTGACACAAAATTTTTTATAACAACACTGCTAACGAATGACCCTCAAGGAATTACTCTTTAAAAAAGGTACAGTGAATTCTCGATATATGTCAACAACACGATATATGTCGGCGTCCAAGGCCTCTCGAGCTTCGGGTATACCCTGCGGTAATGGGGATAATTCCGCGACGTTTATCATCCAGGCCTCGGCGACATATATAGAGAAATCACTGTACGTACTGAAACGACATTCACGTTCTTTCTGTGCCCTTGTAGGCATCCATGTAGACATTGAAACATTGCGCTGTTACGGGGAACATTAACGAACAAAGAGCACGTAAATGTACCAAAAACTGCAGCCGATATGCGTTAATATTTTATCTGTTACACAGTACATTTACTGCCACGTTAGACATATATCAAGAACTTTTTAAAAACTTTTTATTGCGGCGCGCGTTGTGTGTGACAATCGATTATCGGACCCGTGTGACAGATCGGTACCTAAACTAGAAGACGCATTTCTTCTCAGTATTATTATATTGTTATATTATTCTCACTGTTTAACCAAAATATTGTTAACTATTATAAATATGGCCTCTTAACATTTACGAAGCCACATTTACAGTACCAAAATATTAATAAATGCAGATGATAATAATCACAACTACAGGGTAATTCACCTAACTCGACCACCTTAAATATATCGCTTATTTTGTATGATAGAAAAAATGTCAGGGGGAGAAAATATTCTGTTCGAAGCCGCCAATACGGTGATGGGCCGAATTTTTCTCTCAAGGTCATTTTTTCGAGATTTCAAGGTCATCGTACTTTTTTTAATGGGACTGCATATTTTCACTACAACAGTCTCATAGCTTATAAAAAAAAAACGAATCCAACGAGGTGCAATATGTTGACCTTCACGTGACCTTTGGCGAGCAAAATTATGAAATGTTTAGTGTAAAGAATGCATCAATAATTGTCGGAATAATGTTCATACAGACGTTTCGACGACTTGTACAGCCAGATTGTTCCTCCAGGTTTGATTCATTGCCGAACAAAGCTGCCGCGCCGGCCTGCAACGTAGCTGCACATATGCTCGTCTCGAGTGCACCCATTGTCGTCGGTTGGTCGCGCGCGCAGATAAAGTTCCTTGTCTTCGACGGATCCGAATTCGAAGTTCTGACGCGTTGCGAACCAGACACGGCAAAGTTTCGCTAGCCGAGCCGCTCCGGCGCGTCGAAGTTCCGGGAAGTTTTCGGAAAGAACCGAGTCGCGGGACCGGAAACGGAGTCCTTATTGTGCGAGCCTGCTCGGCATGTACATAGCTGATTACAGCTGCGAGTCGGCCGTGTAACGCCTGCGAGTTAATTTCGAGGGCAAAACTGCCGCCTCCGGCAACCTGTAATTTCGAGCTCTTCACCTGGCCCCAAACATCCTTGCTTAAGCGACGAGAAAACTTTCCGGAAATCAGCCATTTTATGAACGTTAACCCCCGGTCGCTCGCACCCCGCTTCTCACGCGATTTCAACTTTTTTAATCAAGCCGAAATAAATCGTTCTTTACATGGGGTATAGCCCGTGACTGAATAGTAGTTAGCTGAGTATGAAAGCGTAATGAGGCCAGGCCATCATGGTTAATTTCGTTTCGAAACAAAGAAGTCGGACTCGGACGTGACTAATTGAAGAGGAAGCTACCAGGCGAGCGACTCTTGATTAATGAGACAATGATCCGGGTTTCTTTCTTCGCGAGTGATTATGCTGGTGAGCATTATTCGCGACCGAATGAACGGTTGATTCTTGTTCTGTCGGATTAATGGTGCTGCAGGGTTCATTCGTTGCGCCTGAAGATTTCGGGACAATTACATGCTCACGTGACTCGAGAGAAACGGTCTCCTTAGCAGCGCAGTATGCACATGTGCTTGTAACTAGATCAATATTTCCCCGGGGGTGAGGGTTGCAGCGACGAGTTGTTGCAATTTTCATTAACGATCATTTTGAGCAGCGCTGTGCCCTGGACGCCCCACTCGTTTCTCATTCTGCACGATCATATTATTTATAATGACCGTGCCGTGAATGTTTATGCTTTCCAAGCACGTTCAAATATGTAAATAATATATTACACAACGGTCGATTATCGTTTAGTCGATGCGATCACAATTTAAACCGAATAAACTGTTGGGATTGTTGCTATACTAGTAATAATGAATTAATGATGTCTATCGGTGATAATTTATTTGCGGAAATTGAATGTCGTTCGTTATGCGAAGCAGTAATTTAAAAACATATATCGAATGTACCTATTCAATTCCCATTAAGCATTTCGATGCCACGCACATTTTGCCATCAATAGTATTAAATTGGTATTGTAGCTGCATTATGCGGTTACAAATTGAAGCACAACGTAGCGATATGTATAATATTTCGTACGGTGCGCAAGAATTCGATGAATAGTCGGCTAAATTCGGCTTCTTGTACGGGACTAAATATTTAACGTATCGTTGCATACGTTTCTATAAAAATGCACGCCCAACAGGAAGTGTGCAAACTATGAAAAATAAATGGAGCACGGTTGAAATTCTCCAAAAGCAAAATTCTTACGAAGTTATCGTGTTATCGCTGCTGTACCATCAAAATACGTTTTCGTTTAAATATTCATAAGCAGATAACGACTAAGTAGTAAAATAAATATGTATAAGGAGCCTTAAACTTGGCAGACTACATAATACTGCTTCATACGCTCTTCCAGGTCAAATTAACGGAGATAAAAAGAGCAAGTTAGTTAGAGCGCTTTGCATGTTGCACGACCGTCGCGTCGCGTCGCGTCGAGTTGAAACTCCGTTTTTTTTTTTTTTCATAGCGATGTCAAAGGCTGAAGATGAAGCCTTCTTTTATCGTTCCTCCTACCCGATGGATCCCCTAGTGAGTGATAAAATGCAGAAACTGTCTTTTAAGTTTTGCACTCACGAGGATCGTTCCGGTTCAAGAATTTAGTGCTGGTACAATTCGGGCATTCCCAACGCAATGCGGTTCGGGTCGAATTAACTTCCCCGTTACCGACGATGTCGCAGTAAATTCTTCTCAAGATTAACCGCAGTGGTCGGAAAGCCTACGACGTTTACGAACGATCCTATAAAAACCCGCGGACTTCTTATCCATAAAGCAATCGCAATCAATGCCCCCCCTCGTCTAAGCGTACTACATATTAGGGGTACCCGTGAGTAATCAATTATTTTGGAATCGAAAACAAATTTTGTATTAAATTCAAGTTTTCATTTCTTAACACTAGGTTTACGGAGCACTAAAAATGACTATTTTACGTTTCCTTATAAAAATAACATGAATATATCTATCAAAATCTGTAGCCATTTTTTAAATAATATATACTTAGAGAAATGAATTTGTTAAATAATTCCTCATGGATCCATGTTTGCAATCTCAATATTCGTGAATTAAAAACATTAGAATCCGTCATTTTGACAGGTCCCGTAAATCTAGTGTTAATCTATTATTTAATCTCCATCATTATACAGTTTGCCATCTTCCCTGCAAATTTTCAATCCCCCTCTCATAGAAATTCCATTGTTCGTCAAGCAAAATATGACTCGAGGTGCCTCCTAACATCTTCTACAGTGACGTTTCTTCTTCTACAACGACGAATATGATCCGCGGAAGGTACGGACGCCGCCATTTTATTACACGGTTTTAAGACCGTAGACTGAGAGGTAAGACGTAAGAAGATTTATTATGGAATTGCCTAATATTACGTTGGCAAGAAAGTAATTTCGGTATTTTTAGGTGAAATAAAATCCAATTTTTTTTATCAAAGCAATGAACTTTAATCAATAAAATATTTTCCATCTTGTTCTATGATCTTTTGCCATCTTTCTGGTAGCTTCATAATTCCGCGCTCTTAAAACTTTTGATCCTTTTCGGTGAAAAACTGATCCAAGTGCGATTTCAGACCATCATCATTAGTGAAAGTTTGACCATTCAAAGAGTTTTGTAAACTTCGGAATAAATAATAGTCTGATGGTGCAATGTCAGGGCTATACGGTGGATGTGACATCACTTCCCAACCAAGCTCCAATAACTTTTCACGTGTTACCAAAGATGTGTGTGGCCTAGCGTTATCATGGTGGAACACGATTCCTTTGCGATTTGCCAATTCTGGCCGTTTTTCTTTGATTGCTATGTCCAGGTTTGTTAGTTGTCGACAATAAACATCTGAATTGATGGTTTGGTTCCTTGGGAGAAGCTCAAAATACACAATACCTTTGTAATCCCACCAAACTGACAACATGATCTTCTTTTGGTGCAATTCAGCTTTCGGCGTGGTTTGGGCTGATTCGTCACGCTTCGACCATGATCGTTTTCGAGTTGTGTTATTGCAAACAACCCATTTCTCATCACCGGTGATGATTCGCTTCAGAAAAGGGTCGATTTCATTTCGTTTGAGATGCATATCGCATATGTCGATGCGTTGCGTTAAGTGAATTTCTTTCAATTCGTGTGGAACCGAAATATCGAGCTTCTTAACGATTCCGAGACTTTTTAAACGATATTCTATAGTTGTACGCGAGACATTTAACCTGTCTGCAATCTCTCGGACAGTTATATGACGATCCGATTCAATAATGGCTTTCATTTGGTCATCGTCAACTTCAGATGGTCGACCAGAACGTTGGTCGTCTTCAAGTGAGAAAGTTCTAGAACGGAATTTTTTAAACCAATTCCGGCACGTGCGTTCTGTTCAGCAATCCACACCACAAACTTCACATATATCTTTGTGAGCCTCGGCAGCTTTTTTACCTCTACGGAAATAAAAAAGCAATATGTGCCTATAACGTTCGTTTTTGCACTCCATGTTCAAATTGACACAGAACTAACAATTTTAATCAAAATTACGTGCAATTTGCTTCAAAAGTAACCTAAAAGATGCGGTTATGAAATGTCAGAAAGAAAACAAATGCAACGTTAACAGAAGTCAATCAAACAAAACATAAAGCCATCTATTAGTGAAAACCGGAATTACATTCTTGCCAACCTAATAGATTGTACTTCAGAAAACTGCGCTTATGCTTCATAAAAATGTAATAAAAATGAAGGTCGACTTTTTAACTAAAAAAAAAAAAGCAACAGATCCAGGGAAGCGTCCGAGGGAAATTTTTTCCTTCTCACTTGGCCAATCTTTTTTTTTTCTCACCCAGGAAATTTAGTGTTTTCCCAGTCGACCCAGATTGAAAACCATTCCGGTGGTGTCGAGAGTCGACGGTAACGATCGAATTCTCGGACGACACTCGGCGGCTGCGAGCCGTTCACAGTACGTTTGCTTCCGCAATTCCCATTTCTGCGCGTCAGGTCGCGGTCGAGTTTGAGGATCTGCGGAACGGCTAATAATTCTCCGGGGCAGTGTGCTCGCCGGTGTAGTGGGCCGTTTCATCCTCGAACTTCTACAGAGAAAGGGATAGAGAGAGATACAGAGGAGCACCACCGGAATTCTCGGAATTCGTTCCTTTCATCGGTGTCAAAGAAAAATGAACACTATCGGCTGGTTTACCCAGCATTTTTCCGATAGAGCCAGAATCGGCCAGAAATTTCCGGCATCTCGGAACGGTTTTCGCCGGGGAGTCTTGTTTAGAGGACAAAAGGCTTTCCGTTCGAAGCGGCCCGCGCAATTAAAGCGTCGCCAAGCTCGTGTCCCGCCATTCGCATGCCCGCAAATTCCTCCGTTTAACGGCGCGCAAGCTGGAAACGCTGCCACAGTAGCATTCGCGTGAGAGATTATTGTGCCCAGCTCGGTTGTTTACCGCGGCTCCAACATCCGACCGTTGCTCGATCGTTGCCGTTTTCAGCGTGGTCGCCCGCGAGATATTACCGTCTTAATTAAATTAACGATAACCCCTGTTTTCTATGCGAGCTGATCCTCCTCGACCCGCCGCAGAAAAATTAAACGTTTCATCTCGGGGCCACGCGACCCGCTTAAATTAACCCGGGCCGTGTTACGTTATCGAGACTTTAGGGAAGTCGTGATCACCATCCTGCATGAAACGTTTGCTTATTCATCAACCGTTCCGTGAAACGCTCCACCAACGGCTCTGGTTCTACAATAGTTTCTGCAGCTTCATCGATTGTACATGAACAAATTGAATCGTGCCTCTGGAACGTTGTCATGTTATTTTAACACTAAACCTACCGAAGCCTCTTGTATAACTATTCCTACCGTGCACGGTCAAAATGATCGGTCCTTAAAGAAAGTTATTGTTAATACGATTAATACGATTAGATAATAGTCGATTTGTTGCTGAATGTGTAGCGGACATGGTGCGAGGAACGAGGGAGTTTTCTTCCTGAAGATTCCATATTACGAAAAGAGAAACGTGAAAATATGTGCAAAGAAGAACACGCAGATAATACTGCAAGATTATATTAGCTTTGAAACAAGCTGCACTCTGTTAGCAATGTTAATGGAACCCTCAGGTAATTCTTTCGAAAGAACTTAGTTTACCGTCGAAAGCCTTAACAGTGAGTACAGTATGATGGTGGGTCGTAAAAATCTGGAAAACTTTGTTCGCCTAACAGAATGTTCAGCGAAGTATTTACATAAAATTTACGAATACCAGAGGTTTTACGCGACCATTTTTACAAGCTGCATGTCATAAAAAATCACCTCGCGAACAAAGATTTTATTCCGCAGTTTCATTCGGAATTCGTCAAAACAGAATATCGGTTTATCCTGAATTCGTTGCTTTCTATGGTATTTCATGGCCAAAAGTAATTTGAGGAATGTTTTTATTTAACATTACCATTGAATTTTTGTTCAGTCCTATTTATTATATTAATCATTTTTACTCAGTTACAGTGAATTAATTGTTTCTCTGTAAAATCCAGTGATTGGCCGACAAGGATGTAATTATAATTCTTCCAATAATTACGTTAGTATAGCCTTGGCAGAATTCATTTGAAATGGATTAAATCAAAGCTAAACTCTCCGCGGCAGAAATTGTGCACGCAATAGCCATAATAATAACAATAATAACGTCCTGACCATATACCATCCAATTGACCTAAATTGTTGGCAATTTACTAAACGCAGTCAAAATTTAATAATGCAGAGACTGCATCCAGTCGTATAGTAACTTCTAGCGTCGACCAGCACTCGCCGTCCGAGTGCAAAAGGGCGAAACCACTCTTGAAAATTTAATAAGCTTGGAGTGCGCCATGCTGCAAGACCATTTTAAACAAATCCAAGCTTCTTCGATTGCAAATAGAAACAACGTCGTAGTTTTCACGTAGAAGAACAAACTGAACCTTCCGTATACACTTCCGCGAGCGTGAAAATTCTTCCAGTGACAAATTGTTTACAAAACGTGTGAAAACATTGCCCTCAAAGTGCGTGTCCGACAACGTAACAAACGAGGAAAATCAATTCGAGAAACAATAAATTCAAATATTCTCAATGCCTTTTACACTGTCTCACTTGAAAAATAACATAGCCCATTGTTAAATGGAGAGAAACAAGCGAACCCCTCTTGATGGCAATATTTAACACTATTCCTACCGACACTTCATTTATACCTATTCCTACCGCGACCGGTCAAACGACCGGTCTTTAGCACAACTTATATTTTTTAATATAGAATGAAGATAATAGCCAATTCGACAGTATAAAAATATAGTTTCTTTTATTTAGGAGTATATAATGTATATTTTATTCGTTTTCACCGCATAATATTTCGTTTACTATACCCTGTTGGGCCTGATGTTCCCCTAAAAATATTATGAATAGGTGCTCTTCCAGGATTAGACCCTTCTTTTACTTCTTGCCAAACAGTTCCGTCTACAGCAGTTTCGATTACCTCTTCCTCATTCTCACTATCGGAAGTAACTAAAAATCTGCTTCTCTTTCGTCCTCTACGTACGTTCGAAACATTCTCTTCGTCCTCGTCGGTGTTCGAGTCGTTCTCGAATAGATCATAATTTTCCGTATTGTCAATTTCAATATCAAAAATTTCGAACGTCTTGACATTTTGGGAATGAATATTGAAGGGATAAAAAGAATTAAAATATAAAAATGTAAATCAAGATGGATAAAAAAATGAACAAAAGATAAAATGTGAAACTTACTACGAAGTATTGTTGGTTTGTTCACTTTTTTGAAAATGACACTTATAACACGTAATACAATATAAAATAAAAGTAGAATAATAATAGAATAACAATACAAAATAGTAGACTGCCGAATATGCTCCTTGTAACTTTCACGTTTCGATGCTCTCTGTTCAGCTCACAAGACTTTACTGATTTGAATTCGTGAGAAGACGTCTGGGCATCTCCTTCGGCTATGATTTGATTTATTTTACAGTCATAGCAGATAAGACGATGTAAGAAAATCCGAGGTTCTGGACCGCTTCGGATACCAATCAGGCAAATAAACACCGCGAAAACTGCAGATAGGCGAGCGAGAACTCTAAACACTTTGAAGTGCCGTAAAGCAGTCCCTGGATGGCACTTTTCGGCTAAAATCATACCACAACTGCCTTGCCTTTCGTTTGTAACGACTTTATAGTTTTGGAATTGAGTCTTTGAAAGAATACTATTACAAAAAGATATAAATCGTTCTACCGGTCAAATGACCGGTCGCGGTAGGTAAGACAGACTACAAATTTTTCTCAGAAAATAAACAATAAAAACAGAAGTGAATATTGAAAAATGTATTATACGCATATTTTAGGAAAAGTCGTGAAGTTTAAAGGCGATTCAATTACGTTGTATATCAGAAATTCTAATCGAAATTTTAAAAACGGTCATTTCACCGGTCCCGGTAGGAATAGTGTTAAAACGGTAAAATGAAAGCAATTGCGGGACGAGTGAACGTTGTACGGTCGGCGTTTGTGTACAAAGGGTTAATATAATCAAAAGTCCGGCTACCAAACGCAACCGTGACAACGTAATGAATGACTGAAAAAGCTCTACGGGAAAACAAAAAAAAAAATCCGGTGACACACGGTCGCAGGGTAGTCGCGTTGTTGTTATTCCCGGCGCGTTTTCGGTCCTTTTTTGTTGCGTTGCGTGGGCGTCTGCGTCTCCGCGGAAAAATATTGCTCGCATTAACCGCATCGATCGCGCGAACCTATTGTCTGCCCGACGATCTAACGTCGTTCCGGCGCGGCATAACAAGCCATAAAAAAAGACTATGCTTGGTCGACGATGGTCTGTCCCCATTTCTCGCGATACTCGTTCCCGATTCGCGATTCCAAATTGCACTCGTCCGCGGAGCTCGGTACGATGATCCAAAATCGTCGAAACCCGGTAAAAATTCATAGCATTCTTATTTATGCATTATCCATGACGAGAGAAACGGTTTTATAGATCCTTCACGTCGCAGGATTCTAGTAACCATACAGAATGTCCATCTTATAATCATACGATCAATACCATTTCATTATTGCTCAGCGTTAAATAACATTTTTAAAATGCTAAACTAAGAAAAAAATGTTAGATAAACATAGGTTGTTTAACCAGTTAGCTGTTGCGACCTCTTTGAAGAATGTGTACCTAAGTTGCGTCGCAAAAATTAACCGCTGTTTGAATTGTAGCTGTGTTTGACGAATATACTCGTCATGACAGAAAATATTGCCATTTCTTCATGACGAGTCTACTCGTCAAACACAGTTGATTGGTTAACGAGATGAAATAAAATACAAATGAACTTCGTACAGTCGTAAAATACATTTCGAAACGCTGCCAATCTGATGTTGCTAAGGACGGTGGCCATTTTGGAATGGAATATTAACCTGCATCGACGAATTTAGTATTAAACCTCGTCACTGTAATTATCCTTTAATAATCCGTTTCAGTCTATCCGAACCAAATGAACCTACAATATTTCTCTATATACGTCGCCAAGGCCTGGATGATAAACGTCGCGGAATGATCCCCACCACCGCGTGTAAACATGACACGGTTCGGGTATGTCTCTTGGTGACATACATCGAGAATTCAGTGTACTTCGTAATACCGGAATTTTTCAACGGATTCCGCCGACTTTATAGGAACGGCCGCCTCTAATTGCGCGGCACTCGGGGGACTAAAGAAAAATTAGTGACCGCTAATTAGCCTGCATCGATCCCGCGCGCGCCTGCTCCGCGAAGCACAAGTAGTACGAGCGTGTATATAGACGGCATACGTGACATGAAAACAACGCACTCTGCTCACGCGACGATTTATACAAATCTGTGTGCGACGCGCGGATGGATGTTTGCACGCGGAAAAATGAAGCGAGTCGAGCGGAATTTTGCCTTCGCATGACTGCCAAGGAATTCGAACAGTTGCAGATAGTGCAACAGTTTCGAGCAGGATTTGGCGAATTTTTCACAGAAGTTGGTGGATACAGTGAATTCTCGATATATGTCAACAACACGGGTCTTGCCAGTGACATATATCGTCCTGAAGCCTTGTTTTGTTTACACTCCTCGGCGCTTCGCGGCCCCTCACAGGGTATACTCCGCGGTAGTGGGGATAATTCCGCGACGTTTATCATCCAGGCCTCGGCGACATATACAGAGAAATTACTGGAGCTGAGAAATGTGCAGAATGTTACTTTAACGCTAGATTTACGGGACCCGTCAAAATGACGGATTCTAATATTTTTAATTTACGAATATTGAGATTGTAAAGATGCATCCATGAAGAATTATTTAACAAATTGATTTCGTTGGATATATATATTATTAAAAGGATGGCCATAAATTGGGAGGGATACAATCATGTTATTTTTGAAAAGTAATGTAAAATAGTCATTTGTAGTGCCCCGTAAACGTAGTGTTAAATTCCAGAGAGAGTGGACATAACAAGTACGCGATTCGAAAGGTTACATCGTGCGTGCATTAAACTTCAATAATACTTCTACAATTTCTGTAATGATGTAACTTACAGAAATCATCATTTCGAAGCCGTCATGGTGTAGGACACCGTTCGAAAAGTACCGTGAATCAACGAACCAGTATCAACGAGAATTACAAACCAGAACCTCATGAATTTCAATTACGTTCACGCAGCCTCCCGTCAGCATCTTGATGCGATACTAAATCAGCTGCGCCAAGAGTGCGCGCTCCCTAAACACCCACTAAATTATTGAATCTAGGTTACAACGTCGCGATTCTAGTGCGCCGTTGATAGCAGGTAACCGAGCAAATAAATTTCTCGCAGAATGCGGCACACGGTATCGCGAAGCATCCTCTCTTCCCATCGTTATTGGACATCGGCAAATTAAGTGGCCGTTCTAATCTAGCACGCGAGTTTCCAGCTTTCTACATTTTTGTTTTCTTTTTTTTGCGATCAATCGAAGCGAGTACAGTACACAAATTCATTTCCGGCGATTCAATTGTACGTTTAGCAATATTTATACATTTTTCTTACCGCGAATGAATAGCTCCGGGAGCTGCTTCTGGAAAATATTGTTCGGTAAGGATGTAGCTCTAGTCTGTACAACAACAATTCTATCAAATTGACTCGTGCTGAAGACTTTAACCAGTTAGCTGTTGCGACCTCTTTGAAAAATGTGTACCCAAGTTGCGTCGCAAAAATTAACCGCTGTTTGAATTATAGCTGTTTTGACGAGTATACTCGTCACGACACAAAATATTGCCATTTCTTCATGACGAGTATACTCGTCAAACACAGTTGACTGGTTAAACAGGCTGTACAAAATATCACCGTTTCCCAAATTTAAGGAGATATTCTGGTACTAATTTTCCAAAAATCGAATTTTCTAAAATTTTCTTAAAATATAAGTGTACTAGAATACGTGTGCAAAAGGATTCGTTTGAATTCGTGAAATTAAGAAGTTAAAACTTTTAACGAATGCAACTCGCAGTTGCGACGCCCAGTGCTCCATAAATAAAAATATATATATATTAAAAATCTATATTACACATGCGATGTGTTTCTGTGTATATTATATATTTATTAATATATGTAATTTCGATTATTTTTAATTTTAAAAAAATCACGCGTGTACTTCGCACGTGTTTCTATGTACGTTATATATTTATTAATATATGTAATTTCGATTATTTTTAATTTAAAAAAAATCACGCGTGTACTTCGCACGTGTTTCTATGTACGTTATATATTTATTAATATATGTAATTTCGATTATTTTTAATTTTAAAAAAATCACGCGTGTACTTCGCACGTGTTTCTGTGTACATTATATATTTATTAATATATGTAATTTCGATTATTTTCATTAAAAAAAGTCACGCGTGTACTTCGCACGCCAATAAATATTTGTGCAAAATCCGAGCAGAAAAAGTGTGATGGTTCCTGTGGAAAAAATTCCGAAACATTGTCGAATACGAGAATAGCTGTTCAAGCGATGGCAAGAGGGTCGCGTGCCCGCGCCGCGTTTCGTCCGGCGTTACCAAAAATTGTTTGACCATCGGTGGATTCCATTAGCGGGTCCAAAGCGTTAGGCTCACTTAGCTGGCAAGATATTTGATTTTCCCGGGGCCGGCCGTGGCGCCGAGGGAATTCCTCCGGCAATACTCAGAAATGCTCGCGCGTCGATTGCAGCCCCAAAGCCATTCTCGTCGAATTAGCGTAAATTGCGAGCCTTCCCGTCGACCGAAGGAAAATGCGGCAACCGGTTTCGATGACGCGACAACTTCACCCTGGATAGAGGGGACTTTACATCGTACCCGATGCTCGCTGGGTCAAACGGCCGCTTCCAAAATCAATTCCTTAATTTTGAACTTGTTGTGAATACTGGTTAACACGTTGACTGCCACGTCACCCAAATGTGGGTGACGGAATTACTTGTCCAGGCTATAAATTAATTTTTACGTGAATATATACATTCTACCAAATTTGGTTAGGATCTGTAAAATGCAAGATGGTTGGGTGACTACTCAATATCATACATTTA